>NC_090926.1:11365000-12730000 GCF_040938575.1 Ambystoma mexicanum
CATGGGTTTCATTATTATTCTTATGCTGACGATGCCCAGATGCTGGTCCGTTTGGACATGACTAAATCTGAAACGACCAACCGGTTAAGAAAATGCCTTGAGGAGCTGGGGACGTGGATGACATCGAACTGGTTAAAGTTGAACTGCAGTAAAACTGAGGTCCTAGTTGTAGGTACTACATCTCTTCAGCTGTTCTGGATGGCCGATTTCTGGCCTACATCCTTGGACCCCTCCCCACGCCGGTTCTGTTGGTCAGGAACCTGGGTATGAGGATCTCCGCCACTCTGGCCATGGAATAGCAGGTCACTGTGGTCTGTAAAACCGGCCACTTCAAGCTCTGGTTCCTTCGGGAGGTCCTCCCTTTTATGCCTACACCTAGTCAAGCTCAGGTGGTTGCTGCCCTGGTTCTAAGTGCTTTGGACTACTGTAACTCACTTTACTTGGCACAACCTGGCTACCTGACTGGGTGCCTACAGTTGCTCCAGAATGCTGCAGATAGATCTGTTCTGCGCCCCCCCCCCCACTTTGGAGCCCATATGACCCATCTGCTGAGGCTATTGCATTGGCTTCCTGTTGATGACCGGATTATGTTCAAGTCCATGTGTATAGTGCACCGGGCCTTTTATGGCGTGGGAGCGGAATTCCTGCAAGCCAAGTTTGTCCGCTACATGCCTACTCGCTCTCTCCGATCACAAGCCACTCTGCGGGAGGTAGTTCCTCGTTTCAGGTTAACCAATTAAGGGGGGGGCATGCCTTCTCGGTGGCAGCCACCAAAGCAAGGAATGACCTTCCTCTTTCCCTGTGGGAGACGACAGACCTCTTTGCCTTCCGTTGGAAACTGAAGGAAATGCTCTTTTAGAAACAGCAATACCAGGAATACTCCTCACGTCTCCAGCGCCATGATGCCCTTGGGCGTACGTGTGCTCTAATAAATTCAGTTAACATAACATAACATAACTGTGCATTGGTTCAGAAATGGGTCAAGCCACTGATGCAGGGCAGGCATAAGGTATTGGCTAGGGCTGATGTGCTAGCCAATGTGATGCACTAGTTTACTCGGATTTCGAGAACTTCTGGGACAGAATAAGTGGAAAGGTGGGGTGACATACACAGCATGGGTAATTTACTGCTTACAGAGAAGGGTACACAGTGCGCAGTTTTAGCATTTGTGTTTTTATTACAGCTCTGGCAACACCAAAGTTTGACTCCAGGTCACCATGGAGTTCTCGTACTGGCTGCTTAATGGTTGCCATACCCCGGCAGCACAGGGCCACTACATCAAGGTTGGTTGTTTGCATGGAACAGAGTCAAAGATGGCAGCATCTCGGGGCTGTATGGCTGTGACCTGTCGCAATCATCAGAAAATGCCAGGCTCACTCTGGTCTGCCTGAGGCCTGTTGCCACTTGGGGCCTGAATAATGGAATTATTTGCACGGTTCGAAGTGACATTGCACTGCTGACAAGTGACTTGATTCATGGAACTGTGCAAAGTGTATGTTTGCAGTGCAAAGTCTGTGCAAAGTCATTTTGTACTGCAAAAATGATTTTGCACTGACTTTGCACGGACTTTGAACTGCAAAAATACACTTTGCACAGTTCCATGAATCAGGGTTTGCGTCGGCAGTGCAAAGTCACTTTTCAGCAGTGCTAAGACACTTTGAAATCCATGAATCGGCCCCTTAGCACATAAGCCTGCAATGCGGATCTGTGGTTGCCTTTTAAATGGTTAATTGATGTAATGTCTGACAGTAGTTGCTGGCAGTGAGTTTTGGAGGCCCACCTGGTTTGGCTTTTCCTGTCACCTTTCAATCAGGGGTGTGTTCACACAATGCCAACATCTGCCATTAGGTTGGTTGTATCAGAATATATGTATGTGTATTTCGTCTCACTATATGCCACGTTATGGCACTACAAAGCACTCGTCCACCTTCATGGTGTAAATCTATCCTCTGACGGATTGCCTGAGCTCGGCTTGAAAATTAAAAAAAGGTGTGGCTTGTTTTTAACATTCTGTAATCCCTCGGTAGCATAGGACATGTGTGTGTGGCTCTGCATGCGGTCATCCGTTTGTGGAAATGCCGATTACTGGGTTTTTGCACCTGTGTGTGAATAGGTTATTCAGCCTGTCTAAGCGCGTGCGTGCGTGCATGTGTGTGTGTGTGTGTGTGTTTGTGTGTATTTCAATTCCGCCTTTGACTGTGTGCATGTGTATGTGTGTGGGAGGTGGATATTAATTAGTGTGTGTGTATTTCAGTGTTATAAATTCGTGTCTGTGTGTCTGTGTGTATGTTTGAGTGCGTTATCAATCAGTGTCAGTGTGCCTATTTCAGTGTTATCAACCTGTGTCTGTGTGTGTATATTTGTGTGAGCTATCAATTAATGTGTGTATGTGTTTCAGTGCTATCAATCTGTGTGTGTTTCCGTGTCTGTGTATTTGTTTGTGCTATCAATCAGTGTCTGTGTGTGTGTCTGTGTGTGTGTCTCTGTGCATGTTTGTGTGTGCTATCGATCAGTGTCTGTGTGTGTGTCTGTGTGCATGTTTGTGTGTGCTATCTATCAGTGTGTGTGTGTGTGTCTGCGTATTTCAGTGTTATTAATCGGTGTGTGTGTGCCCGTGTGTGTATGCTTGTGTGTTCTATCAATCGGTGTGTGTGTGTGTGTGTGTGTTTGTAGACTCTGTGCTGCTTATCGTGGCCCCCGTGTGTCAGGTTCTGCGCATGGATGGGTGGAGTTCTTTTCAGTCCTCTGGCCATGGCTCGGGAATGCGGGAATGCCTCTGCAAGCTTCGGCCCAAACACCCGAGGGTCAGGTTAGTGCTTGCTCCCCTCTTCATCCCTTCCTACATCTCCAAAGGCGAATGATCGGCTTCGATGACATTCAAGAGTGCTGGGGACTTCGATGACATTCAAGAGTGTTGGGGACGTGGCTGGGGGCTGTGGCTAGAACGGCTCACCTCTGATCGGCGACATCTGTCAGCGCTGACACTGCGACTTCTCAAAAGCCAATTCGGCTGAAAGGTGCCGTCTGGGGACTATGGGACAGGCCGCCTGCGGCAGCCAGTGGAAAGGTGGCGGCACCTGAAGGGGTAGTGTCACAAGGGATTCATGTGGGCCACAGGGACCGGTTTGAAATGTTTGCTCCTGTACACATCCCTCTGTGCCGCGTTGCAATGGTACTTCAATGCGCAGCGTCAGCAGAAGTTGTATGCCATGTGTCACGGAAGGTCCTCTCCCTCTCTAAGCACATGTTGAAAAGACTGTAAAACACGGATTGTGGGCATGTCAGCTAACGCTGACATCTGCATTTCCTCATTTTATTTTAGCCGGAAGCCTTTAATATCTTTCCAGAAATATGGTCGCCCCTCTACTGATAGAACTAGGCCAAATAACACATTCTCACTGTACCTTACCAGAGGAGAAATACCCCATTTGCATATCAGCCGGGGTCTATCCGCAAGGGCAGTCTAGCAACGAAATGCTGCGCTATTCTGAACACGAGCCCAGCAGCAAACCCAGACGGTAATGTACCTCCCCAGGCCCAGAGAGCAAGGGGTCAACATCTGGATTAAAGTGACAAAATATTTGCCAAACATGTCAGAATCCTTCTACTGAGAAATAACAAGAGCAAATGACCAGTTCAAAGGGAGTGAGAGAAGAGTCGTGATGTCACACTCTCACAAACTGGCACCTATCCACAGAGCAGGCTATTTGGCCTGGTATTTTATCTGTAGATGGGCTCTACTATTTCTGCAGATACGATTGTGATGAATCAACTTCCGAGGCACCAGTGGTCAAGGGTTGAATATTGGTTTCTGATCCATCAATAAGCCCCACACCTCTAGTACACCAGAAGGGATCCCAACAAATAGGAAACACAAGTAAAATATAAATCTCCTTGTCCAATTTTGGTAACGTGAACGGAATGGCAGGCTTATCTCCCAAAAGGTTGTGGATCGTTGGTTAATTACAACAAAGCAAAAATACAGTTATTACACCATGATAAAAGGGACTGTTCAGTCAAAGTTGTATACAAATATCTACTTTCATATTTTAACAAGAGACAGTTCTAGCACACTATGAAATTCAACCCACCCTGTAAAGGAATCCAGAGAACAGTTTCAAAGAAGGCAAACTTATGCACTCTGGATACTGACAGGAGCGTAGTTGATATAGTAAATAATCACAACATTGCAAGGATACTTGGTTTCAGCACAAAGGGAGCAATGGGTTGTAAAATGTCTCTAGAGGCCTTCAGTGGAGGACCAGGCTGACAGAACCGCAATGTAGCTGGTGCTTGCAGGTGTTCTTGGTGCTTGACAGGGTGGAGTAGGTTTCAGGGTGCTTTGCAGCTTCTGCAACAGAGTTTAAAAAGTGAGACAGCTGTGGGTGTGAGGCGGAAGGCAGTTTGGTGAGCGAGGCTGGACAGACAGCTGCACGCTGGCCTACGTGATGGTTTGGGGTCAGGAATCATTGTCTCTGTGCTGGTCGGTGGTTCTGAAGCACTGGTCAAGGCTTCTTGGATGGCTTTAGCCACTGTGGGATAACAACAGTCAGCGGTGCAGTGGGTTGCAGCTTGAGGGGCTCGACGGGCTCGAATATGTCCTTTAAGGCAGACATCGGTAGATGCTTGTCGATGCACTTCTCCTAGCTTCTTCACTGGGCTTGTGTCATCTTTTAAGGTGTACGGCCCAAAGCTGAGGAGAGCGTTGCAGGCAGCTGCCTTGTCCTTGGTTTGGTTCAGAGACTTTCTGGCACTTACCACCTAGGAAGCTTGCTGCAGAGCCTAGCAGGGCATGCTGTGTGATGGCTGGGAACTGGTTCTGGAGCAGCTGGCGGGTCTTCTGGATTAAGTATCTCCCTCTGTTCCTTGGGAGATGTTTAGTGGAGGGATCTTGCTTCCCTCTTGGAGGTCCTGGCCTTCCTTCACTGGTGGAAGATGTAAGGCAGACTGTACCTTCAGCCAGGGTCCAATGCTGAGTTCTTCTTGCTACTCCTTGCAAAGTCTTCAGATGATCTGCCAAAAGAGAGGCTCAGACCTCTTTTAAGGTCAAATGGGTCACAGGGATTGGTGTAAGCTAAGCCTACCTTAATGAACCACCTGGGGGTCCACCAACAATCCCCTGTATGCATGAGGTCATAACCACAGTGCTTTGCACCAGAAAAGGTAAAAGGGGGAAAACATGTAATACTAAGTCCCACCCTGTCTGTTGTGGATCAAAGGGTCTCTCTAGTTAATGGAGCTCTCTGTGGTCTCTGATTAAAGCAGCAGGTCTCTCTTGAAGCAGTGGTGAGACCAGACTTTCTGTCTCCATCAATCCACACACATTTACCCTCTGAATGTGGTCTCCCTGCTGGGATGACTACTGTAACACGCAGTCCCAGATATGACATTTCCCTGTCAATTGATACTGAGTTTGGGAGCTGGCTTCCGGTTGGCACAGTGCATATGAAAAGGTATTGGGGGTTTCCTGTTTTCTTTGTTAGCCTCTGCAGCCAGGCGTGCTATGTGACTGTTTGAAATAAACTCTGTTTAGTATGCAACGCTGCCACCAGCAACAGAGCTAAAAAAAAAATGAAGGGACAGATCCATGGAGACTTTGTTGATTAATTAGACTCGCCATGGCAGGGGGGAGGTTTGGCCCTCTTCCTGCTGAGATGACATGGTGTAATCTTGGCTGTCTTATCCCAGCTAAACATGACAGGGGGGACTGTGCCTGTAATTGTAATTGGTCATTTATAACATGCTTAATACAAAGTGGATTCTAAGCGCGGACCCAGGGAGCGAACCTGTGTTGTTCCGTGTCATCTTGCTTCCAAGGTGAGCACATTGCCTCTGAGCAATCCCCCACAACAAACCCAGAGTACACAGTGTATGTGTATGTGATGCAGTGAGCATAGGAAAATGTGTGCAGATTAGCCCCACACATTTTCCGGAGGTTGATCTACTATCATTAAATAAATTTCATTTAAAATTTCAAAAAGCGCAGATGAGAAAATGGTCTAATTCCTCACAGTGATTACCGCCCGGGAAGCGGTGTTAAGTATTAGTCAATTGATCCTATTCTCCAGAGTCCCAATGTACTTGGTACAGTTATGCATCTGGGAGTGCTCCATTCCTGCCCATAGAATTACTGCTCTAATCAAAATATGCAAATTTATGGGCAAATCAGTCTGTGCCCTAGGATTTAGCTTTTGCGTGGACCTCAGAATGAGTCCATGAGGGAGAAGTGGGCAAGGTCTAGGGTGAGAACGATGAGACAGGCGAGGCTTACATGCTCACAGGACCTGTGAATGCCTCGGCTGTGCCATTGAGCTCCAAATCAAATCACGTGTCTTTGAAAACCATCCCTCCAAGAGCGCACAAGCACCAGGATGCATTGGCAGAGAGGAGACCGTGGCACAGTCCGCCACTGTGGTCACTGTGAGCACCAGGGGTGTTGTTAGGTCTGGAAAAGATCCCGGGGTACGCTAATGTTGGGACTGGCGGGACTCGAGGCTAGCTATATCCTTTTGGTTGTAGCGCCTGAGCTTCTATCCAGGGCTAGACCCAAAAGACCCGGCACTATATCCCCCTCAGCCCCGACTAGCAGCGCCTCTGGTGAGTACCAAAAGAGGCTCTAGTGGGTGCTGTGCGAACAATATAAATGGCGCGAGGTGTCATGAAACAAATGTGAAGGGGTCGAGCCCCATTTCAATAAAGCGTAAAACTTAACAATAAAACAAAGAGATGCCCGCGCCACTGAGAAACTTTGGGAAATCTGCACTGTTGTAGAAACCCCAAACCGCTCTCCACCCTGACTGAGACTTTCTCATAACTGCCTGGTGAGGCCACCCCCTCCGTGCTTTCTCTTGCCAGTCAGTGTTCTGCGCCCTTGAATGCGCTTGCTTCCCAGGGGCCGGAAGCCCAGGGGCCCAGGGAGGGCTCTCAATTGCCTAGCAGCCTCCGGGATTCTAGCATTAAGGCCCAACGTCACAGTAATCGGTGACACCTGCGATGTGCATGTAAGAAATGTTTGGAAATTACCTCTAACCTGTCAGAAATTCATACAAATGACCCGCGCGGTGTCAGAAATTGATACAAATGGCTCTGGGTGTACCTGAAATGCAGGAATGCATTACAAGGCGCATACACTCACCAGGACACAATTACACCACATCCCGCTGCAACAGATATAAATGACTCGACGTCTCACAGGAGTTATGGTATTGTTTTGTGGAAAGCACTCAAATACCAACTAGTGGCACCTTGACTCCAACCACACTCTAGCTCACCAGAAGAAAGGACCTGGAAGCACACGCAGCGGCCCTGATTCACAGAGCGTGTACCAATGGTGTGTTGCCATTATAAAACACTTCTGTGAATTAGGCCCTGCAGAAGTTACGGTGCATTCAGGCCTCACCTACGTGTGCCCAGGCGGAAGGAAGTCACCAGGGCGGACCAGCGTTGACTCGTCTAGACACCTCCTTGCAAAGGCACGGTGGGTGCTAGAACGCTTGATGGCCTGTGCGACAAAACACATGCAGGGACATCTAATTGGTGGATGCCACATCACATGGTCACCTCCGGAAATGACATCAGAGAAAGTAGGCCAGATTCCTTTTGGAGCAAGTGATGAGGTGCTTTACTGCGCCACAAAATGAGCAGCCTATGCACAAAGGTCATCTGAACGAGCGCTTCAGGTGCCCTTTTCCCCCCTTTGCACATTTGCGCAAATCAGGGTGTGTTTCTTCACATTTAAGAGTGCATTCCATGTCGAAATCACAAATGGGATGCACTTTTTTAAATGTGCAGAAATTACGGTCATTCTCCATGGGCCTGCTGAACAGGTGCTGCAGGAGGCAAATATCATGTCTCTGCGCTCCTTTCATTTGCGCTACTTTTGTGAATCTGGCTCAGTGTCTCTAAATGGAAGGACATGAGTCTTTCATATTTCAGGGAGTCAGGAGAAGATACAGGGCAGGATGCCATGAGGAAGGCCAAGTGAAGACTTAGGGAGACCCATTATGCTAAACTTTATGAACAAGCTTCATTGTACAAACAGAATATAAACGCATTGACGTACATTAATCAGGAAGACTCTTGCTGTCTTGTGGAAAATATGACTCGATTAGCACTGTTATACAGGGGAAATGAGGAATGTCAACCATCTCACATTGAAAAGGGCACCTCAGGAGCAAACAATTCTATGCAAATATTATCAGGAAAATACAAAGGCGGCCCAGTGAGTCCAATACAGCGGACAGAGACGCTCAGTGCCGTAGCAAAGCCCCAAATGGCAAGGGAGCAGGGCCTGACGGTCTCCCGAAGAAGCTGTACAATTAAATGCACCACATTTTCTCCAAGTACCCCAAATCCCACAAACAGCGGGAGTATTACGATCTGGGAAAAAGCCAAGTTTTGCTTATTTAAAAAAAATTATCCCAATAGTTGTGTCCTATATGGCCCAATTTCATGAAGAAATAATGGCTATCGGCGGTTAGCATGCCCGCCGTCATCAGAGCTTTGGGTAAAGGCGATCCACACTGCGCTTCTCACTGGAGGAAAAGTCAGTACTGTAGATATAGCCGCGGGATATTGGCCAGTGTGCCGGATGCAGTGACAGCGATGAACGGAGTTAAGCGGCAACACCTATCGCCAGCATCTGGAAAAGTTGGGCTTCCCACCAAGAAGTCATGGGGGGAGACACTGCACGCCTGCCCACAGCAACCTTCCTATTAAATGCAAAGCCCTCGGAGGGATTTGAACCAAGGGCACATTTCGTGAGAGCATTGGAAGCATCTCCCAAAGCGGACATCACTGGATACCACACAATCGTGGCAGGATGTGCGGGTCATGTGACTATTTACACAACAGTGCAGAAAAAGGCTATGAAATGATGGTCCAGGTGCTACAGAATATAGAAACCAGAGCTAACGTGGGAATGTAGACACGTCAGAATATCAAAAACAAACAATGAACTATTTCAGAGTGAAGACCCCAGACATAGTTTAAGTCGCAGAGACATGGTCGCGCTCTGGGGAGATTGATCTTGGGTGTCTGCGGATCAGGTGGAGTCACTGGCGGTCGGTGGTAATCAGTGGCATTCTGACAGGCCCATTGGGACATTTAGGTTGGAGGTTCGACCTGGATAGTGTTGGTGAAAAGAATGCATTGGGAGCACTGGCTTGTGGCTCATTGGCGAGGGTCGTGAGCCCTGGAAAAACCTAAACGGTGCCTGTCTTTGCAGAGAGCAGGTGTACATGTCAGGATCCTAGCTGTGTATTCCTTTACCAGATGCCACATTCTCACTTTATGACCTCTTGAGAAGGTATTGGCATCGCATTGTGATGCAGGGAATCAGTCACACAAGTATGATTACGATTCTGGCATGGCACATCACTTGGACACAGAAGCTGTGGTTCATCTGTCAATCAGTGATGGCCGGTGAATTTTTCAATTGTGGGGTGTAAATATTTCCTAGAAAAATGGCAGAGTGACTGACAATAGCAAAGGAGCCCTATTCAACCAAGGGTGGTTCGGGGGATTCCCCTGCCCTCTCCCCGAATTTAAAAAAAAAATAAAAACAACCATTTTAAATTGTGCCTTTTACAGCCTACTTTAAGTGAAAAATTCGGAAAAAAGACAGACAGTTTGCAATTGATTTTGGGGGGTAGTTCGTGAAAGAATCGAATATATGCAAGTCACCAACAGTGCACAGAAGAATTTCCCAATGCATTTGCATGATGCCTTTACCCACAATACATGCAAGCATACAAATATTTTCACGCTGGCTGTGCCCAGACATTTCTATGCCGTTTGCACAAATGTATGTCAGTCCCAGATAAGAACTTTTGCCATTAAAAATGCCATGCAACAACATGAAAATGTGTCCAAACTAGCTGCACCAAAATGCCAGCCTAGTCATTGATACCCTGTAAAAAAAAAATACCATGCCAAAACAATAGCTAGACTGTCTGCTCCAAAATGGCTGTTTAACACGTAATAGCACTTCCCATGCTTGGTTTATCACAGATGCCCAGTTACAAATGTTTTGCCACAGTGAGAAATGGCAAGACTGACTGGACCTACAATGCCAGTCTAGTCAGGTAATAACACTTATCATGCTTGCTTTATTACAGAAACCCAGTAAACAATGCCATGTCAACGAAATAGCTAGACTAGCTATGCCAAAATGTCAGTCTAGCATTGTAACAACACCATACATGTGTTTACCCTTTTTTACTGGGAATCTTGAGCTTGATCAGCTATCCCCCGTAAAAAAAAGTATCATGACATAACAATGGCTAGACTGGCTGCACCATAATTCCAGTCTGGCCACTTAATAAAAATTATCATGCTTGCTTTATCAACGATGCCCAGTAAAAAATGGCATAATGCAAAGATAAATGTCTAGACTGGCTGCACCATGATGCCAGTCTAGCCTTGTTACGTAATAACTCTGCTCATGCTTGCTTTGCCTTATCATAGATGCCCAATGGGTGGCCAATGATAATGCAAAGCAAGCATGATTTTTCCCAGCAATACTTTCTGTGCCCTCCTTTGCCCTCTCCCCCCTGCCAAAATCCATGACCCGGCCAGCAGGACCAGCAAACACAAGCACACCCCACTCATTCGTACACCATGCACTCACTCATTCACTCGTCCACCCATCAGCATACACTCCCTATTACACAAGCATACATTCATGCACACACAAACAAACCTTAAATCAATTCTTACCTTCTGCACCGGTTCTGATGCTTCTCTCTGTGGCACCTTCCAGAAAGTGCATGCTCCCACTTTACTTACAGGAATCAGGAAACGAAGAGTGCATCCTAGTTCCTGCACATGTCAAGGATCGACACCCAATCTATTTGAATGTGCAGGGGCACTGGAGCACCCCCACACACATTCAAACATGCATTTCCACAGCCTGCATTCCCAATGGGTCATGCAAGTCTGGTGAGCCAAAATGTCCACAGCCTTGCATGGTCCATTGGGCATGCACTATGAGGAAAAGAACTGTTGAAGGGAAAAAATGCTTATCTTTGACAGGCTAAGTGCTGCTCCTCCATAGTGGGCGGGAGTTTTGGCAGGTCAACGCCAACCGCCCATTACGAGCAGCCCCTGCTGTCAACGTCTCTGCCTTTGGACATTAGCAGATGCATAAGTGTGCAGTCCAAACATTCAATTACATTTGGGAAGCCTGCTATCTGAATTTTTTTGTGATTATCAATGCCTGCTGCTTTGGGGAATGTCACATACTATTGCACTCTTTTAAGACAACTTAATGGCCTTTCTGTAGAATGTCTGAAAAATCAGGTTGAGACAGACCATGGTCAATGGCCACTGATTCCTTTAATAAACCACTTGTGCTGAAGCGTAGCATTAAAACCATGTTTACATTGGTGTTATGGTTGTGCCAAGGCCAGTGTTTGGCTTAATGTCATGCCATAATTCCCAGAGTATGTGCTTAATGCTTGCTGTTTCCAGGCAATATTTGCTGATCTGCCATTTGCATGAGACTGTCGGGTATAGAGCACTAGTCGGCTCCAGACCACACACTACAGGCATGCTGTCTGGCATGTGCCATGTTACGGTTGGTCCACTACGCAGCCTGTAGCACGCACACAAACACAGGTCCTGCAGGAGGCAGTGCGATTCTTTCGCAGTCTAGCCACTCTTGGGATATTTTAGGTCTTTTAGTTGATGACAGCCCACATGTCTACTTTTTCTGCGGTAGAATTCTTCACAATCGCTCACTGCTGGTGGGCACCTTTGGATTTGGGGGCAGGCTAGGACTGACCTATAGGCCAATAGTGAAATGTCCGATGTGCAGGCCGAACATGCTAGTGTGGGTCCGTTTTTTTACGGACAAAGTGGGACATGTTGCTGAGTTCATTTAGTGTGTAGCTAGTAGTTTTGACCAGTGTAACTGAACAAATATTCTTTAAATTGCACAATTTGCAAAACATTCTACCCAAAACACTCCTTGGGTACTACCAAGCAGTCTGTGGCAAGAGGAATATATTGCAATTCCTGACCCTGGGACACTTTTTCACTGGTGCCCGAGCCACTTTTGTACCCGAGACCGACCCTGTTGAGCGGCTGGCATCTCACGCACTTCCCGCCATTCCACGGGCTCCCACGCGCCTCCGTGCGCTCTCGCGAGCGTTGCTCTCGCAGCCTCGCTGGAGCCCGATCCGGCCCTAATCCGTTCAGCTCCGTAGCCTGGATACGCTCGTTCACGCGTGACGAACAGCCGCGGCTGCGACCTACTTTTCTCATGCGACCCGGTTGAACAGTCAGAGAAATCCCTCGCTCGCCCGTGAGCTTTCTTTTCCCATCCAGTGAGGAGGCCACTAACACTAATTACCGAACGGCTGAGATCGGACCCTCTCCCAGGCGCGAGACCGTACCTCAACCGCGCGCAGTAGCTCTCGCTAATTATTAACTCGAGTTGTAAATTGCTTCATTATTTTATCAAAATGCGCTTCTTAAAAAAAAACAAAAGATGTGTTTTATGTTCCCTTTTATCAACTACATACTGAGATTTTTTAATCACCTATGCTTTTCCTGATGTTATTGTTTTAACCCCTTGGCCTGCCTTAAATGCCTGTGGCCCACGGGTCCTGCATCTACACCAGAGAGGCTTTCATATCTCGGCCTCAAAGGTGTGATTCCAAAACGGCCATTAATCCCGCAAGTCTATTCGAATGTAACTCATTAACTGCCAGTAAAGTGACTGTTGACGGCCCACTTAGCGCCAAACTCACCTGGAGGCTTGGTTCAGATATAATGGCCTATACCACTTTGACGTTTAAATCGGAATATAATCTACTGGACCTGATTGGCGACTTTGATGTGTGCACTTTTGAATTCCAATGTTTTGAAAAATGTGTCGTGGTGAGTGGTGAATAAATTGCATATTTTCGTGGTAACCATGTGTGACAAATCAATTTTTGGGGCACCAGTGGCCCCGGGCTGAATATTGGTTTCTAAACCATCAATCAGCCCCACACCTATAGTACTCCAGGAGTGATCCGAACAGATTGGAAACACAAGCAAATTATAAACCTCCTTCTCCAATTTTGGTAACGTGGATGGAACAACAGGCTTATATCCGCAAGGTTGTGGCTCGTTGATTAGTTGCAACACTGTGACAATACAATTATTACCCAATGATAACAGGGACTGTCCAGTCAAGGTTTTATAAACATATCTACTTTATTATTATCACAACAGACAGTTTTAGCACATTACAAAATACAACCCACCCTTTAAAGCAATGCAGAGGACAGACACTTTCAAGAAGGAAAGGGGATGCCCTCTGGATACTGACAGCAGGGTAGTCCATAAAGTAATTAATCGGAATAGTTCAAGGATACTTGGTTTCAGCACAAAGGGAGCAATGGGTCGTAAAAAATGTCCATAGGGGACTTTGGAGAAGGGCCAGCAGGACAGAACCACAATGTACCTTGTGCTTGTAAAAGTTCTTGGCGCTTGACAGGGTTTATTCGGTTTCAGGGCGCTTTGCAGATCCTGCGGCAGAATTCAAGACGGGAGACAGCTGTGGGTATCAGGCAGCAGGCAGTTCAGTGAGCGAGGCTGGACGGACGGCTGTAGGCTGGCCTAAACAGTGGCTCAGGGGCATGAATCGGCTGGATGGATGGCTGTAGGCTGGCCTATACGGTGGCTCGGGGGTCAGGAATCGTCTCAGTGCTGGTTGGCAGGTCTGAAGCACTGGTTGAGGCGTCTTGGATGACGTTAGGGACTGCGGCGTGACAACAGTCAGTGGTTCAGTCAGTTGCAGCTCGAGTGGCTCGACTGGCTCAAAAAATGTCCTTAAAGATGGATGCTGGTTGATGCTTGTCGATGCACTCCTCCTAGCTTCTTGTGTCGTCCTTTAAGGCGGACATGTGAAAGCTGAGGAGAGTGTTGCAGGCAACAGCCTTGCCTTTGTTATGTTCCGAGCCTCTCTGGCACTTCCCACCTATGAAGCTTGCTTGCAGAGCCTAGCAGGGCACACTATATGCTATCTGGGTACTTGTTCTGGAGCTGCTGGAATGGTCCTCTGGTTCAGTACCTCCCTCTGATCCCTGGGAGATGTTTAGGGGAGGGATCTTGCTTCCCTCTTTGGAAATCCTGTCCTTCCTTCACTGGCGGTAGCTTTAAAGCAGACTGTACCTTTAGCCAGGGTCCAAATTAGTTCTTCTTGTTACTCCTTCCAAAGTCTTCAGATGATGTGCACAAAAGAGGGGCTCAACCCTCTTTTAAAGCCAAATGGGCCCCAGTGATTGGTGTAGGCTAAGCCTATCTTAATGAACCAATTCTGGGTCCCCACGAACAATCTCCTGCATGCGTGAGGTCATAAACAGAGAGTATTGCAACAGGAAAGGTAAAGGGGTGACAACATGTACTACTAAGTCCCACCCATATTACTGTCTGCTGTGGATCAAAGGGTCTCTCTGGTTAATTGAGCTCTCTGTGGTTCCTGATTAAAGCGGCAGGTCTTCCCTGAAGCTGTGGCCAGACCAGACTTTCGATCGTTGCCAAACCACATACTTGTACCTTCTGAATGGGGTCCCCCTGCAGTGATGACTACTGTAAACAGCTGTCCCAGACATAATATTTCACTGCCCTTGATACTTAGAGGCGGGAGTTGGCTTCAGATTGACACAGATGCATATCAAAGGTGTTGGGGTTTCCTGTCTTTTGTCAGCCATGCGACCAGGCCTTTCACGGGCCTATTTGAATTAACTTTCATCAGTATGTGTAGCTGCCACCAGCAGGGCCACTAAAAGCCAGGACAGATTTATGGGGCCTTTGGGCCTCATTACGACCTTAGCGCCTGATTACGAGGTCCCTTTGCGGGTTCCCACCTTAATGGCTGGTTTTACCAGCCGTTAAGGAATGGACCCGCTAAGGGACTTTGGTGCTAATTACGGCACCGCAATTTGCGGTATCGTAATTACCGCCTTCCCCATTCCCATTATGCCCTATGAGGCAAAAATGGGAATGGGGAAGGGCCATGGTGAAATGGGGAAGTACCGCCCCCACAAACCTTGGAATGGGGTGGTACTTCCCCATTTCACCATGGCGGACTCATTACAATACCGGCAGCAACCATGGTGCTAATAGCACCATGGTTTAGTGCCGGTGTTGTACATTTAATCAGGCTGGCCATGGCAGGAGGAAGGTTTTTCTTTCCCCCTTTTGAGATACTTTGATGTACTCCTGGCTGTCACATTCCAACTAAATGTGACAGGGGACTTCGCCTTTAGGCTGTGTCCACCCAGAGTACACCTGTCTATGGGGGTCATTACGAGTTTGGAGGCAGCCATGGTGCTATTAGCACCATGGCTGCCTCCAAACCCAGGTCTGGGTCCGGTGTCTCTGAATGGGGACTTAACGGGTCATTCCAACCTTGGAGGACCCGGTAAGTCCCCATTCAGAAAACCATTCCCCATTCCCATTTGTGCCCCCATAGGGCTCAACGGGAATGGGGAAAGAGCTAATAACGGGCCCGCAAATGGGCCCGTTATTAGCTCCATGGTCCCTTAACGGGTCCCGCTAAATACAGCTGGTCAGACCAGCCGTTTCTGGTGGGACCGCTAAGAGACCTTGGAATATGGCGTTAGGGGGTTAATGGCACCGACATCCTTACCGGTGCCGTTAACCCCCTACCGCCATACTCGGAATGGTGCCCTATGTGTTTGTCATGCAGTGAGCATAGGGAAATGTGTACGGATTATCTCCACACATTTTCCGGCGGTTTATCTACCATCATTCAATTTCATATAAAATTTCAAAAAAACACTGTGCGGATGGTCGAATTCCTCATAAGGCGCAAGAGGCCAAAACATCACAGTTGCTCAGAAAGGGGAATTGGGGGAGGTGGGATATACAGAGTAGGCGGATGTGGTGTTGGCGCGTACTTTAGTGACTGGAAGTGCAGTCACCCTTGCCCGGCGGGTTGGCTCCAAACAGGCATCCCTGGTGTTGAAGGAAGCTCTGAGACCTGGAGTTGCATGTGGGCAAGTTGAATTTTGGGGTGCATTTTGTGGCCATGAGGGTATTCTGTGTCCAGGTGAGGAGTTCTGGGGGGTGCCACACTATTGGCACCTAACACCTGCTATGCACAACACCTCACCCTTTGCCTACGTGGGTTTTGACGCAGTGGGCTTCCGTGTGAAGAATGTATACAGCTGATGTTGGATGTAGCGAGTGTTGGGTCAGGTAGCATGTAGCAGTCGATCAAGGAGGGCCAACGGAAGGTCTGACACCTTCCTACACACCTCAGCACCTGTGGCACACAACATCATACACTTTGCCTGCTCAGACTTTGTCAAAGTGGTCTTCGGTGTGAAGAATTTATATAGCTGATGTCGGATCTAGCGAGCGTTCTGTTACGTAGCATGAAGCAGTCGATCAGGGAGGCCCAACGGAAAGTTGGCTAACATCCTGCGCACCTGTGGCACATAACATTGCGCCCCTTACCTGCATGTGCTCGATCGACAATGCCCTTAAAATGTTCGAAGATGGCCATCCGTGCCTCTAGGTTTTCTTTTACCTCCCTCTGTTCGGCACAGTAAATTTAAAGACACTCACATTCTGCATCACTGCATGTGGATCAGTGAGATCATCCTCAAATGGTTGAAGTACTTCCTTGCGAATCACCACCAATTCATCCAAATGGATTCCTCGAAATCACCAACTCTACCATTAATCGGCGGAGTTCTGCAAGGAACCATCTTCTCCCCTTTGATCTTCAACCTTTACACAGAATTGCTCAGTTTCCTCCTGTATCCGCACAACATTTGCATCCACCAATACGCAAATGGCACACCTCTTTATCTGAAGGTAGGCTCCATCGATGTCATCCACTGGCTCAAGGCCTTCCTCACATTGATCCAGCGCTTACTTGAAGCTCAACCCCCTGAAGACTGAATTCATACTGCTGACCAACAATTCTAAACTCCCTAATTTCCAGACCTGGCTCTCTGCTGTTAACCTTGAGGCCTTCACACCACTGCTGTCCACCTGAGCCAAGTCCCTTGGGTTCTACATCGACAGACACTCCTCCTTCAAGAAGCACATAGCAAGGAAGTCAAAAACAGCATGCAACTTTCCCACCTGCAGAAAATTAAGCACTTCATCTCTGCAAACAACTTCAGATCTGCTGTGCAAACCTTGGTCCTCGCCCATCTGGATGGTTCCAATGCCCACTCTGGCACCATTGAGGTAAATCCTACATGCTCCAGCACATCTCATCAAAGGACTCAACAAATTAGACCACATCATGCTGACCCTGATCGAACGGCACAAGCTCCCGCTGCAAGCATGTATCCCCTTCCAATCCTGCATACACGGTGTCTAGGGGTTACCGACTGCCATTGGGAAATTAATTGTTCTTGGGGCTCCAAATAAACGCAAAGTCGCCTCTATGGGCCTGACAATTTTACATTTTTCTGAAGACCCTATACTTTACAGCCAAATCTTATGGCAGCTGTCAGTTTTCCACTTGCCTCGGGCTGTGTTCTACCATCTTGAAGCAAGGATACCTGTGTAATGTATACCCAATATCCAGATCAAACCAAGCTGCTGGAGAGGGTAGAGATGGAATTGTGTCACTACTTTATGGAATTCCACCATATAATGGATCCTGAACAATCCAGGTCCTGTCTGTCCATGAGGAGTGAGTTGGGTCAGTTCCCGCTGGTGAATGTGATCAGGCTTGAGTTAAATTAGCCTGCTTCTTCTTAATTTACTACCATGCCAGTCACAAATGTCCCACCTATGATCTTGGAGGCAGAAAAAAACAGCTTTGAGCTATCTCTGTTTGATCCTTCGCAATCTACCGCTGTTCGCCTCTTTACCCCGCAGTACCAACCTTTGAATTGTGCAGTCGCCGCGGTCTCAGGCGTGTTGCCTTTATTTTCTTACAGATATGTGCAGCCAGTGGCTAGCATCATCGGCATTTTCGGCTTCGTTTTCTAAAACAGCAATGACTCGAAAATCTTGTGCATTTGGTTGGGATGATCACAACAACACTCACTGTCTGCATGACTTACGGCCCCACATGTTTCACAACTATCCTAAAATGAACCCACAGCAACACTAAGGTCGTCATTATCGGTCCTTAACACAAACTTTGGACAAATAACCAGGTGCATTCAGGGGTTCAGGACCACAATTTATCACAAAACCTGAATTCCATTGTTTCCACAGATGGAGTTTTCATGATCGGGTATGTTCCCAGAAGGTAATAGCTGTGACTATCTCATGCCCCTCAGGGCCCCGAAGCTCCAACAGGCCAATGGACAGGAATATGCCTTGGACAGACCAAAGGACTTTCAGGATCCTATGTCGCTCAGTTCCCCGCACATGTGACTCCTTCACAGTAGTTAACCCCATGCCACCAGTAGGCTTGGAGAGTGCAACTTTTTTAGGTGACCTGTCATCACATTAGTGCAAGACTCTCGGTATGTCAGTGTCAAGCTAGCATTTTTAAAGTTTAAAAAAAAAACAATAGGGAAAAAGGAATGGAATGAAAAAAGGGTGGGGAATGGAAAAAAAAAATAGGAACGGCTGGACGGGTTTCCCATGTTGTATATAAGAATAAAAAAGTAAAAAACGATGCTTTAAAAATGTTACAACAGCAGTGAACCAAATAGCAGCAGCAGTCTACCGATGGAGAGCCATCGATCCAGTCAAGGCACTCAGTAAAATACTGCCCTATAGACCAGGCCCTACGGTCCTGACACATAGATTCCTGCCTTATACCCTTTCTGCTGACTACGTTCCTCGGACACTTTTCTCTTGGAGCTCCCCGAAGTCTGGAAGGCACTATGCGTTTCAAGCTAGACTGTGCGCGGCTATGGCGCGCGTTGCCCTACTCCGCGCAGTCTGCCACTGATTGCTGGGTGAATCAAAGACCCACCTGCTCTTTCCTCTACCATCTGTCTGAAATCTCCATGCACTTCCCGTGGTAACTGGCTAGCTCACATCCGATTACTCCCTTTTCTGCGCTTTGAGGTCTAGAGGCCAAGAGGTGATTATTTCGCTCCATGAAAAATACCCTAGCATTATCATCATATACTGATCATTTTCCAAACGTACAAAAATTCAAAGGTAGAGCCGAGGGTTGGGCAGATACCAGCCGGGGGCTCAGGGCCGTAATTAGAGTACAGAGACAATCACTGTGATTGCTGCCTGTTGGTCACCGTGCCACCCTCCCAGAACAAACATCCACCTCAGCAATAGAGACCACCAAATAACTAGAGGCTGATGTAAGGGTGGTTCTATGAAGAATTTTCCAATTCCTATGTTTTTGATTCATTTTTCAATTTTTTAGCAACGTCCCCTCCTTTTCCCTATCTAGGTGGTGTTCTCCCAGTTGGCCTGCCATAACTTCCCTTTAACCCCAAACACCTATTTATCTGTTTCCTGGACTGGCAAAATTGGCATCCATGTTTGCAATAACAGAGTTTTTACAACAATCTAGTAAACCCAGGACTAAGTGGTAAGGAGACAGTCGTTGGGTGGAAAAAGTAAGATTTTGGTGTGAGGCCTTCAACCATGCTATATTTTAGTACTTCTATATGCCGGCTGCGTAACGACGGAGTGCAAGCACGAATACACAGCACTGCCGACACCAAGGCAGTGGAAGAGACTCTTCCCGCACTTCATTTGCTGGAACATCGTCAGCCCTGTCCTCCCTCGTCTTCTTCCTCCCCCGACTCCGCGGAAACGGCGAAGCAGCAGACCTGTCGCTCTGAATGGAATTAGAGAAGAAATGAAATCCCTTCTGCGTAGCGAGGCACAGTGCCCGCAGCGGTGCAGTACAGGCGCTCACATCCCGGTGCCCTCGATTGGTGCTGATTGCACAGATGAGAAGTGATGATGCCCATTGTGGCCCTGTCAGTCCTCATTCACGCCCAGGGGAGAGATTTGCATGCAATCTGAATTGGTCTCAGCGCAACATGCTGAGAAAAAGGAAGCAGAGAGGCCGCTGCAAAGAGCAAGCTCACACTGGCAGGCCGCCGCTGAGAGACAGCATACACTGACAGGCATCACTGGGAAAAAGCTCACACTGACAGGGCATCACTTGAGAAAGCTCACATGGACAGGCCACATGCGGGAGTAACCTCCCACTGACATGGAAGCACTGGAGAAAAACCTACACAGACGATGCACCACTGAGAGAAAGCTTGCACAAACAGGGGACCACTGAGAGATAGCCCGCACAGACAGGGCACGAGTGAGAGAAAGCTTGCACAGACAGGCAACCACTGAGGGAACGCTCACACGGACAGGGCACCACAGAGAGATAGCTCGCCCAGACAGTACACCACTGCGAGAAAGCTTGTGCAGACAGGGCACCACTGAGCGAAGGGTCACGCAGACAGGGCACCACTGAGAGAAAGCTTGTACAGACAGGGCACAACTGCTAGAAAGCTTGTGCAGACAGGGCACCACTGAGCGAAGGGTCATGCAGACAGGGCACCACTGAGAGAAAGCTTGTACAGACAGGGCACAACTGCTAGAAAGCTTGCGCAGACAGGGGATCACTGAGAGAAAGCTTGCACAGACAGGGCACCACTGAGTGAAGGGTCATGCAGACAGGGCACCACTCAGAGAAAGCTTGCGTGGACAGGGCAGCACTAAGAGAAAGCTCATGCAGACAGGGCACCATGGAGCGAAAGCTCGTGCAGAGTGAGCACCACTGAGAACTGAGAGAAATCTTGCACAGACAGGGCAGCACTAAGTGAAAGCTCACGCAGACAGGGCACAAAGGAGCGAAAGCTCGTCCAGACAGAGCACCACTGAGAGAATGCTTGCGCAGACAGGTTACAACTACAAGAAAGAGCAGGCGCAGATAGGGCACCACTGAGAGAAAGCTCACGTGGACAGGCCACCAAGGAGTGAAAGCTTGCGCAGACAGGGCACCACTGAGAGGAAGCTCATGCCGACAATGTACCACTGAGAGATAGCTCACGCAGACATGGCACCACTGAGCGAAAGCTCGCACAGACAGGGCACCATTGAGAGAAAGCTTGTGCAGGCAGGGCACCACTGAGAGAAAGCTTGCGCAGACAGGGCACCAAGGAGTGAAAGCTCACACGGACAGAGCACCAGTGGGAGAAATCTTGCACAGACAGAGCACCACTGAGCGAAGGCTCATGCAGACAGAGCACCACTGAGAGAAAGCTTGCGCAGACAGGGCAGCACTAAGACAAAGCTCACGCAGACAGGGCACCAAGGAGCGAAGGCTCATGCAGAGAGGGTACCACTGAGACCACTGATGGAAAGCTTGCGCAGAGAGGGAAGCATTAAGAGAAAGCTCGTACAGACAGGGCACCAAGGAGCAAAGGCTTATGCAGACAGATCACCACTGATAGAAAGCTTGTGCAGACACTAAGGGAAAGCACGTGCAGATAGGGCACCACTGAGAGAAAGCTCAGGCGGACAGGCCACCAAAGAGCGAAAGCTTTTGCAGACAGGGAAGCACTGAGAGGAAGCTCACACAGACAGGGCAGCAAGGAGTGAAGGCTTGTGCAGACAGGGCACCACTGAGACAGGCCACCACTAAGAGAAAGCTTGCGCAGACAGGCCACCAGTGAGAGAAAGCTCACACAGGCACATCACCACTCAGAGAAATCTCACGCCGACTAGGCACCACTCAGTGAAAGCTCACACAGACAGGGCACCATTGAGTGAAAGCTTGCGCAGACAGGGCAGCACTAAGAGAAAGCTCACGCAGACAGGGCACCAAGGAGTGAAAGCTCATGCAGACAGAGCACCACTAAGAGACAGCTTGCGCAGACAGGGCAGTACTAGGAGAAAGCTCACACAGACAGGGCACCAAGGAGTGAAAGCTCATGCAGACAGAGCACCACTGAGAGAAAGCTTGTGCAGACAGGGCACAACTGAAAGAAAGCTCATGTCGACAATGTACCACTGAGAGATAGCTCACGCAGACATGGCACCACTGAGCAAAAGCTTGCACAGACAGGGCACCATTGAGAGAAAGATTGTGCAGACAGGGCACCACTGAGAGAAAGCTTGCGCAGACAGGGCGCCACTGAGAGATAGTCTGCGTAGACAGGATGCCACTGAGATAAAGCTTGTGCAGACAGGACACCACTGAGCAAAGGCTCATGCAGACAGAGCACCACTGATAGAAAGCTTGCGCAGACAGGGTACCACTAAGGGAAATCACGCGCAGATAGGGCACCACTGAGAGAAAGCTCACGCAGACAGGCCACCAAGGAGCGAAAGCTTTTGCAGACAGGGAACCATTGAGAGGAAGCTTGCACAGACAGGCCACCAAGGAGTGAAGGCTTGTGCAGACAGAGCACCACTGAGAGAAAGCTGGCACCACTGAGAGAAAGCTCACACAGACACAACACCACTGAGAGAAATCTCACGCCGACAAGGCACCACTCAGTGAAATCTCACACAGACAGAACACCACTGAGAGAAAGATTGTGCAGATAGGGAACCATTGAGAGAAAGCTCGAGCAGACAGGGCACCACTGAGACAAGACTCGCACAGATAGGGCACCACTGAGAGAAAGCTTGCACAGACACGGCACCACTAAGAGAAACCTCGCACAGACAGGGCACCATTGAGAAAAAGCTCGAGTAGACACAGCACCACTGAGAGAAAGCTTGTGCAGATAGAGAACCATTGAGAGAAAGCTCGAAAAGACAGGGCACCACTGAGAGAAAGCTCGCACAGACAAGCCACCACTGAGAGAAAGCTTGCGCAGACACGGCACCACTGAGATATAGCTTGCACAGACACGGCACCAACGACAGAAAGCTCAGGGCATCCACACTAATATGTCACTGTTGGAAAACATCTCACACTGACACGACGCAACATGTAGGCATTTGGAAGTCACCATCTCCCACTCACAACCTCAGAAGTGAAAACCAACTTCACTTTCTTTTGTTTCATAATAAAATGCATGTGTTGCAGCTGGTGACAGTTTGCAAAGAAAGATCCTCTAATTTCTACACATTTCTTGTGGGATGTTTTATTTGAAACAACTAATGCATGAACTTTGATAACAAAACTGAAGAAAGAGAAACTGTTCTTTCATTACTGAGAGCTGTGAGTAGGAGATGGTGATTCTTCCAACCCGCCAGCTGTGAAGGAAGCCACCAGGCGGCTGAACACTACTAATCTATTGGCTCAAAAACTCCCTTACTCTCTCCTGCAGTGCAGCGTCGCCTAAACACCCTCACTCTCCTGCAGCGCAGCGTCGCCTAAACTCCTCCACTCTCTTCTGCAGGGCGGCGTCCCTTGACCCTGCTTCTCCCTTGACGCTGCTTCTCCCTTAATCTCTTCTGAAGCGCGGCAACCCATGGCGCTGCTTCTCCCTTTACACGGTTTCTCCCTTACTCTCTTCTGAAGCGCAGCAACCCTTGGTGCTGCTTCACCCTTGACACTGTTTCTCCCTTACTCTCTTCTGAAGCGCGGCAACTATTGGCGCTGCTTCACCCTTGACACTGTTTCTCCCTTACTCTCTTCTGAAGCGCGGCAACACATGGCGCTGCTTCTCCCTTTACACTGTTTCTCCCTTACTCTCTTCTGAAGCGCAGCAACCCATGGCGCTGCTTCTCCCTTGACACTGTTTCTCCCTTACTCTCTTCTGAAGCGTGGCAACTCTTGGCACTGCTTATCCCTTACTCTCTTCTGAAGCACGGCAACCCTTGGCGCTGCTTCTCCCTTGGCACTGCTTATGCCTTACTCTCTTCTGAAGCGCGGCAACTCTTGGCACTGCTTATCCCTTACTCTCTTCTGAAGCACGGCAACCCTTGGCGCTGCTTCTCCCTTGGCACTGCTTATGCCTTACTCTCTTCTGAAGCGCGGCAACCCTTGGCACTGCTTCTCCCTTACTCTCTTCTACAGTGCGGCATCCCTGGCTGCTGGTTTCCGCAGTCCTTCCAACATGTAGGGAGCTTGCACAGGCCGGGCCTTCCTAGAAGTAAGCTGCCACCGCATGGTAGCTCATGGTGTGAGTCCAAAGCCTGGGTACAGCTAAGGAGGGCCCAACTGACATGGCACTGATACGAGCCGCTGCGAAAGAAATGCACCCCCAAACGCAGACCTCTATGCTGGGGCGGAGTTTTGGGAGGAGGAGGTACTCTCCCGCACAGCCAAGATAAGCGTCCTCCGTGAGGCAGTTAATGTACGGAGGGTGATGGCCAGTCTGGGGAATGCAATGCTGCATGCCAGGCCGAGTCTTTTATTTGAAAGGGCTTCCATATGCCGGCATACCTTTGAGATGCAGTGCATGGCCGGGGCAAGTTGTCTTCCTTCCCGCCTCCCTCAGAGGGGGCTACGGCCAGTTGAGGCACCTGGTGACACCAACTTCTCCCCAGTTGGGTAAGGCACACTGGACCACGGGAACCGTGAGGTCAAGTAACACCATAGTATCTGCGGTCTGCAAGCTCCTCCGAGGCCACCTGATACGGTCTGACCCCTCGATCATCTATTCGGCCACCTACCAGGTCTGGCCCATTGAGTGGATGAAAAACAATGTATTGGGTCATGAATTCAGAAGCAAAGGTAAGCTGTGGATGGGGGGGGGGCAAAGGAGTGGTGCCGGAAGCATTTAGAACAAGGATCGTAGGACACTCCTACGCATTAAAAGCATTAAAGTCCCTGGGTGTCCCTTAAAGTGACTGCCATCTTGGTGGCAGATGAAATCGGGTGATCTCTTTAAGGGTGGGGGCTTCTCCCCTTTTAGTTAGAACACTAACAATAGCAGGTTGGTTGTGACCTATTTTAAATCCAGGCCAAGTTGTAGAGTCATCCTTTGATCACAAGTCGAATTATTTCAGAGAGAGAGAGAGACAGAGACAGAGAGAGAGAGAGAGAGAGAGAGAGAGAGAGAGAGAGAGAGAGAGAGAGAGCATGCTTGCGTTTGACCCCCACCTTGACAGAGCCCTGCCCCGTGGAAGCTCAGACTAATAGGCCTCCACTTTGTGGCTGTTCACACTAACAGGGTACCCTTAGTGCAGTGGTCTTCAAACTTTTTTGGCCAGGGCCCCCCTGAGCAAAATTTGGGCGGGTCGGGACCCCCCAGAAATGCCAAATGGACAGTATATATTGCGCGCCGTCACCTGCTCCCATCAAAGTCGCTGGGCTCCCTCATCCCACTCCTACCCAGTCGCTGGTCTCTCCCCACCCCATCACACACCCAGGGCTCTCCCCACTCTGCTCCCATCACTATCCCATGGTTCCCGCCCATTGTGCTCCCACCATAGTCCCTCGGTTCCCCCATCCCGTTCCCAACACAGTCTGAGGGCCAGTGGCGGCTGGTGAATCTTTTTTAAGTGGAGGGGCATTAAGGGGAGGTTCGGGGGGGTTTCCCCCTGTGAATTTTTTTTTAAATAATAGGTTAAAATGTTGCATTGTAGAGCATACTTTTAACAAAAAATGGGTAATTAGCCAAACAGTTTGCAATTGTTGCTGGGAGTCCAGGGGGCAGGCATTGATATTTTATTTCTATCGCGCTCGTACACAAGTGTTTCAGAGCGTGACAAGGCAAGGGAAGGGAACAGAGGAGAATAAAACAGCAATCTTACTAGGCCCAGTGACATTGAGAACGCGCAAGTGTGAGAGGAAAAGTGCATGGAAGGGGGGAGAAGTGGAAAGTGCGAAGCAGAGGAGAAACAGATAAATAACAATAAATAAATAATAAAGGCAACAAACAGTGGTAGTGCAGCCAGCAATTTGCAAGTGCTACGTTTAAGGCAGCAGACAGGGTAGGTCTGATAAGTGCAGGAAGAAAGATGGTTCTCCTCAAGTTTTAGAGTGGCAGGGCGCTGTTCCAGAGGGAGGCCCCAGCCGAAGACGGAGATCTACCCCTAGCTCGTTTCTTTGATAAACGACTGACCCTGAGGGAGTTGGAGGTAGAGGAGTGAAGAGCTCTAGAGGGGAGGTATTTGCGGAGGAATAGCTGAAGGTATTTTGGACCGAGGCCCCAGAAAGCCTCGTGGACAAGGCAGAGGGTTTTGAATGACAGATGTCCGGTAAAAAGATACCATCCCTGTCCCCTGGGCCCCACTGGTCCTAACACAATGAACATGATTATGTGTATATGCAAGGCGCTGCACATTCATACAGCAATCACTCTATCATTCACATGAGCATCCATCACCATACACTCACTCATAACGCATCCATACACATGTTTAAATAAAAACAATGAACATAAACGTACCTTCTGCATTGGCCTGTGTGTGGGTGCTGCTCCAGCTGCTCTGTCCGTATGTGCGAGGAGGCGCAGGAGCTCCCCCTCGGACATACAGACATGCAGTGCCCCAGCCAGCATTTCCAATGAGCTATGCAATGCTGGCGAAGCAAAACGCCCCAGCACTTGCATGGCTCAGTGAGCATGTGCGGCTGGGGAACTAAACTGAACTGTCAAAGGGAAACAGTGTTTCCCTTTGACAGTTCAGCCAGCCCAGGAGCACTCCATTAGCTGGATAAAGCAGCTGAGGGAGTGCTCACTGTTTCACTGGGCTGGCTCCTTAGCTCCTCCATAATGGGTGAGGGGCCACTATGCAGTTAGTAATGTTGACCATTATTGCTGAATATATCACAATTTACTTACATTTTAACACAAAGCACCCCTTTGGGTACTATTGAAACAGTGGGCTTCATAACTACTCTGGCGGTAGCTGTGCCGGTAAAACCGGCACGGCTGCCACTGGAGTTGCATCCGGGTCTGGCACCCGCGAATGGGCAATTACTAGGTCATGCCGAGTTAGGCGGACATGATAATTGCCCTTTCGAAGGTGCCGGTAGATCCCCATTCCCATTTGAGCCCCATATGGCTCAAATGGGAAGGGGGAGCTCGGATGCACCGGCACCGTTAATAACGGTGCCGGTGCATCCGACGAGCTGAGGTCAGACCTGGCGGGGGCTGTCAAGCACCCACGAGCACAACTCTTACTATGGCGGAACGGTAGCAACGGTGCCGGTAGCTTACCAGCACCGTTGTTACTGGTCCGCCATAGTAGTAATGAGGCCCAGTCTGTGACTAAAGGAATGAATATCCATTTACAACTGTGGGCCACTTTTTCATTGTTGCCTGAGACAGTTTCATGCTTCAGCCCGCCCATGTGGGCCACCCCTGCCCATTTCTTCCAATCTAAAAAAAAAAAAAAAAAAAAAAAAATCTTTTTTCATGCTGAGCTCTCAGGGCCCCCCTGGGATGCACCCGCGGACCCCTAGGGGGTCGCGACCCACAGTTTGAATACCACTGCCTTAGTGCCTTATGCCAGGGGGCTTCACTATGACTAGCTGGGTTGGCAGCCCCACTGGCATCCCCATAACATTCAAGCACTCTTGAGGACACCTCAAGGCCATCAAGCACCACCGCTGCACCTCACTGTAATATCACAATCCTTAGCACTAGCACTCCACTGCAAGGCATCACATGTTCCCATCTGGGTAGGTCACGCCCCTTTCCTTTTCACGCATCTCATCTCACGCATGCGAGTCATAACATCCAGGAATCCCACACCTGACGGAGCACTTTCATGTTCGTGCGCCAATCTGTTTGTCCGCTGCCACTTTCCTTACCACCTTTCCTTCCCCATTCCTCTCCCCTATCTTTTTCTTTTTCTATATCTACGACATCGCAAGGTCTAGTTTTACCCCAGAGTGGGGGTCAGAAATTGCTCACACAAAAGCAAGGTATTGGCACTTTAAGGCAACTACAATGGTGCCTTGCTCGGTATGCAAGTGTGATAACACAGCATAACAAAACACAACACAAGACCTTGGCAGTCATCACACTAGTACTCCTTATGCTAGTCTGTGCCAGCAACCTTTACTTAAGGGGCCTACGTTACTTGCTAGATTGTACACAATGCATCAACCAGACACCTGCTAAGGCTGGAAAGGTGGGGAAGCACACATCACCCACACAGCGCCCAGGCAATCGGAGCCCTTCATTGGCACTCACTGGCTCTCGGTCAAATGCAGAATCCTATTCAACCCTTCTGAATTGTGAGCTGAGCCTTCCATGGAAGGGGAGCACAAGCTGTGGCAGAGAAGGTCACACACTTCATGCCAGGCAGAGTGTAAATAACATAATAAGCATCGCTTGCAAAGTCATTCCTTTTGACAGGACAAATAATCATCACCTGTAGCTTGTGAATTGAAATCATATTGCTAGTTTGGAGAAAATCGCCTGAAAGATGCACCACAACATAAAAGCAATCGTGAAACTGCTGCAAAAGAAACACTTCAGTTGGCAAAACACAATCACATTTCTTTGCAATGTATTCCACAGTCAATTTGTTTTCAGGCCAAAGATACAGAAAGAATAGTCATAAAGACCATTTCTACCCAGCGTAGCTAGCTGGGAAGATGTGGACAAGTGCCAGAGTTGCAGACTCGTCTCAAATCCCGACTTCTCCACAAATTGTTTTATCTCACCGAGGCTGCTCTGACAAAATGAGAAGTTCCCCAAACCGATTCAGCTCACACAGCCCGCTAATCCAACAAAGCTTCACTCATGACATTGCCGCTTATGGAATCGTTACAGTGGCTATTCAAAGTGTCTCTCTTCCCTTACTTCTGGCAACTTCCAAAACCCCTCGAGTAATTAAAGACTCATTCTGTGACGTCACAGATGTCACTACATACACACATTAGGGGGCCTGGCAGATCTTTCTCGACCAGGGCCCCACACAACGAGGGCCGGCCCTGCTGTAGGTAGGTATCTATCTAATTCCTGGCCCTATTGCCCCGCGTCGTTCGTATTCCCGTTTTCTGTTTTAGGCCCGCGCGTTGCTCCTATTACTTAAAGCAGTGATGGACCTCCACAGACCTGCAAAAGCTGTAGAATGCTAAAAACAAAGCGCGTTCTATACAGTATCCCTTCAACCCGCGGCTTTCTTTGCTGCGCATCCTACACATCAGTTGCATGGTGTGTTTCTTACAGTGTAGGTACTTTGATGGGCACCCGATACATGGTATGGGAAGACAATGTTGTGTCTCTTAGTGTGCCTAAATTCTACTTGCGTGTGAATATTGAATTCCTTTCTTCGCATGGCTCATTTTTTCTCCTCCAGTAGACTAAGGGCTGGATACCATTGGCCGTGGCAGTAGACCACTCCGTGGACAAAACTAGGTGCTCTGATACTACTACGGTGGTGACTTGTTGCAGTGTGAAAGCAGATGAAGATAGCAGAACATTTGAATGTGATAGAGCCTTATTCAAGTGTGTAGCCACCTGGTTGGGCTGGGAGTTATTCTATACATTCCGGGTGTATTAAGGCGGATGGGGGAGGAAGTGGCTGGGCAGCCGCGTGGGCGAATGCGCATGCCTCTCTGTATGTCCTCACTGCGTGGCTGGGCACGCACCAGCTGCCAGTTCTTGGGTGTTTTGCGATGTGTGCTAGCCCAGTCATGCACAGCTTCGATGCTCCCAGTGGGGCTAGATTTGTGAAAGAGGTGAGGCAGGGTTAGGCAGCTTTTGGATGGCCCGGGCACATAGAGCAGAATTTCGGGGTTCTCGTGAGAGCCTGGCTGCCAAATTGTTAAGTGAAGGATGGGTAGACTTCTTTCGCTTAAGTCGCATTCCAGCTGCTGAAACAAACATATGTGAAAGTAAGGGCTTGGTAATATGAAATGTGGAGTATGTGCCGCATAACAGCAGCGGTGCGCAGCAGCCATTCTACTGCAATAGAGGGATCCTTTATCCGTTAGTGTGAGACAATGGTATGGCCGTAAGATTGGCATCGGAGAGATATGATGGGGTATTCACCGACCCAAGACCATCCGGGTTGCATCATTTCACATTTGTTGTAACTGCCTAAAGGGCTTTTAGGACCAGCACTTGTGCAGAGTTTTGCAGTAGCCGTGGCGGGGAAGTATAATGAGGCGAATGATCTTCTCAGTCCCAGTCTTGTGTGTGATGCCCTGGAAGAGGTTGGTGGGGGAGGATTCCTGAGGTGGAGTTGGAGGTGAGTGGATCTGGATACAGTGGCCCATCGACTCCTTCAAAGGAAATGATATACAGGAGACGCTTTCTTGATTGCGCAATCAACGTTTCGCATTGAATGGGCGAAACGCGTCCATTGTGCAATCAAGGAAGTGAACGGTGGCCGAGGAGGAGCGGTGAGTGTGGTGTGGGGAGGAGTGGGTCAGGAAGGGGGGCATACGTACTTTGAAAGGAAGGTGGGGTGAAGTAAGGGGAGGTGGATGGGCAGGAGGTTCGGGTGCCTTATGGATGATGAAGGCGTGAATCTGGGGGAGGGTGTTGGGAGCAGGAGAGAACTATATTGAAAGAACAGATCATAGTGGGAGTTTTGATATGGTTACATTTCCAGCTGGTCACATACACTTTGTAAAATAGTATAGCTCAGCATCTCCCCAAACTGAATTGTGGTGTTGTCCATGTTGAGGTGGAGACTTGTATCCTCATTAGTTGTAATGATAGATGAGCTGTCTGTGCGAAGCATGGCTGCCATTTTGAAGTGAGTATTTCTCAATAGTATATTATTCAGGCTGCAAATGTATTGCTCACATAGCCCTTTTCACCTCAACAGAGAAGCACGCACTTAATCAAAAGTTGATTTGAATGAAATGCCACGTGAGACCGGATGTAGGTCCATAAGTGATCCTCGTTATGCTTCCTGGGGCCCTACAAAGCACAACTCTTAATCCACACAACACGAGGGGATTACAAAGCGCTCCTGGGTTCCATTCGGTACAGAGTCTGGGGACGAATGGTAATAGATGCTATCGCAATAAATAAGTGCTATGTTACCCGATGATAATACACAAAAGAACCTTTTAATCACAGCAAATGATCACACAATTTTACTTCTGCAAAATGTGGGAGAAGAAGCGATTCATCAACAGAAGGGCATCTAAAAAAGCACAAAGGCACAACTTTTTTCATGTTTGTCATTTTCTAAAAAAAAAACTCTCGTCAGCGAACTCTAAAATGTGTCCTGCATATAACCTGGGCCCATGCTTTGGACTACAACTCCCATGATCCCTCACCATTATCTATGCACATGTGCCCTGCATATAACCTGGGCCCATGTGTTGGACTACAACTTCCAAGACCCCCCACCATTTATCTATGCTGGCTAGAGCCAATTTGAGTTGCAGTCCAAAACATCTGGAGAGCCAAAGGTTGCAGACCCCTTGGATTAGTTCAAATGGTGTGCAGCATTAGTGAAGTAAATGTGTACTCGATGCAGTCACTAACATTTTCAAAGGCTCCCAGGAGTTAGTGAACAGAAAGGGGTAGGCAGGACAGCAGAGCTCCATGCAAGTGGAGTGTCTGGCATTAATACCAACGTTTTTGGAGGTGCCTTTTATCCTATGTGTTCATGTGCACAAATCAGTGGTTGGTGGCAAATCAGTTACCATTGTCACCATAGCAAGTAGGGTGACCAGACGTCCCAGTTTTCTCGGGACTGTCCCGGGAAATTGTCCTCCGTCCCAGGGTCCCGGGAGTTTTTTAATTTTATAAACCCCGTCCTGGTATTGAAAGGGTGGGTGGCTACGGTTCCGTTTTTTTTCCGGGACCCGATTTTCGAAATCCCAAAATCGGGACTGCCTTGACTCTTCCTGCATGTGAATGAGGGCGTGAATGCTTTTCACGCCCCATTTCCTCCTCCTTCCCGTCCCCGGCCGTCCTCTTCCAATGAGAGGAATTTGCCTTTGAGCACACTCCCTGGCCCCTTGCAACAGGCCAGCGACATAGAAGTAGGACAACAGTTTTATTTGTGTTTACTATTGTCCTACTTCTATGTCTATGGCCTGTTCCGTTTTTTTTTTTTTCATCTGGCCACCCTAAAATAAAGGCCTTTTGGAAATGACTTTAGAATTTACCAGGCTGTAAGAGCAAGGACATGGAATCAGTTCCCCAGGCTTTAAGGAGTCGCTGATGCATGGGCTGGCACCTGGATCTCGTGCAGGCACCTGTCATTTCCAAGAATGCATTTTCTTTCAGGCCTTTATCTAGAGAGTATCAAATACAGTAACATACATATTGGTCGGTGATTTGACAGCACAAGATTTGAAGAATGTAGGTTTTATAGGACCGGGCCTGGGTGTAAATATGCACTGCTAGGTGATGTAAATCGAGTGTTGGTTGATCGGCAGCAGCTTTCTTCCCATCCGGCAGCTGTCTCTCACACTGCATCTGCTCTTATGTTTGCTCTCCTTTAAACGGGTCCCAGAGTAAAAGGCTCCAGAAAGCACAAACAGATTCTTAAAACCACAAGGATGTAGGCTTCATATAAGGATATGGAATAAACATTTAGCTCATATTAAAGAGCCTTCTGTGCTAGAGTCTCAGAACTTTTGTGCATCTCATCACTTGCACCAAATGAATATGCACCAATTCATAAAGGCGATTTGAATGCGGGCAACAATTCAACCGTCCATCTTCATTTCCTTAGCGCCTTTGTTCAAAACTTGGGTGTTTATAAACATTTAAAGTGCATACCTTATTCACTAATGGAATGCGCTTTAAAATGATTGGGAACAGGTGCAAGGAGATGCACTACGCATGACACGGTCATTTCCAAACCCTGTCAGTTTTTTTTTTTTTTAATGGAACATCAGTGATCAGTACTGCTGGTGTCCTGCTTGCATTTCTATCCCTCAAACAGAGATAGAACGTTTTTTTTGCTGTAGATTTCCGAATGATGGGCCGTTTATCAGGGGTGCTGGAAGCCTGTCCTATAGTGTATGCCAGGGGCTGGGAAGTGCGTCTTTTGTGCTGCTGGCCATACCTCTCGAAATACACAGGTCCCCTTTAAAGAATAAAGTGACCTGCGCATTTCTCAAACTAGCGCACATTTTAAAAAATCACCTTCTCTGAAATTTATGTTATTTCCTTTAGCTTATGGAATTTGCCCCTCTATCTTTAAAGTTCAATTTAAAATAGGTTTGGCGCAATATATGGAAACGCATGACCTGAAAATACCGAATCTTCGACCGCATGGAAAGGATCGCGTGACCCTGTGGAATATATGAATATATGAATAGAGGAGCATGATCCCCCCCGGCCATTCTTTTCCTTCCTCCTTGATTTTTCCTGGCAAACTGTAGTTTAAACTACACGAGAGGTTCTTGCCTTCTGAAGAATGGTAGGATTAGTTATGTAATGTATCCTCTGCTTAGATCACTGGGGTAGCTGTGATGTATTAATTTTCCCTTTGGGTTCCTTCACATCAATAGCTCCTGAACACATCAAGAGCCCTTCTGCAGTGGTCGCATGCAGTCACTTGGGATTTCTTTAGAGCAATGTTTCTCATGTGAATTAGTGGGTAGTTTAGAGTCGCCGGTGAATGCAATTGCACATTTCAAAGGCGTTTTGATGCTCTGCAAGATTTTCTTTCGTCTGGGGGATAATTCTTGGAGTTTTAAATGACAGAGACCAAAAGTGAGTCGAGTCACTTCCTTCAGAGTTTTAATTAGCAGTGTGTGGTCCAGGCGAGGGAAGCGGCGGTGGGATGTTGGCCACGTGCAAGATTCTGCCATGAAACCATATACTCAGGTTTGCTGTGGTTTGAGAGAATAGAATGAAGGGACTCTATAGAGAGCTCCAGGGTACCACTCGGTACAAAATTCCTTTAACGTTAACATTAACATTAACCTTTTCATCTTTTATATTTCTCGATGCCCCAGTCACTGAGATCCAGGAAGTGCTTGTTCTCCTCCTTCTCGCAGCACTGGGCAGATACCTGGTTCTCCTTCCTAATTCCCGACTCTTTCTCTTCCTATTCTGGTCTTAGTTCTGGTTCTGCAGCAGGATTTCTGGTCCTGTTGTTCTCACGTTGAGCTTATTCCCAGTTATCAATCATATTTCCTGCCCCAACTCCTTTGTCTGTTGCTCTGATTTCTGTCTATTCCTCCAGCTGGGCTCCTGGATCTGATCATCCCGTGTCTCCTAGCCCTTGTTACTCGTATTCTCAGATCTCCAGCTAGTCTCCTGATAGGATCATCTTGTCTCTCCTAGCCCTCGTCACTCTTATTCTTAGCTCGCCATCTGGTTACTGGTTCTGGTCCTCCCTTTCCTGCTCTTATTGCTTAATCGTCTGCCTCGTTGGTTGCTCCTGTCTTGTTTGTTGACCCGATTACTCTCAATATTGTCTCCGAGTGCTTCTCACTCTTATTCTCAGTTCTCCAGCTGGTCTGAAACTGATCACCCTGTTTCTCCTGGCCCACGTTATTCTAATTCTCAGTTGTCCAGCTGGTCTCTTGGATCTGATCATCCCGTCTCATAACTGTCATTACTATTATTCTTAGTTCCCCAGCTGGTCCCCTGGATCTGACCATCCTGTGTCTCCTAGCCCTCATCACTCATATTCTCAGGTCTCCAGCTCGAGGTCTGGATCTGATCATCATGTGTCTCCTAGCCCTCATCGCTATTATTCTTAGTTTTTTAGCTGGTCTCCTGGATCTGATCATCCCGTGTTTCCTAACCAGGAGTCAAATTCTATTTAAAAAAAAGTGGGGGAACTTATTAACATACCAATCGAATGTGGCATCACCAGAAATTAGCATATCAAGGTGCCCTCTGAAAAAAGTTGAGGGAACTCTTGTAAAAGGTGGGGGGACTCTGTCCACCCATGTGTACCCTCGATGTGAGCACTACTCCAAATCCTCATCACTCTTTTTCTTAGTTCTTCAGCTGGTCTCCTGGATCTGACCAGCCTTTTTCTCCTAGCCCTTGCCATGCTTATTCTTAGTTCCCCAGCTGGTCTTATTGATCTGATCATCCCGCCTCTCCTTGCCCTCGTCACTCTTAATCTTAGTGCCCCAGCTGGCCTCCTGGATCTGACCATCCTGTGTCTCCTAGCCGTGTCACTCTTATTCTTAGCTCTCCAGCTGGTCTTCTTGATCTGATCATCCCATGTCTCCTATCCCTCATCACTCTTATTCTTACTTCTCCAGCTGGTCTTCCTGGCCTGATCATCCTGTGTCACCGAGCCCTTGTCACTCTAATTCTCAGTTCTGCAGCTTGTCTCCTGGATCTGATCCTCCTGGTCCTCCCCTTATTGCTGAGTATCCTGTCTCGTTGTTGGCTCCTGCCTTTTTTGTGGGTTTGAGTACTCTCACTAGTGTTATTCTTTCTGGTTTCTGGCTCTTCCCCGTGTCTCCAGCCCCTTGTCACTCTTATTCCCAGTTCTCCAGCTGGTTTCCTAGAACTGATCATCCCATTTATCCTAGCACTCATCACTCTTATTCTCAGTTCTTCAGGTGGTCTCCGTGATTTAATCATCCCATGTCCCTTTGCCCTCTTCACTCTTATTCTTTTTTCTCCAGCTGGTCTCCTGGAGCTGATCATCCCATGTCTCCTAGCCCTCATCTCTCGTATTCTTAGTTCTCCAGCTGGTCTCCTGCATCTGAGCATCCTGTGTATCCTAGACCTTGTCACTCTTATTCTTAGTTCTTCAGCTGGTCTCCTGGATCTGATAATCCTATGTCTCCTAGCCCTCATCATTCTTATTCCCAGTTCTACAGCTCATCTCCTGGATCTGTCATCCCATGTCTCCTAGCCCTTTTCACTCTTCTTCTAAGTTCTCAAGTTGGTCTCCTGGATCTGATAATCCTATCAGAGAGATCCTAGCCCTCATCATTCTTATTCTCAGTGGTCTGGATCTGATCATCACGTGTCTCCTAGCCCTAATCGCTCTTATTTTTAGTTCTCCAGCTGGTCTCCTAAATCTGATCATCCTGTGTCTCCTAGCCCTCATCACTCTTATTCCCAGTTCTCCAGCTGCTCTCCTGGATCGGATCATCCTGAGTCTCCTAACTTTCATCACTTGTATTCTTAGTTCTTCAGCTGGTCTCATAGATTTGATCATCCTGTATCTCCTATCTCTGGTCACTATTATTCTCAGTTCTCCAGCTGGACTCCTGGATCTGATCATCCCACGTCTCCAAGTCCTTGTCACTCTTATTCATAATTCCCAAGTGGGTGTCTTGATCTGATCATCCTGTGTCTACTAAACAGGGGTCAAGTCCTAAAACAAAAGTGGGTGTACTCACTAACATACCAATCGAATGTGGTGCCACCTGAAATAAGCATAACAAGGTGCCCTCTGAAAAAAGCTGAGGGGACTCCTGAAAAAAGTGGGAGGACTCTGTCCACCCATGTGTACCTTCAATTTGAGCCTAACTCCTAATGCTCATCACTCTTATTCTTAGTTCTCCAGCTGGCCTCCTGGATCTGACCATCCTGTCTCTCCTAACCCTCGTCACTCTTACCCTTAGTTCTCCAGCTGGTCTCCTAGTTCTGACCGTCCTCTGTCTCCTAGCCCTTGTCACTCTTATTCTAAGCTCTCCAGCTGGACTTATTGATCTGGTTATCCTGTGTCTCCTAGCCCTCGTCACACTTTTACTTAGTTCTCCAGCTGTTCTTCTTGATTTGATCATCCCATGTCTCCCAGCCCTCCTCACTCTTATTCTTAGTTTTCCAGATGGTCTCCTGGATCTGATCCTCTTGTGTCTTCTGGATCTGATCATCCTGTGTCTCCTAGCCCTCATCACTCTTACCCTTAGTTCTCCAGCTGGTTTCTTGATCTGATTATCCTGTGTCTCCTAGCCCGCGTCACTCTTATTCTCATTTCTCCAGCTGGATTTGATTCTCCTGGTGCTGCCCTTATTGCAGGTTCTCCTGCCTCATTGGTGGTGAAACAGAGGTCCAAAAGCCACATAGCCACCTAAGTGGTATTTGCCAATAAATACTCACTAACATACCAATCGAATGTGGTGCCACCTGAAATAAGCATGACAAGGTGCCCTCTGAAAAAAGCTGAGGGGACTCCTGAAAAAAGTGGGAGGACTCTGTCCACCCGTGTGTGCCTTCAATTTGAGCCTAACTCCTAATGCTCATCACTCTTATTCTTAGTTCTCCAGCTGGCCTCCTGGATCTGACCATCCTGTCTCTCCTAGCCCTCGTCACTCTTACCCTCAGTCCTCCAGCTGGTCTCCTGGATCTGACTGTCTTCTGTCTCCTAGCCCTTGTCACTCTTATTCTAAGCTCTCCAGCTGGTCTTCTTGATCTGATTATCCTGTGTCTCCTAGCCCTCGTCACACTTATACTTAGTTCTCCAGCTGTTCTTCTTGATTGGATCATCCCATGTCTCCCAGCCCTCCTCACTCTTATTCTTAGTTTTCCAGATGGTCTCCTGGATCTGATCCTCTTGTGTCTTCTGGGTCTGATCATCCTGTGTCTCCTAGCCCTCGTCACTCTTACCCTTAGTTCTCCAGCTGGTTTCTTGATCTGATTATCCTGTGTCTCCTAGCCAGCGTCGCTCTTATTCTCATTTCTCCAGCTGGATTTGATTCTCCTGGTGCTGCCCTTATTGCAGGTTCTCCTGCCTCATTGGTGGTGAAACAGAGGTCCAAAAGCCACATAGCCACCTAAGTGGTATTTGCCAATAAAGAGACAACACAGAGTGGATTGTGGTATGCCAAATGCAAGGTAACCCAGCTTTATTTGTAATGTAAAACTGGGGGAAAAACAAGATTAACAGCCAAGCTCTCACTCAGGATTTGTCTCCACGTCTCAACAGGAAACAGCAGTTTTTTATAGACATTGTGATGTCACGGTTATGAAAGCCTATCGCTCCTGCTCATTGGCTCCCTCTACTAAGCTACATATATAATTCTATATGTCCAACAATAATGATTGGACAATCCTTTATCTAAGTTCCCACCCATAAACCATCCCATAAAATGTGCTACATCAGCATGCTTAAATATTATTGGTGGACTCTAAATTACTTGTGCGGTGAAAAAGGACATGTGCTTATCAGTTACCAGGGGGGTCACACTCTCTGTGAACTGGCTGCACAATGACATATTTTATGTGGATGGGAGGAGAGAGAGGACAAGCGTATCACCTTTGTTCTTAATTAAATAAAACAGCCCACGTTATCCCTGCCATGATGCCGCTGAGTCTCATGGACCACTTCTAATAATTCTGGTCCTCCTTATCCTCGCAACAGTACCAGCGGCATTCTGTTCTTGACACATTTATGAATACTGTTATTATGAATCATTCTGATTTCACCATGTACGTGGTAATTCTTTGTTTTTTTAGTCGCATCGCGTTTCTCCGTCATGCCTTGCCGATCGTTGAGACATTAATCTGCCAACTACTTATGAAATTTCGTGGGATGTTCAGTTCGTCCCATGGATTTCAAATAGTCTGCCGTGTTATCGTAACTTGATTTACCTTGACAGTTGGATGCACACTGCACACAATGGTATCTTGTTAAGCCATGTAACCCTCTCCTACGGAGCCTTGGATTTTGACATTCCTTTAAGGCAGCGACCATCTAGCTGGCCACAGCATTTTCCTAAATTAAATGTCTTTGTTATAATAGTGTGCTTAACTGGGTCCTTTCTTAAAGCTGCAGTGTTTAATTCTCTGCTATGTTTGGTGCAGTTTTAAAATGTAAACAGCTTGTCATGTTATTTTCCTCTGCAGGACACATTTGCTTGTTATTTACCAATTTCCTGGTGCATGCACGTCACATTATATTTCTCCCTATGGGTATCAGCAACCTTAACTGCCTACATTGTACTGCCCTACTTGTGTAGTGAGTCCCTAGCCTGTGTACATGCCTTCCGGTTACCTAATCTATTCAATTCAAAACACAGTAATTACGCAAGCTAATGCCTTGTTTGTCCCCTACTTGTGTAGCGAAAATATTCATCATTTGTGCCAGCTGCATTTCCAGGGGCATTTAAAGGGCAGTTTCTAATGTGTTGTTTCTTATATTATAATGTAAGTTTCTTCTGAGGAAGGCAGGGGGCAGAGCCTGCAATAATTGCCCCAGTACAGTGGCTTCTGTCTTGTTTCTGGTCTGGATTACTCTCACTAGAGGTATTATTGCTGGTTTCCGGACTGTTTCCTAGCTCTGTTCCTCACTTCATTGTTTCAAGCCTGGTTTTATGTCAAGAATAAAGGCTCATTTGATGCCAAATATGATGTCCAGTCCTTCCAAGAGAGGAATCAAAAGTAGACCATTCAATCAGAGTAGAACTCTCAACAAACATTCCTTCCAAGTTTAGGAAAAACTCAACTCCAGAATTCACACTCTTCATTTGCTGCTCCGATTTATTTTACTTCAGTGGTCATTTGTAGTTGTAGTGGTTTGCTATTTGTTGTAGATCATTATAATATCTGTTTATATTTTAATATGTTAAATTTGGTAAGTACCAGGGTTATTTTTCTGAATGTAGGGCCATGCTCTGGTACACTGTTGCTGTGGTTTTGCTGCCTTATGCGAGTAGCTTTTGTTAGTTTTCCCCTTCTCACAGATGTTGTGTTGATGGGATTTGTAGAGCAGACACCTGCCATTGGTACTGCTGTAGGTTTTGTCTAGACATTTCAACACACAGCTCTGGATTCTGGCGTAGCTTGATCTAAGGGAACAATTGAAGTGCACTCTCTGTTAAAGCGAGTGTGCATGTGACATGCATGGCCATAGCCTGTGGTGCTGCAACAAGGACTTGTGCACCTAATGCACAAATATGCACACAGAGTAGTAGCAGCTGCGTGACATAACAGTGTAAGTTTCTGTTGTAAGACATAGTCCAGTCTCGATCAATGATAAAGCACTTCGAGAAATACCTGGAGAGGGGAGGGACAGCAAAAGAAGGGAAATATATAAGCGAAAAAGGGAAGGACATCAATACGGAAGGTTGCCTGCATAGTACCAGCCTTAAACTGTTTCTTAGTGCTATTCAGGTCATCCATCTTATGGCGATGTTGGTCATTTTTAAATTTGGCACCCATTTTTTGAATTGCTGCAAAAAACGCACAACATATGGCATTGTGTCCATCTGTCGCCACTTATTACAATTAGCCTGAATGGTAAATCGATGTCAATGTCTGTTATTCAGCGAAAACAGTAGCAGTGGCATAAATTCCATCCTTTATGCCTTTGGACCTAGTGCGCTCTATAGATGCCATAAACAAATAAATAAATAAATAAATAAATAAATAAATGCAATACCCCTGGAAGAGGTTGCTTCCATTCCAGAGGCACAATAAGGACGTCAGCAACTGAATTATTGATGCAAACTTTGGAATTCAGTACTGCAATATCCTGGGGAGTGTCTGGATATTATGAAAAAGGAGAGATGGGAGGATGGCGAGAAGGGAAATGTGTAAATTCCGGGTTATTTTGGAATGCCATCGGGAGGGGATGTGCTGAAGAGACCTCTGCCGACGGTGGGCTAAGGGTCAAGGCACTCAGTGAGAGAAGTATGAGGGGAAATGGTTTTCAGACATGCAGCCCCAACCACTTACTCCCACATTCAAGACACTCAGCTCCTTCTCTCCCTTTACCTGAAGTAAGAACTAAAGCAAGAGCCGCGGGACAGGACACAGGGCCTAAAAAAAAGTGGGGCGTATGAACAAACATGCGCAGTGCGAGATGGCATCACCATAAATTAACATATCAGTGAAATATGCAAAGTTTAGTTACCAGGATTTGCTTTACCGAGGCGCGTGCACAGTATGCATGGGTGATTGCCGGTCATAAGATCAGCACACGAAAAAGAACCCAAGAGAGGATATTTTCTTACAAAGGTGTTGGACAAATGCATGCTTTATATCCAAGATTCGGTCCCAGAATATTCCCTGTAGAGCAAAGACCCAATGTGAGACATATGTTACCTACAGTTGTCACTGACCTTCCACCTGTTCGTGCGCTTTAGTGGCGAAGAATTAGACCTGCTGTTCGACCCCTCAGCACTGTTCTGAATTTTTTAAAATCGACTTAAATTAAAAAACTTGTTTTTACTTTTGGCCTCAAAAATACACAGGCATGGACGGCATGAGGGTCTTTCAGATGTATCTGTTGAATAGAGCCTCGTGCCTGGGGGGCAAAGCAGCTGCCCCCATTTTGCCAGTTAGCAGTCTTATAACCCCTTTCTATATCCCTTTCATTCTGGGGCTTTAAAACTGCTGCATTTGCTGGAGCCCTTCAAGATGTCACTTCCATTGGGGTATATACAAGTGTTGGCACCTTGTTGCCCTTTAACACTGGTTCCAGCATATCAGCCACTTGCTGGCAAAAAAGGATGTGTAGCTTTTCAGTGGGCATTTAGTAGCTCAGCCGCCTGCTGGCCGTCTCATGATAACAGGCGGCTGTTAACCCCCGGCTGTATTTATCTCCATTATAAAGTGTGCACCCCTTGGGTGCCTCAGACTGTTTTCCGCTCTGAGCAAGGGGAGGAGGCCAACCATCATGTTGAAATGGGCCCCCCACACCTCTTCAACCTGTACACAGGTGGGACCACGTCCGCCTGCGTGTACCCTCGGCCTCGCCTTGTGTCCTGGAAGGAGAGAAAGCTTTGGGCACTGCGATATAAACGCACTGCGCCGCATGTTCTTCGTCAAGTCCGCAATATTTCCGATGGAGTTAATAATGAACAGCATTGCATTACTCCACATGACCAGGAACTTGACAACGTGGCGCAGAGGCAAGCAAGCACTTTGGCGTTGCATTGGGTTTTTCGTAACCAGGAGAAATGCAAACGTCCTACACAACGGCAGTGCTGGTACGGCACCTGGACGGTGCCAGTGGACACGTCGCCACCCTGGAGTTCATCCGGATCCCTTGAGCACCAGACGTACGTGGGCTGCGTCTGTGCGCGTGCTTGTGTCAGCGTGCGAAGAGAGGATGCTTTACGCATAAGGGCTACGCGTGTGCTCCTGTGTGTGAATAAGAATAAAGGATGCTTGCCACATGAGCAAGCTCCAGTTCCGCATTGCGTGTTTAGAGGAATTTAAACAATTTCCCCCGTTATGGTGGCACTGCTAAGAACATACTGCGATGTGTGACGGAGAAACACGGCAAGCATCTAACAACGGGCCTCAACACCCATCCCGAGGAATGCTGTGGTGTACAGCCAGACCACCTCACCCTTGGGTTAATGCTCCTTCTGCAAACATGCCACCACTATCCATTCGATGAACCCCAGCCAATTGCTGATTTTAATTGCGCATTGTGGGACGTGTAGTCCTTGGTTTATGTTGGTGAAATCCAGGACTACAAGTCCTAAAATGATGCAAAGCTGAAACCAGTCTTGACGACCATCTCCCAAATCAAATGAATAATGTTGGCATGTATGCTTATAACCCACATGACAATTGTGACTCCGCGCACAGCCGTTAAGAAATTGTGCGGAATAGCCACAGCGCCAGTTTGGGGGCTCCCAGTGCACTTTTTTAATTTTTTATTTAATGTTATATGGTTATAAAATAACTTTTAGCAATTATAAGATGCAATAAAACACTATAAATCATAATTAAGAACATACAATATACAAAACAATAACTTTAAAAGAAGAACAGCAAAAGATGTATTAATTCATCAATAATTAACATTCATAAATGGAAACATGTATTAAGAAAAAGTTGAAACATTAGTTATACTAAAACAATGATAACATTAAACATATCATAAAAGGATAAGAACGTATTCCATTTAGCAACAATGACAGAAGAAGTTAATTACATTGGTTGTATCTCACTGTCCACGCATTTCATCTTAACATGGGAGGATATCTGATTCTGTAAAATAGTGATAGAAATCTCCAAAACGCCCTACACTTCAAGGATTGCACACCCAATTCACAATGGATCACTGTGCGAGGAACACCCTTTGGTAGTTGTAAAGCCTTTCGCTAGAGTTTGGCTTCTAAAACTGGTAAAAAGGCAAGAATCCAGGATGGTAATATATCTATCCCATATACAAGTTTAGGAATGATCTTACTTTGATACAATCTCACAATAGGGAACAAATAATATTTGCCAAACTTTGTGTCGACTCGTAACAACTGTTTTGAAAGTGCTATAGTGCGTTCTACATACCAATTCTTAAGAAAGAGTTTAGATTCTTTGGTGAATATTGGGAAACCTAAATAGATAACATGTTCAACCTGTTCAAGAGTGGTAGAACCAGCTTTCAAGTTCCATTTTGGAACATTTCTCTGCGCTTTACATCTCATTATCTCAGTCTTCTGAGGGTTCAGCTGGAGAGAATGAATTCTCGTAAAATCAAGCAAAGCATTAATCAGCCTTTGTAGGCCTATTTGGGAACAGTCATACATTTTTAAAATCATCAGCATAGGCTAACCACATAGCTTTCAAGTGACCCATTTTTGTGAAGGCAAACGCAAACTGGTAATAGAAATTCATCAATATCAAACATGTACAAATTAAAAAGACAGCGTACCAAGACGCCACCCTGCCTGACGCCTCTAAAAGTGGGTATTTTCTGAGAAAGGATCCCTTTGTGGTCTAGCCTAACCTGAATGTTAGAGTCTGCACATACACCAGAGATTAAACGTAACAGTCCCTCCGGAGTCCCCCATTTCCTGGGTTTGACCCACAATAGTCCCCTATCTACTGCATCAAAAGTCGAAGATCGGTCTATTGTTGCCATATATACCGAATCATACTTTTTATATCTGGCCTGGCTCATAACACATTTCAAAGTGAAACCATTTAGGGTTGTTCCGAGATACTTTTGGAATCCATTTTGCCATTTCTTTATTTTACCCACAATTTTCCTGCCAACCTTCAAGATGTTTCAGAGGCAAGGCAGCAAACACCTTGCTATCTGCGTCCAAGATTGCTATCGGACGATAGTTAGCAGGGTCCAGACGTCACCGTTTATTTTAAATGGGTAGGATATAAGCTGTTGACCATGATTTAGTAAAACTAAATTAGGAAACAATGTGTCCAAATAGTACTGATAAAATGGTTGCCCATGCTTCTGGATTCCCCTTAAACTGTAAATTTGACAAATGATTGGGCCCAGGGGCCTGAGAGGAGTTGATTTTACTAATAATTTCAGTGGTCAATTCACAATGAATTAAAGGTCTCTATTCATTGTCAGTTGCAGACAATTCTTAATAGATCAAAACTCAATTTTGAGGAAGAGTAAGGAATAATGTAACACCCACGTGTCTTCTGTGGTGTGCAGTCAAAATATCGAGAAAAAAATTCGAAAGACAAAAAAGTCCCAAAAAAAAGTCTGAAAAAAAAGTCGAATAATTTTTTTTAAAATTTATATTTATTTTTTGGCTTTCGTATGTAAAAAAAACAGGTAATAACAAAAATAAATAAAAAAGTGGGTTTGGGGGGAACCCCCCCATTTCAAATAAAAAACGTTATAAAAAAAATGCGACTTTTTTTTTTGACCTTTTTTTTCTCGATATTTTGACTTTCGACCTTTTGTTTTTCGATGTTTGGACTATGAACCGTCTTCTGCAATTGGATTAGTTTGATTTCCACACTGGGGTTTTTCAAGATCGTTTATACATTTCCAGAATCCCTGAGAATTCCTGTTACACAAGGAATCAAGCATACATTCAGCATCGTGTTGACTCCAGAGTCCGCGTGTCCCCTTATCCAGTTATGCAAGGTTTGCTTCACATTCTTAATTTGAAAGCACTTTAGGATAGTGGGCGAGACAGTAGATGTATTAATTTGCTCAATTAGTACATTCCTTTTTTTTTTTCTGGCAACCTCTCGGTCAAAGCAACGTACATGCTTCCTCAGCTAGTACACAGGGCCCATCTTACCTTTATTGAAATTGAAATCTATTAGATCATGAATACAATTACCATAGTTATCAACTTAGAGATCATCAAACTGCCCTTGAGGAGATGTCAAACTCAGGTAGGTGTCGACAGATCTGCTAACACGTTGAACAGAGAGGGGATTCCACCTAACTCTATTACTCACTCTATTTATGGTAAGTGCGGTACAGACCTTTCCAGGAACCACATACCCCACATTGCTAGTACAAAATCTTCCCTCAACATACAGTGATCACTGTATTTAGAGGTAACAACATTTAATGATTTACATTTTTCAAATAACCCACCACTCGCAAAGATATAATCAAGTGTGGAATAAGACACACCGTTAGACCCTGTGAATTTACTCGGGGTGTCCCCACTAACTGAGCCATTCAACATATGGAGGCTGAGTCCACTTAGATATTTCAGCCACACAAAGCCATGATGTTCTCTTCCCATCAATTCAGGGGCAATTACTCACTCTAGTTCAAGATTTATGCAGGAGGAATTTAGATCACCTGAGAGGAGTATATGACTCTGTACCCATTTGTCAGACCAAGTATGTATGCATTTAAGAATGTAGTCAATAAACGTGTTGATGTTGCTAATACCAATGTGCCAATACACGTTTGTAATAAAGATATTGTCCCTCGTTACAACACCGGCGCTAAACCATGGCGCTATTAGCACCATGGTTGGTGCCGGTGTCGTAACGGGTCCGCCATGGTTCAATGGGGAATTACCACCCCATTCCAAAGTTGGCGGGGCGGTAATTCCCCATTGAACCATGGCCCTTCCCCATTCCCATTTTCGCCCCATAGGGCTCTACGGCAATGGGGAAGGCGCTAAGTACGGTACCGCAAATTGCGGTACCGTACTTAGCACCAATGTCCCTTTGCTGGTCCCTACTTTAATAGCTGGTCTAGACCAGCCGTTCAGGTCGGGCCCCGCAAATGGACCTCGTAGTAAGGCGCTAAGTGTTTAACGGCGCTGCAGCCTTTTACAGCACCGTTAAACACTTAGCGCGAGGGTCGTAATGAGGCCCATTGTGTATTGAATTCAACATAAGCCAAATGTGTGTGGCTAATATAACGAAGCTAGGCTATAAACTTGCAACAATGGATATAAGGTCACAAGACCTAACCCTGGTTATAAGGACTCCAAAGGGACGCCCATGAGTATTTTTCTTGCCTAGTTGAAAATTAGAGACGTGGCCATCGAAAACTGGTGCAGCAGTAAGCCACCTCTCCTGGAGTGAGAGTATTACATTGTATGTTAATATCAGGCCTACTCCCGGATTAGACAACAGGTGTGCATGTGCTTGAGTGTTCCATGAGAGGACTGATAACAAAAAGCCGGTGTTAGGCTGAGTGATACGGGTTATCTTCTTTCCTTCCACACAATGCACCGGTGAGCCACGACCAATCTTTCTTCTGATTGAGGGTATTTGGGTGACTCCTTAAAAGTTGAATCGCCCTGTCGGAGCCCGCATTCTGATTGACTGAACTCTGAATTTCATTCCGGAGGGGTGTGTTTCCCACATCCGCCACCACGGTAGAATAACCCAAATCCATACAGGGTGTTATATCAAATCTGTAGATGCAAATGTTTGTCACTTCACACATCACGATATCGTGAATCAGCTTGGACTGAAAATAAATGTCTATCCGATCTGTTCTGTAGTGATCCACAAATTAAATTCTATCAATATCTCGTGAAGAAATAGTCACTAGATTAGGGATTGCATTGAAAAGGCGCAGAACATTGGTGTGATTTAAAACAACATGCTTATTGTCTGACAGGGTGCTTTCAAGTAATACTCTAAGGGCTGGATCATTACATTTACCTTTTGTGACCCTCGAGAGGGCAGGAGAGAGCTTTTTCGAAGGTGATCAGGACCTAATGGTGCACGTAAAGACTGTGGTTTGTCATGATCAAAACCACCCTTTGAGCCCTTCCAAACACTATAAACCTGATTCAACGGCAGGGGCGTAGGAGACACATACAATCTGGGGGGGACAGGGGACATCTTGGGGACTTTGCTTTATTTATTTATTTATTTATTTATTTATTTATTTATGTGTTTATTTGTTTTAGTCAAAGAACTCGCCTTTTCACAAAATTAGAATTAAAATAGCAGTACATATTAAATTAAAAATATCACTGTATAAAACAAGAGAAAAGAAGAAAAGAAAACAGAAGAAAATTAAAGGATGCAGCAGCAAAGAACATGCCTTTGTATGTTGCATTTCTGGATTTTTCATCTGACTATGAGCTCATGGTAAGAGAGAGGAAATAACAATTACTTCCAGTGGGCCACAGCTAGGATGCCAGCTCGTTAAGAGGCAAATCACCTATAAGTGGACTCCTGCCAAATAAAGGAGTTGAAGCCTTTTCTACCAACTGCAAGTTGCTACTTTTTTGTGTGGGGCAAAGAGACGTGTGTCTCTCTTGGAATGGAATGATGGGGGTTTCAAAGAAAGAGAAAATCTTGTTTGTACCTCTAAGTAAACCCTGTTATGGGAGTAGAGGGACCAGGTGTGTGATGTTGCTGCTTTGACTGTCCTCCTATACATCAAACAAGGAGGATGAGCGATCACAAGCCCACCCCCTTATAAGCACTCCTGAGGTCCGTGGTCGGATGTGTCGGACCCGAGGGATGTCTAGTAGGTGGGGTGTATGTGGACCCAGGGGGGTGACCAAAGGGGCAGCCCGCTATGTGGGCTGTCCCTCATAGCGTCCCTGCAAGGCCCGGGCCAGCCTCTCACGATGAGTCTGGTCTCTCTTATTCCATCTCATGCTGGCCTCAGAGCCTAGCCTTTCTTTGCCTTTGTTATTCTGAATGACTCTGTTCCTTTCTCGTTTAACATTTGCAGCAAAGCCTGATCTATTTGATTCTCTCATATGTTACTAGGACGCCAGAGCATGGGTCCTCTGCCCTGTTACATTATTCAAAGAGCCCCTCTGGCCTTTCTTTGCCTCTCCCTTGTCTCACTGCTTGCTTGCTTAATACATACCTCCTTGCTTGAGCACTCAACATATTCTCCCTAACACAGCAAAGGCAGCTGCAGTCTGTCTTAACTTCTATTTGTTCCGTGTCTTGAATTGGCCTCTTATTTACGCTTTTCTGTCTGCAGGGGAAAGGCATTTGCCAGTCACTTCCGTCATGGTTCTACCTGGCCATAAGAGGGCAACAGCTAGCCAATATTGGAAGAACATGGGCATATTATGCCAGAGGCTAGCAACTGCCTTTGTAATGCCTACACAAGAGACTGAACTCTTGTCTTTATTTCTAACAGTATTTCAGTGGATGAAGAAACGTGAGAGCACACATATTGCTTATAAAGGAAGGGGATGATGTCACACTTGGTTAAGACATTATTATTACGCCAGGAGCTAATTTCCAGCTGCAATTAAGCGATTACCTTTTAGACTTCTGGCTTTAAATAACGTTAGTATCACCTGGAAAGCACAGAGGTTGCTCAACAGGGTTCCTGGAGCACGAGGGGTACCCTACTCATGGGCATGGATGATTTGAGGGCATTCTTGCCCTGTTTTGGAGCCTGGCCCCTACAGCCATGATGGGGGGGCTATTACTTTTGGTTGTACGTACCTTTTAAGGGTGGGCAGACATTGCCTCCTGCTTTAGCCCACTAACAGCTCTGCTTTGCAACTTTATCACACATACCTGTCAGGTGGCATGTTACTTAATGCTACTAATGTTATCTGCCTCAGAAGTCTGGAATCCTTTGCCACATCAACTAGGTTACAGGCTTGCTACCTGAGACTTATCCATGTCTGAGTCAGCATCTGTCGCCCTGTGGGGAAGACACAGAGAAAGAGCAGGGCACAGTGCCCTTGTGGGTTTTTCACACTGGGTGGGCACAATTCACTCCGCAGACAAAGTGGCACATTCTGGGCAACATTCTCCCACTTTGACAATGTCACCCAAAGAGCGAAATTGGCCATTTGAAATACCTCTGTCGATTTATTATTGCGCAATCCACACTGATGGGTTTCAGCACCTGCTTAAAGCGAGATGGCAATTAAGGGCAGTTGCCAACGTACTCAAGAAGCACAGGACACCCTCTTACCAGCGACATGCCATGCTCACTCATTCTGATCAGGAATTGGCATTTATCTGGGGTCATGTTAAATGTATTTATTTATTTATTACATGTTTAGCATCACGCAAAACCCCCAAGCATCAAGGCGCAAAGTAAACCGCATGGAGTGGACCTCTTCCATTGGCGCACGTTTTTACTTTTCCGCCACAAAATGGAAGATTTTAGCGTAAAAGGCAGGTGAAATCACATTGCTTTTCCACTTTGGAAGAGTGTAAATACCTCACGCAATTAGCAATTGCTGGCGTAATTGACAATGGCTTCCTCTGGACTCCGCCCGCTTTTACCAGGTTTAATTTCCAAGCAGATCCCAGAGGAATCCCGTTCCTTATTTCCAGCATGAGAATCCATGCTGGCAGTAAGGCCGCATTTGTTTGGTGCAGCGGGAAATACAGGGGTCCTGGTGTGTCCACTCGGCTCCCGAAGTCCACCAGAAAATGCACGAAAATCTGGCCAATTATAAAAAGCAACAGTAATAGTGTTTTCCACCACTTTTTCAGAACCAATTGACCTGGAAAATGCTGTGTTGCATCGGAAGCTGAATGCATTCACTCTGCCTTTTATCCCACTGGAAGATTAAGCTGTGCTGAACACAGGTGTTACATATTCCTGTGCACAATCTGCATTTGGATAATTAACTAACTGAGCTACCTTATAAATGATATCTCCTCTGGGGCTTTACCGTCTTAACCTCTTAACTGCCATAGGTATTTCCCCCCAGTGCCAAGGCCCTTTTTGGTGATTTCAGTATGTCGCCATTCAATCCCTTGTAACTGCTTTGTTACATGAGATATCTCAGCCAAAGTTGGTCCTTTTTTTCCCACATGTAGGCGGTCGTAACGCCACCCAGGAATCCTAGTTTGCTGTAGGGGGGTGAGAGAAAATAACCAAAAGGGAGAACATTTTTTTTTCTCCAGAAAATGCCAATAAAATGTTGTACAAAGAAGCCTGTGGTGTTTTCCTTGTAAGAGCTAGGAACACATGGTTTGCTGTGCTGGATTTGCCATTTTCCAGACTTTCAAGAACAGATTGAGGGGAAACCAAAATAACATATTTTGATATGCTAATCAGCCGTTTTGTGAGACGTAGGCAATTTTGGCGTTTATTGTACAATAGGACATGCGTGGACGGAATGGAAGAAAAGGGTAGGAAAGCTGAATGGGAAGCCATAAAGGCATACATTTCTGGAAAGTAGACAATATTCCAAGTTTAGGGAGGGGTGATTGGTACAGGTCAATCAACAACTATGAGGGGAAAGATTCCATAGTATGGGGGGAAATCGGGAAAATGACAGGAAAAAAAACACACTTTCCGCACATTTCACTTTGGTCACCCACCGAAGCACACAGCCAATAACACATGGCCTACCTTCTCGCGTTCCCACAGGTTTTCTGATCAAAACGGTACCTCACATCTGTGGGTGCACCTACCTGGGTGCAAAGGGAAAAGCCTAAAACACTGGTAACCCCAAGTCTTTGGTGTCAGTGTCGGGACACCTGTGGGACCGCAGGATGGTAGGACATGTGTTGTTGGCGGCGTGTTTCAGTGGGTGGCCAGAGTGAAATGTCTGAAAATTTTGTTTTTTTTCACCAAATTTCAGAGACATTTCCCTGTGCCTACCCACCGAAACACGCCGCCAACAACAGATGTCCTACCTTCCTACGTTCCCACAGGTGTCCCGACAAAAACGGTACCTCGCATGTGTGGATGCACCTACCTCGGCGCAAAGGGAAAAGGCTAACCAACTGATATATATTTTTTTGTTTGTTTTGCCTCGTTCCTAGGGGCAGATTGTGCTAGCAATCTGCCCCCAGGAAGGGCTACACGAGATGCCCCCATCCATTTGGGGTGGGGGGAGAGGGCCACCCCCTTTCCACTAAAAACATCCATGGTAGTTCAATGGCCCCCCACACCCACCCAAAACAAGTTATAATTTGTTTTATTTTTGTTTTGCCCCTTTCCTAGGGGCAGATGGCCACATGTGTGGCCATCTGCCCCCCAGGGGGCAACACATACTGCCCCAGGCTTGGGGTAGCTCTGCCAATATTTGCAGTGGCCTATTCCCTCACCCCAAATGGATGGGGGCATCTCATGTACCCCTTCCTAGGGGAAGAAATCTGCCGCCAGGGAGGGCTACATAAGGTGCCCCCCATCCACTTAGGGTAGGGGGAGGGCTGTCCTCCTTTCAAACACAAAAAATCCTGGTGGTCTAGTGGCCCACCCCCCAGCCCCCACCCAAAATAAGTTATAATAGATATATATTTGCTTTGCCCTTCCCTAGGGGCAGATGGGCACATGTGTGTGGCCATCTGCCCCCAGGGGGGTCAAAATGTACTGCCCCAGGCTTTGGAGGGGTGGCTCTGCCAATATTTGCAGTGGCCTCTCCCCCCCACCCCAAATGGATGGAGGGCATCTCATGTACCCCTTCCTAGGGGCAGAAATCTGCCCCCAGGGAGGGCTACATAAGGTGCCCCCCATCCACTTAGGCAAAAATCCCTGGTGGTTAGTGGTCCCACCCGCACCCACCCCACCCAAACCTACGTTAAAAAAAATATAATATTTTTTTTGTTTGCCCCCTTCCCTGGGGGCAGATGATCACCCATCTGCCCCAGGGTATTGCCCCCATGTTTTGGGGGCCGGGGGGGAGAGGGCTTCTTACATGGTAAGCAGCCCCTCCCCCCACTTCAAAAACAGATCCCTGCACGACACACCAAACACATATTCTGGGGGGGATAAATGACATTACATCCCCCCCACTTAAAATTGTGGGGGGAATTTGTCCCCCCTGTCACCCCCATATCCTACGCCCATGTTCAACGGTTCCTGGTGCAAACGGCCTTCCTTTTGTCGTGAGTTTCCATAAATAACCCGCGAGTTACCCTGAGTATTGTAATCCTAGGGGGTGGGGACAAACAGTCTAGAAAAATCAGGAACTGAGCCCTCGCCAGAGGTACCAGAAAAAGGAAAACGTCTTTGAACTGTAGTTTAATCGTGGACTGGATTACTACAGGGTAATATCGGGTTCAGTTGTCTAACCACTGGATTCGGACAGAGGGTATGGCCCGGAAACCCACCTTGGAGCATTCACTGTTAATGACTCTTTAGATAATCTTGCGGTCTGACTTATCATTGGTGCATTATGAGGTTGAGTCTCACTACTTATGGTTTTAGCGTTGACAATAAGACAATCCGATCCTTCATTTGTTAGAGGCTCACTAATTACAATTACACCAATATCGTTGTGTAAACACACGGCATCAAGAGCGAGGGCCGGTTTCATAAGAGGCCTATTTAGGAGACCGTTCACAAATTTCCACGTGGCTTGTTTTTGCCGGTGATGGCGTGGAAAGTTTTTTGATTTTTTTAGCCTGGGGTAATTTTCTTTGCTTTTGCCACAAATTGAAAATAGATAATAGGTGAGCAACCTATACTAGGATTCAACACGGACTCATCATTTTCCCAGCTTTACGTTACGGTTAAAGAATTGATGGAAGGGACAGATTGATTTGAGGAGGCAATACATTTAACAGAGACTGGGTGAGCAACCACATTTGTGGCAGAGAGACAATGAGCAACAACTACAGGTAACTCAACACATGTCACGGAGACTAGTACTGCCGTGACCTCTTCTACTGATACAGCATTAGAACTCATTATTTCATGGTCCATACCATTCCCGGGTGGTACTATATGAGCGCAGTCAATGTTTCCAGATATGTCCTTTTTTTGGTGGGAAACCTTTGTTGATGATTAAATAAAAAATCCTTTGGGGAGTTGGCCTTAATGTTCTCAAATTTGAAGAGAGGTGACTCTAACAGTGTTGGATTCAATCTCAACCTTCATCCCTTCGTAGAGGGAGACCAACACACATAGAACCTGATTAATTTCCGCTAGAACATCTGTCTGACCAACAGCCAGTTTGCTCTCTACACAGTGTATCGTAGCTGAAAGATGTTGTGGAGCTGGCTGTGCCGGGGTAGATGAGATAGATGAAGGGGAAGATACAAAAGCAGAGAAAGGACCTGTGCAAAGGTCAGGAGGGGTGTCAAGCAAAAAGGAGATATTAGGTTACTCATCTGTAGAGGTCATAGGAGAGTTTTGACCATAACTGAAGTGTGAGTGTGGGGAGTGAGCCATATAAAAATGGACACAAAAAGAGAATGAGACACAAAGAGCAAGACACACATAGAAAGTGAGGGAAATGGAGAACTAGGAAAATGGAGCTTGAGACGGTCAGGCAGTGGGAGATTGATTGAAATGAGTCAATGAGCCTTGGCCGGGCTCTAGCATGAGAGCGACTTTAAGACCCTCCAAGCCTGAGCCCCAGCCCACTTAAAGCCTAGACTGATGAGTACCTGCACTTCTTTTTTTCTCCATTTAAAGCACTGGTTTGGTGGACCAGATGGATGGTAAGTGGACGCCGTGTGTGGGGGGGGGCTTGGCCCCTTGTGTCCCTGTTCAGGTGAGCGTGCCCACGACCTTCTTCTGCATCTCGTGGTTGCGTGTGCGGCTGTGGTGCTTAATCTCATCAGCCATGCGTAGGTCCCACTTGAGGTGTTTTCTAGATAATTTCTGATAATGAAGGACCTCCTCTAATTGTGTGAGTTAAGCCCTGCCCGAGGGCTCTTTCGCACCTCTTCTCTACGCGGGGAGGGCGGGTGCGGTGGCCCGTTAATATGAATGGAGAGCAAGCAATTTGACATACTATCACGCAGCCTGAATGGAATGCCCTAATCGGCGCACTTCACACCCCACTTGCGATTTCTGCTAATTGTTTTTGGAAAATGATTTCCATAATTTAGCAGCAAGGCATTAGATGGCGTGTGGAAGCAGGAACCCGAGATGTGCAGCCTGTATTCCCCTGTTCCAATCCAGCTCCGGGTTTTGTATCCGGAGGCGAATAAGAAAGGGTCTTTGTGGAGTTGCCAGACAGGGGGTCCACGAGGCAACACATGCCCCCCTATGAAGGATGCCGGGAGCAAGGTAACCCCAACACTCCACAGCCCTTTCCCTGCTTTGGTGTAGGGATGCTTCTCTGCAGTAGTATGGAAGGTGTGGCATCGCGGAGAAGGACCAAAGGCGAGATGGGGGATAATGGCATATTACCCCATATTACCCCTTAAAATGCTGCAAAGAAATACAGAGAAACATCCCATGCAATGGTATGTCATAGGCCTCAAGAGGACTAAGTGCTGGGTGGGAGGAGCTTTAATCTTCTGCCTCCTCATAATTAGGGATAGAAGTCAAAAACACCTCCCAAACTCACCCTCGGGAAGGGGACACGGAAAATGTGCAAGGCAGGAGTTAGTCAATCAACTAAAGGCCTCATTATGGTGCTGTAAAAAAGTGGTGGCATTAATTACCGCCATGCTTGAAGTGGCCTGAAAACTCGAGCCGGGGCTTCTAGGGGCAGGGGGTCAGCACCCGCAATGAAATGCAAGCAACACCTACCTGACCTGAATGCTACCTCTTAGGTCATGCCCCCCCCCCCCCCGATGCAAAACGGCCGGCCGGGGCCATGGCCTAAGTGCCTGCATTCATGTCAGATAAGTGTTGCCTTGCCTTTTAATTGCAGCGCCGACCCCCTGCCAGACACCCATTTCACTAGAGATGCTGGGATAATCACCCTCTCACCCCTGGAACGAGTGTGAGGGCCTCTGCATCTCTAATAAAAGGGGTGCCTAGCAGGGGAGTCGGCGACACATGAAAAGGCTGAAGCTTTTGCTTACAGATGAGAGCTTCAGGGCTTAGAAAAAAAGCCTTGTCATCTAGCAGCTTGCTGGGATGGGGTTAGCAGGGGACTTTATTGACCCCTGGCACAGCCCCATCTCAGACACCTATTCAGAGCCTGTTGGGGCTCAGCCCCAGCTAACCCCGGCCCACTTAAAGCCCTTAATTACTGCTACATTTACCGTGCAACCAACTTCAGAGTTTGCAAAACAAAACTCCCACAAACCACCTCCTTTTAAATTGAGGAAATTTCATGTACACAAGTACGTTATTGTGTGCAATATTACTGACAGGAGGGTAGTTGGTAAAGCAATCAGTGTTACTGTTCAAGGTTATTTGGTTACAACACCAAAGGGGCAAAGGGCCGTAACTGTCTCTAGGGGCCTTCAGAGAAGGTCTAGGGGAGGCAGAACCACAATGTAACTGGTGCAGAAGAAGTTCTTGGTGCTCAACAGCATCAAGGTGGTTACAGGGCGGTTCCAGGGCGCTTCATAGCCCGTGAGACAGAGTTAGTGGTGGGAGACATCTGCGGGTACCAGGCGACAGGGAGTTCGGCAAGCGAGGCTGGACGGACGTCTGAAGGCTGTGCGGGGTGGCGGCTCGGGACCAAGAATAGTTTTCTCTGTGCTTGTTGGCAGATCAGGAATGCTGGTCAAGGCATCTCAGATGGCTCTGGTGACTGCGGCGTGACAACAGTCAGCGGTGCAGCCAGATGCAGTTCGAGGACTCGACTGTCTCGAAATTGTCCTTAAAAAGATGGAAGCTTGATGGTGCTTGCGTGGCACTCCTCCTAGCTTCTTTGCAGGGCTCGTGTCCTTTCACGGCAGATGGTGCAAAGCTCAGGAGGGTGTTTGCAGGCAACAGCCTTGTCCTTTGTCCAGAATCTCTACAGCACTTCCGACCTACGAACCTTGCTGTCATAACCTAGAAGTGCACGCTGTGCGTGCTGGCTGGGTACTGGTTCTGGAGCTGCTTGACAGGTCCTGTGAGTCTAGTTTCTCCCTCTGTTCCCTGGCAGATGTTTAGGGGAGAGATCTTGCTTCCCTCTTGGAACTCCTGGCCTTCCGTCACTGGCGGAAGATGTAAGGTAGACTGTACCTTCAGCTCAGGTCCAAATGATTCTTTCTTCTTACTTCTTGCAAAGTCTTTAGTCTCGGGAGGACAATTTAGGAGCAACGTGCTCGCCTTGCAAGCAAGACGACACGGAGCAATGCAGGTTCGATCCCTGGTTCCGTGCTTTGAAACCGCTGGGTATTAAGCGTGTTATAAATAACCTATCATATCATATCTGATCAGTGAGTGGCTCATCCCTCTTTAAAAGCCAAATGGAGCCCAGGGATTGGTGTAGGCCAAGCCTACCTTAATGAACAAATCATGGGTCCCCACCAACAATCTTCTGTTATGCATGAAGTCAGGACCAGAGTGCTCTGCAACAGGACAGACAAGGGGTGACAACATATACCTAAGTCCCACCCATCTTCCTGTTTGTTTTAGATCAAAGTGTCTCTCTGGTTAACTGAGCCCTCTATGACTCTGAATTAAAGCGCAGGGTTCCCTTGAACCTTTGTGCTGGGAGCAGACTTCCTGTCTCCCCCAAACCACATACTTCTCCCCTCTGAAAGGGGTCAGCTCTGCAGGGGTTTGCCTACGGTAAATAGTGGACACAGACATGCATTTCACTGCCTTTCATAAAGAGGGGTGGGAACTAGCTCCAAGTCGACACATTCCACACAAAAGGGTGTTCATCCCGCCTTCCTGTTGTCTCTCCGGAAACCAAGCCCACTCTGTAGGTTTGCCTCACTCATCTCTCATTAATATGCACTGCCACCAGCTGGAGAACAAACAAATGCAGATCCATGGAGCCTTTAATATTTTAATTAGGCTGCTCATGGCTGGAGGAAGGTGTGCCTTCCCCCTTCTTGGAATGCTTTAATGTACGCAGGGGTGTCACATTCCATGTTAATATGACAGGGGAAGACAGTGCCTGTAGGCTGTGTCTTCTCAGAGTACAGATGACTATGTGTTTGGTGAAGGAAGCAGATGAAATGGGTGTGGAATGGCCAAACTCATTTCTTGGAGGTTGGTCTCCCATCATTCATTTTCATATATCAAAAAGTCAAAAAAGCCCAGGCGAGCGCACTCTCCCTGTGCGGATGGTCGAATTCCTCACAGCCAATGTATTTGCATCTAGATGAATATGTGATGGTATCCTGGCTCTCTGGTATTCTCCACTCCCTTGGGCCATTAGCACTTCATTCCCCTCAGGTAGAACCACGGCAGGCTGCTCGATGTGAATAAAAGGAGCAGAGTGATTACAGACCGTCCCCACCTTTGCCCAGCTGAGCTTTGCCCCCCAAGAGTGCTCCTCTACCTAGTACTAAGGCAATAGCAGGCCCCAAAGGATGCTGCCTGCCCCAGCTGTTGTCAACTATGCTCGGATCTGATCAGTTGATCCAGAGGTGCATTCCCTGCTCCTCGTGCTTCATTTGCTTTGCACAACTTGAGTAGCACTATTCTCTGTGGTAAATGTTGATCAAATGCAATCATTAAAGTTGAAAGGCATACTGCTAGCTCTCAGTGTCACTACGTTTCAGAAGGTAGCTCAGTGTGTTTAGTACATGCTGCCGAGATCTGTGGCAATGTGCCGTACCAAAGTACCTAATCCTGGCATGGCCAACACAACCATTCCTCTGTCTGATATTGTTGTATATGTATTTTTGTAAATGAACAGTGTTGCTAGTAACACTTACTGGGAACCAAAGCAACATAGCATAAAACCCCAGATAAATGAATTTGCAATATATAGGCTAAGCATAATCAATAAAGAAATAATGCCTGGAAATCCTGTGCTGGTTCATTAAACACTAAGGGAGAAATAAAGGCATATACGCCTCACTGAGGTTTAATTTGAGTGATGAGTGAATAAGCCGACACGTGTTTCGACCCTTCACAGGTCCTCTTCAAGGCTGAACCAATAAGAAGCGAGCAATATGCATGAATACGATTAAAGCCCATACGCAAGATAAAGTAACCAAACATATAAAAAAGTGTCAAAGGTACAACCAATGCCATCTCAGACCACGCTGAATTACTGCAAGTATATGTTTCCTGGGTCACGTAGTGTGCTTACCTTAGGCGGCAACCCCTCCAGGCCTATTTAGGCCACACACCATTTTTAGAGCCCCCTCAATTGCGAATCCAACTTAAAGCCCTGCCCCTCCTCGCCTTCTCTCTCTCTTGGCCCTCCATAGACCCTCCTTCCTTACTGTCTCCCCCATTCTTCTCCCCCTGCTCCTCCACAGGCTCTCTGTCATTATGCACTCCAGAGGTCAGCCCCTTGCCCCAGGCCCTCCCCCTGGAGAGGGCACTGTGATGGGCACTCCAGAGGTGAGCCCCTTGCCCCAGGCCCTCCCCTTGGCGAGGCCGCCTTGCCCCCGGGGAGGGCTAGGCTGGGGGGACGAGTCTTGCTTCATTCCTCCGGATGCGTCGCTCTGAGTCGGAGGGGATCTCTGCGGGGCGCAAAGATTCTGTTCAACAGGCAGTATCCGCCCCCTCCCTTGCCCTCTCTCTGTCTGTGCTGCCACCTCGCCGTGACCCTGCCCTCTCTCCTCTCCGTCTCCTTATTTCTGTCTTCTCTCGGCTCCCCCATCCCTTCCCCCTCTCTTTTATGGACGCTGCCCCCCCCCTCTCAGCCCCGCGCCTCTTTGTCCCCATCCTCTGACCCCTCACGCCCCTACCCGGGTGGCTCTGGCTTTTTTGCATTCCCTCTTCCTCTCGCCCTAGTATTTCTTCCAACCTCTCCCTTCCTCTCCCTTGCTTTCTCCGACCTTCCTATCACACACCAACGTTTCTCTCTATATCCCCCCCATATCGCTTTTCTTTCTCTCTCCTTCCTATCGCAAACTACCTGTTCGCTCTCCTTTGCGCGTTCTCTTTCCTTTCTTCCTATCAAACGCCACGTGTTCTCTCTTCTTTGCTTTTTCCTCCCGGCCCCTGCCCCAGCTACAGGGAAACACAACAATGTTTCCCTATAGTTTGCTCTCTCTCTTTCCTTCCTACCACACACCACCGTTCCTCTCTACTTTGCTCTGTCTCTCGCTCTTTCTCCTCCCTATCACACACCAGCATTTCTCTCTACCTTTCTTTCTCTTTCCTTCCTATCCCAAACCACCAGTTATTTCTCCTCTGTTCTTTCCCCTTCCTTCTTTCCTACCACAAACCACTGCTTCTCTCGTCTTTGATTTTCCTCCTTTCCTTTCACACAACACAATTTCCCTCTCGTTGCTTTTGCTCTTTTTTTTAAATTTATATTTATTTTTTGGCTTTCGTATGTAAAAAAACAGGTAATAACAAAAATAAATAAAAAAGTGGGTTTGGGGGGAACCCCCCCATTTCAAATAAAAAACGTTATAAAACAAAATGCGACTTTTTTTTTTCGACCTTTTTTTTCTCGATATTTTGACTTTCGACCTTTTGTTTTTGCGATGTTTTGACTATGAACCGTCTTCTGCAATTGGATTAGTTTGATTTCCACAGTGGGGTTTTTCAAAATTGTTTATACGTTTCCAGAATTCCTGAGAATTTCTGTTACACAAGGAATCAAGCATACATTCAGCATCGTGTTGACTCCCGAGTCCGCGTGTCCCCTTATCCAGTTATGCAAGGTTTGCTTCACTTTCTTAATTTGAAAGCACTTTAGGATAGTGGGCGAGACAGTAGATGTATTAATTTGCTCAATTAGTACATTCCTTTTTTTTTTTTTCTGGCAACCTCTCGGTCAAAGCAACGTACATGCTTCCTCAGCTAGTACACAGGGCCCATCTTACCTTTATTGAAATTGAAATCTATTAGATCATGAATACAATTACCATAGTTATCAACTTAGAGATCATCAAACTGCCCTTGAGGAGATGTCAAACTCAGGTAGGTGTCGACAGATCTGCTAACACGTTGAACAGAGAGGGGATTCCACCTAACTCTATTACTCACTCTATTTATGGTAAGTGCGGTACAACCTTTCCAGGAACCACATACCCCACATTGCTAGTACAAAATCTTCCCTCAACATACAGTGATCACTGTATTTAGAGGTAACAACATTTAATGATTTACATTTTTCAAATAACCCACCACTCGCAAAGATATAATCAAGTGTGGAATAAGACACACCGTTAGACCCTGTGAATTTACTCGGGGTGTCCCCACTAACTGAGCCATTCAACATATGGAGGCTGAGTCCACTTAGATATTTCAGCCACACAAAGCCATGATGTTCTCTTCCCATCAATTCAGGGGCAATTACTCACTCTAGATCAAGATTTATGCAGGAGGAATTTAGATCACCTGAGAGGAGTATATGACTCTGTACCCATTTGTCAGACCAAGTATGTATGCATTTAAGAATGTAGTCAATAAACGTGTTGATGTTGCTAATACCAATGTGCCAATACACGTTTGTAATAAATATATTGTCCCTCGTTACAACACCGGCGCTAAACCATGGCGCTATTAGCACCATGGTTGGTGCCGGTGTCGTAACGGGTCCGCCATGGTTCAATGGGGAATTACCACCCCATTCCAAAGTTGGCGGGGCGGTAATTCCCCATTGAACCATGGCCCTTCCCCATTCCCATTTTCGCCCCATAGGGCTCTATGGCAATGGGGAAGGCGCTAAGTACGGTACCGCAAATTGCGGTACCGTACTTAGCACCAATGTCCCTTTGCTGGTCCCTACTTTAATAGCTGGTCTAGACCAGCCGTTCAGGTCGGGCCCCGCAAATGGACCTCGTAGTAAGGCGCTAAGTGTTTAACGGCGCTGCAGCCTTTTACAGCACCGTTAAACACTTAGCGCGAGGGTCGTAATGAGGCCCATTGTGTATTGAATTCAACATAAGCCAAATGTGTGTGGCTAATATAACGAAGCTAGGCTATAAACTTGCAACAATGGATATAAGGTCACAAGACCTAACCCTGGTTATAAGGACTCCAAAGGGACGCCCATGAGTATTTTTCTTGCCTAGTTGAAAATTAGAGACGTGGCCATCGAAAACTGGTGCAGCAGTAAGCCACCTCTCCTGGAGTGAGAGTATTACATTGTATGTTAATATCAGGCCTACTCCCGGATTAGACAACAGGTGTGCATGTGCTTGAGTGTTCCATGAGAGGACTGATAACAAAAAGCCGGTGTTAGGCTGAGTGATACGGGTTATCTTCTTTCCTTCCACACAATGCACCGGTGAGCCACGACCAATCTTTCTTCTGATTGAGGGTATTTGGGTGACTCCTTAAAAGTTGAATCGCCCTGTCGGAGCCCGCATTCTGATTGACTGAACTCTGAATTTCATTCCGGAGGGGTGTGTTTCCCACATCCGCCCCCACGTAGAATAACCCAAATCCATACAGGGTGTTATATCAAATCTGTAGATGCAAATGTTTGTCACTTCACTCATCACGATATCTTGAATCAGCTTGGACTGAAAATAAATGTCTATCCGATCTGTTCTGTAGTGATCCACAAATTAAATTCTATCAATATCTCGTGAAGAAATAGTCACTAGATTAGGGATTGCATTGAAAAGGCGCAGAACATTGGTGTGATTTAAAACAACATGCTTATTGTCTGACAGGGTGCTTTCAAGTAATACTCTAAGGGCTGGATCATTACATTTACCTTTTGTGACCCTCGAGAGGGCAGGAGAGAGCTTTTTTTCGAAGGTGATCAGGACCTAATGGTGCACGTAAAGACTGGGGTTTGTCATGATCAAAACCACCCTTTGAGCCCTTCCAAACACTATAAACCTGATTCAACGGCAGGGGCGTAGGAGACACATAAAATCTGGGGGGGACAGGGGACATCTTGGGAACTTTTATTTATTTATTTATTTATTTATTTATTTATTTATTTATGTGTTTATTTGTTTTAGTCAAAGAACTCGCCTTTTCACAAAATTAGAATTAAAATAGCAGTACATATTAAATTCCAAATATCACTGTATAAAACAAGAGAAAAGAAGAAAAGAAAACAGAAGAAAATTAAAGGATGCAGCAGCAAAGAACATGCCTTTGTATGTTGCATTTCTGGATTTTTCATCTATGAGCTCATGGTAAGAGAGAGGAAATAACAATTACTTCCAGTGGGCCACAGCTAGGATGCCAGCTCGTTAAGAGGCAAATCACCTATAAGTGGACTCCTGCCAAATAAAGGAGTTGGAGCCTTTTCTACCAACTGCAAGTTGCTACTTTTTTGTGTGGGGCAAAGAGACGTGTGTCTCTCTTGGAATGGAATTATGGGGGTTTCAAAGAAAGAGAAAATCTTGTTTGTACCTCTAAGTAAACCCTGTTATGGGAGTAGAGGGACCAGGTGTGTGATGTTGCTGCTTTGATTGTCCTCCTATACATCAAACAAGGAGGATGAGCGATCACAAGCCCACCCCCTTATAAGCACTCCTGAGGTCCGTGGTCCGATGTGTCGGACCCGAGGGATGTCTAGTAGGTGGGGTGTATGTGGACCCAGGGGGGTGGCCAAAGGGGCAGCCCGCTATGTGGGCTGTCCCTCATAGCGTCCCTGCAAGGCCCGGGACGCCCTCTCACGATGAGTCTGGTCTCTCTTATTCCATCTCATGCTGGCTTTAGAGCCTAGCCTTTCTTTGCCTTTGTTATTCTGAATGACTCTGTTCCTTTCTCGTTTAACATTTGCAGCAAAGCCTGATCTATTTGATTCTCTCATATGTTACTAGGACGCCAGAGCATGGGTCCTCTGCCCTGTTACATTATTCAAAGAGCCCCTCTGGCCTTTCTTTGCCTCTCCCTTGTCTCACTGCTTGCTTGCTTAATACATACCTCCTTGCTTGAGCACTCAACATATTCTCCCTAACACAGCAAAGGCAGCTGCAGTCTGTCTTAACTTCTATTTGTTCCGTGTCTTGAATTGGCCTCTTATTTCTGCTTTTCTGTCTGCAGGGGAAAGGCATTTGCCAGTCACTTCCGTGATGGTTCTACCTGGCCATAAGAGGGCAACAGCTAGCCAATATTGGAAGAACATGGGCATATTATGCCAGAGGCTAGCAACTGCCTTTGTAATGAAGAGACTGAACTCTTGTCTTTATTTCTAACAGTATTTCAGTGGATGAAGAAACGTGAGAGCACACATATTGCTTATAAAGGAAGGGGATGATGTCACACTTGGTTAAGACATTATTATCACGCCAGGAGCTAATTTCCAGCTGCAATTAAGCGATTACCTTTTAGACTTCTGGCTTTAAATAACGTTAGTATCACCTGGAAAGCACAGAGGTTGCTCAACAGGGTTCCTGGAGCACGAGGGGTACCCTACTCGTGGGCATGGATTATTCAAGGGCATTCTTGCCCTGTTTTGGAGCCTGGCCCCTACAGCCATGATGGGGGAGGGGCCTATTACATTTGGTTGTACGTACCCTTTGAGGGTGGGCAGACATTGCCCCCTGCTTTAGTCCACTAACAGCTCTGCTTTGCAACTTTATCACACATCCCTCTCAGGTGGCATGTTACTCAATGCTACTAATGTTATCAGCCTCAGAAGTCTGGAATCCTTTGCCACATCAACTAGGGTACAGGCTTGCCACCTGAGACTTACCCATGTCTGAGTCAGCATCTGCCGCCCTGTGGGGAAGACACACAGAAAGAGCAGGGCACAGTGCCCTTGTGGGTTTTTCACACTTCTTCCTCTGGGTGGGCACAATTCACTCCGGAGAAAGTGGCACATTCTGGGCAACATTCTCCCACTTTGACAATGTCACCCAAAGAGCGAAATTGGCCATTTGAAATACCTCTGTCGATTTATTATTGCACAATCCACACTGATGGGTTTCAGCACCTGCTTAACGCGAGATGGCAATTAAGGGCATTTTCCAACGTACTCAAGAAGCACAGGACACCCTCTTACCAGCGACATGCCATGCTCACTCATTCTGATCAGGAATTGGCATTTATCTGGGGTCATGTTAAATGTATTTATTTATTTATTACATGTTTAGCATCACGCAAAACCCCCAAGCATCAAGGCGCAAAGTAAACCGCATGGAGTGGACCTCTTCCATTGGCGCACGTTTTTACTTTTCCGCCACAAAATGGAATATTTTAGCGTAAAAGGCAGGTGAAATCACATTGCTTTTCCACTTTGGAAGAGTGTAAATACCTCACGCAATTAGCAATTGCTGGCGTAATTGACAATGGCTTCCTCTGGACTCCGCCCGCTTTTACCAGGTTTCATTTCCAAGCAGATCCCAGAGGAATCCCGTTCCTTATTTCCAGCATGAGAATCCATGCTGGCAGTAAGGCCGCATTTGTTTGGTGCAGCGGGAAATACAGGGGTCCTGGTGTGTCCACTCGGCTCCCGAAGTCCACCAGAAAATGCACGAAAATCTGGCCAATTATAAAAAGCAACAGTAATAGAGTTTTCCACCACTTTTTCAGAACCAATTGACCTGGAAAATGCTGTGTTGCATCGGAAGCTGAATGCATTCACTCTGCCTATTATCCCACCGGAAGATTAAGCTGTGCTGAACACAGGTGTTACATATTCCTGTGCACAATCTGCATTTGGATAATTAACTAACTGAGCTACCTTATAAATGATATCTCCTCTGGGGCTTTACCGTCTTAACCTCTTAACTGCCATGGGTATTTCCCCCCAGTGCCAAGGGCCTTTTTGGTGATTTCAGTATGTCGCCATTCAATCCCTTGTAACTGCTTTGTTACATGAGATATCTCAGCCAAAGTTGGTCCTTTTTTTCCCACATGTAGGCGGTCGTAACGCCACCCAGGAATCCTAGTTTGCTGTAGGGGGGTGAGAGAAAATAACCAAAAGGGAGAACATTTTTTTTTCTCCAGAAAATGCCAATGAAATGTTGTACAAAGAAGCCTGTGGTGTTTTCCTTGTAAGAGCTAGGAACACATGGTTTGCTGTGCTGGATTTGCCATTTTCCAGACTTTCAAGAACAGATTGAGGGGAAACCAAAATAACATATTTTGATATGCTAATCAGCCGTTTTGTGAGACGTAGGCAATTTTGGCGTTTATTGTACAATAGGACATGCGTGGACGGAATGGAAGAAAAGGGTAGGAAAGCTGAATGGGAAGCCATAAAGGCATACATTTCTGGAAAGTAGACAATATTCCAAGTTTAGGGAGGGGTGATTGGTACAGGTCAATCAACAACTATGTAGGGAAAGATTCCATAGTATGGGGGGAAATCGGGAAAATGACAGGAAAAAAAACACACTTTCCGCACATTTCACTCTGGTCACCCACCGAAGCACACAGCCAATAACACATGGCCTACCTTCTCGCGTTCCCACAGGTTTTCTGATCAAAACTGTACCTCACATCTGTGGGTGCACCTACCTGGGTGCAAAGGGAAAAGCCTAAAACACTGGTAACCCCAAGTCTTTGGTGTCAGTGTCGGGACACCTGTGGGAACGCAGGATGGTAGGACATGTGTTGTTGGCGGCGTGTTTCAGTGGGTGGCCAGAGTGAAATGTCTGAAAATGTTGGTTTTTTTCACCAAATTTCAGAGACATTTCCCTGTGCCCACCCACCGAAACACGCCGCCAACAACAGATGTCCTACCTTCCTACGTTCCCACAGGTGTCCCGACAAAAACGGTACCTCGCATGTGTGGATGCACCTACCTCGGCTCAAAGGGAAAAGGCTAACCAACTGATAAACCCAAGCCTTTCGACAAAGCAGATTTTGCTCATGTGGACAACCTATAGATTTGGGCCTAGGGTGTTGAAGCCACCAAGGAAAACAGAGAACCCCATGCATTTCCAAAAATAAGACACCAATGGGCACCCCCCTTCCCACTTAAAACATCCATGGTGGTTTAGTGACCCCCACACCCACCCAAATCAAGTTATCATTATATATATATTTTTTGTTTGTTTTGCCCCGTTCCTAGGGGCAGATTGTGCTAGCAATCTGCCCCCAGGAAGGGCTACACGAGATGCCCCCATCCATTTGGGGTGGGGGGAGAGGGCCACCCCCTTTCCACTAAAAACATCCATGGTAGTTCAATGGCCCCCCACACCCACCCAAAACAAGTTATAATTTGTTTTATTTTTGTTTTGCCCCTTTCCTAGGGGCAGATGGGCACATGTGTGTGGCCATCTGCCCCCCAGGGGGCAACACATACTGCCCCAGGCTTGGGGTAGCTCTGCCAATATTTGCAGTGGCCTATTCCCTCACCCCAAATGGATGGGGGCATCTCATGTACCCCTTCCTAGGGGAAGAAATCTGCCGCCAGGGAGGGCTACATAAGGTGCCCCCCATCCACTTAGGGTAGGGGGAGGGCCGTCCCCCTTTCAAACACAAAAAATCCTGGTGGTGTAGTGGCCCACCCAAAATAAGTTATAATAGATATATATTTGCTTTGCCCTTCCCTAGGGGCAGATGGGCACAAGTGTGTGGCCATCTGCCCCCAGGGGGGGTCAAAATGTACTGCCCCAGGCTTGGGAGGGGTGGCTCTGCCAATATTTGCAGTGGCCTCTCCCCCCCACCCCAAATGGATGGAGGGCATCTCATGTACCCCTTCCTAGGGGCAGAAATCTGCCCCCAGGGAGGGCTACATAAGGTGCCCCCCATCCACTTAGGCAAAAATCCCTGGTGGCTAGTGGTCCCACCCGCAGCCACCCCACCCAAACCTACGTTAAAAAATATATAATATTTTTTTTGTTTGCCCCCTTCCCTGGGGGCAGATGATCACCCATCTGCCCCAGGGTATTGCCCCCATGCTTTGGGGGCCGGGGGGGAGAGGGCTGCTTACATGGTAAGCAGCCCCTCCCCCCACTTCAAAAACAGATCCCTGCACGACACACCAAACACATATTCTGGGGGGGATAAATGACATTACACCCCCCCCCCACTTAAAATTGTGGGGGGGATTTGTCCCCCCTGTCACTCCCATATCCTACGCCCATGTTCAACGGTTCCTGGCGCAAACGGCCTTCCTTTTGTCGTGAGTTTCCATAAATAACCCGCGAGTTACCCTGAGTATTGTAATCCTAGGGGGTGGGGACAAACAGTCTAGAAAAATCAGGAACTGAGCCCTCGCCAGAGGTACCAGAAAAAGGAAAACGTCTTTGAACTGTAGTTTAATCATGGACTGTATTACTACAGGGTAATATCAGGTTCAGTTGTCTAACCACTAGATTCGGACAGAGGGTATGGCCCGGAAACCCACCTTGGAGCATTCACAGTTAATGACTCTTTAGATAATCTTGCGGTCTGACTTATCATTGGTGCATTATGAGGTTGAGTCTCACTACTTATGGTTTTAGCGTTGACAATAAGACAATCCGATTCTTCATTTGTTAGAGGCTCACTAATTACAATTACACCAATATCGTTGTGTAAACACACGGCATCACGAGCGAGGGCCGGGTTCATAAGAGGCCTATTTAGGAGACCGTTCACAAATTTCCACGTGGCTTGTTTTTGCCGGTGATGGCGTGGAAAGTTTTTTGATTTTTTTAGCCTGGGGTAATTTTCTTTGCTTTTGCCACAAATTGAAAATAGATAATGGGTGGGCGACCTATACTAGGATTCAACACGGACTCATCATTTTCCCAGCTTTACTTTACGGTTAAAGAATTGATGGAAGGGACAGATTGATTTGAGGAGGCAATACATTTAACAGAGACTGGGTGAGCAACCACATTTGTGGCAGAGAGACAATGAGCAACAACTACAGGTAACTCAACACATGTCACGGAGACTAGTACTGCCGTGACCTCTTCTACTGATACAGCATTAGAACTCATTATTTCATGGTCCATACCATTCCGGGTGGTACTATATGAGCGCAGTCAATGTTTCCAGATATGTCCTTTTTTTTGGTGGGAAACCTTTGTTGATGATTAAATAAAAAATCCTTTGGGGAGTTGGCCTTAATGTTCTCAAATTTGAAGAGAGGTGACTCTAACAGTGTTGGATTCAATCTCAACCTTCATCCCTTCGTAGAGGGAGACCAACACACATAGAACCTGATTAATTTCCGCTAGAACATCCGTCTGACCAACAGCCAGTTTGCTCTCTACACAGTGTATCGTAGCTGAAAGATGTTGTGGAGCTGGCTGTGCTGGGGTAGATGAGATAGATGAAGGGGAAGATACAAAAGCAGAGAAAGGACCTGTGCAAAGGTCAGGAGGGGTGTCAAGCAAAAAGGAGATATTAGGTTACTCATCTGTAGAGTTTTGACCATAACTGAAGTGTGAGGGTGGGGAGTGAGCCATATAAAAATGGACACAAAAAGAGAATGAGACACAAAGAGCAAGACACACATAGAAAGTGAGGGAAATGGAGAACTAGGAAAATGGAGCTTGAGACGGTCAGGCAGTGGGAGATTGATTGAAATGAGTCAATGAGCCTTGGCCGGGCTCTAGCATGAGAGCGACTTTAAGACCCTCCAAGCCTGAGCCCCAGCCCACTTAAAGCCTAGACTGATGAGTACCTGCACTTCTTTTTTTCTCCATTTAAAGCACTGGTTTGGTGGACCAGATGGATGGTAAGTGGACGCCGTGTGTGGGGGGGGGCTTGGCCCCTTGTGTCCCTGTTCAGGTGAGCGTGCCCACGACCTTCTTCTGCATCTCGTGGTTGCGTGTGCGGCTGTGGTGCTTAATCTCATCAGCCATGCGTAGGTCCCACTTGAGGTGTTTTCTAGATAATTTCTGATAACGAAGGACCTCCTCTAATTGTGTGAGTAAGCCCTGCCCGAGGGCTCTTTCGCACCTCTTCTCTACGCGGGGAGGGCGGGTGCGGTGGCCCGTTAATATGAATGGAGAGCAAGCAATTTGACATACTATCACGCAGCCTGAATGGAATGCCCTAATCGGCGCACTTCACACCCCACTTGCGATTTTTGCTAATTGTTTTTGGAAAATGATTTCCATAATTAGCAGCAAGGCATTAGATGGAGTGTGGAAGCAGGAACCCGAGATGTGCAGCCTGTATTCCCCTGTTCCAATCCAGCTCCGGGTTTTGTATCCGGAGGCGAATAAGAAAGGGTCTTTGTGGAGTTGCCAGACAGGGGGTCCACGAGGCAACACATGCCCCCCTATGAAGGATGCCGGGAGCAAGGTAACCCCAACACTCCACAGCCCTTTCCCTGCTTTGGTGTAGGGATGCTTCTCTGCAGTAGTATGGAAGGTGTGGCATCGCGGAGAAGGACCAAAGGCGAGATGGGGGATAATGGCATATTACCCCATATTACCCCTTAAAATGCTGCAAAGAAATACAGAGAAACATCCCATGCAATGGGATGTCATAGGCCTCAAGAGGACTAAGTGCTGGGTGGGAGGAGCTTTAATCTTCTGCCTCCTCATTATTAGGGATAGAAGTCAAAAACACCTCCCAAACTCACCCTCGGGAAGGGGACACGGAAAATGTGCAAGGCAGGAGTTAGTCAATCAACTAAAGGCCTCATTATGGTGCTGTAAAAAAGTGGTGGCATTAATTACCGCCATGCTTGAAGTGGCCTGAAAACTCGAGCCGGGGCTTCTAGGGGCAGGGGGTCAGCACCCGCAATGAAATGCAAGCAACACCTACCTGACCTGAATGCTACCTCTTAGGTCATGCCCCCCCCCCATGCAAAACGGCCGGCCGGGGCCATGGCCTAAGTGCCTGCATTCATGTCAGATAAGTGTTGCCTTGCCTTTTAATTGCAGCGCCGACCCCCTGCCAGACACCCATTTCACTAGAGATGCTGGGATAATCACCCTCTCACCCCTGGAATGAGTGTGAGGGCCTCTGCATCTCTAATAAAAGGGGTGCCTAGCAGGGGAGTCGGCGACACAATGAAAAGGCTGAAGCTTTTGCTTACAGATGAGAGCTTCAGGGCTTAGAAAAAAAGCCTTGTCATCTAGCAGCTTGCTGGGATGGGGTTAGCAGGGGACTTTATTGACCCCTGGCACAGCCCCATCTCAGACACCTATTCAGAGCCTGTTGGGGCTCAGCCCCAGCTAACCCCGGCCCACTTAAAGCCCTTAATTACTGCTACATTTACCGTGCCACCAACTTCAGAGTTTCCAAAACAAAACCCCCAAAAACCACCACCTTTTAAATTGAGGAAATTTCATGTACACAAGTACGTTATTGTGTGCAATATTACTGACAGGAGGGTAGTTGGTAAAGCAATCAGTGTTACTGTTCAAGGTTATTTGGTTACAACACCAAAGGGGCAAAGGGTCGTAACTGTCTCTAGGGGCCTTCAGAGAAGGTCTAGGGGAGGCAGAACCACAATGTAACTGGTGCAGAAGAAGTTCTTGGTGCTCAACAGCATCAAGGTGGTTACAGGGCGGTTCCAGGGCGCTTCATAGCCCGTGAGACAGAGTTAGTGGTGCGGGTACCAGGCGACAGGGAGTTCGGCAAGCGAGGCTGGACGGACGTATGCAGGCTGTGCGGGGTGGCGGCTCGGGGCCAAGAATCGTTTTCTCTGTGCTTGTTGGCAGATCAGGAATGCTGGTCAAGGCGTCTCAGATGGCTCTGGTGACTGCGGCGTGACAACAGTCAGCGGTGCAGCCAGATGCAGTTCGAGGACTCGACTGTCTCGAAATTGTCCTTAAAAAGATGGAAGCTTGATGGTGCTTGCGTGGCACTCCTCCTAGCTTCTTTGCATGGCTCGTGTCCTTTCACGGCAGATGGTGCAAAGCTCAGGAGGGTGTTAGCAGGCAACAGCCTTGTCCTTTGTCCAGAATCTCTACAGCACTTCCGACCTACGAACCTTGCTGTCATAACCTAGAAGTGCACGCTGTGTGTGCTGTCTGGGTACTGGTTCTGGAGCTGCTTGACAGGTTCTGTGAGTCTAGTTTCTTCCTCTGTTCCCTGGCAGATGTTTAGGGGAGAGATCTTGCTTCCCTCTTGGAACTCCTGGCCTTCCGTCACTGGCGGAAGATGTAAGGTAGACTGTACCTTCAGCTCAGGTCCAAATGAGTCTTTCTTCTTACTTCTTGCGAAGTCTTTAGTCTCGGGAGGACAATTTAGGAGCAACGTGCTCGCCTTGCAAGCAAGACGACACGGAGCAATGCAGGTTCGATCCCTGGTTCCGTGCTTTGAAACCGCTGGGTATTAAGCGTGTTATAAATAACCTATCATATCATATCTGATCAGTGAGTGGCTCATCCCTCTTTAAAAGCCAAATGGAGCCCAGGGATTGGTGTAGGCCAAGCCTACCTTAATGAACAAATCATGGGTCCCCACCAACAATCTTCTGTTATGCATGAAGTCAGGACCAGAGTGCTCTGCAACAGGACAGACAAGGGGTGACAACATATACCTAAGTCCCACCCATCTTCCTGTTTGTTTTAGATCAAAGTGTCTCTCTGGTTAACTGAGCCCTCTATGACTCTGAATTAAAGCGCAGGGTTCCCTTGAACTTTTGTGCTGGGAGCAGACTTCCTGTCTCCCCCAAACCACATACTTCTCCCCTCTGAAAGTGGTCAACTCTGCAGGGGTTTGCCTACGGTAAATAGTGCACACAGACATGCATTTCACTGCCTTTCATAAAGAGGGGTGGGAACTAGCTCCAAGTCGACACATTCCACACAAAAGGGGTGTTCATCCCGCCTTCCTGTTGTCTCTCCGGCAACCAAGCCCACTCTGTAGGTTTGCCTCACTCATCTCTCATTAATATGCACTGCCACCAGCTGGAGAACAAACAAATGCAGATCCATGGAGCCTTTAATATTTTAATTAGGCTGCTCATGGCTGGAGGAAGGTGTGCCTTCCCCCTTCTTGGAATGCTTTGATGTACGCAGGGGTGTCACATTCCATGTTAATATGACAGGGGAAGACAGTGCCTGTAGGCTGTGTCTTCTCAGAGTACAGATGACTATGTGTTTGGTGAAGGAAGCAGATGAAATGGGTGTGGAATGGCCAAACTCATTTCTTGGAGGTTGGTCTCCCATCATTCATTTTCATATATCAAAAAGTCAAAAAAGCCCAGGCGAGCGCACTCTCCCTGTGCGGATGGTCGAATTCCTCACAGCCAATGTATTTGCATCTAGATGAATATGTGATGGTATCCTGGCTCTCTGGTATTCTCCACTCCCTTGGGCCATTAGCACTTCATTCCCCTCAGGTAGAACCACGGCAGGCTGCTCGATGTGAATAAAAGGAGCAGAGTGATTACAGACCGTCCCCACCTTTGCCCAGCTGAGCTTTGCCCCCCAAGAGTGCTCCTCTACCTAGTACTAAGGCAATAGCAGGCCCCAAAGGATGCTGCCTGCCCCAGCTGTTGTCAACTATGCTCGGATCTGATCAGTTGATCCAGAGGTGCATTCCCTGCTCCTCGTGCTTCATTTGCTTTGCACAACTTGAGTAGCACTATTCTCTGTGGTAAATGTTGATCAAATGCAATCATTAAAGTTGAAAGGCATACTGCTAGCTCTCAGTGTCACTACGTTTCAGAAGGTAGCTGAGTGTGTTTAGTACATGCTGCCGAGATCTGTGGCAATGTGCCGTACCAAAGTACCTAATCCTGGCATGGCCAACACAACCATTCCTCTGTCTGATATTGTTGTATATGTATTTTTGTAAATGAACAGTGTTGCTAGTAACACTTACTGGGAACCAAAGCAACATAGCATAAAACCCCAGATAAATGAATTTGCAATATATAGGCTAAGCATAATCAATAAAGAAATAATGCCTGGAAATCCTGTGCTGGTTCATTAAACACTAAGGGAGAAATAAAGGCATATACGCCTCACTGAGGTTTAATTTGAGTGATGAGTGAATAAGCCGACACGTGTTTCGACCCTTCACAGGTCCTCTTCAAGGCTGAACCAATAAGAAGCGAGCAATATGCATGAATACGATTAAAGCCCATACGCGAGATAAAGTAACCAAACATATAAAAAAGTGTCAAAGGTACAACCAATGCCATCTCAGACCACGCTGAATTACTGCAAGTATATGTTTCCTGGGTCACGTAGTGTGCTTACCTTAGGCGGCAACCCCTCCAGGCCTATTTAGGCCACACACCATTTTTAGAGCCCCCTCAATTGCGAATCCAACTTAAAGCCCTGCCCCTCCTCGCCTTCTCTCTCTCTTGGCCCTCCATAGACCCTCCTTCCTTACTGTCTCCCCCATTCTTCTCCCCCTGCTCCTCCACAGGCTCTCTGTCATTATGCACTCCAGAGGTCAGCCCCTTGCCCCAGGCCCTCCCCCTGGAGAGGGCACTGTGATGGGCACTCCAGAGGTGAGCCACTTGCCCCAGGCCCTCCCCCTGGAGAGGCCACTGTGATGGGCACTCCAGAGGTGAGCCCCTTGCCCCAGGCCCTCCCCTTGGCGAGGCCGCCTTGCCCCCGGGGAGGGCTAGGCTGGGGGGACGAGTCTTGTTTCATTCCTCCGGATGCGTCGCTCTGAGTCGGAGGGGATCTCTGCGGGGCGCAAAGATTCTGTTCAACAGGCAGTATCCGCCCCTCCCTTGCCCTCTCTCTGTCTGTGCTGCCACCTCGCCGTGACCATGCCCTCTCTCCTCTCCGTCTCCTTATTTCTGTCTTCTCTCGGCTCCCCCATCCCTTCCCCCCTCTCTTTTATGGACGCTGCCCCCCCCTCTCAGCCCCGCGCCTCTTTGTCCCCATCCTCTGACCCCTCACGCCCCTACCCGGGTGGCTCTGGCTTTTTTGCATTCCCTCTTCCTCTCGCCCTAGTATTTCTTCCAACCTCTCCCTTCCTCTCCCTTGCTTTCTCCGACCTTCCTATCACACACCAACGTTTCTCTCTATATCCCCCCATATCGCTTTTCTTTCTCTTTCCTTCCTATCGCAAACCACCTGTTCGCTCTCCTTTGCGCGTTCTCTTTCCTTTCTTCCTATCAAACGCCACGTGTTCTCTCTTCTTTGCTTTTTCCTCCCGGCCCCTGCCCCAGCTACAGGGAAACACAACAATGTTTCCCTATAGTTTGCTCTCTCTCTTTCCTTCCTATCACACGCCACCGTTCCTCTCTACTTTGCTCTGTCTCTCGTTCTTTCTCCTTCCTATCACACACCAGCATTTCTCTCTACCTTTCTTTCTCTTTCCTTCCTATCCCAAACCACCAGTTATTTCTCCTCTGTTCTTTCCCCTTCCTTCTTTCCTACCACAAACCACTGCTTCTCTCGTCTTTGATTTTCCTCCTTTCCTTTCACACAACACAATTTCCCTCTCGTTGCTTTTGCTCTTTTTTCTTCCGATCACTCACCACCATTTCTTTCTACTTTTCTCGCTCTCTCTTTCCTTCCGATCATACAACACCATTTCTCTCTCATTGTTCTCTCTTTAATTCCTCACACACATATCACACTTTCCATTTCCTTTCATTTCTCTTTCCCTCCTATCACACACCACCAGTTCTGTCTCCTTTGCTCTCTATCTTTCCTTCCTTCCTATCACACACCACTGTTTCTCTTTCCTTTGTTTTCTCTCACTTCCCTTCCTATCACACACCACTGTTTCTCTCCTTTGCTCTCTCTCTCAACTTCCTATCACACACCACTGTTTCTCTCGCCTGTGCTTTCTCTTTCCTTCCTTACACACACATCACACTTTCTCTCTACTTTTATTTCTCTTTCCCTCCTATCACACACCACCAGTTCTGTTTCCTTTGCTCTCTCTCTTCCCTTCTTTCCTATCACACACCACTATTTCTCTTTCCTTTGACCTCTCTCTTTCCTTCCTATCACACACCACTATTTCTCTTTCCTTTGCTCTTGCTCACTTTCCTTCCCATCAGACACCAATGTTCTCTCTCCTTTGCTGTCTATTTTTCCATCCTCACACACATCACCGTTTCTCTCTCCTGTGCTTTCTCTTCCCTTCCTATCACACACTGCCGTTTCTCTCTCCTGTGCTTCCTCTTTCCTTCCTCACAGACACATCACCGCTTCCCCCTTCTCTGCTCTCTCTCACCCCATCCACACCTCACTTGCTGTTCCTCTCCCTTCCCCCACCTCTGTCTTTGTCTCCCAATGTCTTGCCTTTTCTCTCTTCCCATGTCACGCGCGTGTTCTCTCTCATCCCTTCCACGCCCCTTCTTCACCTTTACTTGCGCTCGAGTCCTTTCTTCAGCCATATTTATCTCTTTTGCCCCAACATCTCGTCTCCTTTTGCTTTTTAACAACCCCTTCCTACTTTCCGCTCTCCACTCTCTCTCATCCATCTGACGTTTCTTTTACTCTTATACCACTGCCCCCTGTTCTCTTTTACCTTCCCTCATTCCCTAGCCTCATTTGCCTTTGTTTACTAGCTCCCCCCCCCCTTCCACTTTCTGCTTCTCTCGCTTTTTGCAAGGATTTTACAGGTCTGCAACTGGGATGAGTGAGGAATAGAGGCGTGGCCTGCACACCTTTTATCTGAACTCCTGTGTCCAAATCTGCACACATCCATGTTACAAACAGAGTGGCGCCAGGTCGCCATGGGTCCCTCGACTCACCAGTTGCTAGTGCAGGCCGAGCTCAAGGCTTGAAACTTGACGGAGCCCAAAGGGGTGCAAGTTGCACAGTAGCCCAATTCAAATATGAGTAACAATGTGAAGAACTAAATGCACACACCCGGGAATGAGAGGTGCATGTTCAAACCAATTTTGGCATAAGCAACACTGACCAGCTCTAGCCCGATGGCTGGCTCCGGCTTAGAATTGGAACCCCCAGAATTCACTCCTCATTGCAGAAATCACCAAAGCAAATCCCACAAGGGCAGGGGGTGACCCCAAGAAGAGTCCCTCAATAGAACCTAACCACAGGCCACACTCAGACCATGCAGAAATGAAAAGCAGTAGAAGACCATATTGGGAAGAAGATGAGACTCCTTTGCAGGAGCAGAGCAGATATTGCCCAGGAGATGGCCCTTCTGATGTTATGCAATCAGTACCTAGAAGCATTTCAGATAATAGTTCTGCAGGAAACTTGAACATACAAGCGAGACAAAATAATGGCACAAGGAACATCAGGGCCAACGAGCTACATGCCACGAAACACCTAAGAATATGCAAAGGGTCCCCTCTGCACGGAAATACAAGCAACCCCAGACATGTTTCGGCCTTGTTGGGCCTCATCAGTGAGGTGCAGCTTGGTTCCCTATGTGAGTGAGCAAGGGACCCACATCTGGACATACCCTCTCTCACACAGGGAGACAAACTATAACCAGAAAAGTCATGAGTGGAAGGTTTTGAATACATCTGAACCACTGGCACTTATACGAAAAACCTTCCACACCGCCTTTTAAAACTCTGTGTAGGCTCCACCTTTCATTTCCTGCCCCGCCTTGACTAGCCTCCTCACGACATATGCAGCTTCAATTGCTGCGTGGTCCTGTGTGTGTCCTGACCCACAGCATTCCTGTAGCCACATAGTTCAAGTGGAGTGGCATCTGTGGGGGGTTGTTCCATGAAAGATGCCCGATAAATGTGGCCATTTCACCGAAAACAAGAACTACTGGTCAAAGCCTGAGCTCCATGCTCCGGGCCTGGCACTGCTTCACAGGCACTGTTGGTGCCTTTGCACTATATATTGCTCTCCTTCTCCTGTCCCTCCCACAGCCGCGCGCACCTGGAGGCAATGCGCTCCGCTGCGGCCTCCTTCACTTCATTTGACTTCCAACGTTGCACCACCTGGCAACACTCAACTCGCTCCCAGCATGCCATGGACATAGAAGAGGGACTCTGCTGTGAGCGGGCCATACCATTGGCACAGCAGTCACGTGAATTCATGTTTGTTTCTGCAAGGTTTCTTTTAGTGCATATTACCCTATTAGAGCTAATGTTGCGATGATCCCATTTATTTACCTTTCAACGGTGTATTGTATTGACTTTGTCAAATTGTTTACGCACATAGATATGTTGCTATGTTAGTTTGCAAATCTGTTATTTATGCATCAAAAGAGAACCTCAATGTTTTTTTTATTACACCATGGCAGCTTTTTCAGGAGAAATTGAAAGAGCAGTTATATTTCTATCATAACAGGTGTGTGTATAGATGACAATATTCCTCTCGCCTCACTTATCTCGTCTTTTAATCTATCCTGTCATTTTTACGCTGATGATTCAAATGTTCTTTTCCTTTTCCGGATTCACTGACTCTCTTCACTCTCAAGTCTCTGCATGTCATTCTGCGATACAGTCTTGGATGTCTTCCCATTTCTTCCACCTTAACCCGTCTAAAACTAAGGTACTCTTTTTTCCCTCCATCTTCTCTCCCTTCTTCTTCTCTTTCCTTCACTCCGTGCCAGCTCTCCTCTTCCTCGGCCCGTAATCTAGGCCGTTTATTTGACTCTTGTCTCTCTTTTTCCTCTCACATTTTTTCTGCTGCACGCAATTGTCGTTTCCTTCTCTTTAACCTTTGTTGTGCTTGCCCTCTTCTGTCATTTCACGCCTATAAACTTCTTACCACTGCCCTAATTATTCCAGCCTTGATTACTGCTGGGCCCTTCAGAGGGGCCTCCCCATGTCCCGACTTACCCTGTCCGCTCTATTTACACCTCTTCTGTTCCTCTCATTTTCTGTCTTCCTCCTTGTGCGTCTATTTCCTCCTCGCTTCTTGCTGCCTCTACCTTACCATTTGAATTGCGACTCCTCTTTCATTTTCTGCCTATCATCTTCAAATGTGTCCATGCTCTAGCCCCATCCTATCTCTCATCTTGAGTCTCCTTCTACTCCCCTGCTCGCCCTCTCTGTTCGTCTTATTGTCCCTAAACCTCCTTGTGCTTCCTCCCGCTTTCGCTCCTTCTCCCTTCCACTGGGATCCTCTCCCGCTTCCTTTTTGCTCTTCCTCGGACTATCATATTTCCGGACTCGTCTCAAAGCTCATCTTCTTTCCCGCCTGTCTGACTCCTAAACATTGACTTCATTATTGTACTGCCATTTTCCTCATTTTGTGCCCCGTGTTCTTATGCATGTGCAACGCTTTCGCGAAAGCACGTAATAAATTCCAATAAATACAAATACACATCTAATACAAGTTTCTCAAATGAGCAAAACACTCCAATGTTCACTAGAAAGTGGTCCTCAAATTCTCAGGTTTCCAAGACACATGTTTATCTGTGCACCTATCTATTTACGCGAACCATTGGACAACACCGATAAAATACATGGCTGAATGCTAAATAAAAAGGATCTTCACCTTATTTGAACTAATAAAGGAATATGCACTTAAAGCAGCTATTTATATGAAAAAATGCATGCCCATTGGAAACCCAGCAGGTGTAAAGTAAGAGTGATAGCTTAGAAATTCTACTTATCATATTGATGTAGTCCTTACTCTGCAGGTCTGTCCTCGTGTTTCTGTTTGAATGTATTCCCTCATTGTATGGCCGCACGCTTGCTCCGGGTCGTTCTTTTTTCCTTTTAACAAACGATTGTCACCTTGAGGGTTTGTCCTGCAATGCTATTAGCAACAATGTCCCCCATCTTTGGTCATTACCGGGTAGTAACGTCCATTGGCACTTGGATTCACTTGCTCCTATTAACTTGGACCGAGGGCTGTTACCACCTGCTAATGGCCCTCAGAATAGAAATGTACACTTACAGTGTTTGGGCGCCAACGGAACGTAAGAGTCAAAGGATTGCTATATGTTCCTCCTGTGTGTCGACAGGAGCGGGAATGGCTTCTTTCTTCATAGCTTGCGTAACAGATAAAACTAGCACATTTGCTGGGAAGCTGGCCATAAATCCGGTGTAAATAATACAATACATATCTAACTAGAGAGGACCATTATACAGAAGCCTCCATAGCACACTACCCATCAATTTATGGACCGCTTGCACAATATAGACTCCAGTTAGACTTATGGTAGATATGTCTTTACTATTAAATGATTACCCTCTGCCTATTGCCGGAAATCATTGTCATTGATAGAAGTACAACTCTATGTTTTTTCTGAGTTACTCTTCACCTTATAGTCACTTGCAGGAAACATCTTACATTGTCTGTAACACACAACACTGCGTCATTATCAACACATCTCCGCGATCAACACTGCTCCATGATCAACACCGCTTCTAGAACAACCCCACTTCATAATCAACATTGCTCCATGATCAACACCGCTTCATGAACAACCCCACTTCATAATCAACATTGCTCCATGATCAACACCGCTTCTAGAACAACCCCACTTCATAATCAACATTGCTCCATGATCAACACCGCTTCATGAACAACCCCACTTCATAATCAACATTGCTCCATGATCAACACCGCTTCTAGAACAACCCCACTTCATAATCAACATTGCTCCATGATCAACACCGCTTCATGAACAACCCCACTTCATAATCAACATTGCTCCATGATCAACACCGCTTCATGAACAACCCCACTTCATAATCAACATTGCTCCATGATCAACACCGCTTCATGAACAACCCCACTTCATAATCAACATTGCTCCATGATCAACACCGCTTCATGAACAACCCCACTTCATAATCAACACTGCTCCATGATCAACACCGCTTCTAGAACAATCCCACTTCATAATCAACATTGCTCCATGATCAACACCGCTTCATGAACAACCCCACTTCATAATCAACATTGCTCCATGATCAACACCGCTTCATGAACAACCCCACTTCATAATCAACATTGTTCCATGATCAACACCGCTTCATGAACAACCCCACTTCATAATCAACATTGCTCCATGATCAACACCGTTTCATGAACAACCCCACTGCATAATCAACATTGCTCCATGATCAACACAGCTTCATGAACAACCCCACTTCATAATCAACACTGCTCCATGATCAACACCGCTTCATAATCAACACTGCTCCAGGATCAGCACCTCTCCATCATCACAACCTCTCCATGATGAACCCCGCTTCAGGATTCTCTATAAGCACTTGGGTCTGTTGTCCTTAGACCTGTGTCGGTGCATGCCTGGTGTCTGCCTCTTCCTGCTGCTGTCAGTCCTATCTTTCAATAGAGCCTGGCTCAAGGTGGCTACAGCTAAAGAATACTGAGACTCCGGTCCAATCGTTGAAGCTTCCTATCAAGACAAAGGGGCCCAGTTCACCACTATGGATTTAGGACAGAAGGGAGGGCTTGACAAACACATAATAATTTCAAGGTAGTCGGTAAAAAGTGTGATGCGAAAAAAACATTAGTAAAGATCATTTACTTTTGAAAGTGCAAGAGTAGTCATTATGAGAACTGTAATGAAAAGTTCTTTTTTGCAAAGAGCATGACATGATGAAATGGAAATTGGAGTTAAATTGGAAACAGTGAGAGAAAATGACGAGAATGTTAGACTGTCATCATCAATTATGGCTGGAAAACCACGGGGTTTCAGCTGGGGAGGAGGGCGGGACAGAGCTCGAATCTTAATGTAGTCAACAGTTTCAATTATTTCCAGCGGTGTCCTTGAGCGGCAGCTTTGTACAGTGCGTGCTCGTGACCTATTGCAAAATGTTCACAGTCCTTTTGAGCCTATCCAAAGAGGAATTGGTGGCATTGCAACGGTATGGAAAATTAAAGAGAAGATGCCCCAGGGCAGTGGCACGCCAACCTATTTACTCCAGCCATAGTGCGCCGGACGAAGAGTTTGCCGGCCCATTACTGTTGCCATTCGCGTGTAAATTGCTGAAATGCTTCTCTGGGTGCTGCCAGCTTGCAAACTCTAATCTAGTCAGGCATTCTGATTGTTTTTTGTCTGTATTTTAGCACCGCTGGTGAATAGTGAGCGCTCCCACAGTCCACGGGCTGATTGAATGATCGGAAGATGTGTACCTCCTTGGATCCAAAGAGTGTGCTGCTGCCACATGTCAGTCATGAGCCTGTCTTTGGGATCAATGCAGTCCCAGGAGACAGGAGGTCTTAACTTCTGCATCTCAGGTTTGGATTTCAAGTGCTGTTCTTGGAACATTGTGGTTTATTGATACTCTATATTTATGAGGATCGATATTTGCTCCATCATTTTGGGATCTATCGCTGCATGATGTGTTGGCGGGCATGCAGAACCATGTCAGGCTCCCTGTTTCAGAAGGTGATGTAGAGCTAGACATGGTGATTACTCTTCAGGGTAGTTATCCATGAAAAGATTCCAAAGCAATGAAACATTAGAAAACATTTTCCCAACTGCTTGGTGATCTGTTCATAAATGTTGTAGAGTTAGGTACGAGGAACAAGGATTGGCCTATTATCTGGAATGTTATGCATGTATTATAAGTATTATTGGTTATTTATAATACCCAGAGGTTTCTAAGGTGGGACCTGGTTATGAACCAGTGTTGCTCCACGTCGTCTTGCTTCCAAGGCGAGCGCGTTGCCCCTGAGCTGGAGTTGTTTATGGGGAACATACTTCCCAATGCCGACACATAGCTGAATACAAGAAACAATGCTTTTCCCGTTTGCTAGGAATCTATTCACAGATTATGTAGCGTTGAATGAGAGCAAAGGTGTCTTAATCTTTGCTTTGGAACGTATTTGTAGGTGGTTTAGTTTTGGCAACAAGGGACATTTTTGAGCCAATGATTTAGAATCTACTCATACGCAATGTGAAAGTGGATACAAGGAGCGTTCCTTGCCCCATTACTTTGGAAATTATACATAGTCGATGAGACGAACCCAAGAGTTCTGTCCCTAAAATATCTCCTTCAGACACTACTGCGGCAGTGCGAATGTCAAAGCAAACCACTTCAACCGATGTAAAACCCACCCAAGCAAGGCTACATCTAAGTGGAACTGGGACGAAGAAAACACTTACAGAGGAAAGAAGGTCAGTGGGCCAGAAACAGCACTCTAGTCCTCTTTTTATGTTTCCCAGAAGTATCATCCATAAAAGAGAAAAGTGACTAGAGATCTGAGATAGTGGATATAGACGTTGTAGCAGCAGTGGTTGTGGAGGCAACAGGAATGACTGTTGGAAGGGTTGAAGTCCGGGAAGCAGAAAAAGCAGGAGACGCACTGAGTAGACAACGGCTCCCGTGGCGTTCTGCAAAGGAACGCAGAGAAGAGACAGTGTGGGAGAGACCGCACCGACGAACCAACAAGACACTTTTAATAATACAAAGACTGACAGGGGACCACTTGGTGAGCAGAAACCAGGTCTTCACCAAGATGTACCACCCCATCTTCATAATAAAACATTATAGAATGTAGCCAGCATTCTATTTGAGTCTGGTAACAGAGTCTGGGAAACAAGAGGCTGCGCCCGCCCTGTGAGCAGAGGAACGAGGCGGATACCGGGCTGCCAGGGTTGCCTGCGAGGCCTGAATACAAGCCCAGGATATGCAGGCTTCCATAACTGGCACCGGCAGCGCCTGAGTTGGGAACCGGACCGGACACCAGCGCTGAAAGAAAAAGTTACGGCACAGGAAAAGAGGCTTGGGCCGGCTAGTCACCAACGTCTTAGGAAGGATTATTTAACCGTCACATAATAACCCAGGAAATAGGTAAATAACTACTGATTGAAGTGAAGTACATGCTCCTTTATTGTAAGGTCGCTCTTCCTCGTCCCAGTAACTCAGGGGCACAAAGTTGAAAAAAATGACTGGTGTTGGGCAGAACATTGTGTCATGCCACGCCAGAGACATAGAATACCTAAGTTATACAATTGTCAATGTTTAACAAGGCTGTGGGCTACCTACACACTGTGAATAATCTATGCATACAATAGATTCATGCTAGAGGCGATAAAAGACTTGTGTGAACACCTTGTGCACTTGTCCAGAAGGCCTATCATGTGTACGACACAGAAGGAAAGAAACATTAGTCATACAAAAGCCAATGAAAGTCCAAGGAAGGGGAATGTCCCCTTGTCAAATAAATGCGTATTACAACAAACTGATGTTATAAAAGGAAAGACCAGGTGACATGGATTGTCCCCCGTGGCAATTGCGCACACTGTTAAGGGGAGGGAAGCCACTTCCTCTGACAGAATGTGAAAACATAAAAATTGATATGAGGCTGGGAAGCCCAAAAGAAACACACCAACACAGGTTACAAAGAACATACAAGTGCTTTATTAAAAAGCTACAACAGTTACCAAAGTCAATTGACAAACGGATAGCTATTCGGCTCTCAGAGTAACGTAACGAACTTCAACGAGGGTTCGATGCATTAGTAGAGAGACCGTACATTCGGAATACTTGGGCTTTTATATCCTTTATTCAGCCCTTGGCCAACCCTTCGCGGGTTAACCATTCTTGGGATTAGGCCTAGGGTTCCTTGCCAGGTCAATCCTATAATGTATGCATTTTGATCAGTTCCACTGATACAGTTGTTCATTTACACATAGGTCAGTGATAGGACAAGGTCTCAGTTCGCGACCCCGACAAGTGGCCTGCAGGCATATTAATTATTCGTGTGTGCGGAGGTCACAACGGCCAGAATCTCACTCAGAATGTTATTCAGCCTCCATTTTGATGTTCAGGGTGACTTCCACATTACAAGAGAACCTAAAATGGCGGCTAAATCCAAGATGGCGACTTACATTACTTTTCTTTAAGGTTAAGACCTTGCCGCGGAGTCTATTCACATGATATTTTTAGACAACTTGGCGTAGGCCAATACACATACAATTGTTGCGATAGGAGACATAATATTGTTTCAATTCCGACAAGAAGTCAAGACCAATCAATAGGCAAATATTCCTTTGAGTTGGTGTACACACACCTTTGGACGTGACATGATCTAGGTGGTAGAAGGCTACATGAAAGCAGCCAAATACTTTTCATTTTTCCCTTAAGTATTTTTGGAAACACTTTTGAGCGTGAGGGTAAGATAAGGTTTTGGACACAGGACAGTGCATTTTAGCTTGCACATCCTGACAACAACGGGTCCAATAGTTTGTTTGGTTGAAGCAGGGAGACCCCTCAAAAAGTTAGGGGTAGTGAGGCGTTTTCACAAACCCTTTAATTATTAAACTTAAAGCATTCTTGGAAAATTGCTTACTTGTGTCAGTGTCTCAATATTGCGGGCCCCCACATAGATGTACGTTTGAATGGTGTATGGTAGATGCAAGGAGCAATTGTTGCCCCATTGCTAAGACTCTTGGCCCATAGCTTTGTTTTCTATTCGTAGACGGTGTACAGGTGGGTACATGGAGCAACTGTGGCCCCATTTCTTACTGTCCAGATCCTTTGGCTTCGGAATCTGTTCACAAATGGTGTAAATATGGTACGTGGCCAATCCTTGCCCCATTGTTTTGTAATCAATTAATAGACCATGGAAAGGTGGCGAAAATTAGCAACGCTTGCGCCATTGCTTTGGAATCGATTAATAGATGGTGCAAAGGTGAATTCAAGGAGCAAACCATGTACTATTGCTTTTGAAACTAATCATAGAAGAATTAAAGGTCAATACGAGGAACAATGCTTGCCCATTGCTCTGGACTCTACATACAGACAATGGAAAAGGGGAGAAAAGGAGAAATCTGGCCTCATTTGCTTGGAATCTATTCACAAATGGAGCAGCATTGGATGCAAGCAAGCAATGATATCTCACTCCTTATTTTGGAATGAAACCAAAGAAGCTTTAGAATTGGATATAATGGGCGTTGCTTTTCGATCCATTGCTTTAGAATCTATTCATAGACAATGCGAAGAAGGATCCAAGTGGCCAGTTTTGCCCCTTGCTTGGAATATATTAGGAAAGGTTGTAAAGGTGGATACAAGGAGCAACCCTCTCTCCATTGGTTTGGGAACTATTCAAAGATGATGTAAAGAGGGATACAGGGATCAACCCTCTCTCCATTGATATGGGAACTATTCAAAGATGATGTAAATAGGGATACAGGGATCAACCCTCTCTCCATTGATACGGGAACTATTCAAAGATGATGTAAAGAGGGATACAGGGATCAACCCTCTCTCCATTGATTTGGGAACTACTCAAAGATGATGTAAAGAGGGATACAGGGATCAACCCTCTCTCCATTGATTTGGGAACTGCTCAAAGATGATGTAAAGAGGGATACAGGGATCAAAGATGATGTAAAGAGGGATACAGGGATCAACCCTCTCTCCATTGATTTGGGAACTACTCAAAGATGAAGTAAAGAGGGATACAGGGATCAACCCTCTCTCCATTGATACGGGAACTATTCAAAGATGATGTAAAGAGGGATACAGGGATCAACCCTCTCTCCATTGATTTGGGAACTACTCAAAGATCATGTAAAGAGGGATACAGGGAGCAACCCTCGGCACATTTCTTTGGACACTCTTCATAGCTGCTATAAGGGTGGATGCAAGGACCAATCCGTGCCCGTTTGCCTTTAAATTCATTAGTAGACAATGCCAGTTGTATAGGAGAACAATGTTGGCATCGTTTGATTAACGACGTAGAGGTAACTATGCGGAGCAGTTAGCCCATTACTCTGACATCCATTGATAAAGGATGTGATGTGAAGAGCAATGATCGGATGATTGCTTGAGAGTTGGATATGGGAGTCGGATATGGGAAACAATATCCAGGCCTTTGCTTTGGAATATTTCCCTAGACAATTTACAAAGAGCATCGTTGAGTCCATTTATTTGGTTTACTCTCTAAAATGATTTCAATCTGGACTTGAAATACAATACTTGACTTCTGCTCTACATTGTCCTTTCAATGTGAATGCAAATAAGGGTAAAATCCGTTTTTGGGGTGATTTTGTATATGACATATAAAGGTCTGGATCACTTGTCTGCAATTCACTTGTGCACAATTTGAGTGCATTTCATATCAAGGGTGTGATGTCTAGCACATGTTAGCGGGGTCAAAGTCTCATCAACGCTGGTCTCTAGATGACATGGACGACAAATCCACTGCATGCATATTAATACAGTCAGAAGGACATTATTGAGTAGTCTTGGCACTAGAGAACATTTCTGTAAAAAAGGATATCACTCAACACCGGGAAGGCCTCTGATCTTGGGTCAGCCTGGCCAAATGGTTGGGGGGTGGTCTGGAAAGGTGCTTGCCTGCTTGTGCCTGCAAGACGTGACCGGTTATAACATGAGCATGAGTGACCGGGCCTGTTGCACTCACTCATCTCAGCCCTATTACTGACCTGAGAGGGATTTTGGGGACCCGCATTCAGCCCATCCGGTGACCGGCTCTATCCTTCCCTGAGCGACCTCAAAGGTGGGACACAGGCCACGTCCCCTCCATCCCACACTCCCTCTCCGTTACCTTTTATTTTCCGTACGCTTACTCCTGCTCCCCTCCATCGGCCAAACCCATTCCAGAAAAGGTTTCAGGCCAAATGAAATGTTCTAATTGATCCCATTCCTTTAATGGAAAGGCGCAGGATGTTTCCGGCTCGCCATCCATCATGCCAAGGTCGCTGGGCTCGCGCTATCACATGCAGTCCGAGCCTGGCCACTTCGAGGGCCTTCTCTGAAAGGAACAAAGAGCCCTCCTGGCTCCCCCTGCCGCTCTGCCCTGAGCCTCTGCCAAGATCCCGCGCCCGCCTGCCTTGGCAAGGAGCAGAGTGCTCTTCTCCATAGTCTGTAATTCACTTCTCGGTGATCAAGTGCCGCAAGCGGGAGCGCTCCGCGTGCCTGCCTCAGGCCTGCCTGCTTCATGGCAGAGATGGGTCTCTTGCACTGGGACTTGCGGAGGCGTGCTGGCATGCTGGCATAACCTGGCATAACCTGCCAGAGCACTGGTTTCGGGCAACAGCAGCCGGAAGCGCTCAGGATAACATGATTGTGTTTTTCTTTAACGCTTCTGGACAGACACCTCCAGCTTCTAAGCACTGTACTACCCGGCGTTGTTACCCCATTTTTGAATGGCGCTTGATTTATTGACCTAGGACGGATGGAAGGCTTTGTCGGACCTACTGCAGGTTTCGATCTTGCATAGTAGAGACTGTCCTCATGGCAACGTGTTACTCTTATAGCGACTCACTCGTGGCACTATTAGGATATTCTGTGACTGAGGTGGATGGAGGCATTAAGAGAATAAAGACTGTGGTGGCTTTTACTTCTGGGGATAGGATTTCCTAATGGGGCAGACATATGCTGGGGTGCAGTGGCAAAGTCCAGTGTCCAGTTGCAGTATAGAATTGGCAGAAGTCCTGCATATGGGCTGCAGTCACACCCGGTGGTCACTCGGTGACAGTATGTCATTGGCAGAGGTCCTCCGCGCAGCAGCAAGACTCCAGTGCAGCAGTGGCACCCACAGGCCAGTAATAGGACAGTTTTTGCTGAGGTCCAGCAGGAGGTACACCCCGTTTTGACGCCACCCTTTGGACGCGGGACAGTTTGGCACGCCCATTTCAGCGCACAAGCCTTTCTGGTGCCGTCGATTTGGCCCGATGGTCGTTTGGACGAGGCTGACATTGCAGCCACCTCTAAATGCCCTCCCGCCAAATACGAATGGATTACTTGCCACAAATAACGCCCATTGACAGGTACTACACTTGTTAATGTGCTTCATTTGTGACAATTAATCATCTAATGCTGGGGCATTCCCTGGGACATGCGCTTTGTGCTGGACCATATTTGAACACCATCGTTCATTATTAAAAACATTTTTTAAAGTTACATAGTTCTGTATGTTTTGGCGCGACACTGTCATTTATAAAAAATAATAACAGTCTTTGATCCAAAAGATACTGGTCTTTCAGTGGATGGTGACATTGGTATCTTAGGCCCTTCGCGGGTAACAAACGTGCAGCTGAGATTATCATTTTTTGAAATCATATTGAAACCTGAAGTGCATTTAGTTCATTGTGATCTAAGAACAGCAGGAAAGAACTTGACCGTGGTGGAGCTAAGTGAAGCCTCCATGCAAGTTCCATCCTGCTGATGAGTGGCTCACTTGCCTTGCTCATCCTTGCATTCCTCATACCTCAGCCTGTGGTTGGAGACTTGACAGGGACGTCATTTCACCAAAACGCCAGGGGTAGCGGAAGTGACATCACACGGCCCTCACAGGAAGTGAGGTCATTTGACCGCACCCCAAAGTGACATCGCGGGAAGCGATGGAACACAATCTTTCACCCCTTGGCACAACAGGAAGTGGCATCACATAGCATTCATTGTTCGTAAGTGCACTGCGAAAAATATGGTTACAATATCACTGTAATGTGATGTACATTTCATACAAGAATGGATTTCATACAGCCCGGCCAAAACATCCAGTTAATTCCCTTCTTCTAAAATGCACGCTGTGCTGGAGTACATTTGAACACCACCGTTACATATTTCAGTAATTTTTGGCGCAACACAGTCATTTAAAAAAAGAATAACAGTCTTTGCGCCAAAACATACTGGTGCCGTAACGTCCATGCGCCAAACTGGGCGTGTCAAACTGGGCGCGCCAAACCGGCTCCTGCGGCGAAACGTCTGTGCCGAAACGGCCCGTGTCCGACTGGTCGCGCCAATTTGTCCTGCTCTGCCAGCAGGGAGGAAAGGGAAAGTTGCCAATGCAACAGTGGCGCCTAGTGGTCATTCAGTAAAGGCATTGATTGAGTACATGGTGAAGATGGCAGAAAGCAGTGCAAGAGAGGCACTGAGTGACAAATCACAAAGTACTTTTAACTAAGTTTCCTTGGAGACAAAGAAGGTGCCATGAATGCATCTAGTGGCATTTGGCTGCCAGCCACAGTTAGGCTTTTACTGAGGCCCTGTAAGAGGCAGACTGGCATTGGTGCAGCAGTGACAATTAGTGACCAGCCAAAGCACAGCTGTGGCCGAGGTCGCAGAAGGGTCAAACTCGGCATGCACTGGTGCAGCAGTCACACTCAATGGCCATCACCAGCCATCACCTCTTTGTTTTTGCTTTGTCACCCCGAGTGGGACGGGTATGCCCAGACGTGGGTCCCGTGCCTGCTGGGCCTAGAGACCCAAGCTACTCCTCACTGATGAGCCCCAACAAGGGCGAAACATGTTTGGGGATGCTTGTGGTCTTGTGCAGAAGGGATGTGGCCTAGCAGTTCTGGCTGGACTGCCCCTTTTGGGGTGGGGCCAAGCCTGACTTGCATATGGTCTTTCCCCTTCTGTAATGGCTTGGCAGGCAAAGAACGGTGGTCTGGAGGGTTGCACAGAGCATTGCCAGTGGTTAAGATTAATTCTAAACCTTCCAGCCATCACCTCTTTGTTTTTGCTTTGTCACCCCGAGTGGGACGGGTATGCCCAGACGTGGGTCCCGTGCCTGCTGGGCCTAGAGACCCAAGCTACTCCTCACTGATGAGCCCCAACAAGGGCGAAACATGTTTGGGGATGCTTGTGGTCTCGTGCAGAAGGATGTGGCCTAGCAGTTCTGACTGGTCTGCCCCTTTTGGGGTGGGGCCAAGCCTGATTTGCATATGGTCTTTCCCCTTCTGTAATGGCCTGGCAGGCCAAGAACGGTGGTCTGGAGGGTTGCCCAGATCATTGCCAGTGGTTAAGATTAATTCTAAATCTTCCAGCCATCACCTCTTTGTTTTTGCTTTGTCACCCCGAGTGGGACGGGTATGCCCAGACATGGGTCCCGTGCCTGCTGGGCCTAGAGACCCAAGTTACTCCTCACTGATGAGCCCCAACAAGGGTAAAACATGTTTGGGGATGCTTGTGGTCTCGTGCAGAAGGGATGTGGCCTAGCAGTTCTGGCTGGACTGCCCCTTTTGGGGTGGGGCCAAGCCTGATTTGCATATGGTCTTTCCCCTTCTGTAATGGCGTGGCAGGCGAAGAACGGTGGTCTGGAGGGTTGCCCAGAGCATTGCCAGTGGTTAAGATTAATTCTAAACCTTCCAGCCATCACCTCTTTGTTTTTGCTTTGTCACCCCGAGTGGGACGGGTATGCCCAGACATGGGTCCCGTGCCTGCTGGGCCTAGAGACCCAAGCTACTCCTCACTGATGAGCCCCAACAACGGCGAAACATGTTTGGGGATGCTTGTGGTCTCGTGCGGAAGGGATGTGGCCTAGCAGTTCTGGCTGGGCTACCCCTTTTGGGGTGGGGCCAAGCCTGATTTGCATATGGTCTTTCCCCTCCTGTATTGGCTTGGCAGGTCAAAGAACGGTGGTTCTGGAGGATTGCACAGAGTATTGCCAGTGGTTAAGATTAATTCTAAACCTTCCAGCCATCACCTCTTTGTTTTTGCTTTGTCACCCCGAGTGGGACGGGTATGCCCAGACGTGGGTCCCGTGCCTGCTGGGCCTAGAGACCCAAGCTACTCCTCATTGATGAGCCCCAACAAGGGCGAAACATGTTTGGGGATGCTTGTGGTCTCGTGCAGAAGGGATGTGGCCTCGCAGTTCTGACTGGACTGCCCCTTTTGGGGTGGGGCCAAGCCTGATTTGCATATGGTCTTTCCCCTTCTGTAATGGCTTGGCAGGCGAAGAACGGTGGTCTGGAGGGTTGCCCAGAGCATTGCCAGTGGTTAAGATTAATTCTAAATCTTCCAGCCATCACCTCTTTGTTTTTGCTTTGTCACCCCGAGTGGGACGGGTATGCCCAGACATGGGTCCCGTGCCTGCTGGGCCTAGAGACCCAAGCGACTCCTCACTGATGAGCCCCAACAAGGGCGAAACATGTTTGGGGATGCTTGTGGTCTCGTGCAGAAGGGATGTGGCCTAGCAGTTCTGGCTGGACTGCCCCTTTTGGGGTGGGGCCAAGCCTGATTTGCATATGGTCTTTCCCCTTCTGTAATGGCGTGGCAGGCGAAGAACGGTGGTCTGGAGGGTTGCCCAGTGCATTGCCAGTGGTTAAGATTAATTCTAAACCTTCCAGCCATCACCTCTTTGTTTTTGCTTTGTCACCCCGAGTGGGACGGGTATGCCCAGACGTGGGTCCCGTGCCTGCTGGGCCTAGAGACCCAAGCTACTCCTCACTGATGAGCCCCAACAAGGGCGAAACATGTTTGGGGATGCTTGTGGTCTCGTGCAGAAGGGATGTGGTCTAGCAGTTCTGGCTGGACTGCCCCTTTTGGGGTGGGGCCAAGCCTGATTTGCATATGGTCTTTCCCCTTCCGTAATGGCTTGGCAGGCAAAGAACGGTGATCTGGAGGGTTGCACAGAGCATTGCCAGTGGTTAAGATTAATTCGAAACCTTCCAGCCATCACCTCTTTGTTTTTGCTTTGTCACCCCGAGTGGTACGGTTATGCCCAGACGTGGGTCCCGTGCCTGCTGGGCCTAGAGACCCACGCTACTCCTCACTGATGAGCCCCAACAAGGGCGAAGCATGTTTGGGGATGCTTGTGGTCTCTTGCAGAAGGGATGTGGCCTAGCAGTTCTGGCTGGACTGCCCTGTTTGGGGTGGGGCCAAGCCTGATTTGCATATGGTCTTTCCCCTTCTGTAATGGCTTGGCAGGCGAAGAACGGTGGTCTGGAGGGTTGCCCAGAGCATTGCCAGAGGTTTAGATTAATTCTAAACCTTCCAGCCATCACCTCTTTGTTTTTGCTTTGTCACCCCGAGTGGGACGGGTATGTCCAGACGTGGGTCCCGTGCCTGCTGGGCCTAGAGACCCAAGCTACCACTCACTGATGAGCCCCAACAAGGGCAAAACATGTTTGGGGATGCTTGTGGTCTCGTGCAGAAGGGATGTGGCCTAGCAGTTCTGGCTGGACTGCCCCTTTTGGGGTGGGGCCAAGCCTGATTTGCATATGGTCTTTCCCCTTCTGTAATGGCTTGGCAGGCGAAGAACGGTGGTCTGCAGGGTTGCCTAGAGCATTGCCAGTGGTTAAGATTAATTCTAAACCTTCCAGCCATCACCTCTTTGTTTTTGCTTTGTCACCCCGAGTGGGACGGGTATGCCCAGATGTGGGTCCCGTGCCTGCTGGGCCTAGAGACCCAAGCTACTCCTCACTGATGAGCCCCAACAAGGGCGAAACATGTTTGGGGATGCTTGTGGTCTCGTGCAGAAGGGATGTGACCTAGCAGTTCTGGCTGGACTGCCCCTTTTGGGGTGGGGCCAAGCCTGATTTGCATATGGTCTTTCCCCTTCTGTAATGGCTTGGCAGGCGAAGAACGGTGGTCTGGAGGGTTGCCCAGAGCATTGCCAGTGGTTAAGATTAATTCTAAACCTTCCAGCCATCACCTCTTTGTTTTCACTCAATGGCCAGCCATAGTATGTCACACAGTGGCTGAGATCCTGGACGGACAGACTAGACAGACACTGGGGAAACTGTGACAATCGGTGGCCAGCAGTGCCACTCAGTGGCCAGCCATAGTTTGGCAGTGCCTGAGGTCCTCGAACGGCAAACTAGTCAGGCACCGGTGCAGTGGCGATACTCAATGGTCAGCCATAGTATGGCAGTGCCTGAGGTCCTCGAACGGCAAACTAGTCAGGCACAGGTGCAGTGGTGACACCCAGCGGCCAGCCATAGTATGGCTGTGCCTGAGGATCTGGAACGGCAGACTAGTCAGGCACTGGTGCAGTAACCACACCCAGTAGTCAGCCATAGTATGGCAGTGCCTGAGGTCATCCAACAGCAGACTAGTCAGGCACAGGTGCAGTGGCGACACTCAGTGGCCAGACATAGTATGGCAGCGCCTGAGGTCCTGGAATGGCAGACTAGTCAGGCACCAGTGCATTGGCGACACTCAGTGGCCAGCCATAGTACAGCAGTGCCTGAGGTCCGCGAACAACAGACTAGTCAGGCACTGGTGCAGTGGCGTCACTCAGTGGCCAGCCATAGTATGGCAGTGGCAGACACTGGTGCAGCAGTGGCACAGTGTTGTTAGTCTTTGTAGAACATTGACGGAGACTCCTAGAGAGCAGTAAATTGACTTAGACCCTGTAGGAAACAGGTAGTCACGGATGCAGCAGAGACATCCAGTGATCATTAAACCACTGGGGGCATTGATGGGGCAGACAGACACTGGTGCTGGAGTGACACCTAATGGCCACACAATGTAAGGCACTTGTTGAGATCCTGGAGACAGACATTTGTGCAGCCATCGCACCGGGTGATCAGTAGGAGTATAGCAGTGCTGTGCCCACGTGTCCCTCGTGCAATGTGGACAGTGCACCATCTGCCTCCTGTCTAAAGTGGGTGGATTCCAAAACAGTGGCACCTCTAGTAGTCAATATTATGGGTCGGGGCAAACCAGGGTGTACAAATAGAACAAGGTGGGTGGATTAGTGGCACAGTAAATACGCTTCAACAGGCCAAACTGGTTTAAGTGAACATATTTTACCAAGCTGGTTAAAAAAGGTGACATTATGCAAGTTCAGAGTAGGTTTAAGACAATAAAATGTTTACATAAAGTTAATATGCACCGTAAAAAGTGAACTTGTTTTCCACAGTTTCAAGAAGGCCCAAAAACATCTTCCAAAGACATAGAATATTTTTGATGCGGTGCATGAACGAGCATCGCTCGGCCTGTCACCTGCACACGAGTGACACTGGAGATTGAATTTAGAGAACATCTGCATGACAGGGTGCATGTATATATTAAAAATGTTACTGTGTGTTTTACATTTAGCACATTTTATCATTCCTTGCTCTAGTTTTAAAACTGTTAATTAAAAATGGCATCCCCAATCTTCCCCTCCATCAGGCATCTTTCAGGTTCAACCCATAGCACCCTGAATGGCACAGAGTCAAGCTTACATGTTACAACCCTAACATCTTCCCTAGAGTGCCCACTCAGTGTTTGAAACAGATAATCCATAACAATGTCCCATCTAACCATGGTCGATTATTTCACGTTTAACAATAATAATAATATCACATTTTGATTCAGTGATTCATGGCGGACACCTCCCCATCTAACGGCTGTAATGTGCTGTTATTAGCTAAATATTTATTTAATTTTAATTTTATTTTAACATCTATGAAATGCCCAGACCCAAGGGTATCACGGCGTTAGTAACAAAACTGAAATACATTAATGGTTATGGAATTTAATGTAAAGTGCTCTTGTATAGCATCTCTGAAATTTGCGGTGGTCTTCTGGCATGTGGTTTTGCCAAAACACAAGAGCAGGTGGATGTAAGGGAGAAGCATCTGCGAAACCTGTGACTTTTTTATTTTTTATTTTATTAATTGTTCATTTATATTAATAAGTCTTTAGGCAGGCAGGCATTGTTAGTTTGAAACCATCTAACCATACTACCCCTACACTCATACTACCCCTACACTGCAATTCCTATACTGGTTCCCAAGGAAAGGGTCATCTTTCAATCTTTGGTCTTGGCTACTTCACAGGTCCAACTTGGAAGGAAGAGAACCTTACTCCGGCATCATGCAGGCATACATGTTTAGGAGGCTAAGTCTTGGGTGTTGGTGGGTTAGTTGTATGGAGAAAAGAAATGTTGGCACATGTTGGAATTACAATAGAGGTGGGTGAACTGAGTAAGGTCAGTGGGAGTAAAGGAGGAGAGAGGGTGAGTAGGGGAAGTCGCAGGTTTAGGTGTAGCTTGCAATTGCTATACTTGCTCCGTATGAGAAAGCTTTCATTTCTACTGGCCCTGCACTCGTGCTGCCTGTGCTGTTTGAGGCCAGCATAAAAGGCTTGCACAGTTGCAATAATACTGTCTATGCAGAAACGAATATGATCTTTTCTTATCTGGGCCCTTCAACCTCCATGCCACAAAATATCCATCTGTGAGGGTCCCACAGTTTGAACTTTCAAATCTCTATTATATAAAATGACACTGGCAATCCAGCCTCTCAAAAGGCACTTTGCTTATTAAACCCCATTTAATAAAGTGTTCAATTAGCACAGTGTACCCATGTGACTCCCCTGGGACTGTCTAATGACTTCCACAGCCCCTGTCTGCAGTGGCAGCAGAGTAGGGTCAATGGTCAGCCGGTGGGTGGGATGATCTATTTGTAGTTAAAGACTGCCATTTCCCCAAAATAATAACTGTGTAGGTTTCAAAATTGAGGGGAGCTGTGTGCTATTTAGCTCCTACTTGTGGCATACAATGGTTAGCTTGATATCAACAGTTACTAGGAGCAACTTTTGGCTCCCCAAGATAACAGAGTTCGAAAAAACACACCTACGTGAATTTAACTCTGGTCATTGGGGACAATCTATAAATAAACATTGGGACAAATCTATACAACATTTAAAGCATAGGGGTGCATATATAAATGAACACAATGATATGTTTGCACCTCCTGTGGAAGTTAGGTTTGTGGAAAACTATGTACGAGCTCCTCGTTCCCCAATGGTAGTTCCTGGTCGCTGCTTGATGCTGAATACCCATGAGCTGCATTTTGCTCCATTTTACCCAATGTTAATTGCAATCCCTGCTGTGTGTCTCAGACGGGCATAGTGGCAGGGGAAACTATGAAGATAAGCCCTGTCTGGTTTAGCAGGATGGCTCTTGACATTACACAATTATAAATCCAAAACGCAATGCGTGCCTCATCCATGGCAGGACTGTGTTAGTTCAGGTTTGTCTGGCTTGCACCCGACCCAGACTTCCCTTTTGATGCTCCTGTTCAGGAAGAGATCGATGTGATTATTGCAACCCTCACAATTGCAACGGCTGAAAATGCAGACTTTTTTTAAAAACCCCTTTACACCATATCTACATGTGAGGGGATACCCCCCCGCACACTCCAATATTAATATTATTTTTTATACCCCCCAAATATATATGTGGTGTAAGGAGGGGTCTAATAAAAATTGGCATTTTCGCCCGTTGTAATTGTGAGGGCGGCATTTTGGTACAATTCCTTCAGGAAGGACACTTCCTCTCCAAGGACGGGAAACCCCCTTAGGGGTGGGCTTGGAACTCACACCAAAGACATGCTGGACAGGATAGATAGTCCACACCATGAAAGAAAGCTACCAAGGTAACTCAGCAGGCTTTGAGACTGTTACTGAGATGTTATACGTGCAGAGTTGGCTGTAAGTCTGAGGGCTTTTTGCAGTTCCTTATTGAAAAATATGTGGTGTGAAATGCACCGTTTTGCCACGGGTTGGGCTGGGATGGGCTGGTCACTCTCTCATATTCGGGCCAAAGGTGGGGACATTTCTGTGAACAGTCTTGGAATTTTCAGAGACAATCAAAAGTTGACAACCCATGAACACACAGCTCAGTTTCCGAATAACATCTGTCAGTGTAGTAGAATCATTTGCTACTAATTGAGTAGTCTGACAAGCAAGTACCAACTTTATAAGGATACCCTATGATACAACTCAAAGGTTGAGCACCGAAATGACATGATATAGTAAAGAAAACTGGTGGATTTAAGTTTAAGAAGCATGTTTTACTTGGGAAATGTGTTTTTTTGTTTATATGAAATTGGAAGCGGCACATTGAGAAAACTAGAGTGTGCCCTGTATCTGCGGAGCCAGCTTTTGGTCAAAGGGGCACCTTTAAAACTCCTGAAAAGTGTTGGTTGCCAGAGTGGGGAGCAGGGCCCCAAATGGGGGGGACAAAGCAGCAATTAGGGGCAGTTGGGCAGTTGCCTCTCTTTGTCCACTCTTAGATATGGCTATGTTCCAAACGCTTCCCACCCTGACCCCTTACCCTCTGTTCGTACCCCTATTGGAGTGCTCGGGCTGTAGGGGTCGCTAGGGCGTCCTATAGGTGGTTGACTCAATGTTCTGCTGAATGCCGGCTGTAGAGGCCGACGAGCTGCGGATCACAGTTTTGCATATAACAAATATGATCAAACAAACAGTGAGAGTCCCCAGGCTCGGCTGAAGCTGTGTAGGGGTCCATTTCAGCATGATGGTTGCTCCCGCTACCCCTTCCTTAGAGCTGAAAATATTCAGGGGCACTCCTGGGGTGCATACATTATGATGGAGACAAAGAATGCTGCGGATTAATAGCCGCTGATGATCACGAGACAGCCGGCCAGCAGGGAGCTAAAACTCTAAATGCCCACTGAAAAGCCATAAATCCCTATTTGTCATCAAGTGGCTGATGCGGGGGAGCCAATGTTAATACGTCTGTATACCCCGAGGGAAGTGAGGCTAGGAGGGCTCCAGCAAATGTAGCTTGTAAGGCGAGCACTGCAAAGCGTGCAAATGTAATACATAAAGGAATGTATTGCTGTGTTATAAGACTGCTGACTGGCAACATCGGGGCCGTCGCTGGGTGGCGCCCTTGAGGCTCGTGGACCCTTTCAACAGAAAAGGTTGAAAGGCACTGGCACAGTGCCTGACAATCCCGCTGCAATGCATCTCAGCTTAAATCTTTTCCTGCTGTAGCCCTTTATCGTGCGTGAGAGCAATGGCCGCTGCCCGGTTATTCGTCAAATCGCTGCGGATCAATAACCGTAAATGCTCCGTGTGGCGCGATTATCGCACTCTCGGGAGTCGCTCCATCAGACGCAATCCGTCTCATGTGACAGGAGTTTAGCGATGTCATGGCCATTCTTAACTAGAATGGAACCTTTTTAAACGGTAAAGAAAGCCCTGTCGGGTAAAGCACCTGCTGCAAGTAGCTGTGTACAACCCAGCAGAGACGAGCAAGCCTTTTACCACCCTGTGGTGAGTAAAATGGGGGCTGCAGAGTCTGACGATAGCTGGGGGCAAAGAATGGCCAGCGTGAAAGTTATTTATGTCAGAAAGACTGTGAAATCGGGTTTAGTTCTGTCTAAAGTGGCCAGTGAAGTTGCGCTCATTGGTCTGCCTGAGAGGCCCAGTGCCTTGGGGGAGCAGCCAAGGGTTAGCCAATGAAAGAAGTCACAGCCAACCTCCTTGCAGCGCTGGCCATGAGCTTTTATGGGTATCCATATGGATAGTCTTACCACTTTGAGAGCACATTTTTTAATGAAAAAGGAGTTACCGCGGAGGGAACGAAAAGATCTCACGTATTTTCCTTTTTGTATTTGTATTTTATTAGAGCTTATATAGCGCTTTTATCCAAAGCGCTGCACAGAGTATTAAAACAACAGTACAAAAAATATGAAAGGGTAAGGGGATTCAAATATCGATTCTGAAAGCAGACAGTCAAGGACACAGGAGAAGATGATTGTTTAAAGAGACCCAAAAAGAGAAAAGACAGTAATAGATTGAATAGAAAGAGGAAGAGTGTTCCAGTGGAGAGGAGCGAGAAGCTGGAAAGAGCGAAAGTGAGACTGAGCACAGGGTGGACGAGGGACCGACAACAGAAATTTTTGATGTGAAAAGTAAAGCTTGTAGTTCTTTTGTTGTGGCAGAGAAATGTTTCTTACACACCCTATTACTGCGCCACAAATATGTAAATCCCAAAGACCCTTCATAAATGAGTCCCAAGTTCGGTTTCCTGGTGATCCAATGTGTTTTTTGTTGGCCCTATGGGATTAGACGTGTTTCGGCACTTTCTGTGCCTTTCTCAAATCAGGGCATATCCTTTATCCTTAGCTGCTTGTCCGTGTTTGCTTGCAATGTTAAAAAACAGTAGTACTGGGTTGAATCCCACCTGCAAATGTTGGTCTCTCTCATCACGCTTCGGAAAGCTGCAGAAAGGCACAGAAAGTGCCGAAACACGTGTAATCACATAGGGCCAACAAAAAACACATTGGATCACCAGGAAACCGAACTTGGGACTCATTTATGAAGGGTCTTTGGGATTTACATATTTGTGGCCAGTAATAGGGTGTGTAAGAAACATTTCTCTACTTGTGTAGGGGAACTCTTGGTCTCTCTTATTTCACACGCCGATGCAACACATTTTTTGAATTGCAATTGAACCTGGTCGCAGGGTCACCAATATGATATCACCAAAATGTTCCTCAATTTGAGTTTTCTTTTGTTGTGGCATGCAATCCTATCCAGAACCACTAAATGCAGGGCTGCAAATGGGGTTCTTTTTTAGTATGGGATTCCCCCACCAACAGCGGTGTTAGGGAGGGATGCACACGTGGCAGGGGGTATTATCTCCCCTCAAGCCCACATAAATATGGGACTTCCAGAAGATAACTCAAGGGAGGAGCATTTCCTATAATGTTGCAGGCAAAGTATTAAAAGTGTACACCTTGTAAACACTAAAAAGCTGCATTTAAATGTACCCCGATTTCCTGCGGAGTGCAATCTTAACAAGTAACAGAGACTTGGATCAGCAGCTGAAATGGTGTAGTTGGTAAGAAGTGTCTCCCTTCCCTCCCCGATACCAATGATTTTGGGATAGTTAGTGTAAGAGTCCAAAGAACGCCAAACACTTTGAAATAAATTAAAGGTGCAAATTAATTTTCCGGATTGTCGGCTACAGGAAAATCTGGTCCAATAGCCAGCACTGACTAAATGTGTAAACTATTTGGGAGCATCATCAACAATGTAACACCAAAGAGAAATGCACACATATGGAAGTAAGGGACTGTGTCTTCCATTCGGCCCTTCTGCCGCATTTTCTCGGATTTTCAAATCTCCCAAAGTGACGGGCCACTTTCTGTATGAGAGAGGAAGCAGTGGACACCCACAAGCCAGGGCTGGATAAATGGCAGGCAAAAAGTGAAAACAACAAGGCTGTTATAACGCCCTGTATAGATTATGTGAAATATGCCCAAATCACATAATAAATGTACCTGACACTTTATAAATGATATTATGTTACTGGGATTTATACCATGCTCTTCTGCCTTTTGCATAGCATCCAGGAGCTCTCATGGATCTATAGTATCACGTTGAGCAAAAACAGTATTAATTGTAGGTTTAGTATCTCTCTCCTGAATGAGAGCGGGCATGTACTGGTAATGCAAGCCTAAAATATCTCTGTTTTAAAATGGTATTGTACTCCGGAGACCCCCGGCCGGCCCATAGAGTCGAGGTTTGCTCCAAAGTACTTTAAGACGAGATAGCTGCACCCTTGAGATGGATGGGGGTGCAGATTTATTACTCCAACACCAATCAATAAGGACAACTCAATGGTTTGGCAAAGGGCGTCCGTTTAATGACAAGTACAAAAAACGAGGATTCATGGAAATCAGCAGTGATGCGATCGCTCTGCTCACTTCAACTCCAATGAACTTCATAAAAATCATAGAATTTATACTGAAAACCTGTCATAATTGACGTGTAACACTCAAACGTTAACATGCAATTCTATTGGTTAGGAAAAGGTAACTTTAATATAGATACTATATCTGTATATGGTAACCAAGTAAGGGGATTGGGTAAACACTGTCAGGTGAGTGTTTAAGCCCTTCCTTCAAAGATGACTACTGTAGATGTCACTAAAAGTACGACGACCCATTGCTTCTACTAACTGTAGGACCCTAGATTATTTGCTCCATTGTGATTGGGTTGGCACCAACCCCATGCATAGATCTCCACTTTGCTTAGCAGCACGCAGAATGGTCAGCCGGGTGCAGGGTGCCCTTCATTACCCACCCTTTTTCCAATTAAGGTTACACTCAATCATCACTTCAACAACTATGTGTCAATTATGTTACTGTGGTTGGCCTCAAAACTGCATCTTCTGTCTGGGAAAGTTCCAATATCTCTTCCTCTGCGAATGCCAAGCGTAGGTGTGAACTCATGCTTCTCCTCGCTCGAATGGTCACGTGATGCAGACACCGTGAATTTGCCTAGTTTTTCTCAATTTGTGCATTTGATTCTTATTCGGCTTGCCACCTGCCTGCGCTTCCTTATCTTGACCTTTCAGAGACAGGATATTCTGTTCTTAAGTTTCGATTATTTGTAGCTACTGTTTGTTCCTTCTATTGGTATGACCTTGGCTCTTCTGGCACGAGTTGTATCTGCCGAGTTTCGATTCAGCCGTCTCTTCTCGTTTTGTTAGAATGTGACTCTCTGTTCATTCGGCCTTTAGAAACCTGGGTTGATTCTGCTTCGTTTGCAAAGTGGAATTACACTTATAATACTGTGCTTCATTTTGAGGTAGATTATGTATAATGGCGCTTGACGCACTATTCTTCAACTTAGCATTGCAAGCCGCATCGTTTTCTTAGCTTTCTTGAGGTTCCAAGCATATGTACAAGTGTTAGCTGGTTGAATATATTGATCCTGTCTACAGCTTAAGCTTCTTGTATTTCAACATCGTTCTCCCCTTTTAGGTTCACGACATCCTTATTCATGGCGTTTCGTCTCTGGGGGTCATTCTCGGGTTGTCATTTCTTCTACTTGTACGTCAGTCCGGGTCCTCGTGATTTCACCATTCGTCTTCCATTAAGACCTTTTTGGTTTCTTCCCGGACTGTATTTAGGCAATCTTCATTTTGTCTCATTTGCTGGTGAGGTTTCCTTAATGGATCCATGGTTTTCTTGGTATTGGTACTTCAATAGGTGTTGCTCTTCTGATAGGTACTGGGCAGAGCCCTAATGCGGCTCTCTGCTGATTTATCTGCTCATCATACGTCACATATTTTGGTGTGAACGTTCCTGGTACTTCAAAATGGGCGACTGGAGTGCAGGCTTTATTTGGGACCTCCTCTACAGTATTATCAAGACTGAATGAAACACAGTGTGCTCTAGCATTTTGAAGCATCTCATGTGCTAGATGGAATTACCAATAATGATCTCAGACCCAAGTATCCGGAAAGACTCAAAGAATATAGCAAAGTACTACTTTATTGTCAGCTCAAATAAAGTATGTCAATCTGGCGAACAACAAACTGTAGTCCAGACATTCACACTTCAATTTGGATTACACAAAGATGTTATACCTCGATATGCATCAACTCTGATGTCATCCTACATGGCAAACTGAAAAACCTATTGAAGGGAGGGATTGGATAAGAGGACATATATACCATTATATATCATATAAGTATTAGTAATATCACTGGAGGCCTTATCTAATAGGCATGCCCTGAACCACTTCTAAAGACGTATAATACTGATTACAGGAGAATAACAGCAGCAGGTTGGCCTGTGCAACATTGTATAGCATTTTGCTACATAGACCCTCTGATTGGTGGACATTCTCTCCCAACCTTGCACTTTCGGCTTGTTAGCAGCACGTAAGCAAAATGAAACTCAGGTGCAGAGAGCAATGTCAGACTACTACACACCTGTCCAATTAGTCAATCGTTTCTCGTCAGTCAGGTCCCAAGCCAAGGCTCCTTCTTTATAGTTCATCTTGCAGCCTGTTCTCTGTTCTGGGACTTTCAAGAGAGTGTAGGTACACCATTATCTTCAGCTGGAACTTATTGAATAGCCCTTGCTTTCGACTTCTGAGTCATGTGTGAAGAGACCACGATTTTGTCCATTTCGTCCTTTTATTTACTGCCACTTGATTTAATTAAACTGGGTGTCATTACTTCTATTGGCCTCTGGAGACTTGCTCACTTCACTTTGCACAGGATTTTTGCATCTTTAATTGTCTAATACTTGCCGCTTACAGATATTTTCTTCTTTGCTTAATCTAAGAGAAATATGCCTTATGTACATTGCCTATCCTCTTGACTCCCTTTGTACCTTGAAATTATTCCTTAAAGTGGCATCCTTGATCCCAGGTCAATAGACTCCTCTGTGTTCCTCACACAAAGCTGGTTGTCCAGCATCTCCTGACTCTGCAGCCCTGGTCTGTCTCTGAGGTATAGCTTGATTGGTTTCAACACGAGTCCGGCGTCCATCTTTTTCTCATGGCCACCTTAGCCACGTTATGTTTTCTTCTGCAGCAATTCACTTAATCGCTCCTCACTTCTTTTTTTTGTGCATGTGATTTCTTCATATTCGATTACATGTTTCTCTTATCTCTTCATTTACATCTTCATTCGTTAGGTATGTGCATATCGTTTCAGTGTGTCTTTGTGTCTTTCGTTCATGACGTCACTCTGCCCTCGTCCGATTTCACTTATAGCTCTTCGATGTCCAATGGTTTGCGCAGGCATCCTTCCCCCCTTTCAGTGCGGGGGCACATCCGATACAGTTGTCTGAGTGCGTATTGTCTCTCATACATTTGATGCAGTATTGGGACAAAACCTGGTGTCCCACACAGGGCTCTTCTCCTGCTATTCCAATGTGATGGAGGTGAGGGGCTGGGAGCTAGGGACATGTCCATCTGCTCCTCTACAACAGTGAAATAAAATGCTTCACGTGATCATCTCATTAACTCTTTCAGTGCTGAGAACAGCTGATTGCTGTCGGTGCAGTATTATATGGTGGCTCAGGAATGGTATTTTGGTTTTCGCGGATACAAGAATATAGAAACACAAGTTTTCCTGGATTCCAAATCCGAGGAAATGTGGCCCAATTCCAGCCCGACCACAAGCCCTTGTTTAGATGCCCACACTTCTTAATCAAACTTTATTTTCCATGGTCAAGAAGTGAGTCAGGGAGCGGTCTTTTTCAACTTCTGCCTCCAGCAAATGTAAGGTGTCAACATTAACTGGACAACATACTACTTTGACATTCCTCAAATGACTGCATTTTTACATTTGCAACACATGAACAATTCAAACAATGAGACGTCTCTCAACGATTTCATTACATGTGCGCCTCAAAGGGTGCTCATATTAACGACCGAAGAAGCACTGTGGTCTGAGAATGAGCCTAACCTCTTGGCACCCTCTGCCCTGCAAGTTGCACGGAGATCTTTTCAGCAGGTGTTCAACACACTGAGCTATTTTAATTGGGACCAATTCACTTTGGGTCTGCCCAACTACGGAGATACAACGAATTGCCATCTGAGGAAAACAACTATTATACCATTGGAATGTACATCCATGTCCATAGGAATGCCCGCAGACTGCTGTCCTCACCACTCTGCATGGGGCTATTTGGGTGCTCTTAGACTCCCGCCGTGGCACCGGCTTCAGACCCTCATGTGCCCAGATCAGTGTCCCACCGTAGGGTGAGACTCCTCTCTGACACTTCTCCCGTGCCATGCATATCCGGGGTAGTTAATGCTCATGGGTTGCCCCCATCTAGGAGCTTGACAACTGCTTTTCTAACTTTACGGATCGGATTTACGTGCAACATGCACAAGCTGGCACAAACACGAAGGAGGCCTGCCTTAGCCGGGTTTCAACAGCACTCCCAATAACCACAATTCTAGCCTTCATTATCATTCACGCCTGGTCCGCCGGGCTTTACGTCACGAACACGTGACACTCGCCTTGTTAGCGATGTCATGTGTTTCGATACGAAAATAAGCGTCTGTTGGACACAGTGGAAGCCCGTCCATTATTCACCACACCGAACGGCAATGACGGTGTCTATCTATCCCATGTGTTACATAAACATGCTGCAATACGTCTTGTCAGTGCACAACGGATTTGTTCTGCATCAACATTGACTGAAGTGTGTGTTTAACACATGCTGCATTAATTTACATCGGCGCAAAATACATTTAAGCTGCATTGTGCTGTCTGCGCACAACATGATCGATTGTGCCTGGTCTGCCTGACTTAATTCATTGATTATTTGCGCTGAAAAAAACGGAATTTGTGCGCCATTCTGCCCGCAAATCCCCATTTGTTAAACATCGATTTGCGGGCAAAATGGCGCACAAATCCCGTTTTTTTTGGAGCAAATAATCCATGAATTACCCGTGTCGGACGTCACGTGGCCAACGCTCTGGCGAGGTCCACGTGTTCCTTATTGCTTCTTTCATTAGGATCTTTTTTGGAACAGTGTGATAATTGTTGCATTTGTTAATCAATTCCTGGTGTATTGTTCCCTTTTTGTGTTAAAATACTATCAGTCAGGGCGAACCCATATTTAGCCCATTGGCACCCTTTTGTGACTTTTGCTAGAGGGACCTAGCTAGCTCACATTCCTTGAGGGCCTCTCCCTAAATGGAATGACAAACCAGTGCTTACGGGTCCCTGCTACAGACCTGTTTTCTCCAGGGATACACACAGGGCGAGATAGTCACAGAGAAATAGAGCAGAAGCGAAGGAGGGGCAGTGCACATAGAAAGATGGACAGAAGAGCGACCACGCGCGCGCGCGCAACAGCGAGTACAATGATGGGGCACGGAGTGCAGGATAGAATAGGGCACACATGAGAGAGAGTAAAACACAGAGATGGGACTGAGGCAAATGTGCAGCAAAAAAAGAGATGGGACACAGATCACAACTGGGCACAGAGAGCCATAGGCAGAGAGACTCTTGCACACAGAGCGGGAAATGGAGAGGTGGGTACAGGGACCAGCAGCGATTTCAGAAGAGGGAGAGAGAAAACTGGAGACAGATAAGACCAGAGGAACCGTCAGTGGAAGAGAGGGCGAGAGAGGGAGGAGAGAGATGGGAGGTCTGGGGCGTGAGACAGGGTGTGGGGCACGAAGGAAGAGACAGGACTGGGATGTGATATGAAAAACGCAGTCAGGGGGATGGATTGGAAACAGAAACAAAGACAGGGAAAGAGAAAATAAAAGAGAGGGTGGAGGCAGCAAGCAGAGCCATCTTTAGGGGGGGCGGGCTGGGCAACCACGCTCCCCCCAAGGCACCATTAGCCCCTGCCACGCCAGCTCGGGGGAGTCTTTCAAGCGCTCCCCGAGCTGGCGTTGTGGGAGAAGGTGGGGCAGGCTGCCTTTTTCTATTAAATGCGCCTGCCGCTGCGGGCGCATTTAATAACATTAGGGTGCTGTTGTCAGCACCCTATTGTTATTAAATGCGCCCCTCCATCACAGGAGCATTTAACAGCAACAGGGCACCATTAGCCCCCCACCATGCCAGGTTGGGGGAGTCTTTCAAGGGCTCCCCTGAAGGCGTAGTGGGAGAAGGCGCAGCAGGGGCCCCTTTGTTATTAAATGAACCCACGGCGGCGGAGCGCATTTAATAACAATAGGGTGCTGATGCGCCCTATTCACAACATTCTCCTGGTAAATTATTGCTGCCGCCACACAGAGCTGGGCACAGCTCGACCAAACCAAAGTGTGGGAATGCCACCCAAACACAGAAAAAGATGAGGGGCATTCAGTGCACAGGCACTGATGTGTGGCCTGTGTGGCTCAGTAACACGTGGAAAGCAACCCCATGCATTGTAAATCACGGGCAAGCAGGTCCCGCTAGGTAACTTGCGAACAGGCAATCAGTGGCAGAGAAATGGCTTGGCAGACCATTCTGGGCACAGTAACCACTAGCCAGGCATGGCACCATAACCTATGGGTAAGCATTACATACACAGTACTGATCGGCAGCCCGATCAGGCACTGCAGCGGATGATCACTTTATCCATGCAAAGTAACTGGCGGGCAGGTATTACGCACACATCAATGACTGGACAGCCATTCTAAGCCACAATAACGAATGGGCAGGCCCTTTATAGTGCAGGAAATTATCAGCAAGTTTTCTGTAACACAGTAACCTATGGGCAGGCATTAAGCGCAATAAACTGGTGGTAACATACATGAGAGAGTTAATTGCTCGCCTCAGACATGTGTGTTCGCTCTCAGGAGGCAAGCACAAACTCCAGCAGGGCAAAGGCAGCCTTTCATCCTTCAGAGGCTGATAAATGGAGCACCATTACAGCAGGTAAGAATACCATCCACGACTCCAGCGCTTAGAAGCAAGAGGAGTCCGTCATGAAGCGCTATACAAAGAAGTGACAGACTGGGCATATCAAAGGATGGTAGGGTAGTTAATTGATTGGTGACTAATGGGCAAGGTTCCTCTGGCACATGGCCTAGCTCACTTTCACACACGTGGCAGTAAGTGATGGCCGGGCACTTGGCAGCAGAGCAGCAGATAGGAGCCAGGTGGCCCAGCCACTGATGTGCTCGCCTTGTGGCTGGGCTGGGACTGGGAGTGTAACAGCAGGCGCTCCAATCGGCGGGCAGGCAACCTGCTACAGAGTAACATGTTTGCATGCGCCTTTATTTAGACACCCCTGTGCATATGGTATGTTCTTGTAGAATGCTATTGCGGGAAGGGGGTGTCACCGTGTTACTCTGGTGCTCCAGTTCAGTGTTACAGCATTTCCCATCGCAACATTCGCCGACACAGCAATGTTGACGTACGGTAGGTACATAGTGTGTGTGTCTGATGGACACATACCTACATGTTCTGCTGCAGGAAACTGCGCTGCTTGCTACAGCAATGGTAGTTTGCATCCTTTCCGCCTTTTATACAGGTGCAATTTCTCAGTCAAAAATATTGTTTCAAATAGACCATTGGCTGCGTAATTGAAAGAAAATTCCATTCGGTGGGGAAGGGGGGCGCCATCCCACCCTTTATGCTATTGTTGTCCCTGGTGGGTGTGCCATCTCCTCCCCATTCCTGCATAAGTGGCCCGTGGCCTGGCACCTGGATCTGGAATCATGCCTGGGCAGGACCCCTGCCAGAACAGTGTATTCCATATTCTGAACACAAGTCTCAGCCACACATATGTATATATGCGACCCCCCCCCTCACCCCGTGCTAGACATATGTGATTGTATATTTCTGTTGCAGGCAGGCCCCGGCTGGACATTCTGGCTGCTAGAAAAGGTTGTCTTGCAAACAGGGCAAGTAAACACTCTCCTGGGGTGATCACAAGCGTTTGGGGGGTCGATTCAGTTGGCTGTCATGCACAACGGCACGCCTGAGTGTAATCACTGATGTTGGCATCAGGAGTTTACAATTCATTTGGAAACTGTAACAGCCGAATCCCAAGACAAGATCGTGGTTGGGTTCGGGAGCCCCCAAGAGACCCGAGCAAGTCATAACATTTTTAGTGGGTGGCACAAGACTACTCAGAGGTCACTTTTCACAAAGTTCCAGCAGAACTAGTGTGCACATCCTGGGAACACGGCATGATAAGTGACTAGACAGGGTATGATAAGCAACTAGACAGGGGATGGTAAGAGACTAGCGGGGTATGATAAGAGACTAGACAGGGGATGGTAAGCGACTAGACAGGGGACGGAAAGAGACTAGACAGGGGATGATAAGCGACTAGACAGGGGATGGTAAGGGACTAGTCAGGGGACGGTAAGAGACTAGACAGGGGATGATAAGCGACTAGACAGGGGATGGTTAGCGACTAGACATGGGACGGAAAGAGACTAGACAGGGGATGGTAACCGACTAGACAGGGGACGGTAAGCGACTAGGCATGGGATGGTTAGCGACTAGACAGGGGATATTTAGCAACTAGACAGGGGATTGTAAGTGACTAGATAGGGGTTGATAAGCGACTAGACACGGGATGGTTAGCAACTAAACGTTTGCCCCTCAAAAGCCTCTGCTGAAGGTTTGGAGGCCCAAGGTTGGTGGATGAGATTCTGGCACCAGCTATCAGTGACTGGACCAATCAGGCCCAGAACCAGGCGTTCCCACTTGAATCTGCACCAAATAGAAAGGCTCAACCGGCTCAGTGCACACATGCAGCGGATCCCTGATCCCTTTCTACCAGGTGCAGAGGTTGAGATGGGTCAGAATTTAAGGAAAGTGTGGTTCCCAGGCCCAATACGACATGATGCAAATGAGCCGCAAAGTGGTGTTTAGGCTTGAAGGAAGGAAACTGGGAAAGGCTCCTCACAACCAGAGAACCCGGGTAGTTTAGCTGTCCCTCAGTCTACAAAGGTTTTAAAAACTCAGACATCAGATCACCAAACTATCCCTCTGACTAAATAGGGTTTACAGCCTCAGAGATGAGAATGCCAAGCCGCCCCTCAAGCTAAAAAAAGCCTTACAGGCTCAGAGATCAGACTGAGAAACTATCCCTCAGGCTACACAGCTCTTACAGGCTCAGAAATCAAACCACCAGTAGCACCCTGGAAGGGGACTTTCACCAATGAGAATGTTCGGAATAGGCCCACCCTGTAGGTAACAGCCTGTCACCCACATTAAAGGCCCTTGGGGCATATCGCCTCAATCTATCCTTCGGATAATGGATTTTACAGCATCTGACTTCCAACAGCCGAGCTATCCCTCAGGCCACACAAGTATTACAGGCTCAGAGATCAGACTGCGAAGCAGCTCTACAGATAAGTGTGTATCAGCCACTTTTACTCCCTAAAAATAGGCTCCCATAAAAGAAACACTGGGAGTAAAAATACTATTGACAATAAAATAAGAAACATGCACATAGGAGGGGCCCCATAGCTTTCGTCCACTCAGCTCCATGATATGTTTGGACCAGTTGTAAACGTAGAGCCACAAAATAAACTCTACTATCACTATCTGATCTGAAGAGGTAAAGCATCAATAACTAGGTGCAAATAAATATTTATTACAAAAACATTTCTGTTTTAAAGTTAATACATACTTAACTTGCTTTTAAAATACTCCCGTTGGGAATGAGACTTTGCTGCCCCAAAAAATCCTTTTACTTCCAACTTAAAAAAAATAGGGAGTAAAATATTCTCACTTCCAAATCTTATCTGGAGCCCTACTGCATATGGTCTTTCCCCTCCTGTAATGGCTTGGCAGGCGAAGAACGATGGCCTGGAGGGTTGCCCGGAGCAATACCAATGGTTGATATTCATTTTAAACCTTCCAGCCATCACCTCTTTTGTTTTGCTGTACTCACCCTGAGTGGGACGGGTATGCCCAGCTGTGGTTCCCGTGCCTGCTGGGCTTACAGACCCAAGCTACTTCTCACTGATGAGGCCAAACGAGTCAGAAAAATGTTTTGCGAAGTTTGTGGTCTCATGCAGAAGGTATGTGGCCTAGCAGTTCGGGCTGGGCTGCCCCTTTTGGGGTGGGACCAAGCCTGATTTTCATATGCTCTTTCCCCTTTCTGCAATGGCTTGGCAGGCGAAGTACGATGGTCTGGGGGTTGCCCAGAGCAATGCCAGAGGTTCAGATTCATTCTAAATCTTTCAGCCATCACCTCGTTTTTTTTTTACTTTACACCGGTCGTAAAGGCTCAGACATCCGACTGCAGAGCTGAACCTTATGATGAACAGGGCTTGCAGGCTGAGATATCAGACAGTCGAGCTGGCCTGTGGGCTTACAGGCTCAGCCATCAGACTGCAGAGCTGAACCTTATGATGAACAGGGCTTGCAGGCTGAGATATCAGACAGTGGAGCTGGCCTGTGGGCTTACAGGCTCAGCCATCAGACTGCAGAGCTGAACCTTATGATGAACAGGGCTTGCAGGCTGAGATATCAGACAGTCGAGCTGGCCTGTGGGCTTACAGGCTCAGCCATCAGACTGCAGAGCTGAACCTTATGATGAACAGGGCTTGCAGGCTGAGATATCAGACAGTCGAGCTGGCCTGTGGGTTTACAGGCTCAGAGATCAGACTGCGAAGTCATCCCAAAAGCAACACATGTGTTACAGGCTAAGAGTTCTGGCTGAAATCAGAAAACATGTCAAAGACTGTCTTAATGCAGAAGAGCTGCCCCCAGATTGCATAGAGTACACAGTCAGGCGGCAGGCCCATGTCTCAGGAAGAAAAGGTAAGAGAGGTTGTAACCTCTGACAGTGCAGGACAGCGGGAGTGCCCCTCGGGCTACACACAGCTTACAGGATGAGGACAAAGCTTAAAAGGACTTGGGTGCACATGCAGCAGACATGGTTTTGGGCCTCCACAGATCTAAGTAACAACAGCCGAGCCCTCCCTTGGGTTACAGAGGTCTTGCATGCTGAGGCCTCAGACAGTTGCGCCATGCCTCGGGTTGGACAGAGCTGCTACATGCCACGGCACAGTTCTCAGTAGCCAGGGCCCCAGAGAGCACAGCTATCCCCCTGGCTACAAAGCCCTCAGCTGCTATGGCAGCAGAGCTGTTGCGCGATCTGTGATAGCAGTTATCCAGGGGCCTCTCATAGCATTATTAAGGCTCCCCGACTGTGCCCACTCTCGCCCCGTAACCAGCGAGCAGATCGCCACCCCCACCGTGATAATGGTTACTCCCTGCCTCGCCTCCGCCGCAAATCAAAGACGGACAGGCAGCCATCTCCCGCCCCCTGCCGAAGACACGTCCACGCGCGCGCTTTGAGTTTAACTAATTTCTGCCCTGGATGCATCCAATTAACCTGAATATCTCCGGCTGTGGATTTCTCTGAATGGTATCTGTCGACAGCCGGTTGCCCCCTTGCCTTCATCTGAAGCTTACAGCAGAGCTCAGGAAACACAATGCGCCTGCCCTTCCATTGCCTTTCCACAGGGGAGGTCAGAACGTGGAGCGACAATTGGCGGGAAAGAGAATGGAGAAGGGGGAGGGGGTAGAAAGGCGAGGACACGAGGAGCGCCGGCACAGGGCGGCTGAGGATGACGGGGGAGAATTAATGGGGGTGTATGAGTGCAGGAAAGAGCAGTGACAAGGGCAGCAGGTGGGCAGATGGAAGAGCAGCAGTGAGCGGAAGAGGAGGGGGAAGCAGGCGGCACACAAGAGAGGACAATAAGGAAAGCGGTAGAATGCAAAGGACAGAAAGCATGGACATGGAAGAAGAAAGAGGACAAGGGAAGAGATACATGACAAAAGAGAGAGGCTGCAAGGGTAAATATTTGGAGAGTACGCAAAAGATGGACATAGAGAAAGAAATTGGAAAGTGGCCAGAGAAAGAAAAGAGCAAAGAAAGGCAGACACAGAAATAAGAAAACGCAGAAGCTGATACACGGCTAAGAAAAAAAGACAAAGAGAGGAAAGGAGAACAAAGAAGGAAAAACAACAGAAGAGAGACAAAGAAAAAGAAAAGAACCCGGTTCCAATGTTGAAACCGGAAGGCGGTGGACAGAAAATGGAGGAGAAAACACCAGAGCAAAAGAGAAAGAGCAGGTGAAGACACAGGGAGGAAGGAGAGCTCGGAATAACAGAAAGTGAAACAGATGAAGAGAGAGCACGGAGTGTAGGCCAAAGTGATAGTGAAAGGTGAAAGAAAAGGACAGCGAAAAGTGCACTCAATAGACAAAGAAAAAGTGGAAAAACGACAGGGAAGGAAATAGGACAAAACGATGACTATAGAGAGAAAGAGAAAGCAGGATTAAAACAGCTGCTCTATCACAGGGTGCCTTTACTCCTAATAGTGTGGCCTACTAACCTAAATAATAACGGGCTGGCTGCGGCCTATTATAAGCCGTAGCCAAGTTGTGGCCTTACTCCCCTGGACCAACTCACCATTTGTCGACTCCAGAAGAGTCAATCCCGTACTGTTGAGTTCAATGATGGGCCAGAACAACAAAGTACAGGCAGTCACAGGTTTCGGTGGTCTCGGGAGCGGGCTTGGTTTTTGGTTGAGGAGGCAGAAAGGCATGGTGTCGGGCGTCTGTGGTGTGGAGGCGGACGATGTTATGGAGTACGAACTTCGAAAGGGGCTGTGTTGGATGACAGCGGCAGGCGGGCTATGCCTAGGGCAAGCATGGGGTTAGCTGCTAGTTGCTTGGAGGGGGGCATGGATCCCACCATTAGGAAACAGGGGAGGTTGTGGAAGAACAGTGGGAGAGCATGACCTGACAGCCGAATCAGTAAATCCAATTCAGTGAGTGGTTCCGCAGACAGTTGAAAACACTTCTCTTCACATAAAGGGACATGAAATGCTCCAGCACACCTATTTCTGATTGACTTGAATATGCTGTTTATGTCTATGGTAATGCGACTGGTGCCTAGATGCCCGCGGGTTGAGAGTATTGCTACAAATGTGAAAATAAATAAATACAATTATAATCTTTTTCGTATGCAACATAGCCAATACACATTCAAATGAGATTGTTTGGCACAAATAAACAATGTTCTGTTAACTTTGAATACAAGTCAAATTTCTTAGCATCATCAATTTATGTATTGAAGACCCTCTCTCAAGCTATCGAAAGAGGTCCATAGAGCCTCAACACATTGATAATTCATGACCCAGCAGGGCTTTGACAGGGATGTGGGGAGTATTGCATTGGCAACCTTTTTAATGGCTCTTTAGAAGATGCTACTTGCAAAATAACTGGCCTTCAGAACGCAGCTCCCCGCTGTGACGCCCTCCTTACACCGCCCCTCTGCAAGGCCCCATTGGCTCGCCCCTCATTGAGGCACTGGCGCCTGGCCCTCTGCTCCGCCTCCTTCGCAGCCTATCAGACTTGTCTCTTGCAAATAACTAAAAACTTAACACACTCTTTGTTCTCAGCAGAGCATTTGGAAGAGAAGCTCTTTATTACTGATAGCTAATTTGAGTAGCCATCATTTCCAAGAAGACACTAATACTTGACGGTTTGGTTGATAACATTTGAATGTGTATTTTTATTTTGGAAGGCCACATAAAGCTTAGCTGCCCAAGTCTCCTCACTTGTGCTTCTTTGACACAATATAAAATTGTTGCCCCTTTTTGGGGGGACTTCACATTTTCTTCACCTCGTATATGCAGCGTGACTATGTAAAAAAATAAATAAAATAAACGACTACAAACTAGTGACTTTTTGCAAAGAATACACTGTTCTGTGTCTTTAAGTCTTGAAAGTACATTGACAAACCCCAGATGGCATGTTTAAGCTCATGCTTCATTACGTTCTTGTATTTGTAGTATTCCTTTCGAAATGAGCAAAACAAAACCACAATCCCTCTATTTGCTAAACATTTGTTGAAATATTCTTTAAGGACTCCGAGTTCTCTGCTATTGTTTGACCTACCTCTGCCCTACCTTGACAAAGTTAAGAATGCAGGAGTCCTCAGGCAAGCCGGTCTGAGCCTAAGGGCCCGATTAATGGAATTATTGCACGGTTCAAAGTGACCTTGCACTGCTGAAAAGTGACTTTGCACTGCAGACACCAACCCTGATTCATGGAACTGTGCAAAGTGTATTTTCGCACTGCAAAGTTAGGCAAGTGGTCATGTTTGCAGTACAAAATGACTCTGCACCGACTTTGCCCTGCAAAAATACACGTTGCACAGTTCCATGAATCAGGGTTTGTGTCTGCAGTGCAAAGTCACTTTTCAGCAGTGCAAGGTCACTTTGAACCGTGCAAAATGCAATGAATGGGGCCCTAAATGTACAAGTGCCTTTTCAAAGGCCTCTTATTTTTGATTGGGTTCGTTAAAGCACATCTTACCATTCCTCCCAAGAGAGAGGACCATACATGGGTCGTCGGGCCATAATGAATTCTAGACTAGAGTATGCCACTGCACTGCTGATAGGTCTCCCAGCTCAGTGACGTCGACACTTGTAAATGGTTCAAAAGGCTGCCTTTTAATTCACTTCTAGACTGCCTAGAGACTCTGATTACCGTCCTACCAATTGAGAAAAGGATTATTTTTAAAATCCTGTGTATGATCTTTAAATGCTTACATGCATTGACCCCCAAATACCTTGCCGATAAAACTGAATGATACATTCCTGCTAGATCCCTACATTCTCACATATAAACACCCCAAACACACTTGTGTACATTTCAAGTCATCTTTATAAACACGAAGATGCTTAATAAGAGCATTCTTAAAAGCCAAACGTTAGCATATTTCTTCAACTGGTGTCGAGAAGATATGTGGTCATGTTTCCAAGGTGCACTCTGGACTGAAACCTCATCTTCATCACTTAATTAAACTGTGTGATCCTGGGCACATAATGTTATCTCACTGTGTTCCTAGAAGTGATTCAGTTCATACTATGCATTATCAGAAAAGCCTCACTCATGGTATTGGTCCTATATATTTATCACAGCGACCATTCATATATTGCACATCACACAGTTATTTGTCTCTTGGTTTACTCGGGACAAAGTCAACTTCCCATGATCCCATTGAGTGACAAAGGCTAATGTCACTGGCTGTGACACCATTTTCTGTGATGTCACATAGGTGTCAATACATATGCAAACTACGGGGCCTGCGCGTCCTTTGATGCTCATGGCCTCGCAAATCACAGACACAGCACTAGCCCTGCAGAGAAGTAAGCCTGACCCAGAAGAGTGCTCCACCTTAAACTGAGCATGGGCGCTGTGCTTTACTTGTATAAAGTAGTGTATCTGCAGCCTGTGGTGCGCAAGTGGCAATGACAAACGCAAACTGGTGTCCGGTCAAATGGTCGAAAATAAAAGATCGAATGACCATTTGATCGAAAGTCAAATGGTCGGAAAAAAAATGGTCGAATTTTTTTTTAATTTATTTATATATTTTTTCAGTTTTGTTCGGTAAAAAAAAAATTAATATAGAAAAAAGGGGTTTGGGGGGAAACCCCCCATAAAAAAAAAAAAAAAAAAAAATCGACCATTTTTTCGACCATTTGACTCTCGATCAAATGGCATTCCATCATTTGGTTTTCGACCAAATGACCTACAACCACGCAAACTCGCACCATTTTGCAGCGGCTACCATCGATGGCCAGTCAATTCGACTAAGGCAGTGCCTGGCAAATGCCTTTCCCATGCCCAGCTAAAAGCCCAAACTGTTGGCATTGCCAATGCTTGTTCTCATTGTAGATATGGGCCTACAAATCACAGCACGCAAGGGAAAAACAGGACTGGCTGCAGATGTCGCAAATGACACATGGCAACTTGACAGCTACATGGGAGGGGGGCTGGAAGGCACTTGAAATGCATGAGTAAGCAGATGCAAGCACTCAACAAAGCAATGCATTGGTCACCCGCCTCGTGGAGCTGCCCAAGACAAAGCCACACAAAAAAGCAGCAGCCACGCCTTGGAGATGTTCTCACTACATTGGCACTGAAGACAAAATGCTGCAGCGCTGTGTCTCAGCTGTGTGAGCTCCCACCTGGCGATAATACCTATAATTATAATTGTTCATTTATAACCAGCTGAATACCAGGAGTGGTTTCTAAGCGTGGGATCGGGTTTCTAACCTGTGTTCTGCTGCATTGGCTTGCTTCCAAGACAAACGTGTTGCCCCTGAGCTATCCTTCCTCCCCCATACTCACACAATACTCACAGCAGGTGACACTTTGAGTTTCATGCCCTTTGCACTTTCCAACCATATTGTTTTAAAATCATGGGAACTAGTCTGCAGCCTCTGTCGCCTGCGGCCCATTCACGCCTCCCAGTGGGTAATTTGCCCTTTCTAAGCGTTGTGAATGGGCTGCAAGCAGGTACCAGCCTCTGCAGAGCAGTTCTCAGGATTTCAAAACAATGTGTTTAGAAAGTGCAAATTACCCTTTGCTCTGAGGCGCCAGCACTCCAAGAACCCTTCCATGTAATTTTACTGGCACGGTCCAGCAAACCAGACTAAGCTACAAAGTGAGAGGGGTGTAGAGGAGTCTCCCCCTTCAAGCTATGAACCCCATCCTTCGCCAAGATCAAACAAGCATTAGCCATGTCAACAGTTTGGGCTTTTGTGTAGGGATGGAAAAGGCACTTGCCAGGCACTACCGTAGTGCTATTACCGGGCCATTGATGGTAGTAGGTGAAAAATGGTGCAAGCACATTGGCATCTAATAGCAGTGCCTGGAAAATGCCTAATACTCACACACAAGCCCAAACTATTGCCTTTGCCAATACTTGTTTAAAACAGGACTTCAGTGAAGGATACGCGTAGTGGTTATAAATCGAGTGGCTGAAGGCAGACCTGGTTATGATATTGTTATTACACCAGTATCGGTTTTACAGCTCAAATTAAGTTATTAACTCTCAGAAGACTGCTTTGAAAAACACTGGCAGGCACTTCCAAAACAAAGTCTGATGGTAAGGCTTGATTAAAACTAGCTGAAAGAGTTCCCATGAGGAGGTGTTTTGGGCTGGCAGGGCCATGAACGAGGTGTGAATGGCTATAGGGATTAGAATGGCCATGGCAGACAGTAGGTGGGCAAATAGCCAAATAACACCTTCAAGCTATGTGTCCCTCCTCATATGTCAGGTCTTGTGTACTCTGATTCAATAGCCCAAACTAAAAAGGCTTAAGAAAATACAGAGCCACAGCAGTGCTTAGCATGCAGTGCCCCTGAGAGCCACATAGCCAGAGAGAGAGAGAGAGAGAGTGTGTGTGTGTGTGTGTGTGTGTTTTCGTTTTCCTGACTCCATGTGGCCAGGGACTTTGCCTTTGAAGATATTCACAAATGTGATTGGAACAATGGGTGCCCTTCCCTCAAACTCCTTTCAAGTAGTGGTGTTTGCTGACATTCCCGGGCAAGAGTCGGCAACCTTTGGCTCTCCCAGATGTTTGAACTGTAACTCCTATTAGCTCTATCAGACATAGTCAATGGTGAGGATCATGGGTATTGTGGTCCAAAACATCTGAAGGGCCATAGGTTGCAGGCCTCAGGCTTGAGGTGGGACCCAATGTGGTGCTCAGCTCAGGGAGGACTGGAATGGAAAGAACAATAGCCTTGAGGGTTCCTAGAGTGGATGAACCTCAGAGTTGGGAACATTGAATTCACTATGTCTAGATGCAAGCAAAAGTGGCCTTTGGGATATCCTCATTTGTCATCAAGAAACCAAATGGCACTCCACTTTATATGAGAAACCAAAAAACACTGTCCCGACCTATTGTAGCAAGCATCCAAAACTGCCACAGGAGTGTTTGCCCCCATGGTCAATTCCTGTAATTATGCAGACATGGTACAATGACAGGCTATCACTTCACACATGGCCAGGAGCTCGTAGCCAGACTGTACAGTCAGGGGTATCCCCACAGGTTGGAAAGTTGAGCACCCAAAATAGCCTAATACTCAGATAGGGAGATACAATCGGTTGCTAAATCTAGTGACCAGACAGAAAGACATTGATCTATTTGAAAGCCACAGCCACAAGGGTTAGCAAATGATTAGTACCTAATAGGCACATAAGCAATCAGCAATAATCTGTAGAGGAGCATATGTACATGTCATCTGAAGCTCCCGCCGCCTCACCTGCGTCATGCTGGAACAGCACTAGAAGAGACTTATGTGTGACATCAGGTATTGTCCCAATACAGCATTGAGTGTATGAGAGAGAGACAATATGCATTCAGACAACCATATCGAATGTACCCTCGCACTGAAAGGGTGGAAGGATGTTTGCACACACCATTGGACATTGAAGAGCTATAAGTGAAATCGGGAAAGGGCAAAGTGATGTCATGAAGGAAAGACACGAAGATGCACTGAAAAGATATGCCAATACTTAAAGAATTAAGATGTAACTGAAGTAACAAAAGAAACCTATAATCAAACATGAAGAACTCATGCACACCAAAGAAATAAATGAGTAGAGATGAAGTGAATGTGCATACGCTGAAATGCAAGGTAGATAAAACATATAGAGGCTTTATGTAGAAGAAAAGGTAACATGACTGAAGCGTCCATGAAAAAAAAGATGGATGCCGGACTCATGTTGAAACCAATCAAGCTACCTCATAGACAGACCAGGGCTGCAGAGTCAGGAGATGTGAAAAAAAAGCTTTGTGTGAGGAAGAAAGAGGAGTCTATTGGCCTGGGATCAAGCATGCCACTTCAAGGAATAATTTCAAGTCAAAAAAGGGAGTCAAGAGGATAGGCCATATACGTAAGACATATTTCTCTTGGACTATGCAAAGAAAAAACATCTGTAAGTGCCAAGTACTGGACAGTCAAGAAAGCAGAAAGCTTATGTGTGGTAGAGAAACCAAGACTCCAGAGGCCAAGAGCAGTAATGACACCCAGCTTAATTGAATTAAATAGCACTTAATAAAAGGTTGAAATGTACAAAATCGTGGTCTCTTCACACATGACTCAGAAGTTCAAACAAAGGCTATTCATTAAGATCCAGACAAAGATAATGGTGTACTTACACTCCCTTGAAATTTCCAGAATAGAGAACAGGCTTAGAGGTCAAGTACAAAGGAGAAGCCTTGGCTTGGGGCCTTACTGATGAGAGATGATGGACTAATTCGGAAAGTGGGTAGTAGTCTGACATTGCTCTCTGCACCTGTGTCTCATATAGCTTACGTGCTGCTATCAAACCGAAAGTCCAGGGTTGGGAGAGAATGCCAACCAATCATAGGGTCTATTTAGCAACATGCTATACAATGTTGCACAGGCAAACCCACTGCTGTTACTCTGCTATAATCCATATTGTACATATTTAGAGGTGGTTCAATGTGTGCCTACCAGATAAGGGGCATCCAGTGACATTATTAATACTTATATGATATAGAGATAATTATGTTTCCTTAACAAATCCCTCCCTTCAATAGGTTTTGCAGTCTGCCATGTAGGGTGACATCATGGATGACGCATATTGAGGTATAAAGCCTTTCTTTAATCGAAACTTAAGTGTGAGTAAGTGGACTACATTTTGTTGTTCGCCATATTGCCCTGATTTATTTGAGTTGATAATAAAGTAGTACTTTGCCATATTCTTTGAGTCTGTCTGGTTATTTGGCTCTGAGATCATTATTGATAATTCCATTAAGTACATGAGATGTTCCAAGGTGCTAGTGCACATTTTGGTAGCGGTGCGGATGGTTCACCATTAGCCAGAAGATCGTGGAGTTTCCTGTGGAGAGCAGCGCGCAATACACATGTGTGAAAAGAATCGGTCGGCAGGTGCCCCTTTAAAGAAATTCCTGTCTGGTCCCCGCAGGTGCCCTGCGGACTGAAGGTGAACTGGTCAATTGGGGAAGATTCGATGCAGAGGGACTCAAGGAGAGCCACAGATGTAAGTAGAGCCTTGAAAGTGGCATATGTAAGGGGAGGGACTGTACTATAAATATATGTATATAAGTAACAGGATTCTGGGGGATTAGAAAGAAAAGCAATAGACAACTCGATTACTGGTTGAAAGAGAGGCAGAATGGTACGCACTAAGACTCCAAGTGGGGGTGTTATTTAAGAATTCCCGAGGCAACGCCAAAAAGAAGAGTTTGTATCAAACAACAACAATGGGGTAAAAAGTGAGATGAGATACATTTATTAGAGAAAAGTAAATGAAGGCATACGCAAAACAATTAAATGTGCATATGTGTATGGGGTTACAAATATGTTAGTGTGAAATATTTGTTGTGTCTAGACTACGAGATATAAAATGATAGTAAAAGATTAAGGTGATCATCAGATTTTAAATTAAGAGATTGACATCAATCAGGAGGATAAAAACCACAGAAGAAGAATAAATAAATAAAGAAGAGATTTTTAAGTGTTAATAATAAAACAATGAGAAAACAAAAGTGAAAGAAATTGTTATAGAAGGAATAAAAAGAACATCAGTGCATAGTTTTTAATAATTGGTTAAAAACTTGGTTTTCTGGTAATTGGTGGCGATTGATGGTGCTTGCTCAAACCAATCAGTGTGGTATGTTTGATAAAGTAAATAAAAGGATAAAAGATATGGTAAGTATTAACAGTCGAAATCAACTTGTCACCATAGAGGACACTCCCCTTTTACATCTATGCAGGACACTGCCAAGATATACACACAAAATTAGACAGTAGCCACGCTGAGTGGGTCAAAGACACAACCAATTAAACACTCATGCGGTGGCCGCAAGAAGGCTCATTATCAACAACAGTATGGTGACATATGACAACATACTTGCATGATACTTATAAGGGTAAGAAAAAGGTTGGCCTTTTTGGAATTATGGAAGATTTACCAGAGTGAGAAAGAAGATCCAACTGAGAAGGAGTGGAAGCTTAATCAGCATAAAAGGGTGGTTTTAATTCCTTTGGCTCCTCTTTCCCCTTCTGAAAACAAGAGTAGAAGGTATTGGAGGTAGCAACGGGGTATGTTAAGCTGACATACAAGCCTCCTGCTTATAATAGTGAGGACAATATGGAATAGAGCAAAACTAGGGAATGCAAATATATGTCAACATGCGATGAAAATAAACAGCGTAATGAGAGAAAGGACACACAGATAGAGATAGGGAGAGGAGCAAACAGACAAAGAGAAGTGAACGGCAAGGCCAAGGAAGTGACGATAGTGTAGAATGAATGGATGGGAGCACAGATATTACTCAAACTAGATGATAAGGGCTTGATGGGGTTAGAGAAAAAGAAGAAAGATAAGAGCTGGTAAAGAAGGAAAGAGAACAAGAGAAAGTATACAAGGAAGAGAAGGAAAAAGAGAGGAAGTGAAAGGAGGAACGAAGAAGGTAGGAGGCGAGGAAAGAAAAGGAGAGATTAGAAGAGAAGAAACGAGAGGCGATAGAAACATAGAAATTGAAAGTACATAGGTTGCAAAGAAGGCAAGAGGAAGAAGAGATGAGAGAAATTAGAAGAAGGGAAGAACAGATGAACATGAGTAGGGGACAAAGGGATGACACAAAAGATCAGCTATTTAATAGAGGCACAGTGCTGATCAAAGCACAAGAGTGATGGAAAGAAGAGAGAGGGTCACAACAACCCCGCAGGGAGCTCTAAGGGATAGAGAAAATATAAACATGGGCTGACGAGTATTAGGCAGAAGACGAAGGGAAAAGGATTGGGGATTTATATGGCCAAAAGAGTGATAAAGATGGGTATAAAACCAAAGAGAATGTCGAAAGATCTTTACCAAGAGAAACAGGAGGTAGGTCCGATAAGGTAATAACCGACGAACATAGAGCGTTGTCTCTAGGCAGATTAGATCTTGATGATGCGGAAAGGGATAATAGCCACACAAGCTGGGGTATACCGTATAATGATGTCAGACGAAGAAAAATGAAGAAAATGAGAAAGCACAAAGAGAGGGCGCATGCGGTTTCTGAAAGTCTCAACTGTAGAAAAATGGGAAAAATTGTCAGACTTAAAGGACCCTAAAGAAAAAACACTGCATCCGACACCATACACTGGGCGACCACAAGAACAATTGTGCAGTGTAGGGGATATATCCTCACCTTATATAAGCAGATTAAGGTCAGTGCCAGAACGGAGACGAACAGGCGAGACTAGCCCCACCTGAAAAACAAGACATGTAGGTGGGTATGTTTAAGGACCAGGATTTACACAATTCACGTTATTAGAGAAAGGGGAGGACAATCACAATATATACCGTGGCCACAAATGGACAAGGATAATTTGAAATGTAAATTGACTAATTTGACTTCAAGTGCAGGAAAATGGATTCATGAGTTAGAGAGAATGACACCAGGAATACCGTTGCAATAGGCGACATAAAATACCTGCTGGCAGCTATTCCAGGGGAGAGGACTGATCACATTTGGAGATAAGCAGGGTATGCATGTGTGACTGCACAAAACTCGACACACAATGGAGCGCCATTTAATAATTGCAGAGCAGATGTATGACTGGTACTCAGGGTAGAATTTCCCAACACATCCGATATGGGGGCGATTATGACTAGGAAAATGGGTGAGGATGAAGATCTTTATTCAAGAGTAACGTAGTCTCCTGATGAGAAAACTGTGGGATAAAACAGTGGCATTATTTGACCACATTTTTTGCCAGGGACTGCCCGAGCCAATGCAACGGCAGATGAAGAAACAGGTAGGGATGGAAGCAAAGCCGTGGCCAGAAATACAATTGACCATCGTGCATCATTGCCAATTGTTGCAGGGGAAACATAAGAAGAAAGCTGACAGTACAAAGCAAGAGGAAGAAAAGTTAGTTTGGAAAAAAATGTCAAAATTAGCCATAGAGGGAGCGGTATTAATGAGTGGTGAAGGTATGACTTCACAGGAGATACAGCCAGCGCAGCAAAGCAATGTAGTGTACCGTATGGATCAGGGTGAATAGAAATGTTGGCCAAGAGGGAGAGGGAATGGACCTAGGGGAGGACGAGGTGGATTTCAAAACCCTCAGGGAGGAGAATTTAATGGCAGACAGCCGCAACAATGTTGGAATTGTGGAAGGATGGGACATATAGCCAGAACATGCAGAAGCAGAGGACGTATGCAGCAAAATCGGCAAACTCCACGAGGGGGGATGGGCTATGTTCCACAATACAATACAGAACCATGGGAGTATTATGCCCAAGATTACACACAGAATCAGGCATGTGCGCCGCAAACACAGAAAACACTGCAAGCTCCATTAAAATGCAACCATCTAAAGGGCAACCACAGCAAGTGCCCAAACAAACACAATAGATACTAATTCAGCAAGTGCAGCCCCAACGGGCCATGGTACCACAATGCAATATGAATGCAGGTGTCCCGCAAGCACCCACACCTAGAATAGGGAGTGTGACCGTGGTAGGAGAAAATCCTTTCGTGGGTACAGGGATCCATTTATATCCACAATAGGACAGCCCACAGAGTGATCTGATGTGTTCAGTACTATCAGTGTCACCAGACCGGTAGGAGGCAAGACATTTATGTTTCTTGTAGACACTGGAGTGACTTGTTCCTGTGTCCTTGAGGGAAAATACCCAATATCAGGCATTGCCATGAATGTGCAGGGATTCTCTTGGGCAATGAGTTTAGTTCTTTTTACAGACAAATTACCAATTTCTGTAGGAGAACACAACATGTCTATGTCATTATTATATTCTCAACAAACACCAGTTAACATATTAGGGCTTGACTTGATGAAAAAAATTACATGATGATATATTTTGCTGACAAACGAATAGTGTGTTCCACTCCAGGGATACATTACAAGAATGTGAAAGAGTATATTAACCTTTGCAGGCCAGAATACATTATGAGGAGTCCCTTTAGATCCAGAAGTATTTTTGTATACAGTGGCTTTTTTACTAAAGTGGTTACCCAGGTTGTTAGGTAATATTTTGAGAATACCTGAGGAGTTTTTGTTTAGACCAGAAATACCCATGGATGATGAGGAAGGACAGGTTATCCCTTTAGAGCTAGAAGCCGCAATGGTTAGAGAAGGGTGGTTGTCCATGGGACAGATAATGAAGGGAGAGGGTGGAGAGCAGTGATAGGCCTCAGTGAAGGATATAGGTTGACAGACTTGACAGATGAGGAGCTTTGCAGGGATGATTATACAGATGATGAGCTCATATTTTTCATAAGTCTCACTTATTGAATTAAAGTGGAAAATAGAGATATCTCAGAGAATGGCAATGGTAAAAAAGAAAAACGTAATTTTCCCAGGAAGAGAAAGTAGCAAATATTTTAGAGACTAACAGTCCAAATGACGCGTGTCTATTGAAAGGAATAGGAGCAGTTCAAATCAAGCTTAAACTAGGAGCAATCTTGCCACGAGCAAAGCAATATCCCATGTGCAGAGAAGCGGATGACGGTATATTTGAGACTATTTCCGCTTTAATGAAGAAGCAGGGAATATTGGCGCCATCTGAGTCCCCATGTTACACTGCTGTGTACCCAGTGAAGAAATCTATTTGGGGGTTCTGGAGATTTATTCAGGATCACCCCTGAATCTCCTGACAACTTCCTGGAGCCAGCTTCCCCCAGACTATGTTCCATCACAGGCCCTCTTCCCCCAGACTATGTTCCATCACAGGCCCTCACCAGACACATTCTGCGACCATCCCCTGACACTGCGTGCTTCCATCTTCCTCCTGGTGCAGCTGGCATGGCCGATATCTGCATGTGTGCACTTATGCAAAGCCCTCACTCACTGCTGTCATGCATGCGTCATCCTCATGGTGCAGCATGCTTGGCACGCGGCATTATTGGCACAACCTTTCGCGCGTGCGGTACACTGAAGGCAAGCAGAAATGATCTCAACAGGTAACAAAGCTTATGATCGCATATAAGATTGAGGGTCTATTTATTAAAAACACGAAAGCTAAATATAATAGGACTCAGTGTCTCAAGAGTTTGACAGTTTACCCTTTAAATGTAAGGATATTGTTATCTAGGAAGGGTGGCCAATCAAGAAGTAAAGATGGGACACTCTTGGTGAGGATGACAGTGCCGCGAGCACCACTGGAGAATACTAAAGACCCCCCTATTTATTCCCCACCAGCAATTGATCGCCTTCTCCTGTCTTCTAGATGCTGCCTCAACATCTCTAGATTAATTCACCTCATTTCCCCTAAAAGTGGAAATCAATGATTGGATAATCTTTTTAAAACGCACATGTCCATCAAATATGTGAGAACTGATACAATCCGGCATAATACGGTGTGCTAACGATTGAAAAGTGCACGCGGGCACTGGAGCATTGGCTGTGCTGCTGCGATGCTCTCCTCTCTAGTAGAGGGACTATGTTACAGCCATTACCAACACTGTAATACACATCTCTCTCGTAGCCCCAAACATCAAATGCCACACCATATTGGTCACTGGGATTCTCTCGTTCCCACTAGTCACTTGTTAATAGTCAGTTTGTTGAACACTTGGGTACAGCCATTGAATGGTAATCTCCTGCCTGCCTCCGACAAACAAAAAAGTGACCAACAGGTCCTATTTCAATTCTCTACCAGTTCCTGAATTAAGTCCTATTTCCTAGTGAAAAGCAAATGAAAACCCTGACCCTGTCTACCTACATTTTAGAGGCCACCAGCAAACTCCTGACTCAGCCTCTGTCCATCCTGCAAGAGTGATGACAGACTGCAATTGCGCGCGCCTTTACAAACGTACCCAACCCGTACAGGCTGAGCCCTGGGAGCTTGGACTGATGGAGTGTGCAGAAACTCAGGTGTTATGGAGTTTACCTGAAGACGTTTGACATGCACTGGCCAGGTGTCGCAGTTCTAGTTAGTTAAGGTACCGCTGCCTGCAGCCCTAGGATTGCCCTGGGGTACCTCTGGGAACCTGTATTGACTACACCTGCTACCATCGCAGTCACACACCACTAGCCTCTAGCACTCAAGGCATCTCCTGACTACTCTCAGCACCCACCCACAAGCCTGACCGCATTTGTTGCTCCATACCGCTGCCTGGCAAGTCCTGCTAAGTCTTATTTGGCCAAAATGCACACACACGTTCTAATCCTACTCCGTGACTTCCAACAGTCTGGACTTTGGTCCCCTGAGGGCGTTCCCACTAGAAGTGCATTGAGACTATGATCATGGTAAAAGGTGCTATATAAATGACAAGTACGATACAAAACAATACGAGATATACTTCCTCATGGTTTTAGTGTGTGTTCTTGACTCCTGGTGGCATGCACATACCACATCAACTCTGTTCCAACTGACTGCCGGGTATAGCGCTGATGCCCAAAGCACCAGTCCGACAACTACAAATAGTGCCATGGACCTGCTGTTCTGTCCACAAGTTGTGTACCATGGACTGTGTTTGGCAAATACAGATAGGTTTTTTGCCTGTGCCCTGCACATGCTGTGTACCTCTGCTATCGATCCACTGCCGGACCAAAGACCCCCAGCCCTATCGCAGTCGAAGATGAGACCCAGCGCCACTCTATATGGATGCCCACCCAGCTGAACTGCCACAGGAGAACTCAACCGCATGGGTTTCCTCCTTGATTTCCAATTTCGTTACTGGATACTCATTTCCTTATTATAATACATTTCTATTTTCTTTACGGATAATTAACTCGGACTGGACCTTCATGTTCACTGACTTGGTTGATACCTGTATTATACTGTCTGAGGTACCACCCCATAGACTTCCTCCTTCCGGACAGCCTGGTCCTTGATCGCGGGGCCACAGGCACCATGGGCGAGCAGAGTTAGTACCAGCCTCTATAGACTTGCCCCCCAGAGTCCTGGATGTGGGGAGCACGAGCAGTACTTCCTCAGGTTCCTCCGGGTACCCGGATCTGCAGAAAGGTTTGATGGTTAGCTTTGCTGGCCAGAGCACAGCCCATCTTAGTTCCTGAGTCTTCTTATTATTTCTTTGTTGGATGCCTGTTAGGACCCTGGCTCCCTGGCTGATGCACAGAGCACTGATAGGCCATCGTTTGCCCCTTTTGTTGATGCACAGTGCACTTGGATATTTCTCTGGTTATTTGTGGATGTGCGTGTATGGTCTCCAGCTCTCCCCCGCTGAGTGTCTGTGGACTTCGGTTCAGCATCCGCAGATCAAGGATGCCATGCCAGGCGGATTAGCAGCACTAGTCGAGAGCAGCCTGCCCTTTCAAGGCTCATCACACAAGGATGCCCAAGAGAGGACACAGCATCCTATGGAGATCTTAATTAGCGGTCCTTGCAATTGCAGGATTTCTTTTATTCAGGCAGGCATCCCCCGTGGCAGTGGAGGGGCGCTGAAGATGGACCCCCCCTTTGGGAGAAGTAATCCCCCGCCCAGTTGGCTTCAGTTCCCATGTCTGAGGTGGGACGTGTGAGGGGGGTGCATTGGGCAGAGTCAGAGGCGGGTCCCAAGGCATGGTGGGAAGGGTGAACTAGGTTGCAGCATTTATTGTCCCCTTTAGGCTTTAACTGAAATCACGGGAGTCCTCCTGTTAAGTTACTTCAAATGACTCCCTGGTGCCCACATTGTGAAGAATTCGACCATCTGCATGGTGGGTGTGCGCTCACCTGTGTTCTTTTAGAAATTTTATATGAAATTTAATGACGGGACGGGACTGTGAATTGTTGGCTTGCCCACACCCAGAAAGAATTCCGGACATTGGCCTGCGCCGCATCCGGATAGAGCTGTGGGGACCAGCTGGTGCCACACTGGGACAGAACTGCAACGCTAGCATGCCAAAGGTCAGGTAACCCACTAACCAATATAAGCTCAAACTCTGCATACTTATCTCACTCAAACTCACACAACCATCTCTCGCACAACAAGCCGCATGCACTTCACAACACTGCAACAACACATAAACCGGATCAACAGCACACGCGGCCTATCACAGACCCGATACCAGCACCAAAGCTCAGCATCTGGTGTATACCAAGTTGAAGCTGCCAACAGAACACCACTCCTCTCACTATCCTACTCCCTCTTCACCTTAATAACCCACCCCACCCCACCTTATAATTTACAGATCCACCAAAGCGCCTGGGGACCAATTCCGTTGGTGACGGTGCGCGGTACAAATACCTTTAACATTTAACATTTAACATTTAACATTTAACATGGTAGATCAACCTCTGGAAAATGTGTGGGGCTAATGTGCACACATTTTCCTATTCTCCCCGCACGACATACATATAGACCTGTGTACTCTGTGTGGACACAGCCTACAGCACAGTCCTCCCTGTCATATTTAGTTGGAATGTGAAACCCAGGAGTACATCAAGGCATCTCAAAAGGGGAGGGCAAAACCTTCCTCCTGCTATGGCCAGCCTAATTAAATATCAAAGGCTCCATGGATCCACCCTGTCCTTTGATGTAAGCACTGCAGAATGGTGGCAGCAATTAGCATAATTAGCATACTAATAGGGTATACTTCAAACTGGCCCACATGAGGCCTGGCTACAGAGGCTAAGATAAAACAGACAGGAAACCCTCAACAACCTTTTCTATGGACTGTGTCAACTTGAAGCCAGCTCCCGCCTCTCAGGATCAATGACAGTGAGCTGTCATGTCTGGTACGTGTGTTTACAGCAGGCAACCCCTGCAGGGGAACCCCATTCAGAGGGTAAGAGTATGTGATTTGATGGAGACAAAAAAGTCTGGTCTCGACACATCTTCAAGGAAAATCTGCCACTTTAATCAGGAACCACAGAGAGCTCAATTAACCATAGAGACTCTTTGATCCAGAACAGGCAGGAAGATGGGTGGGACTTAGTAGTACATGTTTTCACTCCTTTACTTTTCCTGTTGCAAAGCACTCTGGTTATGACCTCACACATACAGGAGATTGTTGGTGGGGACACAGGATTGGTTCATTAAGATATGCTTAGCCTACACCAATCAATGGGGCCCATTTAGCTTTGAAAGAGAGTCAAGACCCTCTTTTGGCAGAACATATGAAGTCTTTGCAAGGAGTAATATGAATAACTAATTTGGGCCCTGGCTGAAGGTACAGTCTCCCTTACAGCTTCCACCAGTGAAGGAAGGCCATTATTTCCAAGAGGAAAGCATGATCCCTCCCATAAACACCCCACAGGGAACAGAGGGAGATACTGAATCCAGAGGACCCTCCAGAAGCTCAAGAACCAGTACCCAGCCATCACACAGCGTGCCCTGCTAGGCTCTGCAAGCAAGCTTCCTAGGTGGGAAGAGCCACAGAGTCTCTGAGCCAAACCAAGACAAGGCATGTGCCTGCAACACTCTCCTCAGCTTTGGGCCATCAGCCTTAAAGCATGACAAGAGCCCAGTGATGAAGCTAGGAGGAGTGCATCGACAAGCATCAACCAGCGTCTGCCTTTAAAGACATTTGCAAGCCATTTGAGCCTCTCGAGCTGCAACCGACTGCACTGCTGACTGTTGTCACAACGCAGTCAATGTCAACTTCAGGGTTTTTGTTCCCAGGGTCGGTGCACTCTCCCTCCTCACCTGTGTCTGAAGACTTTGTCATAGCTTTCTTTCAGATATTTCCTCCAAATGTTGAAGTCTCATGTTTTTTTTATTGCCTGTGGTCTGCCCCGGAAAGAAGCCACTGTTGCAGTCTACAGATTGACCACACTCCCGTGACCCACCCCTCTCCCCCTGCGTGACAGACTGATGGGGAAAAAGCCTTTCGGCACGAAAAACCCTGGGAAAGTGGGAGTGGTGAAAATGTCCAGATCCTGATGTGAAAACAGCCATTCCAGCGCTACTGATGAGGAAGGGGAGGAGTCTGATGAGGTAAACGTGCTACAGGACGAAGTGCAAGCAGAAAGAGGTACGAAATGCAATAAAGCAGTGTACCGTCAAAGATGACAATAACAGAACAGGCGAATGGGAATCAGTCTACTGGAAGGGTACAAGAGTAAGGAATTCAGCAATAAGAGGGTGAGAGAAAGAGGCGGAAGAGGGAGAGTAAGTACTGCGGGAAGGTGCAGTAACAAAGGAAAGATAGAGAGAGAGGAAACAGGCACAGAATAACGGAAAGTGTTCACGTTGGTGAACGCAAGAAAAACACAGAGCACTAGCGTTAAGGTCGCAGTAAAGAGAACACTGCAGTTGCAACCATTGGCTCGCTGGAGCGAAAGTGATTATGATGCTCCTGCGACGCCGACCAAAACACGGAACAAAGAAACACTAGACCGTGCATTAGGCTGCGCGAGAAAATGTGGTGGGAAGTTTAATAGTGGTGGTTCACCTTCCACCGCAGCCACAGTCTCCTTGCACCCGGGTGCATGACAGCATGCCCGTTCTACTCCTGGGACCTCCCGGTTTACCCGGATGGTTCTGATGGAATTTATTAACCAACTTTTCGGTATTTACATGCGATGCAGGTTCCCAGGAGTCCCCTGAACTAGGGTATCCTTTCCAGCTAACCAGGTACTCTAGCCCGCCCTTGCAGTATCTGGATTCATATATCTGGGATACTTCATACTCGCCAGGCTGAAGTGGTTGAGATACCCTTGTTCTGGGGATCTTTCTGCGCATCGGATCTGGCATCACAGGCTTCAAGAGAGAGGTGTGAAACACTGGATGTATCCGTTTGAGATAGGGTGGAAGAGAAAGTCTGAACGCCACTGGGTTGATCTTGGTTTTGATGGGGATAGGACCAATGTATCGAGGGGACAATTTAGAGGGCCTGACCCACCGTGGTAAGAACCTTGTGGAGAGCCATACCTGTTCACCAGGTTTCCAGTTCCGATTCTTCCTGTGATGACGGTTGGCCTGTTGTTTATAGGTTTGCCAACTGTCTTCAAGATTGTTTTCCAACTTCTTGTGTGCTTCTGAGATCTCCAACAACAATGAGTCCAGAGCCAGAATACTGTAGAAATGACATCTGGTGGAAAAATGCTCTTGGGATGGCATTCACATGTAGCAAAAAATGGGGTGAGTCATGTGGCGTAATGGAGTGAGTTGTTCTATGTGAACTCAGCAGAAGATAGCAGGTCTACCCAGCTGTTCTGTTGTCGATTAGTGTAGCATCGTATGTATTGTTCCAGAGTGCCATTTAGGTGTTCAGTCTTCCCGTTAATCTGTGGATGAAAACCTGATGACAGTGCTCTTTCGATGGCCAACTTCTCACATAGTGCCCGCCAAAACTTGGATGTGTACTGACTACCTCTATCAGAAATGATCTTGTCAGGCAGCCCATGAAGACGGAATATATCTCTTAAGAAAGTGCTAGCCATCTCTGTTGCGGAAGGGAGTTTAGGAAGCGGAGAGAAATGCACTAGTTTAGTGGAAAAATCCACCGTAACCATGATACAGGAACATTCCCTTGAGACAGGTACATCCACTCTGAAGTCTGTGGAGATTGTTCCCCATGGCAGTGTGGGGATCGGATCTTGTTGCAACAACCCCAAAGGCTTAGCATTCCTGGACTTACTTCTTGCGCAGACGGGGCAGGAAAGAACATATGATTGGAAGTCCTTTTTCATCATGGGCCAGAAAAAAGACAGAGCCACCAACTCCATAGTTCCAGTACTGCCCCGATGACCAGCTGTCTTATTATCGTGGCACCAATGTAAGATCTTCCTACACAGGTTTTCTTCGGGTATGAACAGACGATGACCAAAAAACAGCCAAACATCTTTGTCTGCTAACTGAGAGGACTATTCGGAGGGCAGAGTGTGTCTTAGCTCAACCATAGCTTCTCTGACCTCCTGGAGAAACAAGGTAGTTTGAGCCACTGTATGGGTTTGAGGTATAAGCCTTTCCACTTGTGTCAAAGCCCCATTGGGGTGTTGCGGGAGAGAGCGTCGGCTAACATGTTCAGACTGCCTGGTGTGTATGTCACCTGGAAGTCGTATTGCGCAAAAAAATGTGCCCACCTGGCCTGACTTGAGTTTACACATTCCATGGTCTGAAGGACTTGGAGGTTCCTGTGGTCAGTGCGGATAAGAAACGGATGTAACCCCCCTTGAAGTAGATGTCTCACTCCTCACATGCTAGTTTCATCGCAAGGAGCTCTTTTTCAATCACTGAATAGTTTTGCTGACTTGAGGTAAGGGTCTTGGAAAGATATGCTATAGGATGTTCCAGATCTTTGTGTGTTGTAAGAGTACTGCTCCTATAGCCGCGTCAGAGGCATCTGTCTCTAGAATGAAAGGTTTGGACTGATCTGGATGGCTGAGCACAGGTGCCTTACAGAACAGGTTCTTCGAGTGTTTGAAGGTTAGCTCAGTTTATGGGTTCCAAACAAAAGGCCTAGCAGACTTTTTGAACAATGCAGTTATGGGTAGTACCACCTCAGAGAAACGAGGAATGAATCAGCGGTAAAAATTGGCCAGACCCAAAAACCATTGCTCCTCCTTAATGGTATTCGGAGCCGGCCAGTCCAGGATGGCTGACACCTTTCTTTCGTCAATTTGAGCTCCTTCGGGTGAAAGGATGAATCCTAGATATGGAACAGTGGGGACACAAAACAGACACTTTTCTGACTTAGCCAATAGCTGGTTTGTCTGGATGCGTTCCATAACCTGGCTGTAGAGGAGGTCCCAAAGAAAGCCTGCACTCCAATCATCCATTTTGAAGTACCAGGTACATACACACCGAGATAGGTGATGTACGACAAGCAAATAAACCAGCAGAGAGCCACAGTAGGGCTCTGCCCGGTACCCATTAGAAGAACAGCACTTATTGACATACCTATACAAAGAACACCATGGACAGTAAGGTATCCATTAAGAAAACCCTACCACCAAATGAAGATTGCGTAAGTACAGTCCCGGAAGAACCCAAAAAGGCCTTAATGGAACATGAATGGTGACGTCACGAAGGCCCGGACTGACTTGAAGATAGAAGAAATGACGCCCAGAGAATGATGCAAAGAGACCAAACGCCATGAATAAAGATATTGTGAACCTAAAAGAGAACGGTGTTGAAACATGAAGGATCTTAAGCTGTATATAGGCCAAGCACGACAAGCTTCATATTTTAGCAAAACGAGGATAAACGGCTGAATCGAAACTCAGCAGATGCAACTCATGGCAAAGGAGCGAAGGTCATAGCAATAGAGGAACAAACAGTAGCTAAGTCTAATTGAAACTTAAGAACAGAATATCCTGCCTCTGAAAGGTCAAGATAAGGAAGCGTAGGCAGGTGGCAAGCCGAATAAGAATTAAATGCACAAAGCGAGAGAAACTAGGCAAATTCACGGTGTCTGCATCACGTGACCATCCGAGCGAGGAGAAGCACGAGTTCACACCTATGCGTGGCATCCGCCCAGGAGAAGATAGCAGAACTTTCCCAGTCAGAAGATGCAGTTTCGAGGCCAACCACAGTAACATAATTGACACATTGTTGTAGAAGCGATGATTGATTGTAACCTTAATTGGAGGAAGGCTGGGTAGCTGAGGGGGCACCCTGCACCTGGCTGACCATTCTGCGTGCTGCTAGCAAAGTGGAAATGTATGCATGGGGTTGGTGCCAACCCAATCAAATTGGAACAAATAATCTAGGGTCCTAAAGTTAGTAGAAGCAATGGGACGTTGTACTATTAGTGACCTCTACAGTAGTCATTTTGAAGGAAGGGCTTAGATGCCCACCTGACAGTGTTTTACCCAATCACCTTACTCTGTTACCATATACAGATATAGCACCTATACTAAAGTTACCTTTTCCGAACCAATAGAAATGCTTATTAACTTTTGAGTGTTACACGTAAGCTATGACGAGTTTTTAGTATAAATGATGTTGTATGAAGTTTGTTGGAGTTGAAGCGAGACGGACGATCGCATCACTGCTGATTTCCATGACTCCCTGTTTTTTGTACTTGTCATTAAACGGACTCCCTTTGCCAAACCATTGAGTTGTCCTTATTGATTGGTGTTGGAGTAATAAATCTGCACCCCCATCCATCTCAAAGGTGCAGCTATCTCGTTTTAAAGTACTTTGGAGCAAACCCTAACTCTATGGGCCCAGCCGAGAGTCTCCCCAGTACATGGAGTAAGTGTTTTTTGTGTTCCTGAAGAGAAGGGAAAACACCAGTATGTCATCCAAGTATATTATAGCCATCAGGTACATCCTGTTTGATAAGATCCGGTCCATAAACCTCTGAAAAATGGCTGGTGCATTGACCAAACCAAAAGGCATGACGCAGTATTCATATAGTCCAAACAGGGTACGAAATGTGGTTTTCCACTTGTCTCCTGAGCTGACGCGCAGGAAATGATAAGCACTGCAGAGATCTAACTGTCATGATTCCTGCCCTTCATGTCCCCAGCCCTCCAAGATGTCAGCCTGGAGCCAGGCCATGATCACCTACATGGCCCTCAAGGGCCTCTCCATCCCTCCAAAGACCCACTTGGAGTCAGACTTGGTGCTTGTGGCACCAGACTCACTCACTCCCATAGGATAACATTGGGGATTGGGCTTGTAGTGCATTGATGGGGACAAGATGGATGCCCCCACATATTTCGGTTCCCAGAACTGCATGTGCAGTCTAGTCTTTTTGGTCGGGTTCAGCCCAGAGACACCTGGGATACCCAGAGACTATTTTAGCCATGCCCAGGCTGAGAAACATGCTTTGTATTTTCTGCACCTGCAGCGTGACACTCACCGTGTTCCGATCGGTCTCCAGTAGGCCTGCATCTTTCTTCTGCGCTCAGCTACTGCAAGAACAAGAACACCGTTAGGAACAGCCTTACCTTGCGGCGCTTCTGCCCATCATTCATCGCTTCTTCTGTTCTGCGGGCATCTTCGACGGTGTCATTCCCATCCCGGCACGCCGCTTCCTAAGGAAAAGGGATAAGAACAGAAAAAAGGCATTAGTAAGCATTCAGCAAATCTTCGCTTATTTTTAAAGACTGTATGAGCTTCAAACGCTTGCCTGAATCCCAGCCGTTCTGGGGGAACTCTTTCTCTGGAACTTCTCATCCATCTGCAAGAGGGAAAAGACACTCCAGGTTAGCGTGGAAACATCTAGAGGCGCCGCATACCGTGCTTACTCACCGCATTTCTTCTTCATAACCGGCATCCACGCTGAAAACGTCACGGCACCTAAAAGACACAGAAAAAGAACTCAGTTCAATACAAATACGAAAGGGTCGCATCGCGCATCGCTCTCTCACTCACCTTCAGCGCTACTTATCTCAGCAGCACGTCGCCATCCCCAGACGCCGGCCATCATCTAAGGAAGGAAAGGAACGAAGTTGGAGAACTGTTCAAAAGACTCATTATACTTACCTGTCGTACTCTTGCCAGTGAAGTAACTAGGCAGCAACAAGCCTGCATCAATCAAGGTACCCCTGCGCTGAAAGCAGGATGGAGAGCACACTTTCCAAGAAAACAAGGTGAGCTGTGGATAAAAGGGAAGGGTTGGACCCTGGGGAAGAAGGGGTTCAAGCACACAGAGACAATAGGGAGTTAAACTCTACCAATCCTGTTTTTCAGGCCCAGTCTCCAGTCATGTAGACTCCAGGGAAGGTTTCGAGGTTGTAAGAGGTCAGAACAGGCTGAGTGACGTCCCCGTGGATACCAGATGAGTGTTACATTAACTTGGAAAAGATCTTGACTCCTTGGACCGCTTCGAGGATATCTGTGATAAAAGGCATTGGATACTGATCCTGGATAGTTACCTTGTTTAGTCCACGGTAGTCAATACATGGACGGAGCTCCTTGGAATCCCTCTTCAGAATGAAAAACAGAGGAGCCCCTGCAGGGGATATGGACGGTCTTATAAGGCCGTTTTGTAAACTGGCATCCAAGTAAGACCTCAAGGCTTTCTTTTCGGCCACCGAGAGAGAAAAAATCCTGCCGAAAGGAACCGATGCTTCTGGCACCAGATCAATAGCACAATCCTCCGGCCTGTGTGATGGGAGCTCTTGTGTAATCTTCTCTACAAAGGCCTTACTGAAAGAGTTCAAGTCCATAGATATGTTATGTGTACCAAGAGCCTTTTCTGTTTTGGGTGACAGGGCTTGCACTGTGCTGTACTGTAACTTCTTAAGACAATGTCCTTTCAAAACTCTGAGTCAAACTCCAACTGATTCTGGCTCCAATTGATGCAAGGATTATGTTTCCTTAACCATGTTATGCCCAATATAATCGGGAAGTGAGTCACTCTAATGTTGTCGAAGGCAAGCAGTTCAGTATGTTGTAGTATGGTGACTTGTAATTCCACGGTGGTTTGGGTTATCGGTCCTGAACTGAGCGGAGTGCCGTCCACCCCTTCCACCTTCTGTCCTTCGGTTTTCTGGATGTGGCAGAGGCCCACCTTGTCCGCCCATATGGTGTCCACAAAAGAACCGGCTGCCCCGCAGTCCAGGAGCGCCAAAGATTCTATCTTGTGGCTTCCCATATATACCTGAACATCAATCACCATGAGCCTGGCATCTCCAGGAATCATGGACAAAGTAACGTAGGGACTGTTGGTTTCACCCCGGTATCTCGTCACTCCTAGGACTGAGGTCTTGTGTTTCCCAGAGACCTGGACGGAATCTCTGGGCACTCTCGTAGGAGTTGTCTGTCTGAACCACAGTGGGCACACCAACCTAGGTCTCTTTGTTTTCTTTCTTCGGGCATGAGAGGAGTCCTGGTCAAGCCTATCTGCATTGGTTCTTCTCGAGACTGAGCCGCTGGGTTTGGAGGAGGGAGGTCTGTGACAGGAAACATAGGCCAATGACATCTTCTTTCTGAGCGACGTTCTTGGATTCCATACTCAATTTGTAGTGCAGTAGACAGCAGGTCAGGGAAGGTAGAAGGGCGAGGGATTCTCACCAATTCATCTTTTATCTCCTTCTTTAATGCCCTGCGAAATATGGAGTATTGAGCCTGCTCAGGCCAGCCTGCTTCGGCTGCCAGCATCTTGAAGGTTGTGATGTAAGACAATAGGTATGTGGAGCCTTGACGGACATCCAACAAATCTTCACAAGCAGTGAAGCTTATCTCCGGCCGCTCAAACGCCTGTTTGAGGTAAGCTATGAAACCCCTGTAATCCTGGAAGAGGGGACGGTGGTCAGTCATAATGTAGAATGCAATAATGTAAAAAGTCAAAATGTCGAATTTTTTTTTAGAAAACAATAATGTCGAAAACCAATAATGTCAAATTTTTTCTACATTTTTTAGAATTTTTTCGAAAAAAAATAAATAAATATATATATAATTAAAATGTGTTGAGTATGAGGGGTGAGAGGGTGGTGGGGGGATGGAGGGGTGTCCGGGGGGTGTTGGGTGAGGGAGGTTGGGAGGGGGACCCCCCCTAGTAAATGATACTCTTCTTGTTTATTTATTTATTGATAGTGCTAATTGACATTTTTTTCGACATTTTTTTTTCTAAAAATTGACTGTTTTCATTATATGTATAGGTTTTCGACATTATTGTTTTCTACATTTTTTTTTCTACATTTTTGTAAATCGACATTTTTTTTTCTACATTATGACTATAAACCAGAGGGGACTGCGCCCGATACTAGAGGGGTGGGCCAAGCTAGGATGTTTCCAGTGAGATTGGAGATTACAAAACTGAGTCGCGCATGTTCCGAGGTATATGTTGTGGCCCTGAAGGTGAAATGTATCATGCATGCCTCAAGATATTCTTTCAATTTCTGAGGAGTACCATCATATTTGCCAGAAGGTAAGGCCATTGGGGGTAGTTCTGCGGGTTGTCTTTCTCAGGTAGTAACCAGCTGCCGGAGAACTGTGTTCTCCGTCTTCAGGTTCGGTACCTCTATGTTTAAGGCCTGGACTGCAGCCAGCATCTCCTGCAATTGTTCCGCTGTAACCATGGCTATAACTGGGTGTTGCAATCTGTCAATTTCAGGGTTTTCGTTCCCAGGGTCGCTGCACTCTCCCTCCTCACCTGTGTCTGAAGACTCTGTGTCATAGCTTTCTTTCAGAGATTTCCTCCAAATGTTGAAGTCTAGCATTTTTTTTTTTATTGCTTGTGGTCTGCCCCGGAAAGAAGCCACTGTTGCCGTCTACAGATTGACCAAACTCCTGTGACCCCCCCATCCGGGACAGCCGGATGGGGAAAAAAGCCTTCCTGCACAAAAAACCCCGTGAAAGTGGAAGTGGTGAACACGCCCAGATACTGATGTGAAAACAGACGCTCCAGCGCTACTGATGAGGAAGGGGAGGAGTCCGATGAGGTAAACGTGTTACAGAACGAAGTGCAAGCAGAAAGAGGTACGAAATGCAATAAAGCAGTGTACCGTCAAAGATGACAATAATGGAACAGGTGAATGGAAAGCAGTTACTGGAAGGGTGCAAGAGTAAGGAATACAGCAACAAGAGGGTGAGAGAAAGAGGCGGAAGAGAGAGAGTAGGCGCAATAACAAAGGAAAGATAGAGAGTAAACAGTGCCAATAGCAATGGCACAGAATAACGTAAAGTGTTCACATTGGTGAACGCAAGAAAAACACAGACCACTAGCATTAAGGGCTCAGTAAAGAGAGCCCTGCAGTTGCACCGCCTCGGCTCGCTTGAGCGGAAGTGATTATGAAGCTCCTGCGACGCAGACCAAAACACGGAACAAAGAAGCACTAGACCGCGTATTAGGCTGCATGAGAAAACGTGATGTGAAGTTTAATGCAGGCGGCCCGCCTTCCACCGCAGCCACAGTCTCCATGCACCTGTGTGCATGGCAGTCACTAACGTCGTCTGAGATGCCTCGACCAGTGCTTCAGACTCGTCAACCAGCACTGTGATAACGGTTCCTAAACCGGATCTGCCATGCAGGCCAGCCTGCAGCTGTCCATCCAGCCTTGCTGGTCACACTGCCTGCCGCCTGATACCTGTAGCTGTCTACCATCTTGAACTCTGTCGCAGAAGCTGCAAAGTGCCATAAAACTGACTCTACACTGTTCAGCACCAAGGACTTCTACAAGCACAAGGTACATTGTGGTTCTGTCCCCCTGGTCCTTCTCTGAAGGCCCCTACTGACATTTTACAATCCATTGCTTCCTTTGTGCTGAAGTATCCTTGAACTATTACAATTAATTATTTACCGACTACCCTCCTGTCAGTATCCAGAGTGAACCCCCTTTCCTTCTTGAAAATGTTTGCCCTCTGCATTCCTTTACAGGGTGGGTTGTATTTTGTAGTGTGCTAGAACTATCTGTTCTGATAATGTTAAAGTAGATATTGTTATTCAACCTTGATTGGACAATCCCTTTAAGGATTGGGTAATAACTGTATTTTCGCTGTGTTGCAACTAACCAACGATCCACGACCTTACGAAGATAAGCCTGCCGTTCCGTCCACGTTACCAAAATTGGGCAAGGAGGTTTATAATTTGCTTGTGTTTCCAATCTGTTCGGATGCTTTCTGGTGTACTAGAGGTGTGGGGCTGATTGATGGTTTAGAAACGGATATTCATCCCTGGACTACTGGTGCCCTGGAAGTTGATACGTCACATACATTAACATTTGCACTCAGTAATGCAATGAAAAGGGGTCTTGTATAGTGCATGTCTGCCATTGTGGCAGCCTTGTTAGCTTCATTAGAACTCTCATGGAGGTGTGGACTGCTTGAGACCATTTCCTTCTCAGAAAAGTGCTATTTGTAGGTTCATATAATGAGTACAAACTCTGGGTGATATTTTATGCATATATGTTCTATGTAAAGTGCTTAGGCCTTAGCGCCATATAAATAACACTTCATTGTCATTTTTATCATCTCCAATCCTATATTGGGTGCCCACATTTTAGAGCAGTTTAGAGCTTACAGTGTCACTTGTGATGAAGTCTACATGGCAACGGACAGGAAGTTGTTCTGTTGACCTTGTCCGGATGACTCCTGCTTGGAGCCACTACACCCTGCAGGCGACCTGGGTACCTGCTGATATACATGGTCTTTGATCTGGAGAGTAACACAAGGCTCCTGTGGGCAAACACATTCTGGCACCACCCATCGGCTGTAATTCCCTTGCTAAATTACATTATGTTAGTGGGTTTTATAGAGCGCAGTGATCACGCAAAGGCATCTAGGCGCTATAGAGCTAATGACCCGAGGATTAGCTCATATGGGTTCCTCAGTGTTCAAGGCAGATTAAAAAGGAAGGATTGGAATTGTTTCCAGAAGCTCAGTGAACTAATGAGATGGGAGAGAGGTCCATTGTTTGGCTGCTCGCCCTGTAAAGGCGTGAACCCCAGACGCCCTTTTTTGTAGCTTAGAATATTAATCAGTGTGTCCAAATTGGTCCCCAGAGCACGATTAGGTGCCTAGAGTTGTAATTTGCTAGATGAGAAGGTAGTGTGTGGCTGCTGGAGACCTTTGTAGACTAGACACTAATTAATCCGGAGCCAGTGTAATGGCCGCGGCGCAGGAGTAATGCGGGCATTGCTTTGTAATTCCAGCACGGTCCTAACAACAGCACTTCTTATCCTCGAAAGTTGGTGTGGCATAGTCACGTGAGCGCGACGGCACTGTTCGCCGTCGCGCATGCGCATAGTAAAGCGGGCTGACCGGGATGCATCAGAGCGTGCCGGGAACCTGTACGATGCCGACCTGATGTTTTGTAACATGATCTCCCAAAAGAGTCGGAACCCCCACCCTCACATCTGGGTCTGCGAGACAATCTTGCAAGGGCTAGTAGATGAAAGAGCAAAGCCCAGAATTCAAATGCCACCAACATTTCCTATTGGTAGACGTACAAATGTTTCATCAAGAAAGACTTTTTTATTTAACAAAATGACATAGTTCATACTCATTCAAAACACTTTCACCAATATGGTCAGTTTATCTCATACTAAAAAGTGCCTGGGATTAGTGCGTGCATGCTTTCTAAGACAAAAACGCGCATGCACTAACCCGCAGGCACTTTTTGTATGATTGTTTATGTCTATACCCCTATATGTAGTAGGACCCTTAAACACAGGGCTGACCCACAGGAAACAAACATTTTGATAGATAAAAGACAGTCTTTCACCCTAGAGGATAGAATACCAAGACCTACTTATAGTTCCACCAGAATCTGAGTATCGTCAGCATATGCGAACAAAAACTACAGCGCACCGAATGATGTCCCTTAGTGGGCAAAGATAGAGAGTATACAGGTCTGTGGGGGTGCAGATTCCTGGGGGACCCACAGGTCCTGGCTACAGACTCGGGAAAAGGAAGACCAGGCAGACCAGTTGCGAACTGTCTGTCAAGAAAGAGTGGATCCATCCATGAGCCAGGCCCTAGAAACCATGACTTGAAGTCTGGTCAGAAGTATGTGACGAGCGACTGTATCGAACGCAGCCGAAAGGACAGGCACAATGAAAGCTCTGAAGCCTCCTTCATCTGCCTTTTACCTTCGACGATCTTTGATTCTTCCATGCTACGAGCAGGTCTAAAACCATATTGAGCATGATCTAGATGGACAGAGCCATCGACAAAGGACTACGGCTGTACCAAGCCAAAGCAGCGCAAGGCGAACATTCTTACCCGCATCCTTGGGGTAGAGGTGACAGCATGGTATCTCGCTAGGAGAAGGCCACCCCATAGCCAGTGGTCTGTATCCACTGTGTATTTGATGTGATCTTACTAAGTCATGAGATGAGTTCAGACCTTAGTAATGAAAGAGAGCATAAAGTGAACAAAAGACACCAAGGGGCATGGGCGGGATGGAGAAGTCATGTGTAGAGATGAAGGTCTAGCAGTCATGTTCACCAACCATTAGGAGGATCCTGAATTCTAGCAGGGAGGTGGCTGGCCCTATGTAGCAGGAAAAGTGGCCCGTGAGGTAGAAGCCGGCACCGGGAAGCTCCTGTCTCCTCAACCAGTGCATCTGAAGATGGCATCCTGTAGTAGTAGTGTATCAGCCCTGGCTCCTCCCTGTGCATATCCCATCACAGTGCTGCATATGACCGAACGCCTTCTCTCGCCCAGCAGAGAACTCCACCTGGTGCATTAGGGTAACCAGGAAGCACTCTACTTTAGTACAGCGGCCCCCCAGAGCCACAGTTCCCTGCATGCACCCTGAATTCATAGTGTGGGAAACCACACCTGACGACTTTACCCAGAACATGCTGCTGCTCACTCAAGAAAAAGGCCTCCACAAAAGACTATATCCCATATACCATACACCAATTGCCTCCATCAGTACAGATGCCTCAACATGACCACATGACACAAGAGACACTCTGCCTCACACAGTTCAGATGCCCCTCCCACACCAGGCTCCATTAAAGCACACACAGAACTACATTTCGATGAATGCTCTTCCCCTTGCACAGTACGCAGGCTTCCAAGGGCCTACATGCCCCAGAATGCCCTCTGCATCGCTTAGTACAGATGCCGCCATAAAACAGCATTTCCAACGATAAAACCACAGCCAACCTCAGTTCTGAACCCTCCCAAAAAGGGCTAAATACCCCAGAAGGCACATTGGCCTTCCAGTGCAGAAGATCCCGCACTACTAAGAGGCACTCTGCATCACTAAGGGCTGATGCCCTACCAGACAGAACTACACGCCACACAATGCTGTCCTGCCTCAGTATGGTATTGCTCCCTCTCCAACAAAACTACATGTCCCAGAATCTGCTGTGCCTAACAGTATGGAGGGCCCATGCAGAACTACATGGTCCAGAATAATCCGGGCATCAGTTTGGGAATGACAGACAGAAGTACAAGTCGCGCATGTTGATCGCGTTGCCTACAAATGAAGCTTCTGTTCCTCCCTCTTATCTCCTAAATGCTCCTTGGAATTCTCGTGATTTGCATTTCATATCTGCGGGGCGTGAGGCCACTGGAACTTTCAGGCCCACTGCTCTGCGCCAGAGCATGGGGGGGGGGAGGGGAGAATGAATGGGATGGGGTGCTTCAGGGTGTTTGAGTAGACGGGTTGGGATGGGTTCCTTTACATCAGGGCTGTCCAACTCCAGGCTTCGGGGGCTGGAAACATGGCATATTGTCAGGATAACCCACATTAATGTTGATGGATTACATTTGAATGCAATGGCTCTAAATGATGTACATTTTTCTCATGAATATTGATGAGGAGTATCCTGACACCCCGTCCGGTTTGCGGCCCTCAAGTCCTGGAATTGGACACTCCGGCTTTACGTGGAATCCAAGCGTCTGATAATTGTCAGCAGCTGTGACAGCGCTTCAAAGAGGGAGCTGGAAAATGGTGTTAGTGGAAAAAAAGTCAAGGAAACGGAAGTGAACAATACGCATGGAAAATCCCACTGTAAACATCTGTTATCTGTCAGTAGCGCCAAGATGTCCCTCTGGGCATGAACGTGCACTCTAGAGATAGACGTTATGTTATGTTTCAGGGCGCTGGCCACTCTGCCTAACCTAGCACGAGGGAGGCTGCACAGCATGACAAACCCCACCTCTCTTCAGAGGAAGGAAGGGTGCACTGTTCAGATGCCGCCCCCAGGGCTTCCAGTGAACTGTGGGAGATGGACGGGCTTGTTGCCTGGCAGCCAGCATCCCTGTCCGGGGGCCTACACCGTGCATATTCCTGTTTCCGGGGCTCCAGTAGAGCAGCGCTGCTCCCAGAAGTCTATGTTCCTCTTCCAGGCCTTCATTCGGAGCAGCCAAGTACATTGGGGAGGTTACAGTGATACAGGATACATCATGATACCCCAGTTCTTGCAGTAGACCTGTCCAGTGCATTGTGGCAGAAGCACAGTCTTTATCTTGATCATGCCACGTGACACGCATTATTGATGGTACCTTCGAAGACATAACCTGGACGTTGCGGTCCTGGGCTACTAAAACCATTCCAGTCTCTGCTGGCCACAGACACAGCTCTTACCGCGCATGATCACTTTTCCCAGAATTCACTTTGCCTCCCTCAGCAGGCGCATCCTTCATGACTACATGTCCCATAGCACACCTGAGTAACAGGTGAGAATGGGCATCTAGAAATGAAAGAGTAACCTTTGGAAGACCTCTGAGTCCTTCCCATTAGCCAACCAATCCGAGCCTACATTGGTTGAGGGCTACTGGGTGGGCACAGGTGGAGGCAGGTGATGGCTGCCAAGTGCCTGATTCCCACAGATAGGCGGCCAGCCACTGGAGAGGGAGCTCATTGGCTTCCTCCTCCTGCCTTGCCATCTCATCAAAAAAGGATAGACACTAGAAAACCATGGAAAATTAGCGCACTATGGGTTGGCATCATGTGACTTTGTTTTGGAATAGATAGAAGAGCCCTTTTCTCACCCTATTTAATGCCTCTGTCTAATGCAATAAATAGGTCTAGCAAATTAAGCCAGATCTAGCACAGGCAAGAAAGGCGAGAAATCACTTAAACTGGAACGAATGGGAAGATGCAAAGAGCAGTGAAAGGCGAGCAATCACATGCAGATGTCTGACAGGAAGTGAGTTAGACTAGAAGTAAAAAAGAGAGACTGAAAAGGTGAAATTAAGAGAAAGGCAGACGCACAGAGAACACTAAAGACTAAAGTGTTCCGGAAGAGAGAGGGTCCTGTAGAGAAAAGAGGAGAGAAACAGATTAACAGGAAGAGAAATAGATCAAGAGAAAAGAGCTCAGCGATTGACTTGGAGGGAGAGAGGAAGAGACATGACAGGGAGAATGAACCTGAAGAGAGGAATGTGTCAGAAGATGAGACAAAGCGAGAAGGAAAAGGGCTGAAAGAAAGAGGAATAAAAGGAGAGGACAAGGGTTGAGTGAGGTTGGAGAGGGCATGGTCGATAGGGAGGGGGTGAAAGACAGAGGTGCATAGGCAGAAAATGTAGATCCCTTGCCACCAATTGCTCCCCCCTCCCTCACTCTGCCCTGTTAGCTCCCCTTTCCTCTTCTTCTGTCACTGTGGTCTTCCCCCTATGATTGTATAGTGCCCCGTTGCTTCACAAAGCTAGGTCCGCGCTCAATTAATACAATAATAATTATAATGAAGGGGTGGAATGAGAAACAATGGAAGACATAAGGAAGGAGCAAGGACGAGGACCAGGGAAGAAAAACATATTAGAAGAGAGAAGTGTGCAAAAGGGAGTGAAATAGGAAGAAAATGCCAATAACAGGAAATATGCATGCCAACTAGCCCCATCCCATTAAGGCAGTGCTGCTCGTTCGCTCCTTTTTTCGTCCCCAACAAGGAAGCTGTTGAGCCGTATGTGCGCACTTTCTATCGCGCGGATGTAGAACAGCTCCATGCCATTGGATTCAATGGTCCAATCACAGTTGCCACTTCATCCTGTTGGTGGTGGGCTCCCATTTTTGAGGAGGCAGTCACATGGGCTGGGGAGATGCAGTAGGATCAGATGCATGTTGGGAGCTGTTATGGAGGTAAGGAAGGGATGTGGGAGTAGAAGGGTGCTATGTTGCCGGTGACTGAATAGAGGTGAAAGGCCCGCCAGGCCTAACTCACACAACGACCAAAATGGCCCTAGATGGCTCCTCGAACGCTGGACACGGTGGGCGTTATGTATGGTGTGGCTTGGGCCCCGAAGGGCAGTCACGTGATTGCGGAGAGGATGACTAGAATGCTGTGAGGGCAACGGCTCGGACCTGGAAGACCATTCCCAGAATGCTTTGCTAGAGGAGAATGGCCATCTTAAGGAGAGCTCTGTGTAAAAGAGAGCTGTAAGCCTGCAACCCTCCCAGAAATGAAGCTTGCTCTGAGGTTTTCACCACAGGAGGACCGAGTTCCTCCACAGCTTTCCTGTAGTAACACACAGGTCCATGTCGCGGCTCGGGGGCTCGTTGGCATGCTGGCATAGTGGTTTGCCCCAGTCGAGTGGTGTTAGAAGCTCTGCTCACACAAAGTTATGGCCTTTCCATGCAGGCTCACGGTTGATTGTAGCAGTGACGTACATTCTGAGCACTCACAGTTAATAATATTGATGAACAAACCCGAAGTTCATGTTTTATGCGAATGTCACAATGTTTACTGCAAGCAAGTGAAAGGCCAATGTTCAACACGTGGAGCGTCTGCAATCGGGAGCCCAGGTTTACTGGAGCCGAGCACCAAGTGAACTTAATTCTGAATAGCCAGCCGTGGATAAAAGGGCAAACCACAGAGATGTGACTGTGTCACACTAAGTTGATAGCGTTACCCACTAACTAGTGATCTGATAATGTGCACGTGACAATGTGCTGCAACAAGTGTCTATGAATGGTGCAGTGGTGTACACAAGGGATTGACTGAGAATAGTTCCAGCACCGAGAGAACATACGCTGGGCAACATTGAGGGTAATGATCACCAGGGCCCAAAAGCTGCAAATTTCCTAGAACCCTGCTACCTTCCAATCCAATGCACATGGAGGAAAGTAGGGGTGGGTGGGTGGAGGTGGAGGGGTGCGATGTTGTGGGCAATCGGAAATTACTGTGAAGAAAGAGAGCAGGGTTTTTTCATGGAGCCAGCGTTGTGCTGGTGCTGCCCTTCTTGGAAACAGCGTGCCTGGGACATGCCTTTGGCAGAAAGTAAGTGGCATGCAAGGGCCCCCATGCTGTGAGTGTTTGGAGTCGACACCTATCGCATTAGAACCTTGCATGCCCTAACTGGGCCAGGCTGGATTGGTATTCTGGGCTGGTGCCATCCTGCCATTCCAAAAACAAAGTTTTTCTTGTTTATAATTGCAGGCGTTATCGTTTTGCGATGACTACTCAGTTAGTTGATTTGACAACCCATTTCATATTACCCATGTATTGAAGGTGTTGGCAAAGGTTTTCTTTTTGATTACTTTCCCTCCCTAGTTTCCTATAGAACCCCATTCTTTCTGCTCTGGTTTTGTCCTGTCCTGACTTTTTGAAGGGATGTAAAGCCATCAGCTTCACTTCCCTTGCCTTTTTGCTCACTTGAAGAAGAAGAGATTGGCTGAGCTCCTGAATCAAATGAAAAGAGAGAACTATTCCTCAGCCACGTCAATAGACGCTTTTGATTCTATTCTGTATGAGCACAGACTGTTCAGTCAGAATTCATCGATATTCATGATAATCTTCATGCCGAGGATCCAGACTGCAGCAAATACCAATTGGTTACAGATAACCTGATGGGAACTTCTACAGACAATCAACACGACTATCAAGGGATTCAATGCTATTAAAGAAGAACTGAGAGCCAGCTGACTGATGACTATTCAGAATAGGTATGTCTTGGACATGATTACAGCCATGGATGGAGGTGTTTGCACCAAAATTGGAGAATCATGTTGCACGTTCACACCTGCTCCTGGCGATGAGAATGGCACCTCGACAGAATCCACAGAAATGCTGAAGAAGTTACATGTCCAAATGATAGACGAAGTGGAAGACATTGCTGATGACAGTTGGTTTGGATCACTTTTCTTGTGGGTTCCACAATGGTTGGCAGATATGTTCAAGTTCCTTGGAGCCCTGATAGTGATGTTGATGCTTGGATTCTGTGTAATCAGGATAATAATCTCCCAAAGCAAGAAGACTGCCAAGAGATCTGTCGGAATGAAGATCATGTTTGATGTCGTGCCAGGATCGAAGACTAAAGAGCTGACACATGAAGAAATCAGAGACTACGTGAAGGCCAGCATCCATGCACCTGAGAGGACGAAATTCCTGTACCCAAAGAACCTCACGAAGTATGTGGGGAAATGGATTTACTGTAGTCCCAGTGGACAATGCATGCTTATATCTTGGAATAAGGATGAGCATGTGAAATCAGCAGGATGCTTGAAGGGAGTAATAAAGATATGGGTGGCAAAGAAGCATTTCTTTAGACAAGGATGTCTAGATGTGAAGATTGATGAGAGAGGAGAGTGGTTGATGAATCACCCAGAGGGGGGAGTGTAGAGGTGGAGCCAAGTGCCCCCACCCAAATGCTGCCTATATGTTGGGAGCCAGAATGTGAAACACGTGTATTGCAAGTGAGAATACCTATACCAAAGAAAATCCTCGAAGAGTTGCATTGAGAAAGCCGTACGTGCATACAGAACAATATGATGGCCATTTGTATGAAATCCCAGAGGAAGTGGGAAAAGCCAGCGAGAAAGCGGACTGGTGACATCATGAAGAGCAGAATCAACACACCCAGAAGAGATGCACAGATGAGAGAACATAAATATTCTATAAGCTCTAAGTTCAAGGTGTTAAAGATGAGCAACATTTCGGGCTCAAGATGAAGCTGCTCAGGCTAAAGAATAAATAAAGAAGATATTAAGTCATTTCACAACTGTACAGAAGCAGCAACGCAAGTAGACAAAGTATTCTTTAAGGCTGGCTATATAGTGAATAGATTGCAGTGATGCGCCAACATGTATACATAGGAAATGTAAGGACAATGGATGATTCCACAATGCGCTTTAGCAGAACTGGACTCCGAAAGCAGAAAAACTTTTTCAGCCTGTCGCATTTAGAAATCGCAACCTCAACCATGGAGGTGGATCAAAGAAAGGTTTGGTTGGATCAACACCAAGAAGTCAAGGCCGCCTTGTGCCTGGGTGTGCATACAAACAATTATAGAACGTGTGGAAGAACAGCACTCTTGTCTCTAGTGAGGGGCGAGAACATTGAAGACGTTAGAGGTTCATCACATAGTAGTATTTTAAATGCCGTAAGACTCGAAACCATGGTCTACATTCACGTGGTCAGATAAAAATAGACACTATGATTACCTGTATTGAAACTGAGAAAACAGAGTATGCTATTCTCCCTCATATTCTTCAGCACAGAGAACATTTCCAAGGCCGAGTTCAAAGCCCTAATTGACTAGTAGGCTGTAAGTGTGATGATGGATGCCAGGGCTAATTGGTTGAAAGATATGGTTGTGACCAACCCACTTGCACCTGGATGTCAGCCTGCGTGCTGCTTACACATGTGGAACATTACAGAGGGGTACAAGGGTGCCAACCAATTATAGAGGGCCATGTAATAGAGAGCCCTATAGTTTGTGTAACCAATGGGATGTCGTGTATTTGATGAGGTTCATAGTGACCTGCACTAGTGGAGGGCTTAGTTGCCCCACCTGATGTTAGAAACCCAATCAATTTCCCTCACCAGTATGGACCGTATACTTAGATGTTGCCTTTAAGCCTATCACCATTCCAAATAGGTTTTTGTAGTTTGCAACGTAGATTGATGTCAATAGTGACAAGTCTTTAGTATAAATAACCTGCTTTTTTAATATGTTGAATTGAGTGTGAAGATCGAGCGAAGGCGTTGATGTTCATTGTAACTCCCTGTTTTAGATAATTGATATTAAAACAGTTGCACTTTGCCAACTTCTTGAGTCCGTTTTGATTATTGATGTTTCAGTAATATTCTGCATCTCCATCTGTCTCTAAGTATTGCTACCTAGTCTTAAAGGGCTGGGTTGAATCCCCCAGTTCAGCATGAGTGACCCTTATCCATGATTTGGAGAGCATCATCCACACCTCCATGGTGGATGTCTCCATGCTACACTTTGGGCAGAACCCTGACTGATAGTAATTTAGGAGGTAAAGTTGTTCGATTCTGTTGAGTAGTTGTGTAGCAACTACTTTTTCCCAGATTTTGCCAATAACCTGGAGGTTCATAATGGGCAGGGAGTTGGCTAGGTCGTCTGGACCTAGGGTTGGTTTTTTCAAAATAGGTTGTATGGGACCAGGCTTGAGGGTGTCCGGGAAGGATCGTTCTCCGTTGGAGGCATTGATGATGCTGAGGAGCGCATTGAGCACCAGGCCCGTCAATTGTTTAATGATCGGGGCCATAGTTATATCGTCAGAGTAAAAAGTGGGTTAGAGTGAGGCAAACGTTTTTAGAAGATCCGGTTGAAAGAGAGGAGAGAATTTGTTCAAGAGGGGCAGTGTGCGTGCAAGGCTGCAGGGGATTAATGCTGCGAGAGGTTGATTCGGTGGTCTCTCGGACTTTGTCTAATTTTTTCAATAACAAATTTACTGATTCTGTCACATTTTTTTCTGAGTTGCTGTACCTCGGATTTGGAAAAGTGTCTGGTACAATGTTTTACTACTTCAAAGAAGGATTTACTCCTGTTAGAGGCTGCCGCAATGGTGGTGGAGTAGTAAGCAGATGTGGCCTTGGTCATCAGAATCCCACAGTTTGAGCCGAGAGATTTGAGGTTGGTGAGGTCTCCCCAATTATGCTTTTTGCACCACCATTTCTCTAGGCCTCTGATTGAGCGTTTATTGGAGGCTAGCTCGGGGGTGTACCATGGGGTGAATGATGTGGTTTTAGCCCAGCTGGATTTTAGGGAGACATAAGTGTCCACTAGTTTCATAGTAGAGTTGCTGAATAATTCTAGGAGGCCCGAGGCATTCCCTGTGGTGGGGAAGTCTGATATGTTTGCTTCTGGCTCATTGACTGGGAAGGTTTGGAATGGGTGGCGCCGAGTGAGAGAGCATTTAGCCTGACCTTTGTGAGCTGTAGTCGAGTGGGTGACTGATAATGGGATGGCGGCGTGGTCAGACCAGTCATGTGGGATACAGCCTTCACAGGTGATGCAGGGGGATGAGGTGAAGACTATGGGCCTCATCACGACTTGGGCGGTAACGGTAACGCTATTAGCGCGGGCGGTATTAGCACTACCGCCGAACTCCCCGGCGCTAATAGCGCCGGATCACGAGTTCGGCGGTAATGTAAGACCCCATTCCCCACTGAGCCCATTCGGGAATGCCCCATTCCCCATTGGGCTCAATGGAGAACCTTCGCGCTAATACCGCCGGCGGATTTCCCGCCGGCGGTAATAGCGTGAATTTTCGGCGGATTTCCCCCCAGCTCAGAGCTGGGGCGAAATCTGCCAAAGCCCTTATTCGGCGGACCCTTAAATCCGGCAGTAATAGCGCTACCGCCGGATTTAAGGGTTACCGCCAAAGTCGTGATGAGGCCCTATGTCTAGGGTGTTGCCCTTGTTGTTTGTGGGGCAGAGCACAATTTGCTTATGGTCCATGGAAGCGGTCAGTGCAAAAAGCGTGCTTTGAGTGTGGTTGCCAGCTTGTGACAGATCACATTTTGCATATATAAACTAGCAACTAAAAAAGAAAAATACGTATCAATCACATTATTTTGCACCTTACAATTGGCATTGCAGCTTTGATTTGTTTTTGTTATGGGACATGTAATCCTGGATTTGCGGTGGTAAATCCAGGATTACAAGTCCCAAAATGCAAAGAAAAGACTAGACTGAACAAGCACCTCCTAAGTGGAATGGTAGGGAGCGTCAACATATGAGAGGGAGAGAGAAAGCAAGAGAGAGAAAGAGAGAGAGAGAAAGAGCAAGAGAAAGAGAGAGAGAGAGAGAGCAAGAGAAAGAGAGAGAGAGAGCAAGAGCAAGAGAGAGAGAGAGCAAGAGCAAGAGAGAGAGAGAGAGCGAGAGAGAAAGAGAGAGAGCAAGAGCAAGAGAGAGAGAGCGAGAGAGAGCAAGAGAGAGAAAGAAAGAGAGCAAGAGTGAGAGAGAGCGAGAGAAAGAGAAAGAGAGAGGGAGAGAGAGAGAGAGGGAGAGAGAGGGAGAGAGCGAGTGAGATAGAGAGAGATAGAGAGAGAGGGGCGGAATATCAGTGATGGCGAGTAAGGGGAAAAAGAGGGAGGGAGGGAGAGAGAGGAGAAGGCAGAGGGAGAAATGCAGAGGGCGAAAAGGGGAGTAGGAGGAAATGCTGAGGGAAAATGCAGAGGGAAAGAGGGTAGGCAGGGCGAGAAGGAGAAATGCAGGGGGTAGAGGGAAAGGGTAGAAGGAGAAATGCAGAGGGAAAGAGGGTAGGCAGCGGAGAAGGAGAAATGCAGAGGGAAAGAGGGTAGCCAGCGGAGAAGGAGAAATGCAGAGGGAGAGAGGGGGGCAGGGGGAGATGGAGAAATGCCGAGGGAGAGAGAGAGAGGAGGTGGGGCAGAGGGAATAATGCAGAGAGAGAAGGGACAAAGAGAAATGCAGTGGGATGGCGAGTGGAGCAAGGGAGAGGAAGAGTAATGCAGAGGAAGAGAGAGGAGGCAGGGGAGAAGAAGAAAAGGAGAGGGGAGAGAGGGGATTCAGGGGGAGGAGAAATGCAGTGGGAGAGGAGGAGAAATGCAGGAGGAGAGAGAGGGTGCTAGGGGGAGAATTAGACCTACAGAGGGAGAGATGAGGTCAGGGGGAGAAGGGAAAATGCAGAGGGATAGAGAGGGGAGACAGGGGTAGAGGAGAAATGCAGAGAGAGAAAAAGGAGAAGCGAGAGGGAGAAATGAAGAGGGAGGGAAAAGGGAGGAGGGCGAAATGCAGAGGGCGAGAGAGGAGGCGGGGGAGGAGAAATGCAGAGTCAGGGGAGGCTGGTGGAGAAGGAGAAATGCAGAGGAAGAAGGGGCAGATGGAGAAGGAGAAATGCAGAGGGCAAGAGAAAGGAGGCAGGGGGAGAAACAGAACTGTAGAGGAGAGAGAGGGGAGACGGGAGAAGGGGAGATGCAGAGAGATAGAGAGGGGAGCCAGGGAGAGGAAGAGAAATGTAGAGGGAGAAGGGAGGTGGAGAAATGCAGATGGAGGGGGAAGTGACAGGGGAGGGGAGAAATGCAGAGGGAGAGAGAGGGGAGGCAGTGGGAGAAGGAGAAATGCATAGGGAGAGGTAGGGGATGCAGTGAGAGACGGGTGTTGCAGACTAGGATGGAAAAGCAGAACCTGAGAATCGAAAAATGCAAGATGAAAGAGAAGCAGTGGAGACCCGCAGCCGAGAATAATGAGGGCCCAGAGGGAGCTGGCAGACTGCATCCCCGATCACACGGGGAACCTGCCGAGCTCGGCTGACATCCCCACATCTATTCTGGGGGTAATTACGGATCGTGAGCTCCACGGCGGCCTCCTCTCCGCCGAGGAGCTTAGAATACTCCACCGGGCGCCTTGCTCTTCATCTCCTGTTTATCACATCCCCGCCAGGTGCCTGCCTGTGTATAACATCAACCCATTCATAAAGCACACGGCACAGACAGACTTCCTCCAGGCGCTAGAAACAGGTTCTATCATCAACGTACCACTTGTTTGAGGAGCGGTTCCCTTCTTGGGCTGAGTCTCCCGACATCCTTCCATAGGCTTCAGTGGGGCCACCCTTCCAGCAAACGTTCACCACATTGGCGCAAGGACCATTAGGCAGATTGCATTGTCAGCAACTGCATGTGCGTGCATACATTTGTAGGCAATCGAAATCCGGATGGGCTTAGCACATGTATGGCATGGGAGGGATTGGAAGGGTAGGGGTGACAGGAGACATCAAATGTCTGGGTTCAGATGAGAAGGAGAGAGTTAACTGCTTGTAACAGTAACGCTCCACCAAAATAGTCCAGTCAGTGTGTGTTAAGAAGTTTAGATGCACCAACACAAGTACATTTGCGACTCCCCCACAGTCTCTGTGCCTCTCCCTACATTTGAAGGTTGAGCCCCATCCCTAGAGTGACCAGACTTCCCGGTTTTCCAGGGACAGTCCCGGGAAATAACCCTCCGTCCTGGGTCCCCTTGAGTATTTAATTTTAAAAACCCAATCCCAGGTTTACAATGCTGGGTGCCTACTTATTTATTTTATTTTTTTACATTTGTAGAGTGTGCTGCAGCCCAGAGACATCGAGGCGCTATTACATGAAGGTGTACGCAAGTAAGATTATGTATACATAGAAAACATAAGGTACTTAGTTACAGAGAGAGAAACGGAGCGTGGTTACATGTGACATACGTCTGCCTGCAGAGATCATGGCAGGTAAGTTTAGACAAACAGCCTAGTTTTTACGGCTTTGCGAAAGGTTAGGTGAGAGGCAATCCCCCTGAGGTGCGTGGGTAAGGAGTTCCAGTGTGCGGCTGCTAGAGCTGGGATGCTTGAACCGCCCGCATGCACTCTGGTACTCTACAGTTTCGAAATCACGAAATCGGGTCCCGGCACAACTTTTCTTGTGCAAATGGGGGTGTGAAACACTTTTCACCCCCCCATTTCCTCTCCCCTCCCCTCCCCGGCCACTATCCTCCAATGAGAGGAGTGTGCCTGTGAGCACACCCCCTCGCCCGCCCGCAACAGGCCAGTGTCATAGAAATCCCTTCCCCCTGCGATATTTTAGCCTAGATGCACCCCTAGTTCTCCAACAGGCAAAGACGCACAAACCACCTTTGCCATCAATGGAATCAACTAGCAAAGGCATCTGTAGTCACCTGCCTGTGAGAAATGGACATAATACCCGGGCTCAATCCCGCTCAACCTATAGAGCCGCTGAAGGTTGCCTCGGCAACCCTGATCAACAATATAGCTCAGAACAGAAACATCGGCGTCTAGCCGAGATGGTCCGCAGCTCACAAGCTGTCTGACATAGATCCTCAACGGGATTGAGCCCGGGTATTACGTCCATTTCTCACCATGCTTGTATACTTTCAGTCAACTCGATACAGTATAAATTTATTAGCCCTGGTTTGAAAAAGGCAATGGTGTACTTGCCGAAACACGTGTCACCTATGGGCTAAAACATGATTATTAAACAAACACTTATCTTAAGTACAATTTGCTGAGTGTGGCGCAGAATCAATTTTTGGAGGGGCTTCCAAATACCGATATAATTAGCCAGAGCTAATCCTTTGAATTAAAGAAGAAGGTTTTTGTGGCATTCTTGAAGCCAGTCAGACAAGTGGTACCTCTGATATCGCTGGGAAGAGAGTTCCAAAGAGTCAGTGCACTAATATCAAAACAGTTACCCCCAAAATGTTTCTATTTGAAATGAAGCACAAAAAGTTTGCTCAAACCGTTAGAGGGTAGGGATCGTAGAAAAGGCAGCTTCTGTAGCCACTGTGTCAAATAGGCAGGTGTTTGGTTCGCCATACACTTATGAGTAAGCTGTACGATCTTGGGGGAGGTCCGATGGTGAACCGGTACCAATGCAGAGATCTCCTTGCTTGCGTAACATGCTCTGCTCTTGCTAGCCCACACACAGCTCTAACAGCCCCATTTTGGGCCACTAGCAGAGTCTTAATATTACCCTTTGCTGTGCCCACCAGAAGGCTATTACAGTAGTCGATCCTGCGGTTTACTAGAGCTGTAGTCAATATAGAGATGTTCGCTGTAGACAGATGAGGCTTAATCCGCCTAATCAGCTTGGTCGTATAAGCACATACGGCCTTGATGTGTAAAACATGTTGCTTCATAGAGAGGCTAGAGTCCAAGTGGACCCCAAGGGTCTTTACACAACAGCTGATCTGGATCCTACAGTTCGCAATTATAAACTGCATGTATTCTGTGCCAAGCCTCTTAATAGACTGGCTGGAGCCCGCCAGCATAAGCTCCGTCTTGCTGTTGTTAAGAGCCAGCGAGTTAGAGGCCATCCAAGCCTGGATCATCATATATACTTGATTGAATCTGGCTGTGTCGGCCTTATATTCTCCAGTAAGCGCAAAGAACACCTGGGTGTTGTCGGCGTGATTGGTATGACCAATGTCGGCGGCATCCAGGAGATCAGAGAGTGGGCACATATAAAGATTAAACAGGATGGGAGAAAGGCAAGCTCCTTGGGGTACACCACAAGTCAGCAGCGGAGAAGGTAACTGAAACTTTTCAATAGCCACTCTAGATTCTCATGGACCCAGAAATGAAGCCAGCCAAGAAATTGCTGGCTCCTAGCAATTCACGTACCTTCTTAATCTTTCACGTAGGAGTTCATGGATCACTGGGTCAAAAGCCGCGGAGGGGTCCAGCAACATAAGCAAAGCAACTTCACCATTATCAGCTGTGTCAGCTAGATTAGCTTGTAAATCCAGCACAGCCGTCTCCGTCTCCGTTCCATGACAAGCCCGAAAACCTGATTGGAGGGCACTCAATAGTCCACATAAGCTTTTGAAACTGAAGATAAGCCACCCTATCAGATGCTAGCAATGGGGAATTCCTTCATTGCACAGCACGGAATAAAAGAGCAAAACACGCCACAAATTAGAATCCGGATTTCCCCGTGGTTGCGATTTTTGAGTCTTAACTCCAAGGGTTTAAACACCCATGAAAGTGCTTAGAAGCAGCCAACAAGGAGCAAAGGTGCTTTACAAAATAGGAATTTAACAAAGCCACGTCAGGATGAAAAGCTTGTAGTTGGCCGAGAACCACTTGGAGCCTATGGCAAATCTTACTTTTACAACAGCTGGGGGGTGGAACTATGCTCCGCCGGCTAGATATCAGAATTCATAAACCCTGTGTGCCTCTTGCACTCCTTTCTCGTTGAGCTATAAAGGGTGTATACGTTGCCAGTCATCACCGTATTAGTATTTTGGCTCCAGTACTTTGTCCAAGAAAGTGCCTCATTGGGCCTCCACCCAGGGCCAACCGACTGATATGTGTGTAAAAAGAAGAAAGTAAACCGGGGCACAGAGTGGGAGCGGCGTGAAGCCCACATCTCCATAATTTCAGTGTCGTTTGGCCCTTTGTGACAGAGAGGCTGAATTCACGCCTCGGTCAGCCCAATCCTTGGCTGATGACGTGATTGTCTGCAGAACTGGGGCCATAGACGGCGTAGCCCTGAAACACTGTGGGGCCGTTGAGAGGCAGCATAAGGACCAACGTCACAGCTGCCATAGCACCCAACTGAACCTTTTTGGAGGTGGCAAGGGGCCTCCTCCTGGGGTCCCTGCTCCCTCCAGACACAAGCTTGTTTGCCCTCTTGAAACATCGCAGATCAGAAAGTCGAGTTGTCCCCGGAGGTCCTGAAGACGAGGCGTTCAACACATCCCTGAGGATAAAGAACTGGACCCTGGAGAGTCAGCTGGAAGACACTCTCTGATCAGCCAACCCTAAGGATAATAGGGCTCCCCTGAGGTTTGAGTACTTGAAACAAAAGAGAAGGTGGGGGGGGGGGCTCTGCCTGGGCCAAGTGACCCATCACTGAAGGTGGCGAGACAGACCAGGCCCACCTTAGTTTGATGCAAAGGCGCATGGACACATGCTGCACCTAGAAGAAGAGGGCTGTCAAGGCAGGGCCTGATGAATGAACACCGGATCTTCAAATGCTGTAATTATTTGAACAAGTGAAATATAAGAAGATGGGTAAAGAAGAGTTGTATTTGGATATGTGCGAGTTATTTAATGAAATGGATGGATGTAGTGATTAGAGAAATCAATTGAGGAATCATGAAATGCTATTTCCATCGTAATTAGTCTCCACCGCCTTAGATCACTATGTGATGTCAATACAGGTTCCTTGGGTATATGTGTATAACCAAGCTGCGCCTTTGTGCGCGTCTTTGTATGTTGTATGTTATTTACGTCTTATTGATTAAGAGAACAACATATTCTTCAAGGGAATTAGATGTTTTATTTTGATTATTATTGATGTTGTTATTAATAAAATAGTTTAATTGTTGAACACAAATATTTCAGAGCTTCTAAGATGTTGCATGTAGATCCTTTTGCATAAGGGTTGTGATTAATTCTATGATTTATTTAATCTTATTAATGTAATTGTGGTCAGTCATGTAACGTGTTGTTTTCAAATGAATTAATAAATACATCTTGAAAAAAAGGACACATAGTTATTCTGGAAAAGTAGCTTGTAATCCTATCCCGATAGCACCACAGTATTTTCTACACAGTAAAATATCAGAAAAACTAGAGGCTATATGTGTATTAAACAGGGTTTATGAAGGATTGTTCAAATCCGCACACAGTAGTGTTAATATGTATGATTATGTTCTAACTTCAAGTAGTGTGCACATTATTTACACATCTAATGAAGCAAGCCAAAACACTGGTGTTTCATGCCCACAATTGTTGCTTCATCAGGATTTGAAACTTAACCACTGTGTCTGTGTACAAGGACGGTTCATTTTATGTCTTTTTCTTGAAAGACGGTCTTTATAATATGACTGCCACGATTTTGATCACTTCTCTTCAGCCAGTTAGAAACAAATCCATGAATGCAGCGCAAAAGCCTGTCTTAATGACCGGAGGTTCTTCGTTCCACTTACCTCTGATACTGAGGCCTTTTCTCATATCCCCAAAGCCATGCTCTAACCTAACTTTAAAATCTAGGTCTGATAACCTGATCTCTAGCAACCTAGAGTTTTGTAGCGCTGTCTGCACCACTTATGTTTAATTACCAGCCATGGACTATCCTGATCCTAGTGATCTGGAGATGTGTTACCCCCGGCACTGACCCATTGTGGCGAATTAACTTCCGGGGCACCAGTGCTCCAGGGATAAAAATTGGTTTCTAAACCATCAACCCATCCCACACCTCTAGTACACCAGAAGGGATCGGAACAGATTGGAATAGATGTACCTCCTTGTCCATTTTTTGGTAACGTGGACGGAATTTCAGGATTATCTCTAAAAGTCGTGAATTGTTTGATAATTGCAACACAGTGAAAAAACTATTATTACCAAATGATAAAAGGGACTGTCCAGTCAAGTTTGTATAAAAATAGCTACTTTATTGTTACTACAACAGACAGTTCTGGCACACTACAAATACGAGCACCCTGTAAAGGAAAACAGAGGACAGACAGTTTCACGAAGGAAAGGGATGCAGTCTGGATACTGACAGGAGGGTAGTTGGCAAAGTAATCAGTCTTACTGTTCAAGGTTATTTGGTTCCAGCACCAAGGGGGCAAAGGGTCGTAACTGTCTCTAGTGGCCATCGGAGAAGGACCAGGGGGCAGAACCATAATGTACCTGGTGCTAAAGAAGTTCTTGGTGCTCAACAGCGTTGAGGCGGTTCCAGCCCTTGAGACAGAGTTAGAGGTGGGCGACAGCTGAGGGTACCAGGTGGCAGGCAGTTCGGCAAGCAAGGCTGGGCGGACGTCTGCAGGCTTTCCGGCGCGACGGCTCGGAGCCAAGAATCATTGTCTCTCTGCTGGTTGGCAGATCTGGAATCCTGGTCGAGGCGGCTCGGACGGCTCTTGTGACTGCAGTGTGACAGCAGTGCAGCCGGATGCGGTTCGAGGACTTAACTGTCTCAAAAATGTCCTTAAAAGATGGACAGTGGATGATGTTTGTGTGGCACTCCTCCTAGCTTTTTCATAGGGCTTGTGTCCTTTGAAGGTGGATGGCCCAAAGCTCAGCAGAGTGTTTGCAGACAACGGCCTTGTCTTTTGTCCACAGACTCTCTGGCACTTCCCACCTAGGAAGCTTGCTGGCAGAACCTAGCAGAGCATGCTGTGTGCTGGCTGGTTACCAGTTCTGGAGCTGCTGGATGGGTCCTCTGAGTTTGGTATCTCCCTCTGTTCCCTGGGAGATGTTTAGGGGGGGGATTGTGCTCCCCTCTTGGAACACCTGGCCTTCCTTCACTGGCATAAGATGTAAGCTAGACTGTACCTTCCGCCCTAGTCTAAATGAGTCCTTCTTAATCCTTTTGATGTCGTCGGATGATCTGTCAAGGGAGGGATTCAGCCCTTTCTAAAAGCCAAATGTGGCCCAGTATTTGGTGCAGACTAAGCCCATCTTAATGAACCAATCCTGGGTCCCCATCAACATTCTTCTGTTACCAGAGTGCTCTGCAACAGGACAAACACGGGGTGACAACACATACCTAAGCCTCCCCATCTTCCTGTCTGCTGTAGATCAAAGTGTCTCTCTGGTTAACTGAGCCCTCTGTGACTGTTGAGTAAAGCGTAGATCTCCCATGAAGTTTGTACTGGGAGCAGACTTCCTGTCTCCCCAAATCACATCCTTCATCCCTCTGAAAGGGGTCTGCTCTGCAGGGACACCTGTGGTAACTGCTGTACCCAGGCAGGCCATTCAATGCCTTTCGTACAGAGAGCTGGGAACTAGCTTCAAGTTGACACATTGAATACCCAAGGGGCGTTAGCCCTGCCTTCCCTGTTGTCTCTTCCAGCAACCAAGCCTCTCGGGCTTGCCTCAATTATCTTGTTAGTATGCACTGCCACTAGCCAGTGTAGACAAAAGGAATGCAGATTCATGGAACCTTTGATATTTAAATTAGGCTGCCAATGGCTGGAGGAAGGTGTACCTTTTTCCACTTCTTGAGATGCTTTGATGTACCTGGGGCTGTCACATTCCAGCTGAATATGACTGGGGAAGACGGTGGCTGTAGGCTGTGTCTTTCCAGAGTACACGTGACTATGCATTTTGTGCGTGAAGCAGATGAAATGTGCCCGGAATAGCCTTACACATTTCTGGGAAGCGATCTCCCATCATTCCATTTCATTATTAAAAAATCAAAAAGCCCAGGCGAGCGCATTCTCCCTGTGCGGACGGTCGAATTCCTCACACCCATTATAAGTAGGACTGATACAAACTGTTCCTAGCAACCATGAGCCTCCTCCTATAGCCCCAATTTTTAACACCCTACAATGAAACAGACTGGCCATTGGACCACTGGTCTCCCTACATTACCTACCAAGGGACCACCTGGCCAAAAAAAGCTTGGGCTCTGCATCACCCACACCTTTAGCACCCAGGCAACCCCTATATGAGCCTGTGCCTAGTAAGGTGCAGTCCCATGTTCCTCTCTCCTCCCCAGTATTTAATACTTAGGAATAGACAAGCCGGGCTCAGGTAATATGGTGCACAGTGTCACCACTATGGTTAGACTACAGCGCTTTTCCCTAGTGACAAGAAACATTGTTTTCCCTTACACTCACCAAGGACAACTAGAAGTGGATCAGTGGATCCCTCGTGACTTGAGGCTCTGTATCATCCCTACATTAAGATGTTGCCTGGCCCCAGTGCTGGGGAGGAAGGTGCTCTCCTAAATTTCAATATCAGGAATGGCCCATCTGTCCCTCGTGACCTGGACCATTGAGCTCACCCTAGATAACCCTGGTATTGACTGAAGAAGCTTTCCTAGGGACTTGGATCTCTGTATCCACTCTCCGCTTAATATCTGGGCTTTTGGTGCCTGTCCCTAGTACCCAGAGATCTGTGCTGTCATCCTACATTTAATTCCAGGAATTGGGCAGTATGACCCCAGTGAGCTGGACTTCTATGCTTCCATATATTTAACACAAGAACTGAAGCACTCAGACTCTAGTTAGTTAGGGCTATTTGCCCACTCTGCTTTTAATACAAATGTTTTATCTGCATCCCACTTATTTACCTGGGGCTCTGTGCTTGCATTCTATATGAAATACCAGGACTGGAGCCTTCTGCTCCCATACCTTTCATACCAGGATTGGAGCAGATTTCCCTAGAGACCTGAATCTCTGTGCTCCCCTTCCTGTAATACTAGGACTGGAGCTGCCTGACTCTAGAGATCAGGAAGAAGGAGTTCTCCTAACCCTTAATATCTAAATATCAAGGAGCATTTGTCCCTAGTGACCTGGGGCTCCGCACCTTCATCCGGAAACCGTAGATATCTTTGGAAAAAAAACGAATGGGTAAATAAAGGAGGTGGGTGGGAGCAGGTTATCTGAAAGGGCTGCGGGAGGCAAAAACTAAGGTTATTTTTGAAAAAATAACCTTCCGTTGCTTCTCCCTCGATCATTTCGGATTGGAACAATTCATGGTAACACCCTTCATCCAACATTTATTTGCAGCAGTGGAGCAGCCTCGCCCTAGTGACCTGGAGCTATGTGCACCCCAACCTTTAAAGCCAGGACTGGACCACCCTGTAAGTGGTGACTGCGTCATATTTAATGTAAAGAGCACAGAGAAGTCACCAATATAGCAGAAGTCGCATTTTTTAAAACCAGTTCCGTCAATGGCTGGGGCGCTGCCTCTTGAAGGTACGCACACGCGTGCAGTATAAATAAACGGGGCGTTCCCAGCCACGGCAGTGCGACTGGGAAGCCCAAGCAGCACAGACGTGTGTGTGTGAGTCTGTGCAGGCTGGGGGGCTTAAGGGTATCGCTGGGGGTCAGGAACAACCCCCAACAGTGGCGACGAGTGGGGGATGATGCTGGGGAAACAGCGGTGATAGAATCTTCAATTTTTTCCCCGAAGCGGAATCTTGATGGGAGTTTGTTTCATGACGTAGGCCGTGCCTCACCCAGGCGGCTGGTGGCCATTTTGGATTTCGGCCGTGGAACTTCACTAAGCTCCGGTTTAGGCGGTGAGTGGCATCCAGGCCAAATTTTTAGTGGCATCATCGGGGTAAGGGCTAGGGTGCCCCGCTGGCTACTCTTTGGTGCCCGGTACACCCGTCATACCTCCAACAGGGTTGGTGCTTAGTCACGGCTGAGCACTGGCCCTGATATTAAAAACAAAAGAATAAATGGCAGGCGTTTGCAGTGCAGATCGTTTACAGGGGTGCTTGTCAACCACATTGATCATGGCGTTGCACTGGCAAGTTAGGTATTCAAGTTCTTCCGGGGTGCACCAGTGCTGTGTACCTGAATTCGTTCTGTCTGGTACCCCCTCAGTGGTGGTTCAGATATGTATACCTGGCCGTGTCCCTGCCCCTGCCTCCCTGAAGAGAAGACAGAAGAGAAAAAGACTTAGGGTAAGTGTGAGTGTGGTGTGTCTTTTGTGATTGTGTGATCTGTATGTGTGCTTGCGTGTGTTTCTGAATGTAGTATAGTGTGATGGTTTGTAAGATTAGGGGAGTGAGTATGTAACTGCATGTATGTATGTGTCTGTTAGCATCAGGGTGTGTCTGGGAATGAGTGTGTGGACATGTGTTTGTACTGCTGGTCCCTGTAAATACCTTTCAGAGGCTGCTGGCATGGATGGGTTGTGTGTCAGCAGCGTCATGCATGGGATTTAGAGTGACTATCACTGGCTGAGGGAGATTGTATCTACAGCTTCATGGAATGTTAAATGTTAAATGTTAAAGGTATTTGTACCGTGCACCATCACCAACGGAATTGGTCCCCATGCGCTCTGGCGGATCTGTAAATGATAAGGTGGGGTGGGTTAGTAAGGTGAAGCGGGGGTAGGATAGTGAGAGGAGTGGTGTTGGCAGCTTCAGCTCGGTATACACCAGATGCTGAGCTTTGGTGCGGGTATTGGATCGGTGACAGGCTGCGTGTGCTGTTGGTCCGGCTTATGTGTTGTTGCAGTGTTGTGAAGTGCGTGCGGCTTGTTGTGCGAGAGATGGTTGTGTGAGTTTTTTGAGTGAGATAAGTATGCAGAGTTTGAGCTTATATTGGTTAGTGGGTTACCTGACCTTTGGCATGCTGGCATTTGCAGTTCTGTCCCAGTGTGGCACCAGTTGACCCCCACAACTCTATCTGGATGCGGCGCGGGCCAATGTTTAGAGTTCTATCTGGGTGTGGGCAAGCCAACATTCACAGTCCCATCCAGAATCGGCGCAAGCTAGCGTCTAGACATATGTCCAGGTGTGGGCATGCTATCATTCGCAACCCTATCTGTATGCTACGCAGGCTGGTGTTCACAATTCCACGTGTGGCACACGCCAACATTCAAGTTTCATCTAGGCGCGGGCTTGCTATCCTTCAATCAATCCCATTTAGATGCGACGCAGGCCAATGTCCACAATTCTAGGTGTGGCCTGTGCTAGTCTTCAGGTTTCGCATAGGTGCGGGCATGCTAACGTTCGAAATCCTATCTCGATGCGACGCAGGCTAATATTCACAAATCTATCTAGGTGTGGGCATGTTGGCATTCAGGTTTCACCCAGATGCGGGCGTGCCAACACTCATGGTCCTATCTAGATGCGATGCAGGCTAATATTCTCATTTCTACCTAAATGTAGACATGCTAATTTTCACAATTCTATCTAAGGGCGGGCATGCTAGCATTCAAAGTCCCCTCTAGATGCAATGCAGGCCAATGTCCACAATTCCATCCAAGTGTGGCCATGCTAATATTCTCAATTCTATCTAAATGCGTCTGCCGGTCTGGATACGGTGCATCCGGTACGTGCGAGTGGGTGAGTCACTTGAGGGCTTTCGTCTGGGTCTAAGTATGTGATCAGTCTCTGGAGCCTTCCTTTTGTGGCTATTTTCCATGATACCTTATGCTCTGTCGGGTGGTTAGCTCTTTGGTTTGAGTCTTTGTCCAGATTGAGAGTGGCCGGGATTGGAGTTATTTTCATCGTTGTTTTAATGTCTGCGCATTCTGGTGCATCTCTGTTGTGGTTACCCTGTGAAGAGCCATGATTTGAGCAGTTTCCTGAATGCTAGGTGGTTTGTTGTGTTCCGTATATTCTTAGGTAGGTTTTGGGTGCCTGGTGGGAGAAAGAGGATCCTCCGATTTTTTTTCTGTTGTAGGGTTTTGGTTCCAGGCGTATGTCGGTGCTTGATCTTAGTGTTCTTGTCGGTTGATGTATGCGTAGTTTGTCGCTTAGGAATTCTGCGCCTTGTTTGTGTATTGCTCTGTGCGTGATGCACATGGACTTGACCTTTATTCGCTGTTTTAGTGGTAGCCAGTGTAGTATTGTTAGCGCGGGTGTGATGTGTTCTCTTCTGGGTAGCTTGAGGAGGAGTCTGGCTGCTGCAATTTGTATGTGTTGTAGTTTTTTTAGAAGTTGTTCCGGCATGCCCAGGTATAGGCTGTTGGCATAGTCTACTCTGGACATGATCAGAGCGATGATGGTGAGTGTTTTGTTGGCGAACGACAGGAACGGTGGAACGGTGGGATCCTTTTTGCTGCTCGCAGGAGGAAGAAACATTTCTTGATTACCGAGTTTACTTGTGGCTCTAGAGTGAGGTTGTTACCCATCAGTACCCCTAGGTTTTTTACAGTTGATGATGGTTCTGGTGTGGTGCCGAGCTCTCTTGGCCAGGGGATGTAGTTTATGTCTCCTCCTTTTTTTGAAACTATCATTATCTCTGTTTTGCCTGAGTTGATTTTGAGATGGTTGAGGTTCATCCAGTTGAATATGTCATGAAGGCAATTCTCTAGTGTGGTGTTTTCTTCTCGGGTATCTTGTATGTTGAAGATTATTTGAGTATCGTTGGCGTAGTTGTAGCATGTGAGGCCGTGTTTTTTGATGAGTTTGATTAATAGGTACATGTAGATGTTGAATAGCAGCGGGGAGAAGGATGAACCTTGTGGTACTCCGCACGTGGAGTCTCTGGGTTTGGATTGAAAAGGTTTCATCCGTACTGTTTCTGTTCTGTTTGTTATGAAGGATTTGATCCATAGTAGGGCAGTGTCTGTTATCCCTAGTCCTTCTAATCTCTTTATGAGGATGGTGTGGTTGACAGTGTCGAAAGCTGCAGACAGATCAAGGAGAATCAGGGCTGTACTGTTGTCCGAGTCTGCCTTTGTTTTTAGGCCGTCCCATATTGAGAGGAGTGCTGATTCTGTTCCTCTCATAGGTCTGAAACCAACTTGTGCCAGGTCTAGTAGGCAATGCTCTTCTATGAATTCTTGGGTTATTTGGTAGACGTACGTTTCTAGCAGTTTGGCTATGTACGGTATGTTGGAGATGGGTCCTCTACGTTTCCTGTTGTGTCTTTGAGTAGTGGTATGAACCTGAAGTGCCCCCTCCCCCCCGGGCGGAATTTAGTGCTGTTGGTCACGTGGCATTTACTGGATGTGTTTATGTGTCGCCCTCTAGAATCAGTTGTATGGCCTCATTTTTCTAAGAACATTGTGTCACAAATAGAAACATTTCAGCACATTACTTTAAACATTTTTCTCGGGGGCAACCCCTCCCGAAAGCCCCCTCAATTATTTTGGATTCAGTGTAGGCCCTGCCACTGGAAATATTGACCAGAAAATGACTGGCAGTGAATCATGAAATTTACTGGATATTTTTCATGTTTCCCTAGAGAAATAATTTCAAATTGTATGGAATTTTAGCCACATGTACTCCAAAATTGTGCTGCAAAATGCATCTTTTCAGCACATAATTATTATTTTTTTTTATTCTTGGGGGTGGGGGGATCCCTCTCCTGCAATGCCTTATTTATTTTGAATTGCGTCACTATGCTTGCATTAATTTGACAAGATATTTAGGGCCCACTATCACCTGAAGGCTCACTCATGAATCTTTTAGTTTCTTGGTGCCCCCTTATGGTCTTCCTGCTTCCTCCACCCCAAACCACCCCTCCCCCCGCCCTCACCACAAGTTTCCTCCACCACTGAGTTGCATTACATTACACGTTGGATTAGAAGAAAGCGCGTGGTGGCAGCAAACGTTGCTACGGTGGCCTGAAAGGGTTAAAAAAATAAAGCCGCCCTTCCTTGTCTGTGCTGCGCACATGGACAGCCTGGGAGAGAGTGCGCAGAGCTTTCACAGCCGCAATTCCATTACAGCCGCTTTTAATTCGATGCCGACGAGTTTGTGGATCTTAATAGGCCCAGCGTTGTTTTATTCTCCCACCCCCCTCTTGAATTTATTTAACTACAGATTGATTTAATTCGGTTCACGATTCCTCAGCTCTCCGAGGCCTTCGGAGGCAATCATGGGTTGGGGAAGGGCAACCCTCAAGGTCCTTTTGGAGAAATCAATGGCGGTATGTTCACCCTGGTACGTGCCCAAAATGTCCGTCATGAAAAGGACACAGCCACTGGGAATGTCTTGCTTTTTTCCGCAGGTTCCGGGGTACGTGGCAGCAACCCCCAGGTAAGATGGGCAACGTTCCATACCAGGCCGGCCCACAGGGACCGTAGGCCCCTGTTTAAGGGGTGCTGCTGCACTACATACTCGCAGCAATGTTTAAAGTGAGTGCGTTTGTGTAGTGCATGCAGCAAACACAGCAACCTCTAGGCGCTTAGATCAATATTACGCGAAGGTCAATTTGAGCGCGACTGGGATATGAGAAGGGAGCTCTAGGAAATCGTGGGGCTCTCCAGTCCTTTGTCTGGTGAGACCCTTGAGAGTGGAGGAGGGCATCGTGAGCAGGGGAGCTTGGAGTGTAGAGTGTAGGCCCAAGTGTGGGCCATGTAGTTCCCAAACTGGTTCAAAACAGAGAGAAGCATCTTGGAAATATCCAACCACAACATGTCATTGACACCCAGCCCTCTTTTGATCACTATATACTATCCCTCCTCAGGAAACTCTTTCCATTTTAGCGAATCGGAACCCTACTACTTGCCCTAGTGACCCGTGCCTTTCTTCTTTCATCAAAGAGCGTGCTGAAATCTTGAGCTTTCGCGTCACCAGCTTAACTTAAACGCCTGATTCACACATTCGTATGTACCCAATATCTTGAAACATGCTTGGTTGTCTCCACTTATTAAGGAAGATGCTCTGGCCCTGAAGCGACTCACTAGGAATGTCTCCTTCATATGAAACATTCTGTACAAAGCAGTCTGCTGGGGGGCCGCCAATCTGCCTTTCCTCCTTCCAGACGATGGGTGCAAGGCACATTCTGCTCCAACTTATAGACAAGGGTGCGGTTGGAGTGCTCATGCTGTTAGACCTGTCCTCCTCTTTCCATACTCTGGAGCATACCATCCTTATACAAAGGTTCTAGACAATAATGAGAGCTTCCGATAAGGCTTTGTCCCGGATCTCCTCCTTTCTTTGATTCCCATCCTGAAATAGTCACGTGTGGCGTTCCCCAGGGATCATGGATCTCCCTCCTTGATGCTCAGTATATACCTAACGCCTCTGCGTGATCTCCTTGCAAACCTTGGTGTTGTCTTTCAACATTTTGCAGCTGGTTCCCCAGATCACCACTTAACTAGACAAGAATCCAGAAGGAAACCTCCTATATATTCAAACCATCTTCCGGATCATTGAAAGCTTCATGACAAAGAATCACTTAGGCCTCAATAGTAAGGCGATATGCCCCGATGTGGTGGGCCAATGCTGTAGGTAATAGCCCGCCATCCAAGTTAACGGCCCAGGGGCAGCGAGGTTCCCTTAATGAGGGTCGCTGTGCCTTTACCGAAAGAGTCAGCACGCCAGAGAGGAAGTCCCGTGGAAGTCTGTTTTTAATGTCCATGGCTGTGATGTCATGAAGACGGACTTGCTCAGAACAGCACTTGGTGGTGTTGGCCCTGCAAGAAAGGTATGCTTATTTTTCTTTTTCACAAAAAAAGTCACCAGTAGCACCTGTGTAGAAAATTACACGGGTGCTAATTGGTGAGTTGGAGTGAAGGGAAGGCGGCGCTGGCTTCCAAGGCAGCTTGGAACGCGGGCTTGTACCACACAGTACAGTCTGCATTCCGAGCCACCTGATTGGCCAGCGCTACCACCCAGGGTGCTAATGATAAGACAGAACTTTGTTTAGTTTTCTCAGCAACATTCCTACCACTATGTTAAGATACCCAGAGATACACCTTGCGGGTCTTCTCATTCACACCTCCAACAAAGTAAAGACCCTGGGTGCCATCTCCGGCTCCACCTTGTCTATCAAATCCTGAACAAATTCAGCTGTTAGTTCGGCACATTTCACTACAGCCCTGCTATCAGAGACCAACTGAGCAACTATAGCCAGAGCTGCGTTAGGCTCTAAGATCGGGTATTGAAAGGCTCTTCATGAGGACACCATCAAGTATCTAGTCAACTTGCTACAAGTTCTCCAAAACACAGCAGCGAGAATAATGACACTCCCGTTCTTAGGAGACTTCATTGTCTCACAAATGGATCTATGGCTCCTTGCCAATATACATCAAACACAGCTTACAATGGGGATCTTTGGCTCATATCAGGATCAAACGGCTCAAAATTGCTCGGCGGGCCCAGAATTAAACAAGTGTGCTGCTCAGCTGGGGCCGGTTCCTTTACTGCGATCCAACACTGCAACGCTGTCAGAACCGCCACCAACCACGTAGAAAATCGACGCCAGTTTAGGAAGACTGTCAAATCTCTTCTTTTCTAAATGGACTCTGATCACGGACGAGCACTAAGATACCTTTGAGTTTCTTTTCTGTCACTCCCCACACAAAGAGAAATAGAAATATGAGGGGGATTACTGCATCTGAGACACTGCGTGCAGGGTGGTTCCTGCTGCCAAGGCTGGGCTGCTGATTAACTTTTTCGCTATTAAAAGAAGTTTGCACTGCAGATCCAGCAACAACAAAAAACAACTCCCCAATAAAGGAAGAAAACAAGCCTGATTACATGTTCAAATACTTTCCTCCTTGGGAAAGAGGTTGACAATCTTTTGGAGTCTTTGCTTTTCCAGGCCTTGTTTCCTTCGCTCTCCTGTTCTAGTGCCCAGCGGGCCCCAGTGTCCTCTCTATCTCTCCCATGGGGTATTCTAAGCTCAGCAGAGAGGAGAGGGCAGAGACTGGGGGGGGGGGGTAAACCCCCGAGATCAGCCCCCTCGTGGGACCCACGGGTATAGGTCCCTGGCTAGATTAGAAGGTGGGTCCTTCTCATCTGTGTAGCCCAAGTTCCTCAATCGATTCCCTCACAGCTGAGCAGGTCATTATCACACTCAAATGGCAGGATAACCACCCACGCACATAAAGCCCCAGACCAGGGGGTCTTCCCTGCCGGACAGGCCTGGAAAACCCTGTGTACTGATAGTTCTCAAGAAGCGCAATGAACAACTCACTAACATGGCCACCTGAGGTGACTGTGATGGAACACCATGCTCCAGTCGTTCCTTTCTCATCTTACAGGAACATGTAGTAGGTTGCACTAAATCTAAATTCACACTGGGTTTTGTACCAATAATGGCATTTCTGATTTTTCGCATTTCTTTTACAAGCATGTAGTCTGATAGGACACTTCCAATGCAAATCAAGGCTTATCCCAGCATGCACTTGCTCTGACTGGTCCCCACTCTCCCTAGCCCCAAAAATGTAGATATGACCGGGCATTCAATCATGGTACAATTAACTGTTTAACCATTTTCTGACCCAATGTGTTTGATGCACTTCAAGACAATGACAAGATCTAAAGTTCTCCCTTATCACATGCTCGGCTCTGAACTTCTCGTCTAGCCCATGCCGAGCTCTAAACCTCTCCTTAAAACTATGCCTATCTCAGAACTTCTCCTTTAGACCAAGAAAAGCTCTGGATGTCTCATTTATCCCAGCATACCAAGCTCTGGTCTTCTCCTTTAGTCACAACGAGCTCTGAACTGCTCTGTGAGAACATGCTGCACTCTACACTTCTCAAAGAGCACATTATGAGCTCTAAAGCTCTCCTTTAGCTCATGCTGATCCCGTAACTTCTCATTTAGCCCATGTCAAGCTCCAAACTTCTCCTTTAGCCCACACCAAGCTCTGAACTTCTCCTTTAGTCACGACGAGCTCTGAACTCCTCCTTGAGAACATGCTGAACTCTGCACTTCTCCAAGAGCACATGATGAGCTCTAAAGCTCTCCTGTAGCCCATGCTGACCCCAGAACTTTTCCTTTAGCCCATGGCGAGCTCTAAACTTCTCCCTTTTCCTATGCCGAGGTGTGAACTTCTCCTGGAGCCCATGCTGCACTCTTAACTTTTCTTTGAGTCCATGTTGTGCTCTAAACTCCTCCTTTGTCCATGCTGCACTGTGACCTTAGCCAGTGTCCTACGTCTATTTCTATCCACCTCATTTGTCCCTCTGCTTTCTTCTGCCCTAATTTTAGCACGTGGGGATCAATGCCAGTCTGCTGGCACCGTATTTTCAAATATGTCTTGGAATATGGCTGATCTACCAGAGTCAGAAATCACATCTACAACGCATGTTGTGGTGTCGCCGACCAATTACAAGCACTGCGAGGTGGGGGGTCATTCCAGAGAGCAAGAAGAAGAACCGAGGGGGACAGGCAACTCTCACTCCGTTCTCCAACAACCACACATGTCTGGCCTGCAGCTGTCCTCTCCGCAGGTTGCAGCGCCTCTGAATTGCCGCCTGGCATCACTCTGCACCCCCTTATTCTACCGCAAACCTTTCTCTTTAATCGTAAGCTACCTCCGTAAAACACCTGCGCACACACACACATGCCACATGCTGCATGCCTTCAGTTCTTTGAGTGGAATGCATAACATGCATCTAATGTGGCTATGTGTGGCTGGTTCTGTAATGGCTCTGGAAAGATGTCCTACCAAGTACATTGGCCACTGGAATTTTCTGACACTGCCCCTCTCTGTACAAGGGAGTCAATATTAAGCAGTCTGTGGGCCTCATTACGAGTTTGGAGGCAGCCATGCCCTTTATAAGGACATGGCTGCCTCCAAACTCGGATCCAGGTCCGTGGTCCCTGAATGGGGAAATACCAGGCCATTCTGACTTTGGAGGGCCCGGTATTTCCCCATTCAGGGAACCCGGACCATCCCCATTCCCATTTGAGCCCCCATAGGGCTCAATGGGAATGGGGAGCATGCTAACAACGGGCCCATTGTTAGCATGCTGGTCCCCTCGCGGGACCCGCAAAGGACATCTGGTCTGACCAGACGTCCAGAGTGGGTCCCGTGAGGGGACCTCGTAATGAGGCAGTACGGGGTTAACGGCACTGGCACCTTTACTGGCGCCGTTAATCCCTTACAGCCTCACTTGTAATAAGGCCCTATGAGTCCCTTTGCACAAATCAACTTAGGCCCCTTACAATATCACATACATAGAAACCTCAATTTTCCCTAGATAGCCTTTCTTTTCGATCCCAACTTCAAAAAACGAAAAGGCAGGATAGAGCAGCCATTTTAGAAATACCACCTTCAGATTGACCTGGAAGGTAAATGCTGTACACAACAGCAATGGATCTTTTTGGTTTCGACAATGGTACACGTTTGGATGTGTAGTTTCCAATGCCCCCTGAGGCCTGACATGGGGCCTCCGGTAACAGGCTCGATAGCCGATTGGTCTAATGACTTCAACCCCTGCTTGAATGTGATTAAGAATGTGGGTCACCCAGAAACCAGAGTTTTGTTGGAAGTCTTCATACAATCATAGCTTCCAACTCAAATCAGACACTGCTAGACGCCCCTACACCGAATATAGCAACTGCAGTGTGTAGATAGATCAGTGGGCATAAATCAACCTTCTAGCTCTTCAAACATCCACCAGTTGCGGTGGTGGTACTACCCGAAATGTGCCCCACAGGAAAGTTGAACTTTTCTGAGTGTGTTCAAACTGCCCGGTGGTATTTCGAGGGTCCACCATATAGTTGAAAGGCTGAGACTCAGAGAGGAATTCGACCCACCAATGAGCGGTCCTGAGCGATTCAAAAACAGGATCTAGCTTCCTACTTCCTTTGTGGGGTTTGTTTGGCTATCAAGTTAGGCCTGGAATGGGCAGGCTCACGAATTGCTGATTTTGGAGTGCGTTTTGCAAGTTAGTTAGAGTTTAGGTGCAGCTTGGAGTAGTTTGTTAGCTGTTAGTGATCCTCCTAGTGTTCTTTGGTCCTTGTTTCATCCCCTTTTGTCTATTTGTGTGCGTTCTTTAGGCTTCCTTTCTAATGTTCCCCTTTTACACTTGCACCCTTTTATAATCAATTGTCAAAAAACATGTTCCCCTTGTACTTCCTCTGTTTCCTTTCTGTCACCCATTGGCATAGCAGGGGAACCGCAGCCCCTACAGGTGGTGGGAACCCGTTGTCTCAAGTCCAGACTGGCACATGGAAGGGGGTGCTCCGACTGCGTAGTCCATGTCACACAGGCACCAGGACACTCTGCCTGCATCCTGTTTCCTGTCTGTGTGGATCATGGGAGCCGAAGGGATGGAGAGGTGACACAGAATCGAGTCTGAGGAAAGCAGGTAGGAAAGCATTGTTTTAAAATGTGTGAATGTCTGAGTGTGTGCGTATGTGTTGAAGGGGATTGTGTTTGTATGTAATGTATGTATGTATATATATATATATGCATGCATGTGTGTGTGTGTGTAAATGGTGCATGTATGCATGGGTGTGAGTGTGTGTGTCATGTGAATGAGGATTCAGTGTGTGTGAATGAACTGGGTGCATGTGTGGAGAATGAAGTGTGAATGTTCTGTGCTCGGCGCATGTGAGTGAATGTGAGAGTTTAAAAAGGTGCATGGGTGAGTGAATGCTAAGTGAATGGTTGGGTATGAATCTGATCATGTGTGTGCATGTGAGGCACTGGAGGACAAATGGGCAGATATGACATTTTTACTTGCCATCTATGATAAAGCAAGCATGATAAGTGCTATTACGAGGCTAGACTGGCATTTTGGCGCAGCCAGACTATCCATTTCTTACTGTGGCATGACATTTTGTACTGGGCATCTATGATAAAGCAGGCATCTTAAGTGTTATTACATGGCTAGGCTTGCATTTTGGTGCAGCCATTCTAATGATTTCTTACTGTGGTATGACACCTTTTACTGGAAATCTCTGATAAAGCAAGCATGATACATGTTATTACATAGGGCCTCATTACACGGTAGGCGGTAAGGGTTTACCGGTACCGGTATTTTACCGGTACCGGTAAACCCTTACCGCCTTACTACGAGGTCCCTTTGCGGGTTGGAGAATTTAACACCTGTTTTTTGCAGGCGTTAAAAACCAACCCACAAAGGGACCAGGGAGCTGATTACGGCACCGCAATTTGCGGTGCGTAATTAGCACCTTCCCCATTCCCATTATGCCCTATGGGGCAAAAATGGGAATGGGGAAGGGCAATGGGGAAAGGGGGAATAACCGCCCGACCAACCTTGGAATAGGGCGGTAATTCCCCTTTCCACCAAGGCAGTGCCGGTATTTTACCGGCATGGACCAAGGTGCTAATAGCACCTTGGTCCACCGCCGTCCGTGTAATGAGGCCCAAAGACTGGTATTTCGGTGCAGTCAGTATAGCTATAGCATCTTACTATGGCATGGTATTTTTTTACTGGGTATCTATGATAAAGCAAGTGTAATAAGTGTCATTATGTGTGTGGACTGGCATACGTTGGTGCAGCCAGTTTGGACATGTTTTATTATTGCATCATGGCATTTATAATGGCAAAGCCAACAGGAGTATGTCCTTATGTGGGGGTACTGGTATATATTGGCAGAGCCAGCTTGCATATATTTTCTATTAATAACATTACTCGTAATATGTACAAAGCAAACATGAGTATATTCTTATACGGGAATACTGGCATATATTGGTGCAGCCAGCATAGAAATATATGGGCACAGCCAGCGCAAAATGGGTTTTATACTGGCATTTATTGTGGGGAAAGCCATCATGAAAATGCATTGAGACATGCTCCTGTCTGTTCTGTTGGTGACTTGCATGTATTGGAATTTTTTATGAGTTACTCTTCAAAACCGATTTCACACTGTTTGGCTTTTTACCCAATTTTTCAAAGACATTGTGCTATTTAATTCTCAGGGGGGAAACCCCCTTTCCCCTGAACCCACCTTGGTGGGTTTGGGCTCCATGGCTATGGTCGGTCACTCCTGCATATTGTACAAATGTTTACGAACCTCCAATTAAAAAATTCACCAACCGCCAGTGGTAGCTGGTACATTTGTGTACCAGAAGCCATACACTGCCACCTTGTTTCTATGCTAGGTGGAAGATTTAAGCTTTGTTTAAAAACATACTTACGTCTTTCACCCAGTGCAGTGTACGCCATGCCCCTGCAGCAGCATGATCATCATGAACATGCACATGCGTGGTGGTTCAGGCCGGCCCTGAGGGTGGTGCGGCCACTGCTTTGTTTAGGAACTTGGGGGGGGGGGAGGCTCTCAGAACGACTTGCAGGATTGCCCACATTGTTTGCTATTCCACAGGTGTCATCCCAGAACGACTTGTAGGGTTGCCCACATTGTTTGCTATTCCACAGGTGTCATCCCCAATTTAAAAAAACAAAAACGTTTCACCCAAGAAGTCTTCCTTTGCGGTGCTCAGTCAACTTCCCCACTGTCTGCGTGTTTCAAGAACCTTTCCTCTTGTGTGAACATTACCAGAATCCCTTTGTTTGCGCTTGTCACTTGTTTTGTGTTTTGCACGTTGATATCTTCAGCCGAGGGACGACCACCCCTGACTCCCCAGTTGTTTGTGACTGCTCACTCACCAATGAATATACTGACTTGGGCACATGGAATTTGTAGTCCAAAACATCAGTGGAGTGAAAGATTCCATGTCCTTTTTATTTAGATGGATTGTGAGGAGTAGAGGATTGTGGCCTGGACTACTTCCCTACCTCCATGTCAGAGTTTGAGGTCGAGCCCAATGAGGAAGGAAGAGAAAGGTTGATCTGGAGTGGAAGAGAGGACAGAACAGTGGTTGAGGATGGGAAGACAGTGTTTTAGGAGAGGGAGACTGTTTTTGTTGAGGAGGGATGGTGATTGAAGAGGAGCAGATGGTGGTTGAGGAAAGGAGACAGTGGTTGAGGAGGGGAGGTGATGGCTGAGGAGAGGGATGTGGCTAACAATTTGAATCAGGTTGTTTTGTCTGCAGAGTCACTCGCGAAGTACCTGCAGAAGGTGGGTGAGTACCTTGGCCTTGGAGTTGCAGAGAGAGGTTGCCACAGAGGTGCAGGGGGAGGGCAGAAGGGAGAAGGGGAGGAGGTGCTGGTGTTGCAGGAAACCAAAGAGTACCTGTGGGGGAGCCCAAGTTGGTCACACAGCAGATGCTCAATAAGAAGAGACTGGCGCCACTGCACCATAGTCTGACTGTTTGGGGGGGGGAGGTGGAGCAAGGCAGCCTTAGGTTTTCCTCAAGAGGGTGAATTCCGATGAGAAGACATCCCTACCCATGACATTCTCTCCCATCTGGCCATGGGTATGGGGCTGCTTCAGGGTGTGACAGAGGGAGTCAGGCAGTGTAACATGCATCCTTTGCCAGAAGACAGTTCTTTGGGGTCGCCCAAGTATGAGTTCCTTTCCGCACCTCCATGATCGACCTTTGAAGGATGAAGTCTGAGTTGGGATTGCAAGTGATATGAGTAGTCACTACTGTGAGAGTGGACAGACTATTATTGTTGGGCATAATCTGCTCTTTCCGGACTGTCTCTAGACTTGTTCGCTTGATTCCCAAAGAAATGGCAAAGCAGGTTTCCTTAAAGCGCGTTAGGCTGTAGCACATTGATGGTGTGCATATCATATGCAATTGAAGCGGACAATACGGCACCCTTCTGCAGCGGTGATGGTGTTCGCAAGAGAGAACCAGATGACACTCCAGCTCATCGCCAGTCACACTATAGCAAGTGACCTCCATCCTCCCCGGATCCTGAGCCGGCCCAACCATCTCCTTCTCCCCTAAAGTGTGGTCCAGCATAGCCTCACCCATTGGCACCAGCGACTAGCCTGTGCAGCCCTGTGTTGGTGGTTGTGGAACTCCGGGTGTGGTGGCATTTGGGCTGGGCTGAATATGGGATAAAGGCACTTACTTTATGCATGCCTCACTGTTGTCATTCGGAGTGAGATGGATGTCGAGATAGTGGCTGATGCTATGGGGAGGTGTGCATGCTCCTGCACCGCCTTACCCTCTTCTGGATGACTTGGCAGGAGCTTAGTCAAAGAGAGGTCATGGCACGTTGGGATAGCCCGGAAAATAGGGATTGGTGGCACTGCTAGGTGCTAGAGCCAAATACATTGAGACAGAACCAAATTGTAACAGATTCCTCCCTCAACCCTAATCCTGTCCCCTATCACGTTTGGGTGCTGTAGTAGCTTCAGACATGCTAATTTAATACATACTTCCCTTAAATAAATGCAGGGTTATCAGTGTTTGGGCCTTTTCCTCCGCTAGAACAGGCATGTGGGGTTCAACGTACTTTGGCTTTCTCCTACACTATACAAGCTTGTGGGGTTCTCAGTGGTTTGTTGTTTTCCTTCTTTAGTACATGCATGTGGGGTTCTCAGTGCTTTGGCTTTCTCCTCCACTAGTACATGCATGTGGGGTTCTCAGTGGTTTGGCTTTTTCCTCCACTAGAACAGGCATGTGGGGTTCTACGTACTTTGGCTTTCTCCTCCACTAGTACAGGCAGGTGGGGTTCTCAGTGGTTTGCCCTTTTCCTCCACTAGTACATGCATGTGGGGTTCTCAGTGCTTTGGCTTTCTGATCCACTAGTACAGGCATGTGGGGTTCTCAGTGGTTTGGCTTTTTCCTCCACTAGAACAGGCATGTGGGGTTCTATGTGCTTTGGCTTTCTCCTCCACTAGTACAGGCAGGTGGGGTTCTCAGTGGTTTGCCCTTTTCCTCTGCTAGAACAGGCATGTGGGGTTCTATGTGCTTTGGCTTTCTCCTCCACTAGTACAGGCAGGTGGGGTTCTCAGTGGTTTGCCCTTTTCCTCTGCTAGAACAGGCATGTGGGGTTCTACGTACTTTGGCTTTCTCCTACACTAGTACAGGCTTGTGGGGTTCTCAGTGGTTTGGCCTTTTCCTCCACTAGTACAGGCGTGTGGGGTTCTCAGTGCTTTGGCTTTCTGCTCCACTAGTACAGGCAGGTGGGGTTCTCAGTGGTTTGCCCTTTTCCTCTGCTAGAACAGGCATGTGGGGTTCTATGTGCTTTGGCTTTCTCCTCCGCTAGTACAGGCAGGTGGGGTTCTCAGTGGTTTGCCCTTTTCCTCTGCTAGAACAGGCATGTGGGGTTCTACGTACTTTGGCTTTCTCCTACACTAGTACAGGCTTGTGGGGTTCTCAGTGGTTTGGCCTTTTCCTCCACTAGTACATGCATGTGGGGTTCTCAGTGCTTTGGCTTTCTGATCCACTAGTACAGGCATGTGGGGTTCTCAGTGGTTTGCCCTTTTCCTCCGCTAGAACAGGCATGTGGGCTTCTACGTACTTTGGCTTTCTCCTACACTAGTACAGGCTTGTGGGGTTCTCAGTGGTTTGACTTTTTCCTCCACTAGAACAGGCATGTGGGGTTCTATGTGCTTTGGCTTTCTCTTCCACTAGTAAAGGCAGGTGGGGTTCTCAGTGGTTTGCCCTTTTCCTCCGCTAGAACAGGCATGTGGGCTTCTACATGCTTTGGCTTTCTCTTCCACTAGTAAAGGCATGTGGGGTTCTCAGTGCTTTGGCTTTCTCCTCCACTAGTACATGCATGTGGGGTTCTCGGTGCTTTGGCGTTCTCCTCTGCTTACAAAATGCATGTGGGTTAAACTGTTCCTCCACTTTTAATTCATGTCAACCCACAACACATGTGGTCCCCACCACCCCCAAAACATGTCAACCTCATTTCCTAAATCTTCCTAGACCACATTATAGATTTTATTATTTTCTAACCTAACCACCCTATACATCCCTCTCCTAACAAGCCTGAGCCAAGCCTGGCTCTTGAAATGCCAACCTTGACTGTCCTCAGTTTCTGCGTGCCTGTTTTGATTAAAATGTGAGGTCGAATCCAGTAGGACCTCATATCTCGAACCTCGGTGAAAACACATAATGTGAGCTGGAATAATAAGGATCGGTGGATACTTCGATCATGCAAAGGAAACAATGAAATGGCCCCAGTGCTTGAACAGCAGGTGTTACCTTTGCCTACCTTCATGATATCCCTTAGATCGAGCTCGGAAGGATGAACGTCTGAGTTGGGGTGGCAAGTGATATGAGTGGGCACTACGGGGAGAGCGGAAGGACTATTAATGTTGGCCACAGTCTGATCTTATAGGACTGTCCCTGGACTCAGTCCACTAATTCACAGCAGAAATGGCAAAGCACATTTCCCTACCCAGTGCTCTTCCTCGTAACGCGATGAAATTCAGGCCCACGGCTCCCGAAGAGAGAGGGTCAGAGTTCCAAGCAAAGCGTAACACGTCCTGCCAGCCTCCTAAGACAAGTAACAATGGCATGCTGAATAGGGCTATAATGCCAATCACATCGGGCTCATTAAGCCAAATGATTTTATTTAATTAAAACATTCTATCTCCATCACTGTACTGGAAATCAGTAAAGCCGCCTGTGAAGTGGAGCGGTTCATGGTTTAATCAGTCTTTAAGCTCATTGGTTATTGCTCGCAATTTTCTAGACAATTGGATTAACTAGAAAAAAGGTGATAGGACAGAGGAGTCAGGAGTTGAAAAAAAGGTGATGAAGTAGTTACTCCTAGGTGCATACATTTTGTCGAACCCCAAATCACCCGAGGTTTCACTGTATTTGGGTGATTCGGGTTCAGCAGCACTTTTAAAATACTGGGGGGGGGGGTGGATTTGGGTTATGCTCATGACAATTTTATGCTGATTAAATGGTGCTGTAAACACTGGGTTGAGGTGGTCAAACCTGTTCCTTCCACCGCGCGGGCACTGAAAAGTGTAATGTTAAAGGAATGGGTCAGAAGCTTTCCTGACAGGGATGCTCACAGAAAGCAAAAACTCTAAATGACTAATGGCTGGCATATAGAAATCACAATTCACGCTGCGTTTGCACCTGACAAATCGTTACAGTCTTAATAACAGTATCAAATGCACAAAAAGCAATGCAAATAAAAAGTGCTCAGCAGATGCTTTTTTTATTTGCATTACTTTCAGAAATGCACATGTCACCTTGTCCACAAAGGTGATTGGAGAATATCCAGGTGCTTGTGCTGCAGCACCAGCAATGCAATAGTCACCCCCTTCGCCCCTGAACTGTTTGCCTGGAGCCAGTATGGTGCTCTCCGCATCCACATGGATGCTGCCAGTACTTTTCATCTTGATAGGGCCGTAAAGGGCGTGTGCTTGTGAACTTTGCATAAAGAGAACAAGCATTGCTGTGCCTGTTCGAGGGCTTGTAATGTAAGTAAGATGCCATGTCATTGGTTCATCCCACGGCTGTGCCACACTTAAGAAGCATGCATGATTGGATCAGGAATGACCCTGTCATGACTTGCACTTCACCTATGTCTGTGTCATGGAGGCGCGGTGGAATGTGTTTGTTTTCTGCACATTTTGTAAATAGGGCACACATCTTTTTTGGCTGAAAGCGTACAGGTGCGCTATCACGTCTCATCACTTGCGCCAACACAGGGTTTCAAAATAGGTCTCTCACTGCAGATATAAGTTATGTGTTTTCTCCCATATACAGAGCACATGGCATTGCAAATCCACCTGACTAAATGGGATTACTTTAGGGAACATCAGAGTCATCATAAATATTTGACATGTGACTAACTCTTCCTCAGCTCTACTCGCCTTCCTGGGGTCATTGACCTGCAGCCATGAACTCTCCCTATCATTAAATAAATAAATAACCCCAGCAGTCCTCCGGGAAGCAAGCTCAGCTGGAAGAAACTTTACATTCCCCTAACGCATGGACGATTCTCCCCAATCTCTGTAGGCTTCTCAGAGATCCAATGCGTGTGATGAATTCCCTGTATTGTAATATTATCAATGTGTCAGCCTCTCAATGGGGAAAAGCAAGCTCACACATGTGACATGCTGACTCTGCTGGCCCGACATGCAATCTCACAGTCCCCCCCCCACTCGAAATGTACTAATTGGATCCACTTCAGAAGGACTAAAGGCTGAGTTCTTCTTGCCCGTATTCAAACCCGGGACCTGAAGGTTAGACGTAGATCGCTGCAGCAGGTGCATTATTTTACGCAGCTATCTTACTGCAGAGTTTAGTGTGCTATCCGACTTAGATAGCATTCACAGGTCTCCATTTCCTCTTGCTAACCCCCCACCCAGCCTCACTGACTCCTCCATGTTCCCCTAACCTTTCGCTCCATTACTGAAGCTTTTTAAGTTTTTAAGTTATATTTTGTATATTTTATTCCCCAAGATTCAGTCCAAACATGACAGAACTTTCCAGAAGATGTTTGGCTCTAAAAGGAGATTCTACAGATTTGTGTTGGACAGAAATTCTGCAGGAACATGCAAACGTATAGTAAATGGGCAGCACATCGCGAAGGCTCGCCCAAGCCTACGTGTAGTACTGCTCTCTTAGTCTGAGTACAAGGTGCGCAAATTCACCGTAAGGGTGTGGTGCAGTGACATTGGGAAAGTTCCCCGAGACGGGCACACGCCTGAGTGCCACCACCAGCATCCAGTGAGCTCTCCTTTTCTCGAATGCAAAGTGTACCGCGCAGAGCTCATCCCCCACGCATTGCCCCCAAGTGCTCATTCTGTCACCTAATTATGTCTGTAGGGACCCATCACTCCCTCCCCTCAACCGTGAGGAGACACTTCTCCAACAGCAACAGAACACACATCCTCTCCTCTTTTCCTAACTCTGAGTAGGCAGCGCTTGGCAATGTGTGCATTTTGAAGCTGTTTATCATGATTTGCCAAGAGCAATTTGCCTGCATTACTCGCTGAATAGTCTCTTGGGGGAACTCTGGGTTTAGAACTTTATCAAAACAATGCCAGAGGCGCCAATCAACTGCAAACACGAGTTTAAGGAGATGCGGATCCAGAGAGTGTGTGAATAAGCCTGGCTTTGCAGTATCAGCAGGTTGCCATTTGTTGTTTTGTTTTGGAGGAAAAAAACGGGGGCAAGGACCCTTTTGCCCCTTGACATTCACATCTGCACCACCCATCCCTTGCAGATTTGCTAGAATAGCCATTTGTGAGGTTCAGAAAAGGTCATTCCAGGGCATACTGCGAGGCCTGGGGCTGTGCAGGTAATCTCCATGCTTGCCCCTAGTAACCGGGGAGAATGCATTCCTGCAGATAACATTTGCAAGGAACATGAGATTGGTCACCCTGAGTTACCTGGGGGCAACCCCTGCTCACTGTGCTCAGAGAGGCGCAGCTTCACCTCACTGATAAGGCCCAACAAGGCTGAAACACGTGTATGGGGTTGCTGTTGGTACTCTTGTTCAGAGAGGAATTGCCGTAGCATTTTGGTGCTGGCCTGCCCATGTGGGCGGGACAAAGACTGATATGCAAATGATTATTTCCCATCTGTGAAAGGTACAGTGAGCAAAAAGCGTGTGCTGCAAACTCTCATCTCAGAACAGATTATCATGCCATATTCTTTCTGGAGAGGAGCGCCAGCTACCTTTTAGAAAAATTCCTGCAGATGTGACTTCAATTCCAGGGGCATGGGGCGTGCTTACTGGCAGGCTGGGGCTCCAGCCAGAGTCTTTCTGGGCTGCTGGTGCAACCGCATCTGGTGATGGGGTTCAGGCAATGGATCCCAAGTGTCCCCTCGGTGTGCTGTGCGTGGTCAGGAAAGGCGTGCTGCCAGCCACCGAGTGGTGGGAGCCAGGGCTGCAAGTGGAGAGAAGATCTCCACGCCACTGAGCCACACTCACCTCGGCCATCTCTCTTCTGCTCTCCTAGCAACACTTGTGTACAGGCGCGTTATTAATGACTTATCATATCATATCACAGCAGGAACGTCTTCTAGCGCAAGCGTGTCATGCATATGTACACGGTTCTGGCATGCACGCTGAAAATGAACACCAGTTCCACTAGGATTAGTACTCAGGTGGGGGTCACTTGTAGGGCTAGCTTTTAGTGCTGGCATCTGGACTGTACATTAGAAGGAGCTTCCAAGGAGTCCCTATTGCTTTTGTTATCCTCTCCAGTGTGCCAGGTGGGCTGGCGTAGTCTTGCTGCAGCTGATGTTGGCAAGACCTGCCTGGGTAGAGTGAGAAATAATTCTCAGACCCTGGTCCTCAGGCCAGGGTGAATTCTGGGCCATGTGTCCATCATGTGGAGATAAATATGGAGTCGAGAGATGGGCAAGCCCCACCGGTGCCACTGGACTCAGTGACGGGTGGTGGGTGTGGACCAGGTGTCCTTCACCTTGATCACTCTGCATTCTATATGTTTCAGTGGTGCTGGTGTGTGTGTATGCATGTACACGCACATGCCAGTGTGGGCCTAGGTGAAACCATTGGTCCAGGTGGCAGGGTCCCTAGTAAGGAGAATGCCCGGGGAGACTGCCTAGAAGATCTCACCCGCTTGCTTGGGGATCACACTTTTGAGTGGCACAGAGGACCCCACTGTGTCGTGGGCCGTACAGGTACGAGGTTAACAGGCTGAGCAGGAGTTGTGCACTCACAGCTGGGGCCACAATACGTATTTTCACATGTTTGCTGCCCAGTGCTTTCAGAGGTGGTTGTTCCTCTAGCATCACAAAAGGGGTGTGACCTTGCAAAGACATGGGCCTAATTATAATGATTTCATATTTTATTAAGCCTAGTGATATCATCAGCCCCAATCTTGCAGCCTGTTCCTTGTCCCTGCACACGCAGGATTCCCGGTGTCCTGGTAGGAAACCCCGTCCTATAGGTGAGGAGAGTGGTGCACCGCTTAGAACGGCATGCTGAACTACACGTCCAGCCAGCACACAATGGCCCAGTATTTTGAGTTTCTACAGAGCACTTCCTTCATGTACTGGTTGCTATGTTATGTACTTCCACTTTTGCCAGGTATTTGAATTGAGGCACTGGAAGATAAGGTGATTTGCCCAGGAGCACACCGTTTTGGTGATGTGGGGAAGCTAGGATTGGAACTTTACACCTCCTTCTACAACAGTTTGACGCAATAACGCCTCGTCAGAGAGAATTCACCCAATTTCAGCCCTCACACCAAATATACATATTGTGCATTGGCCAGAAGTGATTGGCATTGCATTCCTCACCTGAGGGGACGCATGAGGCCACATGAGGATACTTTTCTTGGACCCGTGTTGTCTTGTCTTTAGGAGTCCCCTGTGCCTTCACTGGTCGTTATTATATCTTGTTGTCTCGTGTAGTGCAGAGTTAACAGAATCTCCTGTAGAGGAGCCCCATTTTCGTAACCAAGGAAAGACATAGGGCCTCATTACACCGAAGGCGGTCATGGTTAACGGTCACCGTTAATGGTAACGGTGACCATTAACCATTACCGCCTTACTACGAGGTCCCTTAGCGGGTTGGTGCTTTAACGCCTGCTTTTTGCAGGCGTTAAAAACCAACCCGCTAAGGGACCTTGGTGCTAATTACGGCACCGCAAAATTGCGGTGCCGTAATTAGCACCTTCCCCATTTCCATAATGCCCTATGGGGCAAAAATGGGAATGGGGAAGGGCATTGGTGGAAGGGGGAATTACCGCCCGCCAACCTTGGAATGGGGCGGTAATTCACCTTTCCACCAAGGCGGTGCCGGTATTTTACCGGCATGGACCAAGGTGCTAATAGCACCTTGGTCCTCCGCCTTCCGTGTAATGAGGCCCATACTGTCCCATATGATGTATTAGGCACTAACAGTAAGAACAGGTGGTATTTAAGTAGTGCCTGTTTGTACTGCCCGCCTAACCATGCAACATGAGATATTGACCTCATATGCAATAGTCTCGCGAGGATAGCTCAGGAGCAACGTTCTCGCCTTGGAAGCAAGACGATGTAGAACAACACAGGTTCGATCCCCGGGTCCTCTGGGTATTGAGTGCGTTTAAAATAACCTATCATATCGAAGTCTATTTCTGCATGCCATAAATACCACATGGTTATAAGTGTCACTTCCAGAATGGAAGCCATGCACATATTACTACCTAATGTGGAAGTAATAAGAGCATGTTTCCAGGTTTGAAGAGAATCACTCGCCTTTAACTTCACTTCACTCCGGGTGCAAACGTACATGCGAGTCGCCTCCCACCTGTGAGGTTGAGGATCTTGGCTCATTCTCATTTGCTTTCAGGCGTGATCGATGCACACGCGTGATGCACAGGAGGAGGGCCATTGCAGACCCTTCTGTGCATTACTGCACATGAGACTGGCAGAGCAGTGTGATCCACTTCTGTCAGATACCCATTGGTTGGCCTGCAGATTTTCTTACCCTGGTGTGGTAGAGGACCATTACTGTGGAGAGCGTTGGGGCAATACATGCAGTAAGGCTAATTACTGCCAACACCCCAGGCCATGAGGCCCGCGCCATGTTGGATGGAGCTGGTGCATAGATGCTTCATTGTTGCAATGTTTTCCTTGGCAGCCATTACAGAGTTCCCTCCGCCTCCACACGAGCAGGAGGAGGGCAGAGATCCGAGCTGGGCTCCGGCCTAACTGCTTGTTTTATGGCGCCACGGGGAGGGAGTTTGGCATCAAGGAGCAACGATCGGGTAAAAACAATCCTGCCTCATTATCTCCTGCTATTTCCGGCCCGGGAATGGGACTGGGTCACCCAGACGCCGCTGAGGGTCAGAGGTCGGGAACACCTCACTCCCAGGTTGCTACCAAAGCTTGCACCCTCGAATAGCTCTCCAGTGCAGTGGCTTTCAAACTGGGCGGCTGCCCCCCTAGGGGGCTCAAAGGATGTCCAGGAGGGACCCAAGACTCCTCAAACGTGGATTAAAATTACTCTTTGTAGTATGAAAAAGGATTAAGGTGACAGCCTTTAATAGAAAATATGAGCCTGGGCCCCCCTGGACATCCTTTGGTCCCCCTTGGAGGGGGGGGTGTCAACTCTTGGGTGGGGGGGGCCCAGAAACAATATTTGTACTTGGGGAGGTGGGTGGGGGGGCTGTTCCAGAGTCATGCATGCAGGTGTGTGCATCCACGTGCCTCGGCCTCCCTTGCCAGGCCTGCATTTCCCTCATAAAGATCTTGGAGATGACAAAAACCGCACTCCCACTGGGCACATCTCATGAACCTGGAATCTGCCTCAGATACTAAGATAATTAAAATCGACAACAGACTGCCGTTCCAGGGCTGCATCTGCGGCAGCTGCCTAGATCACTTCGCCATCAAACACACCTGCACCAGGCCATGCTGGGCTCGAGGCAATGGAGCTGCTGAGAGCATCAGGCGAACCCTAATCTGGTAATCCACATACCACAAGAGTGAGGCCTAAAGCTTGAACACCACGGAGTCCTGAGGAAGCGCTGTGCAGGAATGGTGCCACAGCCTTTAAATCGTTTCAGAGCCTCAAGTGGGCGCCAGCAACTGCCCCTATGTTGCTAATCAGCACTCTTATAGCACAGCAATATAGTTCTTTCATTCTAGGGCTTTAAATGCATGCTTTGCAGCACTGGCCTTACAAGCTGTGTTTACCGGAGCCCTTCCGGAAGTCACTTCCCTCCGGGTGTACAGAAGTGTTATCACCTTGTTGCTTTTTAACACCGGTTTCTTGACATCAGCCACTTGCTGTCAAAGAAGTATGCATAGCTTTTCAGTGGGCATTTACTGTTTCAGCCACCTGCTGCCTGGCCGTCTTGTGATAATCAGTGGATAATAACCCCTGGCTTTATTTCTTTGTCGCTATTATAATGTATGCACCCCACAGGTGCCTCAGACTGTTTTCCACTCTAAGCAAGGGGGGCTCCCAACCATTATGCCGAAATGGGCCTGAGGCTGAAAACTCATCCATGGAGTGCGCCCCCTATACTTCTCTTCCAAGGAAGACATCTTTCTTCAACAATACCAGCACACAGATCGATTCCCCTGCCGAAAGTGGGCCGAGCAAAGAACTAAGGCGGAACAATAACACGAGCATGAACACCGAGCAGCATGCCAAAGCACTGACTATCCAACTTGGAGAACATGTTCTGCTAAAGAAGAGATACCCTTAAGACCGGTGTCCCCTTTGAGAACACCTCCCAGCATGGTGACCCAAATGTAGGGAACAATGCTAACCACAGAGAGTCCCCAAACATTGCATTGCAATTCAAGTAGTCCTCTGGTCACCCGTTGGAGGATGCTTCGGCCCTTGGATCCCAGCAGAGAGGATGGTCCTGACTGCAATGGCCAGGAAGATCGAATCAATGTTTCAGGAAAGTAGGCCCCAGACATAGGCCCTCATTATAACTGCGTGGTAGCCATGCCAGTAAAATGGCAAGCTGCCGCCAGAGTTATGCTTTTTTTCTGGTGCCTGGCAATGGGGAATTACCGGGGCATTACAGCCCCTGTGGTCCCTGAAGCAAGTGCCAGAAAAAGTAACTCCCCATTCCCATTCGAGTCCCATAGGACTCAATGGGAATGGGAAGGACGGATGCACCGGCACTCTGTGCAACAGTGCCGGTGCATCCGTCAAAGTCTGCGAGCGGGTGCCTTTCCGCCCGCCAGGTAAGACCTGGCGGGCGGAAAGGCACCCGCATGCAGAACTCGGAGTGTGCCGGTATGGTAACAACGGTGCCAGTAGCTTACCGGCACAGTTGTTACCGGACCGGCATACTCATAATGAGGCCCATAATCTCTGATGGGGCCAACCAGGCATCCTCTAGTGCAGGGGTCTGCAACCTTTGGCTCTCTGCATCTTTTGGACCAGGGACTCCCAAGATTGATGCCATCTCGTTGAAGTATTGACGCGGCTATCGGACCGGGATCGGACGGTGAGAAAGGGGTCCCCTTCTTGGATGAGACACAACACCTCAACAGTACTGCACGACCCGATCCCCGGACAGTGAGCACGCGGTCCGAGACGGCATCTTGACGAGGGTCCATATATCGAGGCGGGCAGTTTTGCCGAAATCACCAACCACGAGTGTCCTTTGTTGTCCTTAGTAATCCGATCGGACCTCCCTTAGGTCTTTGATCAGGTGAGTCGTGCCCCGATTCCTAAGTATCCTGATATTTGATTTGGCGCATTGGGCCTCATTACGACCCAGGCCGTAAGGGGTTTACGGCGGCGTAAACAGCGCCGACCCTTACCGCCTGATTCCGAGGTCCCTTAGCGCCATGGAGGATTTAACACCTGCTTTTAGCAGGTGTTAAAATCCATGGCGCTAAGGGACCTTGTTGTTAATTACGCCACCGTAATTTACGGTGGCGTAATTAACGCCTTCCCCACTCCCATTATGCCCTATGGGGCAAAAATGGGAATGGGGAAGGGTAAATGGGTTAATGGGGACTTACCGCCCCGCCAACCTCGGAATGGGGCGGTAAGTCCGCCAACCACCATGGCGTAAACGTAGTTTACGCCATGGTGGTAAAGGTACGACCCAGGCGGTAACTTACCGCCTGGGTCATAATGAGGCCCATTGTCCTCGTGAGTACAATTATTGACCAGGTAACACCAGAAATCTGATATGCCTCAGAAATTGTCTGCCTGTTTCAGGGCATTATTCCTCAGAGACAGACAATCTTTGGAATTTGGCTGTCCAGCACCACAGGAGGGGTCGCCGGCATGTACTATGTACTGTAAGTACGGCATTGGTAGTATAGTGTTTAACGATATTTGGCACAGACAAACTAGACATGCTTCCGAACTTCAGTGGCCAATCAATGGTAGCTTTGAGATTTCTTGTGTAGAATATTTAGAGTCTATATTATTAAAGAAAAAAGCTAGACCTGCAGCATTTGATGTATTACAAAATTGGAAAAAAGAAGCTATGCAGCAACTCAAAAGTAGAGAGAAACATGCGTGCCGACATATGTTGAACGCCGAGAAAGCGTTATTGTATGATCAATAAAAACAGAGTCAGATAGAAACATGGATAGGGCTTTTCAACTTGGCATTCAGAAAATATACCCGTCTAAAGATTTTCATGCGTCAGATGAATTGATTGACAAGCTTTTAAATGAACGAAGGGCTGGTGCCAATGCGCCACCTCCGTATGTACCTGTTCCTGTTGTTTTGCCTCTTCCTGCTGTTGTTCCTCCTCCTATAATAATTCCTGCCCCTCATATTACTCCTCCACAACTAGCTATTGCTCCTCTTCCTAGTGTTGCTCCTCCAACTGTACCTCCACCTTTGCCTGTTGTCGTGGGTCTGGTAGATTTGTCTTTTGCACCAGTGTTAGCACCTTTGTTACCTATTGTACTAGATGTGTCTACTCTTTCTCTTCCAAGTAGTTCTGCTCTGCTTGTAGTTGATAAGGGAGCTGAATCAAAGATTGTAACTCGCAATACAGTTCCTAAAAAAAGAAAGTGAGATCTGATTGCATGGGCTAGACAATGCATGGAAAAGGGTGAACAATCTAATGTTCTTGCTACACTCTCTGATCTACAACATTTTCCAGAGAAAACTGTTTTTATTGAAGGACTGGGAATTCATTTATCCGTAATGTGGAACAGACTGAATGATACAGATATCCCACAAGGGTTGAGGGATCTGAAAGTCTTAGCATATTCAAGAGATACTGCGGAGCAAGTATATGAGCACATCGAGAGGGTTTTTGAGTATAGAAAGGAGTTAGAAAAGTTACGGAATGATGAAATAGATGGTGATAGTTTGAGCGCTATTTTTGTACAGAAACGGTTCCTTCCTCTTAGTAAGTTGATGAGTGAAGAAACACGAATTTGTACAAGATATGCATTAAGATGGATTTCAGACATGTCGATATCTCCCGTAGAAGTATATGACACGTACAGTCAGTATATGCCAGAAATGCAGAGGAAAGTGATACAGGTTATGGTAGAATACCTGCAGGATGAATGTATAAAAAGACAGATTTGTTGTCCCAAAGAATTATTGAATGTTTATAAGAGAGCTTTTTCGTCTGACACTCCTTCAGCTGCTTTAGCGCTCGATTTGGCTCTGTTGCTCAGTAAGCGTTCAGAGTTGGCTACTTCTCAATTGCCTATGAGAGAGGTTCCTCCGACATTTGTCCCTAAAGTTGAGGTTCTGGCTAATACTGCAACAGGTGTAGCCGCCTATGACATTGATGCACATTATGTATCGCAGTTTGTTCACATCCCATTCTCAAGACAGGAGGTGAATACTATTAGACAATCTATCCCAGATATTAGAAAGAATCTGACAGGGTATTATAAAGAAATGTAATCTGTCTCGCAGACATCAGTATTTACTTTGGGTGACATAGATTTGCTATTTCCTGTGCTCCTACCTACCGATTTGTGGAAACAGATTAGGACAGTAGACGATGTACCAGGGTTAGGGGACACATGGGATAATTTGACTAGGCAAGATAGAGATGGTGAGAGACCACCACAGGTGATACTGACTTTGCCTGATAGAATAGTGACAAAACTGAAAGCCTTAATTCCTGAGAGAAGGATTGTTTGGGACAAACTTACTGCTTGTGTCCAAGGAAAATCTGAGGGTGCTACTGAATTCTTTAATTGGTTTGAACAAGTATTTTCAGATTTAAGTGGACAAGATTTAAGCAGAGTCTGGAAAATGGTTATTTGTAAACAAATTTGTGCGTGGATTGTTACCTAACATCCAGTCGCAAATGATGACTTCCAAGAGCGCTTGGCAAGCTAAGTTTCAGTCAGAAGTATTGCATATGGCTCAGTATTATGAAAACCAAGTCAATAATGAGAAGGAAAGGATTGAGAAAAGGAAGGGAGACTTGAAAACCAAGGTGTTGTTGCAAAAGATTGTTAGTGGTCCTAGAGGGGATAGTACACCGTTTAAGGGACAGTATGTTCCACAAGGTAACATGCCATTGGGTCCTGTACACGCGAACCAATGCGTTTATTGCAGACAAGAGGGTCATTGGCAAGCACAATGTCCGATCCCCCAGCAGAGGTCGAATAACACATTTGGTATCATGGGTAGACGATCCAGAGGCCGCCCTGGGGCAGGGGGTCCTGGTAGAAGACAGTTTTCTCAGAATTCTCAGTCTTTTTCGCAAGACAATCAGCTACTGAGTGTGGATAATAGAAACATTTTTGATCATCCTTCTACTGCTTATCTCTCTGAAGACATTCCCTTTTATGATATATTGTTTCGCTAAGCAGGGTTTGGAACCAACGCCTATTCCCATTAATCAGAAATGTCCCTATGTTGAGATGATGGTGGGAAATAGGAAACATCTATTTTTGATAGATGCAGTAGCACAGAAGTGTTCCATTGACCATTCACGGGTTCCAGACATTCCACTATCAGGGCAAACTAACGCTTCTGTAGGGTTTTCTGGTAAGCCAGTGGTTAGTCCGTTTTCTCTGCTGGTACCGATTGCACTGGGTCCATTCATGGATCACTGTCCGTTTCTTTTGACATCAAATTGTGGTGAGAATTTGCTGGGGTTGAATCTGTTGAAGGAATTAAATGCGGTAATTCATTGTTCTTTGGATGGAATGCGTTTGACGATTTAACCACAGTAATTTTCTGCCTCACTGTTTCTGACTAGACCTTTGCCGCCTGAATTTAGTGACGTTCCGGAGAGTTTATGGGCGATTGACCATAACGTTGTCGGGGTTTTACAGATTGAGCCTGTTAAAATCATTTTGAAACCAGGAGTAAAGTTGCCACGTATTCCACAGTATGAGATTTCGGTTGATGGTGAGCAAGCTTTGAAGTGTATAGTTTCTGATTTTGTACACCGTGGGGTAATTGAAGAAATTACAGGTAGTTTGTGCAATAGTCCGATTTTACCAGTGTATAAGAAAGGAGATAATGCAATTCCTTTTCATTTTATTATCGATTTACGTACTATCAACAAGATTGTTGCTCCACAGTTTCCTATTGTGCCTGATGTAACGAGAATATTAACAATGATTCCAGCTTCTGCTACTCATTTTAATGTTGTAGATCTTAAGAATGCCTTCTTTAGCATTCCTATACATAAGGATAGCAGATACCTGTTCGCGTTCACCCTAGGGGGACGCTCATTTACATTCACCCATGCACCACAAGGATACACAGAAAGTCTGAGCTTTTACAGTAGGGCTTTGAAAGAACAGTTCGACACACTTGAGTTGCCTACTTCTTGTACATTGCTTCAATATGTTGACGACCTTCTTTTAGCTGCAGATTCAGAAAGCGCTTGCAAGGAGGGCACCGTGTTGTTACTTATTCATCTAGCAAAACATGGACATAAAGCTTCACTGAAAAAGTTTCAATATTGTCGAGAGGAGGTCGCCTATTTAGGCTATCTCCTGTCAAAGGAGGGAAGAAGATTGATGCCTGAATGGATTAAAATCATTTCTAGCATGTCTGTCCCAAATAAACAGAAGGAAGTCAGAGCCTTGATAGGAATGGCTTCTTACTGTCGGCAGTGGATCCCCAACTTCTCACTAGTAGTTAAACCAATGTTGGCTTTGACAAAGAAGGGCATTTCTTTGCCATTGCCATGGAACTTGGAACACCAGAAAGCTTTTGATTTGCTCAAGACTGCATTGTGTTCAGCACCAGTTTTGGGCACACCAAATTATGAAAAGGCCTTCGAGTTGTATGTGCATGAACATGATGGATGTGCTTTGGCTGTGTTAACGCAGGAGCATGGGGGAAGAATAGGCTGTGCGGTTACTTTTCCTCCACCCTTGATCCTGTTGCATGCGCTTTGCCGAGATGTCTGAGAGCTGTCGCTGCTGCTGCGTCTGTAAAACAGAGCAAGGGTATGGTCCTAGGCCATGCTCTAACCTTGTTGGTACCTCACTCTGTAGACGTTCTATTAAATAGAACGCAAACACAACATCTCACTTCCACACGATTAACGAGATACAAATTGATCTTGTTTGTACCGCATATTAAAATTAAGAGGTGTTGTGTACTGAATTCGGCAGAACTGTTAGCTCTTCCGCAAGACATTGCTTGAAGTGACAAAATGACACATGACTGCCTTTATACCACATGACAAGAAACTAAAGGCAGGATTGATTTGAAAGATACGCCTCTAAACGATCTACAAGGAAAGCTGTTTTGTGATGGTTCTTGTTTCAAACTTCTGGATGGTACATCCACTGCTGCTTATGCCATCACTACACTAAGCACGATTGTGGAAACCAAAAGAATTTCACATAACTCTGCGCAGGCCGCAGAGATTATTGCATTGACTCGAGCTTGTGAACTTTCCGAAGGGCTTAGAGTAAACATATATACTGATAGTCAGTATGCTTTTGGGGTAGTTCACAACTTCGGTAGACTTTGGGCAGAACGAGGTTTCTTGACCTCACATGGAACGAAGATTCAATATGGCACTTTGATAGTTCAGCTACTCTCAGCGCTTGCACTTCCCACTCAGCTAGCAATTATGAAGTGAGCGGCACATCAGAAAATCATAAATGATGTAGGAAAAGGAAACGCTTTCTCTGACCAGATAGCCAAACAAACTGCTACTGATCTCTATTCAGATACGTACACTACAAGGGAAGCCACAAATGTCTGTACTATAGACGAAGGAATTGATTCTATAAAGAATATCCAAGCTGATGCCATTTTAGAGGAAACTAAGCAATGGGCTGAGGGTTTGGCGAGGTTGGATGATGATGGTTGTTGGGTGGATGACTTGAAGGGTAAATGGATGCTGCCAGATGCGTACATCGCTATGATGGTTTCAATGGCTCATGGTCCCACTCACATATGTGCTAGGAAAATTTGTAAAATGTTAGAAACTGTCTGGGTAAATGTTAACATCCCGAAAACTGCTCAGCGTTTTGTCCAGAGTTGCATGGTCTGTCTACAACACAATATGGGGAAAGGTACATCCACACCACCTTCTGTCCCCTTTGAGGTGATGCACTTTGATTTTATTGAAATGGAGCATTGTAATAACCTGAAATATGTCCTGGTTTTTATTTGTGCTTTCAGTAAATGGGTTGAAGACTTCCCTGTAAAAGATGCCACAGCAATGACGATGGCGAAAACCATGCTCAAGGAATATTTTCATAGGTTTGGTTTGCCGAGGGTCATCTGGCCGGATAATAGTCCACATTTTATCGCTGCTGTTATCCTACAAATATGCGCGGGATTACAGATCGATAAACGGTTCCATTCGGCCAGACATGCTCAGAGTGCTGGATTGGTAGAGAGGCACAATGGAATTTTAAAGAACAAACTCGCTAAGACGTGTGCCGGCACCGATTTGAAATGGGCGGATGCCTTACCGATATTGCTACTCTCCATGCGCACAACCCCACAGACTAGGACTGGGCTCTCCCCGTACGAGGTGGTAATGGGCAGGCCAGCTAACATTTGGAATCTTCATAAACCTAGGGCTTTGAGGGTTATAGAGCAAGTACTTCTTTCTGATTACTGTGACCGGTTAACTCAAAATTTGTATTTGATTCATCAACAGGTGCGAGAAGCCCTTCCAGTCAAATATGAGTGCCAGGTCACAGCATCCGACCTGGTGAGTGGGTGTTGACCAAAGCATTTGAGAGAGCATCCTGTCTCGCACCGCGGTGGAGAGGGCCCTACCAGGTCCTCCTGGCCACACAGACTGCTGTACGAGTAGCTGGAAAGAAACACTGGATCCACGCATCACATGTCGAGAGGATACCTTTCCCTTTGTCACACGACGAAGAAGATAAGGAGAAACTTACTTGCTGTGTTCCCAGCGATCTTACAGCATTGAGCAGCACTGAGGGTGCTCCAGAGACACTCCCTGAACCTGCGGGCCTGGGGAAACTGTTGTTTCGTCTCCACACTCTCCTGCAGATCCTTTTGCATCTTTGTCTGGTTCTGCTGCAAATTCATCACTTCCATCAGGAAGCAACGACACACTGTTCGCAGATCACAAGGTACCAGGAGTCACAAGCTACAATCTGCATCCACGGAGCTGGACTTACTGCACGGTTTGGCTGTGCCCACAAGGAAAATAATCACAGAGCTTGTCCTTCGCCCCATCTTTTGCATCTGAAGGAAAGTAGGTGGCTGGAGATAGGGAAAGACTAAGAAACGTGTGATCAGGAGATCACTAGCAAATGGACTACAGAGTTTTCGCAGCAACATATCGGTGAAGAGCTTCAAAGGAACAATGCCTGTTATCGACCCTTCTCGTGCGGTACAGACAATCGCGTGTGTGGCCAACAAAGACAATGGAGAATCAAATACATGGTCTTTCAAGACGCCCACTTGAAACATTCTTGCCTACTGAGAATGTTCCTACTGTATCTACACCTTTTGTACATCTGCACATTCTATCTCCTAGAGACTCTCAACATAGACAGAGCTATCATAATAATACAGTACTGCTTATAATGAACTGAACTCATGCCATTTTGAACAGAACTAACTGCTGGATTTGCTCCCATTTGCCGCAACATGGGGAAAAAGGGTTGGGCTGCTATATTCATCCTTTGCCTCTAACCACTGCATGTTATGCTTCTCTACGGGCACCATTCTTTGGCCGATGGAATGATAGCCTCTCGGGGAACTTTGATGGGGCGAATTTGAACAAATTTGAAAGGCGAGTCCTAACTCCTCTGGGATGCTCACTTTTTGCAAATAGGAGCAAGCTTAATGTTGCTTCTATTAGGCCTTCTGATAGACTGTCCCGACCTTTTCAATCTCTGATTTCTTTTAAGATGGCTTCTATAGGCAATAGGGATGCTACGCCACCTTCTTATACTGTTAACCACAGCCCCAACTCAGTTTCTTTCTGCATACAAAGGAATGGTACTCAGTCAATGGGCGATTTCGAGGGTTGCACCAATATTGCAAACTTGACCAGTGAGGACAGACCTTTGTATGCAGGCGAACCTGTTTACTTTGTTTGTGGAAATGAAGCTTATCCATGGCTACCTAGGGATTGGCAGGGAACTTGTTATTTAGCAATTCTGCTATCAGGGGTATTTGTAGCCAGTACCACTGAAATCTCTAGGGCTCGTCCTAGGCGGGACGAGAATGGCGATACTTCGTCACAAGTTCTGGGTGATGTAGCAAAATCTTTTGTGCCATTTTGGGGGCAAATTATGAATTCTGAGGATATTAGGAGACTAGCGAGAGACATGGAGAAAACCATCAACCGGACCACTGACATACTCTATAACATGACTCTAGAGCAAAAGGCAATCAGAGTAGTGGCGCTACAAAACCGGATGGTATTAGACGTCATCTTGGCTGAGCGTGGTGGAGTATGCAAATTAGTGGGGTCCGCCTGATGTATTTTTGTACCAGATTCCTCCCCAGCTGTCTTTATGGCAATACAAAATCTGCATGTCCTAAGTTCTGAGGTACACGTTCCCGAGGGGAATTGGGATCTTAGTACTTCGTTCTGAGACTTCTTACGATCTTGGGGATGCAAGCTTCTCTCTGTCTTATTGATAATTCTGGGTATTCTGTTGTTTTGTTGTTGCTGTATAAAATGTCTTCCTGCCATATGTTCAATGTTAGGGGGATGTTGTGCACAGACTATGGGAACGTTAGGGCCAAAGGTACATGCACCGGAAAGAATGACCAACGAATTTTTGATGAAGGAAATTTCCGCCGCCGATGTTATGGCGATTGATATATCTGATGAATGTGATGCAGGTTGTATGGACATTGAGACGTGGAGTTACTCGTAAAGCGACTAGTTTTTAGTTTCGCACTTGGCTTAGGCCAAAAGGATGGTTTGTTAAAAGGGAATCATATTAGTACCTCCTTTTGATTTATATTGGCCTAAGCCTAGTCGCTCTGCGAAGAAAACCATGTTGCAAAGTTCCGATTTTGGATTGACTTCGCCGCCATTTTAGAATCATCCACCCTTTTGATTTCTGTTTGTACATTATCTGTTCTAAAATGGTGGACTGTGTTTCTAACTTGCAACCAAGCCTTCCGACCTTTGAGTTCTGTTAATGGTTAGACTTTTCAAGAGCCAGCTGTTTAGACTAGGCAATGAGACCTTGTACTATGTATGAACTGTTGTCCTAGCATTGTCTGCGCTAAGAAGCCTCATCCACGAATACACATCAGCGACAATGAAGTGCAAACGCCAAGCGTGGACACAGGCTGAACTACATTGTGTTGGGATATGGACTAAGGCTTACTACGGGATCCAAGAATATACATCACCATTGTAACTTGGTGGAAATGCAAATGTATGTAATCCTTCTACATATTATTGTATAATCTGTATGTGAACTAGGCACAAACTCTAGACCGCAGATTATTAACATGAAGAGTAGCTGGACAATATTATTTGAAATTGTATAAAAACACGAATGTCTAGATGTCCAGCACTCTCTCTCCTCTCTTTGATGGGCTGGTACTCATTGTGGGGTGTTGAGAGCCAGATAGCTATCTGTATCTATGTTTCTTTGTAAACTGCGCAGAATAAAAGATCTGTGAATCTTTATAGCCCGTGTTTGGTGTATTTCCTTTTGTGGTACTCAGCCTCGATATTTATTTGTTTTGACAATCTCATGAACCTGGAATCTGCCTCAGATACTAAGATAATTAAAATGGACAACAGACTGCCGTTCCAGGGCTGCATCTGCGGCAGCTGCCTAGATCATTTCGCCATCAAATACACCTGCACCAGGCCATGCTGGGCTCAAGGCAATGGAGCTGCCGAGAGCATCATGCGAACCCTAATCTGGTAATCCACATAACACAAGAGTGAGCCTAAAGCTTGAACACCACGGTGTCCTGAGGAAGCGCTGTGCAGGAATGGTGCCACAGCCTTTCAATCATTTCAGATGAAAGGGGTATCGAGCCTCAAGTGGGCTCCAGCAACTGCCCCTATGTCGCCAATCAGCACTCTTATAGCACAGCAATATAGTTCTTTCATTCTAGGGCTTTAAATGCATGCTTTGCAGCACTGGCCTTACAAGCTGTGTTTACCGGTGCCTTTCCGGAAGTCACTTCCCTCCGGGTATACAGAAGTGTTATCACCTTGTTGCTTTTTAACACCGGTCCCTTGACATCAGCCATTTGCTGGCAAAGAAGTATGTATAGCTTTTCAGTGGGCATTTACTGTTTCCACCACCTGCTGTCTGGCCGTCTTGTGATAATCAGTGGATAATAACCCCCGGCTTTATTTCTTTGTCGTTATTATAATGTATGCACCCCACAGGTGCCTCAGACTGTTTTCCACTCTAAGCAAGGGTGGGCTCCCAACCATTATGTCGAAATGAGCCTGAGGCTGAAAACTCATCCATGGAGTAGGCCCCGTATAATTCTCTTTCAAGGAAGACATCTTTCTTCAACAATACCAGCACACAGATCGATTCCCCTGCCGAAAGTGGGCCGAGCAAAGAACTAAGGCGGAACTATAACACGAGCATGAACACCGAGCAGCATGCCAAAGCACTGACCATCCAACTTGGAGACCATGTTCTGCTAAAAAAGAGATACCCTTAAGACTGGTGTCCCCTTCGAGAACACCGCCCAGCATGGTGACCCAAATGTAGGGAACAATGCTAACCACGGAGAGTCCCCAAACATTGCATTGCAATTCAAGTAGTCCTCTGGTCATCCGTTGGAGGATGCTTCGGCCCTTGGATTCCAGCAGAGAAGATGGTCCTGACTGCAATGGCCAGGAAGATCGAATCAATGTTTCAGGCAAGTAGGCCCCAGACATAGGCCCTCATTATAACTGCGTGGTAGCCATGCCAGTAAAAATGGCAAGCTGCCGCCAGAGTTATGCTTTTTTTCTGGTGCCTGGCAATGGGGAATTACCGGGGCATTACAGCCCCTGTGGTCCCTGAAGCAAGTGCCAGAAAAAGTAACTCCCCATTCCCATTCGAGTCCCATAGGACTCAATGGGAATGGGAAGGACGGATGCACCGGCACTCTGTGCAACAGTGCCGGTGCATCCGTCAAAGTCTGCGAGCGGGTGCCTTTAAGCCCGCCAGGTAAGACCTGGTGGGCGGAAAGGCACCCGCACGCAGAACTCGGAGTGTGCCGATATGGTAACAACGGTGCCGGTAGCTTACCGGCACTGTTGTTACCGGACCGGCATACTCATAATGAGGCCCATAGTCTCTGATGGGGCCAATCAGGAATCCTCTAGTGCAGGGGTCTGCAACCTTTGGCTCTCTGCATCTTTTGGATTACAACTCTCATCAGCCCTACCCAGCATAGTCAATGGGGAGGGATCATGGGAATTGCAGTCCAAAACATCTGGACAACTTCAGGTGGCAGATGTTGACCCTAGTGACTGTCACTGGTGCATACAACCTGACCAAAATGAGAAGTCAAGGGTCAAAGTACCACTTGAAAGATCACTTTATCATCCCAGAGTGTCTTAATGGCTATGGCCTTGGCCGCTGAGCCGCGACCTAGCAGATCATAAAACCAAATCACGTGAGACTGGACAGGGGATGTTATGTGTGAACCGGCACATCTCTGTCACATAACAGCAGCGTTGTGCCAACATGCTCCTGGCATTGTCTGCAAGCATCATGCAAATGCTCCGACAGTGTGATGTGATTGACTGTTCAATAAAGGTAGCACCCGCACACTCGGAAGGGAGATATAGACTAAAGCTGGTTTTATTTATTTATTTGTAGGGCGCCGAAGCCCGCAGGCATCAGGGCGCACACAAACACAGGAGACAGCAACAACAAAAGACGGGACAGGTGACCAGCTTATGCCACTTCCGCTCTTGTATTTCTAGAACTTCAAACCCAAATATTGGGAGGACTTCCCTCGATATCATTGCAACATCAAAGCATCTTTGCAGGCCCCTGCCCCTCCCCCTCCCAACCTTTTCCTCCACAGAGCTGGAGCCGTGAGGCAGATACGGCTCCAGCGGGAAAACAAGGCACGTTCTCGCCTCTTTCCCTGACTCTGAATAATACAGATCATGAAAATAGACCTATTTTGAGCTGTTCTGTTTATCATGATTTGTCAACAACAATTTGCCTGCATTACTCACTGAATAGCCTCTTGGGGGAACTCTGGGTTTGGAACTTTATCAACACAATGCAACAGATGCCAATCAACTGCGAACACAAACCTAAGGGCATACAGATCCAGAAAGAGAGAGAGAGAGGGAGAGCGCGAGATAGTGTGGGTGTGTGAATACGCCAAGAAGTGTAGTTTCACTGGGCTGCCATGCTTATCTTTGTGTTGTGTAATGCCTGGCTGGGATCAGATTGGCATGGGTGGTATGATCTTGATCGATGTTCTAAATCATAGCAGAACCCAGGGGCGTTGCTAGGGGGGGGCTAAGGGGGCTATAGCCCCTGATCTTTTGGTTGTAGCCCCGGATAGAATCTCAGGAACTACAGCCAAAAGACTAGCTAGCCCCCAGTCCCAACAGTTCCGACATCAGCTTAGCCCCGGGTCTTTTCCAGACCTAGCAACTCCCCTGGCAGAACCCAAGAATTGAACCCTGGGCATGGGGCGCTCGTTCATGGGTGTGGATGGAAAACCCAGACAGGATGGTCCATCACCACATTACTGTGAACGGGCATGCGTGTGCTTCTCACGCCCCCGCTTCTCCGTGATGCTGACCGTAGGCAGCGGCGCTCAGGGCTGCACAGGAGCACGTCCGATGACACAGGGCCAGCCGCTCTTACTGGGCTTGCCAGTGCTGCAGCCTCCTGCCATGTGCTTGGGAAAGAAGCACCCTGGGGAGCCTTGGCGGGCCTCTGCTGGCCTGCCGCATCTCAGTTATTCCATGCTGAGATCCAGGGTAAGCCAGGTACTGCTGCCAGCTGGTGTGCTGGTTCCATTTTGGCAGATGACCTGAGGGTCTCAGCTGCAGATGATGGTGGACGCCAGAGAGCATGGCGCATGGGGTGCTGAAGGATACTGGATGGCCCTTCGCTGGCAGTCAGGACTTCGGCTAGTCTATTTCAGATCCGAGATTACGGCATCGTTGCTTCAACGCCTAAACATCGCCACCATGCCCCAAACGCTTCAATGCAGCTTCATGTGGCTGGCGAGTCTAGGCGTTGATTTGCACAGACGTGGCCTGTGCCTTGGGTGACTGAAGGGGGACCAGATTAAAAAATGTAAAGACCGGGACAGGGCAACTAACATAAAAGTAGCACTAACCGTTGAAAGTGGCTGTCAAGGCACTACACATCAGTAGCGTTTGGAGGATACGCGGGTTTAAGTGTTACTCTTCAGATAAACACATTATAATTAATTTATCACAAACTAGCAGTATCTTTAGTTATAAAATGCTGCATTTCTTCTGTGCGAGATTGTGCATTCCTGCCTGCCAGCTATGAAGACCTACAACAAAAAACCGGGATCACTGCAGTTTCTAATGGGAACATAATCTTGAGAAAGGGGGACGGAGCACCAAATACGGGGACAGTCCTGGCAATACCAGGATGTCTGGTCACCCTAGGTGACTGCCTTTGGGCTGGTTGATGCCCCCCACATGTCTCTGATGAGGCTGATTCGCAGGACCCGTTGCCATATTTGGATATGCCTCGCTCTGTCACCGTGGCCTTCTGCTTCACCCATCCCTTTCATCATTGACACAGTCCTGGACTATTTGCTTCGCTCTGGCTCTTTCTGTTCAGTTTGTTGTAGACAGCCCTGCCAGCACCACGAGGCCACCTTAGGAGCACGGGGGCGCCTTTACAGCAATACAATCAAAATAACGCGAACATCAATGGCAAGGCGTGTGAAAGCATTTCATCTCGTATTGAGAGGAACGGCCTTCCCCAATGGATTGTTTAAAACCCTGCAAATCAAAGTCCCCTTGTAGTACCCACCTCATCTACATAACCATGGGGCCAGCTCAAGCCTCTGCTGGGGTTCCCCAAGATGGCGTCCTCTCTCGGATGATTTTGACCGAGTGCTGGATGACCTGCACACGATCCATTATTTCCCTGATTCGGCTTAGTCTGAGCACTGCATGGTTTAATCTTGGTGCTGCAGTTCAGAAATCACAAATGTCTCTGGTCCTGAGAGTGGAAAACAGTCTCACGTGAAAATGCTGCCAATTAATAAACAACCGAGCCGATTGTTGATGTACGTTTTTGGTGGAGATGGCACAACATTACTGCCCTCACTTCATAACTGTTGCGAAATGGCATTTTCCTTCACTATTAAAAGCTTCAGACAGAAAGATTTGCAGGAATGGAGTGCTGTGAACTTTCAGCACGGGAGGAAAGGAATCATCGGCCAGTTCCTGCAGGTGCCACGTGACGGCGGTCATTGTAATAAGACAAGTTTGAAGGAAATTATAAGAGTAATCGTGTAATATTTGAGTGTGACTAAAGGCATTCACATTAAAAATAACCTGTTGGGGTCCTATTTCGCTAGAGATTGCGTCCATGTGCTGGGCTGTAATGTTAGCATGCCCTGCTTTTCTATAGCTTGAGCAGTGAGCCACTTTACCAAGTGGTGACTCACTGGTGCTATTCTACACCCCTTGTTTGGCATACGATTACTGGCAGTGATAGTGGCGTGGGTCTGGGCCCACGTCAAATCTCCCTAGAGCTCCAACGCTCTGCTTGTCGAACGCTTCTCCAAACAGAGAGTAGAGGGTAGGTCGCTCTCCCCGGCTGGTGCCTCTCTCTGGAACAGCCTCCCTGCCACTCTCAGATTAGAGCCAGAGCCTCCTTATGTTCCGGAAACTTCTCAAAACTCAGCTTTTCTCTACCTCTTTCCCTTCACTGCTAATCATCCCACTGCCACGGAGGCTGGAGGCCCGGTCCTTCATGAACCTCACAGATTACCAGGCCCTCTACCTAGTCGACTCCAGTGCACTCCCCCCTTCAGCAGTGCACTTGCGGGCCCACTGCCTGATGGCCGTGCATCCCACCCTTGGGAGTCCTCCGCCCTTGCACTTAGCCTGTGGCCTCCCCCTTTGGCACCCCTTGGCACTTCCCTCCCGGGTTCCCACCAGCACTCTCCCACACCTTGCACGCCCTTCCTTCCATACCTACATGTCTCTTCACTGCACTTACACATCCGAATGTCAAAGGCCTAGTAGGACAACGATTGTACATTGTTTTTGCCACTGTTATTTGCCCCCCTTGCTCCCTCCCCACTTTTACATTGTGGCACCTGGAAACACCATTTTGTTATATATGCACCTAACAAATGCTCAATAAATAAATAATAAAGAGCAACTCCTGGATTTATGCAAAGTTTCTGTGCATCCTTAGGAACAAATATTCTACGTAAGAAATGGGAATAGAAAAATAAAGGCACATAGTAATACAGGCAAAAGTGAGATAGAGCAATGGGTAGGTAGACAGGGTGGAAGGGAGGGGGCATAGAGGGAGGTAGAGAAGGAAGAGAGTAAGGATGGAAAGATAGAAGGCCTAGGATGATAGGTAAGAAGGAGGGATGGAAGTGAGACTGATGGAGAGAAAGAGAAAGGAATGGAGGGAAAAGGGAGCCAAAGGGTTCATGAAGAAGTAAGATGAAGAGAAACGAAAGGTTTGAGGCACAAAGGAAGTGAGGTGGGAGGAGGAAGGAATACATGGAATAAAGGCTGGATGGAAGGAAAGAAGATGTGATAGAGCAAAAGATGGTGAGGAGTAAGAGAAAGCAGAAAGAAGGAAGGAAGGAACATATAAAGAAAGGGGAGGGTGAAAAGGCAGGGGAGAGCTCATAGGTGGGAGGGAAGATAGAAGGACAGAACAAAATAAGAAAGTTAGCGGGATGGGGATTTATAAAGGAGGAAGGAAAGAACACAGGAGGGAGAGAGAAAGGAAGGAAGGAAGGAAGGAAGGAAGGAAGGAAGGAAGGAAGGAAGGAAGGGAGATAGGGAAGGAACAAGCGAGGGAGGGAAGGAAGGAAGGAAGGAAGGAAGGAAGGAAGGAAGGAAGGAAGGAGGAAGGAAGGAAGGAAGGAAGGAAGGAAGGAAGGAAGGAAGGAAGGAAGGAAGGAAGGAAGGAAGGAAGGAAGGAAGGAAGGAAGGAAGGAAGGAAGGAAGGAAGGAAGGAAGGAAGGAAGGAAGGAAGGAAGGAATAGACAATGGGTGGTGGAATTAAGAGCTAAAGAAAGGAGTGCAAATATAGGGAGGGAAGAAAGAAGGAAGAGGAGAAGGGAAAGGGGTGGTGCTAATGTGAGGCAGGCAGTGATGGAATGGACGAGGAGGAGATGGAGAAAATAATTAATAAAGACAAGAAGGATGAAGATGGGGATAATGAATGAAACGAGAAAGAAAGGGAGGATTGGTGGGTGAGATAACATATCATGAAGCGAGAGCCAGTCTGGGTCTGCCCGCCGGGCAGCAGTCTCCGGCAGTAATGCCAGGCCGGAGATTACATGGGCAATAGATTAAAGACGCAGGAGGACGCTGATGGATAGAAGGCCTCGGCCTGATTAAACTGGATTATTGATCTGCAGAGTGACCGAAACTATGCGATTCTCGTTAATTAGAAAGGCTCAGGGGCAACTCAGGCCAGGCAGGAGCGTGCCTAACACCAGCTAGCACCTGTGAAAGGGCATCGACTTGACTTCTTGAAAACCCCATCTTAAACTTTGGCCTTTTTCTGAACTCCACTGACACCTGTATTTACGTCTTAGAGTCATGTGTTTCTGTTAGCGTGACCAGAGGTGTCGGCCCTGGGCCCTGTGCTCCCATGCAGGGAAGTAATTTCATTAAAATGCCAGGGGGAGCGGAAGTGACATCATATGACCCTTCACCTCTGATGACATCACAGGAAGTGGTGTCATTTGACCCCACCCTGAAGTGACATCAAAGGAAGCAATGGAACACAACCTTTTACCCCTTGCCAAAACAGGAAGTGGCATCACATAGCATTGTTCCTAAGTACACTATGAAAAATATGGTTACAAAATCCCTGTAACGTGATATACATTTTATACAAGAATGAATCACCGTATGTATGGGCAGAAAAAAAACATGCTATAACTGTAATTTACGAAAAGCAAAATACATAGTCAGAAATGGATGTTTATTCTACTCAATGCTTTTTCGAGGATTTTGTGTACGTTGTGAATTTGAGGTGTTTACAAACAGACTTAAATCAGTGACTCACCCACTGAAATGTGCTTGAAATAAACTTTTAATGAGTCTAGCAATTATTTTATAGATTTCCAGAAAGATACATTATTTGTTATTCCTATTCTTTATTATTTAGGGTCAATGTTCAAAGTGTTACACTTGTGAAACCCCCTTTTTTATTTTTTTTTATTTTTTAAATAAGCCTGAACAAACAAAGGCAGCCACTCTAAAGACACAGACCCACATAGCATCGGCCTTAGCCCAGGAGCTTCAATTTGTAATAAATAAATAAATAAAAAGAAAAAAGAATTACGTTTGTTTTAAAATACATTTTTTAGGGGTAGCAAGGGAGACCACAGGGGTCGCAAGGGAGACTCCTGCTGGCCCTTAAATGAATTGCCTCGAGAGCTGTTTGAAAAAGAAAAAGAAAATGTATTTCTGTTTTTTTTTTAAAACCTCTCCTTATTTTAGGATGAGGAAGGGTGGGAGTGACGAGGGTGACAACTGGCAGAGTTCCGCCTGGGACTGCATAAACATTCAAATCTCGGGCAAAATGCTAGTTTACTAACATGCCAATAATAAACCCTATTTTTTTAGCAAATGTACATTAACACATTGCCACATCTCTCCATCCAAAGGTAGACTTGAGCCCCTAACCTCTCTGTTAACAGCCATATGCATTAACTGATTATGTCACAGGGACTAATAGGCAGCTTTTTTTTAGCAAGGCCTCACATAGCAGTCGGAGCAAAAGCTCCTTTTGTCTTTGACATACAGAGAAATCGCAGTGTATAGAGGAATGACTGGACCCTGCCACCGCACAGCCCCATTTTCATACAACTGAACTGTAGTTATGAGAGCTACTGTCTGCTGTAGTCCTACGTTTATGTCAGTTACCTGTCCCGGTTTATATTTTGAAAATCTGGTCACCCTCGTTTATAGGGACCGGACACTTCACTGACTTCCTATATCATCAGGAGAAGATCCATGGGTAATGGGAGCGAGGCTATACCATTGGTGGGTATTTTGGGCTGTGGAGGTATTGGGTTCAATAAAAGTGCATTGTGCAAAAAGTAATTGGACATAATGACTGAACCCCTGCACAAGTCCTGTGCTACTTTAAAAAGCACACATCCGACCTACAGAGGTCTTGTGTGTGATAAGCCACTGCTTTCATATCACACAATATATTTTTCAGATAGCCCTAAAGATGGAATGTGGCCCAGAAATATGGGAACTCGTGTCAGGTTTTTCTGACACTCCCAAATTTGAAATATGTTTAGCAAAATCTAATTTCTAAATGAAACTTTTGATTTAGATTTTCCCTTTTTTACAGCCAGCCAATAAGCACGACTTTGTCCGGGGCTGAGCTGAGGGAATCCTTTCTATCCAGATTTGTGGTCTACTGAATAGTGAAATTCGGTATTCAGCCGAATACCGAATAGTTAGCCAAATTATTCGGCCAAAGCCGAATAGTGAGCTGAATAGTTGTTTTTTTAATGCATTTTATAGCACATGAGAAATACTGCTTCGCAAGACAGTAAATCATCGGTGGACCGGAAATCAAACAGGTCACCGTATATTAAGGGCAGGCTTCTGTCATCTGCTAGTGTGTATGCTTGCTGTTGTGGTCTGTTGATTACCACCTTCATTTAACAGTATTCCATGCATAATACAAACAAATGCTTGCTGGCATTCCGATTTGGTATTGCCCCTCAAAACACAATTATGCACATAAACTGTATAGTACTGTTCAGAAAATTCTGCCACGTGTTTAAATGGCAATCTGGTGTGCCTCGTTAAATGCGCACCACTTTGGAAGTGAAAATTGGTCAGCAGTACCACTGATCCATCCAGTCTCAACATGCACAGTTCTGGGCCAGCTGTCTTGAGTCGATGCACAAAGCATGGAAGGAGGACGCCATGCCCGGATTGGATCTCACAAGAAATGGGTCAGGGCCAGGGTCTGGCAAACACTGTGCTTTAGGGCAAGATGGTTTGGCTGCAATGGCAGATTTATGACAAAGTGCCCCATGGGCAGGAAACTGCTCTCCACGTTTCTTGCTCAAATCTCAAACATTCCTTAAGCATCTCCTGGGTGATGGTTGTGCCATGAAGAATTGTCAAACACTCTTCAAATTCAGTGACTGCCTACTTTCATAGTCCATACATCAGTCCATGCATCGTTACCTTGTTCTCTCCCACTCCTTGGTTAGCTGGCCTCCCTTTTCCTACCCCATGAGGGTAAGTCACCCCACCCTGGCCCCCGGCTTTCTTGCACCGATGTGTGCGTAACGTTCAACCTTCGCTGCCCAGCCAGCTGCTAGTTTACAATAATCGTATCCCAGGTGACAGTGCCTTCTCATACCCCAGCACATGAGTGACAGTCGGTCCTTATTCACCAGGGTGTGCAGCAGCTGCCTCCTTCATTCCCAGATGGTAGGTGATACTCATACCCTCATTTACCAACCCCTGGATGATGACCCCAGTCAGCCCGTGGGTGTCACCGGGTCCACTCCCTCACTCCACTGTTGATAGGCATGCGCCTGCTTCTCCAGGCCAGGAGTGACGTCATGCCACTCGTGTGCGAGAGCTTCAGGCTCCAGAAAAAAATGCCTTTCAGCCATAATGGTGGCGTCGCACCTGCGAGGCATCCCTTTAATCAAATGATGCACGTGGGCCGGCGCCACCATTATGGAGAAAACGTGAGGCCGCTGGAAGCAGAGGCCTTGCTTTCTAAATACTGAAGCTCCCGCGCATTCACGGGAGTTTCAGTCTTAAGGAGCAGGGCCTCTGCTTCCAGGGGCCTCACCTTTTCAGCCTTAATGGTGATGCTGCCCCTACCCAGCTGGCAAGCGGCGACGCCACCATTAAGGCTGAATAGGCGAGGCCCTGTCCCCTGCCAGGCAAGCCTATAGAAAATAAATGCAGAGATCAACACCCTCTCCCCAGGGGGGAGAGGGTGTTGATCACTACAAAAGGCTGCCTGGCAGGGGTGCCAGTGGCCCATTGAGCCGGGGCGCCTCAGGGGAGCATGGCCTAACGGGCCAGCAGGACCTCTGCAGTTAGGCCAGGCCCCCTTGATGAGCCCTGGCTCATTTTGTTATGCCAAAAAAAGAAAACGAGAAAAAAAAACGCCCGCGAGGGCAGCATTGCCTTTTATGCTGCTCTGGCACTGGTGTGTAAAGCACAATGCTCGCTACATGTACAACGGACTCCTTTCAGTTGTACAAGTAGTGAGCATTGTGAATTACACATCAGTGCCAAAGCCGCGGTAAACGGCAATGCTTTTTTTTTTCTTTTTCTTTTTTCCAGCGTGGTTCATGGGCTCGGGTGGCTGACTCTGGCCGGATCCCGAGATCCGGCTACACATCTGGTGCCGGATCTCGGATCCGCCGAGAGCCGGCCCAATGACCAGCACTGCATATCATAGCATATTAGAGCTGGGGGGTGGGGTGGGGCACAGAATTCATGGTTCGAGCCGAGCAAGAGCCACGCCAGAGGGTTTGGCTTGGCTCTCAGGGCCAAACGCGATGTGTGCCGGCAAAACAATGGCCACGTCAGTACCCGCCGCTCTGCCCCCACAAATCCTCCTCTCCCGCTCACTTCTGGCCTTATCCGGCGGCAGGTGGAGACCAGAGCTGGCTCTGGGATTTGAGAGCCTAGAGGCCACGTGCAGCAGAAGATGTGCCGACCCGCTCATGTCCATATGCATCGAGATAACCGGAAGGGACATCACAGAGATGGCCATCACACAGGGTGACGTCAGTCTTTCATATGCAACACGTGCATTCGCATTCCAGGAAGGTAGCACGAGGCTGTGCGAAGAGGCACATCACTGGTGTGCACTATACTAATAGTGACTATTACTATGACATGCAGAGCAACACTATTGCCTATGCAAGTGTGAAGAAGTCCACTTTCAGGGACTGTCCTTTTTGGCAGATAATATAATTTCACAAGGATCACAACATGTAGTTGAATGGTGAAACGGGATTTGAGGCGAGCCTAAAGTGGGCTAGATGATCACATCTATTTGCAGCTTTTGTTGGTAAACATTTGGTGATATATGGCTTACCCAGGCGAAAACTAAAGCGATTATTTATGAGATGACTTTTTAAAAAAAATCACATACATTGCGAAATAAACCAACGCAATCCATATTTTAATACTATAGCAACATTATGTTAAGCAAAAACCGTCCAATTGTAGTTTTGAACTCCTTTTCCTTGACAGAAAACTGCAATTACTACAATGCAAAGTACTTTCAGCTTAAAAACTTGCTTTTGGGATTTGCAACGATACGTTCATAGCCTACAAGGAATAAAAGTGTGTGGTTGCGTCAACTGCTTGTAGTCAGCGATTGGCGTTGGCTTGCCAGTTGCTGCACAATATCAAATGCGAGTCAAAACTAGCAGAGATTAATGAAATCAACTATAGAATGTTTTAAACGCAGTGTGTTTTGGGGTCTCCATTTGTCTTGCGAGAATGCACACGTGGGGTATCTGGAGTAGTTTAAAGCTTTCCCATCTAAATGGCCCCACCTTACCTGCTCCTCTAAGCACGTCCCTTCATTAGCATCAATTATGGAGTTTTATGTCAGAGAAAGATTCTCTGCCATGGTCCGGGGCACTAATGGGTATCGATGGCAGGCCCTCTGACAGCGCAAGTCAAACCGTTGGCACTGGAGGTTGCTCGGCGAGGGGGAAGATGGCTGACAATGGTTGCAGGGAGCAAAGGTGCAAAGGAGCAGGCGGTTAGTAAAAGCAGCACGTTTGTGTTCTCCAATTTTGAGGAGCTGGCGGCATGATGATGTGATTGGGAGGGGCATGTGGAGAGCTGAACAGCCATTGGTGCGGGATTGGAGGCCATTGCGTCATCGTTATTGAGGCTGCGGCAGGGTTGGTGCCAAGGGGAGAAACGTTGAATGCTTTGAATCATATATTTAATATTTTTGCATTGGGGACGGGTCAGCTCATGCTTTGCCAAGACATTGGCTTTAAAGTTGGGTCGGTCTCAGGCCGGCCACTTGGGCCTGGGCCGGGCCGAGCTCGGCCTGTTTCCCACACCTGTATTAGTAATGAGGGACTGCTGCCTAAACAGAGAGGCTTCGACAAGTTATGCAGCACGTGTGACCCAGAGTTTGCTACATCACTTGGAGATTGATGCATGTTGCATGTCTAGGAAGCCATGTGAAAAATAGTCCTACCACATCCTTGCACCTAAACACACAGGGTAGTTCTAAAGCTAATATTAGATGAGAATGATGTTGAATCCAATCCAAAAACCTGAAAACCACTTGGTGGCAACACAGAAATCTATTGGCCCTCATTACGAATCCAGTAGAAACCATGACGGTAAAACCGGCAGGTATCTGCCTGACCCGTAATGATTTATGGCCGCCTGACTTGTTGGAATCACCTGGGCATTACAGCCCCGCCGGTCCGGTAAATCAGGCAGCGTTAAGTGTTAATCCCCATTTCCACTTGAGTCCCATATGACTCAATGGGAATGGGGATCACAGAAGGGTTCCGTGTCATTTCATCGCCTGCTTTTACATCCCCAGGCTTTTAAACGTGCACATTCCATCGAATGTGCTCATCGTTTTTTTTTTTTGGGGGGTCCCCCCCAAACTCCCCACCCACACTTATTTTTTACTATTGCCCACCCGCCCAAACCCTTATTTGCCCTTTCCCACCCCCCACTAAAAAATTCAATGAGCACATTCAATGTAATGTGCACGAATGTGCTCATCGTTTTTTTTTTTTGGGCGGTGCCCCCCAAACTCCCCACCCACACTTATTTTTTACTATTGCCCACCCACCCAAACCCTTATTTGCCCTTTCCCACCCCCCCTAAAAAATTCAATGAGCACATTCGATGTAATGTGCACGAATGTGCTCATCGTTTTTTTTTTTTGGGGGGTCCCCCCCAAACTCCCCACCCACACTTATTTTTTACTATTGCCCACCCGCCCAAACCCTTATTTGCCCTTTCCCACCCCCCACTAAAAAATTCAATGAGCACATTCAATGTAATGTGCACGAATGTGCTCATCGTTTTTTTTTTTGGGCGGTGCCCCCCAAACTCCCCACCCACACTTATTTTTTACTATTGCCCACCCACCCAAACCCTTATTTGCCCTTTCCCACCCCCCCCTAAAAAATTCAATGAGCACATTCGATGTAATGTGCACGAATGTGCTCATCGTTTTTTTTTTTTGGGCGGTGCCCCCCAAACTACCCACCCACACTTATTTTTTACTATTGCCCACCCGCCCAAACCCTTATTTGCCCTTTCCCACCCCCCTAAAAAATTCAATGAGCACATTCGATGTAATGTGCACGAATGTGCTCATCGTTTTTTTTTTTTTGGGCGGTGCCCCCCAAACTACCCACCCACACTTATTTTTTACTATTGCCCACCCGCCCAAACCCTTATTTGCCCTTTCCCACCCCCCTAAAAAATTCAATGAGCACATTCGATGTAATGTGCACGTTTAAAAGCCTGGAGATGTAAAAGCTGGCGATGAAAGGACATCACACCCACAGAAGCACCGGCACCGTTAATAACGGTGCCGGTGCTTCCTTGAAAGTCTGCGGGTGGGTGCCGTTCCACCTGCCAGGATGACCTGGAAGGCGGTACGGCACCTGCCCGCAGACACGTAGTTTGCCGGACCGGAAACAACGGTACCAGTAAGCTTACCTGCACCGTTGTTTCTGGACCAGCAAACTTGTAATGAGCGCCATAGGCATGCAGAAGCAGAAAACAATAAACGCTACTGCATGTCCCGTCGAGTTGTGCTGTTTTACCACACTGTAAAGGATTCCTCATTTGCATATGTAACGGGCATATCCTACACTTTGCGAAAATACAAAAAACGCGTTTGCTTAATGGCAGATCACAACAACAGCCCTGCCAAATGAATCTCAAGTTCATCACTTCAATAATAACCCAGTGCCGTTTTCTCAATGGATTGTACCACCTGTGGGAGTAATGCAGCCAAGGAAGTATAATGCAGTTTGCGCAACTCAATGTTGCAAGTTGTCGGGGGTTGCACTATGTCTCCTTCCAAGACAGTACAGACTATTCGGAAATTTGCACGATCCAAATGTTCACAAGGCCTAGTATGTCCGCAGGGACGTCATGTCACCAAAATGCCGGGGTAGTTTAAATGACATCACATGACCCATGACCTCTGATGACATCACATCAAGTGATGTCATTTGACCCAACCCTGAAGTGATATCACAGGAAGTGAAGGAACACAACATTTTGCCCCTTGACAAAACAAGGGGCATCACATAGCATTGTTCCTAAATACACAACGAAAAATATGGTTACAATATCACTATAAGCTGATATACATTTCATACAAGAATATATCACCATAAGTATCATTAATATCAGTGCGTATAGGCCCGTATGACCAAATTACTGTGAATACAAGCAGACATCCTAGGCCAAATGATAATGATGTGCTATTATACAGCACTTAAGCTTAAGCGATTTATGTAGAACAAATATACATAAAATATCACCCAACCTGTGTTGGTACTCATTTATCAACCTCGGAAGGATGAAAGGCTGAGTTGAGGTGTTTAAGAACAGATTAAATTTGGGAGTCACCCCCTGAAGTGTGCCTGAAATAAACCTTTAATGAGTCTAGCAATTATTATATAGAATTCCAGAAAGACACATTATTTGTTATTCCTAATCTTTCTTATTTAGGGTCACTGCTCAAAGTGTTACACCAGTGCAGATCACATGGGCCGCATTTGTGACCACTGGCGACCCCCAAATGACGTCCTTGTATTATAAAAGCAAAGAAAAATATCAAGGCTGAGTACCCCAAAAGGAAATAAACCAAACATGGGCTTATAAAGATTCACAGATCTTTATTCTATAACTGTACAGTTTTACAAAGAAACAAAGTATCAGATAGCTATCTGGCCCTCAGTACATCACAGCGAATACCAGCCATTTTGGTGTGAGAAGTGAGAGTTACTGGACGTCTAAACATTTACATCTTTTATACATTTTCCAATCGTAATGTCCAGCCCCTCTCCAGGTTAATAATTCTCGGTCTAGGGTTCGTGCCGAGTTCACCTCGAGTTTATCCAACTATATGCACGTGGATTATTTCCAGTTTGTACAACAACAAGTCACAATGGAAACAGTGTATCTTCGGATTTGACATTAAGCCTTAGTACACGTCCTATACAATGTAGTTCAACAAGTGTTTACGTTTAGTATTTAAACAACATTGTATTTGATGTATGTCCGCGGATCGGACTTGTTGGCGCGGGTAATCCTCGATCTACAGGTCAAACGTAAGGCAAGGTCTCATTACACAACCCTAACATTTGGCCTACAGGCAGTGTAGACATTAACTTTTGTGCAAAGGTCAGGACGGCTAGGTTACAAGCGGGAAACACCGTCCACCATTTTAGAACACAGAGTGACTTTGAAATGGAAATCAAAATGTCAGATAGACCTAAAATGGCGGCTAAGTCGATCTAAGATCGGAACTTTGCAACGCGGATTTCTTCGCAGAGCGACTGGGTTTAGGCCAATATATACAATAAAGGAGGTACAATATGATATCCCGTTTAACAGTATGACCGCTTTTTTGTATTTGCATATTCCATTGTCTTGTTGTTCCCTTACCTTTGCTCTGTGGGTGCTTTGAAACACAATTTTCTTGATATACTAGCGCCTTACAAATACCCAATGAATAAATAAATAAAATAGTTATAAAATGTGTGGTCTAGTACAATGTTTTAGAAGATTAAGAGCCTTTTCCTTTTTGCATAATTTTTAGGACGTTTTACATTTTTTAATTTGGATTTGTATGAGAACGTTGTCGCCTAAACAATGACTTTATTCTTTTTTTTAATGCATGGGTGACATAGAACAAAGAATCTACAGCAGCAGCTCATGTGTCAAACACAGGGAACTGGGCAGCATCTTTGGGTTCATCCAGGAAGGCAGCAAATGGTAACAAGCATTGGCAATGCCAACAGGTTTGGCTTTTGTGTAGACATGAAAAAAGTTATGCTGTAATGGTACTAACTGCCGAAACCGTTGGCTTTACCAAATGCTTGCTCTAAGCAGGATGTCCGTGGAGGAGAGGCAAACTGCTTAACAATTAAGTGTCTGAAAGTGGACCTAGTTAAGACATTTTTATTACACTAGTAGTGCATTCATAGCACTAATTAAATCATTAACTTTCAGAAGAATGCTTTGAAAAGAGCCCGGGAAGGCACTTTGAGCACAAAGTTTGATTTTAAGGCTTGATAAAGGTAGCTCAAGGAGATCCCAGGAGGGGGTGTGTCGGGCAGGAAATGGCTGAGAGTGGCCCTAGGGATCAGCATGGTCATGGGCAGTCAATGGGTGGGTAAATAACCAAACAACACCTACAAGCTGTTTGTCCCACCTGATGTGCCATCTCTCCCTAGCTGTACTGTAATACATTTTTTTTCGGTTTATAGGTGGCACTCAGTGCCTTAAGTGGGCCGGGGCCTGCCGGTGCCAGACCCCGGCAGTCTCCAAAAAGTGGGACTGAGCCAGGGCCCTGCCGACTCCCCTCGTCCCACCGCAACATTGGCGGGATGCTTTATCCCGTCACGCCCGCAGTCGCGATGCTGTGCATGGCTGCACACTTCCGTCAGTCATAGTAACTGCCTCTGGTGCACCTCGCGCGAGGGGTCACCAGAGGCAGTTACTGTCCCTTTGTTTCCCCAGGTCGCTGAGGCGTCTTTAACCCTCGGCGAACTTGGGGACTCCTCGACATATTTCGAGGTTTATAAAAGATGGCTTTGAAAGTACACAATTCAAGCCATCTTTTATAAAGCTTTGCAGACGGACTTTTGTCCGTCATCAAAGCTTTATAAAAGATGGCTTGAAATGTGTACATTCAAAGCCATCTTTTATAAACCCGAAATGTTTAAAAAGATGGCCTGAAAACTAGGCAAATCGTAAGGTATGCACACAAATATATATACATGTTATATATTTGTGTGCGTACCTTACTATGGTTTGTGTACTATGCAAGTCATCTTTTCTAAACATAGAAATGTTACATATTTCCAGGTTTAGAAACAATGGCTTGCATAGTACTCAAACCATAGTAAGGTACGCATACAAATATGTAACATGTATATATATTTGTGTGCATACCTTACGATTTGCGTACTTTTTAGGCCACGCCCCTCCCACAAGCCACGCCCCCAAATAAGGCCCCCGCCACTCGATTTCACACCCGACTTAGAGACATGGTGGCACTACAGCGCTACATTATAGCCAAAGCTAAAAAGTGCAGGAATTTACTCTTGGTTGATCTCTCACCAGCCCACTTGGCCTATGGTGAGAAGCAATACACAGGGGGGCACTCTAGCGGACACTAGCGAGTGTGCGGCCTTGCTGTTTACATAAACCTTTCACTTGTTTTCGTTGTGACTGTTTTGAAAGAAACATCTTTGAGTATCTTCAATTTGATACCCTTGAGTGTATTTTAGTTCTTTTTTCACAACTTTTCGATTGATCGTGTTTCATTCATTTGTACTGCTAATTAAGCTATGCATTTTAATTACTTTTAAGAAATTGATTTGGATCCCACATTTGTAATGATTTGAAGTATACTGCTTTTGGGTGATCGTTTTCTCCTGGCGCACTGCAGCATTTCCCTCCGTATAAGCTTTGAACTGAGCCCGCGCTACCCAAGAGTGAGCTACGGATATGGTTACAGAGGTCCCGGCATGCATCTGCAAGGTCCACATGAACAGACTGTTATGGGAGCCTGGGCATAGCAAATCTCATATTTTTGGGCCATGCCTCCCATTCGTCCCCAGTTTGCTAAGGGATTTTCTGACAACCATTGTTCTGCATGGCCAGACTCGGCCCACACCTGACCAGGCCTTGGCTCATCTACGAGCTAACTCCGGTTCATTGGAATGCAGTGACTTGACTTCTGATGTTACACATTAGACGTGGCCTCCCGTCCTGGGCAGGTGGCACCCTATAAGCAGAAGGGGTCTGATCTGTCATTTGACCCAAAGGGTCCATCTGGACGGCGTCCAGTGTTGGTGAACTGGCGGAGCAGGTCCCTAGAAGGAACCAGGCCAGGAATATAAACAGCAGGACTGACTGCACACGTTTCTTCAGGCAGTCGCGGTGGAAGGGCTTCACGTTACTAGGAATAGGCTGACCCCCTTTCAAGGTCCGGGGAAGCACTAAGCTCCACGTGACCACAGAATGGTTGGTCTAGTCCTATGAGTAAGAGGTGGAGTTGTCCACTGACAGAGGCTGGTTTTTACCACTACAGAGAATACGGCCACTTGCGACTCGATGGTTCAACCCTGGATGTAAAAGACTGGGGGCGGGGGGGGCACAGGTCAAGTTTGGGGGAGGACAGGGCTCAAGGTCTCTCTTGACAGTATGATCCATTCCTGGATATTAGGTAGTGGGGGGCTCAGAGATCCGGGTCACTCACCACACCTGCTCCATCCCTGAGTTTAAAGGTAAGTGGTGAGGGCACAGAGCTCCAGGTTACTATAGATAACTTGCTGCAGGCCCAGACATGAAAGGTAAGAGGCGGAGGCCCAGAGCTCAGCGTCACTATTGATAGCCGGATCCAGCCTAAAAAGCCTGCTCCAGTTCTAGACATTACAGGTAATGTCTTGCAGGTCAAGAGCTCAGGCCGGCTCAGGGCAGCAATAGACACCCTGCTTAGCCCTGGGCATTCAAGATAAAGGGGCGTGGGCCCAACACTTCGTATCACTTCTGATAGCCTGGTGAAGCGCCGGGCATTTAGGGCACGCAGTGGGTACAAAGCTCCGGTTTGCTATAGGTAGCCTGCCGCAGCCCTGGGATTCGTAGGTTTGGGAGGGAGCAGAGAGCACCAGGCTGCTGTTGTCAGTCTTCCCCATCCCTGGTATTAAAAGAGAGGAATGCACAGAGCTCCCGGTCAATATAGGTAGCCTAGTCCAGCCCTGACTGCAGGTGGCGTACAACAAAACGAGCACCTCCCCATGCGAAATGTGGTGCTTGGGCTCTGCCACTCAGAGACATTCCTTGGCTGTTGGCCATTCAGGGGGCTCTTAGATGGTGGCGGCTCCCGTGCTCTGCAGGAGGTGCATTAATACCCCTGCCTGGGAAGTAACATGACACCATGATCAGTGGGTAGTGCCTGTGGTGCAGGAGACCATGGCCCACTCAGGTGTCTCGATGTAGGATAAGCAGCGTCTCGGCATCCCCTCGTCAGCACTGCTCCGCCGCGCTCCTGCCGCGCAACCAGAGGCAGCGCCAAAATCTCGTTAAATATTTAATGGGCTGCTATTGACTCATACAAACAAAAGAATCCCGTTGGCATAACAACCAGCCAGGGGTGGCGTTGTCTCCGATGAGGTGCGAGTCCTGCAAGGGGGGCACCTGCCGGGCCCTGCCGGCAGCCATCTTCCCTAAGATGAGAAGAAGCTGCCTGTCAGGGGATGTCTGTGGCGACAGGTGCAGCGGGGCATCCTCTCCTCAACAGCCTGTCTACTCTGGGGTGGCGGGGTAAGAACCGCCGCAGCCAGAGCAGGACCGCAGCTCAGTCACAGGAGGCAACCATCTAGCCTCATCCCATGACAGGCCCGCCTCAAGGTTAGGAATATAGGTGCGGTTAACGCTGAGTGCTGGGGCGTTCGTGAAGTATTTAGGAGTTTCGGTGAGTGGTTAGGGAAAAAGGTGGGAGTGCTTGGGGTGGTGTTGGTGTTAAGAGTTAGCCTAGCAGCAAAGTCTGAATTAGGGTAGAATTGCGGTTGATATTATGGGACGAATATAGTCACGGTTAGAGTTAGAGTTAAAGCAGGGCCAAAGTTAGGGGTGGTGTTAAGGTCTGATTTAGGCTTCGATTGACAGCAGAGTTGGAGAAAGAGTAAACGGTGGGTAAGATTCTGGACAGGGCCATGGTTAGTGCAGGGCTAAGTTTGTGGTTACAGTAATGGTTGGACTCATGTAAAAGTTAGGGTTTTGGATAGGGTTAGAGATGAGGAGAGCGCTGTATTATGGTTATCGGTAGGCTTAAGTTTAGAGTTTTGTAAGTTCGATTTGTGTGTGGCTAGAGCCAGGATAAGAGGCCTGGTACAGTTTGCCTTGAGGTTACAGTAAGAGATAGGGCTTAGGTTTTGGAATCGTTTTAGCGTCTATGTTTAGTGCTAACATTCGGTTTACTTGCTAAGGTTAGTGGCGGGAGTAACTGTTAATGGGTTTGATTGGTGCAGAAAGTAATGATTAAGAGTAGGTGTTAATATTAGGAGCCCTTTGTGTGGTGTGAGGGGTTTAGTTTCTTGTGTGTGGGTCTTATGTGTGTCACAAAGTCCCCAGTTGTGCAGTGTGGGTCCAGTGTATGTTATATGGATCCATGGGCCTCATTATGAGTGTGTCAGTCCAGAGAAAATGCTGGTACTAACGGATCCTGCCTTTTTACTGGACCGGCACACTCTGAGTTTGCCGATAGGGGCAGTGAACTAGCGACAGGCCTGAGCTGCCGGGAGTCTTCGGCCCTACCGGCAAAGAATTGTCCCAGTCCCCGCCACCTGTACTGCCGGTGCTGCTTATTGTGGCAAACCCATTCAATGGAGTCCTCAGTGACTTCATGGAATGGGAATTTACCATAGTTGCCGGCACCCATAACATCCCGGTACCACCGGGATATCGGGTGCCAGTAACCAGTAACAGTAAGGCGGGCTTGCCAGTAACCTGGCGGTATTACAGGCGGGCTACCAGCAAACCCATATGAGCCTCCATGTCTGGCGTGAGGGTTCTTCTTATGGTGACACAGGCCTATTTGGGATTCAATGTGTTCAGCCATAGGGTCCTCCTTGTCTTGTCTGGAGTGTGTCCTCTCTGTAGTGAAACTCATGTCTGGGGCATTATGAACACTGTGTGTGGTGCCGCTGCACTTCTTGTGGCAAATTGACCTATTTGCTATGTGAGAATCCTATGTGTTGTATGAGGGACCTACATTTTGGAGCAAGAGGCCCTGTTTTCCTTGAATTTTACTATTTCTGGTGCAATCGTCTAAGTCAAATGTCAAAAATGCTTTATTTCAAAAAGCGAACAATTTTCTAAAACTAACGCTACAAATTCACAAAAAAATACAGTATTCATTCTATAAAATGAATGTAAAATAATGAAGAACATAAATGATAGCACACTAAAAAAGATAAGTACTACACTGATACCTCAGACCACCTAACAGTGGCAGTGCTTTCCTGAGTATCTAGTCATAGCATCGAATGCCAAAGCATCGAATAACTTAAAATCTAAAAAAAGCATTGAAAAAAGCATCTAATGCATTTTTTTTAAAGTAAAGGATTTATTTGAATTGTATTGGGTTTTTAAAGGTTAAAAATGGGGGCCATAATGGGCTTTGTATTCGGGCGTAAGGTCCTGTCCCGGGGTGAGGGTTCTTTCTGTGTGTAATGTGGATACCATGCGGTTTGTGGTGCAGGGGTTTCTATTTGTGGGTTAAGCGTTCTTAATGTATTGTGAAGGTTGTACTTGTGACGTGTTTGGTCTTTTTTTGTTGAGAGAGGTATCATGTCTGGTGTGTTCTTTTACTCCCTGTAAGCAGATCTTTTGTAGTGTATGTGATGAATTCGACCATCTGCCGGGGAGAGTGCACTTGCCTGGGCTTTTTAATTTTTTGATAAAGGAAAATGAATGATGGGAGAGCAACCTCCAAGAACTGTGTGAGGCCATTCCACGCACAGTCCATCTGCTTACCACACAAAACGCATAGTCACATGTACTCTAGGAAGACACAGTCTACAGGTACGGGCAGCCTAATTTAAATATCAAAGGCCCCATGGATCAGCTTTCCTTTGTCCTCCGCTGGTGGCAATGCATACTAATTAGACATAATTGTAACAAGCCTGAAGGGGCTAGGTTGCCGGAATAGACAACAGGAAAGGTGGGGCTGACACCTCTTTGGTATGCAATGTGTCAACTTGAAGCTAGTTCCCAGCCCTCTGTATGAAAGGCAGTGAAATGAATGTCTGTATCCACTATTTACCGTAGACAAACCCCTGCAGAGCTGATGCCTTAGAAGTATGTGGTTTGGTGGAGACAGGAAGTCTGCTCCCAGCTCATCCTTCAAGGGAACCCTGCACTTTAATCAAGAGTCACAGAGGGCTCATTTAACCAGAGAGACACTTTGATCTACAGAAGACACGGAGATGGGTGGGACTTAGGTATATGTTGTCACCCCCTTGTCTGTCCTGTTGCAGAGCACTCTGGTTCTGACCTCATTTATTTATTTATTTTGCATGTATAACAGAAGATTGTTGGTGGGGACCTAGGATTGGTTCACTAAGGTGGACTTAGCCTGCACCAATAAATGGGGCCCATTTGGCTTTAAAAGAGGTCTGAACCCCTCACTTAGCAGATCATCTGAAGACTTTGAAAGGAGTAAGAAGGACTCATTTGGACCTGAGCCGAAGGTACAGTCTACCTTATCTCTTCCGCCAATGAAGGAAGACCAGGAGTTCCAAGGGGGAAGCAAGATCCCTGCCCTAAACATCTCCCAGGGAACAGAGGGAGATACCGAACTCAGAGTACCCATCCAGCAGCTCCAGAATGGTTACCCAGCCAGCACACAGTGTGCCCTGCTAGGTTCTGCCAGAAAGCCTCCTAGGTGGGAAGTGCCAGAGAGTCTCTGAACAAAGGACAAGTCTGTTGCCTGCAATCACTCTCACTCTCCTGAGATTTGGGCCATCCACCTTGAAAGGACCCGAGCACTGCGAATAAGCTAGGAGGATTGCCACAATAGCATCACCCTGTGTCCATCTTTTAAGGACATTTTCAAGACAGTCGAGATCTTGAAGCATTATCCAGCTTTATCGCTGACTGTTGTCATAAGAGCCGTCCGAGATGCCTTGACCAGCATATCAGATCCAACAATCAGCACAGAGACAACGATTCTTGGCCCCAAGCTGCTGCACCGGACAGCCTGCAGACGTCCATCCAGCCTCGCTTGCCGATCTACCTGCCGCCTGGTACCCGCAGCTGTCTTCCGCCACCAACTCTGACTCAAGGGCTGCGAACCGCCTGGAACCGCCTCGATGCTGTCGGGCACCAAGAACTTCTTCAGCACTAGGTACATTGTGTTTCTGCCCCCCTGGTCCTTCTCCGAAGGCCCCTAGAGACAGTTATGACCCTTTGCCCTCTTGGTGCTGAAATCAAATGACCTTGAACTGTAAGACTGATTACTTTAGCAACTACCCTCCTGTCAGTTTCCAGAGTGCATCCCTTTCCTTCGTGAAACTGTCCGTCCTCTGTGTTCCTTTACAGGGTGGGCTGTATTTGTAGTGGGCTAGAACTGTCTCTTGTAGTAATAAGAAAGTAGATATTTTTATACAACCTTGACGGAAAGTCCCTTTTATCACTGGAAAGTAAGGCCCCACAAAGCTTCCCCGCCCTTACTCACATGGAGGGGGACAAGAAAAGGTGTGTTCAGTATCGGACTACTATACCATTATTGTGTAGAGCCCCAGGGTCAGAATATATTTTCACGTATTTTATTCACAAGCAGAATAAAAAACACCCGGAATAGAGTTTATTGCATAATACAAACCACATACATGTATGTCAAATCAGTAACATAAAAAACAAATGATCATATCATCAGCATGGATCAATTGGATACAGTTTTATTTCTGATGTTGTTAGTAGCACACGTGAAAACGCTATTTACAAAATCAATTGGAACTGCAGTCTCCTGGGGCTATCTTGCAGCCATCTGTCCAGCCTCGCTCGCCAAATCTCCTGCCACCTGGTACCTGCAGTTGTCTCCCATCTTATACTCTGTCGCAGAAGCTGCAAAGCTCCCTACTCTGTCGAGCACCAAGAACTTCTACAGGCACAAGGTGAATTGTGGTTCTGTCCCCCTGGTCCTTCCATGAAGCCCCCCTGGTGACATTATATGACCCCATGCTCCCATTGTGTTGAAACCAAGTATCCTTGAACTATTATGATTAATTACTTTACTGACTACCCTCCTGTCAGTATCCAGAGCGCACACCTTTTCCTTCTATGAAACTTTCTGTCCTCTGCATTCCTTGACAGGGTGGGTTGTATTTTGTAGTCTGCTAGAACTGTCTGTTGTGATAATAGTAAAGTACATCTGTTTATACAACCTTGACTGTCAGTCCCTTTTCTCAATGGGTAATAATTGTATTTTCACTGCGTTGCAACTATCCAACGATCCGCTACCTTGCAGAGCTAAGCCTGCCGTTACATCCACGTTACCAAAATTGGACAAGGAGTTCTTATAATTCACTTGTGTTTCCAAACTGTTCGCATCCCTTCTGGTGTACTAGAGATGTGGGGGTTGATTGATGGTTTAGAAACTGATATTCATCCCTTGACCACTGGTGCCCCGGAAGTTGATTCATCACAGTATGAGGATGGGTGACCCAACTGTGGTGTGAGGCTCTTATGTTTGCTGCAAGATGCCCCATGTGTGGTTTGAGTGACTCATTCATTGTGTAAGATGCATTACTTATGGTCTAAGCATCCAATTTGCGTTATGCGGTTTCCTATTTGTTAGATGAGAGGGCTATTTGTGGCACGAGGGCCTTGTTTGCTGTGTCCTGATTCTTTAGCTGTGAGGGTGACTGTCCACTTTCTGAAAGGAGGGTCCAATTTCATGTGATGGACCTAGATTGCAAGAGGTTCTGTTTGTGATGTGAATTTTCATATATGTAATGTACATTTTCGGATTTGGGGCATGCAAGCAGCACTACTTACATGTCTGTCCAATATGGTGGATGATGGGCCTCCCTTTTTCAAACCATTCAGTTTATGAGTTGAGTTTCCATAATATGGACCTCTTCTGGTGCAAGTTTGCCAGTTAAGGTTTGCTAAGATTGGCCTTTCTGGTTTAACTCCTTAAATTTGTGAGTTATGGTTTCCTAAAATGCACCTCTTCTGGTTCAAGACCTTTAGTTTGGGAGTTAAGGTTTGCTAAAATGGACCTCTTCTGGTGCAAGCCCTTTAGTTTGTGAGTTGAGGTTTCCTAAGCTTGACCTCTTCTGGTGCAAGCCCTTTAGTTTGGGAGTTAAGGTTTGCTAAAATTAACCTCTTCTGGTGCAAGCCCTTTAGTTTGGGAGTTGAGGTTTCCTAAGCATGACCTCTTCTGGTGCACGCACTTCAGTGTGTGCGTTGGGCTTTCCCGAGTGGTGCGCAATGGTTGAGTTATGCAGGTTTAGGTTCCTCTGTTTACAGGGAGTGCATCCTCGGCCAATGATGGACCATGACGACGAAGCAGATATCACACCAGCCTTCTGCTCTGCTAGGAAGGCCTGTGACGACAGGGGTTTACCTAAGCTTGACCTCTTCTGGTGTAAGCCCTTTAGTTTGTGAGTTGAGGTTTCCTAAGCTTGACCTCTTCTGATGCAAGCCCTTTAGTTTGTGAGTTGAGGTTTCCTAAGCTTGACCTCTTCTGAGGCAAGCCCTTTAGTTTGGGAGTTGAGGTTTCCTAAGCTTCACCTCTTCTAGTGCAAGCCCTTTAGTTTGGGAGTTGAGGTTTCCTAAGCTTGACCTCTTCTGATGCAAGCCCTTTAGTTTGGGAGTTGAGGTTTCCTAAGCTTGACCTCTTCTGGTGCACGCGCTTCAGTGTGTGTGTTGGGCTTTCCCGAGTGGTGCGCAAGGGTTGAGTTATGCAGGTTTAGGTTCCTCTGTTTACAGGGAGTGAGTGCATCCTCGGCCAATGATGGACCATGTCGACGAAGAAGATATCACACCAGCCTTCTGCTCTGCTAGGAAGTCCTGTGCCGACAGGGGTTTCCTAAGCGTGACCTCTTCTGGAGCAAGCCCTTTAGTTTGTGAGTTGAGGTTTCCTAAGCTTGACCTCTTCTGATGCAAGCCATTTAGTTTGTGAGTTGAGCTTTCCTAAGCTTGACCTCTTCTGATGCAAGCCCTTTAGGTTGTGAGTTGAGGTTTCCTAAGTTTGACCTCTTCTGGTGCACGCGCTTCAGGGTTAGTGTTGGGCTTTCCCGAGTGGTGCGCAACGGTTGAGTTATGCAGGTTTAGGTTCCTCTGTTTACAGGAAGTGCATCTTCGGCCAATGATGGACCATGTCCCTGAAGCAGATATCACAGCCGCCTTCTGCTCTGCTAGGAAGTCCTGTGCCGACGGGGCCTATACATATGGATGCTTGTCTCCCGCCTCGTTCTCGCCTCCTAATATTTGTGTTTTTCCCGGCTTGTCACCGACACCAGTACACTAGGTATTGCTCCTGACACGCACATTGATAAAGAGAAGCTTCCAACGGTATAATTATGTCTATAAAGCCATCATAAGGATTGGCATGTTGCACGCGTTTCCAGTAACACAGCTCGGTCCTCGATGAAAGGCGGATGTTTTGAATGCACACACAGCACAGAATGGAGGTGTGTGCGGCAAGCAGGCTGCATCCCGGAAAAAGATCCTAAGCGGCAGCCTCATTCCACTCGCAGTCCAAGCTAGCGCGACATTGCTGAGCTGCGCACGTGACTGCTACCACAGCAGACGACGTGGCGCGAGCTGGCACGTAAGGAGGGAATCTACTTACACATGATAGTACATCTAGGAGTCGCCAAGCCTTCAAGTTCTGAACTCTATTCATAAATTCAAAAGCCATCCGCGATGACTGCATTTAAGCCACTTCGCCGGTCCCTACATATCACTTAACCTAGGCCTCTTTAAACTCAAGTGTCGGGGGTTTCCATGACTGGCAAGCTGCCTCGCGCACCACACAGCGTGAGCGGGTCACGTCGCGGCAGCCACAAAACAACAGTGTACACCACGGTGGCTCCATTCCGCCTATTAGGGGAGGGGTGGAAATAAAAATGTCGGTCACAAAGATGCACTTTGTGGGAAAGAAAAGGAACCCACAGTTCACGGGGTAGTCCCCCATGTGGGGAGCTGGGAGGAGGGAGAACAGAGATGGGAAAGAGTGGCTCTCCAAAGGCAGGCAGCAGAGCCGGCCTTAGTGGCTGCAGCGCCCTGGGCAGTTGGCGCCTTCCCCTCCCGTGCGCCCCTGGTCAACATTGGGCTGGGGGGGATTAGGAGGCACCACATTTTTTGTAATACCTCCTCGCTCCGGCGCCTCGCAGAGGATTAATCACTGGAACAGGACACTCATGCTAGAGCAGGAGCGCCCTATTCCAATGAAAACTTTCTCACTCCCGCGTCGGAGCGAGGAGGTAATCATGTGAATAGGGTGCTCAGTACCCTATTGTTATTAAATGCACCCCGCTGCCACATTTAATAACAAAAGGGTGCCTGCTGCACCTTCGACATCTACGGCAGCTCGGGGCAGCCCTTGAAAGACTCCCCGAGCTGGCGTGTTGGGGGGGGGTAATGGCGCCCTGTGGGCATGGTGCCCTGGGTAGTCGTCCGCCCCGCCCTGCCCTAAGGCCGGCCCTGGCAGGCAGGGAGGGACGGAGTGCAGGGTGGGGGTGGGGATCAGGGGGAAGGGAAACAGACTAGTCAGTGCCAAGAAGAACATGGCAGAAGGGCGGGGGCAGAGCCAGGGATCGCAGGCTGAAAGCAGCAGGTGCGACAGTGGATGAGTGGCGTGACAGCCACTTGCGGTGGTGAGAAGACCCTAGACACTGGGAGCTGTGGTAACATGTCTCCGAACCCGCACTGCTGACCGCAAATTGCCCTGTAATGGATAAAGATTCCCCAAGGTGGCCTAGAATCAAAAACAAACACAATATGTTACCAAAAATTGACATAAGAAGGTGACGACGTAGGGGCGTGGCTAACCGCCATGTAAACAAGTCGTGTTCTGGTGGAGCTCCTGATGATGTGAACAACGATCCGCCGCTAATCATGACAATACTGCCTTAATCCATCGGAAAGCCGTCTCATCAACCCGCGGAAGCCTGAAGTACCCATGTGTAAAACCTGAAGCGGCTCCGTGAGCCCGCTCGATTGCCGCTGCTAAGAAAAGTTGGAGCGCTGCGACCCTGAAAATGGCGGCCGCCTGACGGATCATTGCCCTGGGGGCGCCAACGCCTAGCGCGGGAGCGCTACGAGGCTGTGAAACAGTGGGACTGACGGCCGCGAAGCAGCCTAGCCTGCGGCGCGCGACTGCCAGAGTGAGCCGGCGTGGAGAGAGATCCGGACCAGCATCGGCGCACCCCTGGTCGTAGGGGGAGGGGAGCCCGGCGAGGACGGGGGCTGGCGCCGGGTTGGAAGCGAGGAGCGCTTCGATCTTCGGTTGACCCACACGCAGATCCGCGGTCCGTGAGAGCGGACGGCGCTGGAGCGGTGCCCGGCACACTAGGATCCAGGGGGTGACTGGCCCCCACGGAGCACGCCGCGACCAGCGCGGGCGTTAAAGGTGGCTGTGGAGCGGCTGGGAGAGAACGGTGAGGAGTCGGGGGAGGGGTGCTGAGCGCAAATACCAAGCCGCCGGACCTTAGCACATGCCACGTAGACCCTGCGCTCGCACACAATGCGCTGGGAAGCGTAGAGTGGCTGCTGGGGGGCAGAAACGAGAACCTCGACTACCCCGACCAAGGCAGAGCCGGGTGACCAACAGGGGGCGCAAACACTCACCTCCCCAAGCAGTGGCAGCTGGCAACACGAACAGTGCTACGGAACTTTGGACTGTCAAATACAGGGCATACTTTGCACTAGATAAGCGGCCCCCCAGAGCTGGGGGCACCGAAGCCACTGCCTCTGAGCGGCGTTTGAAAACACGCCACATACAAACCTCCCTGCTGTGCCTGGACGCCGCAACGGCCCTCCGCCCGGGCCTTGCCGCTGATTACTCCAGTCCCTAAAGGAAAGAGAACAACGCGCTCAGACCACTGCGGCTGTGATCTGCCCAACACTATACCCCCCAAGATTATACAGCTCCTATCACCACAGCGGAACTTCTAGGGCCACGGTGGATGGCCAACACTGCAGCAATGTCCGCCAAAAACGCCAGGACCAAGCACAGACAGACCACCATGGAAACCTTTGCCGCCACTAGCGCTCCAGGGCGGGAGGCCGGGCGGGAGGCCGCCCACGCCGGCGGCGAGTCACCAGAGGCAGATACACTGGAACCAGCTAATTCACAGCTCCTGGAAGCCATCATGACATTGCAGAAGTCCATGGAAAATAAGATAGACGCGGTGGCGATTGACTTGAATCTGTTGAGACAGGACGTGCGCTCCATCGCCGGCAGAACAGACACACTAGAGACCCAAGTCCGTGAACACTCCGAATCCAAAGCGCAGCTGGCGAGGGAAGTAGACGCCTTGGTACAAAAGGTGAAGAACCTTGAAGATAGAGCCGACGAGGCCGAAGGTAGGGCCCGAAGAAGTAATATCAGAATCATCGGGCTGCCCGAGGGTATCGAGGGTAATGACCCCACAAACTACGTTGAAGATCTACTCCTACACGAAATCGGCGCCGGGAAATTGTCACAAGGTTTCACTATTGAAAGGGCCCACCGATCACTTGCCAGACGGCCGCCTCCCGGAAACCCACCTAGGCCCATAATAGCTAAAGTACCAAACTATAAGGACAGAGAGGCAATTTTAGCCTTCTCCAGGATGGGTGGCTCCATACATAGAGACTCCGCGAAGGTGGCCATTTACCCCGACTACACCCTGCAGGTCCAGAGAAGCCGGGCCCTGTTCGGCCACGCCAAAGCCAGACTGAAACACGCAGGACTCCGATACATGTTACTATACCCGGCCAGATTAAAGGTCCTACACAATAACAAGGCTCACCTCTTCGAAACCCCGACCGAAGTGTTGGAATGGATGGACAGAACGCAGTTACCTGATTTAGAACCGAAACAGCGCAAACCAAAATCAATCGAACCATAAGGGCCTGCTCATGCTACCTGCAGGCAGTACTTAGTCACTAAATGTGCTAGAAACACATTGACAAGCGGCAACTCAGATAAACCCAGAGCAACACTAGTGACGCATCATCCCTTATCAGCAACATCAGGAGGTGAAACCACACCCGCCCCGAATTTTTCTCTTTTTTTGGGTAACTCACCCGCCCGTAGGGCATTCAGGGACCAGGTCCATGATGCAGAAACGGGAAAGTCAGAACGGGGGACACCCCGCTAGACGTGTTAAGTTATTAGTTCAGTTCAAAGTTACTGTTTACTGGAACAGGGAAGAACAAGACCAACGAAGCCACCGCATACCACCTTTCTGGGCAAATAATGTCCTAAGAACCCACCGACGCCAAATACCATATGACACACTAAGAGACCCATGGCAGGCACCGCCACATGGCCCGCCCAAGAACTTCTATATAATCCATACTCATGGCTAACACGATCAAGATTATGACATGGAATGTCAGAGGATTGAGTAGCTACATCAAACAGCACAGAGTTCACACTTTCCTTAGACGCCACAAGATAGGTATCGCTCTCCTACAAGAGACCCATCTTAATGCGCAGAAATTAGCTGCGATGGCCAGAGCGTGGAGGGGGACCCTAATAGGAACCACATACTCCAGTTATGCTAGAGGAGTGCTAATATGGATAGCTCCCACCATCCCCATTAAGGTGTTACAAACAAACATTGATGATGAAGGTAGAATGATACAAATGCAGTGCACCATAGAAGGTAAAGAACTCTGGCTGGTCAACACTTATGCCCCTAACCATGATGCCACAGTTTTCTTTCGCTCATTGTACACGCGGCTGAACCCAAGTCGTAATGGCACGTTCATATGGGGAGGAGACCACAATTGTACCTTAGATCCATGTGTAGATAGATCGGACAGCAAACACTCCCAGCCCTCCCCCCCTGCTAAAATACTGAAGGCCCTCACACGACAATATGACCTAATTGACCTCTGGAGAGCACAGCACCCTGATGTTAGGAAATACTCCTTTTATTCACCGCCACACGCGGTACATACCAGGATAGACAGCATACTAGTTAGTGGCGAACACTTAGACACATTTGAAGATACGCAATATTTGGCTAGAGTGCTGTCAGATCACTCTCCCTTGATGACTACATGGACCCTGACTGCACCCAGGCCTCCCATACCCACATGGAGACTCCGAAGTGAGGCGTTACTGGATAAGGCTTTTTGCGAACAAATACGACAAAGCACATCTGCCTACTGGCAGATAAACATTGATAGTGTCCAGCACATCAGCACTGCATGGGAGGCATATAAGGTGGTGATCAGGGGAGAAATGATAGCCGCAGTGGGGGGAGCCCAGAGGTCCATCACTTCACTACTGACGCGTGCAGAAGACGAGCTCAAACACCTAGAGTCCGATACCTCATCGGACCCTGCCCACACACGGAGGAAAGTCGAACTCAAGCAGGCTTGCCTGCAACACTGGGAGGCGCTGAGCAAGCTTAGTTATGCCAAACACATCGAAAGAAATCATGCATTGGGGGACAAACCAGGAAAGCTACTAGCGTGGTTGTATAAACGTGAAGCACCTAGAAAACCCATCTGTCAAATCCTGGATGCAGACGGCCAGGACATACACTCACAAGTAGATATAAACCGCACCTTCGCAGAGTTCTACCATAAGCTCTACACAGACTCCTCACCGCCCACAGCCACGGAAATAGAGGACGTGTTAGATAGTATAATGCTACCACACTTAGAGGAGTGTATAGCGGAGTCCATGGAGGGCCCTGTCACCCCAGAGGAAGTTACGGCAGTTATTAGATCACTGCCCACTGGGAAGGCTCCCGGGCCAGACGGACTCCCAGGAGAGTTCTACAAGAAATACAAAGACGCACTAGCACCGATATTGGCCCAAGTCTTCAACGAGGCATACGAACTAGGCCTCCTCCCGAACACCATGAGAGAGGCAACTATTATCCCACTACTAAAGCCCAATAAGAACACCACAGAATGCGGATCATACAGGCCCCTGTCCCTTCTAAACACAGATAGTAAGCTTCTGACGGCAATACTTGCCATGAGGCTAGGCAAGGCCATTCATGTCCTAATTCACCAGGACCAAACGGGGTATGTGCCTGGAAGGACTATCACCGAAAACTCAAGGAAACTGCACCATGTCATTTACAGCACTGACAGCAGGCAAGATACAGGCGCGGTGGTGTCCCTTGACGCCTCCAAAGCATTCGACTCGGTCCGTTGGAAATGGCTCTTAGCCACCTTGTCCAAAATGGGAGTAGGGCCCAGCTTTATTAGATGGGTTACACTCATCTACACTAACCCAGAGGCTAGAGTGCGGATCAACAACACCTTCTCTGACAAATGGGAGCTGTCCCGAGGCACTAGACAGGGTTGCCCCCTATCTCCCATGTTATACATCATTGCCATCGAACCTGTAGCAGCATACATCAGGCAGGAATATGGAGACACGGGCATTGAAATAGACGGGGTAACCCATTTAGTCTCTATGTACGCAGACGATATGCTCCTTTACTTAAAGAACCCCGAATACGTATTGCCATACATACTGGAAACATTGGAGGGGTTTCATAAAGTCACTGGGATCCAAATCAATCACAGCAAATCCTGCCTCTTCCCCCTAGCAGCCTTGAGTAGACTTAAGCCAGATGAACTCCCCACACTATCATTGAAATGGGAACCCATCTCCTTTAAATATCTGGGGATTACGATCCACCGGGACCCCAAGACAGAGCACGCTCTGAACACAGTGAGAGCCAAGGAGGGCCTGGCGAAATCGATGGACTTCTGGGGCAAACTCCCGCTTTCGGTGGCTGGCAGAGTAGGACTGCTCAAAATGGTGGCGTTACCCAGACTTCTTTACCATTTTACCAATGTACCATACTATATTCCACATCATTTTTTCAACGACCTACACAAGCTTTGCAGGAAATTCCTGTGGCAAGATGGAAGGCAAAGAGTCGCCCTGGACACCATGCAGAGACCATACGAAAAGGGTGGCCTGAAGGTCCCTTATTTTGAGCTTTACTATCTGGCAGGTCAGCTGAAACATGTGATCCAGTGGATGGCAGACGACCCCTCCACGGACACCTGCCTACTGCAGCCAGGTATCACCCATATGCTAATGAAAGACCTGCTATGGGCCGACGCAGGCCACAAACACCAATATCCACTGTTGGCCCAACTAGGTATCCAGATATGGAAAAGAGCCTGTAGAGTCATGGACTTCAAAGATCCTTATTCCCCACTGATCCCGATTGCGGCACTCATGGCAAATAGATTAGAGAGCTTGAAATTAATAAGGAACACATGGGAGCTATGCGGCGTTACCACCGTTGGAGACCTGGTGGACGAACAGGGCATCCTGACCTTTGCTGAATTACAAGAAGCCTCGGGCATACACACGGGACAGTTTCTGCTGCACACTGCAGTAGTAAAAAGAATAGCTGCCCGCTGGCCGTCAATGGTCAAGTTAGACACTGGCCATGAAGTGTTAGAAGGCCTACTGGCAACAGCTGAAGGTGGCCATGAGACCTCGAGGGTCTACGAAACACTGCTCCATAACGCGGCCCGACTCAATCTTAAGTGCAAGACGAAATGGGAATTGGAAATTGGGCAGCAATTCACAGAAGCAGAATGGGAAACCATCACTGGATACCACAAAAAAGTATCTAGAAATGCCAGGTTCCAGTTAATACAATTTTACATTCTGAACAGAGCATACCTTACCCCAGGAGTCATCTCCAGTTTCACTGGTGCTAACATCGTCGGATGCCCCAAATGCCACGAACCCCAGGCGAACTTGACCCATATGTTCTGGGGGTGCCCCGCTATACAAATCTTCTGGGCGCAAATCCAAACCAGAGTTGCCAAGGCCGCCATTACCCTGGAAGTGCAAACGCCCATTGCATGCATCCTGGGAAAATACCCCAGAAACAGCAAAAACAAGCCGCTGAATAAGCTAAAGGATTTAATGTACATACTTGCGAAAAGACGCATCGCCATGGGTTGGAAAAGGCCCCAAGCACCGTGTTTAACAACATGGTGGGAAGATCTCCGTAAATGGACGCAGGCTGAAACAGGAGCCTGGGAAATAGCCCAACGTCAACAAGGACAAGATACTTCCAATGATTTACTACAATGGGTAGAGCTCACAGAGACACTATTCAGCCCCAATATGACAGACTCGTCGAGTGAGAGTACAATCACTCCAGAATGAAAGGTGGAACATAGATATCTCACTGTGTAGTCTACAACGGTCTTGAAGGGAAGAAGGGTGGGAGGGAGGCTAAGAGGGGAAGGGAATGTTTATTTACTTTTATTTGGTTACTTTGGTTATTGGAGGCCATGTTACGGCCCCGTTGACTGCATTGCTACAAAATGTAATAAAATAAATTTAAAAAAAAAAAAAAAAGAAGGTGACGACGTTGTTACATCACCAGGATTTTTTTTGCTGAGTTTTTTTGCCGAACTTTTTCGTCTGAAAAAACGGATTGAAAAATATGGGGAGGTGGCTATGGGGATATTGGGGGTATGGGGTGTGGGGAATAGGGACTAGATAATAGGGAAGGGGGGGTTGGTGAGGGAACCCGAAGAAATATTTTAAAAAAAATATTCAATGAGTTTTTTCAGCAGAAAATATATCCTGGTAACACCAGGATATCGGGTGCCGGTAATGGTAGGAGGAGTTTGCACCGGCCGGTTACCGGTAAACTCCTAATTAGGGCCATAAAGATAGGGGAAGAGCAAAATATAGAATCTCTGTTGGTGGTTAGATTTGCAATAAGGAAAAATATATTACATATTTGGCAAATCTATTATCCTGATGAATGGCTAAGAAATAAAGGATGTGCAGCTGATATGGGGAAAAGATATGCAAATACATTTTTTTTATGGAAACATTTCTGCAGCAATATTTTGTAAAAATAGCAGAGGGTAATGACCCTGTCAAGCAAAATATCCTGAGAGATTCGAATGCTGCCTTGATTCTAGGGGAGAACTCGAGTGAGCAAGAACAGCTGAGGGCTGCTGCTGCCTGGTGGAACCCTACTGGGCTGTGGCAGAGATTTCTATGGACCAGGAAAGACTGAAGGTGGTAAAGAAGTGTACACCCTTCTTGTTGTCCACAAGAAGGACATACTGAGTTGATAACCTTCTGGGAGTTAGGGGTGTGATAACCCAAGACGTTCACCTTCCACACGAAGGGTAAATGTGTTCCCATGGCAGGAGGGCAAAAGGAGAGAGTATTGACTGCCTGCAAAGGACCCACAGAAGGGGAGGGGGACACTTGTCCGTGTTATGAGTGATTGAAAAGGTCCATAGAGGACCCCATCCATGAAATAAAGACGTATGAGACCAGTAACTGGGAACATAACCTGAGGGATAAATCTAATTTATTCTGATACCACAGGCACATGAAGGACTCGAAGATCTCCTGCTCGCAAGGGCGGGAACTTAAGGTGGGAAACTAAGACAAAACTTTTGCAACAAGGGAGGAGAAGATGAGAGCATTTAACCAGGCTGTCAGGAAGGTGTCCACAGGATTAGACACCAGATAAAATCATAGAAGGTAAGGAGGAACCCAGTCTCTGAGTAACCCACACAAGAACTTGTTGGATTTTAATTTAGGGATGAAGATCTGGAGATTGGGGAATTTGTAAATGTTAGATTTTGGCCAAGCCGTGCAACTTGTGGTGTAGGCAAGCCGTAGTCTGAGATCTTATTAGAGGCAGGGCTTGGACTTTTTGTTGGCCATCCTTATTGCAATCTCCAGTTCGAGACTAGAGTCACTAATGGAAGACCAGGGCATTTGTAGATAGCAAAGTCAACACCAAAAGTGGGGAACGATAGGCAACTGCCCACTATTTTATGTTGTCCAGACCTTCGCACCTTTCATCAAGGATATTAGTTATCCTTTTGACAGAGACACCCATAGGTGTTTTCCCCCCTTTTCATGCATTGATACTAAAGTAGAGTTGAAACATATTTTATGGTTTGTTTTATCCAACTATTCGGCCTACCACAGTATCTAATTATGTATTAGCACCTAACCACCTAATTTCAGAGTTCATGGTTCAATGCAACAGCAAGACTTTCTCCCAGTTTTGTCAATTAGTGTAAAATGTCAATGCATCTTCTGCAGAAATTCCCACCCAACCAGGAATCACAGCCCCAAACTTCCTTTGGCACCTAAAGAGGGTTGGCTTCCAACGCTCCAGGATCAATGAAGCAATATTGCAGCTGTGTAAGTCAGTCCTACATTGATACCTTTAAAAGAAACTAGAATGTTTTGAAGATAATGTTTCGAGATGTTGTACGGTTCATGTTAAGGTAGGTTTAGGATAACAGGAAGAGTAACAAGGACTAGAGTTAAGATTAACAGGGTCAGAGTTAGAATTAAGGTAATGGTATAAATAAGGGTAAGGATTAGTGATAGATTATTAGTAAAGTTTAGAAAAAGACGGATTCAGCTGAAGGTCATTGGTTAAGGTATAGTGAGAAGGTTAGGGGTTATGAGGCTCAGTGTTTAAGAGGGTATGCGGTCTAGGAGTGAGGCTAGTGCATGGGACTTTGGTGCGTGCCCTGGCTAATGAAGCACAATTGTTTCTTCTAAGGGCAGTTTGGTACTCACCAGCTGACAGCACCTAATTCAGTAACCTAGGAGCAACTTGCACTAGAACTGGTCATGTTTAAGAGCCAGGAGCTAGGGATTAGGTCAGGAGCTCAGGAATAGGCCTCAGCTGTGCAGTTAGCATTAGAGTTAGGGTTAGCATAATGGTTCGAGATAAGTTCAGGGCTAGGAGCTAAGGATTAGGCCTCAGCTGTGCGGTTAGCATTAGAGTTAGGGTTAGCATAATGGTTCGAGATACGTTCAGAGCTAGGAGCTAAGGATTAGGCCTCAGCTGTGCGGTTAGCATTAGAGTTAGGGTTAGCATAATAGTTCGAGCTAAATTCAGGACTAGGAGCTAAGGATTAGGCCTCAGCTGTGTGGTTAGCATTAGACTAAGGGCTAGATTTATGGTTCTAGGTAGGTTCAGGGCTAGGAGCTAAAGATTAGGTCTCAGCTGTGCAGTTATCATTATAGTTAGGGTTAGCATAATGGTTCAAGATAAGTTCAGGGCTAGGAGCTAAGGATTAGACCTCAGCTGTGCAGATAGCATTAGTCGTAGGGCTAGCTTTATGGTTCGATGTAGGTTCAGGGCTAGGAGCTAAGGATTAGGCCTCAGCTGTGCAGTTAGCATTAGATTTAAGGCTAGCATTATGGTTCTAGGTAGGTTCAGAGCTAGCAGCTAAGGATTAGGTCTCAGCTGTGCGGTTAGCATTAGAGTTAGGGTTAGCATTATGGTTCTAGGTAGGTACAGAGCTATCAGATAAGGATTAGGTCTCAGCTGTGCGGTTAGCATTAGAGTTAGGGTTAGCATTATAGTTTGAGGAAGGTTCAGGGCTAGGAGCTAAAGATTAGGCCTCAGATGTGCGGTTAGCATTAGAGTTAGGGTTAGCATAATGGTACGAGATACATTCAGGGCTAGGAGCTAAGGATTAGGCCTCAGCTGTGTGGTTAGCATTAGAATTAGGGCTAGCATTATGGTTCTAGGTAAGTTCAGGGCTCGGAGCTAAGGATTAGGCCTCAGCTGTGCGGTTAGCATTAGAGTTAGGGCTAGCTTTATGGTTTGATGTAGGTTCAGGGCTAGGAGCTAAGTATTAGGTCTCAGCTGTGTGGTTAGCATTAGAGTTACGGCTAGCATTATGGTTTGAAGAAGATTCAGTGCTTGGAGCTAAAGATTATGCCTCAGCTGTGCGGTTAGCATTAGAGTTAGGGTTGGCATAATGGTTTGAGATAAGTTCAGGGGTAGGAGCTAAGGATTAGGCCTCAGCTGTGCGGTTAGCTTTAGAGTTATGGCTAGTTTTATGGTTCTATGTAGGTTCAGGGCTAGGAGCTAATGATTAGGCCTCAGCTGTGCAGTTAGCATTAGAGTTAGGATTAGCATTATGGTTTGAGATAGGTTCAGTGCTAGGAGCTAAGGATTAGGCCTCAGTTGTGCGGTTAGCATTAGAGGTAGGGTTAGCATTATGGTTCCAGGTAGGTTCAAGGCTAGGAGCTAAGGATTAGGCCTCAGCTGTGCGGCTAGCATTAGATTTAGCGTTAGCATTATGGTTCGAGGTAGGTTCAGAGCTAGAAGCAAAGGATTAAGCTTCAGCTGTGCGGTTAGCAATAGAGTTAGGGTAAGCATTATGGTTGGAGATAGGTTCAGGGCTAGGAGCTATGGATTAGGCCTCAGCTGTGTGGCTAGCATTAGAGTTAGCGTTAGCATTATGGTTCGAGGTAGGTTCAGAGCTAGGAGCTAAGGCTTAGGCCTCAGCTGTGCAGTTAGCATTAGAGTTAGCGTTAGCATTATGGTTCGAGGTAGGTTCAGAGCTAGAAGCTAAGGATTAATCTTCGGCTGTGCGGTTAGTAATAGAGTTAGGGTAAGCATTATGGTTGGAGATAGGTTCACGGATAGGAGCTATCGATTAGACCATCCAGCAAACCGATGTTTGAAGCGTGAGACACATACTTTTCAGGAGGGATTTGAGCCCATTAATTCAACAACAGTACAACAAAACAAATTACTTTGGACCACAGCAACAATGAACAGTCCGGATTTGAAAAAGGCAGAGTTTTAATGCTGAAACACGTTCATCCAAAAGGGCAAAACCATAAATAAATATCTTATGCTTGTGCACAAATTGGATTGGAATTTTTATTTTGGAAAATGAGAACATTTCAATAGGATGAATGAAGTGAGTGGCGCAGAAATAAGGTGTAAGCACACCCAAAAAATTGTTTTTGTACCAAAGGAGTGGGGGAACTCTAAGTCTCCGTATATGTATACACCTATGCGACACACATAAGGATATATGTTAAAATCAAACTCAATTGGGGAAAATATTTAGGTTGCAAAGGTACAAGCAAAAGATATCACCAAAAAGTTCCTCAAGTTTAAACAGCATTAGAGTTAGGGTTATCATTATGGTTCGAGGTAGGTTTGGTGCCAGGAGCTAAGGATTAGGCCTTAACTGTGCGGTTAGCATTAGAATTAGGGTTATCATTATGGTTCGAGGTAGGTTTGGGGCCAGGAGCTAAGGATTAGGCCTCAGCTGTGCATTTAGCATTAGAGTTAGGGTTAGTATTATGGTTCGAGGTAGGTTCAGGGCTAAGAGCTAAGGATTAGGCCTCAGCTGTGCGGTCAGCATTAGAATTAGGTTTATCATTAAGGTTCGAGGTAGGTTTGGGGCCAGGAGCTAAGGATTAGGCCTCAGCTGTGCAGTTAGCATTAGAGTTAGGGTTATCATTATGGTTCGAGGTAGGTTCAGGGCTAGGAGCTAAGGATTAGGCCTCAGCTGTGCGGTTAGATTTAGAGTTAGGGTTATCATTATGTTTCGAGGTAGGTGTGGGCCAGGATTAAGGACCAGCTGTGCTTTTAGGGTTCGAATATAGGTCTTATGCCTCAGATCTGTGTTTAGAGTTAGAAGCTAGGCATTAGGCTTCTGCTATGCGGATAACGTGATCTGCGGAGGGGTGGGGAGTTGTGGAGCAACTGCTTCTGAAAACAGCGCACATCAGGAACAGATAGGTATTTTATAGAGGATGGGCAATGATGTATTTTCCCTCTGAAAGATGAATGAAGAGTCTTTCCCCCCGAGGTTCCAGCCTTTGATACGCCTCTTACACACAGATGTCCACAGCAGGGCCCTCTACAGAACCTTGCGCATCAAAGCCAATCACCTGGCCTAAACATTTCAAATATATCGGCTAGCAATGCCCCCTGGGAAGGACATGCAACGTTATTCACATGTATTCCGGTTGTGCAGTGATTATTCACATCACAGAGAGAACATGAGCACATCGACAGGGCCTCGGGGGAGGGGAGAAAGAGGGGGAGGGAATAGAGGACTGAATATATTGGAGCAGACACCCGAAGTCTGTTGATAATGAATGACACTTCACACCACTAAGTGGTTTCTTTTTTGGCGCTTAAATGACGGTGCTGCTAATACCCCCCACCAAATCATGCCGACTGAAGTAACATCGCAAGAGAGCAGCGGCCATCTTGGGTGGATTCTGTACTTGGCATAACAGACAGATGTTTGTAGCAATGTTTGTTGCAGATGAGCAACGCCAACCCCAGGAGATATCTTGCCAGCTTTACCCATTTACCACCTATTTATATATGAGTCAGATACAAAGTGAACCAAGTTCATGGAAATTGGTAAATTTGCTTCACAGCTTCTATCAAATGGTGACTTTATTTTGTTTTTCTCCTAATGATGCCCTGCTATTTTTGTCGTCTGGCTGGCAATAGCAGGACAAAGGCCTAGGACCAAGTACATGCTGGAATCAGGAACCAGACAATCACACAACTTTATCCATTCAGTATCTACAGGAGTCCAGTTACATGCAAGACACCCACCAGTCAATCCTCAGCCAATGGAGCTCAGACCCTGCAGGGGTACGCACCTGTGTACCCGTCATCATACATCAAAGGTTCTCCTTAGCTGTCATTCACCTGCAGGAACCAACATTCCAGCAGCAATCATAGAGGACCAGCAGGAGCACACTGCACTACAATACACACATGCATAGCACTCAGATCCAGAATCCATTCACCTCCCCGCCTATCAAGTCACGCGCTCCACCCATCACACCGCACATATAGGTCCAACACTCACACCCTTTCACAAGAATAAGCAAAGGAGCATAAAATATACATCAAAAAGCAAAAGTCATGGCAGTGCACGCACTCCGTGTACCGTGCATGAGATGAGCATTTGGAACGCAGCTGCATGTCTTCCACGAACAGCAGGGCCCACGCACCTCAAATCCAGAACGCTCAAACACGGATGTTTGCAGCAGAACCAAAGGGCATTATGCCATCACCTGGCGCAAGGTGATGAACATGGAACAGGCCTCAACCCGAAGCAGGAGGCCCCTCGATCCAACAAACCAGGGCCCACTTCAAAAGCTCACGCACCCTCCAGAGGGTTTTTATTGTGCATGGGAGGGGGCGTGGTGATGGGGTCTGTGCGGAGCGGTGCAGGCCAGTAGGGAACATAGTTCCGGACAGTACTTCTTTTCGTACACCTCGACCACTGGCTACTGGTTATTTCTGCCGCTGTCTGGTAATAATTGCTTAAACTTGAACACTCTGCTCTCACAGTGGGGGTTGTGACAGACTATTCTTGCACCCCTTTGAGATTGGCCCCGCTCGGCCTTCTGCCCTCTTATACGTCACCCTCCCAAGCCAGTGGCTGGCTCCGCCACCGAGTCAGAGCAAGCCGAGGACTCACAGGGTAACACAGGGCACACACAGACACACACACATTTAAACTGTGCAAGCATGCAACGAGCACACAAAACAAGGATGAAGTACAGGCAAACAAGACTTTGCAGTGTAAATCTCATACACCCATGCAGCACACAATTGCTGCAAAATCTCTTTTCTGTTTGTTTGAGCGGCACATGACCATCATGCCTTTATCTTGTGTACCACAATTATTTTCTGACATGCAGACACCAATTAGTGTCACATTGTTTTACTAGAGTTGTCACTCTATGTGGAGCCACTCCACACATGTTGCATAAGCAATCGTACAGGCAACAAGCAATATAGCTTAAAGTCGTTGGCAGGCCGCTGACGTCGGTCACGGGACCTATTTGTATGTAACACCAGCACCTATTGACAATAGTTCCCCGTTGTGACTGATATGCCATGTTTGTTTCCCATCCTGCCGGAGATAAATATGCACACTGCGCCAGAAGGCTTTCAGGACACTTGACAGTCCCATTAAATGGCCGCTTTTCACTGCGTCATTAGTTGGGGTTGCATCTTCACAAAGATCAGATCTCCACCGCAACCTCGTCAGGGACTCCATGCAGCGCAGCACACATGCACCTCTGTGCCCGCTCGACATTCGCTGATTCTTAGCGCTGACAAGTTTGATGTGCTCCCAGCCGCGCACCGGGGAACTTGAAGCGCAGTAGACTGGCGCCGACTTCTCAGAGTTGCTCGCGCTGCCACTCTTGGGACTCCGAGAGCAGTCTGCGGGTACCCCGGGTACGCACGGTCACTCCTGCCGAACGCCCGTGGCAGGTGCTCTCCTCTAAAGGCCATCCATGGTGCACTGTCTCCCTTGCAAACCTGAGGCACTTCCCAAATCCAAAGGCCTACTGTCCAAAAGGGAATGGCGCACATTATAACAACACTATTCAGCGCTTGGCCACCCAATCTTTAAACCTGGCGTATTATGTTTACAAACCTTCAATGTATAGAATGAAGGAGGCACGGAGGCACACCGGATCTTGAACAGAGCCCCTCTCCATATGCAGGCAAACACAGAGCCCCTCCCATATCCCGACAAACACAGTGACTGCCCATATGCAGGCAAACACAGCGGGTCCCCATAGGCAGACAAACACAGCGGCTCACCTGAGGGTGGCGGAAACGTGTGCAGTGTCACTTGGCTGTATCCCCCACCATGCTTAGAGTTCATTGGTATAGACTCGTCGCCACGGTTACATGAACGACTGCTCCTACCCAGGAGGTAGAAAACCATGTAGCTCTAGTCATACACTGTTTAGTGGTATACAGTTACTCATGAGTTAGATGTAGGCCAGGCTGGCAAGCAACAGTCCATCCTCAGTCACCTCATCCCAGCCCTAATGATGGTTACAGCCTTGCATGCATCATCACGTATCACTCATTCCCCCTAGCTGTCATACACTAACATTCCAACAGCATGCCGGGAGGACTAGCAGGACCACACTGCACCATAATGCATCCATACTATAATTTGCCACCATGTGATTCTTACTACTGTGTGGTTTTCACCACCTTTTGAAATTTAGCTCCAGCGAAATATCACCATTTTGAACTTTCTGTTCTGAATCTTGCCACTTGGGAATGTTGCTATTGTGAGGCTTCCACCGCCTCGCTTTGCTGCTACGATGAGACTTCACCTCATGGAACTATTTCAGTACCTCGCCACCAAGAATTGCCCATTTGAGCACCGCGCCACCAAGAATCACAGAGAAATTCCCCACCATGCGGATTATCAACCTCGAAACAACAGACCACACAAAGAAACTTGGGAAACCTTAATCACTCTCTCCACAAACCTAACTGCATCAGATCGATCACCACGAACCCCTGAGAACTCCGGAGACAAAAACAAAACAAGTCACTGCTGGAGAAATTTTGCCCCTGGAACAAAAGACAAAGCCAAGACCTCTTTGATAAAGCACGCCACCACAAACCTATAATCACAGTGAGGCACCTGCCACTGTGTCTAGCCCATATCAATCTATTCACTCAACAATCGTCTAACACTACAGCTCTCCCGCTGTGAACTAAAATAGCAGAAACTATCAACAACAGAGAGCCCCCGACCAGGGAGCCTACTTCCAAACAACTTAATACACAACCAGGTCCACAGTAGAACACCAACCCACAACATTGCCGAAACACTGCAACCACAAACATACCCTGATAAAAGGACCAGAGAACAAGAATGGAAAACAGAACAAGAAAGATTAATGAAACCACATTCCCGTCGAACAACAGAATCTACTTACCAGAATTTGCAACACCTCAAAATCACCATCAGCCTCCTCTAAACGAACTAAAGATACGGACAAAGACAAGAACAAAGACTCCCTAACTATTCACACACCTTACATACCCAGAGACTGGAAAAAGGACTACACAGACAACCACACACCTCACTACAATGAATCAGAACTGAAAACCCATTAGTGCAACTTAATGGAACTCCTCAATGAAGGGACAGATGATTCAACCATGCTCCCAGCAACAAGTAGGCTCACCAAAGAGATAGACGAAGAATTGACAGTCACTGCCCCAACTGAAATGAGAGAAATGACACTTAAAGAACAAGCCAAGTCACACACACTGCAGCCTACTTAACGTACGATCTATGACAAAGCACACAACAGAAAGGTTTGACTGCCTAAGTGAAGGCGGCACAGACACACTATTACTCACAGAAATATGGCTGACAACTACAAAGCAATCGCCCACAAAGCCATACCGACAACAACAAACTAAAACACTCTCTGGTATTTCCCACCTTGGAAGCATGCCGCAGACACTAGCAGGGCACACTGTATGCTGGCTGGGTAGTGGTTCTGGAGTTGCTGGAGGGTACTCTGGATTCTCTATATCCATCTGTTCCCTAGGAGATGTTTAGGGAAGGGGTCCTGCTTCCCTCTTGAAGGTCCTGGCCTTCCTTCACTGGTGGAAGATGTAAGGCAGACTTTCAGCCAGGGTCCAATGCTGAGTTCTTCCTTCTACTTCCGGTGAAACCTTCAGATGATCTGCCAAAATAGTGGCTCAGCCCTCTTTAAAAGCCAAATGGACCACAATGATTGGTGTAGGCTAACCCTACCTTAATGAACCAATCCTGGTTCCCCACCAATAATCTCTTGTATGTATGAGCTCATACCCAGTGTGCTTTGCAAAACAAAAGGTAAAGGGTTGAAAACATGTAACACCAAGTCCCACCCATCCTCCTGTCTGTTGTGGATCATAGGGTCTCTCTAGTTAATGGAGCTCTATGGGGATCCTGATTAAAGCAGCAGGTCTCTCTTGAAGCTGTGAGGGGAACAGACTTCCTGGCACTGTCAATACACATACATTTTCAATGGGGTCCATTACGGGGGTTACCACTGTAAAACACAGTCCCAGGCATGACATGTCACTGTCCATTGAAACTATGGGCGGAAGCTGGCTTCAGGTTGACACAGTGCACATCAAAGTTTGTTGGCGTTTTCTGTCTCCTTTGTTAATCTTAATGTGGGCTTGTTTGAAGTATACTCTATTAGTATGTTAATTAAGTTAATTGCTGCCACCATACGCAGTGCTTACTCAATAGGGCAGGGCGGCTCAATGGAGCCTTTGATAGGTATTTAGGCTGTCCATGGCAGCAGGAAGGTTTTGCCCTCCCATCTGAGATGACATGATGTACTCTTGGCTGTCATATCCCAGCGAAATATGACAGGGGGACAGTGCCTGTAGGCTGTGTCCACCCAGAGCACACTGGTCTATGTGTATGTAGTGCAGTGAGCATAAAATAAAAGTGTGCGGATTAGCCCACACAATTTCCATCATTCCATTTCTTTTAAAATCTCAAAAAAGCCCAGTTGAGCACACGCCCACTGTGCTAATGGTCAAATTCCTCACAGCCACCATGCGGTGAAACATTTGCCCATGCACCAATGTGTTTAGGTTGGCTCTTTTGATTATTTGGCATATAAAACCGATATTTATGTATGTATTTGTTATTAAGAACACAAGATACCTATATCTGTGCGTCATAAATAATGCAAGCATTCTCACACATTAGTATTAACTGAAATAGCTATTAAACACTTTTATAATACAATAAGTATTGGATCCATTATAAGATCTTCACATATGTGCACCAGTGCAAGTCATCAATAGTAGACCATCAGCTGCACACTTGTTGATGCCAATCTACTGGAGACTTTGACCCTCATCACTGGGTTTCTGAAGGTGGCGGGTTTCCAGCAACCCTGTAACACTGTTTCTGCTGCCTGGTTTCCCGGTACCACTGGGATATTATGGCCCTGCGTTTCTCCGAGCGAATTTACTTTGATACACCGCTATCGATGAGCACTATGGATAATAGTTAGTTTGTAACACATGCAACATATGAACGCGAGCGAGCATGTTGCTTTTAAAATACTCTGTTAGTCTCATTGGGAACGCAGCTTTATTACAAGCACAGGTGCAGGCCTTTTGCTTTGGAAATGCCGTGGCAGCGTAACTGGAAAATGGCACCACTTCGGTAGCATTACTTGAGCAGATGTTGGGATGGGCTTAGGCTGTTAGCTGGGTACAAGGAGTGATGTGTGTCACATTATTCTAAGTAAAACTTGTTCTGCCCCATAGGTTGTTCCTGAGTTGGGAGACTGTGGATTATTCATTCTACTCGTTTTGGTTTTGGTGAACCACGAGATGTATAGATTTGGCTAAATACTGCGACGATCTTGTCCAGGTACATGTGCTCATGCATCTCCACCAAGGTGGAGACGAAAAGTTATTGGGCTAATTCTTGAAAGTGATGATTATTACTGTTTTTATGTAGGTCACATCAAACAGAAATGTCAAAAATATTGTGTTAATGGTTTCCTGAATCATATATTACAGCTCTCTAGAAGCAAGAAGTTTAGACGGTCAGTTTATTAGATATTGCCCTAAGAAATGAATGTGTGGAGCATACTTTAATAATCAGTTTCTAATGATTATTACTGTATTTGCTTTCAGATGAAATTGGAAATTGTAAAAACTTTACGTCAGTGTTAAACAGGCCCTGATGAAGGATAATCTATCCGAAACGTGTAGGCCAGAAATTTAATGTTTGGGCTCTGACTAAGACCACTATTGGTCATGTGTATGTGCCAAGGAGAAGGTACCCAACTGATATGAAAGTATAAAAACTTTTGGAACATTGTTTTGTATAAATTGAAACCTTTAGTTGGTGGTCATTTTGACTGAGTGTTTATGATGGTGAATTGTAACCATCTCTACTGAAAGCTTTATTTGATATTATGTTTTCAACTGAAGTAAACATTACTTTATAGAAAATTGTCTGATAGCTGTACAACGATAGAGACCTCCAGATTGTTATTTGATTTCACATATGATACTGTATGTTATGTGTTTTTTACGTAATATGAAAATTAGGAGGTCTATTTGACCCCAAAGGAATGCATAGGGATTGCCTGTTGGTGACAACAGGTTATATGGGTATTTTGTTCCAGTACAGTACTGGCACAGTAAGTGGGCGGTCTGGCCAGTGGCACCTGCCCTAAGCCACCCCCGCTCCCAAAAGTGTGCAATCAGTGAGAATCTTTAGTGCAGCCAAGGCAGTACTCTCTTGCAGGAGAAAGGTCTTAATATTGTATGTTGTAAAGTTGGCACTCCCCACAGCCAACACACTAGTTCTCATGATGATGATTTGATGATGATTTGTTACATGGTACGTGTCAGAAACTGAAAAGTGGAGCATGGTTGTTTTGTGGTGCATGTGTTTGGGAAATGGATAACTGTAGTGGTCACTGAGAGACCCTGCCCAGTTTCTCACTTCGACATGCTACTGCCTTCTGTGTCTGTGTTTTTTTTAGTCCTTTAATTGTCACAATCATAAGCAACATTTGTCAAAGAAACTCGGTCTGTCCCAGAAAATGCTGTTTAAAGTTCTCCGATTCTCCAACAGAATGCTGCCATCCTTACAGTTCACATGCTCTCCCACAGAGCGCGCACTCCTTAACACTCTTTATCCCACAGAATGCTGCCATTCCTTACAGTTCACATGCTCTTCCACAGAGCGTGCACTCCTTAACGCTCTTTATCCCACAGAATGCTGCCATTCCTTACAGTTCACATGCTCTTCCACAGAGCGTGCACTCCTTAACGCTCTTTATCCCACAGAATGCTGCCATTCCTTACAGTTCACATGCTCTCCCACAGAGCGCGCACTCCTTAATGCTCTTTATCCCACAGAATGCTGCCATTCCTTACAGTTCACATGCTCTTCCACAGAGCGTGCAGTCCTTAACGCTCTTTATCTATCCCACAGAATGCTGCCATTCCTTACAGTTCACATGCACTTCCACAGAGCGTGCACTCCTTAACGCTCTTTATCCCACAGAATGCTGCCATTCCTTACAGTTCACATGCTCTCCCACAGAGCGCGCACTCCTTAACGCTCTTTACCTATGCCACAGAATGCTGCCATTCCTTACAGTTCACATGCTCTCCCACAGAGCGCGCACTCCTTAATGCTCTTTATCCCACAGAATGCTGCCATGCCTTACAGTTCACATGCTCTTCCACAGAGCGTGCAGTCCTTAACGCTCTTTATCTATCCCACAGAATGCTGCCATTCCTTACAGTTCACATGCACTTCCACAGAGCGCACACTCCTTAACGCTCTTTATCCCACAGAATGCTGCCATTCCTTACAGTTCACATGCTCTCCCACAGAGCGTGCACTCCTTAACGCTCTTTACCTATCCCACAGAATGCTGCCATTCCTTACAGTTCACATGCTCTCCCACAGAGCGCGCACTCCTTAATGCTCTTTATCCCACAGAATGCTGCCATTCCTTACAGTTCACATGCTCTTCCACAGAGCGTGCAGTCCTTAACGTTCTTTATCTATCCCACAGAATGCTGCCATTCCTTACAGTTCACATGCTCTTCCACAGAGCGTGCACTCCTTAACGCTCTTTATCTATCCCACAGAATGCTGCCATTCCTTACAGTTCACATGCACTTCCACAGAGCGTGCACTCCTTAACGCTCTTTATCCCACAGAATGGTGCCATTCCTTACAGTTCACATGCTCTCCCACAGAGCGCACACTCCTTAACGCTCTTTACCTATGCCACAGAATGCTGCCATTCCTTATAGTTCACATGCTCTCCCACAGAGCGCGCACTCCTTAATGCTCTTTATCCCACAGAATGCTGCCATTCCTTACAGTTCACATGCTCTTCCACAGAGCGTGCAGTCCTTAACGCTCTTTATCTATCCCACAGAATGCTGCCATTCCTTACAGTTCACATGCACTTCCACAGAGCGCACACTCCTTAACGTTCTTTATTCCACAGAATGCTGCCATTCCTTACAGTTCACATGCTCTCCCACAGAGCGCGCACTCCTTAACGCTCTTTACCTATGCCACAGAATGCTGCCATTCCTTACAGTTCACATGCTCTCCCACAGAGCGCGCACTCCTTAATGCTCTTTATCCCACAGAATGCTGCCATTCCTTACAGTTCACATGCTCTTCCACAGAGCGTGCAGTCCTTAACGCTCTTTATCTATCCCACAGAATGCTGCCATTCCTTACAGTTCACATGCTCTTCCACAGAGCGTGCAGTCCTTAACGTTCTTTATCTATCCCACAGAATGCTGCCATTCCTTACAGTTCACATGCTCTTCCACAGAGCGTGCACTCCTTAACGCTCTTTATCTATCCCACAGAATGCTGCCATTCCTTACAGTTCACATGCTCTTCCACAGAGCGTGCACTCCTTAACGCTCTTTATCCCACAGAATGCTGCCATTCCTTACAGTTCACATGCTCTCCCAAGGAGCGCGCACTCCTTAATGCTCTTTATCCCACAGAATGCTGCCATTCCTTACAGTTCACATGCTCTCCCACAGAGCGTGCACTCCTTAACGCTCTTTATCCCACAGAATGCTGCCATTCCTTACAGTTCACATGCTCTCCCAAGGAGCGCACACTCCTTAATGCTCTTTATCCCACAGAATGCTGCCATTCCTTACAGTTCACATGCTCTTCCACAGAGCGCGCACTTCTTAATGCTCTTTATCCCACAGAATGCTGCCATTCCTTACAGTTCACATGCTCTTCCACAGAGCGCGCACTTCTTAATGCTCTTTATCCCACAGAATGCTGCCCTTCCTTACAGTTCACATGCTCTTCCACAGAGCGTGCACTTCTTAATGCTCTTTATCCCACAGAATGCTGCCATTCCTTACAGTTCACATGCTCTTCCACAGAGGGTGCGCTTCTTAATGCTCTTTATCCCACAGAATGCTGCCATTCCTTACAGTTCACATGCTCTCCCACAGAGTGTGCGCTCCTTAACGCTCTTTATCCCACAGATTGCTGCCATTCCATACAGTTCACATGCTCTCCCACAGAGCGTGCGCTCCTTAACGCTCTTTATCCCACAGATTGCTGCCATTCCATACAGTTCACATGCTCTCCCACAGAGCGTGCGCTCCTTAACGCTCTTTATCCCACAGATTGCTGCCATTCCTTACAGTTCACATGCTCTCCCACAGAGCGTGCGCTCCTTAACGCTCTTTATCCCAAAGAATGCTGCCATTCCTTACAGTTCACATGCTCTCCCACAGAGCGTGCGCTCCTTAACGCTCTTTATCCCACAGATTGCTGCCATTCCTTACAGTTCACATGCTCTCCCACAGAGCGTGCGCTCTTTAACGCTCTTTATCCCACAGAATGCTGCCATTCCTTACAGTTCACATGCTCTCCCACAGAGCGTGCGCTTCTTAATGTTCTTTATCCCACAGAATGCTGCCATTCCATACAGTTCACATGCTCTCCCACAGAGCGTGCGCTCCTTAACGCTCTTTATCCCACAGATTGCTGCCATTCCTTACAGTTCACATGCTCTTCCACAGAGCGTGCACTCCTTAATGCTCTTTATCTATCCCACAGAATGCAGTCATCCATTAAATATCGCAGGAACTACCACATAGTGCAGACACCCATTAAGGTTCACAGGCTCTCTCCCAGAACACAGCCACTCCGTCACATTCTCAAGCTCTCCCACTGATACAGCCACCCCTTAATGCTCACACGCTCTTCTTCAGAACTCTGCCATCTCACATGTGGGGAGTCTCCCAGAGAGGACGGTTGCTCTCCACAGTGGCTGCAACTATCGTGGGTTGCAGCTCCTCCTGCTATTCAGCAGCAGGCAATGCTAGCAATGGGTGTCTGCATGCCTCATCACATCGTCCTACAAATTCTCTCCCCATCATGCACTCATTCCCAGTGGTTTGCCACCACCATCTGCTTGTTGGGACAGCGCCAGCAACAGGAGCCCCCTGCTGGCCACGCTCGCCAGTAACACTGGCACCGAATGGGTAGTCTTAATGGTTGAGGAGGTTCTATGTTACTTGCACGGCATGCCTGATGACATTGTGCTGTACCCTGGCCATCGGAGGTACTAACACCTGCGTCCTCATCGCTGCTGGAAGGTGTGGTGGTGGCATCTGGGTCAATAGTGAGCGCTGTGGAGGCGGAAGACTCATTTGCATAGTGACTGTCTTCCTTCCACTGATGAATGTGGTTGGGCGTGGCCTTCATCTCCAGGATGCGACACTTGTCTCTTTGCTTTGCCCTGCCTCTCTTTCTTTCCAGCACTCAAAACTGTGGAAGACCTTCAACATTCACAAACGTTCCCCCAAATAACTGAAAAGAGTGCATCACTGAAGACCACGAGGACTGGCATGGGGCTGCGGTTCTCAACCCCTAGGAATGGGAATCTTCTTCTTGCCTTGCCTGCTCTGAAGTGGAAGAGGCCGGGCAAGGCTCCTCCTCCAACTCCTCCCTTTCCACCCCCTCTTTCTGCTTGTGTTCATCACCTGCGCCGGCAACACCAAGGATTGGTCCCCACCTAGAGGCGCATCCCCAGCACGAGACTGCTCATGGAGGGCCTCCCACACCTCAGCACCCTGCCCTGCTTGGTGGCAACCACTTACCCCTCGGAAACGGTGCTCACCCAGACAGAAACCGTCCCATTGCACTACTCCTCCAAAGATTTAGCAGCAATTCCCCTCCTGCCACATGAGAACATGCCCTTGTGCTGCTGCACCACCCATGTACTCTCCAGCCCTACCATAGGCCTTGTCTGCATGTGACCACCTGTGTCAGTGGCAACCTCCATCTTTGGCCCTGCATGTCTTGTCTTTCTGGTCGGCGCCTCTTCTGATGGGTCTGCTTCCCCTTCCTCTCCTCCTGCAGAAGCTACTTCCTATGCCTCAGCCTCCCCCACCAACCTGGGAGACCAGCGGAAATGAGTGGCGCATGCCGGTGAGCCGACTCCAACAAACAGTGCACAGTCCCCCCTCTCGATCTCATGAAGGAGGAGGAGTCCTTCTCCTGCATATAGAAACACTTCTTCTCCGCATCGCTCACACGCCTTATTCCCTTCCCACCATCGCAAGTGCGCCAATCCCTCTTCAAGAAAGAGAACTGGGAGATCCAAAACACTCTTAGAAACGAGAACCACACCCACAGAACAAGGTAGGAACCTTAGGAACAGAGGATGGCACAGGGGCTAAGCGCTGGTCTTGGAAGCAAGACCACGTGGAGCAACAGAGGTTCAAATCCCAGATACACGCTTAAAAACCAAACTCAGGTACGGTATTAGGCACGTGATAATAAAAGTAATTAAATAAATAAAACAAGCCAAGAATAAAGGCAAAACACTACACTAACAAAAATAATAAAAATAAAACACATCAGCATGCAGAGGGGATTGCAAAAGGCTAAACAACTTTTTGTTTTTTTGTATGGGGAAAAAATTAAGGGCAGGAAAGTATTTTTTGGCTTTTTAAGATGTATGTTTTATCAGGAGAAACAAAAGCAAAAAAGGGACAACAAGAAAAGTCAAAGATATGTTTCCTTTTTTATGTGGTGGAAAAGCAATACATTGAACAAAAGCAAAGCAGACAAAAGGGCCCAAAAACGGACAACACAAACACTCCTAACATCACCAAACTATTGAACAGCAAATGCCAAACTACTAAATCTGCTGCTACAGCTGCTCAAAATGCAGTACAACACTCTCCAAACGCCCCAAACACTCTCCAACTGTAAATCAACCCTGTGTAACATGGTCTCTCACCGGCTAGCAAAACCGACCAAAGAGTAGGAAGAAATCTGGTCATGTTATCGAGCCTCATACTTCCAATAGGAGAGACAAGACCACTGACTGGCTGACCAAATGTGGCAAATCAGCCCAAGAGGGATTTGATTGGCTAAACCAACTAGTCGAATAAACCTGAGAAATGAGGCTACTTATTGGAGCACGAGTCAATGTGAGAGACCCTGAAACACACCTCTAATTTGATTTGGGATTTGGCCATGCCAAACACTCACCATACCCTCGTGAGATAGGATGAATTGCACCGCAAAAATTCAGAGGGCCCCACAGGTTGCTTGTTAAGAAGTTCTTCCAGGATTGTTCATGGACCTGGAGGACTCACCTGCAACACCATTCCTTTCAACTTTTCAGCAGCCCTTCAGTTGGATGACAGTGCAGCATGTATTCTGCAACAGAAATCGCTCCACATTTGGAGCGTTGATGCCAAAGCCCTCAAATGCGTAGTGAAGGCCGCCTGGCCCTGTTGCTTTACCCCAACCAAGCGGTGAAGCGTGCCTGAGAGCAGGAAGGCCCGCTTCAGTTTCCGATGGGTAAATGCAGCTGACACACTGAGTTTGGTAGGAAAGGGTAAAGTGAGGAAGACAATGTAGTCTGGTTCCAGATAACAGGACTCAGCTGACAAGTAAAAAAGCGGCCAAGATTTCACTCGGTTTTTCAATGTACACATGAAGACCAAAAAAGCCACAAATGATGCATCGGAATACAGATGAAACCATGCGTAACTGGTCAACTGGAATTTCCAACAGCAAAGACACACATACTCTTCTTCAGGTTAGACTTCCCAGGAGTATACAACCTAGGCTATTGACACAAAGGGCTGCTATTGTTTCCAGATGCATCTTGGAAAGGGTTAGTGGATTGTGTTGATAATTTCATTGGTAACACTTCATAAGATAGTTGTATTATTAAGAAAGCATTATCAAAAGGCTCACTAAGTGTCCCTTTAAAGGGTGTCGTATGTTGTGCTCTAGTCTTTGCATACCATGCAGTGGTTATGCTTGGCATCAAGTGTATGGTATGGTGACCCAGTTGGGTTCATGCATGCGTGTCATGTAATTTGAGGCTGTATGAATGGATGTTTGGCACATAGTATTTCCTTGTTATTGTGGTGTCAGTATTAATGTTGAGGATTCCACCATTAAGGTATAAACACTGTCCAAATGAAGCATTGCCAACATACAAAATTCCTCACACTAAAAATTAAACCTTAACCCACACTACAACACTAGTTCACAACATCTTCCCAATAGCCTTAGCAGTCACATGAGTTATATGTTCCTGTCAACTAAGGCAATTGTTAATCATTATATCCAAGTATCCACACCTTAACAATTTCAACACAAGTATTTTCCAAGAACCTCATAAAGTTTGGATTTTTGCTATTACTGTAGGCCAAGATAATTAGAGTACTCTCATAATTTAGTCAAAGATTGTGGCAACTCAAAGGATGCAAAAAGCAGCAGAGTCAAATCATCTGCACAACCAAGCCACTGCATATCTTTATTATTCGATCATGGTGAATATGGATCTGCCTGTCCAAGTACCATGTTGAAATCACACAGGTATAACTTAAACAGAGTTGGTAGCAACACACAACCCTGTTCTAAACTGTGGGGTGTCCCAATGTTTCTGGTTAAACGTCTGAGAGATTTCATTCTAACTTGCGATATGGTGTACCCTTGCAGCACAATTACAATTGGGAAAGTTCTCCAGGTATCCTCCACTATCCTCCCACTTATACAGCTTACTCCCCATGTTCAAAGAGATCACAAAGTCAAACATTGCAGGGTATTCAATGAAAGCGACATAAACTAATTGAGTAATTAACCTCTGCAATTAACATTATATGCGTATGTGTGTACATGTATGTGTGTGTTGGGGTGTTTGTGTGTGTGTATGCGTGTGTGTGACAGATACACAGCTCAGGGTATACTAAACAAGCTCTTACGGCAGCATTCTGCAACTCTAGATCCAGTTTACACAGAAGCCTAGGCATTTACAAAAGGGCAGATCCTATCAACACAAATGAAGTTTTGCTTAATTGTCAGGGCCCTACAAGCTTTGTCTTTGTGTTCCATGTGTGTATGACTATATAGGTCTATAGAACATTGTTGTCAATCAAATGTATTAGAACATGTGGCACAGTTTATTGTAAACTGCATTGTGTGCCAGAAATGTACAGTCGGGCACACTTTGCGAACATTGAGAGGAGCAATCGCCAGACCCAATAGCCCATTTCAGTATTGTATCTACATATAGATTATGTGGCTAGGTTGCAGACATGCAATGGCTATAGGTGCAATCTGGTATGCCCCTTTTCCAGATGGACTGAGGCAGGTCAGTGATGCCACATGTGCTGCCAAGTTCCTTGTGTGTGAGGTGTTTCCAAGATAGGGTGTGTGCAAAGTCCTGCGGTCTGACAATGGACCACATTTTGAAAATGAACTATTTGAGCAGGTCACTCTTTTATTAAGTATAAAGCACAAGTTCTCTTCTGCCTATCACCTACAAGCGAATGGAATTTGTGAACATTTAAACAGACTCCTTACAAAGAGGATAGTGAAAATCAAAAGTACTCTAAAGAAGGGGTGGTTACATTGCCTACCCATTGCATTATAAGTACTGCGAAATCAGCCTGGCTCAGATCACCACCCAACTCCTCATGAGTTGGTGACTGGATGCTGTATGAGAATACCTCTTGCTCCTCCTACTAAATTAGAAACTGATACCCACAAAGAAGACATTAGGTCATGAGATGCATGATTATTTGGCAATTATGACTTCTAGTGTCTCTTTTATTTCTCAACAGATCAAGAACTGGAGGCAGGGGTCAAAGACAGCCAACCAATTGATCCCAACAATCTATTGAAGCAACCTAGTTTATTTCCAGGGGACCAGGTGCTGGTATGAAAAAATGTTCCCACTTGGAGTAACCCCTGTTTCGAGGGACCATACGAAGTGGAAGAAGTTACCCCCACAGCTGTTAAGCTACAAGGAAGATGAGCCTGGCTGCACCTTCACGACATCAAACCATACAAAGGAGAGACCTTGATCCCTCCTGTATATGCTGACAGTGAAGCAAGAGAAGAAGTTCCAGGCATGCAGACCAGATCGATTACCAAGTGCAAAGATAAAGAATTTATGGAGTATAAAAACACTTTGGAATACAAATTGACATTTCCTAAATCTAATAAGGAATGAATGGACTTGCAGCTATTTTGGAACTATTTTATATAGGAACAAGAGACAACCTCATTACAACCTCATTACAAGTGTGGCGGTCCCAAAATAAGGGTGCTGGTGGCAACATACCGGCACTCTTTCTGGACTGCCACATTACAAGTCTGACTGCAGGGGCCGTTGCGCCCGACAGGTATGACCTGCAAGGAGCAACACTGCTGGTAGGCAGACTTGTCACGGAAGCACTGGCACCATTAGCAACTGTGTCTCCGTCTCCCCACTCCCATGGAGTGCTATAGGACTCCACAGGAATGGGGAACAACCTTTTCCGGCACCTGACTTCCCAATCCGCAGGGACTTGTAATGTCCCAGTGGCACTAGGATATCAGGAGCAGGAAAAGTGATACGAGTCCAGCGGCAAACTGCGGGTAGCACAGGCGGTTACCACCGGACTCCTAATGAGGCCCAGTGTATTGACGTGCTGGATCCAAAGAAAAAGAGCACACTGAATCTTCTATGCTGCCAATTATAACAACATTACACACATTCTTGTATGCTGTATTTACCTATATATTGCAGTCTTACCCAGTTTTGATAAGACGACATGTGGACATTGTGACATTTCTTGGCAATCCTAAAAACAGTCATAATATTTTCAGAATCATTATCGCTATTATTCTGCAGTTATTTTATATAAAAGTGTGATTTACAAAAAATAACAAAATTACATATTGAATTAAAACAAGATGGGAAGGTTCCAAAACATAAAAGACTCACTATCATCAGGAAAATCGATGAGTTCTTCCAGTATAGCAATTGTGATTTTATTCTGCATTATGGTGTGTCTTTTCGTCCTTATTGTTGTGGCATTTAGACACATAATGACTAAAAATAGAGACACAGTGGTTGACAATGAAACATATGTTATAATTCCTAACAAAAGCATGACTAGTATGTTCCCTGATTGTATTACACAAATTGTTTGACTTAAAAGGGATGCTGGTGAAGATAATGAAAATATGAATACATATCTTGATCATTCGGCTCATTTGAAGAATACCATTTGGTACCTCCCTGGGTCTGAGCTTAGAAACATCTGGGTATTACGCGTGTTGTAAATAACCAATTACAATTACCATCACATAAGGAAGTGGGGAGAGAATATCAGATGAAAGTTGCTACATATGTTCTCTCAGCCCCTATGCCATGAACGCAGCCAGAACAATCAATGCTAGAGAAATACCTGCAGATGATGCAAATTGCCTCAGCCATCTCGCAGTGTAGCGTGCCGAAACAGTGGACAATTTGAGGGAAGATAGGCAACCCTACAATGGCGATCAAGGAGAACATTTCCATATGAAGATGCTTATGTGAAGATACAAAAGATGGAGAAAGAGACAGGCTGGACGAACAAGATGCTTACATATCCATATACCAGAGACCAAATAAAGGTGGCTGAAATGAAGAGGCTGGATTGTTCAGACATACTGTAAAAATCAGGAGTACCAGGATGCTGAGATAGACCTTAGCTATTGGTATAAGGATGAGTAGTCACCAGTACAGAATGGGAAGAAGGAATGATATCTTGCGCCACACACCTATTGAAGAAGGAACCAGTAAGCATAGTGCAAATTGTAAATGGCATATGGCTAACGTCATTGCCCAAGTATTCTAAGCTACTAACACGGGTTGACAATGAATTAAGGACTGGTGTCCATAATGCCAATAAATAATGCTACAACATGCTTCAGGAACAATGGCCTGGTTCTAGTGTGAGAAAATAAAGGATGTAAGCAGATACTTGAAGTACTAGGAATGAATGGAGGAACTGCAATGCTGATTGATCGATATTGGGCATATGCAGTGGCCCAAGAATTGGGTAGGAATATGTTCTATCGTGGTAATACAAGTTCCTGCATTAGTGATTTCCCAAAGTGATCTTCATATTGAAGAGTTCCCAAAAATGAATGAATACCAGAGAAAGAAGAGGTTGTTCAACCTATGTCAGCTCAAGAGGGGGAATTATTTCTCATCAAAGTCAAAACCAGCCTATGACGATATTCCAGCACAGCATAGATTATTCAGCAAGACAGTAATGATATTTACATCTATATTTATGCCAGGATTCCAGACTGCCAATTGGTTACAAATCACCAGATGGGAGCTGCTACAAATGATCAACAGGAATATAAAAGGATCTAATGGATTAAAAGGATTTAAAGGATTTAATGAAATCAAAGAAGAACTGAGGGCCATCAGACGTATGACCCTCCAGAACAGGTATGTCCTGCACATAATTTACAGCAATGGAAGGAGGCGTGTGCGCCAAAATTGGGTGTTCTTGCTGTACATTCAAACCTGCCCATGATGGCAAAAATGGAACCCTGACAGAAGTAATATCTATGCTGACAATCCTGCATATGAAGGAGGATGACGCTGATGACCCGGAAGATGATGATTGTTTTTTGTCTCTGTTTTCATGGATTCCAACCTGGCTGGAAAATGGCTTCAAGTTACTTCGAGCAATACTAATGTTGGTACTACTAGAATTCTGTTTTATAAGGATCATTTTAGGACAATGGAAAAAGACAGCTATGCTTTACTACCCAAAGAATCATATCACTATATTGGGCCATGGGTATTGTGTCAGATGACTAGAGAATGCTGTCCCATGACCTGGCTTGTGGATGAGCATATAAAGAATGCAGGTGTCCTGAGGGTGTCGGGGGTGACAAAAGTATGGATTCCAAAGAAACCAATGTATGAAGAATGAAGAGAAGATGAAGAAGATTGAAGAGGAGGAGGAAGTCGAGGACTCACATCATACCTAGCTCCTGCCCCCTCAACTCTGTCATGTAGGAACAGTAGGAAAAGAGCCCTATGAAGGACACCATGCATTGTCCCAATACTGCATCGAGTTTATAATAGATGATATGCACTCAGACAACCATATTGAAAGTGCCCCCAAATTGAAAGAGTGGACGGATGTCTGCACACACCATTGGACATTGAAGAGCTATAAGTGAAATCGGACATGGGCAGAGTGATGTTATGAAAGCGACGAAGAAATCATATGCACCAAATAATTAAGTGAGAAGAGATAAAGTGAAGGTATGTACGTAGAATCTCAAGGTAGCTAAGACATATAGAAACTTTCTGCAGAAGAAAACATAATGTGGCTAAGGCAGCCTTGAGAAAAAAATGGACATTAATCAAGCTATCTCAGAGACAGACCAGGGCTGCAGAGTCAGAAGATGCTGGAAAAATAGCTTTGTGTGAGGAGCACTGAGGAGTCTATTGGCCTGGGATCAAGGATGCTACTTCAAGGAATAATTGGAAGGCACAGAGGGAGTCAAGAGGATAGGCCATGTACATAAGGCATATTTCTCTTAGATTAAGCAAAGAAGCAAAGAAAAAAATATCTGTAAGAGGCAAGTATTAGACAATTGAAGATGCAAAAATTCTGTGCAAAGTGAAGTGAGCAAGTCTCCAGAGGCCAATAGAAGTAATGCCACCCAGCTTAATTAAATCAAGTAGCAGTAAATAAAAGGACGAAATGGACAAAATCGTGGTCCCTTCACACATGACTCAGAAGTCAAGAGGATAGGCCATGTACGTAAGACATATTTCTCTTTGATTATGCAAAGAAGAAAACATCTGCAAGTGCCAAGTATTGGGCAATCAAAGATGTGAAAAGCATATGCAAGGTGGAGTGAGCAAGTCTCCAGAGGCCAAGAGGAGTAATGACACCCAGCTTAATTAAATCAAATTGCAGTAAATAAAAGGGTGAAAGGCCAACATCGTGGTCTCCTCACACATGACTCAAAAGTCGAAAACAAGGGCTATTCATTAAACTCCAGGTAAAGATAATTGTGTACCTACACTCCCTTGAAAGTCCCAGAGCAAAGAACAAGCTGCAAGGTCATCTATAACGAAGAAACCTTGGCTTGGCACCTGATCGATGAGAGATGATGAACTAATTGGGCAAGTGGGTAGTAGTCTGACATTGCTCTGTGCACCTGAGTTTCGTTTTGCTTACATGTTGCTAATGAGCCGAAAGTTCAAGATTGGGAAGAGAGTGACAACCAATTAGAGGGTCTATGTGGCAACATGCTAAACAGTGTTGAACAGCCCAACCTGATGCTGTTAGCCTGCTATAATCTGTATTATACGTATTTAGAGGTGGTTCAAGGCGTGCCTGTTAGATAAGTGGCATTCAGTGACATTACTAATACTTATATCATATAGGTACAAATGTTCCCTTAACCAATCCCTCCCTTCAATAGGTTTTACAGTTTGCCACGTAGTATGATGTCATAGATGATGTACATTGAGGTATAAAGTCTTTGCGCAATCAAAATTGAAGTGTGATTGTGTGAACTACAGTTTGTTGTTCGCCAGATTACCCTACTTTATTTGAGCTAAAAACAAAGTACTACGTTGCCATATTCTTTGAGCCTGTACAGTTATTGGGGTCTGAGATCATTATTGGTAATTCCATCTGGCACATGAGACGCTTCAAGGTGCTATAGCACAAGCCTGATTTACAGAGGCATTTTATAACACACAATCCCACTGGAACATGCTCTGAGAATCATGCCCCAAGAGCATGAAAGAATCAGGGAAGGGTGGGGAAAATGATACCAACAAATACAAACATACGGGTACATCTGAAAGAGTGTGCTGGCTTGCATCATAAAGATGTGTTCAATTAATATAATCTCATAAACCTGCTTGCAACCCCTTATCCTGGCTTCCATGGGATAGAGGAATCTCCACGTGCACCCAGGTGCCCCTGACCAGGGCCAGGCAAAAGGATCTACTCCTGCACCATTGACCCGAATGGTACAGGTATGGGTACCCTGCTCTCTCAAAGTGTGCAGGATTTCACCCAATGCCAGAGGCCGAAAATTCTGTCAGTGGTGGCGCGTGAACATTTCAGCCAATTAGGCCCTCAAAATATCCAATGCTTTTTGATTGGCTAAAGTGACTGGCAGTTGAGTAAATCAGAGCACATGACAAACTACCACCTCCTAATTTCCTGAAATGTTCCGACACCCGGCACTGTCTGCCAGCAGCAAAAATAAAGAGCAGACTCGGCATGACTCGCATAGTGGAATCTGGGGTAGATTACCCTTCGCTGGTGACTTTTTCACACACCCCTCCCACTCGAGACCTGCTTAATGGCCAGTCCCTTTCCGACGAGGGCATGAGCTAGTTATGTTGACCCTATAGTTTAGTATAGGTCAGTGCCCTGAATTAGAGGCTCGTAGAACAGAGACATCACAGGGTGACTTGGAATGGTGCCTTTGCTGCAGGGTCAAGGCACTAGATTGAGTACCTGGCCAGGAACCCGCTTCTATGCCCGAGGTGGTGGTGGGCGGGCATTGTGCTCGCCGGAGCCCTTCTCTGAGGATCCAAGGTGAAGAATAGTGCACCTCAAATGCTTATCTGTGTTCTAATTTTGGATTCCACCTGGAGCTGTGCGGGTCAAGCACAGCATGGGCCAGTCTGGGCCAAGTGCTCGGCTTCAGCTCAAATTCAGTTTTGATCCGGTGCCCAGCAAAATCATTGGTCAAGCCGCGACTGCTCATGCAAGCAATGTTTGTGGGGGAAAAATGGTGGGGAAAAAGAGTCTGACTATTGAGTAGGTGGCGCTACTGAGCTGTTTTTATTTGACCTGATTGTGAGCCAGGTATTGTTCCTGTGCGTGTTATGTTTTATGTTTGCATAAGCCTTGCATGGTTAATCCCGAGTACCAGGACACATGCTCTGCTGGGACCCATGTCTGTAATGTACTCCAAAATAAATTGTGTAACTGTAGTGCATGTAGGCAAGAGAGATCTGAAATAAAGCATTATCTTAATATAACACATGGCCGCCTGCAATGCCCGTATAAAGGCCTGTAAAGAATGGTCCTATTACAGGCTACTTGTTACATCACTACTGACCTGTAATAAGAAAATGACATCACTACTGAACTGTAATCAGTTATTACAGTTCTTGTGATGGCACAGTGCCTGAATCAGAGCAGAATTCCAGCTGTCCCTGCAGCCCATGATCAAAGCCATGGCAAGGTGCTCACATGCCTTTCCTGTAAAACAGCTTCCTGTGGCCCTTTACACACATGAATTAGTAAGGAAATGTGTATGGCAGTATGTTTATTGTGTGCACCGCCAGAGTGCAACACACGGGAGCAAGAAACGATCGGCTCCTTATTACAGACATAAAAGCACATTGCATGTTTTGATTCATTTTTATTAAACTTTTAAAATAAAAGTGTTTTTGTGCAACACATTATTATTAACGTGTGTAATCCACACCGATTCTACACGGATTCGATGTAACAACAATCGGAAGCCCTCTCACACTAGATTAAGCGAGAGATCAGGCATGAAAGCAGACAACAGCATGCGGCCATGTATTCTAAGGAATAAGACCCCCCCCCCCATATGTACACGATATTGCAAGCCCCTTCAGACTCCCATGACCTTATGAGGGAACTCGGCCTCTGCAATTGTCCGCTGTTTGGTCATAGAACAGCTCAGTTACTCCTTGTAATGTTTGGGAGGGGGTAAATGAGCAGACTGCAGAATGAAGGGCCAGCCTGCCCTACTAGGAATCAGCCCAGCTCCCTGCGGGGGGGGGGAGGAGGGGACACTAGTGTCAAACGAAAGTATTTCACTCGCTGAGCTACCTTGCGAGGATAGCGTATGCTCCAGGTTTCGGTGCCACTCTGCTGGTTCGATTTCACCACTACATGAGTAGCAGCTGCTCTGCCTGAACAAGGGAGTCATGCAATTGTGTGCATGTCATGATAGCCACACTTGCATGCAACATGCAAGTAGAGCACACATTTGTGAAGTCCTGCAAGAGTGCGTGCTGATGTCGGAATAATCCCTTTGATAACTTGGGAGCATGAAACAGTTCCACTTGCTCTTACTGATTTCTACACACATATATTTAAATATGTTAATTGTACATATGAATTAGACAGTAAATAATTGTCATTTCATCGTATGTGTGCAGTCGTAATGGCAAGATACAAAGCTTCACATATGAATGCTTAATGCACGGGCCAGTCCCCTGACAACAGAGTCTGGCAATGTGGGCATGTAGGGTGACATGCCTGGGTTTTGTGCTGTGGGTATGGCAGATGCAGAAGTCAAGTTATTGTTTTTGTGTTGCAGGATGCCAGCCAGGTATTGGTGTTGTGTTATGGGAGGTGAGAAGGCAGGATGCCAGATATTGGTGTTGTGTTATGGAAGGGGAGAAGGCCAGATGCCAGATATTGGTGTTGTGTTATGGGAGGTGAGAAGGCCGGATGCCAGCTATCGGTGTTGTGTTATGGGAGGTGAGAAGGCCAGATGCCAGGTATTGGTGTTGTGTTATGGGAGGTGAGAAGGCAGGACGCCAGGTATTGGTGTTGTGTTATGGGAGGTGAGAAGGCAGGATGCCAGATATTGGTGTTGTGTTATGGAAGGGGAGAAGGCCAGATGCCAGATATTGGTGTTGTGTTATGGGAGGTGACAAGGCCGGATGCCAGCTATCGGTGTTGTGTTATGGGAGGTGAGAAGGCAGGACACCAGGTATTGGTGTTGTGTTATGGGAGGTGAGAAGGCAGGACGCCAGGTATTAGTGTTGTGTAAAGGGAGGTGAGTAGGCCAGATGCCAGGTATTGGTGCTGTGTTATGGGTGGTCAGAAGGCAGGATGCCAGTTATTGGTGTTGTGTTATGGGAGGTGAGAAGGCCGGATGCCAGGTATTGGTGTTGTGTTATGGGAGGTGAGAAGGCAGGACGCCAGGTAATGGTGTTGTGTTATGGGAGGTGAGAAGGCAGGACGCCAGGTATTGGTGTTGTGTTATGGGTGGTCAGAAGGCAGGACGCCAGGTATTGGTGTTGTGTTATGGGAGGTGAGAAGGCAGGACGCCAGGTAATGGTGTTGTGTTATGGGAGGTGAGAAGGCAGGACGCCAGGTATTGGTGTTGTGTTATGGGAGGTGGAAAGGCAGTACGCCAGGTATTAGTGTTGTGTAAAGGGAGGTGAGTAGGCCGGATGCCAGGTATTGGTGTTGTGTTATGGGACGTGAGAAGGCCGGGTGCCAGGTATTGGTGTTGTGTCATGGGTGGTGAGAAGGCAGGTCGCCAGGTATTGGTGTTGTGTTATGGGAGGTGAAAAGGCAGGACGCCAGGTATTGGTGTCTGTTATGGGGGGTGAGAAGGCAGGACACCAGGTATTGGTGTTGTGTTATGGGAGGTGAGAAGGCCGGATGCCAGGTATTGGTGTTGTGTGATGGGAGGTGAGTAGGCCAGACGCCAGGTATTCGTGTTGTGTAAAGGGAGGTGAGTAGGCCGGCTGCCAGGTATTGGTGTTGTGTTATGGGAGTTGAGAAGGCCGATGCCAGCTATGGGTGTTGTGTTATGGAAGGTGAGAAGGCCGGACGCCGGTTATTGGTGTTGTGTTATGGGAGGTGAGAAGGCAGGACACCAGGTATTGGTGTTGTGTTATGGGAGGTGAGAAGGCCGGATGCCAGGTATTGGTGTTGTGTGATGGGAGGTGAGTAGGCCAGACGCCAGGAATTCGTGTTGTGTAAAGGGAGGTGAGTAGGCCGGCTGCTAGGTATTGGTGTTGTGTTATGGGAGTTGAGAAGGCCGATGCCAGCTATGGGTGTTGTGTTATGGGAGGTGAGAAGGCCGGACGCCAATTATTGGTGTTGTGTTATGGGAGGTGAGAAGGCAGGACGCCAGGTATTGGTGTTGTGTTATGGCAGGTGAGAAGGCAGGACGCCCGGTATTGGTGTTGTGTTATGGGAGGTGAGAAGGCCGGATGCCAGGTATTGGTGTTGTGTTATGGGAGGTGAGAAGGCCAGATGCCAGGTATTGGTGTTGTGTTATGGGAGGTGAGAAGGCAGGACGCCAGGTATTGGTGTTGTGTTATGGGTGGTCAGAAGGCAGGATGCCAGGTATTGGTGTTGTGTTATGGGAGGTGAGAAGGCAGGACGCCAGGTATTGGTGTTGTGTTATGGGAGGTGAGAAGGCAGGACACCAGATATTGGCGTTGTGTTATGGGAGGAGAGAAGGCAGGACGCCAGGTATTGGTTTTGTGTTATGGGAGGTGAGAAGGCCGGACGCCAGGTATTGGCGTTGTGTTATGGGAGGTGAGAAGGCCAGATGCCAGGTATTGGTGTTGTGTTATGGGAGGTGAGAAGGCAGGACGCCAGGTATTGATGTTGTGTTATGGGAGGTGAGAAGGCAGGACGCCAGGTATTGGTGTTGTGTTATGGGAGGTGAGAAGGCAGGACGCCAGGTATTGGTGTTGAGTTATGGGAGGAGAGAAGGCAGGACGCCAGGTATTGGTGTTGTGTTATGGGTGGTGAGAAGGCAGGTCGCCAGGTATTGGTGTTGTGTTATGGGAGGTGAGAAGGCCGGACGCCAGGTATTGGTGTTGTGTTATGGGAGGTGAGAAGGCCAGATGCCAGGTATTGGTGTTGTGTAATGGGAGGTGAGAAGGCAGGACGCCAGGTATTGGTGTTGTGTTATGGGTGGTCAGAAGGCAGGACGCCAGGTATTGGTGTTGTGTTATGGGAGGTGAGAAGGCAGGACGCCAGGTATTGGTGTTGTGTTATGGGAGGTGAGAAGGCAGGACGCCAGATATTGGCGTTGTGTTATGGGAGGAGAGAAGGCAGGACGCCAGGTATTGGTTTTGTGTTATGGGAGGTGAGAAGGCCGGACGCCAGGTATTGGCGTTGTGTTATGGGAGGTGAGAAGGCCAGATGCCAGGTATTGGTGTTGTGTTATGGGAGGTGAGAAGGCAGGACGCCAGGTATTGGTGTTGTGTTATGGGAGGTGAGAAGGCAGGACGCCAGGTATTGGTGTTGTGTTATGGGAGGTGAGAAGGCAGGACGCCAGGTATTGGTGTTGTGTTATGGGAGGTGAGAAGGCAGGACGCCAGGTATTGGTGTTGTGTTATGGGAGGTGAGAAGGCCGGATGCCAGGTATTGGTGTTGTGTTATGGGAGGTGAGAAGGCAGGACGCCAGGTATTGTTTTTTTCTTGCGGTTGTTGAGGAGGCAGCATGCCCAGTATTATTTTGTTTTGCTGTGGGGTTGGGGAGGCAGAATGCTTGTATGCCTTTTGTGTTGTTGGCATGTAGGACAGCATGTATTGGCTTTGTGTTATGGAATGTAGGGAGGTAGGAAGTTAGGCATCCATTGTGTCTTGGAGAGGCAGGATGCCAGGTATTCGTTTTTGATGTGTGATTAGGAAGACAAGATCCCAGTTTGGGCATTGTGTTGTGGGCATGTGGAGGCAGGTAGCCATGTGGCACTTAATCCAGGCCTTCTCGCTTGGCTTTGACTCTGCTTGACCTCGGGAGGATAGCTCAGCGGCAACGTGCTCACCTTGGAAGCAAGACAACATGGAGCAACACAGGTTCAATCCCTGGGTCCGCACTTAGAAACCTCTGGTTATTAAGCACGTTATAAGTAACCAATGATATCATATCATGAATTCTCTGTCTCACCCACCTCTAATTCGGAGCCATAATATATCTGAAAGTCCACCCCCAACCCTTGTGAAGTGAGGAAATGGCAAGGCAGGCTTCCTCTTATTCATAAAGTATTCATAAGGTATTAAACTAGAACTTTGGGTGCACTGGTGCTGATGGCCCTTTATGACTTTAGTCCAAATTCCATTCTCCAACAAAGATCGCTCATCTCCCCTTCCGTACTCTCATATCCCCTTCTCCTTTCGATATGGCCTGTCTCCCTTTTCCATGTCGTGGTTTGTGGTTGCCATCCTTATTTGGGGAGCACCCTCACCCGAAACCCAACATGACTCAGCTTACTCCACCTCACCTCCCTACCCCGCTTACTGCCTTTGTGTTTTCTTTGACCCTGTGCATGCTCTCTCGCTTCTTTCTCATCAACCGCCTTTCCCCCTTCTCTGTGTTCCCTGCTACCACCCTGCTTGTTTTCGGCAAACCTTCCCTTCACCCCACATCCAGGTTGTCTGGTAACCCGCTGCCACCCCTTCATATTCCCCATGAGGCTTCACAGTTTGATGCATGCGCCAATGTCACACTGCATTTTTTAGGCTCATTCATGGAAGCAGTGGTGCAACACAAAATGTGAGGGGCCCCCTGCGAGCCATTATTGAGGCTGCCCATCAAGCTCACCAACAAAGCATGGGCCATGCCACACTCCATGCTGGCCTAGACTACCACCCATGCGCAATGCACATGATGATCATGCTGCCGCAGGGGCACGCTACATGCCTTAATAGGTGAAAGATCTAAGTATGTGTTTTAATAAAAACTTAAATCTTTCACCTAGTGTAGAAACAAAGCGGTTGTGCATGACTCTTGAGTCCTGACATCCAAATGTGCCAGCTAACTGTGCATGGCCAGTAATGTTATACACAATGACACCATAAAAATACAATTTTTAGGATGCTCTGTCAGTATATGGCAGTATCCCCATGTATGAACATTCTCTTGTTGGCGTTGCCCTTAATGCCTGCAAAAAATATCCTGCCACAGGAAGAAAACATGTTATTGCTGCTGCACAAATGCTTGCCCAACTTCTGCACCACCATGTAAGAATACTCTTCATGTTGACTTGGCTCTCAATGCCAGTAAAACATACAATGCTACGATAAGGAACCATTTTCTTGTTTGGCTGCATACATGCCTCCACCCTCTCCATGTAAGAACACACATCATATTGGCTGTGCACCTAATGTGTGATCAAAATGCCATGCCACAGAAAGGAAATGTCCAGTCTGTCTGCCCCCTTATGCTATAATCCCTTACCCCAAACCTTCCTCCAAGTAATAACATTCATCAAGTTGGCTTTGTCTAAAAATACCAGTAAAACATGTAGGAACACATCAATACTCCAATGCCTCTTGCCTGGGCCCCAGCCTTGCATGCACATATTCATAACCATTCACCCCATAGCCACTAACCCAGTGGCACATGGTGAATTTTTTTTATTGAAGGGCTATACACATTTCTCAGAAACATACCAGAGCGACTGAGCATTCCCCTCCCACGTGAAAATCTCTTCAATAAAGGGTTAAAATGGTGCATTATACAGCACACTTTCTGTGAAACATTGGCTAAAAAGTTAGGCAATTGGTTTTGTAGAGTAACTCCAATCCAAAAATCTGATCGATGTAACTTACCAACAGTGCACAGGAGCATTTCCCAATGCATTTTCATGATGCCTTTGCCCACAATATATGCTAGTACAAACATTTTTTTCTGGCTGGCTGTGCCCATACATGTCCATAATGGCTGCACCAATATGTACCAATATTCCCATACACGAACATATTCATGCTTGCTTTGTGCATAATGACAGAAATCATACAATAAGAAAACTTGTCCAGGTCGGCTCTTCTGATACATGGCAGTGTCCCCACATAAGGACATAGTCCTGTTTGCTTTTCCGTTAAAAATGTCATGTCATAATAAGAAAGCATGTCCAAACTGGCTGCGCAAAAATGCCAATCTACCCACATAATAACAATTATCAAGCTTACTTTATCACAGATGCCCAGAAAATAATTCCATGAAATATCTTAACCGGCTGCAGCAAAATGCCAGTCCAAGCACATGATAACATTTATCATGCTTACTTTATCATAGATGCCCAGAATAAAATGCCATGCCACAATATAAAATAGCTATAAAGGTTGCATTAAAATACCATCCTAGTCACGTAATAACACATATCATACTTGCTTTATGATCGCTGCCCAGTAAAACAATAAGAAATGGCTAGATTGGCTTCACCAAAAAGCTAGTCTAGCCACATAATAATATGCTTGCTTTATCATGGATGGATGTCCATAAAAAATGCCTTGACAGCGCACACCACCTCTCACCTGCAACCCTCCAAAACCAGCTTCTCGGCGGCCGTCCCAGCACAAACACGCACGCACACCCATTCACACATCTTTCACTCGCTAATTTACTCACACCATTTACTCACTCATTTACATGCACATCCATACACCATACACTTTCTCATTCACATTTGCACCCAGCCACCCATATATCATACACTCACTCATTGACACACACATTACATAATACATAACACATCCGTACATGCACACATGTATATACGCAAACATATACAGATCATAAACATGCAGCACGCATGTATACACCCTTACAAATGTATACATTATTTCTTTCCTGACATTTCCCAACCCAAATCCATCTTCACCAATGGACTCCCCTCCAGGAAGACCTCAGACAGCTGGCTTCAGCCTGTACCACGCCAACAGGAATCAGGAATCAATGAGAGCTTCCCGGTTCCTGTCATGCGCAGTGGAGGCCGAGCGCCATGCCACAACTAGAATGTTTCTTTCTGAAGTCAGAGAGGATGTGCGCTGAGTTCAGAAAAAAATGATTTCTTTCTGAAGTAGGAGCACATGCACTCTGATTTCAGAAAGAAATGATCTAACTTCAGAAAGAAACAGTTTCTTTCTGAAGTTTGATGGGGGCCTCCAGGATATGGTGCAGTGGGCCTAATGCATGGAAGAATGGAACTCTGAGGGACCTCACACACCCCTCATTATTCTTCCCCTGTGTGTCCACCTCATTCACTTTGCTCAGGGTTCACTCTGAGCTCTGTCCGTTCTGATAGACAACTGGGCAAACACAGATTTCTCTCTCTCTGGTCTGTCAGATTACAGTACAAAAAACAAAAGAGATGATGGCCGGAAGGTTTGGAATTAATACAAACCTCTGGCATTGATCTGGGCCACCCTCCAGACCATCTTTCTTCACCTGCCAAGCCATTACAAAAGGGGAAAGGCCATAAGGAAATCAGGCTTGACGCCACCCTAAAAGGGGCAATCCGGCCTGAACTGCTTGTCACATCCCTTCTGCACGAGACCACAAGCATCCCCAAACATGTTTCGGCCTTGTTCAGCCACATTAGTGAGTAGTAGCTTGGGTCTCTAGGCCCAGCAGGAACGGGACTCACGTCTGGGCATACCCGTCCCACTCGGGGTGACTTACACATAACAAAAGAAGTGATGGCTGGAAGGTTTGGAATGTATCCTAACCTGTGAGATTACAGTAACACCTAAAGGACAAACAAGGCTCCACCCTCAACGGTACGCAAGAGCACATCCCAAGACCATCACACAACCACTCCAAGATTCATTTCAGTACCTCCCAGTAAGCATAAGAAACTACCCTCAAAGGTTTGGTGCTTGTTTTCAGAAGAATTACGCATTTGCACGTTTCTCATCAGCGCTATGCTATGATCATTCTACACTGACTTTATAGGCAGGCAAACTACCATGATCGCCATCCCTATCCCTCAAGCCCTTTCTTACCTGTGCAAATCTGTCAGGTGAGATTAACCTTTTTCACCTTTTGCACACCTCTACTTTCTATTCTGGATACCTCTGTCAGGGGCACAGTGTGCAACTCTGCGGACGAGCTTCAGCACTGCTAGGAATAGCAATAAGGTGGACGGTGACAATGCTGGGCACTGATGCTGGCCATGTCCGCACACTGCTCAGCTCAGCCCGCATGGCATTGCAGCAAATGATCTACTGTAATAACCACCAGGGTGGCTTGCCAACAACTGGACAGTCACCAGCCAGCAGCCCCAACACAGAGGGAAGGTCAGTGAAAAGGCCAATATCGAAGAGGTGTCATGAGTGACAACCTCGATGAGACAATCTTGCTGTAGTGTTTGATAGGCAAGTTTCTCAGTTAAGTAATGGTTTTGCCTCTATTTGTCCATCAATTTACCGTAGGAGGTAAGCAGGCTTGCTCTTTTTTTTCTGTGGATAGATGGTTAACATGTTCCACTTGCCGCCGACAGGATCAGTTCAAAATGTTAACGATGATGTGTTTTAAAGAAACACTTAAACATGCAGCTCATTTCAAGACCCAACTAACATGTTATGTCGATTGATATCTGTAAATCACACAGTGGATCCTTGCCCTCAATTTACTGGTGGGATTTGCAGCTTAAACCACAAAAATGTTGGCACAGTATCGTGCAGCCATGGGTAGTGTCAACAGTGGGCACATAGTTGCCCTCCCCAATGTGTAACAGATGTGCTAGAAAATATTTGTGGCCTGTTTCTTAGTTTCTTACAAATTAGTCACTGGGTATTCAAGAGACATTTCATTACAGTAGGAGGTGCTGTACATAGGTGTGTCTGTGTATGTGTGTCTGTGTGTGTGTGTGTGTGTGTGTGTGTGTGTGTCTGTGTGTCTGTGTGTCTGTGTGTGTGTGTGGGAGGGAGGTTTATGAGACCAGATCACAGAAACCAGGTTCTGACCGGAAGTGGGGCTGTTGCGTGCGTGTAATTGGGACAAAACTAGGTTGTAGACTGTAAACAATACTGTTTTTTTATTTTATTCTGCTTACATTATATTGGGCATATTTGCAATTTGATGCACAGGATAATTAATTATTTTCCTCAGAATAACATGCTTTCTTTTGATGCCAGGCTCCGAATCAAAGCTCCAGGCATACCTTCCGACATTCCAAAATGAAAAACCCAGAGATCTACGTCACCAGGCTGCCCCGCCCACACTTTCACAAGGTCACACCCACACGTTGCAATATATTTAAGTTTGCCATATGTGTTTAATAAACTAATAGGATTGTGATAAGCACCTATTGGGCAACACATATTAAAGGAGCCATCACAAATATATATATATATATACAAATGTGAACGTGTATGTAAACTGAGTGCATTATCAACGTGATAATGAAATCTCTCGAACACCCCACAAAAGCTTTTTGCTTTTTTTTTTTAATCCACATGCGGCATAGTACACTTTTACAATACCGGAGGACGTAATATCTGCCCTTCATTACACTTAACTCGCTTTGAAGGCAAAAATGAGCGCACTTGGGCGGGGGGGTTGGCAGCAAAGAAACATTCACTTCCATTAGATGTGCTGTTAGCATGGGCGTTGCTAGGGGGGGGCTAAGAGGGGTATAGCCCCTGATCTTTTGGTTGTAGCCCCAGATGGAATCTCAGGAGCTACAGCCAAAAGACTAGCTAGCCCCCAGTCCCAACAGTTCCAACATCAGTGTAGCCCCGGGTCTTTTCCAGACCTAGCAACTCCCCTGGCTGTTAGGAAGTGCCGACGGACACAGCGTTACTTTCCGGTATTGCATGCATGGCAGGAAAGGGATCAAAGCACACAAATCTAGTCGCGATGCAGGGACGGCCGGTAAAAACCCTGAGACTCCACTCTCTTCCCCGGAGACCCGGAGAAGAGCGTAAAAACCCAGAGACTCTAGGTAAAGCCCAGAGGTTAGGCAGGTATGTCTCCACGTTCCACGCTCACTGAAGCACATCGCCTGCCTCTTTCAACGCAGAGAAAATGCTGGCAAGCTCAGCGGAGGAGGCCAACTGCCCCGACCACAGTGTGCACATCTGACATTGGTAGACAGATGAGAAAAACGTGGGATGCACACTGTAAGAACAGGGCAGAGGCCCACCCAGGCAGGCCCACATTACCCACTATAGTATTTCATTTCTCAGGAACTTAGAAGCAGCCAGGGTCGAACTGGCCTCTAGGGCAGTCTGGCTATGCCTAAAGTGCATGTCCAACATCCCAGCGTGGGGCAGTTATACAGCTCAAAGTGGGCCGATGTTTTACCTAAACTGGGCCAGTTTGACGAGTTACTTCACTGTGCAGTAATACACATTTTAATACACTCTTACTCCTGCATGTCTTTCCCCTCTGCTTCCTCTCTACTCCCTTCTGCCCTACCTCCTGCTCTTATCTACTCTTATTCTTCCCTCTCTTCCTCCTCACACCTTCTCGCCTCCCCTCTTCTGCTCCTACCTCCCCTCATACCTCCCATTCCCTTTCACACCTCTGTCCTTACCTTACCTCTTATTTACCTCTTATTTACCTCAGCAATAATGTCAATTGTTCCGTGTACTGTTTTCGACTTTTGATTCAATTGCCATTTTATGCTTCTTGTATTTTTTCTTGTTCTCATGTAAAGCACTTTGGATTAAAGTGCTATATGAATTCAAGAAAATACAAAATACAAATACACATGCCCAGTGTTACTGAACACATATTATTTAAACAGTGGCGCCACCAAGGGGTGGCCAAGGGAGGCCACGGCCAACCTTATAAAAAGGCTCTCCCCCTACACCCCTCACCGGCCCCGCCTGCCTCTTAGAGTCAATGAATGTGCCACCCCAGGGTTCTCATCAGGCCACCCCTATGAAAAATGTCTGGGGGCGCCACTGTATTTCCCCCATAACTCCCCGTGGGTACTAATGAAAGAAGGGTGTGTCACAAAATGGAGAAACTGCCGTTTGCGACATGGGACTACTTTTTAATTGGGGCCCGAGCCACTTTCATGCCCCAGCCTGACCCTGCGGTCACATGCACCCTCCCCTGCCCCCCAACCCCTCCACACAGTGCCACGCGCACATTCCCTCGCCCATTCGCCATGCACCCATTAGTGTCCACACACAACCCTGTTTGCGACGCTGCCATACTTTTTTTGACAACTGTGCCTCAGCTGTGACTGAGCGAGTGATGCATTAGCGACGTCTCAGCCCAGGGAGCTGTCGACAACTCGGTGACAGTTCCAACATTCGTCAAGGCATCCATCAGAGAGACAGCCAGGGAGAGAGATGGAGAGCTGCCATCAGTGCAACCTGTCAGCTTCCCTGCTCGGCGGGGCTACTTGGCTTCCCCCCAAAGAGACAGAACACTCCATTGTTTGCACCAAAACACAGGGTGATGAATGGGTGAACGGGCAGATGGATGAACCCGAGAGTTCATGTCTTCACCTATTCATTAGGAATCTAGGACAGCGCCTGAAGCCAGCATTGGAGCATTACAAGACCCCTTGGGTACCCACGCCGAAATCCTGCATCAATCGTGTTTCCACCTCCTTTAGTAAGTAAGCTAGCCTGGTGGGTCAATGCATGTGCGGCAATGATTTTTGCATCCTATAGGTCACAGGTTCCAAATGTTAGCAGAATACTAAGGGCAGAGGTTTTTTTTAGCAGTAGGGTCCGAGCCTCGAAGCGCTTCACCATCAGAGTCGCGTGTAAGTTCCTCTGTCGCTTCTTCTGCTAGTTACCATGTATTTTCCTCATAGTGTTTTCCCGGCACCTCCTGTGCTTATGGCGAGTGGAGGCTGAGGTGGGCGCCCGTGGTGGGGGGCGCGTGGAGGGCGGGGAGGGCACAAGATGCTGGTGAACAAGTACCAGGCATCATCATGCAGGCTTCCCAGGATTTCTAGTTTCGTAAGGGGTGCTTTAGGGAGCCATACTGAGGAAGATATGGTGGAATAGCGTGCAGGGAGGGGTGGCACTGGAAATGTAAATGTAATAGTTATTTATACTGCGCCCGTTACCCCCGTAGTGGTCTCCTGGCCCCGAGCAAGGGCAGAGAAAAGCGTTGTGTCCTTTGGCTGCCTGGAGTTGCCTCAAGTGCTGTTTAGGAGACACCATAAGTTTTGGGTAACAGGTGGAGCTTTAGCACCAACATTAGTTGTGGTCATAGATGACACTTAGGCGCCACCATAATGTGTGGCTAAATAATTGGTGTGTTAGCACTACTATTAGTTTTGTCCCATAAAGTAAGCAGTGCTTTTGCTTTTCCAATCATTTGGGGTCTTTTTTAGCACTTTAGCACCCATTAGTGAGCACCCTTAGTTTTCTCTCTGGTGTGTTGATTAGCAGAAAACAGAGGGACCCCAGCACATGTGTATAGATATTTGGGTTCTAGCCAGCAGCAGGTAGTGCATATGAAAAGACACCATGGAGCGGCGCGAGCCAGGGCAGTGCAGGAATGCTGCGCTCCTCCCTCGCGGCAATGCTCCTTCACCCATGCAGGCAATCTATCCTGCTTCTTTACGTGGCACTTGGGGGAGGCCACACACGTGTGGCTTTGTCAATGCTTGTTGCTATTGTGCTTCTTGGCTTACACGGGTGATGTGGATTCCACCAGGAAATCCAGAAGAGGAAGAAACTGGACAAGGACACAGCTGGCCTGCAATAGCAAATCAGCTCACGAACAGTGACCAGTGTTATTCCGCCAGCAATTTACCCCCAATCCAAGGATGAGCCGGAGCAGAGATGCCCAGTGACCAGTGTTATTCCACTGGCATTGCAACCCCAATCCAAGGACAAGCAGGAGCAGAGATGCCCAGTGACCAGTGTTATTCCACCGGCATTGCAATCCCAATCCAAGGATAAGCAGGAGCAGAGAAGCCCAGTGACCAGTGTTAATCCATCAGCACTGCAACCTCAATCCAAGGATAAGCAGGAGCAGAGATGCAAAGTGACCAGTGTTATTCCACTAGCCTTCTAACCCCAATCCAAGGATAAGTAGGAGTGGAGATGTCCAGTGACCAGTGTTATTCCACCGGCATTGCAACCCCAATCCAAGGATAGGCAGGAGCAGAGATGCCCAGTGGCCAGTGTTATTCCACTGGCATTGCAACCCTAACCCAAGGATAAGCAGGAGCAGAGATGCCCAGTGACCAGTGTTATTCCACCGGCATTGCAATCCCAATCCAAGGATAAGCAGGAGCAGAGAAGCCCAGTGACCAGTGTTATTCCATCAGCACTGCAACCTCAATCCAAGGATAAGCAGGAGCAGAGATGCCAAGTGACCAGTGTTATTCCACTAGCCTTCTAACCCCAATCCAAGGTTAAGCAGGAGCAGAGATGCCCAGTGGCCAGTGTTATTCCACCAGCATTGCAACCCCAATCAAGGATAAGCAGGAGCAGAGATGCCCAGTGACCAGAATTATTCTACTGGCATTGCAACCCCCAATCCAAGGATAAGCAGGAGCAGAGATGCTCAGTGACCAGTGTTATTCCACCACATTGCAACCCCAATCCAAGGACAAGCAGGAGCAGAGATGCCCAGTGACCAGTGTTATTCCACTGGCATTGCAATCCCAATAAAAGGATAAGCAGGAGCAGAGATTCCCAGTGACCAGTGTTATTCCACTAGCCTTCTAATCCCAATCCAAGCATAAGTAGGAGTAGAGATGCCCAGTGACCAGTGTTATTCCACTGGCATTGTAACCCCAATCCAAGGATAAGCAGGAGCAGAGATGCCCAGTGACCAGTGTTATTGCACCGGCATTGCAACTTCAACCCAAGGATAAGCAGGAGCAGAGATGCCCAGTGACCAGTGTTATTCAACCGGCATTGCAACCCCAATTCAAGGACAAGCAGGAGTAGAAAAGGCCAGTGATCAGTGTTATTCCACCAGCATTGCAACCCCAATCCAAGGATAAGCAGGAGTAGAGAAGCCCAGTGACCCATGTTATTCCACTAGCCTTCTAACCCCAATCCAAGGATAAGTAGTAGTAGAGATGCCCAGTGACCAGTGTTATTCCACTAGCCTTCTATCCCCAATCCAAGGATAAGCAGGTGCAGAGATGCCCAGTGACCGGTGTTATTCAACCAGCATTGAAACCCCAATCCAAGGATAAGCAGCAGTAGAGAAGCCCAGTGACCCGTGTTATTCCACTAGCCTTCTAACCCCAATTCAAGGTTAAGTAGGAGTAGAGAAGCCCAGTGACCCGTGTTATTTCACCGGCATCGTAACCCCAATCCAAGGATGAGCAGGAGCAGAGATTCCCAGTGACCAGTGTTTTTCCACTATCCCTCTAACTCCAATCCAAGGTTAAGCAGGAGCAGAGATGCCCAGTGACCAGTGTTATTCAACTAGCCTTCTAACCCCAATCCAAGGATAGGCAGGAGTAGAGAAACCCAGTGACCAGTGTTATTCCACCTGCATTGTAACCCCAATGCAAGGATGAGCAGGAGTAGAGATGTTCAGTGACCAGTGTTATTCTATCGGTTTTGTAACCCCAATCCAAGGATATGCAGGAGCAGAGAAGCCAGTGACCAGTGTTATTCCACTAGCACTGCAACCCCAATCCAAGGATAAGCAGGAGCAGAGATGCCCAGTGACCAGTGTTATTCCACTAGCCTTCTATCCCCAATCCAAGGATAAGCAGGAGCAGAGATGCCCAGTGACCAGTGTTATTCAACCAGCATTGAAACCCCAATCCAAGGAAAAGCACCAGTAGAGAAGCCCAGTGAGCCGTGTTATTCCACTAGCCTTCTAACCCCAATTCAAGGTTAAGCAGGAGTAGAGAAACCCAGTGACCAGTGTTATTCCACTGGCATTGTAACCCCAATGCAAGGATGAGCAGGAGTAGAGATGTTCAGTGAACAGTGTTATTTCATCGGCATTGTAACCCCAATCCAAGGATAAGCAGGAACAGAGAAGCCCAGTGACCAGTGTTATTCCACTAGCCTTTTAACCCCAATTCAAGGTTAAGCAGGAGAAGAGAAACCCAGTGACCAGTGTTATTCCACTGGCATTGTAACCCCAATGCAAGGATGTGCAGGAGTAGAGATGTCAGTGACCAGTGTTATTTCATCGGCATTGTAACCCCAATCCAAGGATAAGCAGGAGCAGAGAAGCCCAGTGACCAGTGTTATTCCACTAACACTGCAACCCCAATCCAAGGATAAGCAGGAGCAGAGATGCCCAGTGACCAGTGTTATTCCACTAGCCTTCTAACCCCAATCCAAGGATAAGTAGGAGTAGAGATGCCCAGTGACCAGTGTTATTCCACTGGCATTGTAACCCCAATCTAAGGATAAGCAGGAGCGGAGATGCCCAGTGACCAGTGTTATTGCACCGGCATTGCAACTTCAAGGATAAGCATGAGCAGAGATGCCCAGTGACCAGTGTTATTCAACCGACATTGCAACCCCAATTCAAGGTTAAGTAGGAGTAGAGAAGCCTAGTGACCCGTGTTATTTCGCCAGCATTGTAACCCCAATCCAAGGATGAGCAGGAGCAGAGATTCCCAGTGACCAGTGTTTTTCCACTATCCCTCTAACTCCAATCCAAGGGTGAGCAGGAGCAGAGATGCCCAGTGACCAGTGTTATTCAACTAGCCTTCTAACCCCAATCCAAGGATAAGCAGGAGTAGAGAAACCCAGTGACCAGTGTTATTCCACTGGCATTGTAACCCCAATGCAAGGATGAGCAGGAGTAGAGATGTTCAGTGACCAGTGTTATTCTATCGGCTTTGTAACCCCAATCCAAGGATAAGCAGGATCAGAGAAGCCAGTGACCAGTGTTATTCCACTAGCACTGCAACCCCAATCCAAGGATAAGCAGGAGCAGAGATGCCCAGTGACCAGTGTTATTCCACTAGCCTTCTATCCCCAATCCAAGGATAAGCAGGAGCAGAGATGCCCAGTGACCAGTGTTATTCAACCAGCATTGAAACCCCAATCAAAGGATAAGCAGCAGTAGAGAAGCCCAGTGAGCCGTGTTATTCCACTAGCCTTCTAACCCCAATTCAAGGTTAAGCAGGAGTAGAGAAACCCAGAGACCAGTGTTATTCCACTGGCATTGTAACCCCAATGCAAGGATGAGCAGGATTAGAGATGTTCAGTGACCAGTGTTATTTCATCGGCATTGTAACCCCAATCCAAGGATAAGCAGGAGCAGAGAAGCCCAGTGACCAGTGTTATTCCACTAGCACTGCAACCCCAATCCAAGGATAAGCAGGAGCAGAGATGCCCAGTGACCAGTGTTATTCCACTAGCCTTCTAACCCCAATCCAAGGATAAGTAGGAGTAGAGATGCCCAGTGACCAGTGTTATTCCACTGGCATTGTAACCCCAATCCAAGGATAAGCAGGAGCGGAGATGCCCAGTGACCAGTGTTATTGCACCGGCATTGCAACTTCAAGGATAAGCATGAGCAGAGATGCCCAGTGACCAGTGTTATTCAACCGACATTGCAACCCCAATCCAAGGACAAGCAGGAGTAGAGAAGCCCAGTGATCAGTGTTATTCCACTAGCCTTCTATCCCAAATCCAAGGATAAGCAGGAGCAGAGATGCCCAGTGACCAGTGTTATTCAACCAGCATTGAAACCCCAATCCAAGGATAAGCAGCAGTAGAGAAGCCCAGTGACCCGTGATATTCCACTAGCCTTCTAACCCCAATTCAAGGTTAAGTAGGAGCAGAGAAGCCCAGTGACCAGTGTTATTCCACCAGCATTGTAACCCCAATCCAAGGATGAGCAGGAGCAGAGATTCCCAGTGACCAGTGTTTTTCCACTATCCCTCTAACTCCAATCCAAGGGTGAGCAGGAGCAGAGATGCCCAGTGACCAGTGTTATTCAACTAGCCTTCTAACCCCAATCCAAGGATAAGCAGGAGTAGAGAAACCCAGTGACCAGTGTTATTCCACTGGCATTGTAACCCCAATGCAAGGATGAGCAGGAGTAGAGATGTTCAGTGACCAGTGTTATTCTATCGGCTTTGTAACCCCAATCCAAGGATAAGCAGGATCAGAGAAGCCAGTGACCAGTGTTATTCCACTAGCACTGCAACCCCAATCCAAGGATAAGCAGGAGCAGAGATGCCCAGTGACCAGTGTTATTCCACTAGCCTTCTATCCCCAATCCAAGGATAAGCAGGAGCAGAGATGCCCAGTGACCAGTGTTATTCAACCAGCATTGAAACCCCAATCAAAGGATAAGCAGCAGTAGAGAAGCCCAGTGAGCCGTGTTATTCCACTAGCCTTCTAACCCCAATTCAAGGTTAAGCAGGAGTAGAGAAACCCAGAGACCAGTGTTATTCCACTGGCATTGTAACCCCAATGCAAGGATGAGCAGGATTAGAGATGTTCAGTGACAAGTGTTATTTCATCGGCATTGTAACCCCAATCCAAGGATAAGCAGGAGCAGAGAAGCCCAGTGACCAGTGTTATTCCACTAGCACTGCAACCCCAATCCAAGGATAAGCAGGAGCAGAGAAGCCCAGTGACCAGTGTTATTCCACTAGCCTTCTAACCCCAATCCAAGGATAAGTAGGAGTAGAGATGCCCAGTGACCAGTGTTATTCCACTGGCATTGTAACCCCAATCCAAGGATAAGCAGGAGCAGAGATGCCCAGTGACCAGTGTTATTGCACCGGCATTGCAACTTCAAGGATAAGCATGAGCAGAGATGCCCAGTGACCAGTGTTATTCAACCGACATTGCAACCCCAATCCAAGGACAAGCAGGAGTAGAGAAGCCCAGTGATCAGTGTTATTCCACTAGCCTTCTATCCCAAATCCAAGGATAAGCAGGAGCAGAGATGCCCAGTGACCAGTGTTATTCAACCAGCATTGAAACCCCAATCCAAGGATAAGCAGCAGTAGAGAAGCCCAGTGACCCGTGATATTCCACTAGCCTTCTAACCCCAATTCAGGGTTAAGTAGGAGCAGAGAAGCCCAGTGACCAGTGTTATTCCACCAGCATTGTAACCCCAATCCAAGGATGAGCAAGAGCAGAGATTCCCAGTGACCAGTGTTTTTCCACTATCCCTCTAACTCCAATCCAAGGGTGAGCAGGAGCAGAGATGCCCAGTGACCAGTGTTATTCAACTAGCCTTCTAACCCCAATCCAAGGATAAGCAGGAGTAGAGAAACCCAGTGACCAGTGTTATTCCACTGGCATTGTAACCCCAATGCAAGGATGAGCAGGAGTAGAGATGTTCAGTGACCAGTGTTATTCTATCGGCTTTGTAACCCCAATCCAAGGATAAGCAGGAGCAGAGAAGCCAGTGACCAGTGTTATTCCACTAGCACTGCAACCCCAATCCAAGGATAAGCAGGAGCAGAGATGCCCAGTGACCAGTGTTATTCCACTAGCCTTCTATCCCCAATCCAAGGATAAGCAGGAGCAGAGATGCCCAGTGACCAGTGTTATTCAACCAGCATTGAAACCCCAATCAAAGGATAAGCAGCAGTAGAGAAGCCCAGTGAGCCGTGTTATTCCACTAGCCTTCTAACCCCAATTCAAGGTTAAGCAGGAGTAGAGAAACCCAGAGACCAGTGTTATTCCACTGGCATTGTAACCCCAATGCAAGGATGAGCAGGATTAGAGATGTTCAGTGACCAGTGTTATTTCATCGGCATTGTAACCCCAATCCAAGGATAAGCAGGAGCAGAGAAGCCCAGTGACCAGTGTTATTCCACTAGCACTGCAACCCCAATCCAAGGATAAGCAGGAGCAGAGATGCCCAGTGACCAGTGTTATTCCACTAGCCTTCTAACCCCAATCCAAGGATAAGTAGGAGTAGAGATGCCCAGTGACCAGTGTTATTCCACTGGCATTGTAACCCCAATCCAAGGATAAGCAGGAGCGGAGATGCCCAGTGACCAGTGTTATTGCACCGGCATTGCAACTTCAAGGATAAGCATGAGCAGAGATGCCCAGTGACCAGTGTTATTCAACCGACATTGCAACCCCAATCCAAGGACAAGCAGGAGTAGAGAAGCCCAGTGATCAGTGTTATTCCACTAGCCTTCTATCCCAAATCCAAGGATAAGCAGGAGCAGAGATGCCCAGTGACCAGTGTTATTCAACCAGCATTGAAACCCCAATCCAAGGATAAGCAGCAGTAGAGAAGCCCAGTGACCCGTGATATTCCACTAGCCTTCTAACCCCAATTCAAGGTTAAGTAGGAGCAGAGAAGCCCAGTGACCAGTGTTATTCCACCAGCATTGTAACCCCAATCCAAGGATGAGCAGGAGCAGAGATTCCCAGTGACCAGTGTTTTTCCACTATCCCTCTAACTCCAATCCAAGGGTGAGCAGGAGCAGAGATGCCCAGTGACCAGTGTTATTCAACTAGCCTTCTAACCCCAATCCAAGGATAAGCAGGAGTAGAGAAACCCAGTGACCAGTGTTATTCCACTGGCATTGTAACCCCAATGCAAGGATGAGCAGGAGTAGAGATGTTCAGTGACCAGTGTTATTCTATCGGCTTTGTAACCCCAATCCAAGGATAAGCAGGAGCAGAGAAGCCAGTGACCAGTGTTATTCCACTAGCACTGCAACCCCAATCCAAGGATAAGCAGGAGCAGAGATGCCCAGTGACCAGTGTTATTCCACTAGCCTTCTATCCCCAATCCAAGGATAAGCAGGAGCAGAGATGCCCAGTGACCAGTGTTATTCAACCAGCATTGAAACCCCAATCAAAGGATAAGCAGCAGTAGAGAAGCCCAGTGAGCCGTGTTATTCCACTAGCCTTCTAACCCCAATTCAAGGTTAAGCAGGAGTAGAGAAACCCTGAGACCAGTATTATTCCACTGGCATTGTAACCCCAATGCAAGGATGAGCAGGATTAGAGATGTTCAGTGACCAGTGTTATTTCATCGGCATTGTAACCCCAATCCAAGGATAAGCAGGAGCAGAGAAGCCCAGTGACCAGTGTTATTCCACTAGCACTGCAACCCCAATCCAAGGATAAGCAGGAGCAGAGATGCCCAGTGACCAGTGTTATTCCACTAGCCTTCTAACCCCAATCCAAGGATAAGTAGGAGTAGAGATGCCCAGTGACCAGTGTTATTCCACTGGCATTGTAACCCCAATCCAAGGATAAGCAGGAGCGGAGATGCCCAGTGACCAGTGTTATTGCACCGGCATTGCAACTTCAAGGATAAGCATGAGCAGAGATGCCCAGTGACCAGTGTTATTCAACCGACATTGCAACCCCAATCCAAGGACAAGCAGGAGTAGAGAAGCCCAGTGATCAGTGTTATTCCACTAGCCTTCTATCCCAAATCCAAGGATAAGCAGGAGCAGAGATGCCCAGTGACCAGTGTTATTCAACCAGCATTGAAACCCCAATCCAAGGATAAGCAGCAGTAGAGAAGCCCAGTGACCTGTGATATTCCACTAGCCTTCTAACCCCAATTCAAGGTTAAGTAGGAGCAGAGAAGCCCAGTGACCAGTGTTATTCCACCAGCATTGTAACCCCAATCCAAGGATGAGCAGGAGCAGAGATTCCCAGTGACCAGTGTTTTTCCACTATCCTTCTAACCCCAATCCAAGGATAAACAGGAGTAGAGAAACCCAGTGACCAGTGTTATTCCACCGGCATTGTAACCCCAATGCAAGGATGAGCAGGATTAGAGATGGTCAGAGACCAGTGTTATTCCATCGGCATTGTAACCCCAATCCAAGGATAAGCAGGAGCAGAGATGCTCAGTGACGAGTGTTATTCCACCGGCATTGCAACCCCAATCCAAGGATAAGCAGGAGCAGAGATGCCCAGTGACCAGTGTTATTTCATGGGTAGTATAGCTCAGTGGCAAGACGCTCGTTTTAGAATCAAAATGAAGCAGCGCAACACAAGTTCGAATCCCAGGTCTGCGCTTAGAAACTTCTTCGGTATTAAGCGCATTATTAAAAAAATATATAATTCTAATTCCACTAGCCTTCTAACCCCAATCCAAGAATAAGCGGGTGGAGTAGATGCCCAGAGATCAGTGTTATAATTGTTATTCCGCTGGCATTCTAACCCCATTCCACATTCTAACCCCATTCCAAGGACGAGCAGGGGCAGAGCTGCCCACTCAGTCATACACTCCCCAGAGGGGATTTCTGCCAAAGACATCCACAGGGTAAGAGACTGAATGGAGTCAGGAGATCGGCACTGTCATTATGTGCGAGTGTGAGCTGATTGCCTTCTAAATGCAGAATTTGTTGTGAAAGATCTTAACTTTCTTTCAAATCAAGGGGGAGCTAGCATACAACATCCGGTATAGAAAGTGTCCACAACCAAGTTTAATCTTGGAGGTGATATGAGACGGTGGCAAGATCCTGTCATTTTAATCATGTCATTGGTTCCCAGCTGGACGCTCTCGGGTTCCCTGTTACACAAAATCCGAGTCACAACCCTCTGTGCATGGGCGTAGTTGTATGGCGACAAGGGTGTTTGTCTCCCCAACTTTTATGGCACAACGTTTTGTCCCACTCCTTTGGCAGGGGCCCCTTTCATTCAGATGTCATGTCACCCCGCGCCCCCAACATTTTCAGCAAAGTTATTCCACTATTTCTGTGGTTATGGACTTTAACCCTACTCTGACGCTGACCAATAAAACCTCACTGACGTCAAGCCCGGGTCCTGGAAGTTAGGAGAATTAACCCTCTGTCTACCAGAGAATGGTATTGTACCTTTTTACGGAATATAATGGTTTTCATGAACCAAAAGTTCTAAAAATGGTAGCACCAAAGGTTCGAACACCAAAAGTTCCATCCATTGGTGGTAGCATTGAAAAAAAAAAGAAACAGGGGCTGAGGGTGTGTCCCCCGCATCAACCCCCTCACTATACTTTATAGCATAGTGAGCGGGGGTTGCGGCAGAACCCCACACAGCCTTCTGTAAAAAACATTAAAAACGGGGGCTGCGGGGTGTCCGTTTACAGTATAGTAAGCAGGGATTGTGTGGGGAACCCCTGCAGCGTCATGTAAAAACAAAAAGGAAAAGAAAAGGACCCTGAGGCGCTGGTTCCCAATCACGGAAGTGAAAGGGAACTGGCACAGCAGGGACCCAGCGTGAACAAGAAGGTAACTGGGTTTTTTTATGTTGGTGGTGTGGGTGGGGGTGTGTCATGGGTGTGTTGTGGGTGGGGGAGTGGGTATGTACATGTGTTCGCATGAGAAAGGTGCAAACCTTTGGTAGTTTGCACCTTTCTCATGCAAACTTTCCGGCCGCGGGACATTTCAGCCGCGGGGGGATCACGTAGATCCCCAGAGCACAGCCACCAAAGGAAAACATGCAGCGATTAATCTAACAACAGGCTTTAGCTGGCCCCAAAATAAGTAGAGGGGTACACGTGCAGCTCTCACACTGGAAGAGAATGTGCACTTCAACACAGGTGTGCGGTTTTCTGAATGGGGCAGTCCCGGCAGTTCTCAGCAGAGGTCAAAGAGAGAACACCAGCACTTCTCAGTAGGGAGAAGGGACTCTAGAGGAATGAGTGCCTGTATTTCTATCTGTCCATTTCAGACAGTCACTGTGAGCGTTCCCATGTTAGTTACTTCAGTAGCAGTGCGTGTGTGTTCCTATTTCTTACTGTGCCAGCGTCTGCGTGGGCATCTGTGGGCTAACATATGTGTGTATTACTGTAAAGGTGTGCGTGTGTCCCTGTGTGTGCTAATCATTTGAATGGAAATGCAAGCTTGTTATTGCAGTGGTGTCTGTGTGATCCTAAGTGTGTCAATGTAAATGTTTGTTACTATAGAAGGCTGTTTCTGTGTGTGCTACTGTATGGGGCTCCAGTGGTGGCTGGTGAGTTTCTGAACTGGAGAAGAGTAAACACATGCGCCTATTATGCAGGAGCGACCGGGCATAGTAAGGGAGCCTGAACCAAACAAGGGGAGTTTGTGGAGTTCTCCCCCCAAGAAAACATGTAAATAATGAGGTAAAACCGTGCATTTGACATCGCTTTCTGTGAAAAATTGGGAAAACAGCCACACAGCTGCTAGACTTCACAGGAATCCGCTGCATTTGGGCTGGCATGAAAATCCATGCTGGCGCAAATACTGGAGTATTGTATGGTGAGAGGAAGGAGGCAGTGGAAACTTAACTTTCATTCCAGCCATCCTTTTTGCCATACAAATGAAAGAAAATATGGAGTACCGTTAAAGAAATGCATAAAAGCCTTAGGCAGGCCCTTAACGCATTTCATCCCATGTGCAAAATTAGCTCCAAAGAAAGCCGTGTAATAACACTCCTCATGTTTGCCTTAATGTTGATACCAAGTAAAAAAACGCCATACCACATTAAGAAAGTGTATGCAGACTGACAGTAGTAGTGCCAGTCTGCATATACTTTCATTATGTGGCATGGAATGTTTTACTTGGCATCAAGGGCAAAGCTAACATAAGTGTTTTTACCTGACCTACGTTCAAATAACCCATGTGCACTCTTAATGGACTTGGTCCTTCAAAAGATATCACAGAGAATGTAAAGTCATTATATATATATTAACACAGCAAACTTTGAATTCAAAGAAATAACCATTACAAGGTAGCCCAGTAATTGGGCAATAACAAGCATAATGAAATAAGTACAAAGAGTGTATTTGAAGATCAAAGACAAGTGTTCAGTAATCTTGCTTAAACAATTGGTACAGCTTAATTGTTCAAAAATCCACTAAAATGATTTTGTCTTTATGCCAACGCGTTTCGGATATATCCGTATATCCATCTTCAGGGCTTTAAGCTGTCTTTCACTGTTGAGGTATCAACTTGAATGTTCATCTGTTGTCCTACAGTAAGTAGTGCTTTCTTATTAACAATGTTGTCCTTACTTAGGTCCACTATTCTATTCACTACAATAGCTGAACTAACCTCTAGCAGTCCTCTGATGTCAGTGTTGAAGTCTAATCTGTAACAGGATGCGAGCCCTTACTAAGTAGGTCAATTACAGAAAGCTAATGGACAAGGAATCACCACATATGTATGTCAATTTACAATGCGACACTCACTCAGCTCCTAGCAATGTAAACTCGCTGGGTATTCATGCGTTCTTACAACTCGTCAGGGGGAATTCATCTCCGCCACACTGCAATGTTCAGAAAATAATTCAACCTGTTGATTGGGTGGCCAGATATACATTCAATTAGGCCAGTCTAGTCTGTTAATAACACTTATATTTTCTTTATCAAGGGTACACGAAACATAACACTTATGTTTGCTTTACCCTTGATGCACAGTAACTTTGCATCAAGGGTAAAGCAACAAAAATGCCACTCCCCCAGCAGCCCCCACCCCTAAACTTAGGAGAGCCACTGATCCATTAAATTTAGGGGTGGGGGCTGACATACTATACACATGCCCACACTTTCATCTGAACATTCATACTAACCCATGCATGCACACATTCCTAATAACGCAACAACATACATTCATACAAATTACATTTTACAAAAACAGACTTACCTTGATGCACCCTCTAAACGCACCCCCTCAATCACTGGGAGGACCGGATAGCCCTCCCCAGCTCTCTGGAACAAGACCGGCAAAGTGGACATGCTAACTGACAGGACAGGACTCCTTTTCCTGTCAGGCAGCATTTCTACGCTGCTAGCCCAGAATAATGAGAGCCAGTGGGGTCAGTCTTTTGATGCCCCGCCCGCTCCCATTATTCTGTGCTGCATTTGTTCTGGAGCTCAAACGACTCTGCATACAAATGAAAAAGGAAAAAAAAAAACACAGCGAGGGATGCAGCCCCGATAAGAGGCAACGCAGCTCCTGGTGAAAAAGAAGCACACAGAGACTATGCTGCTGCCACTCCGGTGAGGTGGCATCCTGCCACTCTGGCGAGGGAGGAGGGGGTGATTCCCCACCCACAGTAGCACATCACCACTGTGGGGGTATGACCCTGATATGCTCTTTTGCAGTGTTTAGTGCCTTTGTGTTACCAAATGTTTGTCAGTACCTGTATGTATTTCTCTATGTGCTATTGCATCGATCAACCAGAATCCTTTTCAAAACTCTGTGTGTCACTCACAAATATCTCTCTAAGAAAGCCCCGATTTACCTCAACCATGCCATTTCCCATAACATAGCCACCAGAACTTTAAGATCCGACTCTAGCATCCAACTAGCTGTCCCACGCTTCAAAAGATCTGGGGCAGGCGGCGGCAGCTTCCCAGTAGTGGCACCCAACAATTGGAACTCCCTCCCCTTGGCCATCAGAAATGAGCCTTCCCTTCAGTGCTTTAAGAAATCGATCAAATTGATCAAAACTTGGCTCTTCAACAAATTCTAAATCTAAGCAGCTTACCCCGCAGACCCACCCCACTACTCACCACCAACTTCTGCTACCTGATTCACAAATGTATAAATATGAAACACCGGTCTAGTCCCGAGCACGCTTAGATAGTGAGCTCGCCTGTGTATAGATTTTAATTTAATATGTACTGTACTGTAACATGTTCTCTTCGTTGTAACCAGACCAAGTTTTCCGTAACCTATGCGGCGATACCTCTGGGTTTGGGCGTATAACAAATGCAATAAACAAATAAAAAAATAAGGGTCATGTTATGTTTGTGTGCATTTCCATGTGTGCCTTGTGCAGTTCTGTAATGGTGTGTGTCCCTGCCACGCAAACATTTGGATGATGACGCACCTTAAAAGACCATCGCCTTTCATGCGACGGATGACCCTGCCAAGCATCAACCAATGAAGCTCATGCACCCCCTCTTCCCCCAAAAGAATAGGCATGTCACTCAAGCATTACAGCGAAGCTTCAAAGCATATTCTCAGGCCTGCCAACCTTGGGTTGGGCACAGGCATTGCCTTTGCTTGGGGAAGAAAGAGGAAGTTGGGATGTGTGTTGTTCTGGAGTGGGACAGCGTGCTGTCCAGTTGCCAGGTGACTTCTGTCCAAGAGCGGGACTGCTGGCTGTCCAGGAGTGGGTGGGGTGATGCGTTGTATGGGGCAGTAGCAGAGGCAGCTTTTGGTGGGGGTAGCGGATAATAGGGCAGCAACGGGAGCTATGGGGTGCACTGGGCATGCACTGGGCACTAGGGGTGAGAAGTTGCCCCCTCTACCCGTTCCCTGGCTCTGCCACCGGTATGGGAGTAGACTTCTCTCTGCTATATAGGACTCTGGTTGTGTGCTGTCCAGGAGAGAGGTTGTACATTGTTCAAAAGTGAGAAAGTGTGCTGTCCAGGGATGTGGCCACTTGCTGTGCAAGGGTGGGCATGTGTGCTGTGCAAGACTCGGGTTGTGTAAAGTCAAGGAGTGGGGCAGGATGCTGTCCATAATAAGGTATCCTGGGCTTGCTGCAAAGCTAACCAACCAGCAATCCAGCCCTCAGGACTGCAACTAATAGCTGCCAATTTGTCGTCTGCCATGCGTAACACATTGAGTCACTGCTGTTTATTTCCCATTGCATGCTGGGACTTAGAGTTTAATTTTCCCCATCACAAGTATGGCTTTACAAATCGCAGCATGCAATGAAAAAAAGCAGAACTGGCTGGAAGCGCCACGCAGGATATTGGGTGACTTAGTGGCTGCAGTGATGGAGGCGTGGTTTCTATTTAGACCTCTTCTAGGTCCCAGACATAAACCAATGGCAGCTAGATGGTCCCGAGGGGTTTCTCGGCTCCTGGGTACTTCTGCGCACCGTCGATTAAGGGGATGTCAAAGCCCCTGAAGGGGGCGCTAGAGGGACAGCCCGCATAGCGGGACACCCCTCTGGCCACCCCCTCCCCTTTGTAGGCATCTCCCACCCCTCCTCTGTGAGGAAGGGGCGTCTCCAGGGCGAGAACGTCCGGTACGCCCTGGAGACAGGATATAAGGTGGGGGGACTGGAGCTCAGCCTCTTTCCAGTCCCCCCTCCTGAGTAATGATTTCGCCCACTTGCGGGGGGCGAGTATGGGTCCAGATTTGCTAGGCCTGCGCGCACTGGCGCAATAATCAACTGGCACTGACATCGCCTGGTAAAGAGACAGGGCCAGATGGCCAGATTGAAAGGGTGCAGGATCACTTCTAACATGGGCCTGTAGATGACCAGGTGCAGGCCTAAAAGGGAGATGTAGAAAGTACAAAGGCTGAGGGCCCGGGAGTTGTAAGACACGCCTGTCTACATTTGCCCCCTTCACAATTGGTGGCAGGCGGGGTGCTTGTATCATATAAAGGGAAAGACTGGTTCCCCACATCCATGCTGCGTGCCCTTGGAAGGCTGGCTGCGGCTGGTTCAATGGTAGGTCGGAAGCTTTGCTGGGGGCATTGGGGACAGCGGGGGGGGCACCCCCAAAGTGTCAGAGATCTGGGCAGTCCTTGCCGGGGAGGAGTCTGATGCAGCAGTTATTTAACCGTGGGTCGTTTCCCAATGGCCGCCCTCAGGCCAAACATGGACGATGGGCACTGAGTCCCTTATGGACGGTTGAGATTCCTCACCAGCAATATTCAGTGGCCTGAGGAAGAAGTACTGCATGCAAGACAATCTGGAGCGCATGTCCGATGCCTTGCTAAAGCTGTGTGCAGCAAGGGGACAGCGAGAACATTCAGAACTTTGCATTGCCCTACTTATGGGGCCACCTTAGAAGTCTAAGGAAAAGTACTGCGTGCAGTACAAATCTGAAGCGTATGTCCGGTGCCTTGCGAAAGCTGTGGGCGGCAAGGAGACACCGTGAACATTCAGAACTATAAACATTGCACTGCTTTTCGGCCACCTTTAAGAAGAGTATGGTCTTGAACCATGATGTCTTTAGGGGTGGGACTGCCCCCTTTGTTGTCAAGCTCCAATAAATTGTGACCTTTTGTTTCCAAATGTAGAATTAGTGTCTGTCTATTATTGGGGTAGTAAGGGTATGGTCTATGGTCTGTTCCCCCGACCCCTTTTCCGCTATGTGTCTTCATTTTGTGAAGTTTTAGGTGATTTTAGGAATCCAGAGTGAGTACTTAGCATTTTTTTTTCGGAATTGCTTTTAATTGTGATGTATACATAAAGCAAACGTACATACAGGATACATTTCCAGCTGAACAGGCCTTTGTTTATTGTAAAGTGTCAGGCAGCCATGAGGCCACCTAAGTGGGAGGGTGGCCAGCGAGTTGCAACATGCTATAGAAAGTCTTCCACTGCCACCTGGTCAGAGGGAGTGCACAGGGGGGTTCGAAGAACTTCTTAAAAGCACAGTACAAACTAAGGCCATGAAACGCAATTAGCTAATTATTCCAAAACGTTTGCCGAGAAAGTATGAACGGAAAAAAGGAGAATAGTTAACAAACACGGATTAAAATAAATATAATACAAGCAATGGGGGTAGACGAACTTTGAAGTTATTTCTCTCAAAGACAGCTAAAAATAACCCACAAAAAAATTAATGCTCATGAAAAAGAGAGTTTAACTGGTTCTGAGTCTCCACTAGAGGGCGATGAGCACAGCTGAAATGGCGGCACATTTTAACCTGGAGTCGGACCATTTGGCGCCGCTGATTTGGCGCAGATGTTTCGCCGCAGGAGCCGTTTTGGCACGCCTGTTCAGCGCAATTTCAATGAACACGGCTGTGTGACTGAACATTGTGCCTTTTCAATGAACAGTTTACTCATTGCAATTTTAGTTACAAAAAATCAGTAAGTATACAATTAGGGCTGCGTGACTCAACAATTACCAGCAGGGCCAAAGAGAGCTTATCAATTTTATCTGCACCAGTTACTTATATTAAGCGTTATGACCATAATTTATTCACAGGGGCAACGCGCTGGTCTTGGAAGCAAGACCACGCAGAGCAACAGAAGTTCAAATCCCAGATCTGCGCTTAGAATCCAAACTCAGGTACAGTATTAGGCGCGTTCTAAAAATAAAAAAAAATAAAAAATTAAGAGCAACAGAGGTTCGAATCCTGGATCCACGCTTAGAAACCGAACTCAGGTACGGTATTAGGTGAGTAACAAAAAAAATGACATAAATTAATGACCAACGGTAATATAAGTAACTGATGTATTGGAAAATGATAAGATCTCGATAGCCTGGTGGTTAGCTCTCCAGTCTCGCAGCCCTGCAGGCCAGGGTTTGAGACAACATCAATACTTTGTTTTTTTATTTGATTGAACAAATTGTACTGCCGTGCCAAAATATGCTGGTGCCAAAACATCCTTGTACTGGACTGGATGCGAATAACAGGCCACGCCAAATCGGCCCACGTGGAAACTGGCGGCGCCGAAATAGGGTGTACCGGTTTACCCTTTGACTCTTATTTCAATAGTTGGGTGAGGACATTTATTTTCATCCTGTGTGGTGGGAGGAGCGTATAGAACATTTCTTTCAAGTTCTAGATGTCTTTCGGGTTTAATATATGAGGACCAACGCTAAACGCTTTCCCTCACAAGACTGTGGCGTATGATGGACGTGCAACACCTCCTCCTCCTGCGCACTGGGCCTCAAACTCCGGGATCCCGCTGACTTTGTGGGCCCCTTCTTGCTCTGATAGTCACATATTTAGGTCTCACAGTTCTAAACAAGGAGAAGTCTTTGCAGATTCTGCAGACACCAAGAACCTGGTGCAAGGCTTCGTAATTCAGGGGACACAGACAAGCAGGCACTTCTAGGTGCTCCAGGCAATTCAGGTATACAGGCGGCCATGCTGGATTCCAGAGAGACTGTCTTCAGGAGATATTAAGTGGGAACTTACACACTAGCTTTTACCAAGTTGGGAAAATATCTTTTACGGTTCCTTGAAGTGAGATGTGCGTACCGCCAGGTTGTTACCGTGTTTTGGGGGACACACTTGACTACCTTTGTCTTCTTGAATGAGTAGTCTGAAATGCACCAATTCCGACATTTGCCTAAGCTTGCAAATATCCAATCTTACTTCAGGAAAATGCAGGGAAGCCCCTCCGCTCACACCAGAATAAATAGAACCCACTAGGGAAAAAGGCCTAGCACACCTCTTGCAAAGAAAACAAAGTTGTATGTCCACAAAAATACAAATGCACCTGCAAAGAATTCTACTGCCACGGAACGTGCTGAGCAAAATAGCACAAACAACACTTTATAAAGGCAGACGGCGTCATCAGTGATGTGAATTACGTCATGTGTAAAACCCGCATGGCTGGTTGGTTGAGACCTTATACATAGGCTACCTGCTCCATAAGGGATGCCACGCCAATGGTCCAAAGCCCCTGTCTATCTTTTTCCACATGGGCTTCTCCTTTCACGTTATTGGGCGTGAAGCTAGCGCTGATTTGCAATTATGTGAAGAAAAACAATACAGGCTCTATCTCTAACCTGATGTGCACATGGTACTGCAGACATGGGCTAAGAGGATACTTCAAGGCCATCGCTTCTAACACATTATAGCTCGATTCCAGAAACGTTGGCGCCCAACCAAAGTTTCCACCCTCGTTTTAGCTATGTTGTTTCATCCCTCCCGGCACCTCGCAGCACAAATCACGCGACCTATAGTGAAGGCAACTGATCCCTGCTTTCAGATCTTTTCTGATTGGTTGTGGGTCTAACAGTTTTATGGTTGGTGGTTTGGAACTAGCTGGTATCTTGTAATGCCAAGGGTCTTGGTACTGAGGCTTTTGGTGTCCTGTGACTTAGGCCCAGGACAGGGAACGTCGGACGCTCGTGCCCTCCTTCTCGTGAGATTGCTTTTCTCAGTGAGCTCTCAACTCTCCCGTGGCCTTGCAGGGCGAATTCCTTCTGGGATACGAAATGCTGGCAACATGAGACAATGAAGGGTCTATGAGTCTCTGCAGTTCTGACCCTCCTCACCGGTGTCCAAGCTACAACCAGTTCTCACCTGCATACACCCAATTTCGTATGCATGCATGTAAGTCGGCCTGCAGTCCTGACTTCAGCGCAAAACTAGGCCTTGAATCCAATATGTGTTTTGATTCTCCATCCATTACTAGATCATGGCGCTTACCCCTCTCCCCCTGTAACTTCCCTTCACCCCGACTGTACCTTTTCGGGCATCTCTTTCGTATGAAAGCGCTATGGGGAGTGGACTGGGGTCCGGGATGATCGTCCCTCCTTCCCAACAGCAATATCAGTAAATATCAAGAGATTTGGTTTGGGGCAGTGTAAATTGAACTTGCTACTTTCTCTCCCTCTATGACATGTCTTCTCCTTTTAGGAAAGGCCTGCCAACCTGCAGAATGGATGCACATGAAAAATGTCAGGCGTGGACCCTGCATCTGTCTCCTTTCATTCCTAACCCCACCTCCAGCAAAGGCAGGGATGCCCATGAAACAGGGCTATGGGAGGGCACACATGCCATGCGGGGACCCTGCACCTCTCTCCTTTCATTCCTAAACCCACTGTCAGCAAAGGCAGGGATGCCCATGAAACAGGGCTATGGGAGGGCACACATGCCAGGCGGGGACCCTGCACCTGTCTCCTTTCATTCTTAACCCCCCCCCTATAGCAATGCCAGGCAGGGCACTCATGCCAGGCGTGAACCCCGCATCTGTCTCCTTTCATTCCTAACCCCACCTACAGCAAAACCAGGGAGGGCACTCATGCCAGTAACCCCCCCTACAGCAAAGCCAGGGAGGGCACACATGCCAGGCGTGGACCCTGCACCTGTCACCTTTCATTCCTAACACCACCTACAGTAAAGCTAGGGAGGGCACACATGCCAGGCATGGACCCTGCGTCTGCCCTGGCCCTTGTCGGGACAATGGCCGTGTGCTGGGCTAATTACCATCTAAATGGCTTTTCCTGAGCTGGACCCAGGTGAAACATTGCAATCAGGGCTCCTCCCGGCAAGGCTATTAGCATAGAAATGACCCTGCTCCGCTTAGTCCCAGTAGTGCATGTTTAAAGGCACCAGCTCCATGAAGAGGCTAAACATGAGCCCTGTGCAAAAGCGGAATTTAGCAACAAGAGATGGCCCAACTCATTGCTGTTCATCATAACACGTGACTGCCCTCTACACATCGGGTCTTCCACCAGGGAGCTTTGCAGATATATTTGAAATAGTTAATTATAAGCAGGGCCGGCCTTAAGGGCAGCAGCGCCCTGGACGAATTGGCGTCCCCCTCGACCACCGCGTGCCCCTGGTTAACAGGGGGCAGGGCAGAAGGGGGTGGGGCCAGGATGGGCCACTTTTTTTTTTAAACTTCCTTGCTCTGGCGAGGAGGTTAAATAGAGCGTGTTATCACCCCATTGTCAGTGACTGAGCCCGCTGCTGCGGGCACATTTTACAGTAAAAGGCCGTTTGCTGCGCCTTCTCCCACAATGCCAGCTCGGAGGAGCCCTTGAAAGACTCCCTCGAGCTGGCGTGGTGTGGGGCTAATGGTGCCTTTTCTTATGAAAAGTGCCTGCGGCGGAGGGGCGCATGTAAATGCACCCGCTGCGGTGGGCATATTTTACAGTAAAAGGCCGCCTGCTGCGCCTTCTGCCACAACGCCAGCTCGGGGGAGCCCTTGAAAGACTCCCCTGAGCTGGCGTGACGGGGGCTAATGGTGCCCTGGGGGGCGTGGCACCCCGGGCGGTCACCCGGCTCGCCCGCCCACCCCCCAAGGCCGTCTCTGATTATAAGTATGCTTGGCGCAGGACCTGCCCATCTACAGGACCCCGAGCACACAGGTTGACCCGATTTAGCAGCGAGGGGGGAGTATGTTCCCAGGTGGGCTTTTACAAGTAGCAAAAGCCCTGCACCAGGGCAAGCTTCGCGTGCACACATACTGCCCCCCGCAGTTCCTGTCTAATACAAAGATAGCCCTATTTCCACGCCTAAATTTGGTCAGGCCCTCACTCATGCTCCCACTGAAGTATTCATGTGCTTGTGAGTGTATCTGTATTGCAGAGGGCATGGTCTGTCCACAAGAAATACACGCATGGGTGAAAAAAGTCACCATGGCAGTCCTGCAATTGCAACACCCAGAGATCGAAGTGGGCGGGAGCGGTCGGGATCAGTGCTCCTATACTTTATATTTTTAAGTTCACTGTTCTGTTCTGGAATGGTTTTGTTTTAAAATGAAAGTGTAGTTAGAAGTTGAAGCTTGCACTTCATTGCACTGCACTGAACATTCCTTTAAATAGCAGGTGTGTTTGGGGGCTTGGATTGTGTGTGGGAGGGGGTGCAGAGATGGGGCTTGTGGAGAGCCGGGGCAGGCCAGCAGGGAACATAGTTCCACTACTTCTTTTCGTACACTTCAACCTCTGGCAACACCTCTTGGCGGTGATAAGGGGGCAGGCGGGGGGGAGGGGTCATGTCTGTGTCATTACAGTGGGAGCTGGGGACGCATGAAGGATCGAGTCCATTCAAACTGAAAGCCGAGGGACTACGGTGCAAATGCAAGTTCGGGTCATACCTACTAGCAGGTAGCGGTGCCCCTGAAAGCAGAAGGTGGCTGGAGCCTAAAGAGGGGGCTAGCTTATGGTAAGTGCAATTCAAATAGATCCATGGAGTAGGCGTGTTGGGCCTCTCCCTTCTTAAGTTAGAATGAGGACCAGGTCACATATTAACTGCAGCTTTCTGGCCACTCTGTTTGTATGGCTTGCTGACTTGCAGAGAGCCTCCCAGAGGGAGAATACCATCAGTTTCACCTGGGCGTAGCCCTTGTCTAGATTGGGAGTCTGTTGTCAGTATATTGGCTTAGCACCCTGGCTGCAAAGCTGAACCACCCTGTAAAGGGATGCAAACGACAGAAAGGGACAAAGAAGGAAAACCGATGCACTCTGGATACTGACAGGAGGGGAGCCGGTATAGTAATTAATTGCAATAGTTCAAGGATACTTGGTTTTAATACAAAGGAAGCTATGGGTCATAAAATGTCACTAGGGGCTTTTCGGAGAAGGACCATGGGGAAAGAACCATGGTATCATGTGCTGTATATGTTCTTGGTGCATGACAGGGTTGAGTCTGTTTCAGGGCGCTTTGCAGCTCCGACTACAGAGTTCAAGACAGGAGACAGCTGAGGGTATCAGGTGACAGGCAGTTTGGCGAGCGAGGCTTGAAGGACTGCAGACCGAAGGCCCCATGTGACATTTTACGACCCATTGCTCCCGTTTGTGTTGAAACCAAGCATCCTTGAACTATTGTGATTAATTACTTTACTGACTATACTCCTGTCAGTATCCAGAGTGCATCCCCTTTCCTTCTTGAAACTGCCTGTCATCAGTATTCCTTTATGGGATGGGTTGTATTTTGTAGTGTGCTAGAACTGTCTGTTGTGATAATAATAAAGTAGATATTTGTATTCAACCTGGACTGGAGAGTCCCTTTTATCATTGATTAATAATTGCATTTTCTCTGTGTTGCAACTAACCAACTATCCACTACCTTGTGGAGATAAGCCTGCTGTTCTGTCCACGTTACCAAAATTGGGCAAGGAGGTTTATAATTTGCTGGTTTTTCCAATCTGTTTGCATCCCTTCTGGTGTACGAGAGGTGTGGGGCTGATTGATGGTTTAGAAACCGATTCTCATCCCTGTACCACTGGTGCCCCGGTAGTTGATTTGTCAGATACGGGCACACAGATTCACAGATTAAGTTCTCTGTCATCTCTGCAGTGATGTTTATTGATTTTGTTGCTATAACCCCATGAGATGCAGATGATTATTGGTGGCCTTAAGTTTCATTGGGGTCATTATTATGGGTTGCTATCTGCCTGCAAAATGCTGGGTGGATGCCTATTAGTAATTTCCTGTTCAGGTACCCAGGGAACAGATTGTTGAACCCCTCGTCTAGTCACCCACAAGTAACCGGCTTAATGGTCATATGGGAGGTATTCATATATACAAGAAGGGCTTACACACCCATGCTGTGAAGTGCCTGTACTCCCCATTGCTAGCAATGCACCACTGCTGCAAAGGGCCTTTATTTTCCCACCAAGAGGATTGTGTTTTTGGTGCTCCCTAAGCCCACTGAAGAACAGAAAACGTAAAATGAAAGGCAAAAAGCAAAGGTGCAGCAATTATAAATACAACAACGGGTTGGGGGAGTCCAGGAGACTCAAAGTGAAAGCCGCTGCAGTCAGAAATACAACATTGTTGTATTTAAATATGCTGCACTTTTCTTTCTACATTTCTCAGGCTCTGAGAAACGAAGAAAGAAATCTGCATCATTTTTAAATACAGCAATGTTGTATTTAGGTTTTCTGTGGCTTCAGCTTTGAGTCTCCTGGGCTCCACCAACCAGGATTAGGGGAGCACAGGAGACTCAAAGCTGTAGCCACAGCAAACAAAAATACAACGTTATGAATGCTGTGGTTATCTTTCTAAGTTAGAAAGAAAAATTTGCAGTGCTTTAAAAAAAAAAAGAATGAAATGTAAAGCACTTACCAGCAGCAGCTTGTGTTAATCTCTACTCTCCAGCAATAATGAAGCAAAAGCCACCTGCTGGTAGCTTTTGTTTATTACAGCTGGCTGGCTTTTGCTTGATTAGTGCTGCAAGGGCAGAAATTAACACAAGCACAGGAGGCTCATCCATTTCACAAAATGGATGCCTCCTAGTGCTCTAAATCTGTGACTTTGAGCCTCATTTGCTCAAAAGTTTACATAGGAACTTTCTTAATGAATATTTTCTATATTTATTTTTGATGATGGCCCATCGTTTGAGCCAATACAATTTTTGATGGCACTATTCCTTTAACTTAAAAAAGAAGAGAGGGAAAACGAGCGGAGAAGAATGGCTGAAATGATTAACGCCCCAAGATCCCAGTGTGTGTGGCATTGTTTTTAATTTAATATTTAAAATACATTTAGTGCTAATATGAATGCACTAGATGTCATAATCAAAAGATATCTGGCTTACTCCTTAAGAATTTTTTTCCCCGAAGATTTCTTTCTATTTCAAAGTGGACTAAACTAAAATTGGCTACTAATTTCTTTCTATAAAAATACACAATGGATGTCTTTTTTAAATGACTGACATCAACTTAAGCATAGCTATATAAACTTTAAGGATCTATGCATACCGTCTTTTATAAAGTTAAGCAAGTTAAGCATCATAGTATAGTGAAGCATTTGAAAGGTGAATCCAATATCATCTTCATTGTTTTCACAAATTCACTGGTTGGGCCTCGATATGACCTTTCAGCCCATATTCAAGTCTAGGAGAACATTTATTGGAAAAAGGGCACAAAACTGGCTCAAAGTCACTATCTGCACTGAGAAGAAAAACACTTTTTACTGTCCGAATCGGTGCAGGATTCAACAGGCATTGTGTGGCTTAAGCGGGTGTTTTAGTCCCCCTCCCCTGGCCACTGCCCCACATGATCCATCGGGGGTCTAACCCATGATCCGCTGTAAATTGTTTCCGTCCCCCACCGCAGTGCCTGCGGCATTACAAAAAATCTTGCCTACCCCTGAGCCCCAAGTGATCACCCATCCCCTTCTCACTCTCCCAAACACACCCACCCCAACCCACCACAATCCGCAGTCCCCTCCCCGCTGCAGCAACTTCCTGGTGGTGAATAACGCTGCTGCACATTGCGAGGGGACCGGGCTTTAGATGTGCTTTTTTCTGTATTTTTGACCTGCGTTTTGCGATACACTGTCAATAGACCGAAGACCTACAGAAAATGTCAGGAACACCTAACTAATGAAAATTCCTTGTACAAAATGTGCATCCAAAAGATTCCCTTATCTGAACTATGATTGGCAAGCTGCTTAATTACATTTGGATAAATCTGCATACGTGCGTCTACAATTTTGGTTTATTTATCAAATGTTGTGGTTTATGTGACATCATCAAGTACATAACATATAACATCAGGGCCTTTCAAACTGCTAGTATGTTAATTCCATATTGGTGCAACCGTAGTTATAATACATTCATGTAAAGCGGCAGTTAACACAACGTCCTCAAGTGCAACATCCTATTTCTCATAAGCATTCCATCGAAAGAAACCCGCTACCTTACAATGAATTTACAATGATTATTCAGCATCCTGGTTTCCTAGCTATGAAAACCAACATATGTCTATAACTAGCCTCAATTCTGGTATGTCAAGTAAAGGTATTCCCTCACTATTCTACTTAACATATTGAAAGGCACAGGCAATGACAAAATAAAAATACCTACCATTGATGTAGTCATAGAATGTTCAAATGTGTCATAAATAGACATATTTCTAGTAATTCTTCAAAACAATGTTAAAAACAATCTCCTAAAATGTAAACCTAAATAGCCATTGATGTTAGTTGTAATTCTCATTCCTCCCCAATACCCACTATTTTAAATCATTTTCAGTGTGGTCATTTTCCAGATAGTGTTGCAGAAGCGGTGCTCCCATTTTCTTACTCCTAATCCTGAAGCGAGTGGTGCTCCACAACTCTAGCGGTCGCCATTCTTGATGTCTGGCCCAAGAGCATTAACACTCAATGAGGTAAATTGCAGATTTGGTGCAACAATTAGAATGGTGTCCCAGTGTCCAAATTCTTCCAGGCACATCAAATTCAGTAACAGTTTATGTGAATGTACACACAGAAAACATTCTCCATGGATAGTGTCCGAGTACCGGGGGAAGTTTTATTCTATTTCCATTTGGAGATGTTGGGAGGCACTTGAACCTCTAGAGGTTTCCACGCACTTCAATGGCCAGAAGTTAAAGAATGAGCAAACATGAGGCTGTGAAGTGATATTTATTGCTATTTCTATTTAGCGAATAGGCATTCATAAAGTCACCTGTCTCTTCTCGCCCTGAATCGACATTTATTTTTAATGTCCCAACGCTTCCGTTAAATTCTTAGGCCTGTTTAGCGATAATCTTTGAAATCAGGCAAGGTCCGGTTTAATAAAGAACAGGTACGACCAATACTTATTTTTGATTCCCCGACAATTCGGATGATCATCAAGCATGTAAATCTTTCTACATTTTGTTGTTTGAGTCTGGGCTCAAATAATTTTTCCCTCCGTGTGAAGCTTGATCTTTTGTAGGACTGATTAATTTTCATTAATACTAATCAAATCTGTCATCAATTCTTTTTGTGCATGTTGGTTAAACTACTCAAATGAGCTACAATTTCTCCAATTCTTAAATCTTATTGAAATGTTGTTATCTTTTTGTGCTGCGGGATGATAGCAGGAATAATGCAACACAGTATTACGGCCTGTCTCTATTCTAAATAGAGAGCAGGTCCGGGCCTCTTCTTTGACTCCAATACAAACATCAAGGAAAGTCATCTGGTATTCAACATATTGCATTCTGAACTGAATATCGCAATTGCAATTATTAAACCAAATCAGGAGGTTTTCCAGGGAGTTAACATCATCGATGTAAGGGTTCCATGTATAGATCCGTTCTCTCTGTTCAGTGTATTGCAAAGACAGGGGGAAAGGCTGCTACGATTGCCATGCCTTTGATTTGAAGAAATAAGCTATCTTTGAATTTAAAATAGTTACTGTCAAGAGTTCTAGATAACAACTTGAAGATTACTGGTATAAGGACATGCCTGTCCCAGTTCTCCTTCCTTAGGGTGTCCCTTAACAATGTGGAATATTAGTGTAAAAGTGTCCTAATGTTTGGAGACACTAATAGTTGTGTATCCTTATAAACAGGCATGTTGTCAAAGATGTCAATAGTCTATTTGGTATCTCTTAAAGATAGAGTGGTCTTCTGACATAAAGGCTTAAAAAAAATCAATGTACTTATTCAAGAGTTCCAAAACCGAATTACAGCCTGATGCAATAGGACTACGTGATTGTGAGTGTATTTTCTGAAAGGCATAACATGCTAGTATGTTAGGTGCTTCTACTTCAAAAACTCAAACTCTGATGCTGTTATTGAGGCGATATTAACCGAAGTGGCAGGCCAACCGTGTCGGTAACAGCCTGCCGGACAAGTTAAGGGGTTGAATGAAGTGAGGGTCCCTTTTACGCAGATGGCCTTGTCGTTTCCGTGAGTCAGCCCGTCATTAGCACCCGTGCAGTTTCCTACACGGGTGCTAATGGTGTTTTTTTTATATAATAAAAAAAGAAACATACATTTGATGTGCTACTCAGCACCGCCAGTGCTCCTGTTAGGGTAGTCCTTTTTCTATGTTGATGACTGTGATGTCATCAGCATGGAAAATAGACTTGGCTGACAGAAGCACTGGGTGGCGCCTGGCGTGCAGAAAGGTAGGCTTCTTTTTTTCTATGAAAAAAAGGTCACCATTACCACCCATTCAAAAACTACACAGTGCTAAGTGACGAAGGGCGAGTAGGGAGGGGGAGCTGGCTGCCCAGGTAGCTTGGAACGCAGGCTTGTACCATACAGGACAGCCTGTGTTCCGAGCTTTCTGACTGGCCAGCGCCACCTCCCAGGGAGCTAATGAAGGACTTACGAAAAAAGTGAGTTACCTCTAGTATATTGCGTTAAATCATTCCGGTGAGATCTCTTTCAAGTATTTTTCAATTACTCTAGAGACTTGCATTCCCATTTAGACATAGTCTGGATGCCTACATTTGGTTTGTCTGTAATTTTTAAATCCCTTAATACTGATGTTTCAAAGGTGCTGATGGATTTCGATTCCATAGCATCCAGTGGACACAAAGTAGACTTATTTTTGAGATATGAGATGGACTAATACTGCTTTACTGGACGATTCTGAAAGTATTCTTTCAATCTAATCTTTTGAAAGATGATTTTCAGTTCCTCCTGATTTTGATGCTAGTATGTTTTTTTGTTGGTGCAAAGGACAGCCTTTACACTATACTGCTGTCTGACCCTGCGTTAAAACATGTGACGATAAATGAAAAGTAGGAATGTTTTTTTTTTTCTAATGAAAGCTCCTGGGCTGTAGCCAGCATCAGGTGGCTCTTTACTTCAAGAGTGGCTGGCTTTCTTTTTTAGGCCCCTTAAAAAAAAGAAGAAAAATAAGAACAGGGGGCGCCACGGGTGTAACACTTTGAGCCGTGACCCTAAATAATAAAGAATAGGAATACCAAATAATGCGTCTTTCTGGAATTCTATACAATAATTGCTAGACTCATTAAAGGTTTATTTCAGGCACACTTCAGGAGGTGAGTCACTGATTTAGTCTGTTCTTAAACGCCTCAACTCAGCCTTTCATCTTTCTGAGGTAGATAAATGAGTACCAACGCAGGTTGGGTGATATTGGGTGCATATTTTTTCTATATAAAGCCCTTAAGCGCAAGTGCTATATAATAACACATCATTATCATTTGGTCATGGATGCCTGCTTGCATTCACAGTAATTTGGTAATATGGGCCTATGCACACTGATCTTAACGATACATATGGCGATCCATTCTTGTATGAAATGTACATCACATTATAGTGATATCGTAACCATATTTTTCATAGTGTACAATGTTATATGATGCCACTTCCTGTTTTGTCAACGGGTGAAAGGTCGTGTTCCATCGCTTATCACGATATCACTTCGGGGTGGGGTCAAATGACATCACTTCCTGTGATGTCATCAGGGGGTCAATGTGCATGTGATGTCACTTCCGCTACCCCAGGCATTTTGATGAAATGACGTCCCTGGCGGTTCTACACATACGAAAGGTCTCCTCCCTCTCCGACTGAGCGATTGGAAGTGTCCACTTCAGAATAAGACTCTTTGGATGGAAATTCACCAGCAGAAAAGTCTGAAAAAGCGTTCCATTTGAATGGAGCGTATCTTCTATGTGATAAACTGGCCCAGCCCCGATTGCTCAAATCCCATTTCATGGATAAGTAATCAGCAGATAATAAGGGTAGACGACGTCCTGTTTAAACTCCTGTACATCCTCCAATGTATTTGTGCTTTTATTAAAAGTTGAAATTGTCAAATTGTTTAGTCACTAGTTTGTTTTTTATGTTAATGAGAGTCGTATTTTCCAGAAACGTATGTGCAGCGTGTTTTAACTCTTTCTTTGTGCAGTTGTAATTTTCCAGACCATACTGTCTTCGCTATATTTAGTAGCTATATAGGTAATGTTACTTTCGTATGTCTCCTCATCGTTGAACCAGACAGATCCGTTGTGAACTATCAGACCTGCTGCAATAATGTTGGTCTTTAGATTTTCCCAGAGAAAATGCTCATGTTATTCACAGCGGAAGCACTTTTCTTGCATTTAAGAAAGTGACATGAAATTCCGCCCATGGTGCATCTGGTCCGATTGACGCCTCTCACCCCGCTTGCTGCATTCCACGCTCCTTTCCAAGATGGCGCCATGTGAGCCAAACAGAAAGCGCTTTCATCAGTCTAGTTGTTGGAACTGGCCTCTTCCCAGAACTTCTGGTACACATACACTGTATTGCCCCTCGCTCGCCGCGTCTCAGCGCTAGGTAAACTCTAGTAGCTCAGCGCTCCTTCATTTCTTCTCCTGATTCACTGATGCTCGTTGCTATTTCCTTTTTTGTCTCCCTCCTTCCTTACTCCTTCTCAGTGTCCGTATTCCTGCCTAGTATCCTTGGACCTTATTTCGATATATGCTGACTTTTACAATTCCAAGTCTGCAACTGAAAGCGATATTCCACATCAACTTTTGGCATTTTGGAAACGTTTTTTGCTCTTCTAAGGAAGGTTTTCTTTCCTGTCAGTTGCTCCGGGGCGGGCGAGCTTCTCTGGTAAGCGCTCTGGCTGTTAGAAGCAATAGTGCGGCCAGGTGGCTATTGCTTCTAACAAGCAGAGGATGCTACCGGAGAAGCTCGCCCCCCTTTGCAGGATTCCCGCGCCCAGAGATCCAGCAGGCGCAGTCGATCACCACCACACCACCCTCGCAGAAAACCTAAGGTGAGCTCAAAACCTGATAGAAAGTCATCCCTTGAGACATTGCTCCCTTCATCCATCCTCTGGTCTGATTAAATGAAACAGGCCTTGAATCACCTCTTTAATGTCACCATCACTGTATCTCAATGAGGAGGACTTACTCATTGTAACCACCCTCTTGCTGTTATGAATATTACTGAAAGCATAAAGTAGTCGTAAATGTTAATCTTTGATTTATAATTTTTTATATTATTTTTGCATTTTTAAAGTGCGCAGCCTGCGGGCATCGAGGCCCTATTACAGGGATTGTGTTTGTTTTTTAGTTGCTAATTGTATTTTTTTTTTTAGATGCGTATTTATAGCACTTAAATACCCATAGGTTTCTAAGTGCGGACCCGGGTCGTGTTGTCTTGCTTCCAAGGCGAACACGTTGCCACTGAGCTAATCTCCTGGGACAACAATCTCTTCGAGATTGATGCACACAGCCCAGGTTGGGTCAACTCCTTCTCGTGTTTTATTTAGAGTCAAAGTGGAAAGAACTGTATTCACACTTCTTATTTCAATCAGGGAAAATATTATAACAAACAACTCCAGCCATCTGAAAACACCCTTCCAAACCCAGGGCTGTCCCTAATCCACTGCTCAGGGTCCAGGAGATTACCCTCTCAGCTAGTGGTGGGGGGACACAACCAAATGTCACAGGAAGGGTTGTCCCTGTTGGAAAACTGCACAATGTCACATTAAATCTGGGAATTCACTGATCACAGACACGAGCAATTAATTCATCATCCTATTTATGCAGAATTGCTGTAGCCCATAAAGATTTCATTTCAAAATTAGCAATTTTGCCCAAAAGTGACAAAAAGCTTTATCTAAAAAGATGTATTCAAACAAACAATCAACCCTTTGAATTGCCCATAAACCCTAAAGAGAGCGTCACATGGCAACAGAGACTAAACAAGAGGATCGGCATTCTGAGCCTATAGGTCATTAGCAACCTTCCCTCACTTCCACTGACTGAAAACGTTCCATTCTTGACATCATTTATTGTCAGCGTTGTCGAGGATCTGTTTCTTTTTTAAACCTTTATCTAATTGGCAGGTCAGTACAGTGTACACAGTTAAGTGGAAACCACATTTCAGTGCGTCACACAATTCAGTAACATGGGATATAATACAATTATTGAGTACACATCATACCACTGGTGCAATACACAACACGTTTTGTTACAGGTTACATTTAAGGGTCAATCAAAGGTGAGATGGAGGCAGGCGAATTTATGTTGCTTTAAGGTAGTCTGATTAAGTAGCCGCAGAATTCGGACCAGTTATTTCTGGGGGGAGAGTGCTAAGCAAGGGACTTTACATCAGAAGGTCGGCATTTACCCATTAAAGAAAGCCCTCGTCGAGAACATTCGCTGAACTTTTCCAGCGAGCCCCACGCCTTTTCTCCAAAATGTTAATTCTCCAATTCGACGCCTCAAGCATTTCAGCATGTATCCTTTAAATGTCACCTTCGTCAGGGCCATGCACTGCACCTCTCCAGCACTACCTCGACGTAGAGCCAAAATCACGTTCTTGCTGATGGCTACGGGAAGGAAGAAGCAGCGCCCGGCACTGCCTTGGGGACAGCCTCAGCGCGGTTCTTAATGGTCCTGTAGCTCCCCTCTTCTGTCATGGGTGCCAGAAGGGAGCATGGCATGGCCAGGGACAGGAGGCAGGCCACAGGCACTGTGGGAAGTAATTCAGGCAGCACCGGAATCCCCAGAAGGGCTTGAACATGAGGGGCGTGCCGGCCGTGCTGGGCGCCACCTGTCACCCACACACAACTTGCCTGATTGGCAACCTGGGGGGCAGCACCCGCACCACACAGATTGCTCCGGCACGCACACACTTTAAAAAACAATCAGTGGCAATTCCAGCGGTTTGGACTTTTGTGGAGACATGGGAAACGCACTTGCCAGGCACTGCCGTAGTGGTATTAACTGGACATTGATGGATCAGGTCAAAATGGTGTGAGTGCATGGGTATCTAATAGCAGCCCCGAGCGAATGCCTATTACTTATACACTAGTCAAAACTGCCCCTCCCCCAACCGTGCTACGCCATTTGTCTGCACACGCCATGCTTACAAGACTACCTCACTTTTTTTGCAGCTGAAGCGCGGCTGTGTCCCACAATGCATGGCTCAATTTCACCATTCATCAATGCACCCATGAACGGGACAGCGAAGGGTGAAGCAGAGTCCTCAGCACAAGAAACTCAGCCCCTCAGCTCAGGCAGGAGGTTGTGGGGGCTGTCTGATTATCTCACATAGAGAGAGGAGTAATACCAACATCAAACCAAGACACTTAGTATAATGGCCCCCAGTGGTATTGCGCTGTATACAAATGAATAAAGAGCAGCATGCAAAGAGAAAATGGAGGCCGATATATCAAGAATCAGAACAGTTCTACAACCCCCTTCTTCATTGGTGGGCAACTAAATCCCCTGGCGTTCATCTTCAGGGCGCATTGCTTCACTGACAGATACACTGGTGGGGGCCGACCTCCCTGTGCCACTAAGCAATCAGAACCTGGGTCCTAATGAGCGATGGGGATTCTTACTGCCTAGCGAGATGAGTGTCACTGTAACTGTGAGGAATTCGACTATTCGCACTGGGAGAGTGCGCTCGCATGGGCTATTTGATTTTTTTATTTATTAAAAAGAATAAATGATGGGAGAGCAACCTCTGGAAAATATGTGGGCCCATTCCCGCACATATTTTCCACGCACACTGCAGCAGAAAAATAGTCATGTACTCTGGGAGGACACAGCTTACCCGTGCCGCCCTCCCCTGTCATGTGTAGCCAACACCTGACAGCAGTGGGTACATCAAAAGCGCCTTGCTGGTTGTGGCGAATACTAAAGAATGTTAATAATCAGGCCTCAGGGAGGCCAGGGTGCAGGACGTGACAATGGAGACCAGAGACCAACACCTCTTTGCAATGCAATGCAATGTGTGAACTTGGTACCAACACACCTCCTTGGTATGAAAGGGCAGTGAATGTCCTGTCTGGAACCACTCCTTTCAGAGCAGGGAAGTATGTGAATTGTAGGAGACAAAAGTCTGCCTACAACCCCTTACTTCAAAGGAGGCCCATTTTGTGACCAAGCGCTGCATGGGGCTCAGTTAAATAGTGAGATACTTTGATGTACAGCAGACATGAAGATGGGTGGGATTTAGAAGTATATATTGTCACCCTTCCCCTGTCTGTTGCCAAGTGGCCTGATTCTGACTTGAAGCATCACTGAAGATCATTGGTGGGGATCCAGGATTGGTCCATCAAGGTGGGCTTAGCCTACACCAATCACTGGGGCACGTTTGGCTTTAAAAGAGGGCTGAGCTGCTGACTGATAGATCATCTGAAGACTTTGCAAGGAGTAAGAAGAAGGACTCATTTGGACCAGAGCTGAAGGTTCAGTCTACCTTACATCTTCTGCCAGTGAAGGAAGGCCAGGAGTTCCAAGAGGGAAGCAAGATCCCTCCCCTAAATATCTCCCAGGGAACAGAGGGAGATACCGGACTCAGAGGACCCGTCCTGCAGCTCCAGAACTGGTACCCAACCAGCACACAGCGTGCCCTGCTAGGTTCTGAAAGCAAGTTTCCGAGGGCGGAAGTGCCAGAGAGTCTCTGGACAAAGGACATGGTGTCATGCGACACATTCATAGCTGGCGTCTGTGGTCCCGTTTCCGATTACGCACTTCCTAATTCCTGTCACGTCTTTCGCGTCATGTCCACTTAGCGGTCTAGTCTTTTTCCGCTCAAGCGAACGTGGCGTTATTTAAGCCACACCCTATCTTCCTTCTGTGCGTTGCAACCCCTTCACAGTCAGCTGTGCTTTCTTTTGCTGCAGCGGTTTGCTCTACGCTGTAATTCTGCTCCGCTGAGCTTTTCCTCTTTCTGCACCTCCTCGTCCTCTCGGGTCCCAATTCCCGGGACCCCCCTTCTCTCTCTATTTTCTTCTTTTTCTTTTTGTTATTCCCGTCCTGTTTGCCTGCAGTTTTCCGTTTTCCTGGAGTAGGAGCTATTGTATTTCCTACCCTTCCTGTTTCTTGGTTATTCTTTCCTCGCTTTCCATTTCTGAGATTTGCTGATATCCGCTGAGTTCAGCTAGTACAACCTCCATCAGGATACCCACCTGCCGTTGTGATTCACTGGGGTTTTTGCCTACACTTGGCTTTTTTCCCCTTTCCGGTCCCTTCCGCGAGGTGGTCACGGTCAGGGCATTTCTATTGCTCTCACTGTGGCTTCTTCTCGTGGGAGACATCCGCAACAAAGAAAAAAAGAAAAGGACTACAGTGCACATCGAACCCTCAGATCTATTGAAGAAGACTCTGATTCTACAGGTGAGGAGGTGGAGGAGGGAAGCGGGGATTTTGACGTCCTATCAGTGGAGATTGCTGACAGTTTGCAATGCCCCCAAACCTCAAGAATGGCTTCTCCTGAGCAAGTGCAAGAGTTAATAGCTGCTGTTCAAAATCTTTCTCTCGAAATGCAAAACATGAAAGCAGAGAATAACCTTTTGAAACAAATGGTGACGGCACGCGAACCGCCCACAACAGATCTACCTCCCATGTCTTTGTCCTCTGGGAAGTAATATGGGTCTCCTAAGAGCCTAAAAGAATTCCTTGATGCTTGCAGGGTGCATTTTTCATTTAGAACTCGCACCTATGCATCCGATCATGCCAAAGTCGGGTTTCTAATATCTAACATGACAGGGAATGCTCTTGCTTGGGCCACCCCTCTAGTTACAGGAACCGACCCAGTTCTCCAAAATTTCGATGCCTTTGTGGGCCTAGTAAAACGCACTTTAGAGAGACCCGAAGTATCTATGGCAGCAGGGGAAGACCTGATGGACATTTGCCAGGGCCAAGCCGATGTGTTGTCTCACATTTCCTCCTTCAAAAGACTGGCATTGGAGACTGGTTGGTCGGAGCAATCTCAATTCATATTATTTCGCCGAGGCCTCAAAGAGGAACTTAAAGACGAATTGGCTAATTTTCCTCGTCCTGCCTCACTACAGGACCTGATGACTGCTGCACTTCAGATGGAATTCAGAATGCAAGAAAGGCGGCAGGAGAGACGCAAGAAACATCCCTCCTTTACAAGAACCTCCTCACCTCCTTCAGCTACACTCAAACATAATGACGAACCCATGCAAATCGGAGCTACTCGTCGGTCCCTGACCCCTGAAGAAAGGAAAAGGAGAAGGGAACTTGGCCTATCTGCTTATTGTGCTTCGGATCGTCATTCAGTACATAATTGTACAGAACTGCCTCATAAACCGGCGGAAAACGCAAACCCTCGTACCTAAAAGGGACGGGTTATCGAGGGCAATCTTCCAGTCCCTATGTGACTATGTCAATTGATTCTTCAGATCCCTCAGAAGACTCACCTCTTATGGTATTAACAGGAAAAGTTACCATTCATGGTAATCAAGTGGAGACCCTGGCACTTTTAGATTGTGGTGCGGCAGGGCATTTTGCTGATATACTCTGGGTGGACAAAGTTGGAGCAAAGCGTATTGATCGCAGACACGGCCAAAAGGTTGAGGGGGTGGATAGGACACCTATGAGTTCTGGACTCATTGTACAGACAACTGAACCTCTGCCACTCACCATTTTTCAGCATTCAGAAGTCATCACATTCGACATTATCAGGGAAGCTCATTTTCCTCTGATCTTAGGGATCTCCTGGTTGCGTCAACACAATCCCAGCATTGACTGGAAATCAAATAATTTGCATTTCAATTACAATTATTTCCAAACCCATAGTTTCCAAGACACACCTTGCCAGGAGGTTAAGATCCATCCCACCACTCTTCACACGACTATTGGAGTACACTCTCTTGACAAAGTCTTGGAGGAATATCAATCAGTATTTGCAGAAGCTACTCCTATGACGTCACCTCCCCACAGACCTGAGGACTGCGCCATTGACTTGGCTCCCAACGCTCTAGTACCCTTTGGCAGGATGTTTGCATTATCAAAAACCGAAAAGGAAGTACTACGGAAATACTTGGATGATAACCGGTGTAATGGTCTCATTAGACCTTCAAAGTCCCCGGCAGGTGCTCCTTTGTTTTTTATCCCCAAACAGGATTCCAAAGACCTCCGGCCATGCATTGATTATAGGGGACTTAACAAAGTAACTCTTAAGGATAGATACCCCATGCCGCTGATACCAGACATCTTGGAATCCGTACAAGGGGCAACGGTTTTCTCAAAGCTGGATCTGCGTAACGCTTATCATTTACTCAGAGTACGTTCCGGTGATGAATGGAAAACTGCGTTCAGACCACCATTTGGCCTATACAAATACTACGTGATGCCCTTCGGACTAGTGAAGGCTCCCGCCATTTTTCAAAGGTTTATCAAGCGTATCTTCTCAGATTTGTTATTTGTGTCTGTTGTCGTTTACCTTGACGATATACTGTTTTTTTCTCAGACCAAGCCAGAACATCTAATACATCTCAAAGAAGTACTGGAGCGACTCAAAAGGCATCAACTATTGGTAAAAAGGGAAAAGTGTGTTTTTGGAGTTTCTTCTGTACCCTACTTGGGATTTATTCTTTCATCTCAAGGGATTCAAATGGACCAAAAGAAGGTTGATGCCATTCTCCAATGGCCAGCTCCTTCATCTGTTAAGGAAATACAGCGATTCCTGGGCTTGGCAAATTTTTACAGGCGATTTGTACCAGGGTTCTCAAACATTGTTCTACCCATCACCAGTTTACTAAAGAAGTCATCCGCGCCTTTTGCCTGGAGCACTCAGGCTGAAGACAGCTTTCAACTCTTGAAGAAAAGTTTCTGTAGTGCTCCCATCCTACGTCAGCCAGATCAAAGGAAACCTTTTATCCTCAAGACCGATGCTTCAGCTGCAGCCATAGGAGCGGTTTTTCTACAAGAATATGACAACACAGAGCATCCGATAGCCTATCTGTCCAAAACCCTTACAACAAGTCAGCGGAATTATTCCGTCATCGAAAGAGAACTCTTAGCCATGAAAAAGGCTTGCGAAGTTTGGAGGCATCTGCTACAGGGGAGTTGCCACCCCTTCATAATTCGAACTGATCACAAAAATGTACAGGTGTTACAGTCAATGGATTGCATACATTCCAGACAAGCAAGATGGGCACATTTTTTTTCACAATACGATTTCCGGATTTCTTACATCCCCGGAAGTCAGAATACCTTGGCTGATGCTCTATCCAGAAAGACACTTACCTCCCAGACAGCCTCTTCCTACCGTGAAAAACTGTTCCCAAGGAATCGAATAGTGGCTACCATCACTTCCTTTTTTCAACAGATCAGAGAAGCTGCCTCCTCTTAACCGGAGCCCCATGGCATGATTGAACGAGATGGCCTGTTTTTCAAAGGTCAAAAAATATGGGTACCATCCAAGACCCTCCAAAAAAACATCTTGTCTTGGTGCCATGATCAGAAGACAGCAGGTCATAGAGGGCAAGCCAGTACCCTGGACTTGATAAGAAGAGCCTTCTATTGGCAGGGTTTGCCTGAGGATGTTAAACGGTATGTAAGGACCTGCAAAGTCTGTTGTCAGAGCAAAAACAGTACTAAGAGGCCCATTGGATTGTTGCAACAAGACACCATTCCTGATCGCCCTTGGAGTCATATATCCACAGATTTCATTGTGGACTTACCACCCTCAAAGGGACACACATGTATAATGGTGACTATCGATTCTCTCACCAAGATGGCCCATTTTTCTCCGCTTCCAGGTCTCCCGACTGCTGACAGCATGACATTGGTTTTCATAAAAGACGTTTTAGACTCCATGGTCTCCCAGACAAACTCATATCTGACGGGGGGAGTCAATATATCTCTAAATTTTGGAAATCACTTTGCGCTGCCCTTAACATCCAGCATGCTTTATCGTCTGGATATCATCCCCACACAAATGGCCAGATGGAACGCTTGAATGCCACCTTGGAGCAGTACTTACGCAGCTACACGAACCTGGAACAAGATAACTGGGTGGACCTGTTGCCAACAGCGGAATTCGCATACAACAACGCCAGCCATTCAGCAAGTGGGATGTCTCCCTTCTACTGTTCATATGGTTTTCATCCCTGAGCCATTATTCCTCTCTCTCCCTTTCAACCTACCCTTCCGGTGGTTGCTGAAACACTGTCCAGGATAAAAGATACTCAAGAAAAGGCAAAGGTAAACCTGAACGACAGTTTACAAGTCTATAAGAGACAGGCCGACCGACACCGGCAGGTGGTACCTGATTGGAAAGTGGGCTCTAAAGTGTGGTTATCCACTAAATACCTCCCAAGATGGTCTTGACAGTCTAAACTCTCCCCTCGGTTCATTGGTCCCTATCCCATCACTGAGAAAATCAATCCAGTAGCATTCCTCCTAAAACTGCCACGTGCATTGAGGCGGATTCACCCAGTGTTTCATGCTTCACTTCTTAAGTGTGCCGATCAGTCTCACAAGGCTCGACCTTTACCTATTCTTTCTCACTCCCCTGACTCATCTGAATACAAGGTTTCCCAGTTGTTGGATTCTAGGTACCGCAAAGGGCGCCTGGAATACCTGGTGCATTGGAAGGGTTTTTCTCATACGGAGGACTCTTGGGAACCCCGTTCACATATCCATGCCGCTATACTTCTCAGAAAGTTTCACCAATTACATCCCGGTAAACCAGGGGGTCTGTGTCTTGGAAGGGGGCATCCTGTCATGCGACGCATTCCTACCTGGCGTTTGTGGCCCCGTTTCCGATTACGGACTTCCTAATTCCTGTCACATCTTTTGCATCACGTCCACTTAGTGGTCTAGTCTTTTTCCGTTCAAGCGAACGTGGTGTTATTTAAGCCACACCCTATCTTCCTTCTGTGCGTTGCAACCCCTTCACAGTCAGCTGTGCTTTCTTTTGCTGCCGCGGTTTGCTATACGCTGTAATTCTGCTCTGCTGAGCTTTTCCTCTTTCTGCACCTCCTCGTCCTCTTGGGTCCCGATTCCCGGGACCCCCCTTCTCTCTCTATTTTCTTCATTTTCTTTTTGTTATTCCCGTCCTGTTTGCCTGCAGTTTTCCGTTTTCCTGGAGTAGGAGCTATTGTATTTCCTCCCCTTCCTGTTTCTTGGTTATTCTTTCCTCGCTTTCCATTTCTGAGATTTGCTGATATCCGCTGAGTTCAGCTAGTACAACCTCCATCAGGATACCCACGTGCTGTTGTGATTCACCGGGGTTTTGCCTACACTTGGCTTTTTTCCCCTTTCCGTTCCCTCCCAGGAGGGGGTCACGGTCAGGGCGTTTCTATCGCTCTCACTGTGGCTTCTTCTCGTGGGAGACATCCGCAACAAAGAAAAAAAGAAAAGGACTACAGAGCACATCGAACCCTCAGATCTATTGAAGAAGACTCTGATTCAACAGGTGAGGAGGTGGAGGAGGGAAGCGGGGATATTGATGTCCTATCAGTGGAGATTGCTGACACATGGCTGTAGTCTGCTAACACCATCCTGAGCTTTGGGCTGTCCGCCTTGAAAGGACACGAGTACTGCGAAAAATCTAGGAGGATTGCCACTCAAGCATCATCCAACGTTAATCTTTTTAAGGACAATTTGGAGACAGTCGAGTCCTCGAACTGCATCTGGCTGCACCGCTGATCTTGCTGCAGTCGCAAGAGCCATCCGAGATGCTTCGACCAGCATTCCAGATCCGCCAACCAGAACATAGACAACAATTCTTGGCCCCGAGCCGCCGCACCAGACAGTCTGCAGATGTCCGTCCAGCCTCGCTTGCCGAACTGCCTGCCGCTTAGTTTCCACAGCTGTCTCCTGCCACTCTCTATGTCTCATGGGCTGCAAAGCACAATAGAATCGCCTTGACACTGTCAAGCACCAAGAACTTCTTCAGCACCAGGTACATTGTGGTTCTGCTCCCCTGGTCCTTCTCCGAAGGCCCCTAGAGACAGTTACGACCCTCCCCTTTGGTGTTGAAACCAAATATTCTTGAACTATAAGACTACTTTACCAACTACCCTCCTGTCAGTATCCAGAGTTAATCCCTTTCCTTTGTGAAACTGTTTGTCTTCTGTGTTTCTTTACAGTGTGGGTTGTAATTGTAGTATGCTAGAACTGTCTGTTGTATTAATAGCAAAAATAGATATTTTTATACAACCTTGACTGGACAATTCACTTTTTATCATTGGGTAATAACTGTATTTTCACTGTGTTGCAACTAACCAACAATCAACGACCTTGCAGAGATAAGCCTGCCGCTCCATCCTTGTTACCAAAATTGGACACGGAGGACTTATAATTTACTTGTATTCCAATCTGTTCAGATCCATTCTGGTGTACTAGAGTTGTGGGGTTGATTGATGGTTTAGAAACCGATATTCAACCCTGGACCACTGATGCCCCAGAAGTTGATTAGTCACAGTATCTTCAGTGCAACCTTCATCTCAAACCTTTCTTTCAAATGCCTCTACTTTGCTCTGAGGGAGTTGGGATGGTGCCCCACTGTCCATTCCGAACATGAGCACTGGGATTAAAGTCAAGGCACTCATTTAGATTTGAGCAAACACACATATTTGTTCACCCTTCACCAGGAGTCCTAAACCGGTCCCTCATCGTGCGGAACCCCTGGGACATGGAGGTTTAGATGTGCTCTCCTCTTCTGCATGGCTATGTTACCCTAGCAGTTCCAGCCGCTACTAGAAGGAGGCACTATAGATACTCACTCTGAAGTGGCAATCACCGCCTGCACACCTACAAGGACCCTGCTCCCTGAAAGACAGCAATTATTTATAATGGGTGCAGCATCTCTCTGCTTGACGTACTCACGCCCGGGCTTCTTTGCCATTAACTGCATACAGTGCACAGCCCAGGATCTACAGCATGGGTAGCTAAGCACATGCTCAAACAGGGCCACTCATGGCACATCAACCTCTCCCTGAAGGTCGTCTTAATCGCTGTGACACACGTCCCAGTTCTGTAGCCGGGCCATCACGTAATGCACAGTAATTGGAACTCTCAGGATAAATCTCGAGCACATTACAATGGCCCACATGGAAAAGGACAATATCCTTGAGGCCAAAGAAAAGCAAATCACGATCATTTTTAATATACCCGTCCCCAGAAGGTTCTAGACAGCCCTACTACGGGTGAGCCAATCAGGAAATTGCAGGAACATTAGATGTTCTGGCACCTGACTTTGCCTGGGAAACCAGAACCCTTCACGTTTGCCATGGGGTACCTAGCCAATCAAACATCCTAAAGCAGCCCCTCACAAGGAACATGAAGGGAGTACTCAGGGTTCTCCTGCTCTAAACCTTTATCCCTGAAAGCTCCCGTTCAGACAGTGTGATCCCTGAGTGCTGCAGCGTTACAATGCTTGACATGTCCAGGGAGAGGGATCAAAGCGCACATTCGCACCATACCCCCACAAGGGCGACAAGACGCAGAGCATCTTTTGAAGTCTGCCACATCCCTGCGAGAAAGCTACCCTTAGCATTACTGAAAAAAACTAGATGTGAACGACCCCAACAATTATCATCTGATGCCCAACTTCCATTTTCTGCAGCGCAGCTCATGGGGAATAGTGACAGTTGGGACTCGCCTCATGACACCCAGGCAGGTGTGCGACCATTCAGGAAGACTGGGGAAGCTGTTTGTTTATGAGCAATGAAATGCTAAACTCCCTGGGCTTTAATAAGCTAAAAAAACTCATTCTGTTGGACCTCTCCGCAGCATATGTTACTGTAGACCATGTCCAACTTCTCAGAACTCTCCAGACCTCCATGATGGAAGGGCTCTGGCATGGCAGTTCTCATGATTTAATGATCACTGACCTCCATCCTTCACTCTCTGACTGGGAGAAGCGTGTGCTCCACTCTTCCCTCTTCTTCTTCACTGAGCGCAGGTCAAGGCAGGAGATTATAGCTCTCGATCCTTCGTTCTCAGACTGGGAGAAGCGCATGCTCCAATCTTCCCTCTTCTTCTTCTTCACTGAGCGCAGGTCAAGGCAGGAGATTACAGCTCTCCATCCTTCGTTCTCAGACTATGAGAAGCGCATGCTCCACTCTTCCCTCTTCTTCTTCTTCACTGAGCGCAGGTCAAGGCAGGAGATTACAGCTCTCCATCCTTCGTTTTCAGACTATGAGAAGCGCATGCTCCACTCTTCCCTCTTGCTCTTCACTGAGCACGGGTCAAGGCAAGAGATTACAGCTCTCGATCCTTCGTTCTCAGACTCGGAGAAGCGCGTTGTCATAACGCGACCCTGGACACTGTGGGAAAGATGGAGGCTTACTTAGGCACATTGCGGTCCTTTTACCGTTCTAGTCTTTTCTGGTCTTTTCCCTTTAAAAGGTAGCCACGCCCACAACGCTGTGCGTTGCAACTCGCTTTGTCAGCCTTTCGCTAACTTCGCCTGCTGTGCCGCTCCTCGAGCTTGGTCCTTTGATTTCTTTACTCCTTAGTACCTTGCCCGCTTCTGCCTTCCCTGTGTCTCGGTTCATTCCGTCTCGCGGCCTTCTGTCCGCTCCCTCGTATCTGCTCCCTCTTCCCTTTTGTGCTGGGTTCCGAACTGTTACTTTCCTCCGCGTCCCTTTGCTATTTCTCTCCCGCTTGCTCTCTCTCTCTCTTTTGCTCGATTCCTTACTCTCGTTCACCCGCTTTCGCTCCCGTTCGCTCTCTCTCTCACTCTTTCACTCTCTCTCCCTTTCTTGCGCACTTTCGCTTCTGTTCGTTCTCTCATTTTCCACTCTCTCTCGCTCACCTGTACCAGCTCACACTCTCTCTCTCTCTTACCTGCATAATAGCTGATACCTTCCCTCCTGACTGCTCGTGTGCAGCCTCCGCTTCAGCTTTCCTTGAACGCAGTGGACACTCTTCCAATCCTTTCCGACATCAGCATACCTCGTCCTGTTATACTTGGACTTAAGTACTGTTTGCTGAATTACTATTCATCGGCCTCCTCCACTTCCGACACTCTACCTGCCAGCAAGGACTCCCTATCTAACAGGGTTTTTTCTGCCGTCACTGGCTTTTTCCCTGGCGTCAAGGGACTGGCTCCCCTGGGTTCACCTGACAGCTTGTTCTCACCACTGTCAGGGTGGCCTCAAGCGGAGCCCGTCCCTATCTCTACGAGCGTAAGAAGGACAAGAAGGGAAGGAAGAGTTCCAAGACGGACGAAGATCCGGAGGAGTTCAAGAAGGAGGTGAGAAGAAGACCTAAGACTTCTATCCAGGAGGATTCCTCTAAGGAGTCAGGTGAGGAGTCGTCGGGGGTGGTAGTTTCCGATTCTAACACACGTGCTCCACTCTTCCCTCTTGTTCTTCACTGAGCACGGGTCAAGGCAGGAGATTACTGCTCTCGATCCTTTGTTCTCAGACTAGGAGAAGCGCGTGGTCCACTCTTCCCTCTTGCTCTTCACTGAGCACGGGTCTAGGTAGGAGATTACAGCTCTTAATCCTTCGTTCTCAGACTGGGAGAAGCGCATGGTCCCCTCTTCCCTCTTGCTCTTCACTGAGCACGGGTCAAGGCAAGAGATTACAGCTCTCGATCCTTCACTCTCAGACTGGGAGAAGCGCGTGGTCCACTCTTCACTCTTGCTCTTCACTGAGCACGGGTCAAAGTTGGATACTACAGCTCTCCATCCTTCACTTTCATCCTGGGAGAAACGCATGGTCCATTCTTCCCTCTTGCTCAAGACTGAGCGTGGGTCAAGGCAGGAGACTACAGCTCTCAATCCTTCGCTCTCAGACTGGGAGAAGCGCGTGGTCCACTCTTCACTCTTGCTCTTCACTGAGCACGGGTCAAGGTTGGATACTACAGCTCTCCATCCTTCACTTTCATCCTGGGAGAAACGCATGGTCCATTCTTCCCTCTTGCTCAAGACTGAGCGTGGGTCAAGGCAGGAGAATACAGCTCTCGATCCTTCGTTCTCAGACTGAGAGAAGCGCGTGACCCACTCTTCCCTCTTGCTCTTCACTGAGCACGGGTCAAGGCAGGAGATTACATCTCTCGATCCTTCATTCTCAGACTGGGAGAAGCGCGTGCTCCACTCTTCCCTCTTGCTCATCACTGAGCGTGGGTCAAGGCAGGAGATTACAGCTCTCCATCCTTTGCTCTCTGACTGGGAGAAGCACGTGGTCCACTTTTCCCTCTTGCTCTTCACTGAGCACGGGTCTAGGTAGGAGATTACAGCTCTCGATCCTTCGTTCTCAGACTGGGAGAAGCGCGTGCTCCCCTCTTCCCTCTTGCTCTTCACTGACCACGGGTGAAGGCAGGAGACTACAGCTCTCGATCCTTTGCTCTCAGACTGGGAGAAGCACTGGTCCACTCCCCCCTCTTGCTCATCACTGAGCGCGGGTCAAGGCAGGAGATTACAGCTCTCCATCCTTCGCTCTCAGACTAGGAGAAGCGCGTGGTCCACTCTTCCCTCTTGCTCTTCACTGAGCACGGGTTAGGTAGGAGATTACAGCTCTCGATCCTTCGTTCTCAGACTGCGAGAAGCGCGTGCTCCCCTCTTCCCTCTTGCTCTTCACTGAACACGGGTCAAGGCAGGAGATTACAGCTCTCCATCCTTCGCTCTCAGACTAGGAGAAGCGCGTGGTCCACTCTTCACTCTTGCTCAAGACTGAGCACGGATCAAGGTTGGATACTACAGCTCTCCATCCTTCACTCTCAGACTGGGAGAAGTGCATGGTCCAATCTTCCCTCTTGCTCAAGACTGAGCGTGGGTCATGGCAGGAGACTACAGCTCTCGATCCTTCGTTCTCTGACTGGGAGAAGCAAGTGGTCCACTCTTCCCTCTTGCTCTTCACTGAGCACAGGTCTAGGTAGCAGATTAAAGCTCTCGAACCTTTGTCTCAGACTTGGAGAAGCACGTGGCCCACTCTTCCCTCTTGGTCTTCACTGAGCACGGGTCAAGGCAGGAGACTACAGCTCTCGATCCTTCGCTCTCAGACTGGGAGAAGCGCATGGTCCATTCTTCCCTCTTGCTCAAGACTGAGCATGGATCAAGGCAGGAGATTACAGCTCTCCATCCTTCGTTCTCAGACTAGGAGAAGCGCATGGTCCACTCTTCCCTCTTGCTCTTCACTGAGCACGGGTCAAGGCAGGAGATTACAGCTCTCGATCCTTCGTTCTCAGACTGGGAGAAGCGCGTGCTCCACTCTTCCCTCTTGCTCATCACTGAGCGCGGGTCAAGGCAGGAGACTACAGCTCTCGATCCTTCGTTCTCAGACTGGGAGAAGCGCATGTTCCAGTCTTCTCTCTTGCTCATCACTGAGCGCGGGTCAAGGCAGGAGACTACAGCTCTCGATCCTTCGTTCTCAGACTGGGTGAAGCGCGTGTTCCAGTCTTCTCTCTTGCTCATCACTGAGCGCGGGTCAAGGCAGGAGACTACAGCTCTCGATCCTTTGCTCTCATACTACATGCTCTATTCTTCCCTCTTGCTCTTCAAAAAGGCACACCAACCCTCTTGCCTCACTAAATGAACATTCCTCATCAAAATATTTCTGACAACTCCCACATTGCCTTCGACATAAAGATTAATCTCCGCTGCCCCAGACAGTTTTTATTGATAATAACAACCCCTACCTCAGAGCTGCATCTGCAACCCTACCATTTACCATTTAAATGTCTCCTTATTGCAGCTGGGAGGGTACACACCTATGAAGTATTCTCGACCACCTCTTTCACACCCCAAACACATAAAATAACTTGAAAAGTGCATTTCCATCGCCAAAGGCTAAGAAAAATTACATGATGCCTAGAAACGACTCCAAAGGCCTAGTTATCCCAGCCCTGGGTAACCTCGATTACTGCAACTGCTTCTATGCCGGCTTGAACAAATTATCAATGCATCAACGTCCAGAACAGCGCATATCGAATGATTTAACTATGGAACTCCATCTCACTGGGCCCTAAACCTTTGCAGTGGCTTCCAGTAGAATTGAAGATGGTTTTTAAAAGACTCTGCAACTATCACCAGAATCTTCACCCCACAGGACCTAGATACCCGCCCTGATATCTGCAGGTATGTCATGCCAGTCGCACCATGAGATCAGTGGGAGAGAAGTCACAGCACATCGTGATGTCCAGGTCACAGACCTCAATACTAGCAGGCCTGACCCAGCCTCCTGAGCTTCATAAAATGGAGACCCCCCTAGGAGGGCCTTGGGATCCCCTGTTCATAAGAGCACTGGTGAAGCAGAAGACAGTGGCAACATGCACTTGATCAAAAGCAAGTGGTCTTGTTTTGTGCACAAATCACCTAACCATGGGGGAGGCGGAGACAAGCATTCCAGAAAGGAATTAACAAAGTTAATTGGAAAATGCTGTCTAGCAGCCCTCCACATGAAAAGGCAACTGGGAGAGGTGCTGTTCTGGCAGGAGGTTTTCAGCCCCTTTATTGAGTGGGTGAAGTAGTACAGTGGACCGCTAAACTGAGACCGACATGTAACATGCTTGGTTGTGGAGGGCCTCTGCCTTGGCTCGTACTCTCTGATATGATTGACAGTAAAACATTGTTTAACAATCTTTAACTCAGTAAGTAGATGGGGGATTTCTTATGACCTGTTCATCGGAGAGAGGGACTCACTCTCCACAGTCTCACAGATCACAACGAGAGGTCGGACTTGGGTGGAAAGAAGAAACACCCTGAAGCTGGAGCATTGTCAGTTCTAAGTCAGCGTTCAGTGGATTTATTGAAACAATAGTTGGTTCTTAGAATAAGCAACGTGCCGGTGATGTGGAGTCAGCTGGTCAACTCAAGTGCTTGGGCAGTCTCTGAACCTTTTTTTAACATCTCCATGGGAGGTCTGCATACCCAAGATGGGCAGTGGTAAAGGACTTGCAAAGCTCTGTATGGTGCGCACATAGAAGAAACCCCAAAGCGCGCAGCTCTGGTGCCGCAATTTATTGCCCTGAGTACATACACAGCACACCACTTTGCCAGACATTTGTCAGTGTCCATTATGAAAACGAGGAGCTCCAAGGGAGATCTCCCAGAAAATGTTGAGAGAATGCCTAAGACATGATTTTACCACATGACTCCATATCACTGGAGGAACCATGCCCCAGTCTAGGGCCTTTGGTTCTCAAGCAATTGCATTCTGGGATTTGTAGACTTAGTCCACCTCAATTGAATAAAGTGGGCCCAATTAAAACGAATTAAAAACGAAAGCCTGGGACAGGGAAAAACTGCCTGTAGTGACATGGAGTCCTGTGACAACGTTACGAACACCGCCTCCATGTCCTGCAAACAGTGTCCTTCATCTCCTCAAGGAGACCACGCCCTGGACAAGGTGGAAACCTTGGTCTACATTCAAGAAATCACCTAACGGGACGGCATCTCTGCCCATTTCATAGCCTAAAAGGACCTACTTCTATCAAGCCGCAGGCCTTCTCAATGTCGGTTTACATGATCGAACCCTACCGCACCATCCCTTACCTGCAGCCAGTTGCCCCTGTATTGATCTCAGTGAAACCGCATCACTAAAATGCAACATGTGGAGGTGTGGTAAGTGAATTCCATCATAGACAGCAGGTGGTGCAGATTGTGGGATGGAGGGTTCCTGCGTGAAGACAGGATACAACCCTGTCATCAAGACACCTTCATTGTCTCCCAGATAACACTTGCCCTTGTGGACAATGGACCCTACTGAAGGAGTCCGACGGTCCTTGCAGAAGTGAGCATCCATCACAAAAGGATGGGTCTGCCAGCCTGCATACAAGCACAACATATGTGTGGCATCATATGATCTTGAGCAAATTCCAATACGTGATTGCGATAGCCCATCGTCCTCACACGCCGCTAGCGTATGCCTGCAGTACCAATGTGTGTGTACAGGTGGGGACTGGAGCGGAAACGGGGGCTCAGAGGGGAGGAAGACGTGTAGTCACCCTACTACTCAGCACCATGAAAAGGAAACACCAAGAACTGAAACTAGAATGGAGGATCAATAACAACTGCAGAAAAAAATTCTAATGTCAACAATATATCCGGTCAGACAAAAAGGAAATACAAAAAGCAAAAAGAAAAGACTATGACAACCGAATCTTCAAAGCACCAAACACCCAAAAACGAGCTCTTTAAAATCATAAATGAAATAAAAAACCCACCTGGCTGCAACAACATACCAATATCATGGAAGAAATTATGCAATGATCTAGCAGACCATTTCAGAAACAAAATCATTGCCATTCAACAGACCATACAAAACAGACCATGCGAAAAAACTATGGAACCCACCTACCCCCATGAGGAATGCTCAAACTCAGGAGCTTCCCACAAATATCAGTGGAGATTTTTCTCAAACTGGTAAATCAAAGCAACAAAACAGGTTCCCCTGCAGGCCCCTGCACCCCCGGACATCTACAAATCAATCCTCTCACAAGGAACACCCATGGAATAACACAGGAATGTCTTCAACCTTTCAATCTCAACAGGGAAAGTGCCACAATCTTTCAAATTAGCATACATCAGGCCGCTACTCAAAGATACAGCAGGAAACATGGAGGACCTATGCAATTACACACCCATCTCCAACATCCCGTACCCAACTAAACTGCCTGATACATACATATATAGAACAACCCGATAATTCATAGAAGACCACCGCCTACTAGACCAGGGACAAGTAGGCTTGAGACCAATGAGAGGAACGGAATCAGCACTCCTCTCAATATGGGATGACCTAAAGGCAAACACGGATTCTGACAACAGCACCGCTTTGATACTTCTTGACCTCTCTGCGGCATTTGACACAGTTAACCATGACATCCTCATCACGAGATTGGAAGAATTTGGAATCTCCAACCGTGCCATACTATGGATCAAATCCTTCCTTACGAACAGAACTGAGACCATATGGATCAAACCTTTCAAATCCAACCCAAGAGAATCCTCATGTGGAGTACCACAAGGATCATCCTTCACCCCATTATTATTCAACATCCACCTCTCTCAACTAATCAAGATCATCAAAAGATGTGGCCTCACCTGCCACAGCTATCCTGAGGATACACAAATAGTCTACAAAATACAAGACACTCAAGAAGAAAACACAACGTTCGAGAACTCCCTTTGTGAAATATACAACTGGACAAGCTCGAATTACCTCAAGCTCAACCCAAGCAAAACAGAAATAATGATCATCACAAAAAATGGAGGAGACACCACTACATCCCCTGGGCAAGGGAACTCGGTACAACCCCAGGCCCATCGTCGATTGTAAAAAACCTGTGAGTCTTGATGGACAACAAACTTACTCTAGAGCCCCAAGTAAATGCTCTAATCAAGAAATGCTGCTTTCTCCTGCAAGCAGTAAAAAGGACCCTACCGTTCCTGTCATTCGCCAACAAAACACTCACTGTCATCGCTCTCGACATGTTCTGAGTAGACTACGCCAATAGCCTATATCTGGGCATGCCCGAACAACTTTTAAGAAAACTACAACGCATGCAAAATGCGGCAGCCACAATACTCCTCAAACTACCCTGAAGAGAACACATCACATCATCCCTGAAAACACTCTACTGGCTACGAATAAAACACCAAATCAAGTTCAAATCAATGTGCATTATGCACAGAGTAATCCATGACCAAGGCACAGAGTTCCTAGGAGACAAATGAAGCCTACATCGCCCAACAAGGACTCTCAGGTCAAGCAGCAACATCCGCCTGGAACCAAAACCCTACAACAAAAGAAAATTCAGAGGATCCTCTTTCTCTCACCTCACCCCAGAAACTTGGAACCAGCTGCCAAAGAACATACGTAATACAAGAAATCACCTGCTATTCAGAAAAATACCCAAATCCTGGCTGTTCAACCCATAACCAGAAGAATGTCCATGGGGGCTTATACACCGCTGAAACACTGCTGATAAAAGAAACCGGTCCTCCCAAGCCCGCTAATCTATCGCCCACAAACAGAAGTTAAGGAAGAACAATTGACGTCTTATCAATTTACCAACTTAGAGATAGATATGACATATCGATACAATAGAAGGAACACAGATAGATCGGGATGGAAGGGCAATGACGATATATCAATAACACCTTGGCCTACATATTACACACAGGCAACAATAGACCACCAAGAGGAAAGGATAGCAAGGGATTGGGTGACTGCTCATTTACAGCACCAATACCAGAGTGGAGGACAAAACACACCCCTTCCAATCACACTAAGCTCAAAAACATCACAACTGGGAACGTGCCACGTAATCACTCATATAATTATACAGCCAGTAAAGAAAAGTGAAAATATGACTACCGATTGGACAACCGGATACATAGAACAAGATTTATAAGGTCTAAGATGTATAACCCACTAACCCTATGCTCAAATCTCTGCATACTCAACTCACAGGAAAATCCACACAACCATCTTCTCATTCAGTAAACCGCACGCACTTCACCACAACGCAACAACAAACAAACAACACATAAACCGCATCAACAGCACATAAGGTCTACCATTGGTCCGATGCTCACACCAAAGCTCAGTACACAGTGAAAACCGAACTGAAGCTGCCAACAGCACACCACGTCTCTCACCTTCCTACCCCCTCTTCAACTGACTAAGCCACCCCGCCTTCTTGATTGGTACAACTACCTTTAACATTAAAAACAATAACAGCTCACAGCCTTCGGACACACTGCAGAGGCGGATGTGCCCATTCATCGACCATCTTAATGCATAACACCTGTGTCCAGATGAGTGCCGCACAGCATATTCCTGGGGCTTGGGTCAGTAAAGGGCATATGACAGATACATAAGCCAGTGAGTAACTGTGGGCGCTTCAGTGAGTCGGGGAAGGAAGGAGAGACTGGACTGCTAAAGTATGCCACGCAGGCCAGGGGAGATCGGCACACACAGTATCTTTGCTTTACACGCGTGTAAGCCGATCTTGTGAATGAGCCGACAAGCGGATGTCTGTGCAAGTGGGATTTAATAGCCTCGCCGCCAATCAATTCCAGACATTGCCCTTCAGGCGGCCAGGCAATATTCGGAGGTCTTCCTTTCTCTGCCCACTTCAAGATCAATGGAATTGTGCCGGGTCGCCACATCCGCTTCTTTGTACTGTTCTTTTTTTACTCCGCGCATGTATTTATTGCACATTTCTGGGTTTCGAGTTTTTATATGTTACCCTTCCCTTCAGATTACCAACACTTCCGGTGAAATGTCAAATTATGTTATAATCTAAGGGCTACTTAAAGTGTTGATTCAATTTAATATTTAGATGCAACTCCACTAATATATTTCTACGGGACAAGAAAATAAATGACGAGTCATTTGAAGAGAGTGAATAAAAGGTGTCATGTTTACCAAACACATTGGTACTCATTTCATCAATTTTGGATTAGGCACACTAGGACTTAAAATCGGTAGGCTGCAGGTTGCACATAGACATGTATGTCTATGTCATGGGCTGACTGGTGATGCGTTTCCGGCACTTCTCGCTTTTGTCTCCCAAGCTGCAGATCAGATGATGAACAGTTAAATCCAGCAAAGAACCAAGGTTTCCTCCAGCGCCCTGAAGCGTGTGTCCACGTCTCACAGCGCTGTCACCCGAGAATGTAACTTCTTACCTCCAGTTGCACTGATCGCCAGCATCATGGAAGAAAAGGCTGCACTTCTGAGTGGGACCTTAGTGTAAGAGCAAAGAAAGAGCTGGAGACCGAGCAGGCCTATAGTGTTGCGGCGGGCATGGAAATGGGCAAATTGGGTATGGTTGTTGGTGTTTAGCTGCTCTCATTGGGTATTTATCCACAAGCAAATGAATCTTTGGAGCACTTTTGAAAAGCCTGACAAGTAGTCATTTGTACTGTGGTAGCTAGTGCCTTAGTGGTCTCCTGGCACCATGTCATGCCCTACGCCCATACTGGGCATATGCCAAGTGTTTCATTGTGCTGCTGATCCATAAGCAGGGTTAAAGTTTAAGGTACACGTTGAGGGTACACTAAACATGTGTATTGGTTCTTCAGAGGGTGGACTCAGTCTCCCCAGCTAGAATGAGCAACATTGAAAGTCTTCCTTGAATCTAAGAATGTAAACCCACATCAGGGATCGAACCACTGCAGTATGTAACCTGATGAAAAATGACAAACAACTGAAGGTGAAATGTGGCATTCCGGTACTGCATGTTTCAGGGAAAACATTTGTATTGGTTCTTGGAGTTTAAACCACGCACACCTTTTAACGTTTTCAAAAACACTATTAGAAGAAAACATCCACTCTTGGTTTTGTGTGTGTGCTGATTTTATGAAAGGCAAATGCCATCCGTCCTGTGCAATTTGGGTGGTTATGCAAAGCCAATTTAATGATATGTTCATATTTCACCTTGATATGCTCATTTCTGGTGACATCCTATTGCGTTTGTTGATGCGTCCCCCCACTTTTACTTTTAGGACTTGACCATTGAAGAAGAGCTCAACACTCTCCTCTTCCAGGAACGGCTCGTCCCTTACGCCAGGGCCTCCACACCCTGCATTCTCCACCTAGCCTGAGACTGGGTGATCTGCTCCTTCATCTCCTCCCCTGGTTGCTTGTAGAACCCTTTCTGCCAATTTGCCCTCCCTCACCCTTTGTGATCAGCCACTCCCTCGTATCTCCACTTGTCTCATCGTGCAGTACCCCCTTTAACTTGCAAAGCGATCCATTGCTTCCTGAAGCTAGGCCCATGCTCAATAACTACCATACTAACATTAACAATAACAGTTCTAATAATATTCCAGTGGGTGCCAGCAGGTGCTCCCCCTGGGATCTGTAGCCCCACTTCCGCAGCAGCTGCTCTTACCACCTCTGTTGGGAAGGTGAGTTGGTGACAGCGCTGATGTGGCGGCAGAAAGATCAATTTCCGCCTTGTGTATTGCACCATGCTCTGCAATTAATATCATTTTTCAAACAATTTTCTAAACTTTCTCCCAGATTTTCCAATTTTCAATTCTCTTCAGGGAAATAGGGTTCACACTTTTGGGGGGAAAGCTTTGCGCCATGTTGTGGAAAATTGCCCAAATTTGAGTGATGTGGGATCTATCACCTTCTGTTCAATGCAGAAGCGATTTGTGTTAGAGCCTGCCAGGGAGGGAAGGCCGGAGGCAGCAGGGGAGGCTGCAGTCACTTCTTTATTGCAGGGATGCAGGAATTAGGTAAGTGGTGATCCACAGGTAAGTGTGAAGACAGAATACTCCAAGTGTCATTCCTGGAGCTCTCACTCCAGCACACTCCCATCACCCACTCATCACTCCACCAGGCATGTGCGACATCACCACTCCAGTCACACTGACACCCAAGCCTGGGAGATAGACTCTCCCCCTTCGCCCCCTGAAAGGCACACAACACACAACACCACACACAAGCTCGCTCGAGTACACATACTCACAGATTCACACCCACGATCAAGCACTGACCAATGCAAGCACCACCTTAAATTCCCCCACACAGCATGCAACACCCTACACAACCACAGCACCCACTCTCTTCCCCCAATCACGAAAGAAGGTAATAAGGTCACAAAGCAGCTTATGGGCACCTGCAAAGACACCCCCGCCTACCAGTAAATAGAGGAGGTGTACACAGGGTCAACCAGTACAACACTGATCAAGACAACTACAACTAGTAATGATGGCTAGACATGGGTGCAGGGTCAATATCCACAGCGCACAACATGACACCCGCCAATGCCAAGGATGATAAGGCAAACATACAGGGTCTAGACCACAGATCAGACACAGTGGCCAGGCTAAAACACAGCAAACACAAACAGGACCCCCGCAGTCACTAATGCTGGCGAGGATACAGATGCCGGGTCAAAAGCCAACATTGTGGCAAGAACCTACAGTCAAGGTAACCCCAGGGGTTAAGGAAGCGGAAACACGGCACATTCAATTTCAGCAACCCACACAAGGTCAGCCACTGTGCCGTACATACATGGGTATGGGAGCAAGGTGAAGAAACCCAACCAAGGATGCCAACACTGGGAGCAGTGCCCTGCTGCAATGCTTCCTGAACATCTTGGAGCAGAAAACGTTGCAGCATCTCCTGCCCCAAGGAACGGAATTGGGTGGCGTGGGGGGGCATGATCACAAAACTGCTCAACAACTCAAAGCAAGAACAACAAAAAACAACGATGGCTCGACTAGAACCACAACGCCTGTCCTAAAGCACAGAAACACTGAAAGCTTGGGGTGGGGTGTGGGGCTGATTAGCTTCTACCGAGCAACAACAATGGCCACATACATAAATCCACCCCCCCGTACCCTCTCAGGAGAGAACACCAGCACAGGGTGGACTGGGAACCACAAGTGGCCTTGTAAATGTGTTTCATATTAGAGCATGCTAGCAAGGCCAACAACTTTAAATAGGGTTTTCCCCCCACAAGTGTTATGGCCCTGTGCCTCTTATGGGTTTTGACTTAGGTTAATCCATGTGCTGCCTTGTCATGTAAAATAATCTTAGACATGTTGCAGCATGTGGGGCTAATAACATTTGGTGGCTATCCCATGTGAAAACATCACTTCTGTCAATCAATGCCCTCTATTGGTTTAATAAGCCTGACTTACTAGACTATGGGCCTCATTGCAAGTTGGCCAGTCTGGAAATAAAGTGCCGGTGAAAATGTTTATCTGCACCTTTTCGGACCAGCCAACTCCATATCTGCCGGTAGGGGCTCTGATAATCCGACAGGCTGACCCTGCCGGTAGATCAGGCCCCTATTGGCAGATTAATGCTTGAATCACTGGCACTGTTACTAACGTGCCAGTGATTTGGGAAACCTCATTCCATGGGACTCCATGGAGTGGGGAGTTATCGGCTTCTCCACTGCCTGTAATATCAAAGTAACACAAGGATATCAGGCGGCGGGATGCCAGGATACCAAAATTAGCCCCTAATCTCTAAAGGGAAGGAGAAGGCACTTTTAATCAATAGTCCGAGGTATGCAGAGAAAATAAGCAATCAGAAAAGCCTGCAGATAGGCCGCATTCCAAAATGTCGACTCCCAGTAGACTAGAATCTTAGCTGGAAGAATGTCGTCTCCCAGTAGATTAGAATCTTAGCGGGAAGAATGTCGTTTCCCAGTAGATTCGAATCTTAGCTGGAAGAATGTCCACTCCTAGTAGATTAGAATCTTAGCTGGAAGAATGTCGTCTCCCTGTAGATTTGAATCTTAGCTGGAAGAATGTTGTCTCCCAGTAGATACGAATCTTAGCTCGAAGAATGTCATCTCCCAGTAGATTAGAATCATATCTGGAAGAATGTCATCTCCCAGTAGATTCTAATCTTAGCTGGAAGTATGTCATCTCCCAGTAGATATGAATCTTAGCTGGAAGAATGTTGTCTCCCAGTAGATTAGAATCATAGCTGGAAGAATGTCGTCTCTCAGTAGATTCGAATCTTAGATGGAAGAATGTCGTCTCCCAGTAGATTCGCATTTTAGCTGGAAGAATGTCATCTCCCAGAAGATATGAATCTTAGCTGGAAGAATGTCGTCTCCCAGTAGATTAGAATCATAGCTGGAAGTATGTCGTCTCCCAGTAGATACGAATTTTAGCTAGAAGAATGTCGTCTCCCAGTAGATTCGAAACTTAGCTGGAAGAATGTAGTCTTTCAGTAGATTTGAATCTTACCTGGAAGAATGTCGTCTCCCAGTAGATTCGAATCTTAGCTGGAAGAATGTCATCTCTCAGTAGATTTGAATCTTAGCTGGAAGAATGTCGTCTCCCAGTAGATTTGAATCTTAGCTGGAAGAATGTCGTCTCCCAGTAGATTCGAATCTTAGCTGGAAGAATGTCGTCTCCCTGTAGATTTGAATCTTAGCTGGAAGAATGTTGTCTCTCAGTAAATTCGAATCTTAGCTGGAAGAATGTTGTCTCCCAGTAGATTTGAATCTTAGCTGGAAGAATGCCGTCTCTCAGTAGATTTGAATCTTAGCTGGAAGAATGTCTTCTCTCAGTAGATTCGAATCTTAGCTGGAAGAATGTCATCTCTCAGTAGATTCGAATCTTAGCTGGAAGAATGTCTTCTCCCAGTAGATTAGAATCTTAGCTGGAAGAATGTCGTCTCTCAGTAGATTCGAATCTTAGCTGGAAGAATGTCATCTCCCAGTAGATTAGAATCATAGCTGGAAGAATGTCATCTCCCAGTAGATTCTAATCTTAGCTGGAAGTATGTCGTCTCCCAGTAAATATGAATCTTAGCTGGAAGAATGTCGTCTCCCAGTAGATTAGAATCATAGCTGGAAGGATGTTGTCTGTCAGTAGATTCAAATCTTAGCTGGAAGAATGTCGTCTCCCAGCAGATTTGAATCTTAGCTGGAAGAATGTTGTCTCCCAGTAGATACGAATTTTAGCTGGAAGAATGTCGTCTCCCAGTAGATTAGAATCATAGCTGGAAGAATGTCGTCTCCCAGTAGATTCTAATCTTAGCTGGAAGTATGTCGTCTCCCAGTAGATACGAATCTTAGCTGGAAGAATGTAGTCTTTCAGTAGATTTGAATCTTAGCTGGAAGAATGTAGTCTTTCAGTAGATTTGAATCTTACCTGGAAGAATGTCGTCTCCCAGTAGATTAGAATCTTAGCTGGAAGAATGTCGTCTCTCAGTAGATTTGAATCTTAGTTGGAAGAATGTCGTCTCCCAGTAGATTCGAATCTTAGCTGGAAGAATGTCTTCTCCCAGTAGATTTGAATCTTAGCTGGAAGAATGTAGTCTTTCAGTAGATTTGAATCTTACCTGGAAGAATGTCGTCTCCCAGTAGATTAGAATCTTAGCTGGAAGAATGTCGTCTCTCAGTAGATTCTAATCTTAGCTGGAAGTATGTCGTCTCCCAGTAAATACGAATCTTAGCTGGAAGAATGTTGTCTCCCAGTAGATTAGAATCATAGCTGGAAGAATGTTGTCTCTCAGTAGATTCAAATCTTAGCTGGAAGAATGTCGTCTCCAAGTAGATTTGAATCTTAGCTGGAAGAATGTTGTCTCCCAGTAGATACGAATCTTAGCTGGAAGAATGTCGTCTCCCAGTAGATTAGAATCATAGCTGGAAGAATGTCGTCTCCCAGTAGATTCTAATCTTAGCTGGAAGTATGTTGTCTCCCAGTAGATACGAATCTTAGCTGGAAGAATGTCGTCTCCCAGTAGATTCGAATCTTAGCTGGAAGAATGTCATCTCCCAGTAGATTTGAATCTTAGCTGGAAGAATGTAGTCTTTCAGTAGATTTGAATCTTACCTGGAAGAATGTCGTCTCCCAGTAGATTAGAATCATAGCTGGAAGAATGTCGTCTCCCAGTAGATTCTAATCTTAGCTGGAAGTATGTTGTCTCCCAGTAGATACGAATCTTAGCTGGAAGAATGTCGTCTCCCAGTAGATTAGAATCTTAGCTGGAAGAATGTCGTCTCTCAGTAGATTTGAATCTTAGCTGGAAGAATGTCGTCTCCCAGTAGATTCAAATATTAGATGGAAGAATGTCTTCTCCCAGTACATTAGAATATTAGCTGGAAGAATGTTGTCTCCCAGTAGATTTGAATCTTAGCTGGAAGAATGCCGTCTCTCAGTAGATTCAAATCTTAGCTGGAAGAATGTGATCTCTCAGTAGAAATCTCAGCAGATTCGAATCTTAGCTTGAAGAATGTTGTCTCTCAGTAGATTCGAATCTTAGCTGGAAGAATGTCTTCTCTCAGTAGATTCGAATCTTAGCTGGAAGAATGTCATCTCTCAGTAGATTCGAATCTTAGCTGGAAGAAGGTCGTCTCAGTAGATTCGAATCTTAGCTGGAAGAATGTCTTCTCTCAGTAGATTCGAATCTTAGCTAGAAGAATGTCATCTCTCAGTAGATTCGAATCTTAGCTGGAAGAATGTCTTCTCCCAGTAGATTAGAATCTTAGCTGGAAGAATGTCGTCTCCCAGTAGATTTGAATCTTAGCTGGAAGAATGCCGTCTCTCAGTAGATTCAAATCTTAGCTGGAAGAATGTGATCTCTCAGTAGAAATCTCAGCAGATTCGAATCTTAGCTGGAAGAATGTTGTCTCTCAGTAGATTCGAATCTTAGCTGGAGGAATGTCTTCTCTCAGTAGATTCGAATCTTAGCTGGAAGAATGTCCACTCCTAGTAGATTAGAATCTTAGCTGGAAGAATGTCGTCTCCCTGTAGATTTGAATCTTAGCTGGAAGAATGTTGTCTCCCAGTAGATACGAATCTTCGCTCGAAGAATGTCATCTCCCAGTAGATTAGAATCATATCTGGAAGAATGTCATCTCCCAGTAGATTCTAATCTTAGCTGGAAGTATGTCATCTCCCAGTAGATATGAATCTTAGCTGGAAGAATGTTGTCTCCCAGTAGATTAGAATCATAGCTGGAAGAATGTCGTCTCTCAGTAGATTCGAATCTTAGATGGAAGAATGTCGTCTCCCAGTAGATTCGCATTTTAGCTGGAAGAATGTCATCTCCCAGAAGATATGAATCTTAGCTGGAAGAATGTCGTCTCCCAGTAGATTAGAATCATAGCTGGAAGTATGTCGTCTCCCAGTAGATACGAATTTTAGCTAGAAGAATGTCGTCTCCCAGTAGATTCGAAACTTAGCTGGAAGAATGTAGTCTTTCAGTAGATTTGAATCTTACCTGGAAGAATGTCGTCTCCCAGTAGATTCGAATCTTAGCTGGAAGAATGTCATCTCTCAGTAGATTTGAATCTTAGCTGGAAGAATGTCGTCTCCCAGTAGATTTGAATCTTAGCTGGAAGAATGTCGTCTCCCTGTAGATTTGAATCTTAGCTGGAAGAATGTTGTCTCTCAGTAAATTCGAATCTTAGCTGGAAGAATGTTGTCTCCCAGTAGATTTGAATCTTAGCTGGAAGAATGCCGTCTCTCAGTAGATTTGAATCTTAGCTGGAAGAATGTCTTCTCTCAGTAGATTCGAATCTTAGCTGGAAGAATGTCATCTCTCAGTAGATTCGAATCTTAGCTGGAAGAATGTCTTCTCCCAGTAGATTAGAATCTTAGCTGGAAGAATGTCGTCTCTCAGTAGATTCGAATCTTAGCTGGAAGAATGTCATCTCCCAGTAGATTAGAATCATAGCTGGAAGAATGTCATCTCCCAGTAGATTCTAATCTTAGCTGGAAGTATGTCGTCTCCCAGTAAATACGAATCTTAGCTGGAAGAATGTCGTCTCCCAGTAGATTAGAATCATAGCTGGAAGAATGTCATCTCCCAGTAGATTCTAATCTTAGCTGGAAGTATGTCGTCTCCCAGTAAATATGAATCTTAGCTGGAAGAATGTCGTCTCCCAGTAGATTAGAATCATAGCTGGAAGGATGTTGTCTGTCAGTAGATTCAAATCTTAGCTGGAAGAATGTCGTCTCCCAGCAGATTTGAATCTTAGCTGGAAGAATGTAGTCTTTCAGTAGATTTGAATCTTACCTGGAAGAATGTCGTCTCCCAGTAGATTAGAATCTTAGCTGGAAGAATGTCGTCTCTCAGTAGATTTGAATCTTAGTTGGAAGAATGTCGTCTCCCAGTAGATTCGAATCTTAGCTGGAAGAATGTCTTCTCCCAGTAGATTTGAATCTTAGCTGGAAGAATGTAGTCTTTCAGTAGATTTGAATCTTACCTGGAAGAATGTCGTCTCCCAGTAGATTAGAATCTTAGCTGGAAGAATGTCGTCTCTCAGTAGATTCTAATCTTAGCTGGAAGTATGTCGTCTCCCAGTAAATACGAATCTTAGCTGGAAGAATGTTGTCTCCCAGTAGATTAGAATCATAGCTGGAAGAATGTTGTCTCTCAGTAGATTCAAATCTTAGCTGGAAGAATGTCGTCTCCAAGTAGATTTGAATCTTAGCTGGAAGAATGTTGTCTCCCAGTAGATACGAATCTTAGCTGGAAGAATGTCGTCTCCCAGTAGATTAGAATCATAGCTGGAAGAATGTCGTCTCCCAGTAGATTCTAATCTTAGCTGGAAGTATGTTGTCTCCCAGTAGATACGAATCTTAGCTGGAAGAATGTCGTCTCCCAGTAGATTCGAATCTTAGCTGGAAGAATGTCATCTCCCAGTAGATTTGAATCTTAGCTGGAAGAATGTAGTCTTTCAGTAGATTTGAATCTTACCTGGAAGAATGTCGTCTCCCAGTAGATTAGAATCATAGCTGGAAGAATGTCGTCTCCCAGTAGATTCTAATCTTAGCTGGAAGTATGTTGTCTCCCAGTAGATACGAATCTTAGCTGGAAGAATGTCGTCTCCCAGTAGATTAGAATCTTAGCTGGAAGAATGTCGTCTCTCAGTAGATTTGAATCTTAGCTGGAAGAATGTCGTCTCCCAGTAGATTCAAATATTAGATGGAAGAATGTCTTCTCCCAGTACATTAGAATATTAGCTGGAAGAATGTTGTCTCCCAGTAGATTTGAATCTTAGCTGGAAGAATGCCGTCTCTCAGTAGATTCAAATCTTAGCTGGAAGAATGTGATCTCTCAGTAGAAATCTCAGCAGATTCGAATCTTAGCTTGAAGAATGTTGTCTCTCAGTAGATTCGAATCTTAGCTGGAAGAATGTCTTCTCTCAGTAGATTCGAATCTTAGCTGGAAGAATGTCATCTCTCAGTAGATTCGAATCTTAGCTGGAAGAAGGTCGTCTCAGTAGATTCGAATCTTAGCTGGAAGAATGTCTTCTCTCAGTAGATTCGAATCTTAGCTAGAAGAATGTCATCTCTCAGTAGATTCGAATCTTAGCTGGAAGAATGTCTTCTCCCAGTAGATTAGAATCTTAGCTTGAAGAATGTCGTCTCCCAGTAGATTTGAATCTTAGCTGGAAGAATGCCGTCTCTCAGTAGATTCAAATCTTAGCTGGAAGAATGTGATCTCTCAGTAGAAATCTCAGCAGATTCGAATCTTAGCTGGAAGAATGTTGTCTCTCAGTAGATTCGAATCTTAGCTGGAGGAATGTCTTCTCTCAGTAGATTCGAATCTTAGCTGGAAGAATGTCCACTCCTAGTAGATTAGAATCTTAGCTGGAAGAATGTCGTCTCCCTGTAGATTTGAATCTTAGCTGGAAGAATGTTGTCTCCCAGTAGATACGAATCTTCGCTCGAAGAATGTCATCTCCCAGTAGATTAGAATCATATCTGGAAGAATGTCATCTCCCAGTAGATTCTAATCTTAGCTGGAAGTATGTCATCTCCCAGTAGATATGAATCTTAGCTGGAAGAATGTTGTCTCCCAGTAGATTAGAATCATAGCTGGAAGAATGTCGTCTCTCAGTAGATTCGAATCTTAGATGGAAGAATGTCGTCTCCCAGTAGATTCGCATTTTAGCTGGAAGAATGTCATCTCCCAGAAGATATGAATCTTAGCTGGAAGAATGTCGTCTCCCAGTAGATTAGAATCATAGCTGGAAGTATGTCGTCTCCCAGTAGATACGAATTTTAGCTAGAAGAATGTCGTCTCCCAGTAGATTCGAAACTTAGCTGGAAGAATGTAGTCTTTCAGTAGATTTGAATCTTACCTGGAAGAATGTCGTCTCCCAGTAGATTCGAATCTTAGCTGGAAGAATGTCATCTCTCAGTAGATTTGAATCTTAGCTGGAAGAATGTCGTCTCCCAGTAGATTTGAATCTTAGCTGGAAGAATGTCGTCTCCCAGTAGATTCGAATCTTAGCTGGAAGAATGTCGTCTCCCTGTAGATTTGAATCTTAGCTGGAAGAATGTTGTCTCTCAGTAAATTCGAATCTTAGCTGGAAGAATGTTGTCTCCCAGTAGATTTGAATCTTAGCTGGAAGAATGCCGTCTCTCAGTAGATTTGAATCTTAGCTGGAAGAATGTCTTCTCTCAGTAGATTCGAATCTTAGCTGGAAGAATGTCATCTCTCAGTAGATTCGAATCTTAGCTGGAAGAATGTCTTCTCCCAGTAGATTAGAATCTTAGCTGGAAGAATGTCGTCTCTCAGTAGATTCGAATCTTAGCTGGAAGAATGTCATCTCCCAGTAGATTAGAATCATAGCTGGAAGAATGTCATCTCCCAGTAGATTCTAATCTTAGCTGGAAGTATGTCGTCTCCCAGTAAATACGAATCTTAGCTGGAAGAATGTCGTCTCCCAGTAGATTAGAATCAAAGCTGGAAGGATGTTGTCTGTCAGTAGATTCAAATCTTAGCTGGAAGAATGTCGTCTCCCAGCAGATTTGAATCTTAGCTGGAAGAATGTTGTCTCCCAGTAGATACGAATTTTAGCTGGAAGAATGTCGTCTCCCAGTAGATTAGAATCATAGCTGGAAGAATGTCGTCTCCCAGTAGATTCTAATCTTAGCTGGAAGTATGTCGTCTCCCAGTAGATACGAATCTTAGCTGGAAGAATGTAGTCTTTCAGTAGATTTGAATCTTAGCTGGAAGAATGTAGTCTTTCAGTAGATTTGAATCTTACCTGGAAGAATGTCGTCTCCCAGTAGATTAGAATCTTAGCTGGAAGAATGTCGTCTCTCAGTAGATTTGAATCTTAGTTGGAAGAATGTCGTCTCCCAGTAGATTCGAATCTTAGCTGGAAGAATGTCTTCTCCCAGTAGATTTGAATCTTAGCTGGAAGAATGTAGTCTTTCAGTAGATTTGAATCTTACCTGGAAGAATGTCGTCTCCCAGTAGATTAGAATCTTAGCTGGAAGAATGTCGTCTCTCAGTAGATTCTAATCTTAGCTGGAAGTATGTCGTCTCCCAGTAAATACGAATCTTAGCTGGAAGAATGTTGTCTCCCAGTAGATTAGAATCATAGCTGGAAGAATGTTGTCTCTCAGTAGATTCAAATCTTAGCTGGAAGAATGTCGTCTCCAAGTAGATTTGAATCTTAGCTGGAAGAATGTTGTCTCCCAGTAGATACGAATCTTAGCTGGAAGAATGTCGTCTCCCAGTAGATTAGAATCATAGCTGGAAGAATGTCGTCTCCCAGTAGATTCTAATCTTAGCTGGAAGTATGTTGTCTCCCAGTAGATACGAATCTTAGCTGGAAGAATGTCGTCTCCCAGTAGATTCGAATCTTAGCTGGAAGAATGTCATCTCCCAGTAGATTTGAATCTTAGCTGGAAGAATGTAGTCTTTCAGTAGATTTGAATCTTACCTGGAAGAATGTCGTCTCCCAGTAGATTAGAATCATAGCTGGAAGAATGTCGTCTCCCAGTAGATTCTAATCTTAGCTGGAAGTATGTTGTCTCCCAGTAGATACGAATCTTAGCTGGAAGAATGTCGTCTCCCAGTAGATTAGAATCTTAGCTGGAAGAATGTCGTCTCTCAGTAGATTTGAATCTTAGCTGGAAGAATGTCGTCTCCCAGTAGATTCAAATATTAGATGGAAGAATGTCTTCTCCCAGTACATTAGAATATTAGCTGGAAGAATGTTGTCTCCCAGTAGATTTGAATCTTAGCTGGAAGAATGCCGTCTCTCAGTAGATTCAAATCTTAGCTGGAAGAATGTGATCTCTCAGTAGAAATCTCAGCAGATTCGAATCTTAGCTGGAAGAATGTTGTCTCTCAGTAGATTCGAATCTTAGCTGGAAGAATGTCTTCTCTCAGTAGATTCGAATCTTAGCTGGAAGAATGTCATCTCTCAGTAGATTCGAATCTTAGCTGGAAGAAGGTCGTCTCAGTAGATTCGAGTCTTAGCTGGAAGAATGTCTTCTCTCAGTAGATTCGAATCTTAGCTGGAAGAATGTCATCTCTCAGTAGATTCGAATCTTAGCTGGAAGAATGTCTTCTCCCAGTAGATTAGAATCTTAGCTGGAAGAATGTCGTCTCCCAGTAGATTTGAATCTTAGCTGGAAGAATGCCGTCTCTCAGTAGATTCAAATCTTAGCTGGAAGAATGTGATCTCTCAGTAGAAATCTCAGCAGATTCGAATCTTAGCTGGAAGAATGTTGTCTCTCAGTAGATTCGAATCTTAGCTGGAGGAATGTCTTCTCTCAGTAGATTCGAATCTTAGCTGGAAGAATGTCATCTCTCAGTAGATTCGATTCTTAGCTGGAAGAAGGTCGTCTCAGTAGATTCGAATCTTAGCTGGAAGAATGTCTTCTCTCAGTAGATTGGAATCTTAGCTGGAAGAATGTCATCTCTCAGTAGATTCGAATTTTACCTGGAAGAATGTCGTCTCCCAGTAGATTAGAATCTTAGCTGGAAGAATGTCGTCTCTCAGTAGATTCTAATCTTAGCTGGAAGTATGTCGTCTCCCAGTAAATACGAATCTTAGCTGGAAGAATGTCGTCTCCCAGTAGATTAGAATCATAGCTGGAAGAACGTTGTCTCTCAGTAGATTCAAATCTTAGCTGGAAGAATGTCGTCTCCCAGTAGATTTGAATCTTAGCTGGAAGAATGTTGTCTCCCAGTAGATACAAATCTTAGCTGGAAGAATGTCGTCTCCCAGTAGATTGGAATCATAGCTGGAAGAATGTCGTCTCCCAGTAGATTTTAATCTTAGCTGGAAGTATGTCGTCTCCCAATAGATACGAATCTTAGCTGGAAGAATGTCGTCTCCCAGTAGATTCGAATCTTAGCTGGAAGAATGTCATCTCCCAGTAGATTTGAATCTTAGCTGGAAGAATGTAGTCTTTCAGTAGATTCGAATCTTACCTGGAAGAATGTCGTCTCCTAGTAGATTAGAATCTTAGCTGGAAGAATGTCGTCTCTCAGTAGATTTGAATCTTAGCTGGAAGAATGTCGTCTCCCAGTAGATTCGAATCTTAGCTGGAAGAATGTCTTCTCCCAGTAGATTAGAATCTTAGCTGGAAGAATGTCGTCTCCCAGTAGATTTGAATCTTAGCTGGAAGAATGTCATCTCTCAGTAGATTCGAATCTTAGCTGGAAGAAGGTCGTCTCAGTAGATTCGAATCTTAGCTGGAAGAATGTCATCTCTCAGTAGATTCGCATCTTAGCTGGAAGAATTTCTTCTCCCAGTAGATTAGAATCTTAGCTGGAAAAATGTCAGCTGGAAGAATGTCGGCTCCCAGTACCTTAGCTGGAATGGTGGCTGCGTATTGCACAGCATAAGATCTTGGCACTAACAAGATTCAGTCTCATCAAACTTAGCTCAGTCATTTGCACAAGGATGGGGTTATGGGCCGCTAGTGCCCCCTTTTTTTTAATGCCCAGTCTACAAACACATGCATAAGAGAAGCATAAGAGCAGTGCTGAGGCAAGGAGGGTTCTCTCAGTTCAGGCCCGCCTTGTGTCGCTGGCTGTGGAGGAAGACTGTTCTATACCTTACGCACGGGTCCAGTGCACGAAGAGGGCACTCTCAGTCTAAGCAATAGCCTCGTGAAGGAACTTTTGCAGATCAGAGTAAGAATATCTGAATTATTCGCTTTTTAGTGTTATTGGTGGTCCACTATTTATTCATAAAGACTATGTTCAATCGGAATGTGAATCCCTATTATTAACCACGCTGCCTTTTAAGGCTGTTTTATCCAATGCATCGATGTCGCACTTTAAGTTGATTTATTTTAAGATTGTTATCCCAGAAAGGAAGTATTTTAAATTGCGCTTTTTCCATGATTGTAGTATTTGATTTGGGTGTGTTTATGATTGTTGTAGTTACAAACGAATAAACATGAAGTCTGCTGCTCTGTGTCCTGATGTGTCCTCATTTATTGGGACCGATGCGGCCCAGTGCCCCGCTGGCGTGCGCCATGCGCGCGGCCCAGCGGGGAAGGTGAGCATGTTCTAGGTGGCCTTTCCTGCAGTGCTCCTAGGTTGCCATCAGTACATGGGAGTGCGTGCCTGTGTTCTTGGGGAACACTTCCCATCTACTCATCTGCTTCTCCGTGATACTTTCATTCCAGTGGCCCATACAAGTAAGTCTCTTTGCAGCATGAAATGGGGCTCGATCCATGCCATCAGAATACCCTAAGGCCATGTACACAGAAACAATGACCCTTAATTGTGGGGTGGTGAGAGTCTGGGGATGGCAAGATGCATCGCATTAAATGAGCTGACGTTGCCGAACGTCAGCCTTGGCGGGAAAAGAAATGTTAAGGGGACAACTGACATGAGGACACAAAACCAGAGACCCTGAGCAGAGCGGGGCCACGGCGGTCAGTTGTGTACAACCGTCTCCATGTGGCCGCTCCGTAGGCAGTCTGCTAAGGTGTATCTCCACCACTACCTTGTATCGTGAACGATTCAATCTTATGTGGTAGTGCTTTGATCGATACCCGTGGGTTTAGTGTGCTTTATAAATGGAAAACTAAATAAATAAATAAAGTATGTGCCGAGAGACAGTCAAGATGGCAGAAGTTGAGATTTGAAAGATCCCTTTATATTCCAAATGCTTGGCAGGGATTATGAATGCAGTTTTGGGCTCTCTTGAAAGAGGCCAGGTTGGGAACACTCCCTCTCACCTGCAGCAGTGCGTATGAAGGAGGTGCAGGCCCGCAGAAATAGAGGGAAGCTCTAGAGAATGAAAGGGGACTTTAGTCTCCATAGTGGTTGAGATCCTGGCCATTCTGTGCAGACTGCTAATGGCCAAGGCCACCACCTCAGATGGCTTCAGAATGGGAGAATCAAAAAGCACACGTCTTATCATGGTAGAGCTGGGTAAGCCAAGCAAGACTCAAGCTAGCCCAGGTAGTAACAGGAGCACTACCCCAACCGTTCCTTCAAGTCAGGTCCTACTCAGAACACAGGCTGACCATGAGGCCCGCCTGCTCCCCGACTCTCCAGAAAAAGAGATGTTCCGGCCGAACCGCCCCGTGCAAAGAAAGTGCTTACCCGAAAGTTTGAAACATTGCTTATCGGACGAGACCACCACTCGTACAGGAGTGCTGCATCCTCACTTTCTGCCGCGCTCCTCTGGCACACACACAAACAATTGATTGGCTGGCTAAGGAAGGGGAGTGTACGAATCCCATTGGCTTTCAATGCCTTGGGGTGGAGGAGTGAACTGGCGAGTGACATGGCAGCGACTTTGGAAAATGTTGCTGCACAAGGTAAGTGTTTGCCTGCGCATTATGCCACCGCATCCCCTTCCATGCGTCTGGAGGGCCCCTGCACAATGTCCCTGAGAACCACTGTCACCCCCCTATTACCGCCCAACCCACATCTCCAATGCCACCATCAAAAAATATTTTTGCTAGCCTCCCACAACCCATCCATGTTTCCGACATCCAGAGGGTGCTGCCAACACCAGCTTCCTCCCACTCCTGTTCCAAGAGCAGTGAGCACCATTCCACTCTTCACCCTGACAACCCCACCCCGCTACCACCCAGAGTGGTGCCACTGTTTCTCCCCCCATCCCTACCTGTCCCTCAGAGGTGTGTGGATGATTAAGTGACTTGCAAGGAGTCGCCTGGAGAAATCCAAGAGGCAAATACCTTTGTGGTGGGCACTGTAAGAATGGCCACAATTTGATATTGTTTTGTTGGAACAACACTGGAGCCTAGTCAGCCAAAAGTGAGGCTTTCATTAATAGATGCAAACTGAATCACTTCTAGGGGCTCCCAATTTTGGCAGATGAAGCAGGTTGAAAGATTGGGCCAGGATCACACACTTTTGTTAATTCGTGAACCTGGGATGGGAGGCGAGGCGAGCCTCCAAAGATCCAAGTGAGAGGGGAACGGTGTTGCACTACTTTTTATTTAATTTCTGTTTATCATCCTTCCACTTTCTTCAACCATATTCACCCTTCTATATAGAGGATGTGATAGGATAGGTTATTTATAACGCGCTTAATACCCAGAGGTTTCTATGCGCGGACCCGGTGGTCGAACCTGTGTTGCTCAGTGTCGTCTTGCTTCCAAGGCGAGCACATTGCCCCTGAGCTATCCCCCCGAGAATGTGCGCATTCATGTCCCAGTGCAAGCGTATAGTTGTAATAGAAGCCTTAGTTACTAGTCACTTAGATGATTGCAATGCCCCGCCGCAACATCGTGCCACATGCTGCGCTCCGCCTACCCTCTCCCCTGCCGTGACCACAGTTCAACTATTTTTCTGGGTACACTCCTACCACTGATAGCCTGAGATATAAGCACTTCATCACTAGCATTAGCTCAGGTGCGTACTACTGTCTGATTGGCAACATATTCCTTCCAGGTTGTACGCAGCCACTTTCCTGGCTCGGCTCCTGTTTGGCCCTTAGAGTCGTGCACAGGCCTCGGCTCGCTCCACTTTGACCCTACTCCTTACTTCCCTGCCTCTCCCCAGCTCTATCTCATAGTCACTAAGAGCGATGGTAACCTGGGGTTACGCCAGGCCTCGGGGGATTAAGAGAGGTTTAAGAATGCATAGCGATCGTGTAATAGCTTTATATTTACAAATGACGTGGACTAAACAAAAAAGTGAGCGATGGCTTCAATGCGTCCCGATCTCGGCTGTAACTCGAGACGGCCGGGCCTGGTCCGATGCGGTACATCGGGCGCTTTATCAGTTTATTGCTGGAGCAGAAGGAGATTACACCGAGAAATAAGCACACATGCCGGGAGGGAAGGGTCTTTTCGTAGGCTGTAATCCCCTCCGCAATCCATTTATAGACGCGAGCTGCGAGCCGGCCCTTGAGCGCATGCGCCGACGGCAACTCAGGCTTTGCACGCAGGGGTGCAGGCATCTCGTCCTCGTGTCCTCACACAGCGCTCATTAATGTCATCAGAGGTTGAAGTGGGGGAGCGATCGGGAGCAGTGCTCATATACTTTTTTATTTTTAAGTTTCACTGTCCCGATACTTTTATTTTAAAAACAAACCGTTCTGGAACGGTTTCATTTTAAAATAAAAGTGTAGGAAGAAGTTGAAGCTTGCACTTCTGTGCATTGCACTGAACATTCCCTTAAATAGAAGGTGTGTTTGTTTGGGGGTTTGGATTGTGCATGGAAGGGGCGTGGTGATGGGGTTTGTGGCGTGAGGTGGCAGGCCGGCAGGGAACATAGTTAGTTCCACTACTTCTTTTGGTACACATCGACCACTGAATGTCACGCATCTATGTATGCACACACACTGCGGTGAAGCCTTCTGCGCATCCTTGGCTCCCACAGCACGCTGTGGCCATGGAGCTGGCGCACACTTCTGCATCGCAACTGCTTCACACGCGCACCCACTGGCGCCGAGTTCTTCCATGTCCTAGACCTCTCTATGTACACCAACTGTGATGCAGCCCACTAGACACCGCTGTTTCGCAACGCACGTTAAATCCACAGAGGTGCTGTACATACCTGCACCCAGGCCCGTTTTTTGGCCTGGGCAAAGCGGGCGACTGCCCGGGGCGCAATCGCCCACCCTGAGTGCTCGGTTTGCCCTAGGGACGCATTTACCTCGGGCGCGATTGCTCGAGTAGAGGCAGCAGGTGCTGGCGCTCCCTCTGATGTGCTCACGTTAGGTGCCGGCACATCAGAGGCAGCGCCAATACCTGCTGCCTCTACTCTAGCAATCACTAACAAACGACCTCCAGTTAACCCCTGCTGCTAAATGTCATTAGCAGCAGGGGTCACTATCAGACTTGGCAGCGGGTGAAGAAACATAAGCCATGGGGAAGTTGACTCCTTTTTCAATCATGTTAGGAGTTAACTTCCCCGTGGCTTACCGGCGGCGCAGCACTGCTGCAAAGTTCCATGGGCTCTGTAACAAGTGTGCGCAAATGAACCATGCCAACAGGAAATGCTGTTTTGAAGAAATTAAATACTTTTTGTATTACAGGGTACAGTGTGTTGTGCGTTATAGTAAGTCACTGTGGCAGTGTTTATAATAGTTAATGTGCCCCTGGACTAGTAGAAAGTGTACATTGTGTGTCTGATTCCAGTTCCTAGGTGTGGTTCTAGGCTTGGTGTGTGTATGTACCAGGAGCGTGGAGCAGGCTCCATTGGCACGCTCTTCCGTGTGCTGCTGTCGGTTTTGTATAGTTTTCATCATTACATGGCCATAGCTCTCAACTCACACGCTTTTGGCGGGTGTCACCCGCCTTCTAAACAGCTGACTCACCCGCCAAGCCTCCTGCATGCCCATTCATTTCAATGGGCCTCTCACCCGCCAAAAATAAAATCGGGTATTTTCACCCGCCTTTTTGACACAAATGGTTGAGAGTTATGCATGGCTGGCGTGGCTATCATGTCGCCGAGTTGCCTTCCAAGGCTAATCTAGCGCGTGTTTCCGGGCTGCCGTGAATCTCAGCCCAATGCTGATGTGACCCCTGCGCAGACTTAGGCACGGCGCTCTTCAAGGGCACGGGTGTCACTGGCCTAAAGATCACGGTATTAATTGGCCCATTCAATCACAAATTCCCTTTACCAGTCCCTCCAAAATCTTGCGCACATTCACGCGAAAGTTCACTGATATATAGAAACAAATGACGCCACCACGAAAGCATGCGGCCCGGCCGCGCATGCGGTAATTACAGCCATAGGTTTGCCAGTTGGCTTCTGTCCCCATGCATATTTAAAAACTGCCATCAAACTTTGCACTTAGAGTGACTTGCAGTGTTTTTTCAAAGCAGTCTTGTGAGGGTCAGCAACTTAACTGGAGCTGTAAACCTACTACTGTAGCATACAAATGTCAACTAGAGCCGCCTTCAGCCATTCAGTGTATAAGCACTATGCATGTCCTTCACTGAAGTCCTGTAAAAAGCACGCGTTTGCAAAGCAAAGAGTTTTTGCTTGTGTAAGTATTAGGCATTAGTCAGGCACTGCTATTCGATGCCCAGGTATTCGCACCATTTTTCACCTGCTACCATCAATGGCCAGTTAATACCACTACAGCAGTGCCTGGCAAGTGCCTCTCCCATGCCTACACAAAAGCCCAACCTGCTGGAATTGCCCATGCTAATTTGTAGATGGGTGTGGTGGAGAAGTCGCAAGATGGAGGAAAATAAGCGGTTGGCTGGACACCAAGGGTCTTGCGTTTATTTCTGGTTGACTTCCATGAACCCCACTACCCCACTCCCCTTTACCAGTCTATGTGGTGCAGCTCTAGGAGCAGCAAAGGGATGCATGGGGAAGGTAAAGGGCCGGTGTGCCCCCTGAGTTGTGTTTCTTGGCAGCAACAGTCCACACTAGGCCATTCTTTCTACCAGGGTGGATGCACCATATTAACATTCACTTCCTGCGTTTTCAAAAGGAAAGGGAACTGGTGAAATTGCAGAAAGCACGTCCATTAGTACTTTTTATGACCTGGGCATCTATTAGCAGTACCTGGCAAATGCCTAAAACATATACACAAGCCAAAAACTGTTAGCTTTGCCAATTATTTTTTTTACAGGACTTCACTCATGGACATGAACAATGCTTATAAATCGATTAACTAAAGGCAGACCTGGTTAAGACATGTTTACTACATCAGTAGAGTTTATAGCTCAAATTAAGTCATTAACTTCCAGAAGGCTGCCTTGAAAAAACACTGGCATGTACTTCAAGTGCAAAGTTTGATGTTAAGGCTTGAATAAAGAGAGCTGAAAGAGTTTCCTTCATGCTCAGTACATTGACAGGCCAACTCTAGTGTGAACCAGACAACTGAATCCGTTCGCCAGTACTGCCATAGCACCTGGCACTTGCCTTGTTCACTTGGGGGAGTACAAGTGGACGCTTTGTAAACACTTTATTCCTCCCTTATTTAACAAAAAATGATCCTCGGTAACCACCCAGGTAATTTATGATTACATCAAAATGTGAGGAGTGATGAACTAGAGGAGCAACTCATGAGGGAGCCAATGACCATAGGGGGGGTGGGCCATATGAACCAAGGACCAGAGGAGTGATGGACCAGAAGAGCAACTCATGAGGGAGCCAATGACCAGAGAGAGAGGTGATGGGCCATATGAACCAAGGACCAGAGGAGTGATGGACCAGAAGAGCAACTCATGAGGGAGCCAATGACCAGAGAGAGAGATGATGGGCTATATGAACCAAGGACCAGAGGAGAGCGATCAACCGGGTTGCCCAAGACCAGAAGGGCGACTGAGCCGAGAAGAGTGACTCACAAGGGAGTCAAGGACCAGAGGGGCAACTCACAAGGGCCTTGCTGCCAAGTGGGGGGCCCATGCCATGCGTGACGCCATGAGCCAGTCCTGGATTTTCACTTTGCATGGTGGTCTTTCTAGGCCCATACTTATAATGGGAAGAACACAAATTCCAGTCCTAGCATTTAACAGGAGATGCCCAGGCTGGCTCATTGTCACGAAGGACATGGCAATACTTGGCAGGTATGCAAGGGAGTCAAGGACGAGAGGAGAGTGACGAATTAAGAACCAGTTGGATGATGGACCAGAAAGGATGCAAAAAGTCAATGATGTGCTTTTATAAGTCACACATACAAGAAATTAAAAAAGACACTGATTGTTCGAAAAATAAAAAGCAATTTTAATAAAAAGTTCTTGAATAACAATGTAATCAAACTTGTTTCATGCGTATAAAAGTGATTTATTGACGTTGGGTAGGAGCTACTTAACCCCAGGTTATAGTTTGGGAGAGGCGCGATTGCTGAGTGCGAGCGGACGGGGGGGGGCGCAATTTAGTGTTTCGCCCTGGGCACCAAATGGACTAGAAACTGCCCTGCCTGCACCGTAGACATTATATGCTGTGCACACATGGGTACTGATGCCTATTCTCGTATGTCCTTTATCTGTCGCAGTCCATCCTCCTATTTACCCCTGTGCCCTAAGGAAAGATCCACAGAGATGCACAGAGATGCACGGGGATCCACAGAGATGCACGGAGATCCACAGAGATGCACGGAGGTGCTCTGCACCACTAGAGAATAAGGCTGTCGGCGACACATGTCCCTCCACACCTTGAATCTCTCGATGCACGCAGGCTGCGTTGCTCTGTATATCCATCTCGAATAAAACACACACACACAGGCGCTAACTGCGCGCACACACACTCACACACAAACGGGCTATCTGCACACACACAGCCACACACACTTGCTAACTGCACACACAAAAACACACACGTGCTAACTGCATACACACACACACGTGCTAACTGCACACACACAAGTGCTAACTGCACACACAAAGATGCTAACTACACACACAGAGGTGGTAACTATACGCACGCACACACACACTCACAGGTAGTAAGTATACGCAAAGGTGATGGATGCACACAAACACAGGTGCTAACTACACACTTATTGCGTTTCTGACGTCCAGTCTCACATGTCCTTTATCTCACTATGCCCACAGACTGCAGAGCAGCCGTCTATGTAACCCTAGCGCTGACTACGTTGGGCAGCTGTGGGATGGAGGACTATTAAGCACCTAAGAGGTCACTGTGACATTCCCACCAGCTGTCACTCGCTGTATCCTCAAGCCTTTTTCCCAAAACGGCATTCCAACTTCTTTAAAGAAATAGCTGGTTACATACTAAAACCACTGATTAACATATCAACTACCGGGGTACCAGTGGTCCAGGGATGAATATCGGTTTCTAAACCATCAATCAGCCCCACACCCTCTAGTACAACAGAAAGGGTCTGAACAGATTGGAAACACATGCAAATTGCAAACCTCCTTGTCCAATTTTGGTAACGTGGGTGGAACGGCAGGCTTATATCCGAAAGGTTGTGGATCCTTAGTTGCAACACAGCAAAAATACATTTATTACCCAATGATGAAAAGGACTGTCAAGTCAAGGTTGCATCAACAACATCTACTTTATTCATATCACAACAGACAGTCCTACCTACGCTACAGAATACAACCCACCCTGTAAAGTAATGCAGAGGACAGACAGTTTCAAAGAAGGAAAAGGGATGCACTCTGGATTCCTACAGGAGGGTAGTCGGTATAGTTAATAACCACACAAGTTTAAGGTTACTTGACTACAGCACGAAGGTGCAATGGGTCTAAATATGTCTCTAGGGGCCTTCCAGGAAGGACTAGCACGACAGAATCACAATGTACCCTGTGCTGTAGGTGTGCTTGGTGCTTGACTGGGGGCAAGACGGCTTCAGGGAGCTTTACAGGCTTCTGTGACAGAGTTCAAGGTGGGAGTCAGCTGCGGGTATCAGGCGGCAAAACGGTTCATCAGAGAAGCTGGACGAACGGCTGGTGGCTGGCCTACACGGCGACTCTGGGTCAGGTATTGTCTCAGTGCTGCTCAGGAGTTTTGAAGCACTGGTAGACGTCTCAGATGTCTTTACGGAACTGCGGCTTGACAACGGTCAACCTTGCAGTTCGTTGCTGCTTGAGGAACTTGACTGGCTCTAAAATGTCCTTTAAGGCGGACGGCGGTAGATGCTTGTTGAGGCACTTCTCCCAGCTTCTTCAGTGGGCTTCTGCTGTCCTTTAAAGTGGATGACCCACAACTGTGCAGTATGTTGCAGGCAGCTGTCTTGTCCTTGGTTGTAGGTTCGTAGACCTTCTGACACTTCCAATCCAGATAGCTTGATACAGAGCCTAGCAGGGCACGCTGTGTGCTGACTGGGTACCGGTTCTGGAGATGCTGTATGGTCCTCTGAGTTTTGTTTCTCCCTCTGTTCCTTGGGAGAAATTTAGGGGAGGAATCTCGTTTCCCTCTTTGGTTATCCTGGCCTTCCTTCACTGGAACAAGATGTAAGGCAGACCGTACCTTCAGCAAGCGTCCTAGGTAGAGTTCTTCTTTATTACTTCTGTGAAAACAAGGAAATAATATGAGGCAGGGTAACCAAAAAGGAAACACACCAAACACAGGTTACAAAGGAACATACAAAGCACTTTATTTTACACTGAATCCAGTTACAAAAGAACAGAACAAAATTCAGATAGCTATCGACCCTCAGTACAACACAGCGAACTCCGGCGTGGTTCGGTGTGCTCAGTGAGTGCAAATATTCATTGAAACAATCAGGCTTTTATACATTTCAAGCCTGCTGTTCAGCCCTCCTTTGGGTTAACCATTCCATAAATAAGTTACTGCTCTAGGGTCCCTTGCCAGGTAAAATCTAGTTAATCTTAGGTTTATACATTAACAAGAAGAAATGGTAATAATGTATGCTCTAGGCCTAACATTACAATGCGGGACTTAATTTATACAATATAGTTAAGCAGGTGTTCTCATTCAATTATAGATCAGTTTTGGTGATACAGGTAATCCATTGCACACAGGTCTGCAGAAGGACAAGGTCTCAGCTCATGCCCCTAACAAGTGGCCTGCAGGCAAATTATACATTAGCTGTACAGAGGTCATGACAATCGAGCTCTGTTCTGAATAACATAGGCTACCATTTTAGCTCACATGGTGACTTTATAGAGCAAGAAAACCTAAAATGGCGGCTTGACCCAAAATGACAGTTTACATGGTTTCAAAGGTCAGGACCTTGCAATGTGAGTTTTTCACATGTAGTTCATAAGCAGCTTGTTAGCAGCTTGGCGTAGGCCAATGTACATATATTCATAGCAATAGGAGGCACGATTTAATTTCTAGTTTGACAAACCCTCCTTTTGGCCTATGCCACTTCTGATTTCCCTGCAAATAACTCCATGTGTCATCGTCCATACACCCTGAATAGCTGTCAGAAATATCTATCGCCATTAGATCTTTTACTAAGATCTCTTTCAGTAAATACTCCTTAGAGGTTTTATCCGGGGCATACACTTTATGTCCTATTGTACCTATCGCCTGAGCGCAACATCCCCTTAGCATTGAACATATACTTGGTAGACATTGGATACAACAACAAAGAAATAGCAGAATTCCCAAAATAATCAGCAAGACTGAAAGCACTTTCCAACCCCAAGACCGCAAGAAGTCCCAGAACCAAGCGCTAAGATCCCAATTTCCCTCGGGAACATGCACTTCTGAACTAAGAATGTGCAGATTCTGTATTGCCTTAAAAATAATTGGGGAGTAATCCGGTGCGAAAACACAGCAAGCGGACCCCACTAGTTTACATACTCCACCACGTTCAGCCAGAATGACATCTAATGCTATCCGGTTCTGAAGCGCTACCAATCTGATCGCTTTCTGCTCTAAAGTCATATTATAGAGTATATCTGTGGTCCGGTTGATGGTTCTCTCCAGTACTCTCGCTAGTTTCCTGATATCCTCGGAATTCGCTATCTGCCCAAAGAATGGAAGGAATGATTTCGCTACATCTCCTAAAACCTGTGCTGGAGTGTTGCCATTCTCGTCCCGCCGTGGACGAGCCTTCGACACCTCTTCAGTACTTGCTATAAACACCCCAGGTAACAGGATTCCTAGATAACAAGTTCCCTGCCAATCCCTGGGCAACAATGGAAATGCTACATTACCACAAACAAAATAGATAGGTTCGCCTACATACAAAGGTCTGTCTTCCCCAGTCAAATTTGCAACGTTGGCACAACCTTTAAAATCTCCCATTGACCGAGTGCCATTTCTTTGTACACAAAAGGGGACCGAGTCAGGGCTATGATTTATAGAGTAAGAAGGAGGTATGGCGTCCTTATTGCCTATCGGAGCCATTTTAAAGGAAATTAAGTTTGAAAAGGAAGAGACAGTTTATCAGACGGCCTAATAGAAGCGACATTAGGTTTACTTCTATTTGCAAAAAGCGAGCATCCCAGGGGAGTTAATTCACGTTTCTCGAAATCATTCAAATTAGTTCCATCAAAGTTCCCTGAGATGCTGTCATTCCAACGGCCAAAGAATAGTGCTCTAAGAGAGGCATAGCAAGCAGTCGTTAAAGGTAAAGGGTGAATATACCATCCTAGTCCCTTGTTCCCATGTTGCGGTAAATGAGTGCAAATCCAACAATTACTCTTATTAAAAATGGCATGCGTTGCATTCATTACTATCATTAGAGTGTTATTATGATACTTTTTTCTATGTTGGGAGTCTCTAGGGGACAGAGTGTGAAGGTGTACAGAGGGAGTCAAAGCAGTCGGTACAATCTCGGTCGGTAGTAAAGGTTTTAGAGGATAGATTTCTTCAAAGTACCAAAGTCCTACAGCAGTAATTGCAAAAATAACAATTATCGTTATCAAAACACAGCAGTACGTTTTCGGGGCCCAGGCACATTGTTCATTGTCCAAGTTGGTCACCCCCTTATTCACAAGTCCAGTGCGGGGAGCAGCAGTGGAGGTGGCAGGCATTGTAGTTCCTCAATCGACAACCCCAATGTTCGTTGCTGGCGACGCTACGGTCGCGTGATTTCTTAGTCCTTCCCAACCCTAGCCAGCAGAATCCCTTTTTTCTTCCTGTTGTTCAACAGAAACTTTCTTATACAAAAGAAAACTTCCAATCACTTCTCTTTTTCCCAAATGCACGGAAAAACCTGTGCCGTAGTTCTATTTTCTTCGTCGAAGGTTGTACCTGGTGGTACCCAAGATTGTTTGATCCGAAAACAATGTGTCATCACTTCCTGAGGGAAGCGACGTATCGGAGGCGACGGAAGTCGCAGAACTCGAAACAATGTTTTCCGGAAGTGATTTTTCAAAAGAGTGCGGAGACAAAATGGACTGTTCCCCAAGCTCCACGGGCTCAGGGAAATTTTCCGACACACTCACAGCGCTGTTTGCTACTCCAAGATCAGGGACTGTAGCATCAGCGAGGGGTTCTGCTTCTTCTGTAACGTGTGGCGTCGGGTGAGGAAGTTTCTTGACATGCGTCGCTTGGATCCAGTGTTTCTTTCCAGCCACCCGCACTGCTGTCCGAGTGACCAACAGCACCTGGTAGGGTCCCTTCCAACGAGGAGCTAGACAGGAAGACCTTTCGTAGGCCTTCACTAGGACCCAACTTCCAGGCTGTATATCGTGTCCTGGGCCCGTGAACGTACAGGTAAAGCCGAATACACCTGGTGATAAATGAAATACAGGTTTTTAGTTAACTGGTTACAGTAGTCTACAAGCAATACATTTTCCACCTCTCTCAGGGCTTTAGGTTTTGGGAGGCCCCAAATGTTAGAAGGTCTCCCCATCATTACCTCAAATGGAAAAAGCCCAGTCTTAGTTTGTGGTGTGGTACGCATAGCCAATAATACAATAGGTAAGACATCTGGCCATTTCAGTTTGGTATCGGCACATGTTTTTGCAAGCTTATTCTTTAAGATACCATTGTGTCTTTCCACTAATCCGGCGCTCTGAGCATGTCTGGCCGAATGGAATCGTTTGTCAATTTGCAATTCCGTACATATCTGTAGAATTACAGCAGCGATAAAATGCGGACCATTATCCGACCAGATAACTCTCGGCAAACCGAACCGTGGGAAGAATTCCTTTAACATGGTCTTTGCAGTGGTCATGGCTGTAGCGTCTTTAACAGGGAAAGCCTCGACCCACTTACTAAAGGCGCAAATGACCACAAGGACATAATTTAGATTGTTACATCGCTCCATTTCAATAAAGTCAAAGTGGATCACTTCAAACGGGACAGAAGGAGGCCCAAAGCTACCTCTTGGAGTTGCTTTCCCCTTTCCCACATTGTGTTGTAGGCAAATCATGCAATTTTGGACATAATGCTGGGCAATTTTTGAAATCTTATCATTTACCCAGACTTTCTCTAACATTCTCATGATCTGTTGAGCGCACACATGTGTGGGACCGTGTGCCATGGTAACCATCATTACTTTATAGGCATTAGGAAGCAACCATTTCCCTTCAACCATGTCCACCCAACACCCATCATCATCGAGTTTCCCCAAGCCCTCAGCCCACCTCTTGGATTCTTCTAATGTGGCATCGGCTTGGATATCCCGTACAGATCCAACACCCTCATCCATTGCATAGGCATCTACAGTCTCCCTTGAAACATACATCTCCGTGAAGAGATCAGAGGCAGTTTGTCTAGCTATTTGATCAGCGAAAGCATTCCCTTTCCCTACATCATCTATAATCTTGCGATGTGCTGCGCACTTAATGATTGCTAACTGACTAGGGAGCGCAAGCGCTGAAAGCAATTGTACTATCAGGGAGCCATGTTGGATCTTGGTGCCATGCGAAGTTAAAAACCCTCTCTCTGACCAAAGTCTCCCAAAGTTGTGAGCCAGCACAAAGGCATACTGGCTATCAGTATATATGTTTACTGTTAGCCCTTCGGAAAGCTCACAAGCTCGAGTCAATGCTATAATCTCTGCGGCCTGCGCAGAGTTATGCGTAATTCTCTTGGTCTCCACAACCGTACTCAATGTAGTGACTGCATAAGCAGCTGTGGATGTACCATCCAGTAGTTTGAAGCAGGAGCCATCACAAAACAGCTCCCCTTGTGGGTTATCCAAAGGAGTATCCCTCAAATCAAATCTGCCTTTTGTATCTTGTTCAGTAGTATTCAGGCAGTCAAGTGACTCTTCGTCACCGCAAAAAGTATTTTGCGGGAAAGGTAGGAGTTCAGCCGGATTAAGAACGCAGCACCTCCTAATTTGAATGTGGGGAGCAAACAAGATTAATTCATATCTTGTCACTCGTGCGGAAGTGAGGTGTTGCATTTGGGTTTTGTTCAATAGAATATCTACAGAGTGAGGCACCATCAGGGTTAAATCATGGCCTAGGACCATTCCCTCACTCTGTTTTACAGACGCAGCAGCAGCAGCGACAGCGCGCAAACATCTTGGCAAAGCGCATGCAACAGGATCAAGGGCGGAAGAGTAGTAACTGCATGGCCTATTCTTCCCTCCATGTTCCTGCGTTAATGCAGCCAAAGCACATCCATCACATTCATGCACAAACAACACAAAAGCCTTCTCATAGTTCGGTGTGCCCAAAACTGGCGCCGAACATAATGCAGTCTTGAGCAACTCGAATGAATGTTGATGCTCCGTATTCCATGGCAATGGCAAAGAAATACCCTTCTTCGTCAAGGCCAACATCGGTTTTATCACTAGTGAGAAGTTTGGGATCCATAACCTACAGTAAGAAGCCATACCTATCAAGGCTCTAACTTCCTTTTGTGTATTTGGGACAGACATGCCAGAAATGTGTTTTATTCTTTCAGGTGTCAATCTTCTTCCCTCCTTTGGCAACAATATTGAAACTTTTTGACCGAAGCTTTGTGACCATGCTTAGCTAGATGGATGAGCAACAACACAGTGCCCTCTTTACAAGAGCTCTCAGAGTCAGTGGCTAAAAGCAAATCATCAACATATTGAAGCAACATACAAGTAGGGGCAATCCAAGGGTATCAAGCTGCTCTTTCAAAGCCCTACTATAAATACTAGGACTCTCAGTATAACCTTGAGGTGCACGAGTAAATGTGAATGAGCGCCCCCATAAGGTGAACGCGAACAAGTATCTACTATCCTCATGTGTAGGAATACTGAAGAAAGCATTCTTTAGGTCCACAACACTGAAGTGAGTAGCCGTAGCTGGAATCATGGTTAATATTGTCGTCACATCAGGCACAATTGGAAATTGCGGAGCAACGACTTTATTAATGGCACGTAAATCAATTATAAAACGAAATGGAATTGCATTATCACCTTTTTTGTACACGGGTAAAATCGGACTATTGCACAAACTTCCTGCAATCTCCTCAATCACCCCACGATGCACAAAAATTGGAAACAATGCTCTTCAAAGCTCGCTCGCCTTCAACTGAGATCTTATACTGTGGAATACGAGGCAGCTTAATTCCATGTTTCAAAACTATTTTAACAGGCTCAATCTGCAAAACACCAACATCATTGTCATCAACTGCCCACAAACACTCTGGTACATTACTGAATTCTGGCGGCAAAGGTCTAGTCAAGAATTGCGAAACAGAACATTGCTGTGGTGAAATCGTCAAACGCACTCGATCAGAAGAACAATGAATTACCGCATTTAATTCCTTCAACAGATTCAACCCCAGCAAATTCTCTCCACAATTCGAAGTCAAGAGAAATGGACAGTGGTCCGTAAAGGGGCCCAAAGAAATAGGTACCGGTGAAGAAACTGGAAAAACAACTGGTGTGGCAGAAAACCCTACAGAAACATTGGTTTGCCCTCACAGTGGAATGTTTGGAACCCGAGAATGATCAATGGAGCACTTCTGTGCTCCAGTGTCTATCAAAAATTGATGTTTCCTATTTCCCACTACCATTTCAACGTAGGGACCTTTCTGATTAACGGGAATAGGTGTAGGTTCCAAACCCTGCTTCGGGCAATCCTAAAGAAACAAAATATCATCAAAAGGAAGCTCTTCAGATAGATATGCAGCAGAAGGATGATCAAATATGTTTCTAGTATCCACACTCGAAGTCTGATTATCCTGTGAAAAAGGTTGTTGGGGATCCTGCGAAAACTGGCCTCTACCAGGGCCCCCTACACCTGAGCGACCTCTGGATCGTCTACCCATATTTCCAAATGTGTTATTCAACCTCTGTCGAAGGACGAGGCATTGTGCACGCCAATGACCCTCCTGGCGACAATAGGCACACTGGTTAATATTCACAGGACCCAAGGGCACATTCCCTTGTGGAACATACTGACCTCTAATCTGCGAACTACCCCCTCTGGGGCCTCTAACAATTTGCTGTAACAATACTTTAGTCTTCAAATCACCTTTTCTCTTATCGACTCTATCTTTTTCATTATTGACACAGTTCTCGTAGTACTGAGCCATGTGCAGTACTTCTGATTGGGATTTCGCCTGCCAAGCGCTCTCAAAAGACATAATTTGTGACTGGATGTCAGGCAGCAATCCACGTACAAATTTGTCCACAAATAATCTTTTCCCAGACTCTGTGCCTAAGTCTTGTCCACTGAAATCCGAGAATACCTGTTCGAACCGATATAAGAACTCGGTAGCACCCTCATATTTTCCTTGGACACAGGCCGTAAGCTTGTCCCAAATAATTCTCTTTTCTGGGATTATAGTTTTCAGTTTTGCAAGGATTCTGTCAGGCAAAGTTAGTATCACCTGAGGTGGACTCTCACCAGCTGGCCTTTCCCCATCAAGCCTAACTATGTTAGCCCATGTATCTCCCAACCCTGGTACATTGTCTATAGTTCTAACTTGTTTCCACAAATCTACAGGCAGGAGTACAGGGAAGAGCAAATCAATGTCGCCTAAGGTAAACACTGAGGACTGCAAAACGGACTCTATCTCTTTATAGAACCCTGTCGGATTTTTCCTAATGTCAGGAATAGTTTGTCTAATAGTATTCACTTCCTGTCGTGAAAACGGGACGCGAACAAACTACGATACATAATGTGCAGGAATGTCCACAGCAGGTGTACCTGCTGCAGCATTAGCAGGAATCTCAACCTTTGGGACAAATGTCGGAGGTACCTCTCTCATAGGCAACTGAGATGTAGGCAACTCCGAACGCTTACTAAGCAACAGAGCTAAGTCGAGCGCTAAAGCAGTTGAAGAAGTGTCAAGTGAAAAAGCTCTCTTATAAATGCTCAATAACTCTGTGGGACAACTAACCTTTCTCTTTAAACATTCATCCTGCAGGTACTCTGCCATTACCTGTATCACTTTCCTCTGCATTTCTAGCGTATATTGACTGTATGTGTCATATACCTCAACTGGAGTTATCGATATGTCTGAAATCTATCTAATCGCATCTTTTGTACAAATTCGCGCCTCCTCAGATGTCGATTTACGACACGGAAGAAATCGTTTCTGTACATACATACTTTCTTCTTCGTCATCCTCATTCCGTAACCTTTCCAACTCCTTTCTATACTCAAATATCCTCTCAACATGCTCATGTACCTTCTCCACAGTGTCTCTTGAAAACGCTAAAGTATTCAGGTCCCTCAACCCTTGTGGGAGGTCTGCATTATTTAATTTACCCCACATTACACATAAATGAATCCCTAAACCTTCAATGAAAACATTTTCTCAGGAAAATTATCCATATTAGAAAGTGTGGCAAGAACATTAGCTCGATCATCTCTCTCCATACAATGCTTAGCCCATGCAAACAAATCCTGTTTCTTTTCTGTAGGAACAGTATTACGAGTAACAATCCTCGACCCCGCACCCTGATCAACTACAAGCGGTACAGAACTACTTGGGAGTGAGGGTGCAGGCAAATTCAATGGAGGTACTCTTACTGGTGCAATGGGAAGAGGCAGAGGAGCAGGTGGAGGAACAACAACCGGAGGAATAGGAACAACAGGTTGAGCAGGAAGAGCAGGAATAACAGCAGGAAGAGGTACAGCAGGAGGAAGAGGAACATACGGAGGTGGTGCAGAGGCACCAGGCCTTCGTTCATTTAACAATTTGTCGATAAACTCATCAGAAACATGAAGATCTTTAGAAGGATAGATTTTCTGAATACCGAGTGAGAAAGCCCTGTCCATATTCCTAACCGACTCAGACTGTTTTTCCTGATCATATAACAACGCCTTTTCAGCATTTGTTTTATGACGGCGCACATGTTTTTCCCTACTTTTAAGCTGCTGCAACACTTCTCTTTTCCAATTTTGCAAAACATCAAATGATGCAGGTCTGGCCTTCTTTTTTAACAAGACTGACTATAAATATTCAATACGAGGGATCTCAAAACTACCATTGACTGGCCACTGAAGTTCGGAGGCATGTCTGGTTTGTCTGTGCCAATTTTTATTAAATACTACACTTCCAATGTCATGCTTACAGTACATAGTACATGCCGGTGCCCCCTCCTGTGGTGCCGGATGGCTAAATTCCAAAGATTGTCTATCGCTGCGGAATAATGCCCTAAAGCAGCTAGACAATTTCCCAGGCATTTCTCAAATACTCTGTGTTACCTGGTCAATAATTGTGTCTGCAGATACAATGCGCCAAATTCAAATTGTCAGGGTTAAATTAAGAGTTGGGTAACGACTCACCTGACCAAACCTAAGGAGGACCGATCGGTTTACAAAGGACTTACCTAACGAATTTTACCTTGTGTATGGTGATTTCGGCAAATCTGCCCGCCTCAAAAAATTGACCCTTGTCAAGATGCCGTCTCAGACCACACGGCTATCGTCCAGGGAACGGATCGTGCAGCGCTGTTGAGGTGTCGCGTCTCGTTCAGTCGGGCCCGTTATGTCACACCGTCCGATCCCGGTCCGATAGCGTGCGTCAACCTTCAATAATCCGGCATCAATCTTGAGGGTCCCTTTTCCGGGCGCCAACTGTGAAAACAAGGAAATAATATGAGGCAGGGTAACCAAAAAGGAAACACACCAAACACAGGTTACAAAGGAACATACAAAGCACTTTATTTTATACTGAATCCAGTTACAAAAGAACAGAACAAAATTCAGATAGCTATCGACCCTCAGTACAACACAGCGAACTCCGGCGTGGTTCGGTGTGCTCAGTGAGTGCAAATATTCATTGAAACAGTCAGGCTTTTATACATTTCAAGCCTGCTGTTCAGCCCTCTTTTGGGTTAACCATTCCATAAATAAGTTACTGCTCTAGGGTCCCTTGCCAGGTCAAATCTAGTTCATCTTAGGTTTATACATTAACAAGAAGAAATGGTAATAATGTATGCTCTAGGCCTAATATTACAATGCGGGACTTAATTTATACAATATAGTTAAGCAGGTGTTCTCATTCAATTGTAGATCAGTTTCGGTGATACAGGTAATCCATTGCACACAGGTCAGCAGAAGGACAAGGTCTCAGCTCATGACCCTAACAAGTGGCCTGCAGGCAAATTATACATTAGCTGTACAGAGGTCATGACAATCGAGTTCTGTTCTGAATAACATAGGCTACCATTTTAGCTCACATGGTGACTTTATAGAGCAAGAAAACCTAAAATGGCGGCTTGACCCAAAATGACAGTGTACATGGTTTCTAAGGTCAGGACCTTGCAATGCGAGTTTATTCACATGTAGTTTATAAGCAGCTTGTTAGCAGCTTGGCGTAGGCAAATATACATATATTCATAGCAATAGGAGGCACGATATAATTTCTAGTTTGACACTTCTGGTGAAGTCCTCAGATGATCTGTTAAAGACAGGTTCAGCCTTCTTTTTAAAGCCAAGTGGGCCACAGTGATTGATGTAATACAAACCTACCTTAATGAACCAATGCTGGGGTCTCTATCAAATATATAACGAATGCATGCGGTCATAACCAGAGTGCTTTACAACAGAAAAGGTAAAGGGGTGAAAACACGTGATACTAAGTCCCACCCATCATCCTGTGTGTTGTTGATCAAAGAGTCTCTCTGGTTAATGGATATCTCTGTGGTTTCTGATTAAAGAAACAGGTCTCCTTTGAAGCTGCAGTGAGAATGAACTCTCTGGTATGTTAATTTCTGCCACCAGGTGCAGGGACAAACAAAAGAGCAGGGCGGCTCCATTGAGTCTTTGTTGGTTAATCAGGCTGGTGTGGCAAGGGGGAAGCTTGGTCGTCCCTTTCCTGGAGAGGAAATAGTGTACTCCTAACTGTCACATTCCAACTAAATATGAAAGGGCGGACTGTGCCTGTAAGCTTTGTCCCCCCAGAGTACACAGGTCAATGCGTTTGCCATGGTGTGAGCATAGGAAAATGTGTGTGGATTAGCCCCGCACATTTTCCTGAATTTGGTCTATCATCATTCCATTTGATTACAAATTTCAACAAAGCCCAGGCAAGCGCACACCCACCATGCGGATGGTCTAATTCCTTACAAAATGGAACTGGTATTCAAATCTGCAATATCAATAAAGCATATTGCTGTACGAAATACCAAGAGCAAATGACAGGCTTATTAAAGACGTGCCAAGTTGGCTGATGTGGGATGATCCGTAAATCCTGCCTTTTAGGCTCTTATCAGATTGCATTCTGGTACATGAATCCTATTGTAATCACACAGGAGGACAGTGCTGGTAACATGGTTTAGACTTCACTTGTTAAAAAAGTATTCTTTTTACAGGTAAGCGGTCACAGGAAGTAGGTACAGTTCATAGGTAGTGTGCAACACAAAAAACAAGGACACAGAACCACTGGCCAGCCTCGTCCAGTATCAACTGCCAGTAGCATTCTAGCAGTCAAACACCAACACTCAGGGCCTCATTATAACTGAGGCGGCATGGGTTAACGGGCTCCGCTAAAGGAGGCGGACCCGTTAAACCCGTTCTGCCTCATTACAAGTTCCCCTTGCGGGACACGGTAAGTAACGCCTGGTCAAACCAGGCGTCCTTACCGGGTCCCGCGAGGGGAAGAGGGAGCAAACAACGGGTCGCTCGTAATCGGCCCGTTGTTTGCTCCCATTCCCATTGAGCCCTATGGGGGCTCAAATGATAATGGGGAAGGTCCGGGCCTGGGTTCCTGGAGGGAGGAATTACCGGGCCCTGCAAACTCGGAATGGCCCGGTAATTTCACATTCACGGAACCCGGACCCGATTTTGGTGGCAGCCTTGCTGCCAATAGCGGCATGGCTACCGCCAAAGTCGTAATGAGGCCCTCAATGTTACATGACATACCTCATGCATGAAGGAAGGATATAACAGTCCATTTACAATTAGGAAGGCAGGACAAGAAGTGAAGGCAAAGGGCAAGATATAACATCTGAGTTTTATACTTTCAGCACAAAACGTCTAGTACTTTACAAAAATTCCGAATGGTGTGAGCGAAAAAGCCAGTTTGCCGAGCATCCTTCCTTTACCCAGGACATCTAAAGATGCAGGGGGAAAATCGGTAGGATGGAGTGCAAAAAATGTGCAAACTGCAGCCAGAAAACCTGGGCTCACAGTTAGGCTGCCCCGTGTGACCAATATATGTTTTCCTGGGCAAACTATTCTACCTAAATGGATCTTATTTTCTCTGACTGCCAACATGGGGAGCACCTAGAAGTGATCCTGTGATCCAGAACTACATGGAACATGTAAACAACATGGAAAAATGCCCAATGGTACATGGTCTAATACTCTGCAGTATTCCATCCATGTATAAGAATAATAGTTGATCATATATAAAGTTCACAGCACAGGTACCCTCTTAACAAGAAAGCTCATTTCCATTTGGTTATCAAGGGGACTTGCCTGGGATTGTACTGTGTATGAGGTCTGCCCGCCCACTTGTGCTCTCAGCACCCTTCCCCAGTCTATGGCTGGAGGCCATGGGGTCTTCTTCTGCTACATAGTGTTTGCGTTGGGTGGCAGAGGATCCTGCTACCTTCCGCCCTTTCCCTACCTCCTTGCTCGTCATGCTTGCTCTTTCTACTTCCTTCAACACCCTGGACCACAAGACCTTACTGGAAAGATTGCACTCAGTGGCCAAGGTGGCCAATGAAGCAATTAGGTCCTTCAGATCGGGTGTAGCTGCTCTAAATGCTTTTTTCACTTACCCCCATCTGTTCATTGTGGAGATCTCAGGGTTGAATGACTGATTAATTGATTTATTATTTATAATGTGCCAATACACAAGTGTCTCAAGGTGCAACCAGGCAAGGGAGGGGAACAAGAGAAACAAGGCAATCTTACTAGGCCTAGTATCATTTAGATTGTGCAAGTGCGCAGACAGGAAGTGCAGGTGAAGGGTACAGGGAAAGTGCACCCTGAGCAGCAGGGCCCTGAGTTAAGTAACTTTTTTACATCTGCGTTCAGCCCTTGCATGATCCTCTGTGCACCTCACAAGTAGGTTTCCATGGTGATGACAACAAGTCTCCAAATGCCATCAGACCGGTCCCAAGCCAAGCTTCCTCTTTCGCAGTCCATGCCTTAGATTGACAGGTTCCAGCGAAAGCCAAAACCTTAGGAATCATATTTGGCTCCCATGTGACACGTTGGCATGATGCGCAGAGGCACTCCCCACTCGCTTGCACTCAGGCCGGTCCTTGATGACACCCCTTTCACAGCAATAGCCAGTGGCTTTCTTGGGGCAAGGCTAGATTACTTTAATGCTGTCTGCATGGCTGCTCTCCAGATTGCAAATCGTACAAAACAACGCTGCCTGGATAGTGTAATGCCTCCTATACACTCTGCCAATTCCACCGACTCCTTGCACCGGCACGGAAGGACTCCAAGGTTGCCCCTTTGGAATGCAAACTGCCCGGTACTAACTTGAATCTGGGATGACTCTTTAGAGTTCAGTCAGATCTTCCAGCAGGTGTCAGCATGCCCAAGATTGCAAGGACAGTGTGACAGAGGCAAGGCATTCGCCCTTCAGGGCTCCAGGCTATGGAATTGCGTGCCCTTACTGTATGCAGATGGAGAAGATTTCATGATCAAAAAAATCTCAAAACCTCGATTTTCCGCAAAATGTACTCTCTGTAAACTGACCTTTTCCAGCTTATAGTAGCGCCCTAATAACCTAGGGTTTGATAAGGCTACACAAACAATACAACATAATGTATAACATCCAGATGCTCTCTTCTCCCTCCCACCTCCCAGAAAAGGTCGGTGCCACCTGCTGCTCCCCCATTTCTTTCCCGGAAGCCTCTGGAAATCCCGCTAGCAGTTCTGTGTAAAGCTCACCTGGCCCTTTCCAGAGCAGAGGGCATGAGTCACCTCAATGTTACTCAGTGCGTCATCCTCATAAGTATTAAAGGATTGGTTGGCACATCTAGGATACAAACTTGCACATAGATCGATGCAGCAGGTGCATGGACCAACTCAGATACTTTCCAAATCATATTCAAATGACTCACTCTTTTGGTTTACCTACTTGATGAGGAGTGAAAAAGGGGTTATAATGCAATGCAATGCAATTGGCTTCAGTAAAGTGTGACTTCTTCCATTTGGGTGACCTATTTGCACTACAAAAGTGATAGGTGTAATGCTCTGAATTAATCATGACCACTAACATTGTTCTGGGCATCCTCCCATGCCACCATTGTTTAGCTCATCTAGAGGGTGTAGCCAGTTGCAAACCAGATTTGGTGTTAACACTAATGTTTGGTATGTAAGGTTGCCCAGAGCAATGCTAGTAGTTGCTTTCTAGTTTCTAGTGCCCGGCACTATTTACTTTTGTAGGAACCAGAGTCACATTTATAAAGTCCTATCTAGTGCATTGCCCACAGACTGCGATAGCACTTCCCGTGTTGCAACACCCTATGATGTTGCTTCCTATTACATCACCTTGGTCAAAGTTTGCTCAGGAAGTTTCAACCTCCCCTTGTTATATCTAAAACTCAGCAGCTAGAGATATGATATGATCGGTTATTATAAACACACGTGCACAACCAAACACACGCCACACATGCACGTGCTGACAACTGTTGTCCCATGTCCTCGTTAAGTGTTCCCACCTGAGCCACGGGACAATGCTGGCCATTAGCTGCCCACAAAGCGCAAGTTAAGAGTCCCGAGTGAAGCGAGGGCCGTTGAGGAAGGCTGAGAGCCACCTCATGGCCTACACCGCCCAACGATCAAGGCTGATACGTTTTTAGCAGCCGTTGGGGCTTGGCCAGCGGCGGCCATGTCCAAAAAGCCTGCAGGAGCAGTCTTTGCCGTGGCGTCAGGCCACATTAGCTTGGTGGCGGCCCAGCATGGAGCTGCGGAGTGCGTTACGGCGATTGCCTAGAGGCGGCGTAGAGAGAGAGGGAGAGAGTGGAGCGTGGCAAGGAGGAGAACCATATCACATCGCACCAGGCGCAGTGCCAGCCTTCTGACGTGGGCCCTGGAGGAAACGCAGGTGGTGAAAGAGAGGGCGGTGGGGCGGTGGGGCGCTGTGGTGTAGGGGAAGCTAACCCGCAGAGCACTGAGGAGTGTTTCTGCTTGACGCTCTTGGGGGCCCCGCAGCTGCAGCAAGTATATGAAGTTATACAAATTGCATTTAACAGAGGCTGTGCTGCTTCAAGGCACCAGGCTTTTTGTCACCGTTGTAGCGAGAAAGTGATGTCAGCAGCCAACCACATGTGACTTTTCTAGAGACAAGTATCCGCCTACCTCCCCAGCAGCCCATTAAACCCCATGGGGCCTCACAGTTAGGGCTTATCACGCGCCTTGTTTTAGCAGAGCGTTTAAAGTGTAAGTGCTTAATAAGTAATTGGTCCATTTACGAACCATTGATTTGAACGAGGTGTTGAAAAGGGGTATTTTATTCTGAAAGCACATATAAAAAACTAGTTTTATGCCCAAATCGTCTTTTTTGAGGACAATTAAAATACATGAACAAAAAAAGTCGCAAACTATCTCGTTTTTTTCAAGTGTTTGCTTTTTGGTGGGTCAAATACGTTTATTGTTTAGTAGAATACCCCATTTCACTTGCATCATATGAAGTATGTCTTTGTCAAGCGATGCAAAACACCCCGGTTACCTTTTCACATAATCTTTTGTTATGAACCTGACTCTCGAAGGAAAGCCTTACAGACCATGTTTTGTATCCTTTTGTTGAATTGCATTCTGGTATGCGTAGTCTTCAAGATGGAGGAAAATAACCAACAGTTGTACTCTTTCTGTTTAGCATATTTCTAGAAGGATTCCTATATTTCTGGAGTACTTGAATGATGATCTGTGCACGTTTCACGTCCTATTTATAAAACAGAGTATTGTTGGAAGCCAAACGCGGTGGTGAGGGAGGGGGGAGGAGTGGATGCATTGCTTGGGGTGAGTTACCAGCTCCATATATATGGGAAGAGCGGTTGCTGGACTGAAGGTGTTGCTCTCCCTGGTCCTGTGCTGATTGTCAGGGCACAGGTTGAGGGTATATGTGGAGAGATAGCATCCGCCTGCTTTTCACAGAGCGGACGCCATCCCCCGTAGGGGGTTTTGAGGCCGGCATGCAAATAAAACGTGTTTGGTCAAGTGTTCGGCCACCAGGTTTTTAACCCAGGAGCTCATGCTCTCAGGGCACACACCTACAAGACTTCGTGGGAATGTCTTCAAAGCACACGTCTTGTATTCGTATTTTGCTTTGCATGGAATTTTTCAATATAGAGGTTTGCTTTTAAAAGATGTGCACCTTTTATATTTTGCAGAGAGTGTTATAGGCAAATATCCTCTATCTGTTTTTTTTTTAGATATGGACGGTTATTTTTTTGAAAGATAATGTTCATTTGTTTTGCCAATTTTCTTCTATTACGAAAGGTCACTTGAACTAAATTTGCATATTTCACTTTAAGATACGTTCAGTCCCTGTGTGTATGATAATGAGCGCCCCAACACTTTTTTTTTTTCGACTTGAACCCTATTGAAAACATTTGAAGACCTGAGGAATTGCTTACTCTGATTGCCTAAATACCAGCCCGGTAAATGGGCTTTGCTTCGATTGCACTATAAGGCGATCCTGCAGAAAAGGCACTTTGCCATGTCTGGTCCAGAGCCAATCCTCACCTGTACATCCTTGTAACCTGCAGGAAACATAATGCCATAGCTAATGGTCATACCTTTTGGTTTGTTCCGTGCATGTTGGGCGGGTGGAGCAGGAGGCAAGTACTGTGACTCGGAAGAGAAGGCCAAGGAGTAATGAAGATTACACAGAAGTAATTTGAGAATCACTTCCATATTCCTCTTCCTCGTCCAATCACTTACCAAAATGAAACTCCAATCTTAATGGCAGGTCACTCAAGGCCCAGCCAAGAAGCTCCGGCCAGAGGATCCATTCTTTCTGTTCCCCTCCAAGCCCGGTTGGTAGAGGATAGCAGTTGGACGGGACAGCCCAGCATCCTTCCTGGGACCCTGCCAAAGGTGGAACAATATGAACTACAGCATGTACCAGACACTACGGTGTTATACATCCTGTGGGAGGGGTGGAACATGAACAAAAAATAGAATAGAAATAACAGAAGGACTCCTGACAATTGAGCTGGGTACCTTATAAGTAAGTACTAGGACTACGATGAGCAAGAGGGAGTGTAGCTCACTGTGTGTTTTGAAAATAATAATAGCATTGTTTGGAGATTAATTTCTTGGACAGTTAATCTGGGCCCAATAGACACCAGTTCTCCTGCAAAAATGACAATAGAAGATGTAGAGCGGGAGAAGGTGCAGCTTTCACCTGCGTTATCCCTGCCCTGCCAGCCGGGGGAAATGGCTTCCTTTGTGGACCACTTGGCAGAACAAAACACAAAGAAAAACACACCATTGTGTGTATCAGCATCTTCACAGTCTTCCTTTAATAAAATTAAATGGAAATAGACGGGGGGAGTACAAAAATTGTACAAACATCATTACAGGAAACTCCGACTTCTATGCCTTTTCAGAGTCTGAGTGTCCCAAAGGCGTCACAGACTGAAAACAAAATCACCTTAGCGTCGGAAAACCTTTCTGCACCCACCTTCGCCCAGAAAACGAATGACCTTACGGATGTAGAACTCCTAGAGACTTGCTTGGACATCGACCCCACGTTGCAGCGAGAGGCCGCTCCAGGATCGGAGGAGAGAGACATTATGGTATCAACTCCAGCTCAAAAAAGACAAAGGCTGCTGGCGGGAGATGAGCTCTACATTGGTTCTACTGCTCCAGCACTTTCCGTACCCACACTGTCACAAACTGCTTCTCTTGCGACAGCCTTTTCCCACCGTGGAGACCAAGAGAATCACGAACAAGTGCTAGCACACGTGGAAAACAACCACCAATTTACAATCCTAATACTGCCAGGGGGCGAGAACAGTGTCAAACCCAATTACGACTGGACCTCTCAGTAACGTATTAGTGACCAATGACCAATCGCCTCCACATAAAGTCTCTAGATTTGGGCAAAGTACCGATTATGTAAATCCTGAGGAACCGCAAAGACAGGTGACCCAAATTCCCACTGCCAAGTTTAACTTGAGTGGCCAGAACGATGAGGCAGCCGAGCTTGCTAAAAGAAACACTGCAAAGATACCGACACAATCTCAGCAGCTGATCGATAATGATACAGAAGGAATTTTAGAATCCAGCGGAGACCAACCAGAGGATGCCAAGGAGACTCAATGGCATGAGAAAAATGACAAATCCCATACAAGGAAATCAGGGCGGGATCTCTTTGGCCAAATGCCGGTGGTAACAACTGCCCTGGCTCCTTTTACCAAAATATATGAAGCCTTTAACAATGCTTTAAAAGAACAAACCACTCTGCTGGCCATGCTTCTTTCTAGGATGCAATTTGTGGACGGATATATAACAGGGAAAAATATTCCTGGCCCGACTCCTAGCAATGATAAGCAGCAACGGGATACAAGCTGATGCTGTTGCAACGAACTAAGATCTGAACTTGAGAAAGTAGTCCATCCTCTGTTCTCCTTGTCTAATGCATTGCCCGGAAATGGGTCGTGTCAGTTCACGCAGGATAGACAATTGGAAGAGGGTACTTTAATATCTATGGAATAGGAGAATCTTTGTACCTTGGGTCCACCCATTAGTGAGCCTAACATGGAACATGGGAGGACCAAGGCAATTCTAACCAGCCATCTTCTTCCGCCATTAATTCAACAGTTGATCTAAATGTAGAAGCTGCGACAACTAAACAATCCTTCCCACTGTTTAGCAGGAAGAGAAGAAGAACCGAACAAGCTCCTCCCAGCGATTGCTCCCTTCACAAACACAGCAGGTGGATCAAAATCAGCTACCAGAAAGAGTAGCGACAGTTATAATCAGCAAAGAGTTTAAACGAAATAAGAAAGTATTATCCAAGGTAAAGGATAAACACCTGATCATCTCTAAAATCCAAAACCAATTGATATTTGAAGTTAATATTGCTGACAATAATCAATGGGGTATTAAGGTGACCAATGAACAGTCCCAATGACACAAGAAGGCGTAGGCTAAAGTAAAGAGCAAACAGCAGAACCTTTAGAAGAAGCAAAGTCAAACGACTACTAACTCTGCTGTTAGCACCCAGCCAAGTAATAAGGTGTCTCCAACAGATGAAGAGGTATTGAACACTTTCAACAATGAGGAACGCTATTCATCGTGCAAAAAGAGCTGAGCCACTAGATTTGGCAACCATGGGTAAGAAAAAATAAAAACGAACATGTCAACTGCCTAAATGAGCACAAAAGCACAATGGTGCAGCAGGACGCGGAGCGGATGCTGAAGATAATCTGTACTAAAAACACAGCGGACATGTGGGGCCTACTGAATAAGACAACTGTAGATCCAAACCTTTGCCAAATAAATGGAGTGTCAGAGGTAGGGTGGACGGACATTTCCAAAGCCCTAGATACTGCTCCAGCTACTAATATAGGTCTGTGCCAACAATCTCAAAGCAGATGGACCCTGAATTTCGACCAATCAGACCTAATCTGCTTAATTAAATGTACAAGTTCCTCCCACTCTCCTTGGCCAGATGGTCTTTCAAATGCAACTCTGAAACAAAATCCAACTGAATGGGCGAGGTTGTTGAGATTGATCTTGAGGACCATTTTGTCATCTCAAACAATACCAGACACTTGGACAACAGCAAATGTAATCCCGATTTTTAAAAGTGACAATAGATGTGATCGTAGTAACTACCATCCCATTGCCTTGCTGGACGTCTTAGGGAAAATGTATGCATCGCTCCTCTTGAGGAGACTAACAAGCTGGATGAGGGAGTGTGATTGCTCAGACATTTTTTCAGGCTGGATTCACCAAAGGGCTAGGTACAGCTGCTCTGATATGCGTTCTTTCAATCCTAAAGGATAAAATTAAAAAAGTGAAAATTGTACTTGGCCTTCATAGATTTTCGGAAAGTGTTTGACAGTATTGACAGATACCGTCTATGGCATAAACTGGGGATGTCCAGAAGTTCTGGTGGATCAAATAAGATTCCTGCACTTGTACACTTGTATGCCTAAATGTTGATGGCTGGCTAAGAGAAGCTATTCCAACAGAAAGAGGGGTAAAACAAGGTTGTCCATTGGCCCCAACTGTCACAGAGTTCCCCACTTCTCACCTGAGACCGATCCTTGCTGGACTCCGTGGGCGGTGTCTTCTTGCGGACAGACCTGGACTTGAATAAGGCTGAGCGAGTCTCTTCCGACTCCAGCATGCGTTTAAGATTCCGGGATGCAGCAATCCGGGGATCCGGGAAACGAAGAAGACATGCTGGTGGCGCACGAGTCCAGGAAGCAAGAGGAAAAGGGAAAGGGGCAAGGAATGGAAGTAGAAAAGCTAGGAACCAGGAAAGCAATACTGCGAACTACGGAGCACACGTCTGATCGCTACTTGGCAATAGCATTGAGATGCGCGGTGCCGTGGGGGTGCGGTCTATTAGTAGAATACGTTACGACCAACGTATAGACCGCGGAAGGCGTGTCACGCTGGACGGCCGTGTTGGGAGTGTCAGGGAATGCAAGGCCCATTGTGATAAGGATCAGGAAGACCAAAAGGGGTGAGTCCTGTGGGTCATGACAGCATGCCTCCTCCGAAAATCTGTTCCTCCAGGTTTGCCTGGGTGTATGAGGTGGTATCTTCTGAGCAGTCGAGGGGTATTCAGATTAGAAAGGGGTTCCCAAGTTCTTTCACTGGGGGGATATCCTTTCCATTCAACCAGGTATTGAAGCTGACCCCGTTTATACCTGGAGTCGCATATCCGGGACACTTCATATTCCAGTTGATTGTCCACCACCACAGGAGTGGGTCTGCAGGATTTCCGTGAGGATTGACTGTAAGGTTTTAATAAAGAGGTGTGAAAAACTGGGTGAATCTTTTTCCAGGATTCTGGTAGCTTGAGCCGGTATGAGATTGGGTTTATAATTTCCTTGATGGAAAACGGACCATAATACCGGGGGGCCAATTTGTTTGGCCGTAGATGTCGGGGTAGTAATTTCGAGGACAACCAGACTTGATCACCAACTGAATAAGAAGGCCCGGGTCTTCTTTTGGAATCCGCATATCTCTTGGTCTGTGTTCTGGCCTTCTCCAAGTGCTCTTTGGTCTCCTTATGTATGTTGATGAGTGTTTCAATCCAGGAGTCGACAGTAGGTACCGGTGTGGGTTGTGGAAGAACAGAGGGCAGAACTGATGGATGGAATCCTTGGCTGCAATAAAAGGGACTGGTCTTAACTGCTGAATGATCGGAATTGTTATAGGCGAATTCAGCCACGGGTATCAGGAGCGACCAGTCATCCTGAACCTTTTTAGCAAAACATCGAAGATATTGTTCCAGAGTCTGATTAGCATGTTCTGTGGCCCCGTTAGTTTGAGGGTGATAACCTGATGAAAGAGCGCGTTGGATTCCTAATATTTAACAGAGGTGTTTCCAGAATTGTGAGAAGTATTGAGGTCCTCGATCGGAAATTATCTTGGAAGGAAGTCCATGAAGGCGGAATATGTGCTCCAGGAAGATTCCAGCCAGTTCAGATGGCGATAGTAGCTTATTGAGGGGTGTGAAATGAGCTATATGAGTGAACAAGTCAATGGTGACCATGATGGTGGTGTACCCTCTGGAAGGCGGTAATTCCACAATGAAGTCTGTAGCGATAAATTCCCATGGCCTTGTTGGCAGTGCGGGTTGTAGCAGAAGAGCCGCCGGACTCTTGTTGTCATGTTTATTCTGACTACAGATTGCACAGGCTTGGACGTATAGTTGTACGTCAGTCTTCATTTTAGGCCACCAAAATTGTCTTTGTATGAGGTGGAGGGTGTTGGTGATGCCGCGATGTCCGGAGTGAAGGGTATCATGACAGAGGTTTATTATCTTTTGTTGTAATTTTTGTGTAGGAATGAGCAGAGCCTTGTCCTTGAACAAATATCCTTCCTAGACTCTCAGGTTCCATTGATTCTTTCTTGAAATATTCTTCCAGAGTTCAGAGGATTGGGTTTGTACTCAGATTTCTTCCAGGAGGTTGACTGCTTGAGCTACAAAAATCGTGTGGGGAAACATTTTTGGATAGGCCTTATCTTCGGTAGTTTCATAGTCAGGCCGTCGAGATAAGGCGTCAGCAATCAAGTTTTGTGATCCAGGAAAATGAGTGATGTGGAACTGGTACTGGGCAAAGAACAAGGCCCAACGAGCCTGACGACTGTTCCGACACTCTAATGACTGTAGAATTTGAAGATTTTGGTGGTCCGTGCAGACCTGGACTGGATATCTTGCTCCCAGGAGTAGATGTTGCCACTCAGTGAAGGCTTGGCGGATGGCTAAAAGTTCTTTTTCCAGGACGGAGAAGTTTGTCTTACTGGGAGTCAGGGTTTGTGAAAGGTAAGCAATGGGGTGTCCTAGTTTATCCTCAAATTCTTGCTTCAACACCGCTCCAATGGCGTAGTTAGAGGCATTTGTTTCCACAAGGAAAGGTCGATCAATGTCGGGTTGGGCCAGAATGGGAGCTTGAGTAAATCTTGTCTTCAAGAGTTGGAATGCCTTATCTTGCGGAATAGACCAGATAAAGGAGGTGTCTTTCTTCAGGAGAGTAACAATCGGTTGAACAATTTCAGTGAAGGTGGGTATAAACTTCTGGTAGAAATTGACAAGCCCCAGGAAGGATTGAACTTGTTTCACGGAAGTGGGAGCAGGCCAGGATAATATAGCCTTTACCTTTGAAGGGTCCATGCCAATTCCCTCTGGAGTAAGGATAAATCCTAGGTAATGAACAGAAGCAACGTAAAACAGACATTTCTCGGGTTTGGCCAAGAGTTTATGTTCACGGAGTCGTTGTAGTACTGCCTTTACATGCTCTTCATGCTTTCGAAGGTCCTTGGAGTAGATCAAAATGTCGTCCAGGTAGACAATGACAAAGAGGAATAGCATGTCAGAGAACACCCTGTCCATAAAATGTTGAAAGAGTGCTGGGGCATTAGCTAATCCAAAGGGCATGACCAGATATTCAAAGTGACCAAAGGGTGTTCTGAATGCTGTTTTCCATTTGTCTCCTTCCAGGATACGAATCAAATGATAGGCACCCCGGAGGTCCAGTTTAGTCAAAATCACAGCACCTCTGACCGCTTCCAGGATATCCGAGATTAAGGGTAAAGGGTACCGGTCCTTGAGGGTGTTTTGATTTAATCCACGATAATCGAGGCAGGGTCTGAGTTCCTTAGTGTCCTTCTTAGGAACAAAGAACAATGAAGCTCCGGCTGGAGATTTTGAAGGTCTTATGGTGCCATTCTCAAGGTTGGTATCCAAGTATTCTTGAAGGGCCTTTTTCTCAGGTTCGGAAAGGATGAACATCCTGCCAAAAGGAATCACTGCTGAGGGATCCGTGTCTATGGCGCAGTCTTCAGGCCTATAAGGGGGTAAGGCCTGGACTATGGCAGTTGAGAACACATTAACAAATCCCTGATAGGCTTTAGGAACCTGCACGATATTGGAAACCATGAGAGGTGCTTGATGGTCTATTGGTGGTTCTTTGGAGGGGGTCAAGGAGGGATCCAGGATTAGACAGTGAGACATACAAAACTCTGAGCCGAGGAGTAGTGATCCTACTGTCCAATTGATATACGGATTGTGTTTCTGTAACCAGGGCATGCCCAGTACCATGGGCTTAATAATGTCGAATCGACTCCGCTCTTGTTGGTGGTTAATTGAAAGCTGGATCTCTTTGGTCTGCAGGCTTATGGGCCCCGAAGTGAGGGGTCTTCCATCGATCGCTTCCACCAGCTGCATGATGCTTCGTGTTTCGTATGGGATGTGGTGACTAAAAACCCAATCTTGATCAATGAATATTCCCATAGCCCTGCAGTCTACCAAGGCCAAAACAGGATAGGTCTTATTCCCGGAGGTTGATAGGAAGGCCTGTAGTATCACTAGATTGTTTTGTCCAGGAGAGTTCAAGGATGGAATTGATGTGGAGCAAACATCTCTCTCCCGAAGCCCTGCTCCATCTAGGATCGGGAGTTGGCGTTTCCCAAATGCCGAGGAGCGGCCAGCGGGCATTCTCTAACCAAGTGTTTGTCTGAGGCACAATACATGCACAACCCCGTATTAATCCTTCTCATCCTTTCTTGCGGGGATATGGGTCCACGGAAGGCTCCTATCTGCATGGGTTCTGGTTCGGTGACTGATCCAGGGTTTGTGCCAGATTTGGAGGTACTCTCAAAGGACACCTTTTGAGGGTTTCCCCTACATTTGTTCTTCTCTGCCTTCCTTTCCTGGATGCAAAAGTCTATTTGCATGGCAAGGTCCATAAGAGCCTGGAATGAGTTTGGTCTGGCCACTCTGGCTAACTCATCTTTAATCTCCTCATTTAGTCCTCTCCTGAAAAGGGTAAAACTTGCCTCCGGAGACCAATCAGCTTCCTTGACCAATTGCTTGAAGCGGGTTACATACGTGAGCACATCCTGGGATCCCTGCTGAAAGTCTAAGAGGTGTTCCTGGGCACTAAAGACCTGCTCTGGGGGCGATCAAACAAGGTCTTTAGGGCCCGTATGAAACCATCGCAGTCATCTAGGAGAGCGTCGCCGGAGTTAACTAGGGGTGTAGCCCAGGTCAAAGCATTTCCGGAAAGGTGAGAGATTATGAACCCCACCTTAGCCCTGGGAGTGGAAAAATAATAGGGCTTAAATGTAAAGTGAACCAAACACGAGTCCAGGAATCCACGAAGGGTTTTTGCCGACCCATCGTATTTGTCAACAATGCCGCCCAGTGACACACTTTCTTTTGCGGCTGAATCTCGGGATAGAACTAATTGCTTGAGAGCAGCGTTTTCTGCCTTTAAATTCTGCACCTCGGTGGTTAATTCTTGCATACCTCGCATCAGGTCCTGGACGGCCGCTTCCATGTCGACTTCGAGTGCAGTCGGTAGGCATCTCAAACTGTCACGGAGTTCCCCCCTTCTCACCTGAGACCGATCCTTGCTGGACTCCGTGGGCGGTGTCTTCTTGCGGACAGACCTGGACTTGAATAAGGCTGAGCGAGTCTCTTCCGACTCCAGCGTGCGTTTAAGATTCCGGGATGCAGCAATCCGGGGATCTGGGAAAACGAAGAAGACGTGCTGATGGCGCACGAGTCCAGGAAGCAAGAGGAAAAGGGAAAGGGGCAAGGAATGGAAGTAGAAAAGCTAGGAACCAGGAAAGCAATACTGCGAACTACGGAGCACACGTCTGATCGCTACTTGGCAATAGCATTGAGACGCGCGGTGCCGTGGGGGTGCCGGCTATTAGTAGAATACGTTACATCCAACGTATAGACCGCGGAAGGCGTGTCACGCTGGACGGCCGTGTTGGGAGCGTCAGGGAATGCAAGGCCCATTGCGATAAGGATCAGGAAGACCAAAAGGGGTGAGTCCTGTGGGTCATGACACCCACTATTTTCAACCCATACATTACTGACCTGAATAAAACAATGGAAAAGGTCAGATGCTTCCCGCTGTCCATCGAGGGTGTAAAAAATCCCCCGACTATTATACACCAACGATCTGGTCATTTTGAATCAAACTGCCATTGCCCTGCAGTGGCAGTTAAATGCCCTACTGGAATACACCTACCAAAACAACCCACATATCAACATTGCAAAAACGAACATTTTGCAAATAAGGGAAAAGGGAAAGTAGACCGCTCGTTCCTGGGGAAGGAGAAATTGGAAGTGGTGAAATCCTTTAAATAGCTGGGGATTTACATCTCAGCTAGTTCATTGGAGGCACAGACCTGGCTAAAGCCATACATTTGGCAAACAGGTCTTGATAATAAAGCGAAGGTACTGCTGCTTCTCCGTGGTGACCATTTTAGAAACTGTATAAACTCAAGGTGGTCCCAACCCTTACATATGGAGCGGAGGCACTATTACGATTTCCGGCTAAGCACTGGGCTGTTCTGGAAGGAATATTCTGGAAAAGAACATTAGGCCTCTCTAAATCACTACCTATTCAACTCATTAGACGAGAGCTGGGCCTATGCTCCCTGCAAGCATCCGTAGAGTGGAAACATTTGAATTTCTCCGTCAAATGTAGCAACCCAGATGGACGTCCAATGCTGGCAATTATTAGAGCGGCACTCCTGAAAAATGATAAAAGCGCGCTGACTAGCTGGGGATTGGAGCGCAGAATAAAACTGACTGATCTCACAGTTGAGCCATAAAATCTATGGCGTACACCAGGAACAGTAAAAAAGAAGCTGGATTAGATTTGTACGGGTGAAGAACTAACCACGTACAAACTTTACAACGACGCAGCTATGAGGCCCAGAAGTCGAGAGATCCTACCAGATCCTCATTTCAGGACAGACCTCATGAGAATCAAGATGAACCTCTGTAAAACTAACCCAGTGATCTCCACTTGGTCAACTGGAAAGATAAAGAACTCGGACTGCAGATTTTGCATAACCGCAGCACAACCGGAAAACCTACAGCATCTATTCACAGAATGCAATGCTCGAACATCGATTAGAACAAAGCACTTTGGACGATTTTGGAAGACATTGTCAATAGGACTGCAGAGGAGTGGTGACCAGTGCTGCAAAGTGGGAAGAGGATAGACCTATCGCTGGTAGCTGTGAAGTGTATAAGAGACACTTTAAACTTGATAGGGGAGGACAGTAAATTAAGATGAACATCTGGGCTTTCTGGAAATTCAAGTAAAGGAGAAATTGACCTACCGATCTCCCGATATTTGATACTGTAATGAATTTTGCAAATGTTTTTATGTAAAACTGTTAAGCAAATAATATATTAATATATATATATATATATATATATATATATATATATATATATATATATATATATATATATATATATATATATATGAAGCACTTTATATGCAGGCAGAGGGGCAGTTACGTGCAGCGTTCTGTACATTCCTGTTTCATAAAACACTTGGCATGTAGACAGAGGTGCAGCCTTCTCTGCATTCCTGCACCGCACAGCCCTCAATACACAGAGGGCCACTGCAACCTATACACAGCTGTATCATAAGCACTTTAAACACAGATCGAGGCTCAGTCTTCTATGCATTCATATACCGTACTTCCCTTGATATGAAGGGTCACTGCAACCGCTGTATCATAAGCACTTTGAAAACAGACCGAGGTCCAGCCCTGCGTACATTTATATACCGTACTGCCCTCGATGCATACAGGCTCACTGTATCCTATACACATATGTATCATGTGGAATATATTTAGTCTGTGAACCATATTATACCACTTCTGTCCCTCAACCTTTAACAATAGGTAAGCCAAAAATAAGGCCGGTGGGTAGAAAGAATATATATATTTATTAATAAATAGGACAAGTCTCTCCCTCAAGGAGGGAGGGGGTGTAGATCGATAGATGTGGAACAATGGGTGATGAATTTTCCCTTGAAAACATAACCTTTTCTCACGGATGATCTCGACAGAGAGAAGGGAACCAAAGCCATTTGAACAATTGAAGATTGATTTGGGGATAGGAGAGGGAGAAAGAATTCGCTACATCCAACTTCGCCATTGGATCACCCAGAGACAGACCAAGGAAGCAGGCATTAGGATGGCGGAGAGGACAGAATTGGCAATGGCAGATGGGATAGAGGGGAGACAACTTGGACAAATAGGACAAAGAGCTGCTTGCATATATGCGAAAGTTGGAACAAAAATTGGGGATCACAAAACCATAAGAATCATGGGATCGTATATGGGAGAGAGTTTATAGGGTGCCTAAGTGCACTAGTATTAAAGAGGGGATGTACAATATTATACAGAGATGGCATCTGACCCCAGAAAGGATTAACAAGATTACTCCTGACTCCCCACAAACGTGCTGCAAGGGTTGCGCACAGATAGGAAACATAACCCATATGTGGTGGACATTCCCCAAAGCGAAGACATACTGGGAGGAAATAATATGGTAGATCAAGGAAATTACTGGTCGTGAGCTCCCAATGTCTCTGTCATAGCTCTAGGAGATGTGGATGAGGAGAGCTTGTATCACATGTCAGGGGCTACATCTACCCTAATCACACAATTGTTGAACACAGCTAGAAGGAACCAGGCACAGTTTTGCAAGGGCCCAGGGGGCTGATAATGGCACAGTGGTGGGTAAAAATCTGGGAGGTGGTAGATATGGAAAAGACTATGGCCTTTCTAAACAATGGTTTCCTTAAATACTACCGTACTAGGGCCTCTTGCATAGATTATGTCAGAGACAAAGAAAATTGGTATCATAGACCACTGCTCCTGAAACAATTTACATTGGTGTAAGATAGTCCAAGGTTTAAGGAATGGAAGCATCGATATTCAGAAATCTCTTTCCCCTCCTTCCTTTTCTTCTTCTCTTTCTCTTTCTTCTTTTTCTCGTATTCCTTTGTTTTTTAGAGCCTGCTGAATGTGAACTACTGTAACACTGGTTCCCCATTGGTGCTGGGGAGGATATTATTAGTTTTGCAGTTAACATACAAGAAAGAAAATAGGAAACGGAGGTGCAGATGACTGTTTGAGTTTACCCTGTGGACACAATGGGCCTCATTACGACTCAGGCGGTAAGGGGTTTAAGGCGCCGTAAAAGGTGTTGGCGCCGTTAAACCCTTACCTCCTAATTAGGAGGTCCCTTTGCGGGTCCCGACCGTAACGGCGGGTTTTACCAGATGTTAAGGAAGGAACCCGCAATGGGACTTTTGAGGTAATTACAGTACCTCAATTTGCGGTACCATAATTACCGCCTTCCCCATTCCCATTGAGCCCTATGGGGGCAAAAATGGGAATGGGGAAGGGCCAATGGTGAATGGGGAATTACCGCCCCGCCAACCTTGGAATGGGGCGGTAATTCCACCATTCACCATGGCGGAGTTGTTAAAATACCGGCGTCAACCATGGCGCTTACAGCGCCATGGTTAACGCCAGGGTTGTAATGAGGCCCAATGTGTGTAATGTTTTATATTAAACAGGAACTTTGACTATATGATGTTATAACTGTACCTCTGTTCCTGAAGAATATAAAGATTGCAAAAAAAGAAAAATATATTTGCCAAAATCACAAGATACACCATCTTACTCTGTGGCATAAAAACAAAATTCAATACAAACACGTTGAACACAAATCGCTTTCGTGTGAACTTAAAATCAAAGAACCTCTTGCACAACAACATATACAGTTTTCCATTCAGGTCTCATGTGAAAAAAACACAGGTCAAATAAACACTTCAAATACTTTTGGTCACTCACAAAATCCCCTTATGTAAGTTATGCAGCACCTTGAATCATCACAGGACCATACGATTGGCTGGGTCTGGGGAATGGTGAACAGTAGGAAAAGTCATTTTAAATGCAATCCGGCCACCCCCATTAGGGAATTTTGAGGTTCGTAAAAAGGATGTAAGTGGTCCCTAAATTATGTGATATGACTGTACAGTTATTCACACTGGGAGACATGTGATAGATTTCAAACTTCCACAAAATCACCCTGTGTCATTAGGATATATGGAAATTATCAGGTGCCAGTTTATTGGCTCTTCATTCGGGTTGGACATCTATTTGTCCTCCCCCTTAATCAAAGCCTAGCCTCTTTCTTTTGATTGGTTCCTTTAGTTGCTAGGGTCCAATTTTAGGAGGCATAACTCCACCTATTTGAACTTGCAATTTTGAACACTCCAGTTAGGAACTTTAGGACCTCATCACGAGTTGGGCAGAGCTGTAAAATGCGGCGATAACGCCATTACCACTGCATTTATCACTCTGCCCAATCCTGTGTACCAGGGCATTCATCTTTAGCTCTGACCTGGAAGTGAATGCGCCACCTTCAAGGCCATTTTCAGCGCTATTACCCAGCGGTAATAGCGCCCCCCAACCCCATTGGGTTCAAGGTGGAATGGACTTACCCCCACCCCGCAACCTGGGATCCAGCGCAAATTGCACCGGAACGAGTTGCGGTAATGCTCAACTCATGATGAGGCCCTAAGGATCTGCAACATGACAACTTTTTCCAAGTTACAAATAAGAGTCACACACCATATATTTTTTAATTGGTCTGGACGCAATGCACTGTGTCTCATTTCGGCATTTGGCGACTGCAGGTACGAATGGCAGATTTGTACGATTTCTTCAAAAAGTATAACAATTACCAGCATGAGATTTTACAGACAGCTATCTAATTTAATAAGCTACCATTTTCCCGACTCTCCACTCTGTATCTTTTTCTGGGAAGCTATCATCACATTTGAGCTTCTAACTCTGGGCCCCTGATCTACTGATGCAGATGAGATTGCTTCACCGCCTGGCATCCTGTGGTGGTCTTCTGTTGCAAGTTATCTGTCAGTCAGCGCAGGGAGGGACCAGGAATTGAATTGTGATTCTGTGTGTCTTTTTAGAGTTCTCATACATTAGCTGGGTCTTTTGTTTTCACAGCGTAGGTCAAATGACTCCCATAAAACTTTGGTCCAGCACAATCTCCATCCCTTTGCTGTCTCTGCAGAAGCATCAAAGGAATTTCAAGATAAGAGGAAAGGCATTGCTTGGTACGTGTAGGGGAAGGTGAACATTTCTTGGCCTTCAAATCTCACAGGGAAAGGTCTTTTGGACTAAGCACAGCTTTTCTTCATGCACAGAAAGCTAGTTGTTTTTAATGTTGCAATTCAATGACACATAAGGCCTGCTTTAATATTTAACCTTATATCATATGCAGTTTTCTCCTTCACCATGCCATCAATGTCCAACCTTACATTGCATTATAAATCCGCATTACTCTGGTAATGGAGTGTTATTTTTAAATGTTCATGGGTTTCTCCACTGCAAAATGCAGAGACTTCTCCATGGCAACTGTTACACTTTAGGCATCAGTCACATGTAATGGAAAGTAGTTTCAGGTCTTTGGCCTAGTCACTCGAATACAAGGCCCATTTAGTGTTTGTTTTTGTATTTTTCTTTCTTTGAAAACAGCATTTTGATGTTTGCCAGTGGTGAGTGAAATGCTGCTTTTTTGTCTGCCAGTCAACAGTGTGCCTTCAGTGTTCTGTAATGTTAGGCCGCAGTCAGCCAAACAAAGTTTCCTTTTATCTTGGGGTTGAATTTAAACCTCAAAATCATAAGCACTTTAAACACAGACCGAGGTTCGGCCTTCTGTGCTTTGATATACTGTATTTCCCTCGATATACAGAGTCACTGCAACCTATACACAGATGTATCATAAGCACTTTGAAGACTGGCAGAGGTCCAGCCCTATGTGCATTTATATACCCTACTGCCCTTGATGTATACAGGGTCACTGCAATCTACGCACATCTGTACCATAAGCACTTTAAACAAAGACAGAGGTTCAGTCTTCTGTGCATTAATATAGTGTACTCTCCCTGAAACACACAGAGTCACTGCAATCTATACACATCTGTACAATGAGCACTTTAAACACAGACTGAGGTTCAGCCTTCTGTGCATTTATATACAGCACTGACTGTGATACACACAGGCTCACTACAATCTACACACATCTGTATCACATGCATTTTAAACACAGACCAAAGTTCAAGCCTTCTGTGCATTTATATACTATACTCTCCTTGAAACACACAGGGTCACTGCAATCTATAAACATCTGTACCATATGCACTTTAAACACAGACATTGGCGTAACAGGTCCCCACGCATCCCCTGCGCTGTGCGGGGCACTGCCACCACATGTCGTGGGAGGGGGCCCCCCTTGGACTAAAACAAATTAAAAATATTTTTGTTTGTTTTAGTCACTCTGCCTCCAGAAAGAAATTACGTCTGATACAGAGTATAGACGCGCCTATACACAAGTGTTTCAAGGTGCGACAAGGCAAGGGAGAGGGAACAGAGGGAGGAAAGAGACAGCGATCTTACTAGGCCAAGTGACATTGAGATTGCCCAAGTGCAGGGGAGCGGGGAGGGGAAAAAAGTGCCAGAGGAAAGGGGAGGGGGCAATACTGTACATGGGATCAAAATAATAACAAGAAGTGCTGCCAGCAGGTGGCAAGTGCAAGGGTAAGTGCAGACAGCAGGTGTCCAAAGTGCAGGTAGGGGGACTGTAGGAAATCAGCAGGGGAGAGGAAGAGAGAAGACAGAAGCAAAGATGAAGATCTTCAGATGCGTCCAGAACCGGAGATGGTTCTCCACAAGTTTCAGAGATGCAGGGAGGCTGTTCCAGAGGGAAGTCCCAGCCAAAGAAAGAGATCGACCAGCAATTTGTTGGTTGGAGAAGCGACTGACCCGGAGGGAGTTGGAGGTGGAGGAGCGAAGAGCTAGAGTAGGAAGGCATTTACGAAGAGAGAGTTGGAAGTATTGAGGCCCTGGGTGGATTTGTGGACAATGCAGAGGGTCGTGAACTTAATCCTCGCAGCCACTGGGAGCCAATGGAGAGACTTCAGTGCTGGATAGATACGATCCATGGGCTTGAGGCCAAGACAAGTCTCGCAGTCCTGTGCTGGATGAGTTGCAGAGAGCAGAGAGTGGATGAAGGCAGATTTAGAAAGAGGCTGTTGCAATAGTCCAGCCTGGAGAGAACCAGAGCTCTAAAGACAGTGAGCTTCTAGCGGAAGGAGAGGAAAGGAAGAATACCTTGGAGGACGTGCAGTTGGCAGTTTTAAGTGGTGTAAACAAAGATGAAAGTACACCATGCAGTACATCCCTTTACTGATTTATTGATGTACATCTCTGTACACATTATGAACAGCCATGTGTTTATCTTACATCCACAGACATGAAAGCCTATTATTCAGAAAGAGAGAGACCATCTTCTGTACATCACGGACAGAGAAGCAGCATTCTTTATATCCTTGTGTCCTAAAAGCAGTTCAAACAAAGACAGAGACCGAGCGCAGACATGCCAAACATCCCTTAATACCAAAGGACAGTCCATAGAGACAAAGAGGAATTCTCTACAGGGCCGCCCTCTGTACAGAGGAGATGTTTGCAGGCTCACAGGGTTGAAGGTGCTTCAACAGGACTTCACAGGACGGCATGGGAAAAGTGCTGTTACCCAGACCGCCCACAGCAGGCACACACATGTCTCATGAACAAGGGAATGGTCCAGCCTGGAATCTAATAAACAGACACACATGAGCTTCCCCTCAGAGATGGGTGGCCATGAGTACAGGGATATTTTGAGTGTGATGTTTAAAGACAAATACTTGATAATCACCCCATTCCCAAACCCAGTGAAGGAGACGTGAATAACTCCTCCCGTTCCAATAGGGGTGGCAGAAATGGTCTCCAAGGAAAAGGAGACACCTGGCCCCTGCACACCTTTGTCCTTTTCAAAAACAGGCAATATTGTAAACACTCATTTGGATGCATATAATCCAAACTAATATCAATCTTTCAAATCAGATATCTGTTTACACTAATATGTTCATAAATAACCCACTCATGATCTTCATTTTCATTTGATATCTCTTCTTTCTTTTTCTATCCTTGAGTTCTCTTATTTTAATTCAGGGACATTATGCAGGCAAACATCCAATCCTCACACTGCTACTCTGACAGGGAACATTACATCTTATGTGAGATTTCCCCAATCAGTGAATTTTCGTTACAGTCAAGCTGTCAACCCATTCAGACTTTTCTGGAGTTTACAGTGACAACTGGAATAGCCATCTTACATAAATAAATTGCCTCCAATTTAACACACACATATGCAGGCTTTTGGTTCTCCTGTGAGCAGGGTGAAAGGTGTTCTCAAATGGTAACTAGTATGCTTAACGTAACACTTGTGTGGAGTAGCAGCTGCATACCTCTGCAGGAAACCCTTCCCCCTTCCTCCCATATGTTGGAACATGAGACTATGCTGTGTTTGACCCCAGCTGTTGTGCCAATACCGCAGCATGTGTTCGAAAGAAGATACCAATTGAGACAACCCTACCGAATGTATCCCCAAAATGATGACAATCTAAGGGAAGAATTCCCTGAAGGAATATGACAAAAGAGCAAAGAAAAGGAGCTAGAAAGGTCACGAAAAGTGTATATGAAGTCCCGAGATACAGACGGAAGAGGATGTATAGATCCTAAGGAAACTAATGACAAAGTGAAAATCAAGTAACCTTTTAAATACGAACAAGAAGATTACATGTGCACAAGGTGCCGGAGAAAATCAACTATTCAATAAATGTACAAATGCTGAAACACAGGTTAGATCAAGTCATCATAGAAGCTGGATATACGTAGTGAATAGAGTGCAGGGGAGGCCACCATCCATTATATAGAAGCTGGACATCGGTATCATGAATTTAGTAAGCCCGGACCCATGAAGCAGGAAGTGAAAACTTTGTCATGGCACGAATAAGCAGAATCGCCGAGCTGAAAGACGAGGCTGTCTGGCCTGGAGTTAAGACTGAAACAGCCTAGGTCAGCTATCTATTCTGGAAATGGGCAAATGTGGGGAGGATGATCGTCCCTTCTTAAGGTGCAAATAAAGAACACCAAGAGTGCAAAATTTAATTCATTTAGATCATTTAAAACCAGAAAAATGGACCAAATCGTGGTCTCCTGCCACGTGAGCCAAGGATGAAAATAGAGGACACATTGCAAGGCCAAGTTCAAAGACAATCTTCATGGCATAAGGCATGGATGATGAGAGATGCTGGGCTAATTGGGTGGGTATTTACTGCCATGCACCATTTCTTTGCACCTGGGTATGGGCTTACGTGCTGCTAAGTAAACCGAATGTTCCAGACCTGGCACAAGCATGCCAACCAATTGTAGTAGTCCATGTAACAAAGAACCTTTTAGTTTGAAGACCAATGAGAAACTGTGTATCTAATGATTCTGAAGATGACATGTTTTAGAGGTAGGCATTTGTTGTCCACCTGATAGTGGGTAGCCAATCACAATCCTAGTTCCTATAGAAAGCATACTTAGCTGTTCCCCTTAAACTAATCCCGACTACTTGATAGGTTTTTCATTATTGCCACATAGTATGACGTCGCCTCTGATGTATTTTTGGTACAAAAGCTATTGTTTGTGTAAAGATTTATGAGAGAGAAACTGAGCGTACGTCCGTTGATGTTCGTTGTTTTAGATAATTGTTAATAAAACGCTACTTTGCCATTTCCTGAGTTGGTTCGGTTATTTGGACTCATAGTTATTCTGTATGATCCCATCCATTACATTTGCACGTTCCTAAAGGGCCACTCACTTGTCTCACAGTTAACATTTGTTCTTTAGCAACTGCAGGGTTTCCCATTAGAAAGTTCTTTCCTTTCAACCCTGCAGTTAAAACAGTTCTGGCATTTGGAATTTTATTTCATCTGAGCTCCCTGCAGAAAACGTGGTGCCCTTTCTGATTTGTTTCCCGATTGTTTTTAGTCATTTTAACAGGAAGAAAAAAAAACAGACCAACAACAAGGAACACATAAATAAATCAAGGACTACAAAATAAAATCCATAAACTGGCGTAACAATCGGTGTGCCCTTTCTTTAGAACGTAATGAAAGCGGTGCTTTTAATTCGCCACACTATGTAAAACGGTCTAACAAAGCACGTGCATTGCAGCAAAAAAATCTAATCATGGAGTCCTCGCATCAAGCTGAAAGCGGTGCTCCCACCGCAAAGGCAGTGCCCGCGCCTCATCACCAGCACAGGAACAACGGGACTCTGGAGGCGAACACAGCAGCGGCTTCTTACTATGGCTTTACAGTTGCCGGACTACAGCCTTCTGCATATCCATGCATGCTAAAACCCTTAACACACAGACAAAGGAACACCTTTCCATACAGCGCGCTATCTTGATGCACACTTCTAGGCAACCTTCTGCACATGCCTGTGTTCTGATACAGGTAACACAGACAGCGTTCTGGACATCCCAGGATCCGGATAGATATAAGACCTAAGTCCTGATACATATTCCACACAGAGAAAGCGGGGTGCCTTCTCTGTATCCCTAGGTCCTGAGACACATACACCGACAGAGGGGTGACGTCTGTATATCCCGAAATCCTGAAAATCAGGCACACAGACAGAGGCGTGACATCTCTATAAACCTAGGTCCTGTTACGCATTACGCACAGGCAGAGGGATGGCGTCCGGACATCCCCACGTGCTGATGGAAAGGCTGTCTTCTGGGTATATCCATATACACGTGTGTGCATTTTATTTCGATTTCAAGACCTAGAGTTGAGAGTATGTTTATTTGTCCCTAAAGCAGAACCCCCCCCCCCCCCACACCCCCCCTATATAAGCTGTTCCGCATTCCGCGGTGCTAGCACATGCCTGCAGCCTGGCTCATGTCTGTCACCAACACCGGAAAAGGCTCTAACAGATAAACAAGTCTTGGCACATGCGGGCCCATGCGGAGGAGACATCATCTGAGAAGACAGGGCGCTGCCAAGTGTACTCATCGCGGCCCCCCAGAGTGGCACCAACTGCCTGCAAGCGTGGCACCAGAGAGTGCCGTATATTCACGCGGCTGGCAAACGACAAGCTTAAGCAGCAACTGGGGGCGTCGAGGAGGGCACCCCGGTAACTCGCAGCAGCCTCCCTCAAAGCTAGTGGTTGGTACCGTCATGCCAGGCGGTTTATTTATAGCAAACCCTTGCTGCTCCATTAACACAGGCCAGTGAAATATGTTAGCAAAATAAAAGCAGCACGTGGCCGTGATTCAGATGAAAACCCGGAGCCAAGAGATGGTCACGCCAACGGGAGGTAGACGGAAGATATAACGGTGCACTTCCTGCTGGACTGCTACTCACACACCAGGCTCTGTTTCACCCACAAAAACACCACCACCGTGAGTCAGGGGCGACAGCAGAGCTGGATTTAGGTTTGGGGGGCCAGCCACCGGCCGGGGTGCCATGCCCCCCCACGGCACCATTAGCCCCCCGCCACGCCAGGTCGGGGGAGTCTTTTAAGGGCTCCCCGAGCGGCCGTAGTGACAAAAGATGCGGCAAGGCACCCTTTTGTTGTTAAATGCACCCGCGGCGGCGGGGGGACGCATTTAATAACAATAGGGCTCCCTATTTACTTGATGATTACCTCCCTGCTGGGAGCCAGGAGGTTTTCATTGGAATAGGGCATCCATGCATGCAGGAGCCAGGAGGTTTTCATTGGAATAGGGCTCCCATGCATGTGGGACCCAGGAGGTTTTCATTGGAATAGGGCACCCATGCATTAATATGCATGAACGTCCTATTCCAGTGATTAACCCCTACGAAGTACCTGAGCAGGGAGGGACAAAACAAATGTGGTGCTCCTGCCACCCCGCCCTGCCTCTCCCCCTGTCGACCAGGGAAGCGCCGGGATGTGGGGGGCGCCAATTCACCCAAGGCGCTGCTGCCTCTAAGGCCGGCCCTGGGTGACAGCCTTAGCAGGGACGCTGCTGAGAGTCTAACGGATGGCCACGCGCCTACCGGAGGCACCAATCGTCTCAGGGGGATAGCTCAGCGGCAACGTGATCACCCTGTAAGCAGGACGACACAGAGCAATACAGGTTCGATTCCCGGGTCCGCGCTCAGAAACCTCTGGGAATTAAGCGCGTTATAAATAACCCATCATATCATATCATACCAATCAGCCCTGAAGGATCAGAGGCACAGAGCAGTCTTGTGAGACTGGGTGCTGGTCTGTAAAACCCTCTGAAGAGGCCTACAGGTGCTCCTTCTTAAGTGCTCTGACGCCCCAGAATGCATAACTCTTAACCTAATGTCAAGCAAGGAGATTTTGAGAACATGTTCTCCATTTGGTAGCGCGGCGAGTTGCTCAGGATGAGAGGGCGGTGGGTCAGCTGGCTCAGACTACAGTTTAGCATATACATGTATTGAAGGAGTTTCATCAATGCTATGATGGCATGGTGGGAATGCATGAACAAAACCTTCTACCTGAAAAGCGAGAGTAGAGTAAGTCATTACAGCTAACAAGCCACACATGCCACATGAGCATCACCCAGTAGCCATCCCTGGAAGTTCACCTCCCGTTCTGAGCCACAAATAAATGTATTGTGTGTGAAAAGTATATATATATATATATATATATATATATATATATATATATATATATATATATATATATTGTTTTTTAGTTATATATATCCAGTAAAAAAACCTTGGTTAAGAGAGTATTAAGGCGATCAGATTTATCGAAACAAAACCCCTGAAATTCAGCAATCGCATTTCGAGCAAGTCCACCATAACTATGTGCCCCCTGTTGCACACTATACAACCACACTGAAGACATCAAGATGACATTGATGACATCCCTGGTTACATCATTAATGACATCATACATGACATCACTGATGAGATCAATAATGACATAAAATATTACGTTACTGATTAAATAAGTTAAAATATTTTTGTTGATCTTTGATGCATATTTAATTTTACTATACTTAATAATAACAAGTTGACATGGAAAAATACATTGATACAGAAGTATACATGATAACGTGTGGTGTGTTCATTTCTAATACTTATCAACTTATACACTTTAAAAAAAATGAAACTTTATACAAATGGTTTGAATTTCATGTATTAGTAAACAATTACAATACTTAATTGAAGGGAAAGTACCTTATTCTCGAAAATCTATTGCAGTTATTTCAAACATAATATAGTAAGTATATGTAGTGGTAAAAAATAAGAATAGTATATGACGAAGCTCTAGATGTTGTCAGTTTTCCCAGAGGCGGAGCCTCTTCCCATGAGGCCAGGGAGGTGAGGCTGCTACCCGATAGACCCTGTGGGGGTGGTATAATGCAGGAGGATGTGCGACAATCTAGGGTGTAGTCCTTGTAACACCAGCATACCGCCACACACTCTAACCTCTGTTTTCTCGAATAACCGCTTTGTAGAGAGTAAACCTATGCACTGCTATGAGGTGGAGAACGATAGGGAACCTGAAAGTATTATGAAGAAGAAAACTGTTGGAAACATGAGCATCGCTTGCCATACAAGTACTGGTAGGAGGTGGCCTTGCACCAGTATCTAGAACAAAACAACAACAGAGATGAAGGACTATATATACGATAATATAACGAGCTTATTGGGAACAGACTATATTGTATAAAAACCAAAGAGAGACAAAGATACCTGTCCACTCCAGCCAAGACAGGCAGCAGCTGTGAAAGCTCACAGGCGTGGGAATTTCGTAGCTGCTCGGGGGACCAGAGAAGAAGGAGCATGAAGAACACTGCAGATCCTCTGCAGTCTTTCTTCTTGGGAGCTGAAGGGGCAGTCCCGAAGGCCAGAATGAAGCTGAACTATGCAAGAAAGTACCGCGCTGACAGGGCAGATGCATAGAGAAGCCCAACAAAGCCGAGCTGCAGAGAGGAAAACCGTGCTGCTGTGGCAGACGTGGGGAGAACCACCTAGAAGTCGAGCCACACAGAAGGAAGCCACACGATCGTTGCAAACATGCAGAGATGCCCAAAGCAGCAGAGAGGCAAACTCTTGTGCCTGGAAGCCCCGGTGATGTACTGATATCCCTATGAAGTTAAAGGGAAGTACGGGAGACCCAGAGGGGAATTGGGGTTAGAAGGGAGGCAGTCTTTAAAGACTCTCCCTTCGCCTATTAGTTAGGACACCAAAATTGTATCTCCTGTGTGTCAGACCTACCTGAAAGCTCCTCTTCTTTGTGTTAGTGGGTGGGGGAATTCCACTAAGCACAGGGAAGGGTCAGACACCCTTACCCAAAGGGAGTAAGAGAAACCAAGAGCAGTAGCCCTAATGAAGAGAATAATACAAGTCATCATCCTCGTGGCAGTACTTGACAGGTTAATGTACGAAGTTTGCCGACTCAAAGAAGAAGAACCTGGGTCTGGGACCCAACCACAGTTGGACCTTTGCATTGTATTAAACAGAAGAGACACTGGAATGTCCACGGGGAGGGCGTCATTCCCGCTGGGTCTCCTATGATTGGCATGTTGTAATGAAAAGCATCAGGAGGATGCATTCATCCTCCTGATATCAAGTGGCATAACAAAGAACAAGCTTCCAGCCAGGGGAAGGGAGTCCTTCCTCTGGACTTTGACTACAAAGTGATAAAAGAACGCTTCAATCAGGGGAAGGGAGGCATTCTCCCTGATACATCAATAACCTAAAAGGAGAAGGAGGGATTTGACTTGTTTATTTTGTTAGAGGACACTTTCAACCAGAGAAAGGGAGTCAGTCCCCCTGTTGAACATTGTTGCAACTTTGCTGTGTTGATAATATGCCAACCAGGGGAAGGGAGTCATTCCACCTGGTGGTAACTATTGAGATTCCTAAAGTGAACTGCGATCACAAACCCAGGAGAAGGGAGCCATTCTCCTAGGCCAGGAACAGCTTAGCCATCTCTAATTTAGTTATAAGTGTGAGGGACAGAACTAGGGATTTTCACACAGGATAGTGGACATTTAAGTTAAACGGGGATTCTGACTCATCCTTTATAGTCTTTAGTTGAGTCAGGGAAACCCCTAATAGAAATAAGGATAACTAGGCCTTTCTCTTTCTTTTTCTAGAAGAATAAAAGTCTTTGCCAACCACTATGCTACCTTTGTGTCAGTCTCCTTCTTCTGCCCCCTTACATATTGTGTCAGGAGTGGGATCTGACCTATCTGACACAAACTGGGGAACCCTATCATTCTCAAAGCTAAGTGTCCAAATGTCTAACCCCTCTGTAGCTACTAAAGAGTCCAAAGGGTTGGACCACTCCAATAGCGGTGATGTGGCCATAGAACCTGGAGAACAGCAGCTCATACCCAATAACTAGTTTTAGCACCCCCCAAAGATACATGCATCTGATTGGCGTCCAAGTCGGGTCTTCCTTGGAAATGCAGACTGGATGTGATGGCCTATAGGGGTGATGTTGAAATTTGTATACAGAACAGTGGGAAACATCCTTATTGTTGGCAAACCGGAGAGAAATTGCCCAAGAGATTTCTCAAACTCTAGAGGCCCCAGAACAAGATCTGACAGAGAGCACAAAAGGCATTGGGGAAGCAGATCAAGACCCACCTCACAAGGTAGACATACCGAACCCTGTGTAGAGGAAGGGGATCTCGAGATAATTCCTGATGTGGCGTTCGCACAATGGAATGACCTTGTGTTAGCCGAGGCATTCCTCAAAGTTAATTCCTGAGGAGGAAAGAAGGGGAAAAGATGGTCCATTCTTCTTTATAAAAAAGGGACTACTCTATAGAGGAGAAACCACCCAGGAAGGGACACCTTGAACGCAGATGGTCGTCCCAAGAATCCATCGAATGGTTGTTTTAGAAATTGCACACACCCACCTGACTTCAGGACATCTAGGGACAGCTAAAACCCCAAAACAGTTGCTTAATAGGTTTTACTGGCCAGGCGTGTATGGTGACTTCAAAAACTTCATTGTGGCATGCTCTGTTTGTCAGAAGACTGCCCAGCATCAACCTTACAGCCTCTACCCATAATAGATGTCCTCGTTTGCTGTGTAGGGATGGATGTCGTTGGCCCGTTAGAACCATATAAACTCCGAAATAAATATATTCTTTTCATCTGAGACAATGCCACCCATTACCCTGAGGTCTGCCCGCTAAGGAACAATACATTTGAACAAATCCTCAAACACCTGATCCCTTTCCTGTCCCGAGTGGGTTTATCAAAAAAAATACTAACTGGGCAGGGGGTGACATTCCTGAGTAAAGGCATGGCAGACGTTAAACAGATTCTACACATAAAAATGTTAAGAACTTCTGTTTAGTATCAACAAACAGGCGGCCTAGTTTGACACTTCAATAAGACTCTTAAAAGTGTCTTGAGAAAACTAGTAGAAGCGGATGACCACAACTGGGATGTGATGAGTCCCTTGGTTCTGTTTGCCATTTGGAAGGCTCTACAAACTTCCATCGGGTTTTCTCCCTTTGAACTCCTCTATGGACACAATCCAGGGTATGTCCTGGAAATGTTGAGAGAAACATGGGAGGAAAGGGAAGAAGTCATCTTATCCCAGTCCCGGACCATGAAGTGGATTAAAGAACATATGGCAGTGGTAAGAAATATAGTACACACTCAACTGGTGAAGGTTCTGGAAAACCAATAGACCCAATATGAGAAAAAAAGCAATTCCCTTAGCCCTTTTTTCGATTGGACAAAAAGACTTGGTACTTCATTCCACTTCAGACCACAAACTGTTATCTCACTGGCACGGTCCATATGAAGTGCTAGAAAAAACTGGGGCCTACAACTATCGAGTTGCACAACCTGATAGAATGTTGAAAACACAAATTTACCACTTAAACCTTCTAAAAGACTGGAAAGAAGATCCTGAAGAAACTTCATCTGTGGTAATGGCCAGTCTGTTGTCAGATAAGACAGATGAGATCAACCTAGTGCCCTCATACCTTCCACTCTGCCAACAGCAAGACATTCAGGATTGTATAGATCAATTCCCCAATGTCTTTAGTTATGAACAGGGGAGAGTGAGGAGAATCGAACATCAAATCTGCACCCCACACCCGGGAATGTTGTCAACTTGTAACCTTATTGGATCCCAGAAGCAAAGAAGAAAATAGTCCTTCAGGAGTTATAGAAGATGTTAGCTGTGGACATTTTCAAACCATCCCAAAGTCTGTCTGTGGTCCTCGCCAATAGCGTTGGTGGAAAAACCTGATAAATCGTGGAAGTTCTGTATAGACTTTAGGAAGCTCAATGCTATTTCCCAGTTTGACAATTATCCGATGCCCTAGAGGGACGACATGACTCTCCATGAATGATTTTATCAAGGGCTATTGGCAGGTCCCCTTAAATGTGTCAGACAAAGAAAAATCAGCCTTCTCCACCCATAGAGGACTATGTTCTTGTAAGGTCTTTCCGTTTGGGCACCATGGTGCTCCTGCTACTTGACAGAGATTAATGGACCAGATTTTGCAACCATATTCCAGTTTTTGCAGTGCATCCCTGGATGACATAGTCAAATAAATCCTGGGAAGAGCATAAGTTTCACCTTTATGAAATAACCAGAGCACTAGGAAAATCTGACCTAACTGCCAACCTGCTTAGAAATGCCACTTAGCCCAGACAGCTGTAAAATATTTGTCATTTTTTGTCAGAAACGGGTTATATCAACCCCAGTTAGAAAAGGTCTGTGCCGTCCAGGAAACACCAGCCCCTAAAAGTGAAATAGACCTGAGGGCTTTCTTTGGCCTGACTGGATACTACAGGAGGTTTGTTCCTAATTATCCAGCTATCACCTCCTGTTTAACCGATAAGCTAAAGAACGTAAAGCCCCAAAAACTGTGTTGGCAGAAGGAAGACCAGGCTAGTTTTGCCCTCATTAAGGAGTTCATCCTTCAGACTGACACCTCTAAGGTGGGGATAGGTGCAGTGTTATCTCAGCAATACGATGGCTTGGAACATACATGCTATACATCAGCTGGAAATTATTTCCTTGAGAAAATTATTTCACCACCATCAAGCTAGAAGCACTTGCATTAAAATTGGCCAAAGGATATCTCAAATACTACCTCACAGGTAGAAAATTCAGACTCATGACTGACCACTCACCCCTTACTTAGCTTAGTCTCCAAAAGGATACCAACCCTAGGATCATGCGTTGGTTCTTGGACCTCGAACCCTTCTGTTTCAGTGTTGAACACAGGAAGAGGAACGAACAAGGCAACATAGATTTTCTGTCACATTTTCCTGTTGAGGGAGATAGGGTACATTAAAGGGTGCAAAGAGATTTCCGGGATCTGTGATCCAGGGAGACAATTTTTGCCGATTCTCCTATTCAGGAAAATTCATCCCAATGACCAGCCCAGTTTGTGTGACTTTGCGATGATTTAGCAACACCTCAGTTAATGATTCAAAACAATGTCCATATAAAAGAAAGACATTGCAACAGATCTCAAAAATACAGAAAGAGAACAGTATTCCACCAAATGGTGTGTGTCACAGGTCTCGAGTAACTGGGAGGACTGTGGTGCACATACTATGCAGTACCAGATAGTCACATGCTGGACAGTGTGTTGGATATTTGTTGTCACAATGACAGCATTCAGTATGGTGGACCTCACAAGATCATGCTTTAGGTAACCGCAAGGGTAAGAGAAGATCTCCTCAGGTGCCACAAGCACAATCTACATGTAGGTGAGTAGACATCAGTGTAGGCCCCTGTACAGGTGAAACCTCACAGGCTCGCCAATCCGAAAGGGGCATCTAATCGATGCCGCTTCAAAGAGGGTGCCAAGAGAAATCACTTCTTGCTCAAGGTAGTGGCTAGGCGGCTTCAGATTCTGGAAGTCTTCTGGGAGGAGGCAAGACAGCATTAGTCTGTACACATCTGGAATTAGCAGTAGGTATCAAGTCAGTGTTGGCTCTTCAAAGATGTATCCAAAGAGTAGGGTAGAGTCACTGTTCCGCAGATCTGACTAGTTGAAAGTCTAATCAATGTTCGCAAATCCTGTTCAAGAATGGATCATTTGTAGTGGGAAGGTGAGAATCTCACGGGCAAGCTAGCCAATCACACACTCCTATCAATAGGAAATATGACCTCATACAAGGCGATTTACAGGTGGACAATACCCATCAATTATCATCTCCTGGTAATGCATGAAGTTCTAAATGTCCTGATTGACATGTGTCATCCTGTGCCCGCTCAGGGAGATGTGTGACTGAGGTGCGTCACACCAGCATTGCCGGGACACGTGGTAACACCTTTGCCGTGGGGTCTGCCAGGCACATTTCAGGGGCTGATGAGCATTGAGCAGAGAAAGTGCAAGGGCAACATTAACACTTCAAAAGCACATGTTGTCGTGAGTGCGGTAAAGTAGCAAACAAAATATGCAAGTGCATGAGGTTCCTATGGCCTAAAAGCACTGACCTCACTATTTGATTACTATGGTTACCGCAGCCCGTTCCATCACACAGTATTCTTTGAATGTATCTTCGAGTATTATTGTGGGCAGTTCTTCTCATTCAGTTTACAAACACAATGAATGCAGACATGACAATCTCGGTTTAGCGATTTGGCCTCAGTTACTTAAGCATGTAACATACAAGAGGGGAAACTCAGCTGAAGCTTTGATCCTGCCTCACAGGCCATAGTGACTAACCTGAAGAGAGCACGCATGTCCATCGGGGGCCCTGAGCTGGTGCTGGGCTGGGAACGGTCTGGTGTACGCACAGGTGATTCTCATCGGCAAACATTCCCTTTTCTGGGCTAAATCCAGTCCAGGCTTCTCAGCACGTGTAAGTATGTAGGACATTCCCGTGGTTCAATTATAACAACACAATATTGGACATTGATACTGGGCTCAGCACAAACCAGTTATCTCTTGGAACCTAAATATTGTGCAATTATTACCTAGTTTCTTGAATTGGCAGTGCCGGATTAAACCCTGCGGAGGCCCCGAAGCAGTCGAAATGTTGCCCCCACCCTCGCAAATGATGTCCTAATACGTTTTATATTTTATCAACCAACAATTTTAATTAACCAATTGTATTACACACAGCTGCACATTAACAATTGTTAATGTTATTAAACAATGTTTTGAAAAATGTTTAATAAAACACATTTCCACTTTCCTCAATTTGCTTGTGGTGAAATCTGGGCACAAATACAAAATCCAAATTAAGCACTGGTGGGCGCTGGGGCTCCTAAAAGGAGTGGGGCCCATACGCCAGTGTCCACTTGGCCTAATGGATAATCGGCACTGTGAACAGGGGTAGATGAAAGGTTGAGCGTACACATCTGTACTCAAACCTATGACCTGCAGGTGCAACACATGCCTCTGCAGCAGACACATGGACCAGAGCTATCTTACTGACAATGGAACCCATGACCTGTATGTTACGCCTAAATGTCCCGCTCCAGGCCCATGAAGCTATTTTACACAGATGTTAACACTTGACTTTTGGACTACCCACACATACCAATCTAGCAGACACAATATTCTACTGAGCTAGTTCATAGTGACTGGAGCCTTGCTAGCATCTGCAGCGCACTACATACCAGAGCACTGCTCGGAGGTGTCCTGCAGCCCCAAATACATGCTGGACAGAGCAAAACTGGAAACAGCACCGGCCACAGAACCACAAACACATGTCTGACATATTGAGCCCTGCCCTGTTGGAATCCCCATACCCACCATAAGGAGGAATACATCACCCCCCTTCCCAAGTTCCACTGGCCTGTCCATGTGCAACATGAGTTGAGTGGCCATGGGCTGGAGACTGGGAGAGACCTGGAAGAGAGGGAATAACCAGGCAGATACAGAGTGTGATATGGACTTCTCAATGATGAAGCCGCCTCCTCATCTATTTGGCCAAGTGTAGAGACATCAAGAGACACAATATTGGACTTGATGTTTTTATATTTATCCTTCAAGTTTATCCTGCTCTTGTAGGAAGAGAAGTTGATATTCACACTTTTTTACAGGATCCTAAGAAGGGCCATGTGATTAAAATGCTGCTTGTAGCAATAGTAGAGGAATCATTGCAGTTGCCAGATTTATTGCAGTTGCTGTAGTAAAAGTGTTTTTTCCTTAACGATTGAAGTAAAAATGAGGAATGTTGAAACTGGTATGATTTTAGGGAATGAGCAAGCCCAAGAAGTCCCAGAATGGCACAAGTGGTGGGGATTAATATATTGGTTTGTGATATACATATGTACAATTATGCTGTGTGTCTTTCTGTTTCTCCTGATTCAAATAACATTGTAACAATAGTATTACATTGATCCAAATAAGGCAGATGTCCCTTTAATCCTCCCCACTCCATGAACTATTGTTGATTTGTCCATTAGCGATGAGTCAAAACCCTGTGTTCTCTTCCGATAGTAAAGCTGATTTAGAGGTGTTTCAAGGGGCTGCAACCATTATGTTGGGGAGACACAAGAGAAGCCCAGAGGAAGATAACGAGGGATTAAATACATATTTGGATAATGCAACACACTTGGATCACAACATGTGCTATCAACACATGAGAAGTGTAGGAGAGAGAACATCTAAGGAGAGTTGTTGCGTTTGTGTGCTCATACCCTTTGTCATGAATGCTACCTGAACTTTCATCTCTAGAGAAGTCCTAGAACACGATGCCAGATGTCTTGTTCACCTTGCTGCATGCATGCCTCGAGGACAAGTCCAAGGACATTGGGCCACTCTGCGATAGAGAACAAAATGGTCCTTTTCATTCCAGGATGATTATATCAAGACTCCACAGAAGGAAAAGGAGCCTGCATGGAAGAACAAGATGCTCACGTATCCTAGGGCAGGACAGGATGAAGTGGACATAAAAGAAATTAAGGGAATGAACTGTCTTGATAAAGCAGAAATATCTTGGATGCCTGGATGCTGGGAAAGAACTCAGTTATTAGTCTATGGAGGAGTGAAGTCCAAGAAAGGAAGGGAAGAAGGTTTGATGTCCTGTGCAGCTCAGCTATTGAAGCAAGAATCTGTGCAAGAAGTACACAGAGTATATTATGGGTGTTTGAAGTGATGGGCCGAACATGCCAAACTGCTGACATGGGTAGAAGAGGAATCAGGTCCAATGACTGATTTTCCAGAATTTCCAAAAGCAGATGCCCATTTGAGAAGGAGAAGATCGCTTGAATTTCTCAATTGAAGCAAGAGCGAAAATTACTTCTCAGCAAAATCAATAGAGGCATACAAGGCTATTCCATATAATCATAGGCTGTTCAGCAAAACTGCTTCAATCTTCACGACTAGCTTTATGCCTGGGATCCAGACGATGGTGAATGTTAAGGGGTTACAAATCACTTGCTGGTGCTTCTGCAGACAATCAACACCACCATAAAAGGATTCAATGCTATCAAGGAAGAGCTGAGGGCCATATAACTAATGACCCTACAGAACAGATATGTCCTAGATATGATCATAGCAATGGAAGGAGGAGTTTGCACCAAATTCAGGCCATTCTGTTGCACATTCACACCTTCTCACAATGAAGAGAATGGGACCTTGACAGAGGCCATAACATTGCAGACGAACCTGCAGAACAAGATGGAAGATGACACAGAGGATGTTGCAGATGACAGTTGGTTTGCATCTATCTTCTCATGGGTTCCACATTGGATGGAAAGCATATTCAAGCTTTCTGGAGCTATCAGGGTGATGGTGAGGTTCGGAGTCTGTGTGATCAGGATGATAATTACGCAGAGTAAGAAGACAGCAAAGAAGGCAGTGGGAATGAAGATCATGATTGACGTTGAACCAGGATTTGGTCCAAAGGAATTGACTGATGAAGAAATCAGAGGATACATAAAGGCCAGCATCGTAGCACCGGAGAGAACAGAGTTCCTGTATCCAAAGAATAATAAAAAGTATACGGGATGATGGGTCTATTGTAGTCCAAATGGACTGTGCAGTTACATGACCTGGAGGGTGGACTAACATGTTAAATCAGCCGGTTCCCTGAAGGGAGTGATGAAGATCTGGACTCTGAAGAAGCACTTCTTCAAGAAAAGGTCCCAAAATGTGGAGACTAATGAAGGTGTGATCGATGACTTGACCAGAGGGGGGAGTGTAGAGGGGCAGCCAAACGCCTCTGGAGGAAGTCCCGCCCCCCTGCTGCCTGTATGTTGGAAAGCCTGAAAGTGCACCATGTTTGACACCAGTAGTTGTGACCATACCTTGATGAATGTTCAAGGAAAGGTATATGCTGAGAAAGCCATACCAGATGTATGCACGAAAAGGAAGAGGTCCCCAAAGGAATATGAAAAAAGGAGAAAGAGAAGCTGGTGACATCACAAGAGTTGAGAGTGACGCACTAAGAAGATAAGAAGAAGAAGATGTATGGACCTTATAGAAGCTGATGACGAAATAAGGAATCGAGTGAACAGCCTTATGCAGAAAAGAAGATTGCATGTGTGTGCGAGACACTGCAGAAAATACAAGCCGTTCAATGACTGTACAGATGCAGCAACGCAAGTAGACTAAGTAATCATAGAAGCTGGCTATATATCTAGGGAGTAGACTGCAGGCGAAGCCACCATTATATATGTTGAAACTGGACATCAGTGTTACAGTTTTAGTAAACTCATACCCATGGTGAAATGAGGATCGAAAATTTTGTTGCAGCAAAGAATAGCTGGGAGCATGGAAGAAGCGAGAAGGGCTGTCTGGCCTGGTGTCAAGATGGAAGGCATCCAAGAACTGGTTATCTATCCTCAAAGAACAGTGAACGTGAGAAGCTGAATTATCCCTCATTAAGCTGCAAGGAAGGAACACCACGAGTGCCAAGTTTATTAATTCAAGACTATTATATGTTATAAAATGAGTTGAATTGCGGTCTCCTGTCATGTGAGCTGAGGATGAAAACAGGAGTTGGGCATGCAGACCAGAACTGTGATAAGCATTTATCCATACTCCCTTATATTCTCAGAGAAGAGAATCTACTGCAAGGCCACGTTCAAAGACAGTCTGCATAGCAGAAGGCATGGGCGATGAGAGATGAGGTTCTAATTAGGTGGGGAGGTGAAGTCAAGTTCACCCCCCGGCACCTGGGTGTGAGCTTACGTGCTGTTAGTGAAATGAATGTTCCGACATGGCATGAGCGTGCCAATCAATTGTAGAGGGCCACATAACGAAGGGCCTTATAGTTTAAATACCAATAGTATTCTGTGTACTTAATAAGTGTTGAGGATGACTTGCACTAGAGGCAGGCTTAAATTGTCCACTTGACAGTAGATGTCCTATCACAATCCCAGTCCCTATAGAAGGTATACTTAGATATTCCCCTTGAACCAACCACAATCCCGGTAGGTTTTTCTTATTTGCCACGTAGTATGACATCACTTATGATGCATTTTTCTACTTAAGTGTGTTTTTATGTGATTTGCGCTGAGAGCACAATGGAATGTCCATTGATGTCCGTTGTAACTCCCTGTTTTAGACAATTGATATTAAAACAGTCGAATTAGATTTTGCCAACTTCCTGAGTCGGTCGATTATTTAGTGTAAGAGTTACTCTGCATTCCATCCTTTGCATGACAGGTTACTGATTAAGGACCTTGTGTTCAGGTGGTTCACCGGGACTCAGCGGCAGGGCCCAAGGGAGGTGGCTGGCTGTTGGTTATTGTCTTCTATTCTTGTCAAGCAGATGGGCATTGTTAGTTGAGTCCAGGATTCTTTGTCATCTTTCCTGTCTTCTAAATCTCATTTTTTTTCCGGAAGGTTTGGGCACCTCCTCCCCATTCCCATGCTGTGTAGAATTGTGCAGGAGTTGAATGTGTCTCCCTTTTTATTTAACATCTAGAGGAAACCACAGGGAGACCTATTGCATGGGGCGGACGTTTCCATCCGTTGATAGTTGTACATTATGGTGTCCACTTAGCAGAAATTGAACAACTGCTGGCCTGTCTCACTGGATGTCGAGTCAGTCATTAAAATGGAATCCTACTAAAACCGATTTCCTTTTACTGAAATGAGCGAGTGAGTGAGTGAGGGAGTGACTGAGTGACAGAAAGATCATTAATAAAGTGCACACGACTTTATAGGCTGTCTGTTGCTGCTGCTCTTCACAGAGGAGAAAGGGTAGGGGAGGAGTAGCTGCCTACTGAAGAGAAAGGTTTCTGGCTGTGACCGGGAGAGCAAATAGTTGGCTTCGGAGTGGATGGACAGACAGGGCTTATTCTAGCGAATGGGGTCCTAGAGACTGACTGAAGAAGTGCCCACCTTTAGTGGAGCAGCAAAATCTAGTGGTAAATAGCTCTCTGAGGTGTGTTGTCGTTTGTAGAGCCTGAAGATGAGGGGCACAAAGGTACCCTGGATGTTCCTCTGTCTTCCTCTCCATCAGCACCCCAGGTCCAGTCTTGGCTTCCTGCTTCAGCCCCTCCACCCGTGGGGACTTGCTTTCTCTCGAAGTTGCTATCCTCTCATCACCAGCTAACCTAGAATTAACATTACCCAGTGGCACTTTCACGAAGGGTTGAGCTGATGGCTGATTTTAGAGCATGGTTCAGCTTTCATTATTTCTCACCTGGGTGGCGGCAATGCCATCTTTAATGGTTCGTCTGCCTCAACCAGGCCACCTTTAAAAGCCATATTTGGCATGGCTCCCGTTTGCCTGTGAGAGCCTGGAAGCGTGCCCATAGCGCTCCCATGTCGGTAAACCTTCATTGGTTTAGTGAAAAGTTCAAACCCGGGTGCATTACTTTCAAGGCACATGTCCTGTCACTGCTATCCTGCGTGGCAAACAGGCTGCTGCGCGTGGCAGGAAGTGCTGGTTTAGAGAAGGAAAGCAACATTTTCAAGTCAAGCCTTTTCCCCAGCAGCCCCAAATCTCTGGACTTCGCTGCCCTCAGAAATGTGCTGCAACCATGCATTATTGCTTTTTAGGAAATGTTTGGAAGTTAGCGTTTTCTGTGGCCTGTTAATTAGGAATCTAGCATGGTAGGTTATTTTTATACTGTCATTGGTATCTTTATTTCTCTGTTTTCATTTTTTAATTAAAAAAAATGACCTAATTTTCATGTAGTAGACATGTATTGTGCTGGGCTTTTATGAATTCTGTTTTGTGCGGCGCTCAGTTTCCCTCGGCGGGAGCCCTTTATAGATGTTTTAAATAAATAATTGCATAAAAACTATGTCCAGAAAGTCGGTGGCAGAGAGTCTGCAATGGGAGCCAGAATCTAGCCCTGGCTGTAGCTTGTGCGCCGGTGGGAGTGGCAGTAAGGCCACGTGGGCATGATGGCTTTTGCACTCACTCTACCGTCACCTCACCACTGTCCACTTTCCATGTCCCTACACCAGTGGTATTAAAACTTGTTTATACTGGGCCCCGCACCCCTTGAGTAAAAATATTGTTTCCTGGTAGCCCCACAAGCTATATGCTTATATTTTCTATTAAACACAGTCACCGTAATCCCTTTTTAAAGAGTCTCGCACCTCCCCTGGACATCCTTTGGGCCCCTTTGTGCGGGGGCTGGCCCCACAGTATAAGGACCACTGCACTACACGTTCTTCTGCCAGCTTTTACCTTTCCGTCACCCTCTCTCCCTCCATCAGCAAACACATTGTGAAGCCAATGTTTGTGTCTGCCTTGGCAGCTCTCTGCACATCTATAAGGAGGGCCACATGAAGTTGTGGCAGACTGTTCACTCTCATACCCCCACCTGCCACGGCCTTGATCAGTCCTCCCAGAGAGCCCAGGAGGCAGTGTTTGGGAGAGAGAGAGAGAGAGCAGCCTGCGGGGACACCGAGCAGCAGAGAGAGACATGTGAGCAAGCCTCTTGAGCCGCAGCACCTCCAGTGGGAATCCCTCCATGTTCCCTGGAGCTCTCTCGCCTGATGATGGCCAGAGGATCTCCACAGCCACCTTCTCTGTTGTCATCTTCACCTCAGCCCTCCACAACCTCCACATTCCTTTATTATCTTCTGTCATTGGCCCCAGCACTTCCTCCTTTTCCTTTGTAAGAGCCGAAGATACAGCCCTTCAAGCCTGGCCTTCTCTCTGCAGGAATCACCTGCCCTGCTGAGAATCACTGTCCTTGCACTCCTGCTCGCTCTCTCTCACACACACTATCTGTGAGAGAGCGTGTGGGGTTTCTCTCTGCAGGCATCACCAGTGCGCCCATACCACATAGCCTTCCAGCCACTGGCCTCTTGCCTGGCCTTGCGTGCTGTTTGGAGAGCCCTCCCTCTTGAGATTAGCCCTTCTAGGGCTGAGAGGACCCTGTACAGTAATGAGAGAGTTATTCAGACGTGTTGCCCATTCAAGCCCTGACCTCCATGCAGGAAGTCCCTCTGGGGCTAGCAATGCAGCTCAGTCTTCATGCTCATTCCCTGCATGGCCTCGCTTTAGAAATCCCCTATAGGGGGCTAAGTACCTGCCCGTGTCCCGTGGACTCTAGCGAGGAATCAAATGTAGGGACCTCAGCCACCATGCCCATTCACTCCTTGGCCTTTCCCTCAGCAGGGACCGCCTGACAGGGTGGTAATAGTTAAGTCGCAGCGCCCATTCGGTGCTTGACCTCTTCTTTAGGGGTAAGAAGGAAGCTGCGTCAGTGAACTTCCCCCTCTCGGGTCCCCGAGGATCCACTCTTGGGGTCAAAGGGGAGCCCATTCACTGTGTTCATTCAGTATTTGGCCCTATGGCAAATGACATGGGCTCTGAGCCCCTACAGAGGGATCAAGGCAAAAAGTGGCTTTAAAACCAGAGCCGAGGAGATCTCAGGACGCCAGGGCTCTTGTTCATGACTGGCGGAGTTAGAACTTTCCCCATGCCCTGGGAAATCTGTGAGAAACCGCAGGCGGGACAAGGGCCACCACGACCCTCTTGATGCTCTTCAGCACTCTGCTTCCTTCACCCTCCGCCTTCTGCTCTTCAGCCGTTCCACTGCCTGCCCAGCATTCTCTTCTGGTCTCGCACCTTTCCACTGCCTGCCCAGCATTCCCTTCTGGCCTTGCGCCCTTCCGCTGACCGCCGAGCATTCTTTTCCAGCCACGCGCCTTTCCACTGCCCGCCCAGCATGCTCTTCCGGCCTGTGCCCTTCCACTGCCTGCCCAGCATTCTCTTCCGGCCTTGCGCCCTTCCACTGCCTGCCCAGCATTCTCTTCCAGCCTCACACCCTTCCGCTGCATGCCAGGATTCTCTTCCGGCCTGACGCTCTTCTGCTGCCTGCCCAGCATTCTCTTCCGGCCTCGCGCCCTTCCACTGCCTGCCCAGCATTCCCTTCCGGGCTTGCGCCCTTCCACTGCCCGCCAAGCAATTTGCGCCCTTCCACTGCCCGCCGAGCAATCTCTTCCAGGCTCGCTCCCTTCCACTGTCTGCCTAGCATTCTCTTCCGGCCTCGCGCCCTTCCACTGCCTGCCCAGCATTCCCTTCCGGCCTCGAGCCCTTCCACTGCCCGCCCAGCATTCTCTTCCGGCCTCGAGCCCTTCCACTGCTGCCCAGCATTCTCTTCCGGCCTTGCGCCCTTCCACTGCCTGGCCACCATTCCCTTCCGGCCTCGAGCCCTTCCACTGCCTGCCCAGCATTCTCTTCCGGCCTTGCGCCCTTCCGCTGCCTGCCCAGCATTCTCTTCGAGCCTCACACCCTTCCGCTGCCTGCCCAGCATTCTCTTCCAGCCTTGCGCCCTTCCGCTGCCTGCCCAGCATTCTCTTCCGTCCTCGTGCCCTTCCACTGCATGCCCAGGATTCTCGTCCAGTCCTGCGCCTTTCCGCTGCCTGCCCAGCATTCTCTTCCAGCCTCACGCCCTTCCGCTGCCTGCCCAGCATTCTCTCACAGCCTTGCGCCCTTCCACTGCCTGCCCAGCATTCTCTTCCGGCCTCACGCTCTTCTGCTGCCTGCCCAGCATTCCCTTCCGGGCTTGCGCCCTTCCACTGCCCGCCGAGCAATTTGCGCCCTTCCACTGCCCGCCGAGCAATCTCTTCCAGGCTCGCTCCCTTCCACTGTCTGCCTAGCATTCTCTTCCAGCCTCGCGCCCTTCCACTGTCTGCCCAGCATTCCCTTCCGGCCTCGAGCCCTTCCACTGCCCGCCCAGCATTCTCTTCCGGCCTCGAGCCCTTCCACTGCCCGCCCAGCATTCTCTTCCGGCCTTGCGCCCTTCCACTGCCTGGCCACCATTCCCTTCCGGGCTCGCACCCTTCCACTGCCCGCCGAGCATTCTCTTCCAGCCTCGCACCCTTCCACTGCCTGCCCAGCATTCTCTTCCAGCCTCGCACCCTTCCACTGTCTGCCCAGCATTCTCTTCCAGCCTCGCGCCCTTCCACTGCCCACCCAGCATTCCCTTCCGGCCTCGAGCCCTTCCACTGCCCGCCCAGCATTCCCTTCTGGCCTCGAGCCCTTCCACTGCCCACCCAGCATTCCCTTCTGGCCGCGCACCCTTCCACTGCCTGCCCAGCATTCCCTTCCGGCCTCGAGCCCTTCCACTGCCCGCCCAGCATTCCCTTCTGGCCTCGAGCCCTTCCACTGCCCGCCAAGCATTCTCTTCCGGCCTTGCGCCCTTCCACTGCCTGGCCACCATTCCCTTCCGGGCTCACACCCTTCCACTGCCCGCCGAGCATTCTCTTCCAGCCTCGCACCCTTCCACTGTCTGCCCAGCATTCTCTTCCAGCCTCGCGCCCTTCCACTGCCTGCCCAGCATTCCCTTCCGGCCCCAAGCCCTTCCACTGCTCGCCCAGCATTCCTTTCCAGCCTCGAGCCCTTCCACTGCCCGCCCAGCATTCTCTTCCGGCCTTGCGCCCTTCCACTGCCTGCCCAGTATTCCCTTCTGGACCTGCGCCCTTCCACTGCCCGCCGAGCATTCTCTTCCAGCCTCGCACCCTTCCACTGTCTGCCCAGCATTCTCTTCCAGCCTCGCGCCCTTCCACTGCCTGCCCAGCATTCCCTCCAGGCCTCGAGCCCTTCCACTGCCCGCCCAGCATTCTCTTCCGGCCTTGCGCCCTTCCACTGCCTGGCCACCATTCCCTTCCGGGCTCGCACCCTTCCACTGCCCGCCGAGCATTCTCTTCCAGCCTCGCACCCTTCCACTGTCTGCCCAGCATTCTCTTCCAGCCTCGCGCCCTTCCACTGCCTGCCTAGCATTCCCTTCCGGCCTCGAGCCCTTCCACTGCCCGCCCAGCATTCCCTTCCGGCCTCGAGCCCTTCCACTGCCCGCCCAGCATTCTCTTCCGGCCTTGCGCTCTTCCACTGCTGCCCAGCATTCCCTTCCGGACTCGCGCCCTTCCACTGCCTGCCGAGCATTCTCTTCCGCCCTTGCGCCCTTCCACTGTCTGCCCAGCATTCTCTTCCAGCCTCGCACCCTTCCACTGCCCGCCCAGCATTCCCTTCCGGCCTCGCGGACTTCCACTGCCTGCCCAGCATTCTCTTCCGGCCTCACGCCCTTCCGCTGCCTGCCCAGCATTCCCTTGCGGACTCGCGCCCTTCCACTGCCCGCCGAGCATTCTCTTCCGGCCTTGCACCCTTCCACTGCCTGCCCAGCATTCCCTTCCGGCCTCGAGCTGCCCTTCCACTGCCTGCCCAGCATTCCCTTCTGGCCTCACACTCTTCCACTGCCTACCCAGCATTCCCTTCCGGCCTCGCGCCCTTCCCCTGCCTGCCCAGCATTCTCTTCCAGCCTCGCGCCCTTCCACTGCCTGCCCAGCATTCCCTTCCGGGCTCGCGCCCTTCCACTGCCCGCACAGCATTCCCTTCCGGCCTCGCGGACTTCCACTGCCTGCCCAGCATTCTCTTCCGGCCGGGGCGTCCTCTGACCATGGTTCTGCTTGGAGCCCCCACAGTAACCTGCGCTGTCCTTGGAAGGTTTAAGCCTGACTTCCACATCAAGAGGACCCCTTTGATGGCCCAGTACTATAGCTTTGCCAACCAATTGGCACCAACTTTCAAAAAGGATTTCCGCCACTCTAGGCGATTGCCTGTTTCCCTGCGTGTTGGGCAAAGGTTAAGGCTGCTGTAGGGGGAATTAGTTCGGGGAAAACTTTTAACCTGACGATTTTCAGATGGTTCGAGGACGTATTAATTTTCAAACTTTTTTTCATAGATTACTTTTAAAAGTTTTAGGTTGACGTAGAGGGTGGAAATCAGGGGCCTACAAGGCTGGGCAGGCTGTTGTGGCTCCCCAATACACGCCCCGGTGCCCTACTGTAGCTTGCAAGGCCCTCTCAGAACTGCTGCCCAAGCGTTGGAAATAAAAAATCAAGGTTAAACAACTCTTGGGGTACTGTGGGGCGATGCCAGGAGGCACAGTCGGGGCAAGCACACAGGAGTGCTTGGAGTGGCGTTCAGGTGGGATCGGATTGACCCTCAAAAGTGAAACACAAATCTTCATGAGCCCCTAAACTTTTGGACCAGTGATTCATTCATTTGTGCCGGTCCCTTTTCAGGGTGTATTCGTGGATTGGTTATGGGCAAAGTTTTCAGCATCTTCAAATATGTGCACTTTGATTCAAACCTCCAGAGGAGGTTTTCTAGTGCAAGAAGTGCAGAACAAAAGTTCAGCAAATGTGGAAGGCGCAAGCGCTTCAGTATACACCGATCTGGAGCGGCACATACTAACATAAGTCTCTCTAGGGGGGGGGAATAGTAGCAATTACATCCGCACAGGCACCACAAGCAAATGAGATGTTTCACAAATGATGGATGAGACCTTAGTCCAACCATGGTGACCAATCAGGAAAGTTCAGAGAGCAAGGAAGACACCCATTAGCCAGTGCTGTCTTGAGGAAGAATTAAGCGGGATAGGTCGCTTTGACCTGGAGAGAGAGTTCACCCTCTCGAAACAAGACTTATCCACCCTCATCTTTTTCAGGTCCCCCGCAGCACCTGTAGACCATGCAAAGAACAGAGGAATGTGATGTAAATTCCAGTAAGTAGTGTCACTACCCTCCCCGCCTTTATCGAGGAGCCATAGCTCTCCATGTTAAAAAGGAATGCTACCTTAGATGCATCTGTCAGCTGAGTACGCGGTACTGGGCCAGCTACGCTGTTGGAGAAACAAGGTTTCTCCTGCTGTAAAATTACCCAGCTGCACATACCCAATGACCCATGCAAGGGACGACATGCTGGCTAGGGCAATGCAGGCTCAAAAGCTTGCAGGGGGACCTGAGATATGAGCTCTGGCCAACCTTCCCTGTGTGCTTTGAACCAGGCCACTGGCCGCAGTGTTTGATTGGCACCACCCCTGCTTACTGATACTTGCATGCAGGGTGTGTTGCGTGGGCCTTCCAAAGCATCTGCAGGATGTGCAGGATCAAGTCCAGACCTGAGGAGGCAGGAAATAAGAAGGTGAGCAATTAAAAAATGGTGTGTGTTTGTCTGTGTGTGCATGTGTGTGTTTATGCAAGGGTTATGTGTCTGTGAATGTGTGCATATGTGGATGTATGCATGTGTGAATGTATATGTGTGTGAGTGTCTGAGAGTGCAGTGTGTATGTGAGTGTAGGTGTATGCACAGAGTGTATGCGCGCTGAGGTTAGAGTGCAGATAAATGCAATGGTAAATGAATGTGAGTGAATGTGACGAGACCACGGAGTTAGTGGCATGCTTGATGAGTGTAATACAGATACAGCTGGGAATTGTTTGTCACCATGTGGGCTGCTGGCGGAATCCACACCTAAATGTTGACAAAAGCCCTGTAGAAAAAAAGCCTGCAAAGAGTGAGTGATCATTCCTGACTCAGGATAGTCAGCAATGTGTGTATTAGAAAAATAATCCTTCTGATTGGGGCCTGACACCCCCATATCATCCCCCATAAGATATGGTTCTAGATATATGCTGCTGACGAGGTGAAGTCCGTCAGAGGAAATTGCAATGGAAGCTACAGACAACTCCAAAGGCAAAGCATTGAAGGACCTTGGCCATTTTCTTGAGAAGGACTTGTATTTTGAGGCCACCGGTGCACTGCTCATCTTCGTCTCAGTTAAGGTGGACAAGAATCCTGTCTCAATCTTTAAGACCTGAGTAATCATACAAGTTGACTGAAGAAACGGCCACACAGCATAATGTAGCCCGTGGCCCCACTGGGCTGGCTACTGCAGCTATATGCTTTTCACCTGGTGGAACACCTAGAAAGAAAGATGCAAGACACCAGGGTAATAAAGGTTTTATTTAAAAGTGTAGTGTGTGTTTGTTTATGTCTTTATCCTGTGTATGTTTTGGAATAAACCGTCTAGCCCTCCAATGAAACCAATGACCTGGCGAGTGAGTTATCATCACTAACTCAAAGAGAAATCATTTACCCAGCCTTCCTCATGTTGCTAGGAATATTCATGCAAACCATGTGCAAATTAAGACTTATGGTTTAAGCGGCTTAGGCTAGTAATTGCTAGTAATGAATTCTGATTGTACACAAATGTTTTACTAAATAATGATGTCATGACCTACCACAATGAAGCCTAAGAACAGGTGTGTTCTACACATGAGCTGAAGATGATAATTAAGATAAAACTGGCCAATGAAAACATAGGAATTGGAGAAAGATGGGATTTCTTTGAAGATGGTTTTGTCCAATCACATGTCAGGGGTGGATTGTAATAAAGTATCTAGGAGTGTTTTAACTTTTGCAAAAATGTATAAAAGATGCCACTGATGTGGTTTGTTGAGACTTGGGTTGGTTTGGTCCTACAGTACCATTGAAATGCTCCCTGGATAACTGTACAATAAAATTGCTTTACGTACAACCGTGTACTTACTTCTTAAGGGGTGGGGCTATCTGGGTTAAGGCGATTTAAGGCCCATCCTCACAGTGAACAATGCAACAATTAAGAAAATCCTCACGCCAAATAGCCAATTCTTCATGTCAGGTTATTTTCCATTAAAAGTGAGAAAGTTTGAACATGTCCACATAGTATTTAACTACTCATTCCCATCCTCGGGATTCCTCTACCCTACCATTACTGCATCGAATCCCCCTGAAAAAATACTACTGTGCCTAAAAAGAAGTGACTTACACACTCATGTACAAATAAGATATGCGGGGCTGTACTGTTGCCCAATGGAAGGTGGCATACCACTGCCACACCCCTTTAGCCAACATAAACACAACTGATTTGTGAAGTCCTCTTCTACTTGAAATCAGTCATGAGTCCTTGGGCCCTTGTGATGAGAATTAACCTGTTCCCTGCTGTAAGTGGCCGGCACCCACTCTAAAGTAATTCAAATCATTGACGGTGCATAGCAAGATAGCTGTCAAATCAAACAGCCTTAAAGACCCTGGACTAAAAGACCCATTCCCAGGAAATCCACCCGCTTCAAGGGCTCTAAACCTGCACCTTAGGGTCAATTGGTGGCGTGGCTTGAACTGCTGCATTACTGTCCACTGCGGTCAAGCCTCACACAGGGGTGGGCCGGCATATAGGGCACTCTGGATTTCCTGGCAGCCCTTTGCAACATAGGCCTCCTTTATATGGTAACTTATTTTATTTCCAAATGTTCTCATAGGATCAGGGCTGGGCTTGCTGAAAATGTGTAATATGGGCCCACTTTGAAAATTAGTTCCAGATCCTCTTTTGCTTCCCACTCTACCCCTGACCTCACAGCGCAGATTTGAAAGCTGGCTGATAAAACGGATGATTGAATTAATGCAATTGACGTGTGTGTCACAAGCCAAGGTATTGGGAGATTGCTTTGTATGGTTCTCCAAGGCTCAGTGTTCGATCCCCCTTGGTACGTCAGTTATTCATTTACCAAGCAGCGAGGCGAGGGCCTTCCCTTTCTCCTTAAAGACGCTAATGTGCCCTTGGTATTTCAGACTGGATGACAGGGAGAAGTGAAATATATGGCCCCCATTATCACAGGCTATGAAAACAAGAGGATTCTAGATGACATTCTACAGTGTAAAAGGCATCATCAGTGCAGGAGATCTTAAAGTTGAATGGAGAGGTCGAAGTATACTGGCACACACTGGTACCCCGTACCATTAGTTCATTATTGTTTTCCAGAGCGTGCCATTCGTTCCCATTTCACTCTCCTGAAAGGATGCCTTTCTCAAGCTAGCCCTGAATGAGTCCTGAGCCCAGGTCAGCTCCAGGAGCGGGCGGCGAGAGGCATTCTTGGTGCCACATTGGCTGGCAGCCATTGTGCTCCTGGACACCGATTCATGGCTGGTCTGCTCTGGGGCGCAGCGCGGCCATTCAGCGCAAGCTTTGTGTATTATCGAACCAAGGTGGACCATTTTGATATATTTTCACACAAGAAGACCGGTTCATTATCTGACTAATGGCACACTGATGCAGAGCCAGACAATGATACGAGTCCATTCCTTGTTTTCACTGTAGCTGCTTGGACTCACGGCGTTGTACTTCTGCGCTCCGTGTTGTGTTGTTGGTGGCCATCACTACACGGTGGGCAGATCCTATGCCTCGTGTACGCCCCGGGGACTGGTACTATGCAGCCCAACTGCCTTTTCTACTGAGAGACAAAAGGATGTGCAGCTTGGTGGGTTTGGGATGGGTCGCTAAAACACTCGCTCAGCTGCCAGAGCCGGCAGCGCAACTGCAGGGGCGGTGATGGTGGCTCTGCCAGAATCGCCGAGCCCTCACAGAGAAGCTCAAGCAGTAGCCTCTGCCGGGGGGAGGCTACAGCCAGGATTTCTGCACACTTTGCTCTAATGCAGCAAGTTCATAAATCAGAAATGTGACAAGCAAAAAGGAGCGTCTCTATCATTCTCATGCCTTTCACACATCTTCACTCCGGTCCAACAAAGACTATGTGAACGTGTTGCTTCGTTCACTGTTCGTCTTCACCTGCTGTCTCTAGCTCACCATTCTTTATTTTTAAGTGTAGGGGTGGGGTTATGTATGTACCACTGGTCCAGATCAAGCATCCAGTTGAAGCCAATGTGTAAGCGTAGTTTCCAATAAATCATGTTCGGGCGATGGTGATTGCCAATAAAAGCACACGCCCCTGTTTATCAGAGTACCAGCCGTTCTATACTTACACCCTGGCCGCTGCTCTACTGTTAAGCACATTATCTCAATAGCGGCAGGCCAAAGTTAAAAATAATAAAAGGGCAGAGTGTATTAGGGTACTCCCCACCCCCAACATCCATGGCCTGATAGTATGAAGTCCCCCCGCCCTCTGGCTGTTGCACATTAGCAGACGTGCTGCACCCGAGTGCGTTGGGCTCTGCATGTCAAAGAAAGCTGCTGTTTTGTTTTAGTCAGTTGCGCTTTGCTATTAGTCAAGACCAGCAGGGAAGAGTAATACATTCAGTGAGGCTAACAAACCTGGAGCGTCGGAGACAGCCATCAGCCAGGGGCCCCTACCAAATGCAAAGGATGAAAGGACAGGATGCCGGCCATGGCGCTGCACTGTCACTCTCCCCTTTCCTGTAGCCACCTTCCCAATAAGCAAAGACGCCAACAGCAGAACGCCAAGTAAAAAAGAAAAGGAGCGCAATATGTTTAGTTTTTCTGTCAGGTGGCACTTTAGCACCGCCTACAAGACAAAAGTATCACACTGCAGTACAGACAGGAGGGAGATGGGATGTCAGGCGGGGCCCACAGCACGTGGCTATTGTTTGATTCTTTACCCATGCATTGACTGCCCACAGCGATGCACATCCCTTAGGAGTTTCCAACCCACTAAATGGCCCTCCCCGTCCTCAAAAAGCGACCTCATGCAGTGCTGTTATGTTATGTTATGTTATGTTATCGGTACTTGTATAGCACACCGTGACCAACGGAATTGGTCCCCAGGCGCTCTGGCGGATCTGTAAACAGGAATGGTGGGGGTAGGGTTAGTCGGGCGGAGGGGAGAAGGAGAGTGGGAGATGTGGTGTGCTGTTGGCAGCTTCAGCTTGGTTGACACCGAGTGCTGGGCTTTGGTGCTAGTATCGGATCGGATGAAGGCCTCGAGTGCTGTGGGTGAAGTTTATGTGTTGTTGATGCGGTGTGGTAAAGTGCGTGTGGATTGCTGGGAGAGAGATGGTTGTGTGGTTTTGTGTGGGTTTAATTAAGCAGAAGATTGAGGATTGGGTTAGTGGGGTCTGTATCCAGGTTCAGGTACTTACGATTCCGTTAGAGTTGTATACCTGTGGGTTCGGATGTTGCTGTGGGTTCGGATGTTGCTGGTTCCTGGTGGCCGACTGGATTTGGTGGTGTTGCGCTGGTCCAGATGTATCCTATTGAGTATAGTATGGATTGGTGGGTGCATCTGAACCTAATCTTCTGCTGTGGGACTGGGTGGGTGATATCTATTCTTAGGTAATCTAGTGTGACCCTGGTCAGTTAAGGTTTTGAGTGGTTCAGGGTTGAGGTCATGTTGAAGTGTTCTCCTAGTGGGTCCGTCTTGGTGAGCGTGTGTATTCAGACGTTCGTATCCTTCTGTCGTGACTGATTCTTTGATTTCCGTGGAGCGAACATCCTTGACACTGTCGTTTAGCTGTAGTTTGTGTGGTGGGGCATTGTGCTTCCTGCTTTGTATTGGTGGGCCATGTGTAGTGATGACACATTCTGTTTCTCACCCATTGCCTTGGGCCCGTGATGCAGTGCTTCCTTTCCCTCTCTATGATTTTTCTAAGGGCTGATGGGGAAGGTCATAGTTAGGTCCATGTTAAATTTATTGCTGTATTAGGCTGGCAGTGTTCTTTTTGGCAGTTTTATGGGAGTGAATGGCTGAATAGCCAGTTGAACTGAGCCCCTGGTATACAACAAATGCCCTCTTCAAGTGTGCCTTCCACCACTTGATTTGTAAGCAATGTGTATTTTCTGATCAGCAGTCTTGTGAAAAGCAAACATACACAGAGTCAAGCATTCTGGCCTGTATATAGCATTAGACACCCGTTTTGGAATGTAGGGTAGGAGGAGAGGGACTCCGGAATGTTGAAGGCAGGTGGAGGTGCAGGATGAGTGAGAGTGATGGACTGATGGCGGGGCTCCTTGCCACGACACTGCTTAGTCAATAATTAGTTTTGTTACCTCGATCCGAACACAATCTCTCTTCTACAGCAGTCTTGGCCAACTACTGGCATCTCTCGCCTTGGTACACACATCATTTTCCAGCTGTTGCCATCCTATGGCCAGGTAGTACCATTATGGCAGTGCCTGGAAAATGCCTATCTCATTGCTCCATAAAAGCCCAAACGGTTGGTTTTGTCAGTGCCTGCCTGTTGGCGTGGGGTGACTGCCCGCTGCAGCCTCAGCGGCCCCTGGTAGAGGCTACCAATGGACATGTGTGATCGGGAGAAGTCAGAATGCAGCCCTGCCTGATGTCCTGCAGCCAGTCTCAGTCTGGTGTTGGCTGGGCCAAGGGTCCTGGAAGGGCTGGGGAACACTGGATGTTGCAGCGGTGACACCCATTGGTTAGACACCATATTCCGTGTTCTGAGGATATGGAGGTAAGAGCAGGGCACCGGCGTCAGCCATGACAGTTAGTCACAGTATGGCACTGGCCGAGGCCGTGGAAGCAGCAGCCACACCTGTCCACCAGTGATTTGAGTGGCAATTCACAGCCCTAGATGGGACAAGCACGAAGAAGTGACACCTAGTGGCTAGTTGCAGTATAGAAGACAGAAACACTTGCAGCAGTGACCCCACGTGGCCAATCCAGGTATTCTGCTGTCCCGTCTCACAAGAGGCTCAGTAGCAGGGACGTCCTTTAGTGGTCACCTGGGGGTCGCAACTGCAACCCCTGAGGTCTCCCTTGATACCCCTAAGAAAATGGGGGAAAAACATTTTTTTAAAAAAATGTTTGTTAATGCAAGCTCCTGGGCTGTGGCCAGCACCATTTGGCTCCATGCTTCTGGAGTGGCTGGCTTTCTTGTTCAGGCCTCTTATTAAAAAAAAAAAAAAAAAAAAGAACAGTGGTTCGACAAGTCTAAAACTTTCAGCAGTGACCCCACATAAGAAAGAATAGGAGTACCAAATAATTTGTCTTCCTGGAATTCTATACAATAAGTGCTAGAGTCATTAAAGGTTTATTTCAGGCACACTTCAGGGGGTGAGTCACTGATTTAGTCTATTCTTAAATATGTCAACTCAGCCTTTCATCCTTCACAGGTCGATAAATGAGTAGCAACACAGGTTGGGTGATATTGTATGTATTCTAAATAAAGCGCTTAAGCGTTAGTGTTATATAATAAAACATCATTATCATTTGGCCATGGACGTCTGCTTGCAATCACAGTAATTTTGTTATATGGGCCTATATACACTGATCTTAGCGATGCACATGGCGATCCATTCTTGTGTGAAATGTATATCACATTATGGTGATATCGTAACCATATTTTTCATACTGTACTCAGGAACAACGTTATGTGATTCCACTTCCTGTTTTGCCAAGGGGTGAAAGGTTGTGTTCTATAGCTTCCCATGATATCACTTCGGCATGGGGTCAAATGACATTACTTCCCGTGATGTCATCAGAGGTCAAGGGTCGTATGATGTCACTTCCGCTACCCCTGGGATTTTGGTGAAATGACGCCCCTGCTCAGTAGTAGCCATGTTGAGTTATTAATGGCTTTCTGTGCTATGAGAAAGGGAGAAATGCACCATGCGGCATGAAAATAAAGACTGGGTCTCCTGGTGTGTCGCAATTGCAGGGCAACCTGCAGCGTTCTATTGGCAAAAGGGCAAAGGAACCTTGGAAGAGTAGGCTGGTCGAGATAAAAGAAATATCGATACCACGAGTGAGGAGAAGGAAAGGTAGTGGGACAAAGGAGCGAAAAGTGATGGAAAAAATAAGAGGTCGTTAGAAATGGCTGGATTAACAGCAAACCGCAAATGGCTGGATTCCCGAGGACAGGATTAGATGCATTACAAGCATTACCCACAGTAGGAACATATGGTTCCAGGGAGCAGAATTTGCACTCACCACTAGCCATTGAATCACTATTGTCCAGCGAGAAGTGGTTTGCTGTCTGTATGTATAGCGCTGGCTAGTAGCTTCCAAATGGAGTTTTTGCCCCATGAGATATATCTTACATGGCCACAGCAGTGGCCATGTAGTTATGGTTAAGTTGCTGTTTCCATAGGAAGAGCACTTTTTGGGCGGCTTATAACTCCGCTCACCCTAGACGAATCCTCACCAAACTTTTATATATATATATATATGTTTTCCAGAGATGTTTTATGGGGGGTAAGCATATTTGAATAATGTGTATAATTGTCGCATTCAGCACTTTGCAAAGCCACACAACTCCATGTTGAGAAGTGGGCCTGGGGTCTACTATAGAGCCCAGGGTAGGTGATGGGCATACACTTGGCAAACACGTAGTCGTTCCTGAATTGTACGTGCCTTTTAGATGAGAGCCACAAAATGGCGTTGCTGGCGAGTGCTGTGTCAGCTCGCTTCGTCAAAAAGCCGTGCTCACTTTCCTAGTTTGCACACACACAGGACACACAAATATGTGAAGGCTTGTCTCCTGTCCTCGCCATATCCCACCCCTTCTGTCCAATTACAGGGCTGAGCTGTGGAGCCAACCAGGCGACAAAAAGAGGCCAAGAAGACAAACGACGATGACACAAGACAGCAAAAGACTATTATCATTTTTAAATCCGTTAGATGAATCAAGCCAGCCGCTTCCCGGGTTCGGCTCTAGTTGGGGGAGACTTGCTCTCATTTGTGGACTGTGATGGGCGCCCCCGCTCTCGCTGCCCCCATTCCTAGCACTTCAAGGTGGGGTGATGCATCATAAAGGTGGGGAGAGCGTCACCCCACATTGCTTAATGGCATGGAAATACAATTAACCTAAGAATTAATGAGAAGTCTCCTACCCCCTCAGAGGTGTTGAGGTGACAGGGAAACCAGAATGGGGTGGGGGTATACAGACAGGGGGAAGGGGAGAACACTTATGCACAATGCAGCTACACCACTTCAGCGCTGTGTAGAACAGAGAACACCACAAGCAGAGGTCTACTACTATCATAAAGAGAAAGACCCCTAGATACGTCCATATTTCTAGCAGCATCACTCCACACAATGCAGAGCATCACCAAAGGGATCTAGCCTTCTCCACCACAGCATCTCTCCACACAATGCAGAGCATCACCAAAGGGATCTAGCCTTCTCCACCACAGCATCTCTCCACATAATACAGAGCATTCCCACGCTGGTCTAGCCTTCTCCACCACAGCATCACTCCACACAATACAGAGCATCCCCACACGGGTCTAACCTTCTCCACCACAGCATCTCTCCACATAATACAGAGCATTCCCACGCTGGTCTAGCCTTCTCCACCACAGCATCACTCCACACAATACAGAGCATCCCCACACGGGTCTAACCTTCTCCACCACAGCATCTCTCCACACAATACAGAACATTCCCACGCTAGTCTAGCCTTCTCCACCACAGCATCACTCCACACAATACAGAGCATCCCGCACGGGTCTAACCTTCTCCACCACAGCATCTCTCCACATAATACAGAGCATTCCCACGCTGGTCTAGCCTTCTCCACCACAGCATCACTCCACACAATACAGAGCATCCCCACACGGGTCTAACCTTCTCCACCACAGCATCTCTCCACACAATACAGAGCATTCCCATGCTGGTCTAGCCTTCTCCACCACAGCATCACTCCACACAATACAGAGCATCCCCACACGGGTCTAACCTTCTCCACCACAGCATCTCTCCACACAATACAGAACATTCCCACGCTAGTCTAGCCTTCTCCACCACAGCATCACTCCACACAATACAGAGCATCCCGCACGGGTCTAACCTTCTCCACCACAGCATCTCTCCACATAATACAGAGCATTCCCACGCTGGTCTAGCCTTCTCCACCACAGCATCACTCCACACAATACAGAGCATCCCCACACGGGTCTAACCTTCTCCACCACAGCATCTCTCCACATAATACAGAGCATTCCCACGCTGGTCTAGCCTTCTCCACCACAGCATCACTCCACACAATACAGAGCATCCCCACACGGGTCTAACCTTCTCCACCACAGCATCTCTCCACACAATACAGAACATTCCCACGCTAGTCTAGCCTTCTCCACCACAGCATCACTCCACACAATACAGAGCATCCCGCACGGGTCTAACCTTCTCCACCACAGCATCTCTCCACATAATACAGAGCATTCCCACGCTGGTCTAGCCTTCTCCACCACAGCATCACTCCACACAATACAGAGCATCCCCACACGGGTCTAACCTTCTCCACCACAGCATCTCTCCACACAATACAGAGCATTCCCACGCTGGTCTAGCCTTCTCCACCACAGCATCACTCCACACAATACAGAGCATCCCGCACGGGTCTAACCTTCTCCACCACAGCATCTCTCCACACAATACAGAGCATTCCCACGCTGGTCTAGCCTTCTCCACCACAGCATCACTCCACACAATACAGAGCATCCCCGCACGGGTCTAACCTTCTCCACCACAGCATCTCTCCACACAATACAGAGCATTCCCACGCTGGTCTAGCCTTCTCCACCACAGCATCACTCCACACAATACAGAGCATCCCCACACGGGTCTAACCTTCTCCACCACAGCATCTCTCCACAGAATACAGAGCATTCCCACGCTGGTCTAGCCTTCTCCACCACAGCATCACTCCACACAATGCAGAGCATCACCACACGGATCTAGCCTTCTCCACCACAGCATCTCTCCACACAATACAGAGCATTCCCACGCTAGTCTAGCCTTCTCCACCACAGCATCACTCCACACAATACAGACAGTTCCCACGCGGGTCTAGCCTTCTCCACCACAGCATCACTCCACACAATACAGAGCATCCCCACACGGGTCTAGCCGTCTCCACCACAGCATCGCTCCACACAATACAGAGCATTCCCACGCGGGTCTAGCCTTCTCCACCACAGCATCACTCCACACAATACAGACAGTTCCCATGCGGGTCTAGCTTTCTCCACCACAGCATCACTCCATACAATAGAGAGCATCCCCACACGGGTCTAGCCTTCTCCACCACAGCATCGCTCGACACAATACAGAGCATTCCCACGGGGGTCTAGCCTTCTCCACCACAGCATCACTCCACACAATACAGAGTGTTCCCACGCGGGTCTAGCCTTCCCCACCACAGTATCACTCCACACAATACAGAGCATTCCCACACAGGTCTAGCCTTCTCCACCACACCATCACTCCACACAATACAGAGCGTTCCCACACGGGTCTAGCTTTCTCCATCACAGCATCACTCCACACAATACAGAGCATTCCCACACGGGTCTAGCCTTCTCCGTCACAGTATTACTGCACAGCACAAAGAACATTCTAATACGGGTCTAGCTTCTCCACCACTGTCTCACTACACAGCACAAAGAACATTCGCAGACTGGTCTAGCCTTCTCCACCACTGTATCACAGCACAGAACAAAGAACATTCCCACACATGTCTAGCCTTCTCCACCACTGCATCAATGCACAGAATAAGGAACATCCGCAGGCGTTTCTATCTTTCTCCATCACTTCATCACTCCTCAGAACAAAGAGCATTCCTACAAGGGTTTAGCCTTCTCCATCACAGTATTACTGCACAGCACAAAGAGCATTCCCACAACCGGCTAGCCTTCTCCATCACAGTATTACTGCTCAGCACAAAGAAAATTCCCACACGGGTCTAGCTTCTCCACCACTGCATCACTGCACAGAATAAGGAACATCCCCGGGCGTTTCTATCTTTCTCCATCACTTCATCACTCCTCAGAACAAAGAACATTCCTACAAGGGTTTAGCCTTCTCCATCACAGTATTACTGCACAGCACAAAGAGTATTCCCACAAGGGGCTGGCCTTCTCCATCACAGTATTACTGCACAGCACAAAGAGCATTCCCACAAGGGGCTAGCCTTCTCCATCACAGTATTACTGCACAGAAAGAAGAATATCCACACACATTTCTATCACTCCCCATCACTGTATCACTCCACAGAATTAAGAACATTCCCAGATGTTTCTATCCTACTCCATCACTGTATCAATGCACAGAATGAAGAAAATCCCCAAACTATCTATCACTGCACAGAATGAAGAACATTGTGAGGAATTCGACCATCCACACAGTGGGTGTGCACTCACCTGGGATTCTTTTTAATGTTTTAATGGAATTCAATGATTGTAGATTAACCTCCAGAAAATGTGTGGGGTTAATCCGCACTAATTCTCCTATGCTCACTGCACCGCATACGCATAGACCTGTGACTCTGGGTTTACACAGCCTGCAGGCGCAGTCCCGCTCTCATATTTCGTTGATGTATAACCGGAGGAGTACACAATCCATCTCCTGAAGTGTGAGAGCCAAACCTTCCCCCCTGCCATGGCCAACCTAATTAACAAAGGCTCCATGGATCCGCCCTCACCTTTTGTTGGGCATTAGAGCTGGTGACAGTGATTAGCAAAATTAGCATACTAATAGAGTGCACTTCAAACAGGCCCATATGGGGCCTGGTTGCAGAGGATAACAAAGGAGACAGGGAACCTCAACAACAATTCATATGTAACTGTGTTAACCTGAAGCCTTCTCCCGCCCTCAGTGTCATTGACAGGGAACTATCATGTCTGGAACTGTGTGTTTACAGTAAGCCTTCCTGGTAGGGGGACCCCATTCATCAGGTAAGAGAATGTGGTTTGCTGGAGTCAGAGGGTCTGGTCTCGCCGCATCTTCAAAGAAGACTTGCCACTTTAAACAGGAATCACGGAGAGATTCATTAACCAGAAAGACTCTTTGATCCACAACAGACAGGAAGATGGGTTGCAGTGGCAGATTTAAGGCAACGGGCCCTGTAGGCAGCACCTGACACAGGGCCGTAGGTGGGCAGGTCAAGGAGGTGGAGCTTAAGGTGGGCGTAGTTAATTGTGGTCACAAGTGAACAATGGCGAACTTTAGGGACAAACACTATTTTTTTATAAAGTTGTCTTTATTACAGTTACCTGTGTCTAGGGGTCTGACTAACTGCAAGCAGGTTGGCCTCCTCAGCGGGCTTTGCTATGAATGGTAATATTGGAGGATCAAGCCTGAAACTAATGTTGGAAATTAACATGTTTTAAGGCTAAGGGTGAAAGAGAATTACAGCTTATGAAAAGCACACAATTTCCTAGAAAAATTGCTCTAAAAAAACTAGTTGGATCCAATGTTTTGTAATTACAACTGTGGAAATATTTCACAAAAGTACAGCACCTTGTCGAAATATGTCTTCAATAAGTACACATGTCGCAGTACAATAAATTCAGTATTTTGCACCAAAAAAATGTTCCATTATAGACATTCTTGTGCAATAAGTGAAGTAAAAACACAATTGCCAGCTAAGCGTCATAAAATAATGCAATGAGAAGACGTCAATGATAAAGTGTCCATTCATATATTGCACACCACAAAATTATCTTGGTTTACACAAGAAAATCTGGCATAGAGGATGGGGAAAACAAATGTAGAATCACATTCTTTTGGTTGACTTGTTTCTATAATGCGTATATATTGTCAGGGCAATGTATGATGTGATTTGTGCACTTTTCAAGACAATTATTTACCCTTTTGATAACCAAGCCTTAAAAATACTGATATGAAGTATACCTGGCAAGATATGTGGTCAAGTTCTTACATCTCCAACTGGAACAGAGTCCTGGTTTAGGTACTTAAATAAAGTGTTTAATCCTGGGCAAATCGTGCAATCTCATTGTGCCTGATCTACCAACATTGGGAGCCCATAGAAGCAATTCAGTTTTCAACTTTTGTTATGCACTGTCAAGAGTCACTAAACTTGAGTTAATGATAATTATTGGTTATGTAAAAAGCGCTTCGCCAAACCACTATACATAGAACATATTCACATACAATAATCACCCAACTAAAGTTGGCACTGATTTATCGAGTTTGGAAGGATGAAAGGCCGATTTGACCTTGCCAGTATTAGAATCTTCGACCTGAAGATATCACACACACAGAAACAAGTGCTCAACCCACTGAGCTTCCTTGTTACATAATAATATACTGTCCATTCATATAGCACAAAACATAAACTTCTGTTGGCATATACGTGGAAACATTGATTCAGGATGAGCAAAAGAAACATCTCACATTCTTTTTGCTTGACCCATTTCCATGATGTATATAGATTGGGAGCCCATAAAAGCAATTCAGTTTGCAACGTTTCTGATTGGCCACCGCAGGTGCCACCCCATTATCCTAAACTATGATAATTATGTGTGTGCGCTCGTACCTCATACCACCCCTCATAAGTCAGTGCCGCACTTTGGGACACACCAGACAAAAGAGCATGGACAGCTACTGCAAAGCACACTTTTAGCATTTTTGTGGCACATTTGTTGTTTTGGGGACCAAATTGGGAGGAAAGTCAGCTGTCAAGACTGCCAACAAGTAATGTGCGGACCAAGAGAAGCAACACCTCTGTTTTTGACCCTCAAGGAGCCTCAATGATCCCACTGGCCCCCACTCTTTTACCATTCTATCACTGCCTGCTGCCTGATAGCCATTGCTGTGGGTTTTAAGTAAATGATGTAGCGCCATGCAGCGCCAACTTGTTACTATTCTCCCCCAATTAAGCTGTTTTGTTAAGGGATTGCGTGTGGAAATCCTGAAGAACAGTTCCAAAACAACAACTAGAATGTTTACCAACGCAAACGCAAGAGCCTCACAGTAAAATGTGTTAAGATTATCTCAAACAAAACAGTGAGAAGCTGTTCCATGCTATTTAAATACCAAAGTGGGGTGGGGCGGATTTCCTTACCACCCCTTTACAGGGATGTGTCACAGGCGGGATCTGAACACGGGCCGCCCATGACCTAATGAATGCATTTAACCACTACACCAATGCAGTTCTTTTAACACAACTAATGCTGCGGCAGAATGTGTCCTTTGTGTTCCTTCCTCTCTGACATTTAGTTTATGGGAATGGATGCCACTGGCTGGAGTCACAGCAGAAAGGGCCTTGTGGCCTGTGTCCCAGATAGAGGCTGGGAAGGAAAGGGGCGGGGCAGGACACAGGGGCCCGCTCGCTGTTTGTCCGCCTGGCGACCGTTCTCTTTTGGTAGATCATCTGAAGATTTTGAAAGGAGTAGCTAAAAGAACCCAACATTGGACCCTGGCTGAAGGTACAGTCTACCTTACAGCTTCCTCCAGTGAAGGAAGGCCAGGATTTCTAAAGAGGGAAGCAAGATCCCTCCCCTAAAGATCTTCCAGGGAACAGATGGAGATACTCAAACCAGAGGACCCTCCAGCAGCTCCAGAACTGGTACCCAACCAGCACACAGAGTGCCCTGCTAGGCTCTGCAAGCAAGTGTCCTAGCTCGGAAGTGCAAGAAGGTCCCTGAACCTACACCCAAGGACAAGGCAGCTGCCTGCAACACACTCCACAGCTGTGGGCTGTCCGCCTTAAAGGATGGCACAAGCCCATTGAAGAAGCTGGGAGCGAGAAGCATCTACTGCTGTCCACCTTAAAGGACATTTTCGAACCAGTCGAGTTCCTCGAGCTGCAACTGACTGCAATGTTGACTGTTGTCAAGCTGCAGTCACTTAAAGACAGCCGAGATGTCTCGACCAGTGTTTCAGAACCACCGAACAGCACTGAGACAATTCCTGACCCTGAGCTGCTGTGTAAACAAGCCTGCAGCCGTTCCTCCAGCTTCGCTCGCTGAACCGTCTTGCCACCTGATACCCGCAGCTGACTCTCATCTTGAACTATGTCACAGAAGCCTGCAAAGTGCCCTGAAGCAGATTCAACCCTGTCAAGCATCAGAAACACCTATAGCACAAGGTACATTGTCGTTCTGTCCCCTTGGTCCTTCACAGAAGGCCCCTGGAGACATTTTAAGACCCACTGACCCTTTGTGCTAAAGCCAAGAAGTCGTAAACTGTTGTGGTTATTAATCATACCGACTACCCTCCTGCCAATATCCAGAGTGCATCCCTTTTCCTTCTTTTAAACTGTCTGTCCTTTACATTCCTTTACAGAGTGGGTTGTATTTCGTAGTGTTACTAGAACTGTCTGTTGTGATATAAATAAAGCACATATTTTTGATACAACCATGACTAGACATTACCTTTAATCATTGGGTAATAATTGTATTTTCTCTGTGTTGCAACTAACCAACGATCCACAACCTTTCGGAGATAAACCTCCCATTCCGTCCACGCTATCAAAATTGGACGAGGAGGTTTATACTTTGTGTTTCAAATCTGTTCAGATCCCTTCTGCTGTACTAGAGGTGTGGGGCTGATTGATGGTTTAGAAATCAATATTCATCCCTGGACCACTGGTGCCCCGGATATTGATTTGTCACAAACATCCCCAGACGCGTCTATGCCTCCCCATCACTGTATCACTACATGGAAAGAGGCCCATCCCCTGACGTTTTTTCCTTTTCATCACTGTATCTCTGCATGGAACGAGGCCCATCCCCTGACGTTTTATCCTTTTCCATCACTGTATCTCTGCATGGAATAAGGAAGATCCCCAAACATTTCTTTTTTTTGCCCCTCACTGTATCAGACCGCAGAATAGAGAACATTCCCAGAAATGTCTATATGTTGGTCTCATTGTATCAATTAAGGCCCATCCACCAGAACACCAGCATGAAGAGACCACATAACTTGCTTTACTTCTTACGGAAATGGGGTTGAGAGCTGTCAATGGGCGTTTCCCAGAGATGAACCCAAAACCTACATTCACAAGAGGGCCTACATGTTCACAAATTGATTATATAATAACAGGCTTAGATTGTTGTCATACAGCTATTGAATTAGTTGTAGATGCCAGGCAGGAGAGTTCCCAGGACTTGGTGATTTTAAATGTACCCCTTTCACCATTGGAAATCTGCTAACAGACATGATCCAAGTGTAGAGATGCCAAATACTGACACCAGACAAAGGGTCAAGTGGTCCAATGTAGGCCTAGGCCATGAACTAGCCCTTATTTACCCTAGATTCGTACACACGTGCTAGGAAAGCTTCGCACACAATGCCTAAACAACAAGGTTAATGTCAATATGATCTATGGCAATATTGTAGTGGCCATAATGCAGTCAGTCACCCTTATTATTAAGAAACCCCAAAAATGGTATGATTCCAAAACCCTGGTTTGATAATTAATGTAAAACATCCAAAAATCATTTAAAATCATGTTTAGTCACTAGTTATGATTATAGGCCTGGCAAAATCTCCAGGTTGAGGAAAGAGGACAATGGGCCTCATTAGGACCCTGGTGGCAGCCGTGCCCTTATTAAGGGCACGGCTGCCGCCGGTAATGAATTTTTACCGGGTCCATGGAATGGGCAATTACCGGGTCATGCCGACCTTGGCGGACCCGGTAATTGCCATTCCATGGGCCCGGTAAAAATCAATCCCCATTCCCATTTGAGCCCCATAGGGCTCAATGGGAAAGGGGAGGATACTAACAACGGATAACGGGCCCATTGTTAGCATGCTTGTCCCCTCGTGGGACCCGCAAAGGACGTCTGGTAAAGCCAGGCGTCCAGAGCGGGTCCCGCTAGGGGACCTCGTAATAGGGCATTACGGGGTTAACAGCACCGGCACCTTTACCTGCGCCGTTAACCCCTTACCGCCCTCCTCGTAACGAAGCCCAAAGTATTATTGAGAGAAAAGAAGAGATTAGCCAGAGATCATTTACGGGGGCTCCCTTAATGATGCGGCAGGCCATAATGAGCAGCGGGCTTTCTGGGATGTTGTAGCCAATAGCAGTGACAAAGAAACCAGAGTGTTATTTCTACAGCTATTCAATCTGAAGGTTGGCAGAGCCACTTTAAGAGTTTATCCACTACAACCAATAGGACCTGCAGAACAGTGACTAAGAGTACACTAGTGGCTGATCCAGCCAACCCCATGTGTGGTTTAGCATTCACTGGGGATGAAATAAGACTGGCACCGTACGCCCCAAAAGTAGCAAAAGCCCTAGGAACACACACAATTCAGATAAACATGTATTTGAAAAGTCAATTCCGATCGCTTTTAACCCTGTTTGTAACCCATTCTATGATAGCAGCATTTTCCCCGATGGTTGGCTCATAGCAGAAATTATACTGAGTTTTTTAAAAGGCGAGACACATCTACCACAGAATGATCACCCTATTTCTTTAATTGATGGTATGGCAAATATTATTGTAAAATTCTATTGGCACGACTGGAAAAATGGCCAACAGTAAACAATGTAATATCGAACCTACTAGGGGGTTTTAGAGGAAAAATTGTACTATTGAACATTGTTTTCTCTCCTGCAATGCAATGGAAAACTACTATACTGGAAATAGCATGTTTATATATTTATTTTTATTCGATTTTAAGACAACACTCAACAGAGTTGACAGAGGCAAATTATGGTTAGCATTGAAATGTCTAAAGGTACCTGCCCCAATTCTTGCTGCGTTAAAGGCTTGTTGAAACCATAATTCGGCCCAGGTGAGATTTGGCAAGGTGGGAGAATGCACAGACGCCTTTCAGATTGAAATAGCTGTCTGACAAGTCTGTGTTTTATCACCTTTGTTATTTTCAGTATATAATCTTTTTTTAACTTTGAAGAATACCAATCTTGATTGCTACACACCCAAATTGGGTACTAGGAAAATTGGAATCCTTTCATATGCTGATGATATGGGTTTGATTTCCCACTCTGTCCTTGGAACCCGTAGGCAGCCGAGCCAGTCTGCCTAGAATCCTTTTGCAATGCAAGGTTTTCATTTGTATTTAAAGGAACAATCAATAGACAGGGTCTCTTTTTTGTCTACCCAGGTGCGGGACTGACTAGCAGTGGCTCTTGGATTAAGCAAAAAGACCGTAATAGCTTCACCCTGAGACGAGCCGAGGCAGCCATAATTTTGTGGAAATGTGACTTTGGAACATTATGGTCCATACATTTCAGGCATTCTTAGCAGCACTCTATGGAGCTGAGTTTTGGGGAAATGCGACAGACCGCAATATTGAATTGGGAGAAAAGAGACTTTTAAAATCCTTACTTACCTCAGAGTGCCTCCACAATTCCTTGCTATTGCGAGATGGATTCAATGTGATGTATGATGTATGGTTGAGAACCCGACTTGCCTAGTTTCAATTAAAGATGAGGGTGGCCTTAGCCCGGCATGAAAAATAACTGTGAGAATTGTGCGGGCAAAATGCAGGGTGTCATTGGAAATGGCTTGTGCATTGTGCAGTCCTTTCATCTGCTCTCTGTCCCCCTCCCCCTGCAACCATGGTGCTCTCTATCTTTCCTATTTACTCTAATTGCTACTCTATCACATTTTCTACCCCTCTCTCGAAGCCCAGAAGGAAACAATTTAAGAAAGCACTCCTAGTCTCCAATCCAGGATTGCCCATTGCTGATACCTATGCAAATGCTTCCTCCAGGCAGACTATACTGACATCCTTTTTACATCCCCTGTCCTGACCTATGGACTCCCCATATGGTCTCTATTCTCTCCCCCTTTTCTTTCTCGCCCATTAATGGTGGACCAGATGGAAAGTTCTCTTGGCACACTTCCTATCATCTAGGTGCATCGTTAATGTCTGCCAGAATGGCACTACCATGGCCCAGGGCTCCCAGCCCAACCTTCTCCGTCTTGAGCGGCGTCTTCTCTTTCTAATTCACTTCCTCCGTTCTCCTGCCATTCCTCTGGTTAACACCTCTGGTCTCTTCATCCGCACTGACAGGTGTACCTCGCCCATGTACCCCACCTCGGAAGACCTTTAAAGTTGGCACCCAGCTCCACCTAGCTACTCTCAATTCTCACTCTGCTGTCAAACACTCCTCTGACATCTGTCACCTCCTTCAAGACTTTGATCTTGATGTTCTTGCACTCAGATATGATTCAATGCCAGCTCTTTCACTGCTTTTGACACTCTCCTTCTTGACGGATACACGATCCTCTCCAAGTCCAGGTCGAACTGTTCTGGAGGCGAAGTGGCCCTTGTCAACCCTGAATAGGTCCCTGATTCCATCCACTCAATTCTACTTCTAATTTTAAACACTTGTCTGAAAGCTTTGCGTCTCCCCTAGCCTCTCACTCACTCTCACTACCATTGACAGGACTCCTGGGCCGATCTCCCCCTTCCTTTCGGAGTGGGCCAATCTCGCCTCCTCTCTTCATACCTCTACCTCTAGGCTTCTCTTCCTCGGAGACGTCAATATTCCTCTTGATTCTCCTGATGCGGCCACTCAACTCTTCCACAACCTCTGCGACTCTCTCTCCCTCACTATTCTCCCCATTGGCCCTACCCATTCAGTCGGTCGAGCAGAGCTTGGATGTGCTCATTGCAGCTTATATCTCTGTCTCTAACCATCTCCATACTCCGCTCTCCTGGTCTGACCACACTCTCCTGTCCTCCCATCTGGCGCTCCTGGGCTCCCCGGCTCAGCCTCTGCCTGCATTGTCAGTCTCCTTCTCCATCATTCGACTGATGAAGCGAGTGTCAGTAGCTGCTTTTGCCACCCCCGTAACTCCCCCTACTACTATTATTCACTCCCACTATGATTCAGCTCTTGATACCCTTCACCTCTCCATCTCTAGCACCCTTGAAAACCTTGCCCCCGCCTTGAGGATCCACATGAAGCCTGCTTCCAATTGCAATAGTTGGTATTATTCTGACCTAGCCTTCTTGAAACGTACGTGCAAAGCAGCAGAAAAGAAGTGGTCTGCTTCTAGCACATCCTCTGAGAAAATAGCATGTCACCTGCTCCAAAGGCAATACAGACTTTCCATCTGCTCCAAGAAATGGGCCCATATCCAATCCTGCATCTCTGGGGCCACAAACAACACGGCTGAACTTTTCAAAATCTGCAAGGAACTGGCCAATCCTACTGCCATCTCCACTTCTCCTTTTCCTTCTCAGGCCCCCTGCACAGCCATTTCACAACCAAAACTCAGGACATCCTGTCCTCTCTCTCCACTAAGCCCCTCCCGCCCCACTTGCATGCAGGCCTCTCCTGGAACCCCCCGCTCTCTCCCCCCTTCTCTCCTCTTTCTCACCCATTGCTACTGATGAGGTCACCAAGATAATCTCCTATATGAAAGTCTGCTCCAAACAGGTGCTTCCCTGCTCCTCTAAAACAATCAAGGACAACATTGCCCATCTCGCAACCTGGTTGGCTGAGTTATGCAATCACTCTTTTGCCACTGGCTACTTCCCCTCACCCTTCAAGCACTCCCTTGTGCACCCCCTCCTGCCTGGCTAACTAACACCCTATCTTCACTACCTCTTCTTGGGCATACTCTTGGAGAAGTTTCTTATCTCCCAACTAATCAAACACACTGATTCTGTTGGCTCCCTCCATGACCACCCGTCTGGCTTCAGAGCAGCCAGAGGAATGGAAACTGCTCACCCGAACACCCGCAATGACCTGCTCTCAAACCTCAACTCCAACTCTCCTTCCGCCCTTATCCTCCTCAATCTGTTTTCTGCCTTTGACACAATCATTCCATCCTCATAAATCGGCTCCATGATACCCTGGGCACCACGGACCGGGCATGGGATTGGCTGACCTCTTTCCTCTTGAATCGGCACCCCCAAGTGTAACTGGGCCCTCACCCCACCCCCCACCCCCACCCCACTTCACTCTCGACATGCGGCGTCCCTCAGGGCTCTATCGTCTCGCCATGGCTTTTTAAGATTTACCTTACTCCTTTTGGCCACTTGATCTACACCTTCTCTCCTCATTTCCACTGTTATGCTGACAACACAGAGCTCTCCTTTAAGCTTCCCTCCTCTACCTCCTCCCCTTCCTCTCTCATTACTGACTATCTGACTGCTTTTCAGGCATGGTGTACTGCCAATGATCTCTGCCTTAATATTGAGATCCTTATCATTGGGACTCTTGCCCCCTCCTTCCCTCCTACACTCTGGCCACCATACTTGGGCCCTCACCCCTCACCGTCGTGTGAGGCTTAAAACATTGGTGTCATGTGCTACATCTCTCTCCTTCTCACCTCATATCGCTGCCCTTGCCAAGAAGGTTCACTTTCAGCTTTACCTCCTCTGAGGCATTCTCCCTTTCCTAACCTTCCCCCAGAAACCCAATGTCTCTAGAGCTCTGGTCTTCTCTACGCTTGATTACTGCAACAGCCTCTTTCTTAATCTGCCTCTTTCCACCCTTCCCCCTCTTCAACTTATCCAAAATAGGCCTGCAAGACTTATCCCATGGCTTCAAGACCAGGGACTGCATCTCTCCAGCCCCAAAATCTCTCCACTGGCTCCCAGCAGTTGCACGGATCAAATTCAAGACCCTCTGCATCACCCACAAGGCTTCCTGGGGCCTCGGACGTAGCTACGTCCAAATCTCTCTCCTTAAATACATCCCTGCTAGAGTCCTTCGATTCTCTAGCTCCAACTCTCTGCAGTTCAGATGTTTCTCCAAACAGAGAGTGGGGGTAGATCTCTCTCTTCGGCAGGAGCATCCTTCTGGAACGGCCTCCCTGCCCCTCTGAAACTTGAACCGGAACTCCTTAAGTTCAGAAAACTTCTCAAGACCTTCCTCCCATCTCCCCCTCCCCTGCTAGTCTCCTTCAGCCGCTGCAACTGGTTGCCTGTACCCCTTATGCGTCTCACCTGGATCAGGCCCTCTTTGTCCATTCTCTCCCGCAACCCGTCCTACCTGCACTTGCCCGCGGACACCCTTCCCTGACTTGCCTTCCGAGGCTGGTTCACTCCCTCCCTTGCACTATTTCCCCTTACCCCTTGCCCCCCCGGGACTTTCCCCCCTGGGTTCACCCTTAGGAAATGGCCAGCCCTTTGAGCCCGCCCCCTTCAGCACTTCTCCATTTACCCTCTCCCTATCCCATCCTTTGGCCCTCATCTGCCCCCTCCTCTCCTGAACTTCTTGACACTGCACTTGCACGATCTGAATGTCACATGGCCTAGAAGAACCGTTATTGTTGTTTTCTCCTCTGCCCCCCCCCCCCTGTTTTTTGTCTTGTGGCGCCTGGAAACACTTTCTGATGTATAGGTGCCATACACATGGCCAATAAATAAATAAATAATACATCAATTCATTTCTGAAAGGGTTAGTTCTGGATGACTGAGAGTTATCTGATAATACCATCAGGAAGACATGCGAGGAATGGGCTTTGGAACACCATTTTATTTCCAGTGCAGCCCTAAGCCCTATGTCTATTGAGTATCTGTGTTTGAGAAATGATATGATATGATAAGGCATTTATAATGCGCCTTTACAAAAATGGTTCAAGGCGCGACGAGGCAAGGGAGGGGGAACAGATGAAGGAAAGACAGCGATCCTATTAGGCCAGGTGTCATTCAGATCGGGCAAGTGCATGGGAAGGGGGAAAGTGCAAGGGAGAGGGGAGAGGGGAGAGTGCAGTACATGGGATAATAGACTAATAACAGAGTATGTCTGGGGCTTCCCCTCATACCTGGAGTGGATCATCTGTCTTAGGACACGAGTTTGAACCTTCTAGCTCCAGCAGGAGCAGATGCAAAGTGGGACGAGATAAAAACAGAAGGACAATATTTCTGTAAAGAACTAACGGAACGTTGAAGCACTACTTCTCCCGTTGCCCTGCATGTACAGCACACAGACAAATCCTCCTAGTGCCACTGGTAGCTTCAAAAGGCCTCGCGACTATTAATGCAACCCTTGAGTATTGTAAAGGTAGCAAATGTAAAGGAAGTGCTATTTGGGTGTATTGAATGTTTAGATGCTGCATGGCACAGGAGGGAGATGCGGTTGCTCTCATGGATAGTTGTATTTTATCCGAATAAAGCTATATCCGCTACATCACAGCAGGGGAGCAACCATCCCAGATGTTTCTACCAGTCTTCTCCATTGCATCACTGCAAAGAATCAGAGAATAAGAAACATCCCAGCTGTTCCTATCCCTCCCCGTCGCTGTATTACAGCCCAGAATAAATAACACAGTGACCTTTCTAGTTTTCTCCATCAATACTACACGGCACATAGTTTAGAACATAACTAAACCTTTCCATATTTCTCTATCACTGCATCACTGGATATTCAGATGTTCCTATGCTTGTGTATCACTGTAAGGAATAAATAACATCCCCAGATGTTCTTATCATTGTGTATCACGGTTTCGCTGCACACACAAAAGAACAGCCCCAGAGGTGTATCTCCTTCTGTGCCACTGCATAACTGCATCACGGCGTGAAATAAAGAATAGTCCCAGATGTTTCCATCCTTCTCCATGAGTGCACAGAATAAAGAACATTCGCAGATGTTTCTATCTTCATCCGTCGGTGAATCTCTGTATAGAATCAGGGACACCCCCAGAGGTTTCTATCCTCCTCTCTCACTGTATCATCCCATGTAGGGGTGGGCGGGGAAACAAAAGAGGCCCAGGAAATAATTTTAAAAGTTACACATTTTCAGCAAGTCCAACCCTTTTCCTATGAGAACATTTGGAAGTAAAATAGGTTACCAAGCAAAAGGGCCCAGGCTCCAGTGTTCCCTATAGGCCTGCACACCGTTGATCCCGAGGAACAACAAACTTCCCCAGAGTTTTCTGTCCTTCTCCATCACTGCCGGACTGGACACCATTCCCAGGGGTTTCTACCCTACTCCATCACTGCCGGAATGAACAACATCCCCAGATGTTTCGGTCTTTGTCCATCACTGCATTACTGCATGGAATAAAGAACAGCCCCAGAGAAGAGGTGGCTTTCCTTCTCATTACTGTGTCACTGCATGGAATAAAGAACACCCGAGAGGTTGCTTTCCTTCTCCATCACTGCAACACTTCATCGAATAATGAACATCCCCAGAATTTTCTCTCCTTCTCCATCACTGCCGGAATGAACAACATCAACAGTAGTTTCTGTCCTTCTCCATCACTGCATCACTGCATGGAATAAAGAACACCCCCAGAGGTTTCTTTACTTCTCCATCACTGCATCACTGCATGGAATAAATAACCCCCACAGAGGTTTCTATCCTTCTCCATCACTGCATCACTTCATGGAATAAAGAACATCCCCAGAGGTTTCTGTCGTTCCCCATCACTGCATCACTGCATGGAATAATGAACATCCCCAGAGGTCTCTGTCGTTCCCCATCACTGCATCACTGCATGGAATAATGAACATCCCCAGAGGTTTCTGTAGTTCTCCATCACTGCATCACTGCATGGAATAAATAACTCTCCCAGAGGTTTCTGTCCTTCTCCATCACTGCATCACTGCATGGAATAAAGAACATCCCCAGATGTGTCTGTCCTTCTCCATCAGCGCACCACTGCATGGAATAAAGAACATCCCCAGAGGTGTCTGTCGTTCCCCATCACTGCATCACTTCATGGAATAATGAACACACCTAGGGGTTACTGTCCTTCTCCATCACTGCATCACTGCATGGAATAAAGCACACACCCAGGGTAATCTGTCCTTCTCCATCACTGCATGGAACACAGAACACACCTAAGGGTTTCTGTCCTTCCCCATCACTGCATGGAATAATGAACACACCCAGGGGTTGCTGTCCTTCTCCATCACTGCATGGAATAAAGAACACACCCAGGGGCTTCTGTCCTTCTCCATCAGCGCATCACTGCATGGAATAAAGAACATCCCAGATGTGTCTGTCCTTCTCCATCACCGCATGGTATATTGAACACACCCAGGGGTTTCCGTCCTTCTCCATCACTGCATGGAATAAAGAACATCCCCAGATGTGTATGTCCTTCTCCATCACCACATCACTTCATGGAATACAGAACATCCCCAGAGGTGTCTGTCCTTCTCCATCACTGCATGGAACAAAGAACACACCCAGGGGTTTCTGTCCTTCTCCATCACTGCATCACTGCATGGAATAAAGAACACACCCAGGGGCTTCTGTCCTTCTCCATCAGCGCATCACTGCATGGAATAAAGAACACACCCAGGGGCTTCTGTCCTTCTCCATCAGCGCATCACTGCATGCTATACAGAACATCCACAGAGGTGTCTGTCGTTCCCCATCACTGCATGGAATAAAGAACACACCCAGGGGCTTCTGTCCTTCTCCATCAGCGCATCACTGCATGCTATACAGAACATCCACTGAGGTGTCTGTCGTTCCCCATCACTGCATGGAATAAAGAACACACCCAGGGGTTTCTGTCCTTCTCCATCACTGCATCACTGCATGGAATAAAGAACACACCCAGGGGCTTCTGTCCTTCTCCATCAGCGCATCACTGCATGGAATAAAGAACACACCCAGGGGCTTCTGTCCTTCTCCATCAGCGCATCACTGCATGGAATACAGAACATCCACAGAGGTGTCTGTCGTTCCCCATCACTGCATGGAATAAAGAACACACCCAGGGGTTTCTGTCCTTCTCCATCACTGCATCACTGCATGGAATAAAGAACACACCCAGGGGCTTCTGTCCTTCTGCATCAGCGCATCACTGCATGCTATACAGAACATCCACAGAGGTGTCTGTCGTTCCGCATCACTGCATGGAATAAAGAACACACCCAGGGGTTTCTGTCCTTCTCCATCACTGCATCACTGCATGGAATAAAGAACACACCCAGGGGCTTCTGTCCTTCTCCATCAGCGCATCACTGCATGGAATAAAGAACACACCCAGGGGCTTCTGTCCTTCTCCATCAGCGCATCACTGCATGGAATAAAGAACACACCCAGGGGCTTCTGTCCTTCTCCATCAGTGCATCACTGCATGGAATACAGAACATCCACAGAGGTGTCTGTCGTTCCCCATCACTGCATGGAATAAAGAACACACCCAGGGGTTTCTGTCCTTCTCCATCACTGCATGGAATAAAGAACACACCCAGGGGCTTCTGTCCTTCTCCATCAGCGCATCACTGCATGGAATACAGAACATCCACAGAGGTGTCTGTCGTTCCCCATCACTGCATGGAATAAAGAACATACCCAGGGGTTTCTGTCCTTCTCCATCACTGCATCACTGCATGGAATAAAGAACACACCCAGGGGCTTCTGTCCTTCTCCATGACTGCATCACTGCATGGAATACAGAACATCCCCAGAGGTGTCTGTCCTTCTCCATCACTGCATGGAATAAAGAACACCCCCAGAGGTGTCTGTCCTTCTCCATGACTGCATCACTGCACCGGAAGGCACAGCCTCCCCAGAGGCGCGCACCCCTCTCGCATCCCCGCTCGCCCGAGCCACTCAGGAGAGTATAACACACCTCTGCACTTTAGCGCTGCACTGAATGAAGCCGCTCCCCAGTCTCTGCCAGCCCTCGGATTCGCTGAATAGGAACGCGCATTTCTGCTCCCGGGGATTAAACAGGGAGAATGGAACATGACACTTCCTGAACTCAGACCCCGCCAGCTGTTCGCTCCTGAGAAATGAATATAAATGTGTTGGACCGACTGCGGCTGCATACAGAGCGCGGGCCGGCCGGAGCTCCAGGGGCCGCTGCCTGCCTGTGGAGGGCCCGGCAGGCAGACCACGCGCGGAGGCCTTCGCACGGACCCCTAGTATTAGGAGTATTGCTAGTGCCATTAAAACGAGATCGATAATATTGCAAGCATAAAATATACAAATCTATATTTTTTGTCCTTTATTGGTTTATTACAAACCTTTAACAGTTTCCAAAAAGTTAAACACATCCTCTATAAAAGAAGAAAAACATTGAATACAGAATAGAATTGTTAAAACTAATTGCAACGGGGAACACAATCCCCAGATAACATCAAAGACAGAGGATCACAATCCCCAGATAGCATCAAAGACCGACCTTCCCGTAGTTTGCGCACAGTAAACATCGCACAAGCCTAGCACAAAATGCGTCCTTTCTACTTATTTTATATGTTAAATAAAATATATTGGAAGTCTATATAAATATACCGTAAGTGGTATAAACGTATATATTATATTAATATTATTTATAAAAGTGAAATGTATCACGTTAGTACCGGTCACTAGGATTTGTGGGGCCCTGGGTGGCAAAAGATGCGTGGGCCCCCTTATTTGCATAAATAGTGACATCAGTGATATTTCAGAAAATGCGATCATAGAATGAGCCTTTAATATGCAAAGGTAACATCGGAAGTTGTATTAAAAATCCTGTTGCCATGAGTAAAGCAGGAGACAAGCTGTGACGTCCAGTATATGAATTGTCGCTGTTATTATTTACCTATGTGCCAATATCAGGAGTGAGGCTTTTTTTGAGGTATCAGACAGTACAGGTTCAATACCTTGTATAGGTTTCTAAATTTGGCAGGTGAAGCATAGTGAGATAAAAGGATTTGCCCAGGAGCACACACTTTGGTTACGTGGAGAAGCCGAGATTTGAGACCAATCTGCAATTCATGCATCTCAACACATCTCTTCCCAGGTGTAATTGGTAGAAATGTTGTTATCAAAGGTTCTTTTAGAAACTTTTCTTTAAAAACACCTTCTGACTGCAGAAGGCATTGCAAAAATAGGATGATTGTGTTTTGCAGGAGAAGGGATTTTTGGTGTGTATATATTTGGCCATACTTTCAGAAGTTACAGATAACTATTATTTTGGCTGACAAAAGAAATAAACTCAAAGCAGGTTGCAATGATGTTATGTCAGGGCAGGTCAGGGATTGGCCCTGGGGCAGCCAGGGCAGATTGTGTCTACTGCAGGATTGCCCTATAGTGCTCACCCTCTGAGCCTTGATTGGTGAGGTGGGCAGGCCAAATCTATTTTGTGGGCACGGGAGTAGCAGGGGGAAGCAGGGGATCCTAATGTAAAATACATCAAAGACAACTCAGCAGGTTAGGCAACTGTTGCTGAGTGTTTTAACCTGTCAATGGGTACAGATCCCTTGCTTCCTTTAGTGTGGGAATTTCTGCCCGAAGCGAAAATCAAAAACTATAACTCACAATAAGTGAACAAATCATCAGTCAAATATGGAAATTTAGTTCAATTGACCATCCAGCTTAGAAGAAAGTGCACAAGACAAATTAATTTTTGCCTTTCAAAAAAATGAATCAACACCCGAAAAATACCAGAGAGAAGGAAACACCAGAGAGAAGAGATTTTATAATAACTACTCTGGCAAAATATAGAAAGATCCCACCTTTTAAAACCAACAATTCATGATGAAATATTACCTGGAAAACAATATATTCTATAATTGTTCTTTTATAACGTGCTTAAGATTGGTTTCTGAGTGCAAGATCAGGATTCGACCCTGTGTTGCGCTTCATTGTCTTGCTTTCAAGACAAACACGTTGCCCCTGAGCTATCCCCGCTCAACAATATCCAAATAAGAGACTTGTGCTTTGGTGACACTTTTATGTAGTCTTGTGGGTAAATGTCTGCACTGGGAACATGACAACCTGGGGTGAAATCCTAGTAGCCGAACACTAGAGTGAGAATACGTTTGTTTTGAATGTCGGCCTCAAAAACACCCAACAGAGGTTGCGTCCACCTTGTGAAAAAAGTGGGCAGATGGAGTCTACCCACATGAATCCTCGACTTGTGGCCTGAAAATCCACACAGGACCAGAGCCAGGGAAAATAACCTCTCCAGTCTCCAGGACTGCAACCTCTCTTGCAACATCTGGGGCATATATTTAAGCCTTACTTTCCCTTTCATCCTTTGCCCCTCTCACACCCACTTTAACTTTCAACAATACTCTGTTTTATGAAGATGAGTTAAAAAGTAAACAAACCTTAAATACATCCTTACAGAAATATGCTAAGCAAAAACGTGTACATGTTGCATTGCTGCCCCCACCTTGAATGGAAGACTACAAATACCAGAATGCAATTCAGCAGACCACAAAGAAATTGCCTGTGGTTTTAGAAAATGTTCTTTCAAGCCGTAAAAGACTCATAATTAAAGGTTACTTTCTTGTATTTCAATGTTTGACAAAGACATGCTTCATACATAATGTGCTGAAAAATGTAACATTCTCCAAAAAATAAATTCCTTTTGTGCGTTAAATATGAACTTGTGAAAATAAGGCAGATCATTTTAACCTGTTTATGTGATATATGTAAATGTGCTGGGGAGGGCACAGATTGATGTAGCTAGCTGCTATTTTGTGTCCGTTTTCAAAATAAAAATGCTCTTCTACAATTCTTGACACAGAAAATTTAAGAACATCTTTTCCAAAACAATGGGCTCTTCAATGAGACACTGCATGTACATCGCTACACCCTTTTTGATCCTTAGTTAGAAGAAAGACACTGATAAGCAGTACTTACCGGGCCCTCAGAGTCTGATGGGCCGCTGAGAAGGTGGTGCTGGGAGTTGGCTACTTGCCTTTGGGGCATCACAGTAGGAAGTTGAGAGGAGACACGTTGCCTCACTCGAACAAACAGAAAAGTGGGCCGTGCACATGGAAGCAACACAGGTCCTCTTTACAACAATATTAGCAGGGCTCAAGTCGAAGGTACACTCGGGTGGGCGGAGTCTCTGCAGTTTTTTTTTGTTGGATGTCCCCTCACATTTTTCAGAGGGCTCCCTGATTTGCAACGTTCCGGTGACACCACATTCAATTGGTATGTTAATGAGTGCCCCCACTTTATTTTGTAGGACTTGATCCATGATTATTAGTATAGACGAGGCAGGCACGGGTGCCGGCATGGCCCCCCTGACAGCGTGGACCTGTGCCCCCCGCAGAGACAGCCCATGCCCCCGCTCGGCCCTGCCCTTACCAAATACCCCTGGAGCAACTCCATCTGCCCCTAGCATCCCCCAGTTTCGCCACACTTTTGCTGCACCCGTCTCTGACCTCTACGGAAGGCATGTCCTTACGAGCCAGTCCCCTGCGGCTTCCCCCAGATTTTTACGTGGAATTGGAAACCCCCAATGTAGGGCAGTCTGTTGTCATCTCATAATGCTTGGCCCGGCAGATCTGCAGAGGCACACATGCATGTTATGGGCCAGCTTTAGTTTCCTGATGGGTGTGGGCCATCATGTTTAAGCACCCCTCCCCAGGTGGCTGTATATGATCGTTTGCCGGACACAGGGCCATTATTATAACTGCACAGACACAAGAGAAGTATAGTTGAATGGTCAACTCTCCATCCTGGAAGAATGTGTCTAGTTCTGTTGGTCGCTGCACTGCACAGACCCATGTACCCTCCTCGATGTGCTTTGCGTTCTGAGTTTTAATCCTTGTATTAAGGTCACAGACCCAAGAATGGTGGCAGCCAAGGACCCACCAACACCGAAATCGCAGAAAGTGAGAAACGAAAGGGACTAATGTAGGCTGTAGCACTCACCCCTGAGTCGGGAGGGGGGGGTGTACATGGCTGGTAAGGCCCGCCAGCCTGAGCCTAGACAGGGCTAAGGACGTTACTGCCCATCTACACACACCCTGAAATCGGGGGTGGTTGCTATTGGCACCCCGGGCTGCATCTGGCCTGCAAATATTCTTTTTTTTCTGCACGTATCCCACGACCTCCATCTCCTGTGAAAAAGGGAAAAAAGCGAGATTGCCCCTGCCATGGGAAACAAAAAAAGGACTTGGAGGGCGCACTGGGGCCAGAGCAGAAAACTCTGCTACAGCAAGTAAGTGGGAAGAGAAGGTGGGGGGTGGGAATGGGATTTCTTGGTGGGTGTGGGGGAGGGTGGGGGTATGGGGAGATAACAGCAGAGGGTTCCCTGTTGCCTCCTCACAATCAAGATGACGGCATCCAGGGAAGGGATTCAGGTGGCCGAAAAATCACAGGCGTGTTCTCACCCGCATTTCTGATTGGCTGAGCGCTCTTCCGGGTGTGAATGTTGGCTTTCCCAAAAGTACACATGTGTGAAGAATTAACTGGATCATAACAGGTCTCTTGGGGCTAGCTGTAGAAATGTCTGCCATAGTTGCCCAAAGCAGATCATCATCCTTTTGCATTCAGAGATGCGATGATCAGCCAATAGGGGTGTCTCGGAGGCTCTGCAATATGTGAGCCCTTGGTTGGCGGGTAGCCATCGGGATTCTGGGTGCTGCCATGGTTGAATACTGTGGTGGTGTGCGTTCTCTCTGCTCTGTTGTCCCTGCATGCATGTTGCCAGGAGAGTTGTGACAGTGAAATGCAGTGTGAGGGAGCTGCCAACAGCTATGCATGATAGCTCGAGAGAGAGGCTGGCTGAGAAAGAGGGTGTGCGGGTGGATGTAGCATGTGGTCAGTGTTTCTTTCTATTTGCTGGGGCTGCACTATCTCTGCAACCCGTAACTACACAAATGAAGACTTCTCTTTTGTAACCAAGGTTCCTGGCTTCCTCTATTGCAGGCCTACCAAATACCTAATGAAGCCCACAGAAGAGACCTTTTGAGCTAGCTGAAAGGAAGTCAGACAGCGGATCGCCATCTTGACTGCAGATTAAACTGACAGTGGTGGCCCATTAATGGGTGAAAAGGGTTTGGAAGTGATCCACCCTAAAATGGTATGTGCAATGTGTGTTTAACTAGAAAAGAGGTGACCCCGTCTACAATGCAACCTAAGTTGCCGTGTGCTGCTTTTGCCATCTAAATGCATGTCGATTCTTAGCAAATGCAACGTTTTATGGCTTGCTAAGGTTGTGTCAGGGGCACACGTGTGTGTACCTCCACCACTTACACAGGGGCAACACAGTACAAGGTGACAGGGAATGAATTGTTCCTAGTCGATGAAGTCGGCCATCAAATCCCTGCCTTGCGTGCCTGATTAGCCAGCAATGGCTGGAGAAATGGCTCTTTAGCCTTTGATTACATATTGCAAGCCTGGGGTCTGGTGATTTCGTCGCTCCTACCTTTGGCATGAGTCTCAAAAAGAGACAGCCTTGCATAAAGGGTGTCACTATCACTCAATACTGAGAGACCCATCAACGTAGCCCACCGTAAAGTGTTTGCCACACCGACTAAAACGTGGTTACATTTTTCTTTTGGTTTGTCATTCTGTCTGTGGATCAAACGCTGTCTTTAAGTTTTCAACAACTATTTCTAGTCTGATTTCTTTTATTTAGGAGATCCAGAAACAGATGCTGCTCACTCACTGTCCCTGTCCGGATGAGAAAGAAGTAGACCTGCTAGCAGAGTAAGAGACCAGGCAGGCTGAGAGCTGGCCCTTTTCAGTTTGAAGTTATTTAAAGACCATCTTGAACCAAGCATCAAGATACATCTCTGAGAGTGGCAGAATGGCATCTTATTTCATCATCACATTCTCCCTGCGCCCAATAATATACAGACAATTAATCTCATACTGATGCTTACTGTCAACAAGAAATTCAGAAATTGCCTTACTAAAAATCTCAGGCAAGCTTTCCCAAATGTTGCTAAACTGGCACGCATTTTTGCATTTGATTCATCCTCCCTTCTTTGTAATTTGTCTGAAGAATAAACCAGTGTCATATTTCTTGAGACCGCCCTGGCACTAGTGTCCTCATGACACTCTTATGATTTAAAGATAAGAGCTACAAGGACCATCGAAATGGGGATATCCACATTAAATAGTTATCTGTACATTTAAAAATGTTGCTAATAGTCCCGCTATATTTTCGAAGGAAATTGTTAGTGGGCCTGATTTGGTAGGCGAATTTTAAAACCTTCGGGCTACTGACTAAAATCACACTTTTCTTCACAGTAACAGATTGCCCACGTTTGCAGTCCAGGTGGATTTCATGCTACTCTTTGCTTGGAGGTTTCCCCCACTCTGGATCATATCATATTCACCCAGAGGTGGGTTGGGGCCAAAATATCTCTACTTATGGGAACTCTCTTCAATGCTGAGCAGTGGAGTTAAGGTCTGATTCCCACTGATGGGCTTGGAGTCTACGGCACGCTTCGCTGGCCACCCATCCACTTGAATGGTCTCCTGCTGGGCTCATCATCACACAGCAGAATTGGAGGAATGATGGAAGTCATTATTGGTGAGCTTACCAAGGATCGCTTCAGCGGCAGCGCATTGCCGTCATGCTTCCTAGCCTCTGAGCCGCTGCCAACCATCATTTGCTCTGATCCTGCCCTTTGGGCTTTTTGTAAGAAGTATAAAAATATCATTTTCTCTCCAGGCTTCCGATGTGCTTGCAAAGACAGATTTCCTTTAATTTGCGTCTAGAAAAAGCAAATTCTCTTGTGACATTTTTTGCATGTATCTCATTTTGTACATTTCACTGCAAATACAGTTTGAGGTCATTGGACGCAATAACATGTATTTAGAGACGTTTTTAGGACTATAGAAAGGTTAAACTGGTCAGCCGCTAGAGCTGCAAATGGACACGAAAGAGCGCCTGCGACAATGCCAGATCAGCGACATTGACATTGGGATAGGTGCCAGCGAGGTACACATATAATGGACAAATCCCAACAGTGGGTGACAAATCATTTATGGTGGCCATGAAATCCATAGGGTAGTACTTACACCACACCAGCCATATGGTTCTCTGAAACCAGAGGCAGAGTAACTCTACGCGTGAAACCTTACAGAAGGTATGGAACCTTAGAGACATTTACAAACAATGCCTTCAAGAAGGTTTAGAACCATGCAGCGATGTACGAACGAAGGCTCAAGGAAGGTAGAAAACATTAAAGAGACTTGCAAACTAGCTAGAATTAGGCAAGGAGGGAATTGCGTGTGATCCCTCTCTCTGTCTATATATTCTGCCCCTTGTCTCTTTCTGAGATGAGTTATAGATGGGCTGCTGGAAGAGGAGAGCAGAAAGTACACACATAAAACATTACTAACTTATAAGGGTAAAACAGCAGCGCAAAAGGCATAGTTACAATCTTGAACATCCCCAAACGTTGCCCTCTAGTGCTTTGTACTGGTTATTTATAAACATGGTGAGATCAAGTGCCCTGGAGTGATTGGCTATTTACAGAGTGTCGTCAAATTCTGTGCTGTAAGCTGGTTGATTGTGTACGTGGTGGGTTCAAGTGTTGCTGACGAGCTGGTTCGACAGAGTAGAGGGAAGGGGTGCAAACCTATCCCCATGCTTTTGGTTCCAAAGCTGTTGCCAGGGTGGGCAGCAATATCATGGGGTGAATTATTGTGTATTGGCTGGATCTTCATACTTTGGCGCAAAGCACTAAAGAATGGTTGGATATGTGGTGCCCAATGCAATATATTAGATGAATCTCCACAATGTGGTCTGTTGTTGCAGACTGGTTGGTTTTGGTTGGTTTTCGATACCGTGGGGGTCAAGCATTGTTGACTATTCCATAAGAACACAATGTGGCCAAGGGCTCTAGACTAGTTGGATGTTGGCATAGTGTGGGGTCAAGTGATATACGCTAATAAAAACATGGTCCTTTGGGCCAAGTGCTTTAAAATGTTAATGTTGTGTGATCAAAATATTTCGACTAGCGCATGCTGATTTTGTGTGGGCAACTGCTGTAGACTAGCTTTCGTTTGATACTGTGAGGTCACATCCGGTAGACTGACTGTCTGGGAACCCTCTGTGGTCAACATCTTCAGACCAGTTGGATATTGATATTGTGTGGTCAAGAAGTGTAGATGGGCAGGTTATCAATAGGTGAATATTCAAAGAGGGCAGGGGCGGCTGGTGGATAATGTGCAGCTGGGCAGTGCACCACCACCCGTCTGGCAATTATAAAGGGGCCCGCAGCCCAGAGAATAGCAGAGTGACCAGTGCAAAGGAGCAAACTCTATCCCTCTCTTTGCATGCTCCCTCCTACCTGGATGTCAAGCTCACCATCCCTTAAGGCCATTGCACTACAAGACGCCAGGAGCTGGTCAGATAGAGCTTCAAAATGCACGAGAACTAATAATAGGAAACCAGTGTTCTTGATCTACTCCCCAGGGTGTGGAACCTACTGATCATCAACGTCGGACTATCACCCACCCTCATCCCAATCAGAAAGGAGCTCAAGAGTCTCTTCTTCAAGGAGCATCTTTTTCATGGACCATAACACCCCCGCGCCCCGATCCCATCCCAAGCCAATCCCCCCATTCCTAATTACTGTTCTTATTGCTTAAATGTAACATTACACAGCCCTACATGTAATACTATTAAATTCTGATGTACAGCACTCTGATGCTTCTCAAATGTATTGAGCTAGATCCAGGGGCTCAGCCAGCCAAAGAGAATTGGGGGGCTGGATGGCCGTTTTGAAAGCTGGTAGTGAGTGGAGCCATTAACCCTATTTTGCTGTTGATCCCCACCTGGAGCACAGTAGGCCGGGTAGATAGGACGCCTTCCTTTAGCCCATTAGATGCATCTTTCACTCCCAACTCACCAGGGGCCTAGCCAGGATTGTATAACAAGTGGGGCCTGGAGCTAACGCAGTAGGCCTCACCCTTAGGGGAGACCGAAGAGGGAACTGGGCTTGTTCTGCCCCCCCCCCGCTCAATCTGTAGGCGTTATCAAGCATAGCGAGGGAGAGCAAACCAACCAAGGTGGGTTCAGAGGGGTGTTCTCACAGAGAAAAATGTTTAAATAAGCAGTTCAAATGGTGAATTTTACTGTACACTTTCTGTGATACATTAGGTAAAACGTCACAGTTTACAATCGGTTTTGTAGGGTAGGACATGAAAAAATTCCATTAGATGCAAAGTCATCAACAATGCACAGGAGCATTTTCAAACACATTTTCATAATGCCTTTAACCACGGTATGCCAGCACCCCGCAAGGGTAAAAAAACATGTTCATACTGATTGTGCACAAACACGCCCATTCAGGTGTTGTTATATATGCCAGTATTCCCACATCAGAAAATACTCATGTTTGCTTTGCCCATGATGGCAGCAATGATGCTATAACAAGAAATGTTCATGCTGGCTCTGCCAATATATGCTGTATCCCCACGTAAGAACATGCTCTTTGGGTTTGCATCAATGGCAGTTAAAGAAAAGTAATGCCACCGTAAGAAACATGCCCTCGCTGGCTAGCTGGTACGATAGCTCAGTGGGTTGAGCCCTCGTTGCTGAAATTTGAGCATGATCTGCAAGTCGCAGGTTCAAATCCCAGCAAGGCCAACTCAGCTTTTCATTTTTCTGAGGTTGTAAAATGAGTACCAACTTTGGTTGGGTGATAAATTTATATAAATACTAGCTGGGGTACCCAGCATTGCCCGTGTCCTGATCAAGTGGTGTCTCCTGTGCCCTGGAGGATGTTGCTCTTGTGCTGCTGTCAGCAAGTCTTGTTTCAGTTTGCTCTGGTGTCTCATGTGCCCTGGAAGATGTTGCTCTTGTCCTCTGGTCAGCAAGTCGTGCTGCTGTTGATTGTTGTGTTTCAGAAGCTCTTGATATTGTTTTTCGCTTTGCATCAGATGGAGCTTTTCCAAGTGATGTTCGTTTTTTGTGCAGCATGTTTTAGTCACTCAGTGGCTTCAGCACATTTGAGAAAGTGTCCAAGAAAGATTGATTGATTGTGCCCTCTTCTCGTGAATAAACTTAAGTAAACTGCACCCTTGCCATTTCCCATATTTGGAGTGGCGTGATAATTCCCTTTAAAAATGCTTTAATAAACACTTTCGAACTGTATACAGTAGTAATACAATTCAGAGGAATAACCAACACATCGAACATTTTGCTTCCAACACTTTTCCAAATGTTGCCTCCTTCTAGTGCCTACTGTAGTGAATCGGGGTGAGCATCAGTAAATGAGGGTGTCTACAGAGTAAATTCTTTGCATCCAAACATAGACTACGATATTGCCTCAGACAAATGAGGAATCCATGCAAAATTTGGTAGACGTGGGTTCAACGGTGTAGATTTGTATAGTCGGACAAACATACACACATACATACATTCCGCTCTATATATAAAGATGTTCTTTGTGCAGGGCTTCATTATTATCACCCAAATCCCCCATATAAGAACACTCATGTTGTATTTGCACCCTAATGCCAGTAAAAGGAAATGTCATGCAACAGTAGGAAAATATTACCTTGCGGGAGGCAGAAATGCTCCCTCCTCCACCTATGTTAGAACACTTATTTTGACTTTGACATCCACACCAGTAAAACAATGCCATGCCACAGTCTGGATACATTTTATTTTATTTTACTGGGCATTTGTAAGGCGCTTATTCATCAAGAAATTGTGTTTCAAAGGGAAGGGAACAAGGGAACAGCAAGACAATGGAATAGTATGACAGTGATGAGCAATATACAATAGCGGTACTACTAGGCCATGTGAACATTCGTAGCGTGCAAGTGCATAGAGAGAGAAGCGATAGGGGAGGGGGTAAGTGCTAGAGGTTCCAAGAGGGGGAAGCACCAAAGAGCCCATTTCAAAGGCAACAGGTAAGTGCCAGGCAGTGACCACTTGGTGGAAGAGGGGTCACCAGCCAATACAATAAGTGCAGGCCTGTAAGACATCAGAGGCCAGTTGGTGCATGAAGGCAAGTGCAGGGGATTGGACAGAAGGCCAGAACTCAGAAGGACACATAAGGGCACAGGCCACCAATCACAGCAACTGTGCGGGTTTAGCATGGGAGGGAGAGAGGGAAGAGGAGGAGAAGAGGAAAGTCTTGATGTGCTTGCAGAACTTGAGGAGATCCGGCTCAAGACGGAGAGAAAGGGGGAGGCTGTTCCAGAGGCTGTGCCAGTGAGTAAAGGGAACGGCTGCCCACTCCCTGCTTAGAGAAGCGCTGACAAGTAGAGAGTTGGAGCCGGAGTTTCGGAGGGATCTGGAAGGAGAGTATTTGCTGAGAGCAAGTTACAGATAGTGTGGACCCCAGCCCCAGACAGCCTTATGGATGATGCAGAGGGATTTAAATGTGATCCTTGCAGCAGCAGGAGCCAATGGAGAGATTTTAGGGCTGGAGAGATGTGTTCCCTGGGCTTCAGGCCAAGGATACGTCTTGCAGCCCTATTCTGGATTAGCTGGAGGGGGGCGGAGAGAAGAAGAAGGTAGATTGAGGAAGAGGCTGTTACAATAGTCCTGCCTGGAGAGTACCAGAGCTCTGAAGACATTAAGCTTGTCGGGAAAAGTGAGGAAAGGGAGGACGCCTCTGCGGAGGTAGAGTTGGAAATGGGCCTTCTTGGCGAGGTCCAAGATGTGAGGAATGAAAGAGAGAGAGGAGTCAAAGATAACCCCGCGGAAGGGGTTGGGGGAGAGCCCACAGAGGGTGGCCAGAGTGAGGGGAGAAAAGAGGGAACTGGAGTCCTGATAGGAAGAATCTCTGTCTTGTTGGCATTGAGACAGAGATCATTGGAGGTGCACCAAGACTGGATGGCGGACAGGCAATCAGGAATGACAGAGGAAGTGGGAAGAGGTGCAGAGGGTATTCTTAAGAAGAGTTGGCTGTTGTTTGCACAACACTGGAAGTGCAGGGAGAAAGTGGAGATAAGGTGAGCAAGATGGGAGAGATAGATGTTAAAGAGCCAAGGTGAAAGGATAGAGCTCTCGGGTACGCCACAGGTGGAGATAGACGTGGGTGGGGAGAAAGAACCCAGGATAACCTGACAGGGACATTCAGTGAGGAAGGAGGTCAGCAAGTCCAGTGCCCTCTCGGAGATACCAGGGGTATCATGGAGTCGCTTTATGAGGATGGAATGGTTGACCATGTCAAAAGCAGAGGAGAGATCGAGTAGAATGAGAACAGCGGGTCAGTTGAAGAGACGGGAGCAACTCTCACAAAGCTGGCTTCATCCTTAATGTGAGTACAAAATTCAAGGACACAGCCAGCCCCATTGCAGCACTCCTCCCCTACTGCAACCCCCCCTTCACATAAAAACACTCAAGTTTGCTTTGCTCGAAAATGCCAGTAAAACATGCCATGCTCATGGTAAAAAATGTTAACGCTCCAAAGCGCACGTACCTACACACCCACAGCCACACTTGTCGTTCACATGAGCACCCAGAACATTCACACTGCATTCTCATTCACATGCACACTCGCACCCATGCACGCCTTTCACTCACACTGCATTTATTCATATGCATGCACTTAGACACCCCCTCACATACAAACATTCATGCACGCACTTACACACACCTTCACATGCATGCATATAAACATGCATACAATCCACACAAACCAACGCTTTTTTACCCGTTTCCCTCTGGACCCTCTCAGGCCTTTCCCTGTCTAAGCCTCTGCATCTAAACAAAGGAACGCTAATCATAGAGGGCATGAGCCCATCAGGCAAGCCTTTAGCTTCCACATGGGGGGTCTACTGATATCATCCCCAGGGCAGGCTTGTGTCCTCAGCAGATTTGCTGATGCTACAGTCACAGTATAGGACTATTTTCTCACCTTTGAGAGCACAGTATTTGCGTACTTTTAAAGTTTAAAAGCATGTTTAAAAGTTAAGTAAATACACCTCTCTCCGAGGTGGCAAATTTGACCGCTTTTTTCCGCGTGAGCCCGTGCTGGGCCTCACAGTATACCGATGACTGCTGCATCAAAGTGGGAGGGCTCCAGCCATCCCAACCCCAGGCCTGTCACTGCCCATGGCTAGATCCATGCTCAATAAATACTTAAAATAAAAGTAGAGGGGGCGCTCGAGAGCCCGAGCAACATGGACGCTGCTCATTTGTGGATGGGAAGGCCCGTCTGAAAAATGCCCACTATGGATCACCATTGTGCTATGTGAAATCAGGTGTGCATTGCGCTAAACTCTGGGCATACGCGGAGCAGAGATTGGGGTCGAGCTGGAGCGGCTCACTCCTAGCAGAAGTGCTGCCCACCGAGGACCTGCCCGCCATGCGACACGAGCGGAGCTCCTGCGAGCCATTTGGTCAGCATTAATGGAACACCAGCGGAGGGGGTAATCCGGGCTGGCTGGGGTCCTGGCTGCACCGCTAGCCATTTCAGGCATGTGCTGTGGCCCAGGGGTCCCCTTTGTATGGTGGGCCACAGACTGCTGGTGGGTCTGGTGCCTCCCCTCCCCCAAGAAGAGATTTGCCGAATGGCAAACAGATGCAGCGGATGGCAGCTCCTTCACCCTGGGAGGGCGAGAACGCTTGCCTGCAGGATACGAACTGCGGAACACACACCGGAGCCCTGGCTGCTTGCGGCTCAGTGTCCTGCTAAGTAACGCAATGCACCCAGCGACTCATCGCGGGGTAATGAGACCACCTACCGGATCGAGCTGAGAAGCCCTGGTGCCACGTTGATCCCTCACATGTGAGTTGGACACAGCTGCCCATAATCTCACTTGAGTGGTGGCTGCTCACATCAGATCACCACCAAGCTTCCTCTAATATTAATAAACTACTGGCTGTGCGTGCCGGGCTGAGTACACTGCAACCCTCACCCCAGGTATGCTAAAGCAGCATGTGAAGCTGCCCCTGTCACCGATGAGCTGCGGCTGTGCGTGCAACCCTCACCCATGGTCTACCAAAGTAGCGCGCGTACCTCCTTTCTGATGCTGATGGCTCCAGGTGAGAAGGCCAACGGCATGATCTTCACCACAGGTGGTGGCCCGTAGTTGCAGGGCTGCCCAGAGCCAGCTCCTGCATACATTTGCTTATAAAACATATTACATGCTGGACTAAGCAGGGATATGCTGTATGCTGGAACGTGTGCCCACTGCTGGCAGCAATCAAGGCCAGATAGTGTGATTGCTGGTAGTGAGGGGTCTGCACTGTCAGTCTACTTGATGGACGTTCTGTACAAGTGGCAGGTGCATGGACTGGCCTGATGGAGAGTTCAGCTGAGATGCTCACTGGATCTGCCAATCCCTGAACCAAGATTTCAGACGGCCCTGGTGGGCTATGTCCCGAAGGTCAGCGGATTCAGAGGCCGAGACTACTAATTCAAACACCACCCGTGTCCCCACATCAGCCCAGGCACGCGGATCTGTGAGGCACAAGGAGACCATGGACATTCCAGCTCAGCTTCAGGCCATCCTGTCTGAGATGAAGACCATTGGACAACATACCCAGGAGACACATGGCACGAGAGAGGAGGTCATAAAAGAACTGAAAGATATTACGGGCTGTCTCGATTTGCAGGCCGAATAAGAAGCAGATATTGAGAGTCGCATCAGTGCGCTTGAGGGTAATCAGGAATCGACATCTACACAGGTAGACACATTGATAAGAGAGGTTCAGCTCCTCAACGCCAAAGTGGAAGATCAAGATAACGGTTGCGCCGGAATAACCTCAGCCTGGTAGGTGTTCCTGAAAATGTGGAGGATGGTGACATGGACGGCTTTTTGTATGGCTTCTTTGGTGATAAATTGAAGCTCGCTGACCCATGCTCATTCACCATAGAACGTGCCCACCGGGTTCTTATGCCTAAGCCGCAGACCGGGGACAGTTCCTGGGTCATCACACTTCACCTGCTTAATTTACAGCATAATGTGGCTATATTGAAAGTGTATCAATCAGCAGGCACAGTACAAATCGATGGTGCCATAGTGCACCTCTTCAATGACTATTCAGTGGAAGTATCGAGGCATTGCAGAGGCTTTAACCTAATATTCATGCTTTCCGAGGTACAGACCATCGACACTACCTCTAATTCCCGGCGATATGGACTATCCAACGGAGTAAACAATGGCACTCTTTCGACAACCCCAAGGAAGCATGGACATTCTTTAAGAACGTGACCTGGTTGTCACTGATACCCTCCACGAGAAACCAGAGCATGACGCAGCCTGCATTGGTGCAGCCCCAGCCAGGGAGACAAACACGTTGGGTGCTCAATGGAAAAGGGGTGGTAAGTGCCCAAGAGAATTGGGACGCAGCAGAAGGAATTTGGAAAGGCGGTGACTTCATGGACCTATGGACCACTGTCGTAGGGGGGAATGGGCAGAGACATGCATAGCCGAGACTGTCAGGGGTTGGCGGCACTTCAGATCTGGAAACCACATCACACATGACACCTGGACGATGTGCAGGCTCATATGTGCTCTGCGAACATGAAAATACTTTGGATGACCCATGGAACACTGTTTCCATGTTCTGACTGATGGAGTGGTGGGCTTCAGGTGCTATAGTCCTCTGGGAAAGGCACCCCCTACTTGCTACAGACACTTGCAAAATGCACCAATGTACGATCACAATTAACGCAAAATTGGGCGTAGCCCGGGCCATGCCCTTATATCGTGGTCTTCCTCCATGCACGCTAACACTTGCATGGGGTGAACCATTTGTCATGGGCCAATGCTGGATCCTACTCGCTTTGCCGGCCACCCACTGCAATGGCTCTCACTGTGTTATATTGGGTCTTTGTTTATTGGCCCCAATGTTGCCCATTTGGGGCGGTTGATTGGAAATGTCACTTTTATGTTCCATTTATTTCGAATTGGGTTTCTTGGGGATTGTTTGAGCCACATGTGCATCACGCAGGGGTTAGGTACTCATCCACTGTAGCTGACCTGCTATTCTTGTCACACTACGTCAGAGTGAGGGTGGGGCTCCCTCCAATGTGCCAAAAGAAACCGGGGATGTAGAACTGCTCAGGGGTGGGAGAATGGGCTTTATGTGTTTACTATGTGTGTCGCCCCCACTGCGTAAGCTTGTAGGGGAATGGTGCGAGTTGCTTAGAATGCACTGATGCCAGTTTACTGCAGCGAGCCACTTTCCCCAAATTGGGAATGACGTCTCCTAAATGTCTTACCCTCAATATTCAAGGACTCTGGCATCTGATAAAGCAGAGGAGGCTTCTCAACTACGTCACGGACCTTCAGGGGGGCATCCTAGTTCTTTAGGAAATGCACATAAATGCTGCTGAATCTGCTAAACTGTGTAGGGTTTGGGTGGGGGTGCTGGTGGCGGCCCACTCCACATTCCACGGGAAACGTGGGGTGCCCATTGTTGGCCACAAAAGGCTCCCCCTCACCATCATAGGTACCAAGACAGAGAAGGAAGGTAGATTTGTGATGATGCATGGCACCCTACACCACCAACGCATTACCTTCATAAACATCTATGCCCCAAACACAGACACGCCAGGGTGCTTTACTCACACACTGGCAGTCTGTGCCCCCTTCTTAGGCCATCTAACTTTAATCGGGGGAGATCTCAATGTGGCCCTTGATCCAACAATAGGCAAACTACATCAAACACGGTACTCCAACCTCTGAAAATTACGCACACTGTTCACGTTGAGGGCCCAACTCCGGCTGACGGATGTTTGGCGACCGACCCCTAGTGGGAAAAAGGACTTTACATATTTATCACACCATCACCGTAGCCATTCACAACTGGATTACTGGCTCTTGGGCTGCAATGCCATGGATATGGTTGAGGCATGCTCCGCCTCTATCCTTCTAACAACCTTGTTCGACCATGCCCCTCTCCTCCTGCGCATCACACTTGCAGATGAGCCGCTGCACACCCCCTCTTGGCGCCTCAACTTAATGACGCTAACACATACTGACTTTGTCCAGCACCTTACGGTAGACGCTGAGGGCTTCTGAAGAGGAACATCTCGGACGAATTCCCAGTGCTGAGATGCTGGGATGAATTTAAGGTGTATTTACCGGGCCACACAAACTGCGCACGTGGCAGGCACAAGAAAAGGCGCTTAGTCAAACCCTAGGCGTGGATGAGCAGCGACACACAACAATGCGAGACCCGGCTATCTATGTACGCATTACTCACACTAGAGCGGAACTCACACGATTATCTACACTAAGAGCACAAAAAGCATTCCGTAGGTGGGCCCATACATTATATATGGAAGGGGGCAGACCTCTCCAGCTTCTAGCACTGGTCCTGAGGGGGAAACAGCATGCACAGATTATGGAGGCCATTAGGGATACTGCAGGAAATACACTGGTTGGGTTATAAAATGATTAATAATCGCTTTGCAGTATACTATAGAGACTTAAAAGCCGAACCCGCGACCTGGAACTTGGAACTGGTACGTAATGTTTTGCAGCCTTTACCACTCCTGGTTATATCCCCTGGGGATTTGCACATGCTCAATTCACCAATTACAGACGAAGAAGTGGCCATCGTTCAAAGACCATGGCTGTGAAGCCAGAGGTGCGGGCTGCACACCTTTGTCCACTACTATGTGGCTACTTTAAGTTGGTAGTAGGTGTAAATCAAAAGTATGAAAAATCACCTGCTCAATTAGTTTCATATGTTTTTGCCAAATATGTATTCGTAGTATTCTGAGATTTGGAATCTCTATTCATGCAGGTGCCTTAAGGACGGCCAATGCATTTCGGAAAAAACTTCCTTCATCAGGGCCTTATTATACTGGTAACGGTGATCATAACACAAATAAAAAACCGAAGTAAAACGTTGTTCAAAAAGCCATATTTGACAGCAGTCCATGACGGCCTACCAATTGATATATATACACCTGGGGGACTTCATAGCCCCTAAACTGGGGCAGATGTTTCGAGAGGCGGCTAAGGTGGGCCACCTCCCACCATCACTGCTCACGGCCAGTATAGTCATCTTTCATAAAAAGGGATGAGACCCACTCCAATGCAGCGCTTACAGATCGATCTCTTTAATAAACGCTGCCGCAAAAGTGGTTGCCAAATGCCTCGCACAGCACCTAGAGAGACTGATGCCCGCTCTGGTCCATCAAAGCTAGACTCGCTTTATACTACAACGTCACTCTGCTGACAACCTAAGACACCTAACACTTATCATTGAGGGTCCCTCGGATCCAGGGGAGGCCATACTGTCCCGAGATGCTGAAAGGGCGTTTGATAGGGTGCAGTGGGATTATATGTTTATGGTTCTTCAGCAGTTTTGGGTTTTCGGGACAGATATTGCGCTTGATACATTTGCTATAGGTCTCACCTCACGCTACAGTGATTACCAATGATTACACATTCAAGCCCTTCCCACTACACACTGGCATGCAACAGGGCTGCCCGCTGTCCCCCCTGCTATATGCACTGGCCATCGAGCCCTTAGCTGTGAAGTTAAGTGCAGACAAGGGATGGAAGGGAATCACAAGGGGAACGACAGAGCATAGAATCTCCTCCTATACAGATGACATCCTGTTATATCTTAGCCATCGCTTGCGCTCTTTGCCCAGAATTCAGGCTATCCTACTAGAATATAGGCCAGTAGAAGGCTATTGTGTTCATTGGGATAGGTTCCAGGTCATGCCGCTGAGACTGGATACACCCTGGGACGCTGGGGCATTGCACCATTTTCGGCTGAGGACCCAACATATAAAATATCTGGGGGGTCAATGTAAGCACAGGCATCTGTGCTCTGAGTGCCCTGTACTATCCTGCGGTAGTGCAGAAAATACGGACTGACCTGGAGACCTGTCACATGCTCCCGCTCTCCCTCACCGGCAGGATCAATGCGGCAAAGGTGAGCTTGATACCCAAACTCATATACTTGGCCACTATGACCCCTGCGCCCCCCTCAACCCCCACATTGCCTATATATCGCCCTGGATAAAGCAGTAGCAAGAATGATTTGGCGTGGCAGGAAAGCTTCTCTGAATAAGGTCATGCTCCAGGCGTCTGAGGTGAACAGGGTCTTGGCCCTCTCATCTTGGAATATCTATTATCTGGCTGTGCAGGTCGCTTTGAACAAACGTTGGCTTAATGACACTGATACAACTAGATGGCAGGAGACAGAGCTGCGAACACTGAGTCTGTGCACACCACGAGAGATATTAGCCTTCCCACCGGGACGGCTCGCATGCAGGCTTAAAACCCACCCTATCATCGGCCCCACCTTAACGCAATGGCACAGATTGGGTGCACTTACTGGATCACAGATCTGGGAAATTCCAGCATGGATTAGTCTCAGAGCACTGATAACTTTCGAGACTACGCCACAACTACACAATCGGCAAAATATTCAGTGGGGTGATGTTTGGTAATGGATTTGTGCGACAAGCAAACGATGTTACCATTCCAGTCCACTGAGGATATACTAGGTGTCGCGGCCTCAGAGTGGCTAGTGTACCTGTCTATACGCACGATCACGACTAAACTTACTTCGACGGAGTCTAGGGGTAGGGAGCCAACGACTTGTGAGTCAGGCTTTGGACGCGACACATGTGAGTTCCCCAGGCTTTGGACTTTCTACAACTTCTGCATAACACAAAAGCTTAGCATGAATGTTATGCTGGCAGAGAGTTGGTCCGACCATATAGTGACACCAATGTGCACGGAGGATATCTATGAGGCATCTGACACGATCCACACTATGTCCTGCATAGAGAGAAATGCAATGCAAACTGATACACAGAGTATACTATAGACCCGCTAAGCTACATGCCATGGGCAGATACCAGTCTGCCCTTTGTTGGAGAAAAGGAGGGGGGTGGGCACTATCGGACACATTCAGTGGGCATGCCCTATCATAAAACATTTCTGCGGGGCTTGCGCTACAGCGCCTGACCAAAATTGATAACTGCAATGTCCTCTCGACGCCACTAGTGATGATTTTTGGCCTTCAGGACGAAGATTGGCACGACGATTTCCTGACGCATCAATTTATACAAATCGCTCTGTTTTCAGCTAGAAAGGCCATATTGATTGACTGGGAAGCAGCTGTGGCACCGGACAAGCAGAAATGTCTGATTCTATTAGCAAGGATCTGTGATTTGGAGAGGGCTACTATCAGGAAAGCAAAGTCTCAATCCTACGCAGACAGGTTTAGCGAATGAATGGACACTGTGTTATAGTTAGGCTCACGTGCTGAGGGCCTCTGCTGAGGGCAGTGGGATACAAGGAGAATTACATGTAGTGTTGTAACATAGCAATGCACCCACTAGCACTATGTCTGATTTCATGCTTCCCACTGTAAGCTGTGTAATTGCAAATGAAAAGATTAAATAAAAAAATAATACAAAAATAGAATGAATAATAGATTTTAAAGTGGTGATGTTGACATATACCAGGATCATAAAAGTGTTTTAAAGTGGCAATGCTGACATATGTTGATGGCACCAGCATCAGGAAAGTGTGTTAAAGGAGTATTGATGAAATATATTGGGGGTACCAGTGTCATGAATGTGATTTAAAGAGGGTTTGGTTACATATATCGGTAATACCAGGGTCATGAAAGTGCTTTAAAGTGACAGTGATGACATAGATTCTGTTACCAGCACAACAAACATGATTTAAATTGACAAAGTTGATCTATATTGGGGACACCACTGACATTAAAATGGTTTAAAGTAGCAGTGTCGGGATATATTGTGGGAACTGTGTCATGAATCTGAGTTAAAGAAACGATGATGACATATACTGGGGCGCCAGCATCATGACCATTTTTTAAAGGGGCACTGATGACAGTTTATTATAATGGCAATGATGATGTGGGCATAGGCATCATAATCATGTGTTTTAAAGTGGTAGTGCTGGCATATATTGTGGGCACAGACATCATGAAAACGTGTAGCAAAATGTTCCTTTGCCCTGTTAATGGCCTGGCATCTATTGGATTTGCACATGTCTTACCCTACAGAACCAGTTGGAAATTGTACGACATTTTACCCGATGTTTAGAAAACAATATGTTTGCATCCTTCCAAACCTTATTTTTGAAAGAATGTCTAAGGAGGAATGCCTCCACGAACCCCACTAGTTTGGCTTTGGCTCCCTCGCTACACTTTGTTGCTCCTATAGCACTAGGTATGCCCCACCGCTGTAAAATGTCGCCAGCCATCACTGAAAGAGCAATGCTTCCAGATGCGTTCTGATCATTGTGTAGGTTACACAGGTTTTTACACCAGGCCTAGCCACCCATTAGGGCTTTCCCCCATATCAGCTCCATATGCATTTTGTGTGATGGGTTGTGGGTCACTGGCCTCGCCTCAGGTTTGTGGAGAATCAGCGGAGAGGAAGCCCCGGGCTTGTTCTGACCCTTCCACTCAATGCCTTGTCCATGGGACATAGGGCACTGAAATACCTCCTCAACTAAAGTGCCAGTCAGTGGACAGTGATTTTGTGTGGACTCTGTGGTTTTTGAGTCTTTCTACAGCTGGGCTCAGTCTGGCTGCCTGGTTTTGTACCCTTTGTAGCTTCAATACCTCAAAGGTTTGCAATCTGAGGTTCTCCAAATGTTTTGAAAACATCCATGATCACTTGCCATTCATTTGCGGGCCTCCAGTTCTTTTGGACTATAACTCCCTTTATCATTTACAACGGACGATGCACGCTAGGGCTGATGGAAGTTGTAGACCAAAGCATCGAGAGAGAAAAGGTTGCTGATCCCAGCCTTTTTTAAAATGTTGATTTGGGAGTCTAAAATAGGGCAGTTTACAGAAGAGCAGACATGCCTGGGATCTAGTCTAAGTCGCTTGGGCCACATGCTTGATCTTAAGTGGTGGGAACACTTTCTGCAACCTGTAAGAAGGCTTGCCGGATACTGTTACTGGGGTGCAGTAACCAGCCGTTTGCAAGGCAGCACTGCCAGATCTCTCCCCGTGTGGCACACCTTTGCCACAAAGAGGTATCTTTCTGCACGGCCAACTTATCATTCATTGCTGTCCTCACGAGTGCGTTTTTCTTCGCGCCCTTCCTCTATCTTGTGGAAAAAGCACTGAGTGCCTAACCCGTGTGGTGCAATAACACCACCCGTGCTCGTTCCAGGAAACGTCGGGTCCTGCACAGTTGCACTTCTGCTGTGTCCCCCAATAAAGATGGTGATGGTAGGTCATGGTTGGTGGGAGACAGCGGAGGGGAACCAAGCAGAGCCAGGCAAATCCTTCAATGCCGGTGGATCTCCCAGTGCATTTGGAGGGGTGGCTCCAAGCCACGGCGACGCAGCACCTGCAGATGGCGGGTTTCCATAGAGATGCGTATTTCCAGGAGAGATCACTGCGGGCCACCAGCGCATTACCCCACAGATGGAACAGAGGCCACTTCCGTTGGAGGGGAAACCCCGGTGTTTGAGCAGAAGGAACGATGTGGGGGAGTGTGTGGCACGCGGTGGTGGAGGCAGGTAGGAGCCTGCGTAATAGGCAGAAGTTACTGGGTCAGAGATCCAGTACTCTTGGGGAGATGGGATGAGGGAAAGGGGTCATAACTGCCTCATTCACAGTCATATCTGCAAAGATTGTTTGGCCGGGAAAGCCGGGTGGAAAACACATCGGCTCTTATCGTTTTGGAGGGCTTCCTGGAGGAAGAGCCAACATCCGTGCCATCGTTGCATGTACTCTTCATGGAAAGCACATTTATTTTGGCTGTTGGGTCGGCCTGGATTTCAATGGGGTGGTGCAGCTGCCACCATCCAGTGGTGCAACTGCCAGCTCTGCACCAACAACGAATAACGGGTACCAGCGAGGCAATCGGGTCAGGATTCCCGGCAGCAGGGGTATTGCTAGGTCTGGAAAAGATCAGGGGCTAAGCTAATGTCGGGAGTGGCGGGACACGGGGCTAGCTATAGCCTTTTGGTTGTAGTCCCTGAGGTTCTATCCGGGGCTACAACCAAAAGACCTGGGGCTATAGCCCCCTCAGGCCCCCCTAGCAATGCCTCTGCCCGGCAGTGAAAAAAGGAGGTGGATTTGGTAACCCCCTTCCCACAGTGCACAGCAGAATTGCTACGCAGACTGGTCTCTGGGGATCGGCGCGCGCAGGATAAAAGTCAGGCACCTGTTAAATCCGGAGGCAGGAATCTCATAAACGGCATGGGTGCAGCGAGCTGCCCAACCCATAAGGAGCTCAACGTGATTGCATAGAATCATTCCCGCGAGATATCAAGGTACCTCCCCCACTTTGTGGAGTCATTTTCTCGGTACGACACCTGCCACCGCATCTGCCCTCCTTCTCAGAATCTCCATCTCTCTCAGTCGTCTTCCTCGAACCCCCAGGCCGTCTCCTCCCTGCATGTTCTACATTTCAGGGTTCATGGAATATTTAACATGTCATGATCATATGTGTGTTACAGACAGATTGTAAAGAGGGCAGATTCTCAACAGTGCTTTAGTGATGGCAACCGGTGATTGTGGTCAGGTGAATGGCACAGTGTTTTAATAACACCGAGTGCAGCAGAGTGATGGTGCACACGTACCCCAGCGCCCCAGGTTTTCTACTCAATTAGATGATAAAATCAAGAATGACAAAACTGCAGAACAATATCAGTAAAGTGGCATCATAGCAGATGTATTGATATAGTCTGGCATCTGTCTAACAGATGCAAACTGATGAGACTGAGTGCTGTGTCTATAGAGCAGAGTATCACTATTATCATATTACGGCACTGCTGCACAGCTGCCAAGTGGCCCCATGTCATGTTTGAGAGACGTGGGTTTTAACTTTGCATGCTGGGAATTGTAGGCCCATAGAAACAATGGGAAAAACAAAACTGCAAGTGGCAGCATGCATTGTGGTAAATCTGGACTGGCTCGAGATGTCACGCTTGACAGAGGGCCGCTTGGCAGCTATGGCCCTGTGACATCACAATACTCGCCCCGGAGAACCATCCGCACCAACTCCATTCATTACACAGTGCAGTGGCGGGTCCAAACTCACCTGACTGTGGTAGCCCGAGTGAGGCGCTGACCTATGCAGGGGTGGCATGGGCCACACACACGCGTGCGCGCGCGCGAATAGCATTAATGTACTATTTGTCTCCACTACCCAAAGCTATTTTAATTACTAACGTTAGTGCCTTACATTCCTGTGTTTAAAGCCTGGTGTGGCCAATCTGATTCCAGGGGTAGCACGTGCCACCACAGGCCTTTCCCTCCCTGGACACGCCTATGGCAGTGTGTGATGAAATATAGGATGAAAACATTTACTTCTGGTGCGTACTGTTACACATGACGTCACAGAACCCATCTGTCGCGTGTTCGAATCCAGTGCCACAGTTTAGTTTGCAGGACTGCACGCGGAAGGTCAGTAGTTGGTTCTGCAAAATGCGCACGAGACCTAAAGGCACCTTTCAATGGAACTGGCTACAAGCTGGAGCGAAATAATTAGCGTGGAATGTGCCTAGGCTGCACAGTGGGGAATATGCAGCACACTTCAAAGGAAGAAGCATGGACGCACTCCTCAGAGAGGAACTGCTCTACAGCAGCAGCGAAATTGGATTCCTTCCTAAACCTACCATAGCTAATCACGCCTACCGACACAGCAACCAATCAGGGTGGAGGAAAGCGATGATGCAAGGGTGCCGGCCAGTGCTTCCTACCCACATGCAAATCCTCTGGGAGGCGTTCCATGGCTCCTCTTGTGCGCCCATCTGTGCCAGTACAGAAAGAGGCCGATGTCATGCTTGACTGAGAGATTAGGGAAGTTTCCGGACAATTCTTGGCCCAGCCACTGGAACAAGCGAACACCCACCCCACCTGAACATAGGAACATAATCGCAGGTGTTTCGAAAGGAACCTGGCACTTGGATCTCCAAACAGGTCATGCACGAACCTGAGAAACCTGCATCCCAAAGGAGCCACGTGTCTGCCCCACGTGACCATCTCCCCCTCCTTGCTACGTCTAGCACTTGCAGAGGCGTTGCTGGGTGGGGGGCTGAAGGGGCTACAGCGCTGGGTCTTTTGCTTGTAGCCCCGAATAGAAGCTCAGGGGATTCAACCAAAAATGCTATAGCTAGCCCGAGTCCCGGCAGTCCCAAAAATTGCACAGCCCCAGATCTTTTCCAGACCTAGCAACACCCCTGAGCACTTGGCTCACATTCACTAGCACTTCGGTTCCGTACCTCCAGGTCGAGGTACCGCCAGCTGACCTCGAGTGCCCCTCCCTTGGAACTGCAAAAAGCGTGATTCCGGATCCGTCTCTTGTTTCCTGCCGTGTTTCTTTGAACACGAGCACAAGTGACTGCACGCATGTTTCGGCCTTTTTGGGCCTCATCAGTGAGTACAGACTCATTCGCAAGGCTCGGCGAGCGAGTGGGCATGCTGGAGCATAACCCAAGCCACTATGCCCGAGCATTTCTAAGCATCTCCCTTGGACTGCTAGTGGGCATGGGCGGGCCCTCGTGACATTCAAACACGCAAGTAGCACACGTCAGCTCTGCAGCAGGCACGTGTGTTCACTTAGCAGTCTTACACACTTTTTTGTGTTAATTTGGTTTAATTGTATTTCGGTTGAAAAAATTAAACCTTAACAAAATATTTCCATTGTAAACAGTTTTATAACAGAAATAACGTATAAATTGTAAAACAAAAATCAGGAATTTAAACATAACTATAAATATAAAAACAATGTCAATAAATTACACCTTACACAAAATCTTCAGAAATAGCAATACATAAAATGCAATTTGCCGCCTATAACGTGCAAATGCAAATGTAAAATACAGTCAGCTTTACTAGCGCGTTTTCAGTGCTCCAGATATAAGGACCTTAGAAGACGAATCACTGCTGAGGATTGGGAAATAGACCCGCCCACTCGACACCTCTGCCACAGGTATTCGCTTTCCACAAGTGACTGAGAATGCAGACATTTCTTAAGATCTGTACTTGCCAAGGCAATACATGTGGGCAGTAAATGATAAGCGGCTTCAGGGTCTCAGGCTCCTCCAGGCTGCTGCAAAACCTACGGTGCCCCACACCCATCAGGCTAGGATTAGACCGCCTAAGAACTTGACCCGTTGGATAAAGATTCCATCAAAATCGACAAAATTCCAATCTTGCAAGGGGATATGGAAAAAGATTAAGATGGAATGCCAAAACTGCTAGTCGTTTATGTTCACATTGTAAATGCCTCATAGACTTAAATCCATGGCAACCCTCTATTGTTTTAATCAAATCCCCTTGGCGCAGGGCAGTTTTTGCCCCACCTGGATTGAACAGCAGAATGTCCATTGAACGTCCTGTTTCCGACAAGACCATTCTACAAAACCTTACAAACGCATCTGAAACAGAATCCGTCCCTCTATAGACACCCTCTGCACGGTTAATATATAGAGAATCCTGCGGAGGATTTAAAATTCTATATAGTAGCTGCAGATACTTCTACTGTGCTCTGTAAGCCAATGAGCGGATACCCAACTCAAATCTAACGGCCACAGTAGGGACCACATTCGGGACTTTTAGCACCCGCCACCAGGTGTAACTCTCGATTTTGTGCAACGAGTCCACTGCCCAAGGTTGTATAACTTCAATTCCCTAGATGAGTTTGGGCACAACTTTACTTTCATAGAATGTAATCAAAGGGGTCAACGAGTATATACAATACTTATATTTTATTCTTAGCCTCTGTGAGGCCATGACTGTGGCCTTGTGCATTAACCAATCAGGGTACTTCCTCTTGCATTGTTTGCTTAAAATGGGAAACCCCAGATATACAGTGCTTCCCGCTACCTCCTAGTCTCTGAATTCAGATACCAGGAGAAAGACTTCTGCCACCGCGCTACGCCCGGCTATCATCAGAATCTTAGTTTTGGCGATGCTTATTTTAGGGATCATGCATCTCCATATCCGGCAAATACTGTGATTAGGCTCTGCAGACCTGTGGGTGTTAAATCAAAATGCAGGAAATCATCTACATACGAAAGGTACGTAATATGTGTTAAGTCTATTTTCGGAGAGGCCAGTGATCTACCTTTAAGATGTTCTTCTACGTCTGACACGTAACACTTAAAGAGGCCGGCGGCAACAATGCACCCCTGCCTCGGTCCTGTACAAGTATCAATGGCCCTAGATAGAGTTCCTTATTCATCCAATCTTACTTGGGCCTCAGTCTAAGCAGATTCGGGGGGGGGAGCTTACCCCAGTCACCTAGTTTGTTACATAATTGATTGCTGCTTACCACGTCAAAAGCAGAACTTAGGTCTATCAATGCCACATAAACCTTACTGTATGTGCCCTTCCAGACCTTATCCTGAAAACATTTCAAGACAAAGCCGTTTAGGCTGATGGCGTGCATTCTCCCAGATCTGGTCTGTTCTGTCCGGATTCTCCCAATGGCTGTGGCCCAGTCTCCCAAATGTCAAAACAGCAGTCTGGCAAAAATCTTGATGTCAGCGTCCAATAAGGTTATCAGACGATAACAGCATGGGTTCGATATTAGACCCTTCTTTTTTTATAAATTGACAGTATATGTGATGTGCGCCATCAGGGCGGATAGGTAGCCTTTTCAATAATATCTTTGAATAGTGGAATAAATATAGAGTCCCAAAGTGCAGAGTTTCCCTTAAACAGGAGTCTCGACAAATTGTTCGGACCCGGGGCCCTTGAATTACTAGATTTAACAATAATTTCCTCCACTAGCTCGGGGTCGATTTTAGAAACTATTCCAGTCATCCTTACCCAATCGTTCGGGTGGAAGATCACTATTTTCTATTGAGAAAAGAGACATGTAAAGTCCGACCCATACAGCTTCTTCCAGTGCGTTTGACTGCATGACCGCTTGGCTACCTTCCAGCGAGTTGATAACCCTCTAAAGATTACCGACATCATTATGGTTAAGGAATTTTAGCATAAGTTCTGCGTCATTTTGCTTGAACCTTTCTCGCTGTTGTTTGCACCCGTTTTTATAGTGTCGGTGAATACACCTAATTTCCTTATCCTCCGCATTCACCACAAGATTGCTTTTTAGTACACATTTAATCTTTTGCCTCATAACACTTTTGACACTAGCTACATGTACGTCATGTACATGAGTGTACTTGGCTGCCCTAATGGACTGTGGTTTCTTGCCATTAAAAATACATTGCTGACTTTCGACTAGGAATCTCTCAAAGTTAAACAATGAGAATGAAGACATTTTCCATTCAAATGTTGTTCTATTGAATGTCTCAACTAGCGTGTCATTGTATTTTATAATGGTCCCCCTGTTCCAAGATATGCGGTTCCTACCTGCATTAATCAATAAGTTCTTTGGCCCACATGGGATTTCAGATGACACACCTAGTTCCACTTTAACCTTTAAAAAACAATGATCACTCCAGTGATGAGCAGAGATGTCTAACTGCAAACAACAAGCAAATATCAGAGGGTCTGTAAGGATGTAATCTATGACTGATCTACTTGAATCCCTCTGCCATGTGTGCTTCCCTGGTGTGCCCCCATTGATGTTGCCATCCGAGAGCATGCATAGAATCCCACCACATAAGGCCATTTCTCGCCCTCATAGTTTTTGGGACTCAATAATTCTCATCTTCACCATGGATACGGATATTGTCCCCTTCTCCTGGGCATGAGGAATTTAAATCAACGGCAATTAGGGCAAAACCCCCAACATTTTGACATTTCCAGTTAAGTACATAGTCACTTATAAATTCAATAAAATTGCCCAACTCAGCCACCCACTGTGTGCCAGTAAACATTCAAAAGCAACATCTTCCTGATTGCCGAGCCGGAGGGGTACAATTCAATAGCTTGGGCCCCCCGCCTGCAAATCAAGCACTTTAATGTTAGAAAACAGGGGGCATGATTTAATAACGCACACAAAACCCCCCACTGGTCATCCAGTCGACTCTCCCTCCCCCCCGTGGCAGCCTGTAGATGAATACTGTACCCATCAAAAACTGGACCAAAAAGAAGCCAGCTAGGTTTCCTGGATCAACATGATTAAAAGATTCTTTGAGATCAATCCCAAGGAAGAATCCGGGAAGAGATGGCAATGCCCGCGTGAATATGAGTGGCGCTGTGCCCATATCTTAGTGAAATCTGGGGACCAACACACAAATACAGTATAAGGGAGCAAGACATGATGGCATCAGAAATATGGTTATACTATTAAACAATCCAACAATCGAGGTATACAATAACGCTACTCACACGTTTAGAAAGAATTGAGGCGTTGCAGCTGAGAGAAGCCTCCTAGAGAGTTCCCTGAGGGTCCACTGCTGTGTTCTGTACTCACCCTGCAGGTCACAGGTTTTAATCCTGGCTGACTGAGCCTTTAACCCTTTCAAGGCAGGAGGGTCGGACTGGGACAAGAAATAGGCCCGGTCACCCAAAAAAAAGTGGCCCACCCCGCCTCATAACCTTTGACCTCTGATGACATCACTGTAAAAGTGACATCCCAGGAAACGATGAAACACGACCTTTCACCCCTTGACAAAACAGGAAGAGGCATCAAATAGCATTGTTCCCAAGTACACTACGAAAAATATGGTTATGATTTCACTAATGTGATACACGTATCATTAATATCTGTGTGTATGGATCCACATTGTCAAATTACTGTGAATGCAAGCAAACGTCCAAGGCCAAATGATAATATTATTGTATAGCGCTTATGCTTAAGCTCTTTTTTCTAGAACAAATATGCATGCAATATCACCCAACCTGTTTTGATACTCATTTATCAACCTTTCAACCTTTTTTTTCTATAAACCGGCCTAGGCAAGCCAGAAACCAGCCCCCACTCCCCAGGGACGATTTCGATCCATGGCCGGGCCGAAAGGCCACGGGGCCAATCCGGCCCTGCATGGCAGGTATATTTTAGACCTGGGAGAGCCAAGGAATATATGGATGGGGCGAGCCAGGGCCAACCCTGAGGGGCTGCCCTGGCTCTTAGGGACAAACATGAGCCGAGCCTGGCAAATGGCTGTGTAAAACAGAGGAGAGGGCAGAGGGGCAAGAAAAGGGGCTGGGGACATGGGGGCAACCACAAGGGAAAGAAAAGGGGCTGTTGCAATAAACGGGGCTAAAAAAATGTAATTGAATGTATTTTAGTGTGGGGTGAAGGGTTAATTTTGTTTGCGAAATGTTTGGGGTGGGTTTTTAAGGATCCTAAATAAGGGGCTGAAGCGGGGGCCCCCAAAAAATATTAAAAAAAGAAATGCATTCGGTGAACATTTTTTTGTTAGAAAATATTTGATGGAAAAATGTTTAGATGAAACATTTTCGATGAAGACATGGAAAGGGGTTTATGACAACAAAAGGGACTGGGGTGAGAAAGGGCACTAAAGTGGGCTAGGGCTAAAGAGAACTGGCGGCAACGTAATTGGCAAAGAGTGTTGGGGCAACAAAGGGGGCTAAGGGGGCAAGAAATGGGCTGTGGCAAGAAAAAGGGGGTAAAGGGGGCTGTAGTAAGGACAGGGGCTATGGACAAGAAAAGGGGCTAAAACGGATTTTGGTTACGAAAGGTGTTAAAGGGGGCAAGAACAGGGGCAAAACTGGGTTGGGGCAACTAAAGGTGCTAAAGGGGGCAATAAAGGGTGCTGGGGTACCAAAAGGGGCTAAAGGTGGCATGAAAGAGGTCTGGGCAAGAAAAATGGGGTGAAGAGGGGTGAGGCCTTTACCAGGCACCAGGGGCAAGAAAAGCGGCTAAACAGGACTGAGGCAACACAATTGGCTAAAAGAGTTGGGGGAAACGGAAAGGGGGCAAAAGGGGCTGACAGCAACAAAAGGGGTTGGGGAGTTAAAAAGGGGCCGAAGGGGGCTGTGGGAAGAAAGGGGGCAAAACAGAACCGGCGTAACACACAGGAGTAATGGTACGGGGCGGAGGGGGACGGGCCCGTTTTTGGTAGATGGTGGCGTGGAGAAAGGGGACTGGCGACACTCAGGGAAGGGGGGTTGTGGATGGTGGTGCCTTGGGGTGGGGGGGTAGAGTGGGGAGGTGGGTGAGAGTAGGGTGAGGAACGGGGACACAACGGGGGATGGCGCCATGGCAGCGCAGCTGGGGCTAGGGTGGGGCGGGACAAAGGGTTGAGGCACTTAGCTGCTTCAAAGTCACTGTGCTGCTCCACTCCCAGGACATACACAGACTCCCTGACCCGTCGCAGCCAATCAGTGAGGAGGAGCGCAGGTCAGGAGGAAGGCAGGCAGCAGCGCTCCTCCGTCTGCAAAGCAAGAGCTTTTTTTCTCCCAACATTTCTTGCTTTTACCTGTCATCGCGGACAGCAGGTGGGGATCATGGCTGGCCCTTGTTTTGGGGAGGCACTGACCAGAGACAGGGGTCAGGCCAGAGCCCCATTACTGGCCCAGGCTTGCCAGAGCCAACTCTAATACATTTAGAGCTATTTAATTGTCAAGTCGTAACACGGACGATGTATAGTGCTACAAAGGAGTCACTTCTGCGGTAAGAAGAGCTGTGTAAACAGCACGTTTTTATTTTATGATGACTGCTAAAGCTAGAAAACCGCGCTCTACTTTTCTAGTCACACGTCAGCGAATGTTCGTTATTTTTAAATAGACAAGCAAAGGTCTGCAAAAAAGGGACTTTCATTTTAGAGGCAGAAGCAGCCAGTGGAACGGAAAAACGCTTGCCAGAGAGGAAGCCACTGAACTTCAGAAAATGGATCCGGGTGAAAGTAGCGGAAAGACATGCTATTCCCTGCTGTGAAAACTGGGGAAAAGATGCCAAGTGCAGTGAAATGTTACAGATTACTGAGCAGGGGGTGCAGCCTGGCAGAGGAAGATCTGCTAAAAGTTAAACACCAAGCAGTGACACAAAGAAAGGACCAAATACACGCTGAACGACTCTGGGCTGTAAAGAGGGAAAGATAGAGTGCACGAGAGACAGCTTGGGGGACAGAGAGATTAAGGCGAGAGTGTGCCGGGGTGGCGGGGGGGGGGGGCGGGGAGAGAGAGAGAGAGAGAGAGGCAACTGAGTAATAAAGAGAGACACAGGCAGAGTCAGAGACAGAGAGAGACCAAGTGAGAGGGAGAGCACTAGAGAAAGAGAGAGTCAGAGTGAGTCAAAGAGAAACCACAGACAAAGAGAGAGACAGAGAAAGTCAGAGACAGAGAGCGAGCGAGTGAAACAGAGAAAAAGAGCACTAGAGACAGAGTCAGAGAAAGAAATCGAAAGACCACAGAGAGATAAAGAGAGAGACAGAGAATGTCGGAGACAGCGAGAGAGAGCAAGCAAGGGAAAGAGAGTGAGCGCAAGAGAAAGAGACACCTGGAAGCAACAGGAATAAAAAATGAACAATGACAAAACCAGTGATGTGTCCATCATTGGAGGTTGTGTGGTACGTTTCCACCCTTTCTAGCCATTATGGAGGAGTCAACGGACCAACACAAAAGAGGCAGAGAGCAGAAGAATAGAGGAGCATCTTCAGTCCCTACAGGAACCCCGAGTTGCCATGCACTCCCAGTGGGCCATGCCTGGCTGGAGTGCACAGACCCATCAACAAGGCATGGCCTATTGTGCATGCTAGCTAGGCCCCTGTACAGAGAAATGGTGCTCATGTGTCCCCTCCTTGTAGGTCGGCCGATTGCAACATTAGGGGTGTCAAGTCATCAAATCTTCAGACATGTGCAAAGCCTGCATCGGGCTCTGATGCTTAAGGCCCCCAATGCATCTCGTGTCCTGCTGGTGGTGGGCGCTCATGACACAGAGGAAGTTGGAGCCGACTGGGCTGAGGCAGGCATCAGGTTGGTAAGAAAAGGAAAATAATGCAAGTGTATGTTTGCGTGTGTGTGCTGTGTGTGCATATGTGTGTGTGAATTTGCTTGCATTTTATTTGTGTGTGTGTGTGTATGTGCACCTGTGTGCATGTGTCTTACTTAGTGTGCATGTGCATGCATATGTATGCCTGGAACAGGTTTGACTTTTTGCTGTGGCATTTTCAGCATGAAAATAAGTTTTACCTGGCAATGCTGACATATATTGTGGAGATGAGCATTATGAACATGTGTTTGACAAAGCAATTCTGGCATATAATGTGGGAACAGAGATCATGAAGATGCGCTTTACAGGGAACTTCTGGAACATATTGTGGGCACAGGAATTATGAGAATGTGTTTTACAGGGTGATTCAGGCACACTGCAGGAACAGGCTTCATGACAACACGCTACATTGCCAATGATTCCATATGTTGTGTATGTAAACACCATTAAAATGTGATTTGCAGTGCAATGCTGGAGTTTATTGTGGGGGCAGTCATCGTGAAAATGTACTTTAACGAGCAACACTGGTATATCACAGGAATTATAAAAGTGTGTTTTACCATGGCAATTCAGGCAAGTGTTGTGGGCTCAGGCATTAAAAAAGTGTGCTTTACGGTTGGACAATGTTAGCATATATTGTGGGCTCAGGCATCATGAAGGTATTTTACAGTAGCAATGTTTGCATATATTGTGCGCCTAGGCATTACGAAAGTGTGATTTACTGTAATCTTTTTAGAATATGTGGTGGGCACAAGCATCGAGGAATGTGATTTACATTGCAATCCTGGCACTTATTGTGGGCACAGGCCTCATTAAATTGTTCTTTACAGAGCAATGCTGGCATATCACAGGAATCACAGAAGTGTGTTTTATAGTGTCAATGCTGCTGTGTACAGTGGCATTATGAAGGTATTTCGGAGTAGCAATGATGATGTATATTGAGGCACTCGCATCATACAATTGAGCTTTAGAGTGGCAGTGTTGGTCTCTATTGTTGACACACGCACAGTGAAGTGCGTGTTGTTACTGTGACAATGCTGGCATATATTGTGAGCACAGGCATCATGAAAACATGAACATGTGTTGCAAAATGTTGCTATACACTGTTGGTGAGCTTGCATGTTTTTCTTTTGTTCGTGTGTTACCAGGCAGAACCAACTGGACATTGAATGGCTTTGAATTAAATTGTTCTGAAATGTGTGACGTAAAATGAATGATTTCAACCCATTTTAAGAAAAATATATATGCCAGGGTTGGGAACATCCCTGAAAACTCCCTTAGTGCTTGTCACTGAAGCCAGGACTGGGAAAAGATGTTTGGTCCCGCACTTAAATAAATCACCAGTCAACACTGGGCAGTACAATGGTCCCAACAAGATAGCATTGTCCGTGAAGCATTATATGGCGGTATACATTGCCCCTCAGGAATACATGCTTCACAGTGCACTCGGTGGCCTCGGATGGCCTCTGGCATCAGAATGCACTCTGCATTCCTCATTGCCTATGCTGTCTCAGACATATATGTCACACAATGCCTTCTACTCTACTTTGAAGCAAGACAACACAAAGCAACACAGGTTCGATCCCAAGCGCGTTATAAAGATGCAACTAAGACTCACAAAAAAAACAATTCCGCAACTAAAAAACAAAAACAATTCATGTAACAGCAGCCTCAATGCCCGCGGGCTGTGTGAGCGCTTTAAAAATGCAAATCTATAAATATAATACAAATAAGCATTCACTATTATAGAGGACCATCACAGTCCGGTGTAACAGCAACAGAATGGCATGTGTGTATATTTATTGAAAGCGGAAAGCACAGACAGCTGTCCACATGATTTAGACACACCAGAGCCTTCGGAGCCTGCTCCCACCGAAGCCAGTGCGCTGCAAAATAGCAGGTCTTATTTTAGAATCAGCGCAAGAGCGCAGGCAGAAGCCGCCGCCGCCGCCGCCGCCGGATGAGCAGAGTAACGTGGGGCTTGAGCATTCAGCACATGGCGGCCATTAAAGCTACCTGCGCTAGGCAGTCAACCAATGGTGCAAATGGGAAACGTGCAAAGGAGGGTCTCACAGGGGCCAGGGTGGGGGCGGAGCTGGCAGTTGAACTCCGCTCAATGGAAAATATCAAAATAATAGCTTAAGCATGGTCCAATTTCTTTCATGCTTCTTCTTTCCAAACTCCACCATGTACATCAATTCCACTTTAAATCGCTTGCATGGCAGTGGTGCACCCAAAATGTGTTATCATTGCCCCGTTAAAATAGATTTGGGATCCCGTCATCTGATGAGGTGTGAAGGCAAGCTGCACGCGCTGGGGCGGGGCTTACATGTCAGGAGGCTGTGGCAAAGGAGTCTATTTTGCATGGCCCTCGATTTATACGGGATATCTATTTGCCCTTAATTAATGGTCAGAATTGTCAAGCTCTCGGGCTGGGCGGTATTTCACCAAATCTGAGAGAAAGAGTAAAATTAGTTTGTTGAAAACGTGCTCTCAAATGAAACATTTCCTGAGGATTTACTCTTGACATTCAATTCCACTAGCGATAATAAACAAAGCAATGCCAGGGCCTGAGCTGAAGGGAGGCAATTCACTTTCCACTAAAATTGCACGAGTAAGCTCTTCTTGCAATACCACAAATAGGCCCAGACAGGAAAGGTCATTTAGGGTAAGTGGTTGCCCATTGTCACGGAAGGGGGGACATGTCAGACTACTGCCTCCAAGCCCAGGTGATGCCCTGCCACTGCACTGACCCATCAACCTGCCCTTTGAAGTAGGGGGGGAAGAGGATCAATGTAAGACTGAGGCCATTTCAGGAAGCAAAGGATTCTGTCATTTTGGAATTGTGAAAACGTAGATATTGAGATGTTGGCTCACCAAACCTAATCACTCAAGATTCGGGAATGCCACACCGTAGTTAAACGAAGGGTGCTGGGAGTGGCAGAGGCTGGTCATCTGTGTGAAAAGTGTCGCTTAGGCTTGGGATTGATCCAAAAGGATTAGGGCATGCTCCAATAAATTGCCATTCTGAGCCCAAATAGACTTGTGGCATTACCTGTGCCACGATTCAATAAGCAGGGAAGATGTGTTCTCCCATTACTGCAAAGGAGACGTGCCTACCTGCAGGATATATCCAGCTTCCTGCCTGGGGACCTCAACTAACTGGAGAGCATGGGTGAGCCTAGTGCCCCACCTAACTGGAGAGCATGGGTGAGCCTAGTGCCCCACCTAACTGGAGAGCATGGGTGAGCCTAGTGCCTCACCTAACTAGACAGCATGGGTGAGCCTAGTGCCTCACCTAACTGGAGAGCATGGATGAGCCTAGTGCCTCACCTAACTGGAGAGCATGGGCGAGCCTAGTCCCCTCGCCTAGCTGGAGAGCACGGGTGAGCCTAGTCCCCTCGCCTAACTGGAGAGCATGGATGAGCCTAGTCCCCTAACCTAACTGGAGAGCATAGATGAGCCTAGTCCCCTCACCTAATTGGAGAGCATGGGTGAACCTAGTCACGCCACCTAACTGGAGAGCATGGGTGAGCCTAGTCACACCACCTAACTGGAGAGCATGGGTGAGCCTAGTCCCCTCGCCTAGCTGGAGAGCATGGGTGAGCCTAGTCCCCTAACCTAACTGGAGAGCATGGATGAGCCTAGTCCCCTCACCTAACTGGAGAGCATGGGTGAACCTAGTCACGCCACCTAACTGGAGAGCATGGGTGAGCCTAGTCACACCACCTAACTGGAGAGCATGGGTGAGCCTAGTCCCCTCACCTAGCTGGAGAGCATGGGTGAGCCTAGTCCCCTAACCTAACAGGAGAGCATGGATGAGCCTAGTCCCCTAACCTAACTGGAGAGCATGGATGAGCCTAGTCCCCTCACCTAACTGGAGAGCATGGGTGAACCTAGTCATGCCACCTAACTGGAGAGCATGGGTGAGCCTAGTCACGCCACCTAACTGGAGAGCATGGGTGAGCCTAGCCCCCTCACCTAACTGGAGAGCATGGGCGAGCCTAGTCCCCTCGCCTAACTGGAGAGCATGGGTGAGCCTAGTCCCCTCACCTAACTGGAGAGCATGGGTGAGCCTAGTCCCCTCACCTAACTGGAGAGCATGGGTGAGCCCAGTCCCCTAACCTAAATGGAGAGCATGGATGAGCCTAGTCCCCTCACCTAACTGGAGAGCATGGGTGAACCTAGTCACGCCACCTAACTGGAGAGCATGGGTGAGCCTAGTCACACCACCTAACTGGAGAGCATAGGTGAGCCTAGTCCCCTCACCTAGCTGGAGAGCATGGGTGAGCCAAGTCCCCTCGCCCAACTCGAGAACATGGATGAGCCTAGTCCCCTCACCTAACTGGAGAGCATGGGTGAGCATAGTGCCTTCACCTAACGGGAGAGCTTGGATGAGCCTAGTCCCCTCACCTAACTGGAGAGCATGGGTGAGCCTAGTGCCTTCACCTAACTGGAGAGCATGGGTGAGCCTAGTCCCCTCACCTAACTGGAGAGCATGGGTGAACCTAGTCATGCCACCTAACTGGAGAGCATGGGTGAGCCTAGTCACGCCACCTAACTGGAGAGCATGGGTGAGCCTAGCCCCCTCACCTAACTGGAGAGCATGGGCGAGCCTAGTCCCCTTGCCTAACTGGAGAGCATGGGTGAGCCTAGTCCCCTCACCTAACTGGAGAGCATGGGTGAGCCTAGTCCCCTCACCTAACTGGAGAGCATGGGTGAGCCCAGTCCCCTAACCTAAATGGAGAGCATGGGTGAGCCTAGTCCCCTCACCTAACTGGAGAGCATGGGTGAGCCCAGTCCCCTCACCTAACTGGAGAGCATGGGTGAACCTAGTCATGCCACCTAACTGGAGAGCATGGGTGAGCCTAGTCACGCCACCTAACTGGAGAGCATGGGTGAGCCTAGCCCCCTCACCTAACTGGAGAGCATGGGCGAGCCTAGTCCCCTCGCCTAACTGGAGAGCATGGGTGAGCCTAGTCCCCTCACCTAACTGGAGAGCATGGGTGAGCCTAGTCCCCTCACCTAACTGGAGAGCATGGGTGAGCCCAGTCCCCTAACCTAAATGGAGAGCATGGGTGAGCCTAGTCCCCTCACCTAACTGGAGAGCATGGGTGAGCCCAGTCCCCTAACCTAAATGGAGAGCATGGGTGAGCCTAGTCACACCACCTAACTGGAGAGCATGGGTGAGCCTAGTCCCCTCACCTAGATGGAGAGCATGGGTGAGCCTAGTCCCCTAACCTAACAGGAGAGCATGGATGAGCCTAGTCCCCTAACCTAACTGGAGAGCATGGATGAGCCTAGTCCCCTCACCTAACTGGAGAGCATGGGTGAACCTAGTCATGCCACCTAACTGGAGAGCATGGGTGAGCCTAGTCACGCCACCTAACTGGAGAGCATGGGTGAGCCTAGCCCCCTCACCTAACTGGAGAGCATGGGCGAGCCAAGTCCCCTCGCCTAACTGGAGAGCATGGGTGAGCCTAGTCCCCTCACCTAACTGGAGAGCATGGGTGAGCCCAGTCCCCTAACCTAAATGAGAGCATGGATGAGCCTAGTCCCCTCACCTAACTGGAGAGCATGGGTGAACCTAGTCACGCCACCTAACTGGAGAGCATGGGTGAGCCTAGTCACACCACCTAACTGGAGAGCATAGGTGAGCCTAGTCCCCTCACCTAGCTGGAGAGCATGGGTGAGCCAAGTCCCCTCGCCCAACTCGAGAACATGGATGAGCCTAGTCCCCTCACCTAACTGGAGAGCATGGGTGAGCATAGTGCCTTCACCTAACGGGAGAGCATGGATGAGCCTAGTCCCCTCACCTAACTGGAGAGCATGGGTGAGCCTAGTGCCTTCACCTAACTGGAGAGCATGGGTGAGCCTAGTCCCCTCACCTAACTGGAGAGCATGGGTGAACCTAGTCATGCCACCTAACTGGAGAGCATGGGTGAGCCTAGTCACGCCACCTAACTGGAGAGCATGGGTGAGCCTAGCCCCCTCACCTAACTGGAGAGCATGGGCGAGCCTAGTCCCCTCGCCTAACTGGAGAGCATGGGTGAGCCTAGTCCCCTCACCTAACTGGAGAGCATGGGTGAGCCTAGTCCCCTCACCTAACTGGAGAGCATGGGTGAGCCCAGTCCCCTAACCTAAATGGAGAGCATGGATGAGCCTAGTCCCCTCACCTAACTGGAGAGCATGGGTGAACCTAGTCACGCCACCTAACTGGAGAGCATGGGTGAGCCTAGTCACACCACCTAACTGGAGAGCATAGGTGAGCCTAGTCCCCTCACCTAGCTGGAGAGCATGGGTGAGCCAAGTCCCCTCGCCCAACTCGAGAACATGGATGAGCCTAGTCCCCTCACCTAACTGGAGAGCATGGGTGAGCATAGTGCCTTCACCTAACGGGAGAGCATGGATGAGCCTAGTCCCCTCACCTAACTGGAGAGCATGGGTGAGCCTAGTGCCTTCACCTAACTGGAGAGCATGGGTGAGCCTAGCCCCCTCACCTAACTGGAGAGCATGGGTGAGCCTAGTCCCCTCGCCTAACTGGAGAGCATGGGTGAGCCGAGTCCCCTCACCTAACTGGAGAGCATGGGTGAGTCCAGTCACGTCACCTAACTGGAGAGTATGGGTGAAGCTAGCCCTCTCACCTAGCTGGAGACTATGGGTGAGGCTAGTCCCATCTCCTAACTGGAGAGCATGGGTGAGCTTAGTCCCCTCGCCTAACTGGAGAGCATGGGTGAGCCAAGTTCCCTCACCTAACTGGAGAGCATGGGTGATCCTAGCCCCCTCACCTAACAGGAGAGCATGGGTGAGCGTAGCCCCCTCACCTAACTGGAGAGCATGGGTGAGCCTAGCCCCCTCACGTAACTGGAGAGCATGGGTGAGCCTAGCCCCCTCACCTAACTGGAGATCATGGGTGAGCCTAGCCCCCTCACCTAACTTGAGAGCATGGGGGAGCCTAGCCCCCTCACCTAACTGGAGAGCATGGGTGAGCCTAGTCCCCTAACCTAACTGGGAGCATGGGTGAGCCTAGTCATGCCACCTAACTGGAGAGCATGGGTGAGCCTAGTCACGCCACCTAACTGGGGAGCATGGGTGAGCCTAGTCCCCTCACCTAGCTGGAGAGCATGGGTGAGCCAAGTCCCCTCGCCTAACTAGAGGGCATGGATGAGCCTAGTCCCCTCACCTAACTGGAGAGCATGGGTGAACCTAGTCACGCCACCTAACTGGAGAGCATGGGTGAGCCTAGTCACACCACCTAACTGGAGAGCATAGGTGAGCCTAGTCCCCTCACCTAGCTGGAGAGCATGGGTGAGCCAAGTCCCCTCGCCCAACTCGAGAACATGGATGAGCCTAGTCCCCTCACCTAACTGGAGAGCATGGGTGAGCATAGTGCCTTCACCTAACGGGAGAGCATGGATGAGCCTAGTCCCCTCACCTAACTGGAGAGCATGGGTGAGCCTAGTGCCTTCACCTAACTGGAGAGCATGGGTGAGCCTAGTCCCCTCACCTAACTGGAGAGCATGGGTGAACCTAGTCATGCCACCTAACTGGAGAGCATGGGTGAGCCTAGTCACGCCACCTAACTGGAGAGCATGGGTGAGCCTAGCCCCCTCACCTAACTGGAGAGCATGGGCGAGCCTAGTCCCCTCGCCTAACTGGAGAGCATGGGTGAGCCTAGTCCCCTCACCTAACTGGAGAGCATGGGTGAGCCTAGTCCCCTCACCTAACTGGAGAGCATGGGTGAGCCCAGTCCCCTAACCTAAATGGAGAGCATGGATGAGCCTAGTCCCCTCACCTAACTGGAGAGCATGGGTGAACCTAGTCACGCCACCTAACTGGAGAGCATGGGTGAGCCTAGTCACACCACCTAACTTGAGAGCATAGGTGAGCCTAGTCCCCTCACCTAGCTGGAGAGCATGGGTGAGCCAAGTCCCCTCGCCCAACTCGAGAACATGGATGAGCCTAGTCCCCTCACCTAACTGGAGAGCATGGGTGAGCATAGTGCCTTCACCTAACGGGAGAGCATGGATGAGCCTAGTCCCCTCACCTAACTGGAGAGCATGGGTGAGCCTAGTGCCTTCACCTAACTGGAGAGCATGGGTGAGCCTAGCCCCCTCACCTAACTGGAGAGCATGGGTGAGCCTAGTCCCCTCGCCTAACTGGAGAGCATGGGTGAGCCGAGTCCCCTCACCTAACTGGAGAGCATGGGTGAGTCCAGTCACGTCACCTAACTGGAGAGTATGGGTGAAGCTAGCCCTCTCACCTAGCTGGAGACTATGGGTGAGGCTAGTCCCATCTCCTAACTGGAGAGCATGGGTGAGCTTAGTCCCCTCGCCTAACTGGAGAGCATGGGTGAGCCAAGTTCCCTCACCTAACTGGAGAGCATGGGTGATCCTAGCCCCCTCACCTAACAGGAGAGCATGGGTGAGCGTAGCCCCCTCACCTAACTGGAGAGCATGGGTGAGCCTAGCCCCCTCACGTAACTGGAGAGCATGGGTGAGCCTAGCCCCCTCACCTAACTGGAGATCATGGGTGAGCCTAGCCCCCTCACCTAACTTGAGAGCATGGGGGAGCCTAGCCCCCTCACCTAACTGGAGAGCATGGGTGAGCCTAGTCCCCTAACCTAACTGGGAGCATGGGTGAGCCTAGTCATGCCACCTAACTGGAGAGCATGGGTGAGCCTAGTCACGCCACCTAACTGGAGAGCATGGGTGAGCCTAGTCCCCTCACCTAGCTGGAGAGCATGGGTGAGCCAAGTCCCCTCGCCTAACTAGAGGGCATGGATGAGCCTAGTCCCCTCACCTAACTGGAGAGCATGGGTGAGCCTAGTCACACCACCTAACTGGAGAGCATGGGTGAGCCTAGTCCCCTCGCCTAGCTGGAGAGCATGGGTGAGCCTAGTCCCCTAACCTAACTGGAGAGCATGGATGAGCCTAGTCCCCTCACCTAACTGGAGAGCATGGGTGAGCCTAGTGCCTCACCTAACTAGACAGCATGGGTGAGCCTAGTGCCTCACCTAACTGGAGAGCATGGATGAGCCTAGTGCCTCACCTAACTGGAGAGCATGGGCGAGCCTAGTCCCCTCGCCTAGCTGGAGAGCACGGGTGAGCCTAGTCCCCTCGCCTAACTGGAGAGCATGGATGAGCCTAGTCCCCTAACCTAACTGGAGAGCATAGATGAGCCTAGTCCCCTCACCTAATTGGAGAGCATGGGTGAACCTAGTCACGCCACCTAACTGGAGAGCATGGGTGAGCCTAGTCACACCACCTAACTGGAGAGCATGGGTGAGCCTAGTCCCCTCGCCTAGCTGGAGAGCATGGGTGAGCCTAGTCCCCTAACCTAACTGGAGAGCATGGATGAGCCTAGTCCCCTCACCTAACTGGAGAGCATGGGTGAACCTAGTCACGCCACCTAACTGGAGAGCATGGGTGAGCCTAGTCACACCACCTAACTGGAGAGCATGGGTGAGCCTAGTCCCCTCACCTAGCTGGAGAGCATGGGTGAGCCTAGTCCCCTAACCTAACAGGAGAGCATGGATGAGCCTAGTCCCCTAACCTAACTGGAGAGCATGGATGAGCCTAGTCCCCTCACCTAACTGGAGAGCATGGGTGAACCTAGTCATGCCACCTAACTGGAGAGCATGGGTGAGCCTAGTCACGCCACCTAACTGGAGAGCATGGGTGAGCCTAGCCCCCTCACCTAACTGGAGAGCATGGGCGAGCCTAGTCCCCTCGCCTAACTGGAGAGCATGGGTGAGCCTAGTCCCCTCACCTAACTGGAGAGCATGGGTGAGCCTAGTCCCCTCACCTAACTGGAGAGCATGGGTGAGCCCAGTCCCCTAACCTAAATGGAGAGCATGGATGAGCCTAGTCCCCTCACCTAACTGGAGAGCATGGGTGAACCTAGTCACGCCACCTAACTGGAGAGCATGGGTGAGCCTAGTCACACCACCTAACTGGAGAGCATAGGTGAGCCTAGTCCCCTCACCTAGCTGGAGAGCATGGGTGAGCCAAGTCCCCTCGCCCAACTCGAGAACATGGATGAGCCTAGTCCCCTCACCTAACTGGAGAGCATGGGTGAGCATAGTGCCTTCACCTAACGGGAGAGCTTGGATGAGCCTAGTCCCCTCACCTAACTGGAGAGCATGGGTGAGCCTAGTGCCTTCACCTAACTGGAGAGCATGGGTGAGCCTAGTCCCCTCACCTAACTGGAGAGCATGGGTGAACCTAGTCATGCCACCTAACTGGAGAGCATGGGTGAGCCTAGTCACGCCACCTAACTGGAGAGCATGGGTGAGCCTAGCCCCCTCACCTAACTGGAGAGCATGGGCGAGCCTAGTCCCCTCGCCTAACTGGAGAGCATGGGTGAGCCTAGTCCCCTCACCTAACTGGAGAGCATGGGTGAGCCTAGTCCCCTCACCTAACTGGAGAGCATGGGTGAGCCCAGTCCCCTAACCTAAATGGAGAGCATGGGTGAGCCTAGTCCCCTCACCTAACTGGAGAGCATGGGTGAGCCCAGTCCCCTCACCTAACTGGAGAGCATGGGTGAACCTAGTCATGCCACCTAACTGGAGAGCATGGGTGAGCCTAGTCACGCCACCTAACTGGAGAGCATGGGTGAGCCTAGCCCCCTCACCTAACTGGAGAGCATGGGCGAGCCTAGTCCCCTCGCCTAACTGGAGAGCATGGGTGAGCCTAGTCCCCTCACCTAACTGGAGAGCATGGGTGAGCCTAGTCCCCTCACCTAACTGGAGAGCATGGGTGAGCCCAGTCCCCTAACCTAAATGGAGAGCATGGGTGAGCCTAGTCCCCTCACCTAACTGGAGAGCATGGGTGAGCCCAGTCCCCTAACCTAAATGGAGAGCATGGGTGAGCCTAGTCACACCACCTAACTGGAGAGCATGGGTGAGCCTAGTCCCCTCACCTAGATGGAGAGCATGGGTGAGCCTAGTCCCCTAACCTAACAGGAGAGCATGGATGAGCCTAGTCCCCTAACCTAACTGGAGAGCATGGATGAGCCTAGTCCCCTCACCTAACTGGAGAGCATGGGTGAACCTAGTCATGCCACCTAACTGGAGAGCATGGGTGAGCCTAGTCACGCCACCTAACTGGAGAGCATGGGTGAGCCTAGCCCCCTCACCTAACTGGAGAGCATGGGCGAGCCAAGTCCCCTCGCCTAACTGGAGAGCATGGGTGAGCCTAGTCCCCTCACCTAACTGGAGAGCATGGGTGAGCCCAGTCCCCTAACCTAAATGGAGAGCATGGATGAGCCTAGTCCCCTCACCTAACTGGAGAGCATGGGTGAACCTAGTCACGCCACCTAACTGGAGAGCATGGGTGAGCCTAGTCACACCACCTAACTGGAGAGCATAGGTGAGCCTAGTCCCCTCACCTAGCTGGAGAGCATGGGTGAGCCAAGTCCCCTCGCCCAACTCGAGAACATGGATGAGCCTAGTCCCCTCACCTAACTGGAGAGCATGGGTGAGCATAGTGCCTTCACCTAACGGGAGAGCATGGATGAGCCTAGTCCCCTCACCTAACTGGAGAGCATGGGTGAGCCTAGTGCCTTCACCTAACTGGAGAGCATGGGTGAGCCTAGTCCCCTCACCTAACTGGAGAGCATGGGTGAACCTAGTCATGCCACCTAACTGGAGAGCATGGGTGAGCCTAGTCACGCCACCTAACTGGAGAGCATGGGTGAGCCTAGCCCCCTCACCTAACTGGAGAGCATGGGCGAGCCTAGTCCCCTCGCCTAACTGGAGAGCATGGGTGAGCCTAGTCCCCTCACCTAACTGGAGAGCATGGGTGAGCCTAGTCCCCTCACCTAACTGGAGAGCATGGGTGAGCCCAGTCCCCTAACCTAAATGGAGAGCATGGATGAGCCTAGTCCCCTCACCTAACTGGAGAGCATGGGTGAACCTAGTCACGCCACCTAACTGGAGAGCATGGGTGAGCCTAGTCACACCACCTAACTGGAGAGCATAGGTGAGCCTAGTCCCCTCACCTAGCTGGAGAGCATGGGTGAGCCAAGTCCCCTCGCCCAACTCGAGAACATGGATGAGCCTAGTCCCCTCACCTAACTGGAGAGCATGGGTGAGCATAGTGCCTTCACCTAACGGGAGAGCATGGATGAGCCTAGTCCCCTCACCTAACTGGAGAGCATGGGTGAGCCTAGTGCCTTCACCTAACTGGAGAGCATGGGTGAGCCTAGCCCCCTCACCTAACTGGAGAGCATGGGTGAGCCTAGTCCCCTCGCCTAACTGGAGAGCATGGGTGAGCCGAGTCCCCTCACCTAACTGGAGAGCATGGGTGAGTCCAGTCACGTCACCTAACTGGAGAGTATGGGTGAAGCTAGCCCTCTCACCTAGCTGGAGACTATGGGTGAGGCTAGTCCCATCTCCTAACTGGAGAGCATGGGTGAGCTTAGTCCCCTCGCCTAACTGGAGAGCATGGGTGAGCCAAGTTCCCTCACCTAACTGGAGAGCATGGGTGATCCTAGCCCCCTCACCTAACAGGAGAGCATGGGTGAGCGTAGCCCCCTCACCTAACTGGAGAGCATGGGTGAGCCTAGCCCCCTCACGTAACTGGAGAGCATGGGTGAGCCTAGCCCCCTCACCTAACTGGAGATCATGGGTGAGCCTAGCCCCCTCACCTAACTTGAGAGCATGGGGGAGCCTAGCCCCCTCACCTAACTGGAGAGCATGGGTGAGCCTAGTCCCCTAACCTAACTGGGAGCATGGGTGAGCCTAGTCATGCCACCTAACTGGAGAGCATGGGTGAGCCTAGTCACGCCACCTAACTGGAGAGCATGGGTGAGCCTAGTCCCCTCACCTAGCTGGAGAGCATGGGTGAGCCAAGTCCCCTCGCCTAACTAGAGGGCATGGATGAGCCTAGTCCCCTCACCTAACTGGAGAGCATGGGTGAGCCTAGTGCCTTCACCTAACTGGAGAGCATGGGTGAGACTAGTCCCCTCGCCCAACTGGAGAGAATCGGTGAGCCTAGTCACGCCACCTAACTGGAGAGCATGGGTGAGCCTAACCCCCTCACCTAACTGGAGAGCATGGGTGAGCCTAGTGCCTTCACCTTACTGGAGAGCATGGGTGAGCCTAGCCCCCTCACTTAACTGGAGAGCATGGGTGAGCCTAGTCCCCTCGCCTAGCTGGAGAGCATGGGTAAGCCTAGTCCCCTCACCTAACCGGAGAGCATGGGTGAGTCCAGTCACGTCACCTAAATGGAGAGCATGGGTGAGGCTAGCCCCCTCACCTAACTGGAGAGCATGGGTGAGGCTAGTCCCATCACCTAACTGGAGAGCATGGGTGAGCCTAGCCCCCTCACCTAACTGGAGAGCATGGGTGAGCCTAGCCCCCTCACCTAACTGGAGAGCATGGGTGAGCATAGTACCCTCACCTAACTGGGGATCATGGGTGAGCCTAGCCCCCTCACCTAACAGGAGAGCATGGGTGAGCCTAGCCCCCTCACCTAACTGGGGAGCATGGGTGAGCCTAGCCCCCTCACTTAACTGGAGAGCATGGGTGAGCCTAGCCCCCTCACCTAACTGGAGAGCATGGGTGAGCTAGCCCCCTCACCTCACTGGATAGCATGGGTGAGCTAGCCCCCTCACCTAACTGGAGAGCATGGGTGAGCCTAGCCCCCTCACCTAACTGGAGAGCATGGGTGAGCCTAGCCCCCTCACCTAACTGGAGAGCATGGGTGAGCATAGTACCCTCACCTAACTGGGGATCATGGGTGAGCCTAGCCCCCTCACCTAACAGGAGAGCATGGGTGAGCCTAGCCCCCTCACCTAACTGGGGAGCATGGGTGAGCCTAGCCCCCTCACTTAACTGGAGAGCATGGGTGAGCCTAGCCCCCTCACCTAACTGGAGAGCATGGGGGAGCCTAGCCCCCTCACCTGACTGGAGAGCATCGGTGAGCCTAGCCCCCTTGCCTGACTTGAGAGTATGGGGGAGCCTAGCCCCCTCACCTCACTGGAGAGCATGGGTGAGCCTAGCCCCCTCACCTAACTGGAGAGCATGGGTGAGCCTAGCCCCCTCACCTAACTGGAGAGCATGGGTGAGCCTAGCCCCCTCACCTAACTGGAGAGCATGGGGGAGCCTAGCCCCCTCACCTGACTGGAGAGCATCGGTGAGCCTAGCCCCCTTGCCTGACTTGAGAGCATGGGGGAGCCTAGCCCCCTCACCTCACTGGAGAGCATGGGTGAGCCTAGCCCCCTCACCTAACTGGAGAGCATGGGTGAGCCTAGCCCCCTCACCTGACTGGAGAGCATGGGTGAGCCTAGCCCCCTCACCTAACTGGAGAGCATCAGTGAGCCTAGCCCCCTCACCTAACTGGAGAGCATGGGGGAGCCTAGCCCCCTCACCTGACTGGAGAGCATCGGTGAGCCTAGCCCCCTTGCCTGACTTGAGAGCATGGGGGAGCCTAGCCCCCTCACCTCACTGGAGAGCATGGGTGAGCCTAGCCCCCTCACCTAACTGGAGAGCATGGGTGAGCCTAGCCCCCTCACCTAACTGGAGAGCATGGGTGAGCCTAGCCCCCTCACCTAACTGGAGAGCATGGGTGAGCCTAGCCCCCTCACCTAACTGGAGAGCATGGGTGAGCCTAGCCCCCTCACCTAACTGGAGAGCATGAGTGAGCCTAGCCCCCTCACCTAACTGGAGAGCATGGGTGAGCCTAGCCCCCTCACCTAACTGGGGAGCATGGGTGAGCCTAGCCCCCTCACTTAACTGGAGAGCATGGGTGAGCCTAGTGCCTCACCTAACTAGACAGCATGGGTGAGCCTAGTGCCTCACCTAACTGGAGAGCATGGGTGAGCCTAGCCCCCTCACCTAACTGGAGAGCATGAGTGAGCCTAGCCCCCTCACCTAACTGGAGAGCATGGGTGAGCCTAGCCCCCTCACCTAACTGGGGAGCATGGGTGAGCCTAGCCCCCTCACTTAACTGGAGAGCATGGGTGAGCTAGCCCCCTCACCTCACTGGATAGCATGGGTGAGCTAGCCCCCTCACCTAACTGGAGAGCATGGGTGAGCCTAGCCCCCTCACCTAACTGGAGAGCATGGGTGAGCCTAGCCCCCTCACCTAACTGGAGAGCATGAGTGAGCCTAGCCCCCTCACTTAACTGGAGAGCATGGGTGAGCCTAGCCCCCTCACCTAACTGGAGAGCATGGGTGAGCTAGCCCCCTCACCTAACTGGAGAGCATGGGTGAGCCTAGTCCCCTCACCTAACTGGAGAGCATGGGTGAGCCTAGTCCCCTCACCTAACTGGAGAGCACAGTCGAGCCTGGACTGTCTGCAACGGGGAGCTTTCAGCACATCCCAGGTTGCCAGTCACTTGACAAAGAGGTCTCCTTGCTTGGCACAGTTCGGCCGATTCTCTAGCTGCCTGTACACTGGGGCAGCTCAGTGGTGCTGCAGAAACACGCATAAACTGAGAGCCAAGATCCCAGGGCCCGGCACCTTTCTGTACAGAGAGAATGCTGCATTTCACTGGCACCCTGCCGAATGTGAGGAAAGTGATTCAGAGAATTTGATTTGATATGGATTTTTAATAAAGTGCAGTTCCGCAAAGTGAATTGCTTCTAGGCACTGAAAAGAAAACATCCATTTGAAAGGAACGGCCACATTCGGAAAAGAGCTTTATTTTTATGGCTTTACTGAGTGTCATTGGATTAGTAATGCACCAGAACTTCAAACTGAAGAACATTCTGCATAATTGGGTCTGAATAGAACATCCTCTCTCCTCTCAGCGTTTAGGTTTAGGAAGCGCTCCAGTGAGCCGCAAGGTGTCAGAAGATCGGGGAGACCTGCAGTAGGGAGGAGCCTCGCCTCATGAGACATCTTCAACATCTTACATTGCAGAAATACTCATTTCCTGTTCATAAAACACTGAAAAGTAGATTGTATCATGAACTGAGATCCCCCGTGTGGTCTTTTCCCATCCCTATGATATGACATGTTATTTATAACGCGCTTAATAGCCAGAAGTTTCTAAGCGCGGAACTGGGGATCGAACCTGCGTTGCTCGTGTTGCCTTGCTTCCAAGGTGAGCGCGTTGCCGCTGAGCTATCCTCCCGAGAATCCTCCATATCGGACAACATGGAAAGAAGCGGCTCACCAAAGCACTCAAGGGGGCTTATACAGTGTGTTTGGACTGCTTAAATAAATTAATGTTTCTATTGTTGATTTCTTTTGTCACAGTTATATAGAGAAACCGCTTCATTTCATTCCCAAAGTGACTATTTTGAATGGCCCTTGCTTTCTTATATATTCTATATTTGTTCTGTTTTCTGCATTTACTCATTAACATATTCACACATCTTCTATGGTAATCTGTTAATACTTTGTCCTCCAGGTTAATGAAGCTGCTTTGTTCCTTACTTTTCTGACTCGTTTACCTGAATGGCTTGCTTCTCCGTGTTATTGCCTTGTACTCTGCTGGATCTCCTCAGTGTTAGTTCAGCCCACGCTGAGGCTTTGGGGCCATCAGGATTGTGTGGTACACCTCTTTGAGATCCACGTAACCATTTTGTCGTGGAAGCATTTCCATAGCAGGTATCAAAGGCCTTTGGCTACTCGCCCACACGACCTGCCAAGTGGCCTCCTGACACAAGTGTTATTTCCCTTACTCACAATCTTACTCTGCTTTTTGCGTTTACTCACTGCAAATCATTTGCACTCTAGCGACCGGTACCCTGTTAGTCTTGACCAATCACACCATAGTCTCCTATCGTTTCTAAAGTTGTATAATTGTGCTACTTATTAGCATATTACTCCCTCACCGGGGTGGTTCATAGGAAGAGCCAACCTCAGCTTTTGTACTTTCTCTAATGTTCACCAGTCACTTTTCAAAGATGGAGGTTAAAAGCCAAAGCACACTAGGGGAAGAGTTGGAGGGATGTTAGGAGTGGGACGAGGAAGAGTAGGATTGTGTACAAGACACATTCTGATGAGTTCTGTAACAGGGCTCTGTGAGTCAGTGACACTCCTTCTCCTTGTCTGCTGGGCATCTCAGCTGCTCTGACTCTCCCTTATAGTGTCTTTGGGTGCTCCTGGTGCTCTGATCGGGGGCAGGAGGGTGTAGTGGTTGGGCGGAGGTGATCATAGACATGGGTGTGGGGTGGTCCTGTGTGTATCTCTATACAGCTGACAGCCCTAGACCAACATTCACAGTATAAACTCAACAGGCCAAAATAATCTCTTGATGAAAACAAAATGAGGACAGAATATTATCACAAAAGCAGAGCACCCTTAAGACCATGAGCTGCATTAGGTGTACAGTGGCAATGGTAAAAACCAGTTCCACCACTACTTCCATTTTTTTTTATTCCACCCAATTACAGGCTAGGAGGGCATTGGAGCATGTACAGAATGTGTACATGAAAGTACCTCATGTGGTAAATATACATTATTGACCCCAAAACTGGGCTGTATTGGATTGGTCAGTGGTTTGAAAGATCACTTCAGCAAAAATGATCATACTCTGTGCACACTTTTAGGCATAAACATGCAAAACACATTATCTTAGTGCAATTTTTGCTTCCACATTTTATTCTTAACCAAAAACAATGACCCTTGAAGGTCTGGGTAGTATCTCTATTCAGTTTTGTTAGTGATTCAAAAGATACCCATTTTACAACAAAATGTTACATGCAGTCTCGTGTTTAAAACAATTTTCAATAAACCAAACAATATATCCGTGTTTTCACAGCTTTTTCAATCCAAAAGTGTTTCTAATGTCTCTTTAAAACTCTTTTTCTTGTTGATCTTTACAGTTTAAAGTCCATAGTTCTCAAATGAAATCAAGGGACTATTGATCAAATAGTCTCTTATCTTTTCGTTGATGCACAACGCGTTTCGGGCTCTCTCTTAGCCCTTCATCAGGTGCGACCAAATTCTATACTTCAATCTGATGTATCTGAAAGTTAAATATATATTTCTATTTAGACCCTCAGTTCATGTTCCATATAGCTTCACAATTTCTTTTTGACTAAATAGACCAATGTACCTGTAATACTGTGGATCTCTCCCATCTGTCAGTCTCTAATACTTGTGACTTTCATTCCAGTATCGTTTATTCATCCTCTCTTGTGTTTGTCTTGAATATTACGCCTGATCTGTAAAGAATGAATATGACGTGGTTTTTCTACATGAATTTTGAATGTTTTTGAGCGGGTTTGGTGCTGGAAACAGTCGCTACATCATAGCGCTGTGCCCCAGTCACCCAACCCTAATTCAGCGTTTTTCATGCTTTACTTTCATATAGTTTCCCCGTTGTCTCACCTGACTATGCGGACCGCTGTTGGCTACTTTCTTTGGCTTGCCGTACGTGCGAGCTCGTTGTCGTCCGCTCAGCACTGCCTCAAGCCGCTCGCGTTGCTGTCTCGTGCCGTTCATGATTTTAATTTTCTCCTTCCCTTGGTCCGCGCTCTCCTGTTCCATTCACAGCATGTGTGTCTCCTTGAGGTAGCTCCACGGTTGCCTTGATTGTGTTTCTTTGAACTCCCTAGATGTAGTCCCTTCTTGCTTTCTACCAAGCTGTCAACTGGCTAGTTTTCCGTGATTGCATGGCCACCATCTTGGAATAGTTTCAATAACTGTGGTTTAAATTCCTGTGGTGTGGTGATTGCTTCTAGATCGTCGCTACAGAAGTCTAGGGATGTTGCTAAACATGATGTTTGTTATTTTAAGTGTTGCATGGCTCATTAGAGAGCACTCAAAAATGTTTTTATTTATTTCATATGCATTTGTTTTGTACCAGCCTGATTTTTTACAGATACAATTCTGTACGCGGGGAGCTATTTAGATTCTTGCTGTCCGGTTGGTGTTTCTGTGCTCTTTTATAGAAAGCAACTTAAATCCCAATCTGCGTTCATACCATTGGGTTGCATTGAGTTCAATTTGTCGATCCAGTATGTTTCTCTTTGCAAAAGAATTTTGTTTAGATTTCCGCCCCTTCTTGATATTTTTATCTGTTCCAGAATGATGAATCTTATTTGAGAGATATTGTGTCTTTCTTATTTGAAATGTTGAGTAACTGGTGATTTTATTGCTCCTGTCCTGATGTTTGACTTGTGTTCGGACCACCTTATTTTCGCCTTCCTCATTGTCATGCCTACGTAATAAATTCCACATGGACATTTTATACCATAGATTACATTTTTTGAATCACAGGTCGAAGAATGATACAAATTAATTTTGTAACCTTTATGGGGGTGAAGGATGGTGTTGCCCGTTATTAAGTTATTGCAGTTGTTGCAATTGTGACATGGGGTTGTACCTTTGTAGGTTTCCTGGGTTCGTTTTTCTGCTGACAAATCTGCTTTTATGAGATGTTCCCTCATTGATTTACTCTTGGAATAGGCAAAGAGTGGAGGTTCTGGAAAGAGTCTTTTCATCATTGGGTCTAAGGTCAAAATTGACCAATTCTTTTTGATAATTTTTTTAATTTTCGGGCTCTGTTGGGAGAAAGTGGTAACATATACAAGTTTCTCCTGTTCCTCCTTTTCTTTTGGTTGTAACGCTCCTTCTCTATTGATGCTGTTGGCTTTTTCAGCACATGTTGTGATAATGGATGGTTGATAACCTCTTTTCTCAAATTTTTCTTTTAATTCTGCTGTTCTTCTGGTGTATTCCACTTCTTCTGAGATGATGCGTCTGTGATACTACAAAGCACAACGAATACCACGGGGGCTGAGAATTGACCTAGAGCCAACACTCTGCAACACTCTGCAAGGAAAATCCTGAATTTGTGAAAAGGTGGAGATTCATATTAAATAAATGTTCACTGGACTTAATCTTATTGACGATTGAAGAACTATCCAAATCACTTATCACTGTCGAAGCGGACCTTGAAAAATTAAAAAACTTCATTAGTCAAAATAATCTCTAAAGAAGAACTAGTAACTATATTAGAAGAAACCAACAAAAAACTAGATTCATACAAAAAGGAAATCGAAGCTAAAAAAATAAGAAAATTCCGGAGGGACACCTTAGACTACAAGTTAGACATAGTGTATTCGTGGAAAGAATATTACCAGCAAAAAGACAACGCAAAAAGTGGAAGAACACCTTATAACAAGAGAACTCCAACAACAGGAAGTGCATCGTCCGAGGCTTCAAGTGGCGAATCAGAACCACAAGAGCAAGAACAACAACTAGAAAGGAACGAACAAACACCATCGACATCTAAAACGACAAAGTCACCATCAGAAAACATTGCGTCTTTTTTAGACAGGGCAAAACAAGAAGAAGCAAGAAGAAAAAACCCATCTCGGAAAGTGAACTTTCTGCAAAAGAGAAGTTAGTAATCAACATTTCAGACTACCAGTAAATTTGAGGAAAAAACTCTACAAAAAGGTATTTCGTTTGTCCCGTACTACAGCAGTTCACTGTTGAAAGAAAAAATTGACTTTTTCAAATTGACTCGCAAGATGAAATTGAAATTATTCTTTGACACATGTGAATGGGGAACAAGTAAGCAGGAATGTAAATATCTGGAAATGAAACCTAAGAGCACATTCATGCCACCAATCCAGAATCCACTAATAGATGTGTTTCAGAAGCAAGTATTAAAAGATTTGGAAAAATTGAAGTATAAGCGCAGATCGAAAACGAATTTTTCAAAAAGAGAACAACAAGTCCTTGACAAACTATGGCAAAATCCGAATTTAATACTAAAACCTGCTGACAAGGGAGGAGCTTTGGTATTGATGAATGTAGAACAATATAAAATGGAAATAGAAAGACAATTGGCAGATGTCAACACCTATCTTGAAATCTTTGAAAACCCAACGGAGAAAGTACAGAAATTAATCAAGGAAACATTAGATGAAGCAGAAAATGATGAACTAATAAGTCACCGTATCAAGAACTTTCTAATGAATCTTCATCCATTGATGCCTATAATATATATTTTGCCGAAAGTCCACAAAAATCTGACTCATCCACCAGGCAGACCTATTATTGCTGCGAACAACAGTTTACTTGAACCATTGGCACAATATATAGATAGGGCAATCCAACCTTCAGTGCATAAATTCAAAACATACATAAAAGACACAAATGATTTTTTGAACAAATTAAATCAAGTTGAAATAGATGACGATCAAGATATCCTCTTTACAATGGACGTGGTAAGCCTTTACACCAACATTACTCATGAGGGAGGTCTGGAAGCCATGGAGTGGCTACTACTTAAAGCAGACACGGTTTGTGAAGCTGATAAGCTGTTCACTTTAAAACTACTCAAAATAGTGTTACAAATTAACTTCTTTATGTTCGAGGACAAATACTATATACAAATATCTGGAACTTCCATGGGGGCCGCAATGGCCCCAAGTTATGCAAATACATATATGGCTTACTTGGAGGAAACCAATATCTTTAATGAAGAAAGATGGACAAACAAATTGAAATGCATGTTCCGCTTTATAGATGATATATTTGGGATTTGGAATGGTTCAAATGATGAATTGCTGGCATTCTTTCAGCATCTCAACAACATGGCACCAAGGATTGAATTAACATCTAAAACGAGCAAAGAATCCATTGAATTCCTTGATGTGCAAATATACAAGAAAGGAGGCAAATTGGAAACAACAATATTTACAAAACTAACAGACAGGAACAGCATACTGCATGCGAATAGTTTCCACCCGCGGAGGACAATAGAAAGCATACCTTTCAGTCAATTTTTATGATACAGACGCATCATCTCAGAAGAAGTGGAATACACCAGAAGAACAGCAGAATTAAAAGAAAAATTTGAGAAAAGAGGTTATCAACCATCCATTATCACAACATGTGCTGAAAAAGCCAACAGCATCAATAGAGAAGGAGCGTTACAACCAAAAGAAAAGGAGGAACAGGAGAAACTTGTATATGTTACCACTTTCTCCCAACAGAGCCCGAAAATTAAAAAAATTATCAAAAAGAATTGGTCAATTTTGACCTTAGACCCAATGATGAAAAGACTCTTTCCAGAACCTCCACTCTTTGCCTATTCCAAGAGTAAATCAATGAGGGAACATCTCATAAAAGCAGATTTGTCAGCAGAAAAACGAACCCAGGAAACCTACAAAGGTACAACCCCATGTCACAATTGCAACAACTGCAATAACTTAATAACGGGCAACACCATCCTTCACCCCCATAAAGATTACAAAATTAATTTGTATCATTCTTCGACCTGTGATTCAAAAAATGTAATCTATGGTATAAAATGTCCACGTGGAATTTATTACGTGGGCATGACAATGAGGAAGGCGAAAATAAGGTGGTCCGAACACAAGTCAAACATCAGGACAGGAGCAATAAAATCACCAGTTACTCAACATTTCAAATAAGAAAGACACAATATCTCTCAAATAAGATTCATCATTCTGGAACAGATAAAAATATCAAGAAGGGGCGGAAATCTAAACAAAATTTTTCTGCAAAGAGAAACATACTGGATCGACAAATTGAACTCAATGCAACCCAATGGTATGAATGCAGATTGGGATTTAAGTTGCTTTCTATAAAAGAGCACAGAAACACCAACCGGACAGCAAGAATCTAAATAGCTCCCCGCGTACAGAATTGTATCTGTAAAAAATCGGGCTGGTACAAAAAAAATGGATATGAAATAAATAAAAAACATTTTTGAGTGCTCTCTAATGAGCCATGCAACACTTAAAATAACAAACATCATGTTTAGCAACATTCCTAGACTTCTCTAGCGACGATCTAGAAGCAACCATCACACCACAGGAATTTAAACCACAGTTATTGAAACTATTCCAAGATGGTGGCCATGCAATCACGGAAAACTAGCCAGTTGACAGCTTGGTAGAAAGCAAGAAGGGACTACATGTAGGGAGTTCAAAGAAACACAATCAAGGCAACAGTGGAGCTACCTCAAGGAGACACACATGCTGTGAATGGAACAGGAGAGCGCGGACCAAGGGAAGGAGAAAATTAAAATCGTGAACGGCACGAGACAGCAACGCGAGCGGCTTGAGGCAGTGCTGAGCGGACAACAACGAGCTCGCACGTACGGCAAGCCAAAGAAAGTAGCCAACAGCGGTCCGCATAGTCAGGTGAGACAACAGGACACTATATGAAAGTAAAGCATGAAAAACGCTGAATTAGGGTTGGGTGACTGGGGCACAGCGCTATGATGTAGCGACTGTTCCCAGCACCAAACCCGCTCATAAACATTCAAAATTCATGTAGAAAAACCACGTCACATTCATTCTTTACAGATCAGGCGTAATATTCAAGACAAACACAAGAGAGGATGAATAAACGATACTGGAATGAAAGTCACAAGTATTAGAGACTGACAGATGGGAGAGTTCCACAGTATTACAGGTACATTGGTCTATTTAGTCAAAAGAAATTGTGAAGCTATATGGAACATGAACTGAGGGTCTAAATAGAAATATATATTTAACTTTCAGATACATCAGATTGAAGTATAGAATTTGGTCGCACCTGATGAAGGGCTAAGAGAGAGCCCGAAACGCGTTGTGCATCAACGAAAAGATAAGAGACTATTTGATCAATAGTCCCTTGATTTCATTTGAGAACTATGGACTTTAAACTGTAAAGATCAACAAGAAAAAGAGTTTTAAAGAGACATTAGAAACACTTTTGGATTGAAAAAGCTGTGAAAACACGGATATATTGTTTGGTTTATTGAAAATTGTTTTAAACACGAGACTGCATGTAACATTTTGTTGTAAAATGGGTATCTTTTGAATCACTAACAAAACTGAATAGAGATACTACCGAGACCTTCAAGGGTCATTGTTTTTGGTTAAGAATAAAATGTGAAAGCAAAAATTGCACTACGATAATGTGTTTTGCATGTTTATGCCTAAAAGTGTGCACAGAGTATGATCATTTTTGCTGAAGTGATCTTTCAAACCACTGTTTATTCCGATTCTGTAGCCCAGAATCAAACTCTGTTTAGCACCTAAGTTTGTATTTAGTCCTAACAAGGAAGCATTTGAGTTTACATTAAGGTTCATAGAATTAAGGAGTGCTCCTCTACACCCAAATTGATCATTGTATTGGATTGGTACCATACTGTAAATATGCAGACGGGCTACAAAACGATGAATGATTCACAATCTTGCGTCAATCACTTTTTTGATTTCACGCCAATTCCCCTCACCAGAATAACGCTTCTCCTTTAGCAACCTTATTTTTCAGATATCCTTCAGTAGGTCAATCCATTGAAAGTCGGCTGATGCACCTGCTGTATGATCCGCGTGCAAGCTGCAGGTCACACCGTGGTACCTTGCATGGGCCGGCAAAGCAAGAAGAGACACATTGAAATGTCTCATGCCCTACTCTCTGGGGGTAGCAAACAGAGTGGCCTTCAGTCGTAAGCTCTAGGGGAGCTTTTCCCAGTCCCCCATGAGACACAAGTGGAAACATTGGGGGGTGGGCAGGGGTGGTGACCCACATATACTGCTGGTGGGAGAGAATTTAGAAATATATAGCAGTTGGCAAGCGTAAAGTCTAGGCAAGCACCCCTGATGACCAAGAATAATGTGACCCACTCTACCCATCCCCACTCACAAACCGCGTAGTGGGCGAAGATGCCATGGCCAGAGGCACCAAGCCAGAGGAGGGAGAGTTAAACAATGTGCTGGGGATGAGTCTCAGCACAGTCAAGGCTTATGCCACAGGCACACATTTGTTTACATCGTTGATCCACTGTTCGGTTAGGGGAAATCCATAACTCACAAGTGGCTGCGCCATGAGCAAGCTAAGGGGGAATGGTGTTGGTGGAGTGTACTGTGTAAATGCCATCTCCCTTGGCTGCTGAACGCCAACTTAAAACCCCTCACCACCCCCCTCTCCTTCCCATTCCATTGCTACACTCATGAGCCTCAAATGTTCAACCACCAGTGTCCTGACATCTCCCACCTTAACATCAAATCAAGACGCTTCTCCCAGTAGTTGACTGCATGACAGATCCCAGGATCCCCCCACCCTAGTGGTGAACAAACTGAGATCATATTGTTGGGGAAGAGCATCAGCAACAGTCCCATCCCACTCTCCATGCCCCACCCCTTTGAAACCACACACACACAGCCACCAAAAAAGCCAGAAATGCAGGGTCGCATTCGACTGTGTAAAGTCATTTTAACCACAAAACAACACAATGAGAAAAAAAAGAAGTCTATAGCTCCAGCTTCTAAAAAATACTCCCATAAACCCTCTAGAACCTCAATAGAAAGGCATGTGGTAATAATGTCCCCACACATAAAATGTCACCGGGAAAAGCCATTGGTGACATTACATATTGTGACATTATGTAAGCGGACGGTTTGAGGGGTTTCCCATGCTCCCCTTGCAACAAAAAAAACATTTGGGGGTTGCAGGGGTGTCCACCGCATGTTCAATGTAATAATTCCTCTGCAAAAAACAGCAACATTTTTGTCAGGAGACTTTTTTGCAGGGACATTATCACATGGAACCAATAGGAGCCTGACTTGGTGAAGGCAAAGGTTCTACCTCACTTAGACTATTGCAATAGCCGAATAGTGGGATGATATGATACAATATGGCATGTATAACACGCCTATACACAAGGGTACTCCAAAGGAACCTACAGAGAGGCTCCAAATGTACTAGGACTGAGCATGCTTAGTCTTGAGATAAAATGACAAAATCACATTCTGCTGGCACTATGATCATTTCTCAGCTGGCTCCTAATGAAACAAAGGAGTGTGTACCACATCCACACAGTACTGTGAGTTTCCACACCAAAATACTTACACGAAGTTAGCCGGAACATATACCACAATAAGGAATCTAAGCTCCTCAAAAAGATAACATCACCTATAAGAGGAAAACAAATGAATTGCCGTCGGCCCAAACCTACAGAGCAGCCTGCCTAGCCTTCTCACCCAACCATTTATTTATTTATTTTAAAATGTGTATAGTGCAAAACTAAGGCCAGAGGGCATCTAGGCGCTGACAACAGGTGTCTGCAACCTCTGACTTTCCAGATGTTTTTGGACTACGACTCCCATGATCCTTCCACATTGACTATGCTGGCTAGGGTTGATGGGGGTTGCAGTACAGAACATCTGGAGAGCCAAAGGTTGCAGATCCCTGATTGACAAGGATCAGAGCTTAATGCCACGTCTAAGGGATTTTCGCCATTGAGCCCGGGAGACCGAGAACATTCACCATCTACTCCTCCCAAATAAGGGCAGTCCCCCACCCAGAAGGGCCCCGCCCCTTACTTGTATCTAGGTGAGGAACAATTGACAGCACCCATGTCCTGAAGTCCACCTAGCCACGGGACACGATCAGACACCCTTCCTCTGTGTTTAACCCCTCCCATCCTCCATTGCGCTTTTGCGCTTTGAAGCGGCTTACTCACAATGCAGAGTGACAGAAGTGCCAATACAAATAACATAATCAGTTATCAATAGTATTGATACATATTGAGCAAACACTGCAGCCTATCAACCCATGTCTGAGCAAGGCATTTTGTGTAGTGCACTCTTAGCCGAAACACTTTGAGGTGATGCCAATTTAGCATTAGAAGTAAACATGACCTATTTAGGTGAAGTGATTTGCCCATGGTCACATGGATTGGTTAGGTGGGGAAGTCTAGGTGCATAGTCTGGAATTGTATGTGCTTCAGACTGCACATTTTCCCACTGGAACTTTGGTTTTGCATCAAAAATCAAGGTTGGCTGCAGAGTAGTCTGGCAATTGGTAAACTAGTACTCTGAAGCCAACACATACATTAGTGATGTTGGGTCTTGTGCGCTTAAGCCTCAAACACACTCTTTCATCGCGCTACAGGCGCATGACAGGAACGGACAATTAGCCCCAAACAAGTGAGGGGGGTTTAAGGGCTGGGTTGGAGAAGTGGGGGATGTGTGCCTGCATTTCAAATGACTCCCTAGAGTTAACAAAAGTGTTAATCTCAGCGCTATTTAGGGACGGAAAATAAGGACTAACTCACTGAAGGTCCAGCATTTTTACATTAATTGTATTAAAGAATGTTGAGGAAGGAAGCTCTCAGGTTGCTCTCAATAAGAGTTGGTCTGTGTTTCCAGTATTGCCATTTTAGCGTGTATCTTTCTACATTAAACAGTATTCGGAATTTCATTTTCTCACAAAGCAGCGGAGAGCAGGAGAGGGGCGGAACAGCCAGGATTGACTTAGTATCTCAGCCTCGCCATGGGCCGGCTTGAGATGCCTTGAACCATGCTCCTTGGTTATGCATGTGTGATAACATTCCCTGCTCTTAATCATTGTTTGATACGGTCAGACATCTTAGTGTTATACATGATGTGAATACAGTGGGCCTGGTTTGCAAAACATTTGTAATGGGATCGTGGCATTGTAAACATTACCACAAAAACAAAAGATATTTTAAATTACAGAAATGAACTGATGTGATGATTTTCAGTTTAAAAAATAGTTGTACTGTGTAACTGAGTCTATACTTTAGAACTATTGGAACTGCTAGTAGGACGGACAGTGTATTTAAATCTAGGGGCAGCAAAAAGCACAGGATGCTGCAGTGGTACTTGTACGCAGCCGCCTGAGCAGCAGTGTGAATTAGCCGGTATCGCACTGCCAAATAACCGCCATTATTCCGCGCCTTGTCTACTGTGGGCTGAAGTGAGCTGCTGCCCAGGTCCACCAAAGACTTGGAAACAGAAGGCCTTGCCGGTCCGGACTCCCAGAATGCAGCCCCGCCCCTGCCGTGTCAATCATGGCTCGGTGGCTGCTGTCACCGCGTGGGCCCCCCCCCCCCCGTGGAGTCAGCGCCACTGACTGCTGCACAGACAGTCCCTTGCCACAGATTGCAGAATTCAAGAGTCATTCGTCCTTGAGACACACACTCGTATGTCAAACCCATGCGCAGTCCTAATTAGTCCTTATTTTATTGAATGATTTGTTCAGTATGTTTTTGTGCATGCATCTTGTATTTTTTTAGATCATGCTGTACTTGTCCCATGGAGCATAAGTCTCCCGCTGCTGTTGCGGCTCCCCCAGCTGCCACATGGCGCGCACCGCACTCCGGGGAAGCAGCTCCTTGGAGGAGTGCCGAGCAGCATCTGAACAAGCAGTGCAGGGCCAGGCGGAAGTCACTGTTGGCCCCTGCCCCGCAAATACAAAACAAAAACAATTGCTGCTTTTTCCAACACTCCCGAGTCCCCTTCAATCCCACCTGCCACTGTTAGCCCCTCCACCCACGGCGCCAATCATGTGCGGGCCTTGCACTGCAGAGTCTTGGGAGAAGCCTGCGGCTGCTGTCTTGCCAGCGATACCCACCACAGTCCCAGACAATGGCACTGTATCGTTTGAGCGACCATTGCCCATGACAAACATCCTGAATAAAGGCGAATGGTTCTCTGATGACAAACGGATTCACTGAACCCCGTTTTTGTACTGTCTTATAATGGGTTATCCAACTCCAGGCCTCGAGGGCTGGATCCATGTTGGGTTTTCAGGGCACCCCTCATTAATATTCATGAGGTAAAATTGCATACAATGATTCTATATATATGCACATTTTCCTTCATGAATATTAAAGTGGATAGCCTGAAAACCCGCCAGGATCCCGCCCCTCGAGGCCTGGAGTTGGACCATCCAGTGATCTCTGCTACTTTGACACTTAGTGTTCTTTTTTTTGTGCAACCTCACATTTTCTTTTCATTGTGCAGAATACCAACATGCATACCTGTGTCAAACACTTAGAAGTGGGTGATAGTATTAAACATTTTCATTTGGTGTCGGTTTCAAAAGCACAGTTACAAAACCCAGAAGATAGTTTTTGGGCTTGCTTTACCTTGCATTGTGGTACTTGCAACTCTCTGTTCAGGATAGGATTCTTTATAAGGTTCGCTTTCTATACAATAATAATATTAGAGATCACTTACATTCATTTGGCTCTTCTCACACTCATGGTCATTTATTGCAGTATAACACCCCTTGGTGCCCCTTGAACATCAAAGACCTGCGGTACTCCCTGTGATGTCATTTTCTGTGCTATGCCTTCTGGGAATGTCAAAACATATGCAAATTAGGAGGCGTGCTCATCTTTTGCTGCTCACGCCCTCTCAAATCTTCACAGTGGCCCTGGTTTCAGCCTTCTCTCTGATAAAACCAGAAGTGGGCAAGTCGGACCGGCATGGGGAGGCAGGACTCCAGTGTGGGCGTGTTTTTAGTTTTTTTAATGGGGTGGGGAGACAGGACAGCCGGTATGGATCTTATGTTACACGTGGTGGGAAGACAGGACACCAGATATTGACATGCCTAATCTTTTGCCAGTTCAACTTATATTTGGTTCTGAAAGCTAGGCAGTACCCTCTGGCATGGCTCTGACTGCTCTGTAACGATTCATTCTCCGGCTCGCCCAACTCCAACAGTAAAGAGCAGCACATGATGCTTCTGCTTTGAATAGAAATACAAGAGCACACCCCCTGAGTGTGTAGGCCACCTAAATCCTTAGATAAACAGTGACTGCAAAGCCCAGGTATCAGGGCCATAGGAATATGGCATTCCACAAGGTAACCAGCCACAAATTCCTAAATTACAAGTAAAGGGACCCCGCAACAAGATGAGACACCACCTGGGCAACCTCAACCTGGGACCTTAGCTACAGAGAGCTCCAGAGACGAACCAGCACCTGCCCCTACAGGCTCGCCTGGTGCAACTGCCCAGCCAAAGTGGAATCACCTTTAGGTAGACATATAGAGAAGCAGTGCATCAGCCACTTGGGCTCCCTAAAACAGGGAAACACTCCCAACAAAAAAATAGGAAACAACCTACTCCCACCCCCACCCCCCAGTTCCTCAAACACAGCTCTGCACGTTTGTTCGGATCAGTGGGGCCAGCAGAACAATGGCACAGGAGGGAGGTCCAATAGTATCGTGGCCTAATGGGAGCGGGAACATTAGGGTCAAAGGCTTCTTGTAACTTGCATAATGTATTAGCTGTAAATAAGTCTGATTACAAGAACATATCCATTTAGAGCTAAAATATATTTTCACTTGACTGCAATATACCCCCATTGGGAACGGGAATTACATTTTATTCCCCCAAAAATCATATTTCTCTGAAATTAGAACATTAGGGCGTAGAATACTCAATTTTTTCAATCTTCTCTGGAGCCCTACCTCTTGATCTTTACCAGAAAAGATGGAAGGAGTGCCCCATGCAGACACATATGCAGACGAGGTGTGTGGTGTTGTGCCAGTCTCCATGTTGTGGATACAGCTCTCTACATAAGCAGTAGCCCAACACAAAATAATGGGGCCCTCTGCAAAATTCTATGAAGAAATCAGGGGAGTCCCACCCCCAAACACATGCAAGGACACTGGGCTGAGAGGGACACCCCTGAACATTGTGAGGCATCCCTTCCCATTTAAATACTCAAGTCTGGCCCCAATGAGTACGGAATCTAATAGGAAAAAGAAGAAGGCCACAAGCTAACCTCTATATATGACAGAGCAATGACCGAGAAGGCGCCAAGCAAACTTCTATATATGACAAAGCAATGATGAAGAAGGCGACAAGCGAACAGAGCAATGAAGTAGAAGGTGACAAGCGAACTTCAGAAAAGGACAGAGCAATGAAGAAGAAGGTGACAAGCAAACTTATATGTATGGCAGAGCAATGAACGAGTAGGCAGCACGCACATTTCTATATATGAAAGAGCAATGAAGAAAAAGAAGACAAGCAAACTTCTACATATTACAGAGCAATGAAGAGGTAGGAGACAAGCAAACCGTCCAAACAAAATCGGCGTATGCCTCGACATCATTCGCAAGGCATCATGGCCATGCACCCAACTGGACGTCACCACCATTGGCTCTTTCTAAAATCAATCCTGCCACTTCCCATGCTCCCCAATGGACAAAGTCACTTTTCACCTCATCTACAGACCAACCAAGCCCAAGACCTCCTTCATCAAAGACTTCACAAACTTAGTCACTGCCATGTCTCTCACGCATGCCAACAACATCCTCCTCAGTGACTTCAACATCGCTGGCAACCCAGCAACCAAATCAATGAAGACAGATCTCCACTGCCTACTTAAAACACTGAACCTCACACAGCACATGAAGGACCAACTCAAAGGAAAGGTAATATCTTTCACCTCATCATCACTGCACTGTCCACCGTTAATCACAGCTCTCCTATCCCGCTCGACTGGTCAAACCATCTTGCAAACTCCTTTGAGATTAGTCACACCGCACCTCTCAATAAAATCCATTAGAAACCAATCAATCAAGACTTCAGATCTTTCAAGAACTTCCCAGTGGAGAATCTCACAGAAGACTTTACCGAACTCCACCTCACATGGGCTGATGTACCTCTGACAAACCAGGCATGCAACTCGCTTCCCCAAGAACTCAACACCATCCTCACAAACAACATCAACCACCAAGCCCCAGTGAAATGGTGCACCCTCAAACCGAAACCTTCAACACCCTGGTTCACTCAAGATCTCAACCTCTACACGGGACCATCAGAAAACAAGAAAAGAATTGACAAAAATCCTGCAGCACATCCGACCTCGCTGTGCTCAAGTAACTCTGTTCTACACTCAGGTGATTGACCAACTATGCCAAGGCCAGCTATGACCAAAACACCATAGCAAACACCAACAATGAAAGTAGAGCCCTCTTCAAAGTCATGAAACACTTCATCAACCCTCTGCCTGACCCACCCATAGCACACTCTATTGAAAACTCCACAGCAATCAACTCTTTCTTCATCAACAAGATCAACATGATTTGCCAACACATAGACACTAACACCAAAACTGACAGCACAATACACATCCCATCTCTCAAAGCCACAACTACTTGGACAACTTTCAAGACACTAACAATGGAAGACCTCATTGCCACCTTAGCATCCCTCAAGGCCACATTGTATGCAGACGACATCCTCCCGGCCTCCTTACTCAAGACTCTTCCGACTGAAGCACTCCTCCCTTACCTGATAATCATCAAGAGCTCCCTAACTCAAAGCACTTCCCCTTGACACTCAAGACCAAACAAATCCTCCCACTTCTTAAGAAACCAACACTGGACTCCGACAATCTCAGCACCTACCACTCCATTACCCATCTTTCCGTTCTAGGTACGATCCTTGAGAAAGCAGTAGCCACACAACTCCTCCAAAACATCGAAGCCAATAACCTCCTTCAGTCCTACCAATCTATATTCAGTTCAAGATGCAGCACAGAAATGGCTACCATCCAGGTGATCGGGATGCCCTTAAAATCCTCGAAGCTATCCAACCTTGCCTCCTAGTTTTCCTTGACCTCTTAGCAGAAGTTGACTCAGTTGGCTACCATACACTCACTGATAATATACATCACCGAATGAGGATAAGCAAGATCATTCTCAGCTGGTTCAAATCCTACTTTGGGAATCACCAACAGTACGTTCAAATGTATTCTTCCAGATCACCAACTCTACCCATCACCTGTGGAGTCCTGCAAGGATCCATCCTATCCGCTCTGATCTTCAATCTTTACATGGAACCACTCAGAACCCTCCTCTGTCCACACAACATCCACATTCACCAATACACAGATGACATGGACATCTACCTCAAAGACATCCACAGGCTCAAGGCTTGGCTCACATTGACCCAGTCCTGGTTATACAGTGTTTACCTGAAGCTCAACCCCTCCAAGACTGAATTCTAACTATTGGCCAACAGCACCGAACACCCTGACATACTTAACTTCGAGGGATTCACACCACAGCTGGCCACCTATGCCAAATCCCTTGGTTTCCACAATGACAGACACCTCATCTTCAAACAGCACAACGCAAGGAAGACACAAATTGCCTGGTAGCAACTTTCTCTCCTGCAGAAAATCAAGCCCTTCATCCCATAAAACAACTTCAGATCCTCTGTCCAAGCCATGGTCCCCCCACCTGGATGGTGGCAATGCCCTTTTGGCAGGCCTTCTGTCGACTGCCCTAGCACCCCTGAAATGAGTCCTGCATGCTGCAGCAAGACTCATTAAAGGACCCTGCAAGTTTGGCCATATCACTGACCCTCTTCGAACTGCACTGGCTCCCACTGCAAGCATGTATTATCTTCAAATCCTGCTGCATCATCTACAAGGCTGTCATCCTGATGGCCCCAAGCTACCTCGCTGAGAAACTCAGCCTCTCTGGAAGCCTGCGATCCACCAGAAGTAAGGAAATTTGAAGACTTGAATCATGACAGTGCAGGAAGGAAAGAACCAGAACACAGGCTTTCTCTGCCTACACTTCAAGACTCTGGAACCTCCTGCCAATCACCAACAGACTTGCCCCATCACTTCTACAGTTCAGGAAAGAGCTCAATACCTTACTCTGCAAGGAATGCTCCCCCTTAATGCCTAGGTCCACACACACTGCACAAACCACCCTACCTGAGTCTCGGTGATGTGCTCCCCGCTGTCTTCCCCAATGGTTGCTTGTAGATCCATTGCTGCCTATTGCGCAACTTCCCCTGTTAGCCCCCGCTCCTTTTTTCTCTGCTTCCCTCACTGTGTTCTTCCCCCTATGATTGTAAAGTGCTCCGTTGGATCCCGAAGTTAGGTCTGTGCTCAGAAAATACCTTAATAATAACAAGTAAATGTCTATATTTGATAAAGCAATCAAGGCGAGGGCGACCAGCGAGCTTCTGTATATGACAGAGAAATGAAGGAGAAGGCAACAAGTTAACTTCTTTATATGACAGAGCAATCAAGAGGAAGGTGATGAGTGAACTTTTATATATGAGCAATAAAGAGGAAGGTGATGAGTGAACTTCTATATATGAGCAATAAAGAGGAAGGTGATGAGTGAACTTCTATATATGACCAAAAAAGAGGAAGGTGATGAGTGAACTTGAATATATGACAAAGCAGTGAAGGAACAGGCAGCAAGTCAACTTCTGTATATGACAGACCACTGAAGGAGAAAGCAACAGACAAACTTGTGTATATGACAGAGGAATGAAGAAGAAGGCGACAAGTGAACTTATATGTATGACAGAGAAAGGAAAGTGAGGGCAACCAGCCAGTCTCTATATAATGACAGAGGAATGAAGAAGGAGACAAGTGAACATCTATATATGGCAGAGCCATGAAAGAGAAGGCGACATACAAACTTCTATATACGAAGGAGCAATGAAGGAGAAGGATACAAACAAACTTCTATATTTCACAGAGCAATGAAGGAGAAGCCAACAAGTTAACTACCATATAAGACAGAGCAATAAAGAGGAAGGCGACAAGTGAATTTCTAAATATGACAAAGCAATGAAGGAATAGACAACAAGCTGACTTCTGTATATGACAGACCAATGAATGAGAAACCAACACACAAAGCTCTGTAAATGACAGAGGACTGAAGAAGAAGGCGACAAGTGAACTTCTAAATATGACGAAGCAATGAAGAAATGGGCAACAAACCAATTTCTGTACATGACAGAACAACAAAGGAGAAGACGATACGCAAACTACTACATATGACAGAACAATAAAGAGGAAGGCGACAAGTGAACTTCTAAATATGACAAAGGAATGAAGGAATGGGCAACAAGCCAATTTCTGTATATGACAGAACAACAAAGGAGAAGACGACACGCAAACTACTACATATGACAGAACAATAAAGAGGAAGGCGACAAGTGAACTTCTAAATATGACAAAGGAATGAAGGAATGGGCAACACGCCAATTTCTGTATATGCAGATCAACGAAGGAGAAGGTGACACGCAAACTACTATATATGACAGAGGAATGAAGGAGAAGGCGACAAGCACACTTCTATATATGACAGAGCAATGAAGAAGAAGGTGACAAGTGAACTTCTAAATATGACAAAGGAATGAAGGAATGGGCAACAAGCCAATTTCTGCATATGCAGACCAACGAAGGAGAAAGTGACACGCAAACTACTATATATGACAGAGGAATGAAGGAGAAGGCGACAAGCACACTTCTATATATGACAGAGCAATGAAGAAGAAGGTGACAAGTGAACTTCTACATATGACAGAGCAAGGAAAGAGTGGGCAACAAGCCAATTTCTGTATATGCAGACCAACGAAGGAGAAGGCGACACGCAAACTACTATATTTGACAGAGCAATAAAGAGGAAGGCGACAAGTGAACTTCTAAATATGACAAAGGAATGAAGAATGCAACAAGCCAATTTCTGTATATGCAGACCAACGAAGGAGAAGGCGACACGAGAACTACAATACATGAAAGAGGAATGAAGAGAAGGTGACACAGAAACTACTATACATGAAAGAGCAATGAAGAAGAAGGCGACAAGTGAACATCTGTATATGACAGAGCAATGGAGAAGAAGGCGACAAGCGAACATCTGTATATGACAGAGCAAGGAAAGAGAGGGCTTCCAGCCAGCCTCTTTACAATGACAGAGGGATGAAGGAGACGAGTGAACTTCTATATTTGACAGAACAATAAAGGAGAGATCGACTAGTGAACTTCTATATTTGACAGAGCAATGATGGAGAAGACGACAAGTTAACTACTATATATGACAGTGCAATAAAGAGGAAGGCGACAAGTGAACTTCTAAATATGACAAAGCAATGAAGTAATGGGCAACACGCCAATTTCTGTATATGCAGACCAACAAAGGAGAAGGCGACACGCAAACCACTATATATGACAGAGCTATGAAGAAGAAAGTGACAAGCAAACTTCTATTAATGACAGAGCAATGAAAGAGAGGGCGACCAGCGAGCCTCTATATAATAGCAGAGGAATGAAGGAGACAAGTGAACTTCTATATATGGCAAAGAAATGGAGGAGAAGGCGACAAGTGGATTCTGTTTATGACAAAGCAATGATTTGGTGGACATGGGTGCATCCAATGAACACACACACACTAACTCTGATTCATGTCTCATGGGAAGAAGGGGATTCTGTGTGCACTTTTGCGGTGAACAGCTTTCTTATGAGAAGTTTATATAAAAATACAGTCGGAGAAAGGTTTGTTAAGGGTACTGAATAGTACATAAAGTCATTGGATATGAGTTGGAAATTAAATTATATTCATAAAATTGTACTACTGTACACAGGTGTTCTGTTTTACGTGTATTTTACGTGAAGAGATCCATCATTTTGTATGACTATAATATGTTGCACTGCGCTGTGCTGCATTGCACTGTAATGTGTTGCACTGCATTGCTTTGCATTGCACTGAAAAGCGCTTCTTTGATGATTGAAACTGCAGTAGACAGTACTGCATTGCACTGTATTGTACTGCACTGCAATGGATTTCATTGTACTGCACTGCCCAATCGTGTACTATACTATAGTGCACACTACACTATGCAGTTTTGTATTGCACACTACTGAATTGCATGTCCTTGCATTGTACATATATATGATATTATAGTACTATAGTGGACTGTTTTGTACAGTGATGGATTAAACCCTGTGGAGGCACCTAGGCCATCGAAATGCCCCCCCCACTCCCTCGCAATCTATCTCTTAATCTGTTTTAAATTTATTGCACTGCTTTATTTTGATCCGTTGTCGCGGTGCCTCCAAACGGAGTGGAGCCCATAGCCCGGTGCCTACTTGGCCTAATGCATCATTCGGCACTGGTTTTGTATTGCACTGTATGGCGTTGCACTGTAATGGATAATCTGGCACTGGTTTCGTATTGCACTGTATGGCCTTGCACTTTGACCAATAATGCGGCACTGGATTTGTATTGCACTGTGTGGCGTTGCACTTTGACCAATAATGCGGCACTGGATTTGTATTGCACTGTCTGGCGTTGCACTGTAATGGATAATCACGCACTGGTTTTGCATTGGTTGTCTTGCACTTTATGACACTGAGCTGCATTGTATTGCATGCCCTGTGTTATAAATGTGCTGTGGTGTAGTGAAGTGCATACCGTATGCAGCACCGTGTTGCACTTCACTGTATTGGATAACACTGCACTGCCTGCGCTGGATTGTTTTGATCCACACACTATTGTACTGCAGAGTACCACCGTGCACTGTAGTGAACTACACGGCATTGTACTGCGCTGCATTACCCGTCTTGCACGTTACCTCACTGCGCTGCATTGTTATGTGGTATTTACAGAGCGCTACCCATGCCACTGACTCGCCTCTTGGAGCTGGCGTTGCTCCTGGAGAGCGCAGATGTCCGGCCATGGTTGTGCATCTCCCTGTGGTGGCAGACTGATCTAGACTTTGGGTGTCATGCCCTTCCGCAGCCGCTGTGTGGGTGTGCACCCATGGTCAGGTGCTCTGCAGCTGCGGGTTTCCCGTCGGCGAGCCCTGCACTGTATTGCAATACACCGCACTGCATTGTGTTGCCTGCTTTGTGTTCCATTGTGCTGAACTCTGCTGCTGCAGTATAGTCCATACTATCCCCACGCCACGCGTCACAATAGTAACAATACTGCAATGCATCCTATTAGATTGTGGTGTGGTGTGCTGCACTGTATAATTTTGAAGCGCGTACCATAGTGCGTGCTGCGGAACTGCATTGTTATGATTGCACTGTTGTGAACTGTATTGTGTTGTACGCTGCACTGCTTGGCTTGTGTTGTATTACACTGTGCTGCATTGTATTTTCATGTTGTGTCAGTGGGTTGCGCACTTTGTGTGTATGGTCCTCTCCCGACGCTACTGCACGGGCTTGTGTTATACAGCACTACACTGCAGTGTATGCATTTATATGATGCGCAGCGATGTATAATGTACTGGACACACTCCTGAATGTCACAGTTTGTACATGCTGCGCCTGTGTGCATTGAACTGTACTGCACTAAACGGTGTTGCATTGCACACTCAAACACTTCCGCATTATATTGGGGAAGCGGGAGGCGAGCGGCGGCTGACACCGCACACCTGCAGGGGCCTGTGCCATGTGTTTGCTTCCCCTTACTGCACACAGGGCTGGCTGAGAGCTGCTAATGTCTGCAGGGACAGCTGTCACTGGGCGCGTTTCGTCGCTCCTGCTCTCTCTCCTGCTCCCCCTCTCTCTCTCTCCGCCCCAGCTTCCCTCTCTTTCTCTCTAGCTCTCCCTTTCTCTCGCATTCTCTCTCTCTCCCTCTTGCTTTTTATCTTCCTCTCTCTCTCTCCCTCGCTCTTTCTCTCCATCTTTCCGCCCACTCTCACTTCACAGACACATACCCGTGTAGAGGGGTGAGAGGAAAAGGTTCTGTTTAGGTAGAGTCAGGGCTTTAAGTGGGCTGGGGTCAGCCAAGGCCAAGCACCGGCAGTCTCCAGAATAGGCCCACCCGACTAGCCCCAGCCATGCCACACCTCGGACAGCCATAGCTGAAGCACTGCGCAGTTACATTGACTACCTGCAGGTGTCAGCACTTGGGAAGTACTGACATCTGCAGACAGCCATGGCTTTGGCTACACAGATGCCAGATGACTGAACTGCGAAACAGGAGTAGGGCTGGAGTGCCCAGTCTCTCCTTTTCTTTCTGAGTAAGGAGTCATCACGCAGCATGAAGCCTTTTAAACGATGCTTCATGATGCGTGATGACTCTTTACCCTCCCGCCCTCCTCATGTTCTGGAGTGGAGAGTCATCATGCAGCAGGAAGCCCTTTCATTCAAGTAGTCTGTGGTTTTTAACCACGCAGCACCTTGAACGACAGGCCTGCCTGTGAGTGTGAGACCTGGAGCACACTGGTGTTACACCTTTGGTGCGCCCAGCACCTCGGGGCTGGGCGCGCCAAATGTTATAATGCCAGGGCGCACCAGCTCCCCTACTTTCACCAGCCCACCTTGCCCCCATTGGCGAGGGGGGGCTCGCGTTAGGAGGTGTGGCCTAGATACACACATACTTAGGCCGCACCCCATAATGAGAGCCCCCCTCCTCGATTTAGCATCCCACTTAATCACCTGGGTAGAGGAGAAGTGATCTACTACTGTCCCGGGTGTTGGGGGGACGGTGACCTGGAAAGGAGACCATGGGCATATATGGGTGGGAAAGGATTGAGGGAGTAGTGGGCTGAGAGGGGATTAGGGGCAAGAATGTAAGGGACGGAGGGGCGTTGACTGGCTGGATGGTGGGTGGTAGCAGCAGGGGGTTAGGAGTGGGAGGAAGAGGACACGATGGGAAGAGGATGCAGAGGTTAAGAGCAATAAAGAGAGACAGGGAACAGGACCATGAAGAGGATGAGGAGGAGAAGGCGCAGCTTGAGGCAAGAGAATCAAGGATTCCAGGATGCATGGAGGAGGTGGCATAGGGTGATGAGGAGAGTCTTGAGTTTGAGGCAAGTGGGAAGGCCACAGGAGTAGGAACAGGTAAGAAGGCACAGGAAATGGGATTGAGAAAGCAGCTGAAGATTTAATGTATTCAACTGGGGAAGTGAAAGTGGAAGAGGTGTATGAGTTGGGGGTGGATGTCTTGACGTGGTGGTGGGGTGATCAGGCCTCTTAGGGATCCGGAGAGGAGAGGTGGGGGTGAAGGGTGGAGTACAGGGGGAAGTGGGGAGTCTACTGCAGAAGATGCTTCCTTGCAACCCAAGTAAAAAGAGTAACACACTGTCCTCATGGCTCCCACACACATCTGAACCCCAAAACAGGTCAGAGCCAGTTTGTTGGCATTTGCCACTTCTGAATGGAAGATGCAGTATCTCTGCGTGTTCCCAGAATTCCACATGCCTTTAAAAAGATCTATACTGTTTATCAAGTACCACTAACAGACCCCTCATGGGGGCGGGGAGCTGAGTTGTTCAACTTATAGGCAATCAAATATGAGCTACAATTATAGCCTTAGCCTGTCCACTGGGCAGCCCCTCAGTCGCTAGTTCTCATTCTAACACCACACTTCTCACACCCGGAAGAATACCCGTTTACAGACTACATACCCTCAGCAGTGCTTTAGCAGTGGGCAATCTCAGAACATGTGTATAGCATCTGCAGAGAGTAACCCACGCCTGGTGCAATGGAATCCGTTAGTAGGATATCATTTCTCACGCATCTGGGCAATGGGGGGGGGTGCAATAAGAGAACAGAGATGTGTGATGACAAAAAGAGAGGAGCAGTCGAACGGCTCTGCAGGAAGTCCCGCCCCACTACTACATGTATGTTGGGAGACTGAAACTGCACCATGCTTAACACCAGTAGTTGTGACCATACCACGAGAAGTGTCCGAGAAAAGGTACCCATTAAGAAAACCCTATCTGATGTATCCCCGTAGAGATGACAATCTCTTGAGGAGATTCCTGAAGGAATATGAAAACATGAGAAGAGAAGCTGGTGACATCACATGAGGTAAGGGTGACGCACTAAGAAGAGTGGCTGAAGAAGAGGATGTATGGACCTTATGGAAACTGATGACGAAATAAGGAGTTAAATGAACATCCTTATGCAGAAAAGAAGCTTGCACGTGTGAAGAGCACAGCAAAAAATATAAGCTGTTTAATAACTGTACAGGTGCAGCAACACAAGTAGACTAAGTAAACTTAGAAGCTAGCTATACGTAGTGAATAGACTGCAGCCAAAGCCGCCATTGTATAGTGTCTGGACATCAGTGCCACACATTTTAGTAAATTCAAACCCATGGAGAAAGAAGGATCAAGAGCTGTGTGTGTCGCAGCAAAGAATTAGCTGGAGAACGCAGATTTGAAGGGTGAAAGCTGTTTGGCCTGGTATCAAAGCTGGAGCAAGCCAAGGCCAGTTTAAAGAACAGTGAACGTGAGAAGCTGAATTATTCCTTTCTAAGGTGCAAGGAAGGAACACAATGAGTGCCAAGTTTATTAATTCAAGACAATTAAATGATATAAAATTAGCCGAATTGGGGTCTCCTGTCACGGGAGACAAGGATGGAAATAGGAGTTGGGCATGCAGACTAGAACTATGATAAGCGTGTACCCATATTCCCTTTTACTCCCAAGAGAAGAGAATCTATTGAAAGGCCAAGTTCAAAGACAGACTGCATGGCAAAAGGCATGGGCGATGAGTGATGTGGGGCTAATTGGTGGGAAGCAAAGTCATGTCCATCTCCCAGCACCTGGGTATGAGTTTACGCGCTGCTAAGGAGCTGAATGTTCCAGGCATTGCACAAGCGTGCTAACCAATTGTAGAGGGCCATATAACAAAGGGCCTTATAGTTTAAGAACCAATAGTATTCTCTTCACTTAATAAGTGTTGAGGATGACGTGCACTAGAGGCAGGCTTAAGTTGTCCACCTGACAGTAGATGTCCTATCACAACCCGCTCCAGTATAGAAAGTATACTTAGATGTTCCCCTTAATACAATCCCGATCCCTAGTAGGTTTTTCTTATTTGCCACATAGCGTGGCATCATTTATGATTAATTTTTAGTACTTAAGTGTATTTTTATGTGATTTGCAATGAGAGCACGAGCAAATGTCCACTGATGTCTGCTGTAACTCTCTGTTTTAGACAATTGATAATAAAACAGTCAGTTGGGACTTTGCCAACTTCCTGAGTCGGTCTGATTATTTGATGTAAGAGTTATTCTGTATCACATGCTTTGCATGACATGTTACTCATTAAGGACCTTATGTTCACAAAGGTGTCCAGGAGGAATGCAAACTTTCTAACAACGTTTCAGGTTCCAGTGTATCTCCCAACCAATATGATCTTCCCCAAGGCAGGGACCCGTTCCATAAGTAGCTCTGAGAGCCTGGAGCCCTCGGGGACCTCCTTTTATGCATGAATGTGGAACGCCACATCACAGTTACCCTCTGAAACATTAGGCAAACGTGGCCTGTGACACTGACACATACTTCCCTCAGCAGTAATAAAAGTTAATATGTGGTTAATTTGTGCAAAAGAAGCCTTGCTGGGAACACCAGCCATCTCCTTCATTTGGTCAAAAGAGCACATTTTCCCATGTAAACAAATTAGACCCCGGGAATTGCATTGATGTGCTGCCCTCGTCAGATATTGCATCATCCAAGATTATGCCATGCACATCCTTGTTATAACATAATTTAGTAAAAGCATGACTTGACAGTATCCTGAACTGTTCACAGCTCTCTGCACAGTATATGAATAATCCCCCAAGCGTTACAATGTTGTGGGTCTCAGTTCAGATGTATGCATAATCCCTTAAACATTACAATTTTACGGGTCTCAGTTCAGCTGTATGCATAATTCCTCAAATTTTACAATTTGATTGGGCTTAGCCCAGTTGTATGCACAACCATCTCGGGTTTTTCAGTGTTATGGGTCTCAACCCAATTGTATACATAATTCATCTGTCTTTTCAATTATATGGTTCTCAACCCAGTTGTTTGCATAATCCCTCTGGTTTTTTCAATTTTACAGGTCTCAACCCAGTTGTTTGCATAATCCCCCTGGTTTTTCAATTTTACAGGTCTCAGCCCAGTTGTTTGCATAATCCCTCTGTTTTTTCAATTTTACTGGTCTCAGCCAAGTTGTTTGCATAATCTCCGAGTCTTTTGAATTGTGGGGGTCTCAGCCCAGTTGTTTGCATAATCCCACTGGTTTTTCAGTTTTACAGGTCTCAGTCCAGTTGTTTGCATAATACCTCTGGTTTTTCAACTGTACATGTCTGAGCCCAGTTGTGTGCATAATACCTCAATCTTTATGTTGTTATGGGTCCTTCAAATTTTACAATCTCACGGGTCTCAGCAGAGTTATATGCATAATGCCTCAAATTTTACAATCTCACGCGTCTCAGCCAGCTATATGCATAATCACTCAGATTTTATGTTCTTATCGGTCTCAGCCCATTTATATGGATAACTAAACAGGTTTTTTGTTTTTACCAGTCTCAATGCAGTTATAGGCATAATCCTTTAGGGTTTTCATTCTTACGGGGTCTCAGACCAGTTATATATATATATATAATCCCTCAGGTTTTACAATCTCACGGGTCTCAGTCCAGTTGTATGCATAATCTTTCAGGCTTTACATTTGTACAGATTTCAACCCAGTTATATGTATAATCCTTCAGTTTTTAAAATATCACAGGTCTCAACCCAGCTATATGCATAATCCCTCAGGCTTTACAGATTTACAGGTCTCAACCCAGTTACATGCATAATATATTAGGCTTTTTACATTTCTACGGGTCTCAGCCCAGTTGTATGCATAACCCTCAAGATTTACAATTTCATAGGTTTCAGACCATTTATATGCACAATCTCTCAGGTTTTTTTTAATTCTACAGGTCTCAGGCCATTTATATGCATAATCCCTGAGGTTTTAAAAATGTTCAGGTTTTCGCTGAGTTGTAAAAGCAAGAGGATATATCGAGGCTGGGTACCACAAAAGGAAATACACCAAACGCAGGCTTATAAAGATTCACAGGTCTTTATTCAACTGCGCAGTTTACAAAGAACAAAATCAGATAGCTATCTGGCCCTCTGTACATGACAGTGAATACCAGCCCTTCAGTGTGAGAAGTGAGAGGTACTGGACATCTGGACATTCGTTCATTTATACAATTTCAGTAATAATGTCCAGCCCCTCTGCAAGTTAATAATCAGTGGTCTAGAGTTCGTGCTGAGTTCACTTATGGCTTATAAAACAATATGCACACGGATTACATTCGGTTTACATACAAACAAGTTACAATGGCAACAGTGAATTCCCAGGTTTAGCAGTAAGCCTTAGCACACGTCCCTTCACAATGCAGTTCAGCCAGTGTCCACGTTCGACATTTACTTTACATTGTTTCGATGTATGTTCGCGGATGAGGCTTTTGGTGCAGACAATCGTAGGACCACAAGTTAGGCATGGGACAAGGTCTCTTTACCCAGTCTAAACATTCGGTCCGCGGACAGCCTAAATATTAACTAAGGTACAAGGGTCGGGAAGGCTCGGTTACAAGTTGGAAACACAGTCCACCATTTTAGAACACAGAGTTACATTTGAACAGAAATCAAAACGGCGGATGATCCTAAAATGGCGGCGAAGTCGATCGAAAATCGGAACATTTGAAACACGGTTTTCTTCGCAGAGCGACTGGGCTTAGGCCAATATATATATAAGAAAGGAGGCACAATATGATTTCCCATTTAACAAACCCTCCTTTTGGCCTAAGCCAAGAGCTAAACTACTTCTAGTCACTTTACGAGTAACCCCACGTCTCAGTGTCCATACACCCTGAATGACAATCATCAGAGATATCGATCGCCATAAGGTCTAAAACAGATTTCTTTCAACACAAATTAATTCGTCATTTTCTCTGGGGGGTGTACCTTTTGTCCTAACGTACCCATAGCTTTTGCACAACATCCTCCTAACACCAAAAATATGCCAGGAAGACACTGTATACAGCAACAGAAAAACAACAGAATACCTAAAATAATCAGCAAGACTGAAAGTAGCTTACATCCCCAAGATCGTAAGAAGTCCCAGAACCAAGCGCTAAGATCCCAGTTTCCCTCGGAAACATGCACTTCTGAACTTAGGACGTGCAGATTCTGTATTGCCTTAAAGATGGTTGGGGAGGAATCTGGCCCAAAACGCAACAAGCTGACCCCATTAATTTACATACTCCACAATGCTCAGCGAGGATGACGTCTAATGCCATCCAGTTCTGAAGTGCCACTAACCTTATCGCTTTCTGTTCTAAAGTCATGTTTTAGAGTATGTCAGTGGTCCGGTTGATGGTCCTCTCCAGTACTCTCGCTAGTCTTCTGATATCCTCAGAGTTTAATATTTGCACCAAAAATGGCACAAAGGATTTTGCTACGTCACCCAGAACTTGTGCTGAATTATCGCCGTCTCGTCCCGCCTTGGACGAGCCTTAGAGATTTCTATGGTGTTTGCTATGAACACCCCGGGTAACAGAATCCCTAAATAACAGGTTCCCTGCCAATCCCTAGGTAACCATGGGAAAGATTCATTACCGCAATCAAAGTAGACAGGTTCGCCTACATACAAAGGTCTGTCCTCACTGGTCAAGTTTGCAACGTTGGTGCAGCCCTTGAAATCACCCATTGACTGAGTACCATTCCTCTGTATGCAGAAAGAAACTGAATCGGGGCTGTGGTTAACAGCGTAGGAAGGTGGCGTGGCATCCCTATTGCCTATAGGAGCCATCTTGAAAGAGATCAGAGATTGAAAAGGACGGGACAGTCTGTCAGAAGGCCTAATAGAAGCAACGTTAAGCTTGCTCCTATTCGCAAAGAGTGAGCATCCCAGGGGCTTTAGAACTCGTCTCTCAAAATCATTCAAATTCGTTCCATCAAAGTTCCCCGAGATGCTATCATTCCATCGGCCAAAGAAAAGTGCCCTTAAAGAAGCATAGCATGCAGTAGTCAAAGGTAAAGGATGAATATACCAGCCAAACCCCTTATCTCTGTGTTGCGGTAAATACGAGCAGACCCAACAATTAGACCTATTAAAAATAGCATGTGTGGCATTCATTATGAGTAATAAAGTGTTATTGTGGTAACTCTGTCTGTGCTGAGAGTCTCTAGGAGATAGAGTGTGCAGATGCACGAAAGGTGTAGATGCAGTAGGTACATTTTCAGTGGGCAAAAGAATTTCAAGCGGATGTACTTCTTCCAAATGCCAAAATCCTAAGGCAAATACTATTGTGAAGCCGGTTAACATAATCATAAGACAACAATACATTCTCAGGGACCACGCATTCGATTTTTCATTGTTACGATTGGACACACAGTTTCTTATTTGTTCCGTATGAGTGGGAGCGATTGCAGGCATTGTTTCTTCAAACGAAACACCCCAGTTTATTTGCTGGCGATCTCCTGATCGCACGTTTTCTTAGTCCTTCCCTAACCACAGCCAATGGAATTCCTTACGTGCAAAAGAACGGGGCCAAAAGACAAGCCCTCCGATGATTCTTCCTGGTGGCACAGCCGAACGGTGCAGTAAGTCTAGCTCCGTTGATGCAGATCGTACCTCGTGACTCCTGGTAGTGCGTGATCTGCGAACAACGTGTCGTTGCTTCCTGATGGACCCTGACAATGGTGGAAAAGGATCTGTAGAAGAGTGTAGAGATAAAGCGGCTGTTTCCCTAGGCCCCACGAGCTTAGGGAGAGTCTCCGAAACACTCTCGGTGCTGGTCAATACTTTGTGATAGCTGAGAGCAGCGCAGGTAAGGTTTCTGTGTCTTCTGTATCATGTGGCAAAGGGAAGGGAATCCTCTTGACATGTGACGCCTGTATCCAATACTTTCGCCCCAACACTCGTACTGCTGTCTGTGTGGCCAAAAGAACCTGATGCGGGCCCCACCAATGCGGTGCGAGGCAGGATGCTCTTTCGAATGCTTTGACAAGCACCCACTCCCCAGGTCGGATACTATGACCTGACCCCTCGTATTTTACTGGAAGAGCTTCTCGCACCTGTTGATAAATCAAATACAGATTTGTAGTTAACCGGTCACAGTAATCAGAAAGAAGTACATGTTCAATGTCCCGCAATTATCTCGGTTTAGGCAGATTCCAAATGTTAGCTGGTCTACCCATTACCACCTCAAATGGGGAGAGCCCAGTCTTAGTCTGTGGGGTCGTTCTCATTGATAACAACACGATCGGTAAGGCATCCGGCCATTTCAGTTTGGTGCCGGGCACACGTCTTAGCGAGTTTGTTTTTTATGATTCCGTTGTGTCTCTCTACCAAACCTGCACTTTGAGCATGTCTAGCCAAATGGAACCGTTTATCAATCTGTAATCCCGCGCATATCTGCAGAATTATAGCAGCGATAAAATGTGGAACATTGTCCGACCAGATGAACCTTAGCAAACCAAACCTAGGAAAATATTCCTTAAGCATGGTTTTCACCGTTGTCATTGCTGTGGCATCTTTAACAGGAAAGGCTTCAACCCATTTACTAAAGGCACAGATAACAACTAGTACCTACTTCTAATTATTACAACGCTCCATTTCAATGAAATCAAAGTGGATGACCGCAAAGGGGACAGAAGGTAGAGAAAAACTACCCCTTGGAGTTGATGTGCCCTTTCCCATATTATGCTGTAGACAGATCATACAACTCTGAACAAAGAATTCAGCTATTTTGGAGATTTTATCATTCACCCAGACATTTTGTAACATTTTGGAAACTTTCCTCGCACAGATGTGGGTGGGACCATGAGCCATTGCGACCATCATTGTAATGTACGCATTTGGCAGCATCCATTTTCCTTCTAACTTGTCCACCCAACACCCATCATCATCCAATCTTGCCAAACCCTCAGCCCATATGTGGCATCAGCTTGAATATTCTTTACAGATTCGATACCCTCATCCAAATTACAAACATTTGTGGCTTCCCTTGAAGTATACATTTCTGAATAGAGATCAGTGGCAGTATGTTTGGCTATCTGGTCAGCGAAAGCGTTCCCTTTTCCCACATTATCTATAACTTTCTGATGTACAACGCATTTCATGAATGCTAACTGAGTGGGGAGTGCAAGCGCTGAGAGTAACCGTACTATCAAGGAGCCATACTGGATCTTAGTTCCATGTGAGGTCAAGAAACCTCGTTCTGCCCAAAATCTACCGAAATTGTGAACCACCCCAAAGGCATACTGGCTATCTGTATATATATTTACTCTAAGCCCTTTGAAAGTTCACAAGCTCGAGTCAATGCTATAATCTCTGCGGCCTGCGCGGAGGTATGCCTGATTCTCTTGGTTTCCACGATCGTGGTCAATGTGGTGATTGCATAAGCAGCCGTGGATGTACCATCTTGAAGTTTGAAACAGGAACCATCACAAAACAGCTCCCCTTGTGGATTATTCAAAGGAGTATCTTTCAGGTCGATTCTGCCTTTATTCTCTTGCTCTGTGGTGTAAAGGCAGTCATGTGACACTTTGTCACTGCAAGCAGTACCTTGCAGGAAAGGTAAAAGTTCAGTCAGATTCAGAACGCAACACCTCTGAATTTTAATGTGCGGTGCAAACAAGATCAATTTGTATCTCGTTAATCATGCAGAGGTGAGGTGTTGCGTTTCTGTTCTGTTTAATAGTACATCTACAGAGTGAGGTACCATCAGGGTTAAAGCATGGCCTAGGACCATACCCTCGCTCTGTTTTACAGACGCAGCAGCGACAGCTCTCAAACATCTTGGCAAAGCGCATGCAACAGGATCAAGGGTGGAAGAAAAGTAGCTGCACGTTAATACAGCCAAAGCACATCCATCACATTCATGCACATACAACACAAAGGCCTTTTCATAATTTGGTGTGCCCAAAACTGGTGCTGAACACAGTGCAGTCTTGAGCAGATCAAACGCTTGCTGTTGTTCCAAGTTCCACGGCAATGGTGAAGAAATGCCCTTCTTTGTCAAAGCCAACATTGGTTTAATCATTAACGAGAAGTTCGGTATCCACTGCCTACAGTAAGAAGCCATTCCTATCAAGGCTCTGACTTCCTTCTGTGTATTTGGGACAGACATGCTAGAAATTATTTTTATCCACTCAGGCGTCAACCTTCTTCCCCTCTTTGACAGGAGATAGCCTAAATAGGCGACCTCCTGTCGACAATACTGAATCATTTTGAGTGAAGCTTTATGTCCATGTTTTGCTAGGTGAATAAGCAACAACACGGTGCCCTCCTTACAGGCACGTGACAGCAGCTAAAAGTAGATCATCTACGTATTGAAGCAATGTACAAGTGGTAGGCAACTCGAGTGTATCAAGCTGCTCTTTCAAAGCCCTACTGTAGATGCTCGGACTTTCCGTGTAACCTTGTGGCACACGGGTGAATGTAAACGAGCGTCCCCCTAAGGTGAACGCGAACAGATATCTGCGATCCTTGTGTATAGAAATTCTAAAGAAAGCATTCTTAAGATCTACAACACTAAAGTGAGTAGCAGAAGCCAGAATCATGGTTAATATTGTCGTCACATCAGGCACAATAGGAAATTGTTGAGCAACAATCTTGTTGATGGCACGTAAATCAATGATGAAACGAAAAGGAATTGCATTATCGCCTTTCTTGTACACAGGCAAAATTGGACTATTGCACAAACTTCCTGCAATTTCCGCAATTACCCCACAATGTACAAAATCAGAGAATATACATTTCAAAGTTTGCTCAACCGAAATCTTATACTGAGGAATACGTGGCAACTTTACTACATGTTTCAAAATGATCTTAACAGGCACAATTTGTAGAACAGCGACATCATTGTCATGAATTGCCCACAAACACTCCGGAACCTCACTAAATTCTGGCGGCAAAGGTCTAGTCAAGAACTGAGAGACAGAAAGTTGCTGTGGTGAAATCGTCAAACACACTCCATCTGAAGAACAATGAATTACTGCATTTAATTCCTTCAACAGATTCAACCCCAACAAATTCTCTCCACAGTTCGTAGTAAAAGAAATGGACAGTGGTCCGTGAATGGACCCAATGTAATCATTACCGGTGAAGAAACCGGACAAACAACTGGTGTACCAGAAAACCCTACAGGAACATTGGTTTGCCCTGACAGTGGAATGTTTGGAACCTGTGAATGGTCAATGGAACACTTCTGTGCTCCTGTATCTATCAAGAATAGATGTTTCCTATTTCCCACTATCATTTCAACCTAGGGACCTTTCTAATTAACGGGAATAGGCGTCGGTTCCAAACCCTGCTTCGGGCAATCCTAGCGAAAGAGAATGTCATCAAAAGGAAGTTCTTCAGAGAGATATGCAGCAGAAGGATAGTCAAAAATGTTTCTATTATCCATACTCGGTGCCTGATTATCCTGTGAAAAAGGTTACAAATTTTGAGAAAACTGTCTTCTACTAGGACTTCCTCCCCCAGGACGGCCTCTGGATCGTCTACCCATGTTACCAAATGCGTTATTCAACCTCTGTTGGAGAATTGTGCTCGCCAATGACCCTCTTGTCTGCAATAAGCACACTGGTTCTCGTTTACAGGTCCCAACGGCACATTTCCCTGTGGAGCATACTGTCCCCTAAGTTGTGAAGTACCCCCTCTAGGGCCTCTAACAATTTGTTGTAATAGAACTTTAGTTTTCAAGTCTCCCTTTCTCTTTTCAATTCTCTCTTTTTTGTTATTGACTCGGTTCTCATAGTATTGAGCCATATGCAACACTTCAGACTGAGACTTAGCTTGCCAAGCGCTCTCAGAAGACATAATTTGCAACTGGATGTTAGGCAACAATCCACGCACAAATGTATCTACAAATAGTTGTTTTCTGAAACCACTTGTCCGAACCGATGAAAGAATTCAGTAGCACCCTCAGACTTCCCTTGGACACAAGCAGTAAGTTTGTCCCAAATAACCCTTCTTTCAGGAATTATAACTTTTAGTTCCGTGACTATTCTATCAGGCAAAGTCAGTATTGCCTGAGCGGTCTCTCGCCAGCTGGCTTTCTCTATCTAATCAAACTATTTTAACTCTTGTGGCTCCTAGCCCTGGTACATCGTCTACAGTCCTAATCTGTTTCCACAAATCAATAGGTAGGAGCATGGGATATAACAAATCAATATCGCTCAGAGTAAATACTGACAACTGCAAGAAAGATTCTATCTCTTTATAGAACCCTGTTGGATTCTTCCTAATATCGGGATTGGATTGTTTAATGGTGTTCACTTCCTGTCTTGAGAACGGGACGTGAACAAACTGCGACACATAATGTGCAGGAATTTCATGAGCAGCAATACCTGTTGCAGGATTAGCTGGAATCTCAATTTTTGGGACAAATGTCGGCAGAACCTCTCTCATAGGCAACTCTGAGATAGGAAACTCTGAATGCTTACTGAGCAACAGAGCTAAATCGAGTGCTAAAGCAGCTGAAGGAGTGTTAGACGAAAAAGCTCTCTTATAGATATTCAATAATTCTGTGGGACAACAAATCTTTCTTTTTACGCATTCATCCTGCAGGTATTCTACCATTACCTGTATCACTTTCCTCTGCATTTCTGGCATATACTGACTATACATGTCATATACTTCTACGGGAGATATCGACATGTCTGAAATCCATCTAATCGCGTCCTTTGTGCAAATACGTGCTTCCTCATTTATCGACTTACAATAAGGAAGGAACCGTTTCTGTACAATCATAGCATCCAAACTATCACCATCAATTTCTTCATCCCATAACCTTTCCAGTTCCCTTCTATACTCAAAAACCCTCTCGACGTGCTCATATACTTTCTCCGCAGTATCTCTTGAATATGCTAAAACATTCAGATCCCTCAACCCTTGTGGGAGATCTATATCATCTATTCTGTTCCACATTATACATAAATGAATTCCCAACTCTTCAATAAAAACATTTTTCTCAGGAAAACTTTCTAGATTAGAGTGTGTGGCAAAAACATCAGATTGTTCACCCTTCTCCATGCATTGTCTAGCACATGCAGTCAAATCGCTCTTTCTCTCTTTAGACACAGTATTACGAGTTACAATCTTTGATTCTGCCCCCTTGTCAACTACAAGCGGAACAGAACCACCTGGAAGAGGAAGAGTAGACAAATCTTGTACCTTCGGTGACAAAGGTGCTAATACTGGTGCAGAAGACAAATATACCAAACCCGTAACAGTAGGCAAAGTTGGAGGAGCAGGTGGAGGAGCAACGATAGGAGGAGGAACAACAGTCGGAGGAAGAGGAACATTAGGAGGAACGATAGGAGAAGCAGGAATTACTACGGGAGGAGGAAGGACAGCAGGAAGAGGCAAAACAGCAGGAATAGGAACATACAGAGGTGGCGCAGTGGCACCAGGCCATCGTTCATGTAGAAGTTTGTCAATTAGCTCATCAGATGCGTGAAAGTCTTTAGACGGATAGATTTTTTGAATACCAAGTGAAAAAGCCCTATCCATATTCCTAACTGTCTCAGACTGTTTATTTTGATCGTACAACAACGCTTTTTCAGCGTTGGACATATGACTGTATGCATGTTTTTCCCTACTTTTAAGTTGCTGCATAGCTTCTTTCTTCCAATTCTGTAATACATCAAATGCTACAGGTCTAGCCTTTTTCTTTAATAATATAGACTCTAAATATTCTATACAAGGAATTTAAAAACTACCATTGATTGGCCACTGAAGTTCGGAAGCATGTCTAGTTTGTCTGTCCCAAATATCATTAAACACTATACTACCAATGCCGTGCTTACAGTACACAGTACATGCTGCAGACCCCTCCATTGGCGCTGTTCCGCTAAATTCCAAAGATTGTCTGTCCTTGCGGAATAATGCCCTGAAGCAGTCAGACAATTTCTCAGGCATGTCAGATTACTGGTGTTACCTGGTCAATAATTGTACTCGCGAGTGCAATGCCCCAAAACAAATTATCAGGATACTTAAGAATCGGGTCAGGACTCACCTTATCAAAGAACTAAGGAGGTCCGATCGGATTTCTAAGGACACAAAGGACCCGCGTGGTTGATGATTTTGGCAAAACTGCCCGCCTCGATATATGGACCCTCGTGAAGATGCCGCCTCGGACCGCGGGCTCACCGTCCAGGGATCGGGTCGTGCAGTACTGTTGAGGTATTGCTTCTCATCCAAGAAAGGGGCCCCCTTTTTCACCGTCCGATCCCGGTCCGATAGCCACGTCAACCTTCAACGAGATGGCATCAATCTTGAGGGTCCCTATTCGGGCACCATCTGTAAAAGCAAGAGGAAATATCAAGGCTGAGGAACACAAAAGGAAATACACCAAACACAGACTTATAAAGATTCACAGGTCTTTCTTCGACTGCGCAGTTTACAAAGAACAAAATCGGATAGCTATCTGGCCCTCATTACATCACAGTGAATACCAGCCCTTCAGTGTGAGAAGTGGGAGGTACTGGACATCTGGACATTCGTTCATTTATACAATTTCAGTAATAATGTCCAGCCCCTCTGCAAGTTGATAGTCAGTGGTCTAGAGTTTGTGCTGAGTTCACTTATGGCTTATACGACAATATGCACATGGATTACATTCGGTTTACATACAAACAAGTTACAATGGTGACAGTGTATCCCGAGGTTTAGCAGTAAGCCTTAGCACATGTCCCTTCACAATGCAGTTCAGCCAGTGTCTACGTTTGATATTTACTTTACATTGTTTCAATGTGTGTTCGCGGAAGAGGCTTATTGGTGCAGACAATCCTAGGACCACAAGTCAGGCATGGGACAAGATCTCTTTACCCAGTCTAAACATTCGGCCCGCGGACAGCCTAAATATTAACTAAGGTGCAAGGGTTGGGAAGGCTGGTTACAAGTTGGAAACACAATCCACCCTTTTAGAACACAGAGTTACATTTGAACAGAAATCAAAATGGCGGATGATCCTAAAATGGCGGCAAAGTCGATCTAAAATCGGAACATTTGAAATGCGGTTTTCTTCACAGAGCGACTGGGCTTAGGCCAATATATATATATAAGAAAGGAGGCACAAAATGATTTCCTGTTGAACAGAGTTATATGCATAATACCTCAGGTTTTTCATTTGTATGGGTCTCAACCCAGTTATATGCATAATCGCTCAGGCTCTACAATTTTATCGATCTCAGCTCAGTTATATGCATAATCCCTTCAATTTTACAATCTCATGACTCTCAACCCAGTTATATGTATAATCCCTCAGGATTTACCATGTTATGGATCTCAACCCAGTTATGCGCATAATCCCTCAGGTTTTTCGTGTTTATGGGTTTGAGCCAAATTGAATGCATAATCCCTCAGGTGTTACATTTTCATGAGTCTCAGCCCAGTTATATGCACAATCCCTTAGGTGTTTCAATGTAATGGGTCCCAGACCAGCAAAATGTATGATCCCTCAGGCTTTACAATGTTTCGGGTCCAAGATCCATTATATGCATAATCCCACAAGGTTTTTGTTTTTACAGGTCTCAACCCAGTTACATGCATATTTCCTCAGTCTTTATAATATCACCAGTTTCAGCCCAATTGTATGCATAATTCCTCAGGCTGTGAAATTTTACGGATCGAGCTCAGTTGTATGCATAAACCCTCAGGTTTTTGAATTTTACGGGTTCCAGCCCAGATATGTGCATAATCCCTCAGGCTTTAAAATCTCAATGGTCTCAGCCCATTTTCATGCATATTCCCTCAGGATTTACAATCTCACTGGTCTCAACTCAGTTATATTCATATTCCCCTCAGGCTTTATAATCTCACAGGTCTGAGCCCAGTTGTATGCATAATACCTCCGGTTTGTAATTTTACTGGTCTCAGTCCAGTTATATGCATAATCCTTCAGGCTTCTAATTCTCACAGTCTCTGCCCAGTTATATGCATAATATCCCATGCTTTTCATTCTTTCGGGTCTCAGCCCAGTTGTATGCATACTCCCTCAGGCTTTTCAGTGTTATCAACCTCAACCCAGTTGTATGCATAATCTCTCTGGTTTTTCAATGGTATGGGTTTTAGCCCAATTGTATACATAATCCACCTGTCTTTTCAAATGCATGGTTCTCAGACCAGTTGTTTGCATAATCGTTCAGTCTTTTGAATTGTATGGGTCAGAGCTCAGTTGTTTGCATAATCCCTGTGGCTTTTCAGTTTTATGGTTCTCAGCTCAGTTGTTTGCATAATCCCTTGGGTGTTCCAATTGTATGGAATTCAGCACAGTTGTTTGCATACTCACACAGGCTTTTCAACTGTACATGTCTGAGCCCAGTTGAATGCATAATACCTCAATCTTTTTGTTCTTACGGGTCTCAGACCAGTTGTTTGCATAATCATGCAGGCTTTTCAATTTTATGGGTATCAGCCAAGTTGTTTGCATAATCATGCAGGCTTTTAAATTTTATGGGACACAGCAGATAACCATGTGGTTTTTCAGTTTTACGGTTGTCAGCCCAATTATACGCATAATCCCTCAAGCTTTTCGTTCTTATTGGACTCCAATTATATGCATAATACTTCTGTTTTATTTTTTTACGGGTCTCAGCTCAGTTGTATTCATAACCCCCCTGGATTTTCATTTTTAGTAGTCTCAGCACAGTCCTGTGCATAATACCTCAGACTTTTCAATGTTAGGGGTCCCAGCCCAGTTGTTTGCATAATAATTTATGTTTTTCAATTTTACAGGTTTTAGTCCACTCGTATGCAATATCCTACTCCAGACTTTCCGTTCTTACGGGCCTCAACCCAGTTCTATGCATAAACCCTCAGGTTTTTAAATTTTACGGATCCCAACCCAGTTGCATGCATAATCCATCTGATTTTATGAAAGAAACGGGGAGCTCATGACATGGTATGTCCTTGGAAGCTACTTTGGTGCATTAACAAGCAGTGATACAGAGGCACTCCCAAGTACTCGCCATACAAAGAGTGCAAATGACGTGCACAGTCCAATTTTAAATACAGAAATTGGGGATACCAAACTCTTCCTTTTCCCAATTTTTCAGTAGCGTCTTCATTCTCCTCCACCAGCTATTTCCAGCCCCAAAAAAGCTGATGTTACCCTTCTCCAAATGACCCACAGCTGAGTGAATAGGAAGTGCCCTGACGAAGAAGAACAAGAATTTCAAAAATAGGTTCATCTTATCTAAGCAAAAATGAGTGAGTGGTGCCACTCTGTAGCCTAGCGCATGCCTTCTCTCAGTACCTGAGTGGAGTTCCTATTACCTGTTAGTGATTGTAGCTATCACCAGCACGTCAGGCGTGTACATGGCTGTTTGCGTGGGTGTTGGCGAGGGCTGTGGGCCATTACTGGCCATGTTACCCATCAACAAGATGCTGATTTCTCTATGCAGCCGGGGCGCCTTCCGGGGTGCAAATAGTTTTTTTTTATTTTCATGGGAGAACCGGGCTGCGCAGGTTTTGTGCAAGCCCAATTTCCAATTCCCCAAAAAAGATGGCCCTCAACATATAAATGGAAATGGATATTAGTCCGTTTTCTATTTCCATTATGGCCGCTGATGAGGGGAGACGTTGCTGAGGACAGTTGGGGGCCCCAGAACTGGAGCACAAAGCTCTGGTCAAGCAGGTAAGTGTGAACTAACACATTATCTGCCTTGAGCAGAATTCTCCCTGGATAGGCTAATATCAGAGTAACAATAGCAGCCCCTAAATGGGCAGCACCATTAAGGTAAAGATTGGGGTGATGGGCTACTGAGGCGATCACGTTCCATTAATACAATTCAGCAGAACAATGCAAGCCTCTTCACAGCGAATCTATTCATTTCTTCCACAGCACCATCAAACATTCAGAGCGCCATAAATATTTGAAAGCAGCACGAACTAGAAATATGATTATTGGAAGATCCTTCAGGAGGCCAAGGAAAAATAGATCAAACTGTCAGAAAACTCTCTGCAGGCACTTTGCCAATTCTCGCCCCTCTTAAACGTCTCTACATCGGTGCTCTCTTGTAATCCCCACCCCTGCTGCCCCCTGTCTCCATGTGTCTGTCATTCTGCTCCAGCCTCGCAGAGAATTAAAATGGCTGCCCATGCGCTGTGACCACCTAGGAGATGCACCAGCACTCCAGGTGACAGGCATAAATATTGGGCATTTCGACCCCTTTACTGGCAGAGTGAGTGCTCTCGGGCCTAAACTCCAACATCCCTAAGTAGGAGTAAAAAGGGTGACTTTGAAATATTAAAGAGCACTATCTGCCAAACTCAAAGGTTCATGCTTTCCAGACCCACCAGCACATGGGGAAATGAGGGGCATGGTCAGAGTGGGCCATAACATTGTCTCGGGTACCAATGAAAAAGTGCCCCACAGTTGCAAATGGCAATTCATTCCTTTTGTAACAGACTGATTGAGTAGTAACCAAAGGAGAGGTTTTTGATCAAATCTGATGCAAATTGTGCCTGTTAAAGAATATTTATTCAGTAACACTGGTCAAATTCATCAAACTGGCCCACATTGACCCAAAAAACTGGCCAACACCAGCATTTTGTGTTTTTGGTTCGGCCATGGGCCTATTGTCCTATAGGCCAGTCCGACCCTGATGAGGGGGTACCCAGGGAGACCGTCCCCTCGCCTAGCGTTCCCTGGTCATTGCCATACAATGTGCGCAAGTATGTGAGAGGGAACGAGAGCGTGTGGAGGACTCAGCGGAAAGGAGAGCCGTCTACAGAAGCCAGTGAGTTAATGTTCAACCATCACTGCCATCTAACTCTCTTTCTCATTTCCTGGTCGCCACCCATGTCCCTCAGCACTAACAGCCTGCGGAAATCTTTCATTGCTGGCAGCCATCTTCCAGCACAGACTACTCTCCCCTTGAAGTGCAGTAAGTTTCCATTGCCAGCCAACACCCTGCACTTGATCTGCACGCCATGCACTGACCAGCACGCCAACCACCTCCAGAAGATCACTCTGAAGCTGAGCAGGAACATTCCTCTGTGGCCACCATCTGACCGGAACCAACTCTGTGAGGAATTGCCATCTGGCAAGGATGCAAAGCCTTCGCTTTTTTTTATTTGTATTAACAAATAGAATAATGAGGGTAATTCTGTCTCAAAAAGGGGTAATTTGCCAACCATTCCCCCTTTCCCATCGACTCCATGCCAAAAGCATAGTGCACTCATAACCCACCGCATCAAGACCCTGCTCCGCGGCACCCGCTCTACTCGTGGTACAGAGCAGGTTCGAAGGTCACAAGATGCCCACTTGCCAGCCGCAGAGACAGACAAGTCCCTGCAGTGCAGAGGCAGCATTTAAGATGTCCGCACATGTACCCAAAACTATGATGACCATAAGTCGCCCATGCTGGTGGCAGGGTAAATGCTAAATAAAAGCTATGACTACATTTAGGCATAGTGCCTGGTGACACTTGTGATCACAACTGCCACATTCCAATTGATATCGCACATATGTCTTCTCCCGTGTGTCAGATCCATTACAGAAGACATGTGTATTCTGGTTAGCCGGTGTAGCCCGCCAAACGGCAGGACGAGAACCTGGAGGGTCAGGCCACCTCTTTAATCTCTTTGTGAGGGCAGGTATCACCCTCGACCTGAGACAGCTACACAGCAGCCAGCTGTCCTGGGCCTGGGATTCAAGAGAGCACACCCATTCAAAAGGAGTAGCCTCACACCAGGGTACTGCATCTCTAAAGGCCTTTCTTCTCAGAAGGAGGCAGGATTATGAATGGCAGGACAGCTCTGGTCAATGGGAGAATGCTTCCACCATCTTGATTCTCACTGTATCTTTCTCTTTCTTCCTCTGGTGCAAAGACCTTTGAGTGTGACATCCACAGGGCAAGTACCCTCCATTCCAGAGCAGGCATTGGACCACTAAGGTGGGCTGGCTTTAGTCCAATCACCTGAGGACTGTTACCCTTAAAAGAAGGGATCTTCCACCCCTTCAGCAGACTGGCTCTTTTCTTGTCAGATCCTTTAAGGCCGCAGATTTGTTCTGAAGATCTCACTGAACTTCCTTTAGGAAAGTTGCACTCTCCAAAGCCCTCAGCCTGCAGTGAAGAAGTGATCCTCAAGACAGAGCACATTGGGAGTAACCTCTGCTGTGGATCAGGACCACTCAGCACTGGAATCTCCTGAGCCAGCTGAGCAAACCCTGAACGTAACCATCGTATTGTCGAGTCTCCCTGAGTGGGCCTCACAGCCACTGGAGAACCGGACCAGCCGAAGCTTCCTGTTCACTGCACCGAACCGGTCACTCCATGCTCAACGCACCTGGAACAAGTGGTAAGTTGCCGGCACTGGTTGCTGCACTCGTCTACTGCATTGAATATTGCTTGCACCTTGGACCAGCTCGACACTGCATCATGTCCCAGCCACAATTCATCATTTAGTAAGGGACGCGGGGCTAGCTAGTCTTTTGGTTGTAGCCCCTGAGCTTCTATCTGGGGCTACAACCCAAGGACCCAGGGCTATAGCCAGTGGCGTCGCTAGGGGAGGGCCTTGGGGGGTCCGGGCCACCCCTCTGAAATCCTTGGCCCCCCCTACCTAAGGGGAGCAGTGACCATTGTGCTCTGTTTGTGGTGTCATTTGTGACACTAACTAAGGTAAATGTCTGCATATCACATGGCAAATACTCTCCTTTTGTCTGAAAGCTAGCCGTGATCTTGGTATGCATTCTGGCATAGGTATGAACATGAGCACGAGCCACTGCTCAGGTGTTCCTGCCGGGCTTCTGCACTCCTTAGTGCTTGCAGCCCCCTCCCATCAGAATGCAGGGTACAAAACTGCTAGTGAAGGGCCATTAGTCATTGAATGGTTTCATACCTGTATTCTGATGGGAGGGGAGGTGCAGTGGGTGTGGGTAGTTGGTGTGCACAAAAACCTCTCTGCAGGAGTTCGTGTGACGTCACACATTACCTTTCAGAGCCCCCCCCCCACTTTTATCTGTAGCCCCCCTACTTTTGTCTTTGGCCCCCCTCTGTGCCCCTCCTAAATTTGATTCTGGTGACGTCACTGGCTATAGCTCACTCTGTAAACGCCTCTGCCACCCCCCCTACACTTGTGCCTGTAGCCACACACATCCCTGGAAACCAGGTTCCCGCCAAAGCACGTGTGCTATGAAATGTGATGCGCAACCCCTCGGATCAGGTTTGCAATATATAAATGCACCCAAATACAATAAATTAGACGAAACAGAAATCTCATTAAAGGGACGTTCCGTGAACAGGGAAGACTTTCGTGAAGAGGGCGGGGACAGACTTCGGCTTTGGAGGGAGATTTTCTGTGAAATGTTCTTGCTGCGTAACCGGAATTACTTCCACAGCGAGGGACACGCGTGGGCTGTGGAGAGCGGTTCTTATCTGGAACAGGAATAACTTCCCGGAGGCGGGGCTGCGAAAAGTAGGCCTTTCCTCCTGTCACTCCTGGGTTGGCTTTGAAGCCTGCATCCTGTCTCCTCGCGGTGCATGCGCGGGCCACGGCGAGATGGGGTCTCTGCTTTGCATGTGTAGGCAGCCGGCGAGGCTCCTGCTTCGGCTCTCGTCTCCTGCGACCCGTCCCTGGGAGGGAGACGGGTCCCTCTCTGATGGCGCGGCCCTGTTATCATCAGCTTAAGCCGGAGCGTGTGATGTGCTCACAGGCGTGCAGCGGGAGCGGGGGCCGGGAGGTGGCAAGCGATTGCAAACGGAAAGCGGGGGGGGGAGGGGCGAGGGGCGCTGACCCCAGATCCAACACAGCCCGCCGGGGGCGAGCCGCTTTCCAAGAATATCTAGCAGTGGTGGGAGAAAAATCATTTCCACTGCTTGCTGAAAGGCAGCCATGAGGCGATAGCAGAGAGACATTCAGAGGGGGATAAGGGAGGGTAGGCGGGACAGAAAAAAAGACCATGCGGTAATATAGCAAAGAAGGTGGGGAGGGAGTAAAAAGGTGTCATGGGAAAAGAAGCGGCAGTCACGGAATACGAGTGAGGCACGGAGCTGGGCAGCCAGGAGAAGGACGAGAGTGAATGGGATATGGAGATTAATATAATAATAATAATTATTATTACAGTATTTGTTGAGCACGCACCTAGTTTCGGGAAGAAACAGAGCTCATTGCAGATTATGTTATTTGATCATTCTATAGTTCCTACTGCTGCTGTTCTGGCTTTGAAGCACTGTGGGGAGGAAGGCCCTTCGGAAGACCATAGTCTGTGAAAACATGCAAATAAACAGTATTACATTGTATGTGAACTGTAATTAGAATGTGGGTGTCTACACAATTACCAGCAGAGATGACTAGTGTAAAGACATTTTAAAAGCCATGCCAAGCAGTGTGTTCAGACGCTTCGCTCGGTCCCTTAACTTGGGCGGCGGGCAATTACCCACAGGGTGGGTCCAGCCACCTCGGGGCATATCTCCTCAATATCTCCCTAACATCTAGGCCCACACACTGTCCACTCCCCACCTAACATGAGACGGGGCAATCTGTTACCCGCTGTTTCCTCCCCAGGTAGCTTGTAAATCCCTTGCTGAAATAATTACTCCCACCCTGTTGATAGTGCTGTGGTTTCACCGGTGGGTCGCGGGCCAGAGCCCACATTAACGCAGGCTTCGGCACCATTACCAGCCGGTGGAGCCCGTGGATGAGGGTGTTATTGCTATTAGCAGGGGCACCAATAGGCTTCAAATATGAAAAGGAACTTGTGGCAAGACGACAGGTCACAGTGAGAATGGCATCAAGGAAATGTAAGATGGGTATCTGAGCAGAGCCCCGCCTCCATTTCCATGCTAGGAAAGTCAGACCTGGTAGTGTGGACCTCAGAGCCTTTGGGGTTGGTCTAGAGAAGGTGGAAGATAGCCCATTTGGGGGTAGGGAATGGGGAAAGGTGTAGGGCATCAGGCCAAGACCCAGAGTGGGAGTCTCCGGTGGGAAGGCGCCAGCAAACAGGAATGAATCAGGGCTTACAGCATCAGATTCAGCCCACATTCCGGCGCTCCTGATTGGGTTGCGCCTTCTCCACGGGTGCTCAAGGTCGCGTTCTTCTCTTGGATTATTCCCATGTACAGGGAATATTAATGCCCCCTGAAGCTCAGGGGAGTTCCCAAGCCTCCTCTCCTCCTGAGGGCTTGCTTAGAAGTACAACAACAGTGCACAGAGTGGACAGAAACAGCAGGCTGCACCCCAATCTGTGCACAAAGACTTAATTACAACCCCATGACACTCACTCCAAGGGGCAACACGTGTTCTCATGCCCACACATGCTTAAAGGTGATTACAAGCCGAACATGCTGTGGGATGCCAAGGCCCGGGAAGCGTGCTGAATCCCCCGTTTGAGAGTCCCCTTCAAATTAAGCAGCACCCTCTACATATGTGTGCATGTCATGCTGCTCGGATATATATGATCCAAACGTTCACTCTGACTATGCTGGTCACCGGTGGGGCGAGGGCCAACCCCTGCATGTTCTTGCATGAAGAGTGACTGCTATAGACTAACATGGCTGACTATGAACCTATGACAGCTCAGCTGACGTGATCCACAGCTTTCACTGGCTTTGCGAGAAACTGGGAAGGCATTAAGACTACGTTAGTCTCGGGAGAATAGCTCAGGGGCAACGTGCTCGCCTTGGAATCAAGACAAAATAGGGCACCACGGGGTCGATCAACAGGTCTGCGCGTAGAAACCTCTGGGTATTAAACGCGTTATAAATAACCTATCATATCATATCATGCTTGGGGCTACAGGTGCCCTGCTGACAGCAGGAATTCTTCTTCTTTGGAAAGTGCAGCATGCCTGGACTAGTTTACATTCCAATATCCTGGCCTTTAGTCATCAAATCCGTATGCCTCCTCTTAATCGCTTGCAATCACCCACACATGTGTGGTTGTAGCCACCAGTTCTAGCCGAGGTGCCTGGGACTAGACCAGCCACATGTGGGTGCATTGATTTCTACATCTAAACCCCGCGATTTATAAATCCATGTCCCACCTGGGTTTTACAGCAGTACTTATTTCCCTTAGTAACTCGTTGGGAAGCCCAAAGTGCACAACTTTTTATTGTATTAAACTAGAATAGCGTGGTTGAGGCGAAGAGCAGAGCCCATACAGTTCACACAAAAAGAAAATGGCCGCCATGATTTAACAAATTGCACTAGAGGGCACCCATCCATTCATGGCTTGGGTAGAGGCCAAGTGTGTGGGATACCCTAAAGAAAGGGTCCGCAAGTAGTGCAACGTGGCGAGAGGGGGCAGGAGCCTGCAGAAGAACCTCTACTAGTGTCTGGGAGTTGCTCGGGGGGTGGGGTTGCCCAGTGGCCTGGTTGGACGAATGAAAGGGCGCCGGGATTGCCTTTAATTGTGTTCTCCTCTGTCAACACCCAGCTCAGTTTCGATGTAACCGCTATGGGGGCTTTGCTAGGTTTCCCCCTGAAAATCTGCAGGGTTGGGGGCCATTTCGCTGTCTCTTCCATTGTCAAGCCTGATCCGACATTTTACATAGTTGTGCAAGTTCTGCAACCTTCGCGGTTAAAGAAAACTCGTGGTACCAAAACCTCAGGTCTGCCCCCCCCCCCCCGCCAAAAACTAAATTCATGGCGAGGAGGGAAAATTCACACTTTTCAATGTAGCCCAATCATGTTGTGAGCTCTCCCACTCGTCCTGCATAGGCGCTCTGACAGATGCTGCCAGTGACCCTGAAGGGCTTCAGGGGTAGTTGTGTTCACGCAAACAATACATCTACACAGCTTATAGTCGGCAAAATCCCTAAAGGGGCAAATATTAATACCAAGCAGGCATATACATTCCCAAAGAAATACCCCCAAAAAGGTATGTGTTCTGCCTATCATTATACTGATTTGGCTCCTAAGAAGAATCACATAGATATACATGGCCCGATTCATGGAATATTTGCCGGGTTCAAGGTGACTGTGCACTGCTGAAAAGTGACTTTGCACTGCCGACACAAACCCTGATTCATGGAACTGTGGAAATTGTATTTTCGCCTTGCAAAGTCCGGGCAGGTCATTTTGTGCTGCAAAAATGACTATGCACTGACTTTGCCCTGCAAAAATACACTTTGCACAGTTCCATGAATCAGGGTTTGTGTTGGCAGTGCAAAGTCACTTTTCAGCAGTGCAAGGTCACTTTGAACCGTGCAAATATTCCATGAATCGGGCCCATAATAGTGTGATGAGTATGTGTTTCAACACTTGTACATGTATGCCAAGTTTTCATCGTGGCCACTCAGCATCTCTGCATTTTTAAACATGCAGTTTTAATTAGACGCGGTCGTTTTCTCAAACTTTTGTTGTGTGTTTGGGATTGGGGTTGGGAGTGGTGAGTGGCAAGGTGAGGTGGTGGGGTCGGTTGGATGGGGGTTGGCAGCGTATCGCACATAAATATAAAAAAAACAGCAACAGCGAGTGCGGTGAAAACGGCATGTTTAAAATGGAAACATGCAAAGTGGCCGCGATGAAAACACGTCGGACCGTTGTGCAGCACACTTACACACGTGTGGCGCGTGAAACAGAGCAAATCCTCACCGCACTCTCCTCCACTTTCACACCAAGCTAAAAATGCAGCACCGAACAAGGCCTTGCACAATGATTTACTGTTTGTCTGATCCGCAGGAGCCGAAGTAAAGTGATTTGCTTGAAAGAGCCAATCAGGTCACATAAGGAGGTCTGCTTTAACTACAAAAAGAGTAGTTTCAGGACCGTACACACGTGGCACTGGAAGTGATAACAATAAAAAACAAAGACAGTGCAACTCAGATCCCATTCGTTCCTGATCACTTCGAACTCTGTGAACAATGTTTAGTGACAACACTGTTGTGAGAAGGTTCATGATTTATGGCGTGCCAAAACGGTGACCTCAGTCTGATATGCCCCGCAAGGGGGTTCTAGAGATGAGCAGCCCCGAAATGCAAGGATGTACCATCCATTTGCAGACGAGTTCACATTCCGCGCCACTGGAGATGATGCACTTGCACTGGTCACGCGAGGAAGCAAAAACACGCCGGGCAGGCAACTTCACTGGCGCGGAGTAGGATTCCAATTTGGCAACGAGCTTAATACTGCGGATTCTACAATAGGTGGGGTGGGATCACATGTGGGAGGGGCAAGCATGTGAGGTTGTGAAAAGCATTGGAGGGGAATGGCTTTCTTTCCCCCTTTGAGTTTCTAACAATGTGTGCACATCCAGGTGCTCAGACAAGATGGCCGACAGGTAGGTCTGTCCACACCAACGCTTTAGGCCCGCGTAAGCACTTTCCCTTTGCCATTCCCTTTCGGACCGCCGCCCAGTCCTATAAATGTGCCCAGTACACATTGCTTTCCCCTCCATTCGTTTCTGAGGATTTGTGCCACCCACTGAGGTCCTGTCACTTTGACCTTAGTCCTAGTGTTTCCTCCTTTGCCTCATGCATCGTGGCCGAAGACCCGCTGGCACTGCCCTCTGGCTACTGAGGGCTTGGCACAGACTGGTGAGGAGGGGAGCGAAGTCTGGCTTTGTGGCAGGTGATGGATGTGAAGCGATGCAGGGCACAGGGCGGGGCATGGCTGTCCGGCAGCACTTGCCTGGCTGCCAGCGCTCAGGATTTTGCAGCTATTATCTATGAATTGATTTATTTTTGACATTTGTAGAGCGCACTGCAGCCCATAGACATCGAGGCGCTGTTACAGGAAGGTGTATGCAAGCAAGATTATGTCTTGTTATTGTTGGCACCAGGTTGATTGGGGGAGCGTTCAGGCCTTCTGAGGCCCAGATTTGGAGTGCTAGTGGCCCACCCTGTGGGCAAGCTTAGGTCCAGGCGCCTGTGGAACGGTAAACCCTGGTGGTGCCAGGTGGTGCCACAGCAGGATCAGGAGGATTCCCCCGCAAGCTCCTCCATCTTCGGCCCTCCAAGTTGTGGGTGCATTGGCAGAGGCTTGGCTTGTAGGTGCAGAGGAGCTCAGTGATCGCTGCTTTCCTGTGATGGGGGAGTAGATGGGAGACATCAGGGTCACCTGGGGCTGCAGGAGACCGGATGAGTGTTGGGGAACCAGAAGGCCTGCCAGAGATTGGCCCCCTTTGCCTTGGAGCTCTAAGTCATTCTGTGATGGAGTGCAGCTGGGGATCACCGGATGCCAGGTGAGGCATAGCTGGTCGTCCGAGTCCAGGTCGTAGGACTGGGAGTGATGATGGCCTGAGCAGGTTGCTGGGACCTTGGTCAAGAGAGATGGGTCAGCGCAACTCCCAGTGAGGGCACCCACCAGGGGCAGGATCAGGCATGAGGCAGGTGCTGTGGATGTGTTGGCAACGCCAATCTGTGCTCCAATGCAAGTAGACAGAGCAGAGGGCAACAGAAGGAACCAAACTGCTAGTAGGCCCACCAGTGTTGCTGTCAATCGGATACAGTGCCAACCGCTCTCCTTCTGAGCTAAAGGCCTGGCAGTGAATAGCAGGGTGCTTGGGGGAGGCTTTGGGATCCAAGGTGGGGAGAACAAGGTGAACAACTGCGGTGGTGTATTTTCATGGCTTAACCGGTCCTAAATCTATCCTAAATTCCAGAGGTTTCCTGTGACTAGGTGCATATTGAAGATGCTAATGTTGAATAAAAAAAGGTTCACCGTGTGATGTGTTTTCTGAGATTTTCAATATGCAGATATCACTATTCTTGTGTGCTGATGAGTGTGGCGGGCGAGAGGGTTCCCCCCAAGGCTGGAATATAATACACTCTTGAAACATTGTTAAAGTATGCGGATAGCCCAGCTCAGGCTCCTTGGTCTGATCAGCCTACCCACACCCTCACAGCGTGGCACACCCGAATTCCAGAAAGCAAAAGACTGAACTGTATGATGCATGCAGGCATCAGAAGGAACCAACAGCAGAGGCTGTAGGCTCTCTTGATGCGTCTTCGGTAGGAGAGTCTGCAGCGATCCCACACTGTTTCTCTCCAGGTGTTGGTCACCTCGCCCGCCATGGCTCTCACGGTAACACCGCCCTGGTGAGGCATGATTACAACTCTCCTCACAAGAAGTGCATGCCCAACAATAGTGTCACAGGTGTTTTTTTTTTTTGATGTTGCTGCTGGGACTAATCAGTGCTCCTCCCAACCCATTCCGATGACTCCCTCTCTTCTGCCCTCTTCCCTCCCTCGTGGCCAACTACCTGCCCACAGGGACCTAAAAAGGGGCTAACTGAGTAACAACAGTAGGACAAGTCTTTACAGCTCATTAGTGAGCTCGGTGTTGCTGGCAGGCTAGTAAGGGAACATAGGAGTCTCCCACCACATAAGGACACACACATGCCGGAAAACATTTTTGATATACAATGCCTCCTTCTTGTCGCAATACAGTGGCATCAAACATTACCTTGATTGCATCACAATGTAAAATGTATAATGTATTAAATGACTCTACATGCTTTAGGAAATTGACTACTATTACATTATATATACGAACCTACCTGCTGAAGGGAAATGTACCTCCATTATCTACATCTACAACAACCTGTGACTTTAGACCTCAAGTAGAATTTCTTTCAATAAAGCATCAGAAGTACGAATTCTGCATGAAAAGGATTTTTTGGTAACTGCATAGCCAACACATTTTAGGTTCAGTTTTGCATGTGTTCTGCCCGGAATGTAATATACAATTGATCAATTACACAATCACGTAATCACAGAGGCCACAATTGCAATCAGTTGCTTCTGGATAAACAGTCACTTTTCATTTCACTTTGCTTGCTCTGTCTTTTAGCACCGTGTCACCATAACAGCGGGTACACTTCCATGACCTTATTCAGTACTGTTGCCAATAATCACTAATCCAAAAACAGAATCAAACACACAGTAATCTCCGCCTACACATAATTGTTAAAAACATAGTTACACTACAAGTACCATCTCTGCCAAAAAGAAGGTTGTTTTCTTCCACTGTAATGTGAATTCTAACATGTAATGGTCAGACTTTGAAATACCAAATTCCAAGACAACACACAGCTCCAAAGGGCCATCACAATGGCAATTAGGTACTATACAAATGTGACATTTGAGCACCATCACCAGAATCACAACCAGTCTTCTCCCTACTCATCCTCTTGTCAATCTGCTCCAACTATCTCTCTGGGTGACATCATTATATGGCGCTGACAACAAGGTTATCGGATGGCATGGAGTGCATGCAATGGAGTAAAGGAACATCACACATTTACTTCAAAGAATAACCAAATACTCCATACACAATGGGGGTCATTACGACCCTGGCGGTAGGGGATTAACAAGGCCGGTAGAGCTGCCGGCCCCGTTAACCCCCTACCGCCTCATTATGAGGTCCCCTCGTGGGACCCGCTAAGGACGCCTGGTTTTACCAGGCGTCCTTAGCGGGTCCTGCGAGCAGACCAGCATTCTAACAATGGGCCTGTCATTAACGGGCCCGTTGTTAGCATGCTCCCCATTCCCATTGAGCCCTATGGGGGCTCGAATGGGGATGGGTTCCTGGAATGGGGAAATACCGGTCCCTCCAAGGTGGGAATGGCCTGGTATTTCCCCATTCCAGGAACCCGGACCCGGTACCCGGAATGGGGGTAGCCATGCCGCAAACAGCAGCATGTCTACCTCCAGGGTCGTAATGACCTCCAGTGTCTCTGTAAAGATGAAGCGAACTGCCAACCTACACAGATTTGAATAAAGACATAACATGTGACCAGTTGTATGAGTCGCTCCTATGTTAACATCTTTAAAAACAAATTGGGCATGAAAAACATGAATGCTCCTATGACCTGTAACACTATTCACAAATTGGGACATTGGTTTGGACACCCTTGACCTGGTTACTGCTGCCAAATTTGCCCGAAAGTTCCATCATTCCATCATTCCTATAGTCCTTAATGGTGACATGCACCTTGGACTCTGGTATTGTTTCTCACAGAAAGCATTTTTGCCTTAGAAAATGTAAGTTTAGAAAATTAGAATTCCCTGGCTTTCTTTTATTCTTGTTTTCTTCCTCATCATGAACTCCAATAAGACTCCTTTCTTAGCTGTTCACTGCATGGTGGTTTCCCTGCCATTTAGGAATGTTACCTACATTTCATATGTTACCATCTTTCAGTCTTAGATCATTCCTGAAAACCTGTAGTATTTGCATTGCTTTAGAAAATGTAGGTTTGCTTTTTGAATTATGTGATTTAACCCATTCCAACTCTTTCAAGTTATTTTAGTTTCTGTATCTAGTACAACATATTGCAAGCTATTTTCTTCTCTTGTGAAGCTTCTTCACCAACTATAATATTCTTATTTTTACTTTATCAAAAAGAAAAAAGAACTGAGCTTGATTTTCTATTGTGTACTTATCTTCTCAGGGGGGAAAATGAAGTAAATCAAGTGGAACTATTTGCAGTGGTGTGATAACACCATGCCATTTCTTAAACGCTACTATACCAGTTAAGATTAGTCTCTACCGACAGCTGAATGGTTTTAGAAACGATCCTGGTCATCCGTTCAACAGGACCATTGTACCTTGGATGGTACAAGGATGTGAATTTCATTTAAGATTTTAGCTTTGGCAGCAGTCCTTTCTATGGTAGAGATTCTGAATAGAAGGTCATTGCCACACGTATTTCCCTGCTACGATTCATTCATGAATACTTGCCCTAAAAATCCATTCTCCTTCTACCTTATATTCCAGCACCTTACTGAATCTATCCGGATACATTAGAATGGACCTAAAGACCAGTGAGGCTATACCTGGCATAGGTTAATATTAACAAGGTATATGTGGCTGTGCTGCCATATGAACACACGGCTCTCAACCTATATAGGTTCTTAAGAGTAAAGTCCTGCCATATCATGATGTCAACTATGGCATATTAAGGCAATATCCTAGTTAACTTATGGTTGGTAACTAAAATAATATTTTTGTGTGCTTTAGTATGTATTTATTTTATTAATCTAAAACTTATCTGAGAGTTGTTTTTACATCCATGATGTCCCTTCAATTATTAAAATGGGGTCAAAGGTCATGTGAAGACACTTCCCGTGATGAACTCTACATCAACATTCATTTAACCTCATGTTTTGGGTACCAAAAGTTTTATGATGTCACTTCCGCCACCCCAGGGATTTTGGTGAATTGACATCTTAGGCAAGGGAGTGGGAGGGTCACATACAAAATAAACAGATGTGGATAGAGTGCCAAACCATAAGCAGTCATCGGATAAGAAGGAGACTGTTTGCATCGAAATTGAATTAAAATTCCTCGGCATCACTCACAAAGCTATTCAGAAGCTAGGACCTTGCAATTTTGGAAGAGAATAGTGAGGTAGCCAACAAGAAGTCCCAAACGTGGTGCCAAGAGTGCTTCAGGCTCCATATTTTCAGAGGCAACACAGTTCAGGAACTTGTACTTTTTCAAGGAGTTGCACACCTTACACAGGAATCACAGAGTCTCGAGACCTTTCTTTCAGAACTCCTAGCCATAACCCTTCTTGATGAGTTTGATCAGGGGTAGACTTTGATACCCAATAACTGACAAGCAACAACTTCTCTTGTGAGAAAAAGCCATTTCAAGTCACTTCAAACAGCTATGTCATATATTTATTGCACAATTAAATGAATTTCTGCTGCCATAACATATTCACAACACATACAACATTAACATGCCTGTTCCATTCACCCCCTCCTTCGTATGGAGCAGGAGCTCCCCTCCTCACTGCCGAAGCAGGAGCTTCCCTTCATCAAGGTAAGCCCCGGGCTTATTTGTGCCCATTTCTGCCGACTGCACCCGCACCAGCGACATCATCCCTCACGAGCGTGGGATCTGCACGCCGACACCGTGCAAACCATCCCCAGCCGCGAGAAGCGACCGAAGCTGCCTTAAAAGGCAATTCCACATTGCATGCACCTGTGTAATGCATGTCCCGGCCATTCCAAGATGGCGACCTAGTTCCCTGATGGCCTTTACTTTGTTCTGCACCTCCAGCCTGCCTGCCCACTAACCCCCTGATTGGCCTATTTCATCTTTATCCAGCCAATCCGGAGCCGGGAGGCGTGAGCCGGCATCCAGAATGAAGGCAAGCAGGAACAAAGGCAACTTCCTGTCTTTGCCTGTCCTTGCCTGATCTTGCCTCTTGCACAAACCCCTGCACAACCGGACCTGATGCCAAGTCAAAAAACTAAGGTAAAGTCTACCTACGCCCTACACTTTGCATCATCACACAGCTACTCGCAGTGACCATATCTCCCAGCTACTTCTCAAGAGCACAAACTATCCGTTAATATTTCCCAATACATGCCACTTTACTTCTGACTACCAGACGGTATACCATTGATTATTAATGTAATGTCTGTCAACATGAGCCTGCCTTTGGTAATTGCTGCTCACATTGAACCCATTAATTGGCCCTAAGCCATCTATGTCATGCGATCTGACACTGCGCCCAACTGAGGGTTTTTTTTGGGCCATGTTATACTGCTATTGTTGTTGTACCTAGTCTGTTACCTGCATCTAGCCTGCCTGTCTTTGATCACCTCAAACTGCTATTGAATTCGTACCTAGCCTGATACTTGCATCTAGCCTGCCTGTCTTTGGCCACTTCAAACTGCTATTGAATTTGCACCTAGCCTGATGCCTGCATCTAGCCTGCCTGTCTTTGGCCACTTCAAACTGCTTTTGAATTCGTACCTAGCCTGATGCCTGCATCTAGCCTGCCTGTCTTTGGCCACTTCAAACTGCTATTGAATTTGTACCTAGCCTGATGCCTGCATCTAGCCTGCCTGTCTTTGGCCACTTCAAACTGCTATTGAATTTGTACCTAGCCTGATGCCTGCATCTAGCCTGCCTGTCTTTGGCCACTTCAAACTGCTATTGAATTCGTACCTAGCCTGATGCCTGCATCTAGCCTGCCTGTCTTTGGCCACTTCAAAGTGCTATTGAATTTGTACCTAGCCTGATACATGTATCTAGCCTGCCTGTCTTTTGGCCACTTCAAACTGCTATTGAACCTGTACCTAGCCTGATGCCTGCATCTAGCCTGCCTTTCTTTGATCACCTCAAACTGCTATTGAATTCATACCTAGCCTGATACTTGCATCTAGCCTGCCTGTCTTTGGCCACCTCAAACTGCTATTTAATTCGTACCTAGCCTGATGCCTGCATCTAGCCTGCCTGTCTTTGGCCACTTCAAACTGCTATTGGATTCGTACCTAGCCTGATGCCTGCATCTAGCCTGCCTGTCTTTGGCCACTTCAAACTGCTATTGAACCTGTACCTAGCCTGATGCCTGCATCTAGCCTGCCTGTCTTTGGCCACTTTAAACTGCTATTGAATTTGTACCTAGCCTGATGCCTGCATCTAGCCTGCCTGTCTTTGGCTACTTCAAACTGCTATTGAATTTGTACCTAGCCTGATACTTGCATCTAGCCTGCCTGTCTTTGGCCACTTCAAACTGCTATTGAATTTGTACCTAGCCTGATACCTGCATCTAGCCTACAGAGTCTTAGCCACTCTCTAACCATCACTGAACCCAACTGGCCTCTACTCAGCCACCTAGCATGTACACCTTGAGTCCTGCCTACAGGCCACCCTGGCTGCCCTTGTATATCGCCTTCTTCACCACACTAGGAGTACAATCACTTACTCTGAGCACCAAAGCTAACATTCCTAGGCCCTGCGCCACGTCATATTCCACCCCTCTTACCCACCCTTTCATGCTCAACATACAACAACCCAATACTGGACCTAAAATGACCCTTTATCCAGAGAACACCACCTTACATAGGTCATGCAATATTGCAGACAGAAACCTGAGACTACGTGCTCGCCTGTCCAAACTACATGAGCCACCAGCCAAGAAAGTCGAACTACTTAAACTTCTAAACAAAACACAGTTACCCTTGAAGGGTATTGCAGAACCCACCAAGAAACAGTCCAAGCCCAACAGACCTAGAATACACAACACCAAACGGACAACCAAAGGTAGCCACAACACCGACCATAATCCTTATCTCAAAGGTGCGCTTATAAACACCAGGTCGCTAGTCCCACACGCTACAGAGATATCAGATATCATGCTTACAGACAACCTAGACTTCCTGCCCATCTCAGAATCCTGGCTACATGATGCGGCAGGCCCTGCCCTATCACTAGCAGTCCCAGATAACTATACAATTCTGCGAGCGGACAGACTCACCTCCCGATGTGGAGGTCTAGCAATCATAGCTAAAACTAGCCTGGACATGAGGATCATCACCACTACCACTATACCATCCTGTGAATGCCTCTCGGTCAAAATAGCCATCGCCAACTCCCAAACCCTAAACATCATCCTCATCTATAGACCCCCAGGTCCCATCGGAACATTTGCCGAGGACATCTCAACAGCCCTGTCCAATAACCTAAAAAATACATCCCAAACAATAGTGCTAGGCGACTTTAATCTAGGTTACAATGACAACAAGGATACCCAATCTACAGCAAATTGCTCTGACCTTGAAAGAGCTAGGATTCTCCCAAAAATTGGAATTACCTACCCATAACAAAGGTTGTATCCTTGATTGGATAGCAGAACATAATTGCGAAGTAAATATTACGGACTCTATACCACAGATCTGGACTGACCACCACCTGATATTATTCACAGTGACAACTAGCCGGGCTACTGCCCTGTCCTCACCTGCCCCACCCCTGCCCACGAGAAACAAAAAACTAATGACAGCGGAAAATCTGATGCCTGTTATAACACCTAAATTGAATTCACTACCAGACGGTATGGACCCAAATCTGTTAGTTGAACATTACAATGTAGCCATGACCTCAGCCCTTGATCACATAGCCTCGCTCAAGCTTAGAAATGGCAAACCTAAAAAACACCTCAATTCATGGTTCACTCCCCATTTAAAAAATCTCAGGCTGGCTAAAAGAAAACTTGAAACTATATGGAGACTCTCCCCATCAGTGAATAACAAGCTCAACCTCTCCAAAGCCTCCTCCCAATACAAGAAAGAAATACTATTAGCTAAACAAGAAACCTACAATACTAGAATATCTAATTCAAAATCCAGTGTCAAAGAACTGTTTAGCATTCTGAAAGAACTGGAAACGTCCGTTGTACCCCAAGAAAACGGCACTAAGGATAAAAAATGGTGCTCGAGCATACAGCATGCTCTAACAAATAAAGTAGCAAATCTACAAACCAAAATTGCCATCAAGAAGGCATCGCTAACGCCCCACATCCCTCAGAGCGCAGCGCCACCTCCACAGCCTAATATTGAAGCCCGATTCTGCTTTTCTAAGGTATCGACCATAGAGGTAGAAAAGGTCATCCTGGGACTTAAACCGTCCAACTGCAAAGGCGACTAATGCCCAGCACAACTCATCAAGGATGCTGCAAGAGAATTAGCACCATTTATAACTAAACTAATCAACTCATCCTTTACCTCAGGCTCAGTCCCAAACAACTTAAAAGAATCTTGGGTACTGCCATTACTAAAGAAACAAACCCTTGACCCTGCCATTCCGACCAATTTCAGGCCCATCACGACTGTGCCCTTTCTTCTAAAAATTCTAGATAAAGTGGCTTACATGCAAATACAAATCTTCCTAGAGTCTAACCACTTACTTGGTACCCGTCAATCAGGATTCCGCCCACAACATGGGACCGAGACAGCGCTAATAGACCTTAAGGCCCAAATAGACAAATGCAGAGATAATGGCCAAGTTGCCCTACTTCTCCTTCTGGACCTATCAGCAGCATTCGACTTAGTGGACCACACAGTCCTCTGTAGTCACCTGGACTCTGCAGCCCACTTCTCTAAAGAAGCCATAATCTGGATTAAGTCATTCCTAAGTAACCGGACCATGAGAGTCTTCGCTCCATCAGCCTCAGCAGATCCTATTCCCATAACTTGCGGTGTACCACAAGGGTCTTGTGTGTCACCCACCCTCTACAATGTCTTCACGAAGCCCCTCTTCGATGAAATGGATCATCTGGGTATCGCCTACACCAACTACGCAGACGATACCCAGATCCTCCTCCCACTCTCGGGAGACTACGCCAAGGACCTGGCCCTAGTGAACAGAATATATAGCATCGTTCAGGCATGGTTGGCCACACACGGCTTATGCCTGAACGATGATAAAACCGAGCTTATCATCCTAGGCACCACCTCCTACATATCCAAACTTAGCCCCGATTATGACAACTTCATTATCGACGGGAACAACATAAAAGTAGCTAACGAAGTGAAAACCCTTGGATTCTACCTAGACGCCACCATGAACTTTACCAAACAAGTTAACTCCTTAGCTTCTGCCACTGCATACACATGCAAACGTATCAGAGCGAGCAAACAATTCCTCTCCACAGATAGTTGCATTACACTTGCCAGAGCCTTGATACTTTCCAAATTAGACTATTGTAATGGACTCTACATTGGGGCAAATAAACAGACCATCCACAACATTCAAGTCCTTCAGAATAATGCCTTGAGAGCAGCACTCAAAATGAATAGAAACAAGCATATATCCTCTATAAGAAGAGAATACAAATGTCTCTCCACCGCAGACAAAATTCATCTCAAAATCGCCTCCCTCACCCACAAATGCCTTAACAACAAAGCTCCACCCTACCTCATGGACAGATTACGCAAAAGAACCTCTTCCAGACGTACTAGATCAGCCAACGCCAATTGCCTCCAAGTTCCGCGCTTCAAACTTTCCACCATAGGAGGAAATAGCTTCCTGGTTAAGGCTGCGCAGTTATGGAACTCCCTCCCTCATGACATCAGAGAACCCCAGCCCTTCGCAAACTTTAGACTGAACCTTACTAGGTGGTTAAGAGCCAAGGACAGCCAACTAAGTTAACTCGCGTGACCCTATATGCCACACTGTACATAACTGTATATAATTCATATTTCGCGACCTTGACTACGCAGGAGATTGCTCCCCGCTCCCCTGTTCCTTGATCGCTCCTTGTACATAATTGCTTACTGTAACACTGTCGATGCCTATACTATCTGCTTATTTCATGTACGTGCAACTAGCTGAGCATATCTGTAACAAAGCTCAGCATATTTCTGCACCCTCGTATTATTCTTATGTAACTGTAACCAAGTTGAGCATATCCTTGTTTGTTTGCGCCCTGATGCTCCAGGGCATGGCGCGCCATACAAATAATAAACTAAACTAAACTAAACTAAACATTCTTAGTAAACATTCCAATTTTCAAAGAATGTACATATTTTGACATATCCCAGATGCTGCGTTGATTGCTGGTGTTCTACGTGAAGGTTTCCCATCCAGTTAAAAGAAGGGCTTAGTTACCAGTAGGGCCGCTTCTTGGTCTCGTAGTGGAAACATGGCAGAAACATGGAATGGCTCAGTCAACCCATGAATTGCTTCCACCCAGCGAGCTCCAAAGGCAATCCACTGCCTTACTCTTCAAAACGCATGCACACATATTGTTCGGTGCTACTGCAGCCTAATTTTCCTTTGCTGCTTCTCCATACACTTTGAGATAAGTACTGGTATAGGACGTCCCTCCCAAACCTTCCTACAGTTGAAGATTTTGAAAGCCAATGGAAAGGAACAGTGAGTCTGGAAGTTGGCCAAAGGTGGTAATAGTTAAGCTAATTCCTGCCTGATTTTACAGACCTGTTAATCTACTGTCAAAGGAATGCTGTACGTGAGCACCTGGTTTACCATTTGGTAGCACGGCTGAAAACTCAGGCTGTTCTGAGTAGCAGATGGATGGGCTGATTCAGGTTACAGCACAGCAAAAGATTCACACTCAACAAATAAAAAGGATCTTAAGTGTTGATTATAAAAAAATACATGTGACCATGTAGTCACAGGAAATACATCACACAATTTAATTTAGCAAACAAAAAATTAAAAGACATACAAATTTAAAAACTCACACAAACCCTTGAGAGAGACCCCAGGGTTCAATACGGGTGGGTACCCCTGTTATAAGTATCACTAGCAACACACAATCCACATGTAAATAGAAAACTAACAAATTAGTAATCCAATCTTTTAATTATTATTCAAATAGTACAGTTGAATATATGTAACAAAACACAAATTCAACAAACCTGTCTATTAACAATAAAACAAACACACTTGTGAAAACTAGTAAAAAATATGATGGATGTCTATTACATCTACATCCAGAACAAGACCACCTTGGTGCCGCAGTGCACTCAAAAATTCCTCTTTCACCACTAAGAGTCTTGCAACTGATGTATACACTGATAATACAAGAAAATAGTATACTATTTCATTTAAGCCTGCCCAACATGTTTCGTTCCAACAGGGCTAGATGATCTATCACAGGAACTTCTTCAGGGGCTTGTGTATACCTATATTCTACAACAGGGTTTTATTTAAAACAAACTTTACGTCATTCAAATACAATGCAATCTATGTATGATATTAGCATGTAGTTCAAGGGAAACTACATTACCTTCTGAACAATACAACGATTATAACTTCAGTGTATTCTTTGACGACAATAACTTCTTAATTTCTCAGACCGTTCATCCAAAGTTTTAGTTATTCATCAAACTGCTGTGAGGATCTTGAAACAGTGAGTTGAAAGAGACGTATTTCTTCACAACTTTTTTCAAAATGTCAACTGCAGCTAGTTCTTCAGAAAGTTGCCATTTATCGAATACTTCACACCAAAAGTGTTTCAGTCATATTCTCGCTCTTGAAATGTTATTTTAAAAGCGAGAATACGAGTAACACTTTTGGTGTGAAGTATTCGATAAATGGCGATGTATTCAATAAAGTGTTTCTGTGGTATTCTCGCTCTTGAAACATTATTCTGGTCTCGGGAGGCTCGCTCCAGGGCAACAAGCTCGCCTTGAAAACAAGATGATGCAGAGTGGCACAGGTTCGATCCCCGCGTCTGCGCTTAGAAACCTCTGGGTATTAAGCGAGTAATAAATAACCAATTGCAATTATTTATTACTCCATAGACTTGGGGTTTCACAGTGAAAGCAAGCAGAAAAGGCAGTTGATAGATACATTTTCTGGGAGCCTTTGCCGGACATTGTGGTTAGTCAGCGACATGTTAATGATCCAAAACAATGTTGACCAAAAGAAAGACATGCATTGCAGCTACTCAATCACAGGCAGAGCTGTTTGGCTTCCAGGCACTATGTGCACCACTCTTTAGCCACTAGTTAATGTCTAGATGGGAGGCTATACTTTCCACATGGACAGCTTCAATTGTGAGTCGGTCACACTTTAGGCAACAGCCAGGCTGAGAGATGGTCCCCTCAGTCACTACAAAGGGATCCCAAGATCCCAAACAAAGCATAAGCGGGGTTGTCGTGGCAATAGGCCTCTGCACAGAGGACACGTCTTGAAGGCACTCCAGACAGAAGGCACTTAAAGTGGGGTGTCAGCAGACACACTCATTGTCCAAGCTAGTTCCAAGTCGGCTTCAGAGGCCAGCAGGCTTCTTAAGTCATGATGGTGTTGGTCAGTATGAGTGGCTGGATGTGTATTCCCAGTGAGTATTTAGTCAGCATTGTCTCTTACTTATTTAACGTCTAAAAGAATATACATGCCCCCACGTAAGGATGCTGGCCTTATAGCACTGGATGAAATGGATCTCAATAAGTCCTTCTTAACAAGAGGCACAGGTGATCCAACCCATTCCTACTTCAAGAGTTGACTTTTTATAGAGGGGAGGTGAGTCTCTCACAGGCAAACGAGCCAATCACCCGTTGCCCTAGACAGGAATGTCTATGTCTGAATAGGTCCTACCAAGTGATTTTCCGGGGGAGAACATCCAAACAATCATGATGTAAACGTTGTTCATCATTTCCCAAATGGAAATGTCGTCCTTACTTTGGTGCAGCTAGATTTCCTGTGCCATCACCACCACCAGCCACTGAAGCACTTTTGCTCTCTTAGTACCACTTTTTGCTTATTGTATCATACAGCTAAATAAATCACTTTGAATAGATTACAGTGAGGCCATTTCACATCAGCAGGACAACGTGCCAGCGAAATGAACCACAGTGCAGAAATAGCAGCTAAGAAGACTTTGTAACACTGTATCCACGATGCCAATGGGCTTCAACTCAACGAAATACAGTATTCTGGCTGACATTAAGGAAACGGACTCCTGTGACACCATCATTAGCAAATACGACCATCGGATGCTAAGTTTGATAAACCAAAAAGCATCTAATCGCGGAAAAACAGTCAGGCCTAACTCCAACCATCAGAAATGGTACACACCAGAACTGACTAACCTTAAAAAGGAAAAAAAACGTAGAGAAGCACAATAGCAAATAAATCCTACAGACGACAATAAGATCAGTTGGAAATCATTAGAAAAATCATATAAGAACAGCATTAACGAAGCCAAAAGGAATTACTTCAATAGTCAAATTGAAGCATCCTCGAGTTCAGCCAGCAAACTCTTCGACATATTGAAATCTATTGACAAGCCTCAGGCTCTGGTCCCCAATTTCAATCCCTCCCAACTAGAATGTGAAAACACTCAGATAGCTTTCGCTAATAAAATCACCAAAGCTAGAGAATGAATTGCATCTGCTCTTGAGAACAAGTCCCAACCCAACACCTCAGTCGAACTGACGACTGACAAGGGGAAAGAGAAATTTCAATTTCAACAAATCTTTGTCGATACCATGAAGAAAACACTGGCATCCATGAAACCATCATCCTCCGTGGAAAACAAGCTTCCCCCTAAAATAATACTTGAACACCCTGACATATTCGCTCCTTTATTTACTAAAATTGTAAATACATCTTTCCGAGACAAAACAGTGCCGGAAAATATTTAAAAAGTCACAATTACCCCACTTGTAAAAGACACATTTTCAACAGAACATAACATCTCATGTAGAGTTTCACAAGGATCTAGCCTGTCACCACTACTCTTTAATACATACGCCTCCTGTGTGAATTACTAGAACAACTCCAAGTGTTTTTCACTAACTACGCTGGCAAGCTAGCCATGGAATTGAGCGGTGACTATGTTAAGGACAGTATTACACTGAACACCCTCTATGAGAATATTGAAGAGTGGAGAACAACAATTGGATGTGCCTTAACAGCAATGAGACCAAGTTAATGGTATTTGGATCCACCCAGGCGCGTGCCAAACTGTCATACGACTACAAGGTATTTCAAATCAAGTAATCTTGCATTGAAGTAGTTGGTAAGGTTAAAACACTTGGTATGACTCTGGAAGCATCACTCAACGCAGATGCTCAAGCTATGTATGTCAGCAAAAATTGCAATTACTACATTAGACTCCTTAAAGCAATTAGACCCCTACTCAATGAAAAGAATTGTGCCACTATTGCCAGAGCCACCATTCTATCGCGTTTGGACTATGGCAAAGCACTCCTTGCTGGTGCCAGCAAGCAAAGCTTACACAAGTACCAACTGATTCAAAATCAGGCGATAAGAGTTATCAAACAAAAATCAAGGAAAGATCACGTTAGCAAAGCCAGACGCGACCTATACTGGTTGAAAATGGAAGACCGAGTACAATTCAAGTCCCTGTGCCTAACCCAGAAATGTCTTTATGGAGAAGCACCCGCCTACCTAAAAACCAAACTCACATCCTACAACCCAAACAGAACATTAAGATCTGAAGCCAAGAGCTTGATAACATCTTTAAAATTTAAAAAAGAACTCAGTCTAGGAAGAGCCTCCTCACCCGTGCGGCAGCCTTCTTTAACAAACTGCTGACATGTCTCAGACTGGAAACAAACCTCTACTCCTTTCGCAAGAAACTTAAAACCATGCTCTTTAAATAATTCCATCTAGGATTCCTTGACCACTGCTTGCTTAATCTCTCTATTTTCTGACCTGTACCGTCTCCTGTCTTGTCTTTTACCGTTTGTCCTTGTCTTCACGTATGCGCCCCGATGCTTGAGAGCAGTCTGCGCAATATAAATAAACAAATAAATAAATAAAAATAAATAAATCATCCCTAGTTTAGATTCAACAAAAGACATGTCTGCAGTCTTGGGCTTGTTTTCCTCAGGACTTGTTCTTTATCCTAGGATTGGCTTCTTTGTCTTAGCTTATTTCAAGGGTAATCCTCCTTTAACTATGCAAGACTATCCGGTCAATATCGGGCCTTCAGAATTGAGATGGAGAACCTTACAAAACACAGGTGTATTACCCAGCATTAGTACCCGGCACTCCGTGTCCACGGGAAACACTGAACGTGGATTGGCTCGTTTCTGAGCCATACTGCAGTGTAATCCCGCGGACGCACGAATGTCGTTCGCATGCCGGGTACACTCTTTTTTCAAGGCAACCTTGGAAAGGGAGAAGGGACCACACATAGCCCCTTCTCCCTTTTCTAAGGTGGCCTTTTTTATTTTTATTTTTGTCCCATTTATTAGTACGGAGCAACTTTGCCCAAAATGGCGCGCTGTTGCTCCGTACTAATGAAGCAGTATGTGCGGTCTAGTGTTCCTAGAACCAGCGCGTACTGCAACAAAACCTTTTCAAATGGCAAAGACATGCCGCTTGAAAAGGTTTCGTAAGCCATTTGTGTTCTGGGCTGCAATCTCGGGAAAACCAGTATCCCGAGCCTGCAGGCCCCGGAATACTAATGGCAATAAGTCCCTCGAGGGTGGGCCAATATTGGCCACTGTAATGCCCCCGGGGCCTTAGTTAAGACCTGAGCGTGCAACTATCGGCCCAGGGGGCATTACCTGGGGCATTATTGGCCCACCGCCTTGGGGCTTATTGCCACAATACTATGTAGCGCATCCACCTGCGTCCATATATGTCGCTGCCAGGTATTTGTGCATGTCACCCCAGAGGGTGTCCTCGCGATGTCGAGATGGATAGGAATAGGGGTGAAATGCTCACGATAGCCCCAGCCTGCTAGCAATATCAATGGTTGCCAAATTTCACGTTTCCCCAAACCCTCTGCTGAGAAAGGCTTACGAAGTCCTCAGTGAGTTTAACAAGGCCTGGTAAGACCCCTCCAACAGTTCGGATATCAATTCTGTGCTGGCCAAAGGGTCTTCTCTTGGCACTTGGGCACGGGGGGGGGTGGGGAGGGTGGGGATCAGGGTTCCACACAGTCACACTAACTTCAAAGCAACAGAGCGTGCAGCTGTCTCAATGCAGGAGTATGTCGATTATTTCGATTCCTACCACTGTCCAGTTATTGAGGTAACTGCAAGATAAGAAGCCCTCATTAAACCTTAATTTTAAGGTTAGTTAAAACATTGAGACTCCACCACCCCCACCATTAACAGATGTGCCAAGTAACTGGCAATGCAGGGAAGCATGCTGATGGTTCATGGGCCGGGAGGATAGCCCAGAGGTCATGCGTTTGTCTTGGAAGAAGCAAAACAAGGAAAGCAGCACAGGTTCGAATCCCGTTTCCAGACCTAGAGACTGGTCTCCCTATTAGAGATTAATGAATTCCTGCCTGCTACCATCTAAGCCAAAGCGTGCATGCCATCTGACAACAGAAACCATCAGAAAGGACATGTCAGCCATAGCATTGCAACATCTTCGCTTCTAAATGAAGGCGTCTCAAACGCAGCATTGGTTTGGCTCAAAAAGTGTAAAACACTTTTTCCAAGGTAGTCAATCCACCCATTAATCTACCTTGAATGCTCCCTGATAACAGTCCTTCTGCCGCCAAAATAACAGCTTTTAGTAACGCTAATGGAAGCAAGTGCCCAAGGCCTGTCATAGAGTTCTATGCTATCAATGATAGACCGGAATCAAGCTGACTGCTGAATCACAGTTCAAACGATCAGAAGGGCCCAATTCATGGAATCTTTTGCACGGTTTAAAGTGACTTTGCACTGCTGAAAAGTGACTGTGCACCCCTGACACAGAATCTATTTACACAGCGCTTTGGTCAAAGCGCTGCACATAGAACATTTACATAGAATTATCAATTCATTTAAAAGGTAAAAATGCCTTGTCATTTCGCTTAAACACTGTGAGAATTAGGTATAAAATGAAGTCAATGTGCCCAGTATGGCTGGTTGGAGGCTGCCCTGCTGTCATTCTGTGTTTTTGGGGGGATCTGCACATGTGGTGATGTGGAAAGTGCATTTAAGAGGATTCCCAAATTCAGGAACAACCAAATGCTGGGAGTCCCGAGGCAACTCACTGTCAAAGAGTTCCCACTTTGCATGCTGTGTGAAAGCATTGCACACACACCAAAGGCATGGGCAGCCATTTACCATTCAGCATACAGACCACGCCACTGGGCATCCAATCAACAGCCAGCCCGCAATGCAACAACTGCCCACCAATCCGGTTCATAGAACTCAAGCACGAATGGAATCCCAACATCATGTCACAGCCTAGTCAGAGGTTCCAGGACCTCTAACAACACTAGAAGACAATTAATATTAACAGTAATATCATGTTTTCATATAGTGCTTCATCCGGAAAGTTCCCACTTCTAAGCACCTCTAACCACTGTGATAACAGGTGCTATTTTTACCTAATTTAATGCTGCTCAATTTATCAGTTTTGGACAGTGGTGGGAATGTAAAAAATGTAAAGGGAGATCCCACAAGGGCCAGGGTGGGGGTGGAGTTTGGAGGACAGGGTGGAGTTGGCATTTGAAGTCAGCTGAAAGGAAATGTTCAAAATAAGATCTAAAATGGGGCCATGTCTTGCATGCTGCGTCTTTCCAACTCCACACTGTACATACATTCCACTTGAAATCGCTTCTATGGCAGCGGTGCGCCCAAAATACTGTTGGTAATGCAGTGATTTTTGGTACATTAAGGGATCCATAGACACGCTCTACAGTAGAAGGTTATCAGGGTAGCTCAGCAGGTTCAGAGACCGTTGCTGAGATGTTATATAGTAAAAACTGCTTGTTAATCATATCACGTTTTGCAATTTCTTATAAAAAAACAAGTGGGACATACACGTTGGATCTGAAAACGCACTTCAGTGGGACTGTGGAGTTTGTATGTGTGACATCATCAGGGAGGTCGCGTTTTCACATGATAGGGCAGGAGTGCACGTGAATGGCCTTTTTGCTGGTATAGTTTAGGTTGGGCTCATTCAATATTTGGCATATCTCTTGAGGGACCACTCGGTTCCACACTTTGGCTCAAGGCTTAGCTACACCTCTGCCACAGTATCTTGTGAAGCTCCCATGTTGAGCTAGAAGCCCACTTGCCAGAGGCCTGGCTGACTTGCCCTTGAGATGATTTCCAGCCTGTTGTGCCAGCTGCCAGATCTGCCATGAAAGGCTGCCTTGCCTTGGAGAAGCCCTGCGTAGCACCCAGGAAGGCCCACGCATGGGTCTGCTCTTCTGAACACTGTCCAACCTAAATCCTGCCCCTCTAGGTAACTGCGCATGGACATGTCATAGTGTTCCTCAGCCGAGCATTTATACTGGGGTACTCACTGTAGCGCATCCCGACAGGAGTAGGAACTTGCATGCCCTACACTCAGAAGCAGCCACCTGAGCCCTCATGTCAGTGTGGGGCGCAGAACTATATGTGAATATCCCCCATCCATTGATCAGATTCTGGATCGGTTCTAATAGCTACAATTTCTGCTTATACAGAAGATGCAGAATATCTGGCCGCGCAGAGCGAAATGTTTCAGAGATATTCCAACAACTGATGTAATATGTGATCAGCATTACCCGATATCTGAAGCAGTCGGTCTAAATGATCCCATACATTCCACCTGCATGGGTGTGCTAATTTGTTTACAGAGCTGTTTCTTTGAAAGTACATGTTCACTGTTTAATGTCTGTCTTACTTTGACAGCACGCTACCCCACCAAAACACTGGCCGGCAAAACCTGTCCTTGACGTTCTTCCATCACTACCAACGGTGATCCAACGAAGATGTGGCATCGCGTGTGAAAGGAGGTGGTGTATAGTGTAAATGAGTGCTGATGCAAGCGAGTGATGTGGCTGCATGACTCTGGGCCTCATCACGCGTTGGGCGTTATCCTGGCTGTACTACCGCCCAACTGTGATATTGTCAGCGCCCACCGGTCCAGCGGTATTACCACCGGATCACGAGTTGGGCGTTAACTGTAAATCGGCATTGCCCATTGGGGCCATTGGACCCAAAGGGGAATGTTCAGTGCTAACACTGCGTGCTTCTACAGGGCACTGCATGGGATTTCCACCTCCAGAAAAAAGCTGGAGGTAAAACAGTCCATTTATCGCCCAACTCGTGATGAGGCCACCTGTGTGGAATGATGAGAGACTCTGAGGCAGCAACAGGTCACCCACCGCCTGAAATAGCTGAGTTACATGAAGTGTTGAGGCAGGTGCAGTGAACAGGGAAGGCTTCACTCATACAGGAGAACATACAGATGATCTGGATCATTCGGTGGCGTGACTATTGCAGAGCAGAAAGGAGATCCTTCCACCCCTGAGCAGCCAAGGCAATCCCGCTTGGCCTAAGGTCACCCCCAAACCGATTTGGTTTCAGGCGAGCAAAAACCAACCCCTAAAACCACAGCTGATAAAACCACAAAGCTATCTGACATGCACTAGTAAGGGAGCCTCACGCGCCTGATGCTCGTGTCACTATTGCCTGATAAACCTTCTGTGCCAGAGCATAGCTCCTTGAGCAGGGTATGGATGAATCGGGCATTGCATGAATGCCCAAAAAGATTGTCAACCAAAACAAAGTGCTGAAAGGCAATGCCACGAAAGAATATTAATAATTGGGCGCAGACATTTTTCTGCAACAATAATACATACAAGTACAGCAGGGACCCGCACTGTGAAGTTACAACTGTTCAGTTCATAAATGGAGGTGTGTGTTTTTCTCTGCTGCAACCAGACGTTGACACTGAAAATAGAGCTGGTATTGGGCATGTTGTGGGACCACGAAGCTGGCAGTGGTTGAATGCAGTTCATGAGTAAAATAAAAAAAATGGGTAACCCGTTAAAGCACTGGTCACGTGCATCTTTTTTAAATTATTTCAATGGGATCATTGGCAGCCCTTCCATGGGCAGCAATAGAGCGGGAAGAACCAGAAGGAAGTGCTACTGGATAGGGCTGCGCCGCACCTGCCACCTCTTTGCGGGCTAATGAGCCAGTGCACCCATGGCTGCCCTACCTGCAGTAGTCGCATCAGAGGTCAGGAGGCCAACAGACCTATAGCACACCTTCGTAGCCTTAGCTCGTAGCCGATAGTGATCTTCCCCAAACACACTGACCTGCTGGCCCAGCTACTGAATGCATGATCCAGGAGGGATGAGAAGGCGGTACCAGTTCACAAAGTTTGTGAGAACTTTCGGGCACCTGGCCATCGTCTGTTAGGGAATGGAAGGGCCAGACATGTGCATAGTGATTACCAGGAGAGGTGGCTGAGAAGATTACCAAGGAGCGTCAACCTTTCAATCCTTCTAAAATACCGCGCCAAGCAAATATCAGGATGTCCACCGTGGGAGATGTCCCTAAATGGTACCCAGGGCAGTTCAGGCTTGCACAATGTCTCTAGAGAATTTCCATGTGTCCGTTCATACGCAGCATTTGCTTGGGTGAAAGCATGTCAATGAGCTCCTCGATGGACCAGTGTACCTATTTTGCGATATTCGGCACCATCCTTCAGTCGGCAGTGAACAAACTTGAGACTAAGCGAGACAAATGCAATATCTGGGCGACTTTGATCTGAAAATACATGCTTGAGGGCTTAAGAGCCATTGCTGCTCTGCTGTCACGGGCCTTCAAACTTGGCGTACAGCTATACCAGCGATGTAAACCATCCCAGAACCAAAATGGTCTTGAGTTGAGCTTGACCCAGTGGAAGATGTCTCTGGGTGACAATATTGACACGGTTCTAGCCAAAGAAAAGCAACACTGATCTGTATCCCAGAATTGTTAGGACACAGAACATTTTTGGCACAGATCATCTCAACAAAGGTTTTATCTGCCAAGTGTTTGGGGTCCTCCACTGCAGGGACTGGTGGGAGATAGCTATCCATCAGCGAAGTGTTATTTTCTATGTGGGGAACAGATGCAGGCTAGGAAGGAAACGCAGGTTACCTTCAGATTTTCGAAGGGAAGAAAGTATCTTAAATATTTGCTTCAGACAAGGGGGATACCCTGAGTGGACGCTGGCCAACACTACGAGTGGACTGGATAACATGACTGGAAGAGATGCATAACTAATTGAGGAGAGGAAGACAGGGACCAATCAGATTAATCAGGAAGAGGATACAATGGGGATACTAAACTAGGCAATAACGATGCAGGGCGCACAAGGAAGCCATTCATGAGATACTAGCACATAATGAGGATGGATGAAGCTCTCCAGGATCAAACTGTGATTTAGAAGTACCTCTACACCAAAAGATACATTTGCATTGCACTATTTTAAAAAGAATTGGAAACATAGCAGGTGAAACAGATGCAGTCATGTACAGAGAGAGGAACATGGAATGTAGACATAGAATTATTTGGTTTGAGGCTGTTCTTCCTGATTATCATCCTGGCTTTCCCTTGGAGAAGTGTCTTCTCTCTGGTGCCTCTTCTGGCATTTGCGTCAATGTCCTGATCCCAATCTGTCTCGGTTGGGTTTGTGTTTACCCCTGAAATGAACAGCCACGAGGCACTGATCATCCACATTCCCTATGCACATCAAATGGAAGATGGATGAGGATTAATTTCTGCATCCTCAATTTCAATATTCTAAGAGTTGAACTATGGCACGTACCGCCACATGGACAGGTTAACTGCTGGGTGCATGGCACACATTGATGCATAGGTTCATTTCTGTCCACATGTATTATTTCACCCGTTCCATTCTGACAAATGGAGCAGTTTCTGCAAGCCTCGAAACTCTTCGAAAAAGATCACATAACCATGTACTTCTATGACCTAATATCTTGAGACAGCCTCACTTGGGCTGCTGATTTGGAAAATGCATTGCCTGTATCAATACTTTTCTGCTCCCTTGCCAGGCACCAGTTTTCCTTCTGAGCGCTTGCCTTAACGTGCGTGCTGGGGATACACGAAGTTGTTATTGCACTGAAATACATTTCAAATACACATGTTGATACATTGGACTATGTGAGGAGCCATTACAATTCATTTGTGATAATCATTTTTTATAGTGGTGACCTTTGGTCCAAACTTATTTTGCATTTTTGTAAGGCATGTAAGCAACATGCCTACCCGTCAGTGCCGGCCTTAAGGGCAGCAGCGCCCTGGGCGAACTTGCACCCCCCCCTCACCCACCGCGCCCCCCTGGTTAACATGGGGCGGGGCGGAAGGGGGCGGGGCCAGGAAAGGCAACTTTATTATTATTATTTTTTTTAACCTCCTCGCTCCGTCGAGGAGGTTAAATAGGTGCCGTTAGCACCCCATAGTCATTGAATGAGCCCGCCGCCGCCGCGGGTTCATTCAATGGCAATGAGGCGCCTGCCACACCTTCTGCTACCACCACGCCAGCTCGGGGGAGCGCTTGAAAGACTCCCCTGAGCTGGCGTGATGGGGGGCTAATGGCGCCTTTTCTTGTGAAAAATGTCCATGTCGAAGGGGCGCATTTAAATGCACCCACCGCCGCGAGCACCTTTTACAGTAAAAGGCCGCCTGCTGCGACTTATCCCACAATGCCAGCTCGGGGGAGCCCTTGAAAGACTCCCCCGAGCTGGCTTGGCTGGGGAAAAAGGCGCCCTGGGGGGCGTGGCGCCCCGGGCGGTCGCCCGGCTCGCCCCTCCTAAGGCCGGCTCTGCTACCCGTGGATCAGCACTGGCAGTACATGCATCTAAAATGAATTAAAACAGTAGCATACCATGCTTGCCGAATGTCAGGAGGAGTTGCGATTTTATCACTGAAAGCAATGAAAATCGGTGATGTACTGAGCATGCGTCATATCCGGGGAATCTTGGGAAAGGTCCATATGGAGCAACATGCATTCATTATTTTGAGTTTACGCAGAGCCCCTTTCTTTTTCCTTTCTCCAGACACCTCCATCCTCTCTTTGATGGATGGGGATATATTTTTTAGATGCAAAATTAAAGATTGAATACAAATTTCAAAATGATTTTAAGATAGGCCCACGGTTTAAGAATGTGAGATTACTCGTTGCTTTGATAACCCTCAGCCAGGTGGACCGTAGCCTGACGTAGGATCTTTGGATATGATTGAAGTAACTTGCTCAGTGTAATGGATCACGGGTGTGGCAATCCACAGGCTAATGAGTCGACAGTGCCCACCCCATATTGGTGTGTCAGGCAGAACAGGGAATCACTGGGATCCTGGTGTCAGCATAGTTTGCTGGATGGTGGCAAATGGATATCGTGGACATGGCTTTCTCAGAAACTCAACATATTCCTTATTGCTGCCACCCTAGACTTGTAGTCACTTGGGGTGTGGTGCAGGGGACCCCACGCTTATCTTGGGAAGAAAGCAAACATTTCCCTGGATTACAAGGGCACAGTACCACAAGGGGTATGGCCTGTTCTGTGGGCATCATCAGAATTAGGGCTGGGATGTGTAGGCCCACTGAAGGCAAGGATACCACCGTTTGTATACTAGGGAGAGGAAACAGCCAAATGCAGGGCCTGGATCATGAGAAAGTTTGATGCGATAGATGTTTGTCCGCAATATATGGCTTCTGATCTGATACAAATGGATACCCCAGAGGACTGCAAAGAAGGTTCTCTGGCCACATGCAGAAGAGAAGCAACCCAGCTCCTGCATCTTCATGGTTGTGATGGTTTTTAAGGATCTAGGGCAAATGAGGTCGCATCTGTCATTAGTAGGAGTCAGTGTTGCTTCATGCTCCCTTCATCGATGTCTCAACACTAAACCCACTGGTGGCCTGTATTAAAAAGGACAGCTGTAACCATGGCCGCGTGTTCAAACAAACCTAGTGAGGGGTGACAGTTTCACTTTTTTGGGGTTTGACTTCCCCCTTTCAGAATTTGTGAGCAAAGCAGAGGTTTGCTTGTACGAAATGCACCTTTGTCAGGAAATGGCCGTCTGCTGGACGAGCTGGAGCGGCTTTGCTGGAAGCGAGGCACTGTTCATTTGCCAGGGTTGTGATTACAAGGCACCCTCAATCAGTGATCCGAGCAGTGCACCTGGCCCTCAGTCCAGTGCACACTGGTCAGAGTGCACTCCAGCTCCTGCTTCGGACAGATGCTGCCGTCCCTGCTAGAGGGGTCCCGATCCTGACAGGTTTTTGAACCTTCTATGGACAACGAGTGTTATCTTGTGCAACCCTTTTCAAGTGCCCGCTTGTGGCAGTTGCTTCAAGAACAGCGGCCTGCACACCGCCCCTTTATGCACAGACCAGCCCTGTGGAGGTCCCAGCAATGCACTTTGTTTGGGACATGGTAGCTATGTCTAGTGAGTAAACCCAAGTTTTTCCCTAAAATGTAGCATTCTGCTAAAAAGGAGAGAGTACAGAGAGTGAAGGACTTGGAGAACTTGATGAGGGCAAGGGGCCGGAGATAGAAGAGGTGCCATCAGGAGGTCATGCGTCAAACAGATGCGGATGTGATTCTGTCTGGTGACTGGTGTCATCCCAGTGCACACAGAAGACCCTCCCTGTGGAAGAGGACACGCAGCGGTTCAGTTCCTAAGGAGTCCCCTGCAGGCTTACGGGCAGCCTCCGCGATGCACACCTTTGTATGTGCATCACTTTGGATCAGGTAACCCAATTATTGCCATTTCATCACACAATCCTGCAAACGTCATGAGACTGTGAAAGCCACCCTGTGTACACCCTTAACTTCCTGCCTGCAAGCTTACCTGTGCATGGTGCGCTGCCAAGTGGCTCACTGTTGGAGCGTGCACCGCTAGCCTCAATGACTATTAGGATGCTTAGACTACTGATCTGCTGCAGACCAGCAAGAAATCTGGCATTCTCTGTAGTGTTCAAGGCGCAAATTCCAGAGATACGTTGCTTGGGTGGAATTCAGGCTTGAGATGCGCCTGTACTTTGTTTTCTAAATGTATTTTTCTTGTCTCTGTAGAAACAATTATAATTTCCTATTATGAATAAAAACACTGTGTGCAGGTTTTTAAAGTGTAATGTCTGATATTTATCGTTCCATAAAAAAGGTTATAATTTGTTAAAAGCCTGTTTAGACACTATTAAAGCTGCATGAATGCACTATGCTGTGGTCTGTACTCAGCCACCCCTTCTATGAATTAACCGTGAATCCTGTGCATTCAGCCTCGCTACCTATAAACTGTGTGTGTCCGCATAACCCACATGATTGCCTTTAAATTGAGGCTTGCATGTTCTGTGACACTAAGAAACTTAAGGGGGACCACCTCTGCGCCTCCCCAACCGGCCTGTGAATTTACAGATCTCACTCAGATCGAAAGTAAAAAAACTACCACAGCAACAATCTGATGGCAGCCGAGCTTTTACATGGCTCGGCCATGGCAGAAAACTAGTCCCATTTCGAGAGGCGGGTAACCAGGACAACGACTCGGGGCAGGGCTGGGGGAAAGGGGTGCAGCAGGCAGCCTGCTAATCTCCCACCTCAGAGAGCAAGGAGCCGTCGCATTTAACATCACTGAGCACTACAAGGACAGGGGGGGCAAAAGCCTGCACTGCCCACATCCATCTACCTCCCATGATGCAGCTAGTAGCTTAATACTCTGCTGAGTTGTTTTTAAGAAGGCCCCCAGCTCCCGAATTAGCCACTCTTTGTGGAATTAACCATGCTTAAACAGCGTGATGATTTCTGCATAGCACTGGCATGCCAGTATGAAGGGTTGGCATTTGTGGTCGACTGGAAAGGCTGCTTTTGTTTGTTTTTTATTTGCTAGCGTAATCAAAAGGGCCAGAGATTGAGTGTGTGTGGTGGCAGGAGTGGGGTGACCAAAGTAAATGGCCAAAAGTAGGCATAAAACGAGGGTAGGAATTGCCATTCATTGATGTTTTATGTTTTTTTTTAGCTGGCGACTAGCATTGGGTTCTTGTTTGTGGGATGTTCTAGGGCAGTTAAATGAATGACTCCATGTCATAAGAACACCACCGGGTTTTTATTTTGAAAATCAATGTTTTCTTTGTTCAGATGAAAAAAGGGCTTTAACTGCCAGAATGCAAGGATCTGTTACACAAAAGCCCAGGTCTGGAAAAACGTGCTGAAGTGTCACGACGTCACCTTGACAAACTATGTTCTTTACTGGAAGGTAAAAACATATGGGTAAGTGTGGAAAAATAACTAAATGTATACACACAGGCCTCATTTCCGAGATCCCCGTAATTTGATGGCGGGAACCCATTAAGTGGAGATTTTCACATAAGCGTGTCTACGTCGCCAAACATTCATTACTTGCCGGATGGAGTGCAGAAGGTGGGGTACACATATGTGCCCCACCTCTTGCCCTGCACTTTGGCATTCCACTCTGCATGAAGGAAACGCTGCCCGCCAGGTACGCATAGCAAAGAGCATTTACAATTGATTGCTATGGAGTCTGTCTTCTTTTTGCTGACGCATAAAGCCCGCGGACTCCATAGCGATCCACAACATTTGCGCTGGCATGAAAATTCATGCCGGCACAAATGATGAAAGTGTTTGTATGGTGGAGAGGAAAGGAACAGCGGAAACGTAAATTGCGTTCCATGCCTCCTCTCTGCCATACAAATGATTTAAAATGAGGCCTGACGTGACTGGAAGGCGTAAAATCGTCCTTACATTATGCATCCCAGAAAAATGCACTCCATCATGTTTGTTGCTGCCCTTTAAGTTTTAGCAAAGAGCCAGAGGTTGTAAAAATAAAAGTGGCCAAGGCTCAGGGGATTTCACTTATGGGGATGACTTCCTTTGGTGCTGTGTGTTTTATCTACTGTGAATGAAACTGCATCTGCAAAAGTAGAAAGCAATTCTTGTAGCATCAGTTAATGACAAAGCCAACAGTGTTTACATATGTCTAGTGAAAATGTTTTCTATCTCTCTACTGTAGGTATCGAGATCACAGGCCCATGAACAAACTTGCATGTCCAAGTTTCCATATTTTCGTACGTTAATATAAAACCTATCACAGGTACTGTTTTTATACAGTAAGGAACTGGAATCATTGTCAGGTATTCACACAAATTGCCAGCTTTTGTCATCAGTAACTAGCACAATTTACTAGGATTTTAAATATGTTAGCAATGACTTGCTTCAAATAATTCTATTTTGATTTTTCAAGTAGATCGACCACTTCTAAGTTCCGTATTAATCTGTGTTATTTTTACCCACTGATGGTACTGGATCCATCACCCTTACAATGAAGAGCCTAATCGGTGCCACCGGGTTTCAAACGTGTCGCAAGGCCTTGTCCCGTTCCCAAGAGCAGCACGTAACACATGAGCTACCCATCCAGCATGACACTGTTCGTCAGAAGTTTAATATTATAAGCCCAGAAACTGACCCCATTAGGTGGTTGATGCCATCACAGGCCTAAGTCCTCTTGCCATGTTCTAGATGCACCTTGCCTAGGTATGCATACAATAGGGCAACCTGGCTGCTTTACCTCATAGCCTACTTACTTCTATGGTTTTCTCCCATAGCGCTTTGAAGTAGTTTCAAGGTATTCTTTAGAACCTAACCCCACATTATATAGCTGAGAACTACCTTCTTTGGAAAAAGCGCCTAACTTGTTCCCTTTATTTGAACCCTGTTTTCCATTCTTCTACGGAAGCATTTGGAATAGCTTCTGAGCGCTATGTTCACCAACTGAAGAGATCTGTTGGCTCTGGCTACACTTCCAATGGAAAGAAACATAGTTGGAAAAATAGATTCCAGCAGCGGGAATAGACTATTTTGAGGCAGCAACACCTAAGAGAGTGCCTTTCATTTAGACAACGGGTAAAAACACGATATAGAAAATGTATTCTTGTTTAAAATATTGTTGTATATGTTGCCTACTTATTAATTTTAACAAGTCAATAAAACTGTGCTTAACTTGCAATGATTACATTATTTTGGACAGTGCTGTCAGGTTGCTAACGAGGGCTCTGTAGCCCGCCCACATCATTGTGTGGGCAGACCGCCGTTGCGGTCTTATTCTCCCTGGCAAGGGGAAGTGACGTTGGGCTAGGGAGGGGGATAGTGGGATGTTGGGCAGTTTCTGACTGTATGAGAATAAAGACAGTCGCACGTAGCCCGGCTCCCGCGTGATACTTCTCCTACGCTGTTTAAGGGGCCCACGCAAAACCCTACAACTGGCGACGAGGGGTACATCGTACCCGCTCGTGTTGACAGGAGGCCCGCAGGCGAGCGGGTGCAGCGCGTCGGCGCCCGGGAGATCCACTGAGGACCGCGGTCGAGCGGCGTGGCGCGTCGGCGCTCCTCAGGTGAACGAGGACCCGCCGGACCAGCCGCAGGCACGGAGTGCCGAGGAAGGGAGCCGCCCTTCACAAGCACCACGTGGGCGCGTTCGCGCTCCACGAGGCGAACGCGGCAGACCCGCAGGCCAGTGCGGGCGCTGGTCCCGCCCCCCCCTCTTTCACATCAACCCGCTGGCAGCGGGAGGCCCCACGTAGGCCCAGGAACCCAGGGGACAGGATAAAGGGGCACACGACAGCCCGCCAAGGTGCCGCAGAGCAGCCTACCATCAGCACACAACACGTGCGCCGCAAGGGAGACACACATGCTGAGGGCTGCAGCACAGCACGACAAGAGATTTCAAAGGCGCGCCAGGCATCCACCAGAGCACTACAGCCAAGCGGACATGTCGGCCCCAACGAGCCCAGCAGCTTCCTCATCCGGCGGATCTGGAGCCGCGGCAGATGACCCCCAACAGGCACCAGCATCAGGTACCGCCTCACAGAACCTGCCTATACCGGGCCCATTCGATGTCAGAGACACCTCCAATCTAGGACCCAGATGGGTCATATGGCTCAGGGATTTTAAATTCTACACAGGGGCAATCGGCTTAACTGATGACGCAATGCTTAAAAACACCTTATTCATGACAGTAGGCCCCGCTGTCAGGGACATTGCAGGAGAACTGATGAACGTAGACACGGTCACCTATGGAGAACTGCATGGGAAATACTTCACGCCCCATACAAACATTGACTACGAGCGCCATGTCTTTCATACTACAAGACAGGAAAAAGGAGAGTCACTCGACAACTTTGTGATGCGCCTACGCATCAAGTTAAAGTACTGTGAATTCCATAAGTACTCAAATGACGAGGCTCTACGATCCCAAGTCATTGCCGGCTGCATTTCGCTGCCCTTCAGGAAGCAACTGCTCCAGAAGCAAAGGTCTCTCGAGGAAATCCTCGCACTCGCCAGGATGGAAGCCGCAGTTGAGTAGCAGCTTGACAGCCTAGGCAAGGTCAACATTCAACACCCGACACCGAATGCAGACGCGATTAACAGACTATATGCTGCTCCCTCACTTGGAGGAAAAGGCACACACGCCACGTGTTACCGATGCGGATTCGAGTATCCACACGTGGGTGACTGCCCAGCAGTAGGACAAAAATGCGCCACCTGCGGCGGAATGGACCATTACAGAGCAGTCTGCAAGAATCCTCCGGGACCAGGACCCAGCAGACCGAGACAACAGGAGAGGAGGAGAAGCTTGCGAGACAGCCCACCAGCAGAGAGAGGAGAAGAAGAACAGACGGGACCCCGGAGAGAAGAAAAACCTCGAAGGAGCTCATACGTCAGAGACGACAGAAGACCATCCGACGGATCAAGGCGATCACAAAGAAGACGGTTCGTCCGTTACATCGAGATGAGATCCCCATCAGGTAGTGAATCTCAGTCATCAGAGGACGACCAACGGAAAAAAGGGTATGTGTGGGCACTCAACAACGCCACAGCCACCCAACATAGTGCAACGCTCACCTTACAAGTCAACAACATGCCTCTGGAATTCCTCATTGATACGGGGGGGACAGTCAACATAATAAGTGAACAGGCGTACAACTCACTCACCAACCCCCCAAAGATCCGAAAGGCTTCAGTGGACATATACCCATACGGAGCTACAACCCCGCTACCCTGCAAAGGGACTATATCCGCATGGTGCGTGCACAAATCGCATGCGGCGAAGATCTCGCTACACATCCTGAAGACGGAAGCCAACAGCGGGTGCATTCTCAGCTTTAAGACCGCCGTCGAGATGGGTTTGGTGCACATATTATATCAGCTCATGGCCCATAAATACTTCGCCAGACCAGACACCATTGAACAGACATTCCCTAATCTGTTCAAAGGCCTAGGAAAACTGAAACACCGAAAGGTACAGCTGCATATAAACTCGACGGTACCGTCTGTCGCCCAGCACTACCAGGGCATTCCGGTAAACATACAACACCAGGTCGAAAAGGAGCTAGACAAGCTAATTAAGCTCAACGTCATTGAACCAGTCTCAGGGCCCACCCCATGGGTGTCCCCCATCGTTCCCGTCCCCAAAAAGTCACCGGACGGATCGATACGCCTGTGCGTCGACATGAGGAGAGCCAACGTGGCCATTGAAAGAGAAAGACATCAGGCGCCCAGGATCACTGACATGATCCACCTCCTCCACGGGGCACAGGTTTTCTCCAAATTGGACCTCACGAAAGGCTATCATCAAATTGAGATTGCTCCCGAATCCAGATATATTACGACATTCGTCACACACCTGGGTTTATTCCAGTATAAAAGGCTCAGCTTCGGGATATCCTCCGCAGCCGAAATTTTCCAAGAGGAAATACACCGAGTCATCAGGCACGTGCCCAACTGCCTGAACTACTCGGATGACGTCCTCGTGTTTGGAAAGACTAAAGAAGAGCACGACACAGCTCTCCACAGAGTGTGTGCTGCACTACAAGAGGCCGAACTAACACTTAACAAGGCCAAATGCGAGTTCGGGAAAGGCTCGCTGAGGTTCTTCGGCCACATATTCTCCGACAAAGGGATGCGACCAGACCCGGATAAAGTTGCGGCGCTCAACTCAGCAGCACCCCCGACGAACGCGACGGAGCTTCGATCCTTCCTAGGGCTGGCCAGTTACTGTTCCAGGTACCTAAAGGACTACGCAACCATCAGCAACCCTTTGCGCCTAGTAACGCGTAAAGACCAACCCTACACATGGTCCACAGACTGCCAGAAAGCTTTTGAGGCGATACGAGATACCATTTCGAGAGCGGAGGACATGGCCTACTATGACGCCAGAAGACGCACCGAGGTAATTGTTGACGCCGGTCTGGGCGCCATATTAACACAAGTTGACCCACATGAACCCACAAAAGTATACATAGTCGCATACGCCAGCAGGAGCCTAACCCCGACAGAACAAGCGTACTCCCAGGCCGAAAAGGAAAGCCTGGCGGTGGTATGGGCATGCGAGTACTTCGACCTGTTCGTGTATGGCAAGGAGTTCACCATCATAACGGACCACCAGGCACTGCTTACAATCTACGGAGACCCCAAGTCAAGAATGCCGCCAAGGATAGCCCGATGGGGTCTACGCCTGCAGGACTATAAGTTTGTCATTAAATATCGACCGGGAAAAGAAGACAACCCAGCGGACTATCTGTCTCGCCACCCGACTGGCCCTGCCAACCCTCAACCATCAATCGCCGATGAATATCTCAATTACGTGGTCCACCACTTGCAACCCTTACCAGTGGGGTGGGCAGACATCATAGCACATTCAGAACAAGACCCGGCTCTACGAATCGTGCGACACTGCATACAGGAGGACAGAAGGGCACACATGCGTCAACATGCGCAGCAGGAATCGGAGGAGATCCAAGAAGATATCAAGCAAATAGACCATGTCCGGGACGAACTCTCCATTGTCGATGATCATGTAATACTAAAAGGGTGCAAAGTACTCCTCCCGAAGTCGCTGTGCACCAGAACAATCCAAGTAGCACACGAAGGCCACCGAGGGGTGGTTGCCACCAAGAGACTACTAAGGGAAAAAGTGTGGTTCCCCAGGCTGGACACGATGGTGGAGGAAATGATAGGACAATGCACGACGTGTGCGCAGGTAGCACCGCCCCCACACCCAAACCCACTCCACATGTCACCACTACCGAGACACGTATGGGAAGAACTAGCGGTGGACTTCTTTGGACCCCTCAGAGATGGCACCTATGTATTAGTGTTAATAGATGAACACTCCAGATTCCCTGAAGCACAAATTGTTGACAGCACAGCAGCCTCTAGCGTCATCCCTGTACTGGACCGCATGTTGTCCACATACGGAATACCCAGGATCATAAAATCCGACAACGGAGCGCCGTTCATGAGCAGGGACTTTGAGAACTTCGCGAGATATATGGGGTTCCTCCATCGGAAGATAACACCGAGATGGCCACAGGCCAATGGGATGGTCGAGAGGTTTATGGCCAATATTAAAAGAACCCTGCAAATAGCGACCATCCTCCATAAACCATTCGAACAAGCACTCTATCAGTTCCTCAGGGACTATCGCCACACCCCTCATAGCACGACGGGCATATGCCCAGCCGACTTGATGTTCCGCAGACCAATTCAGACATGGTTGCCGGAAGACACACACTCGGCAGTGGTCACGCCCCTTCAACAGGAGGCCAGACACAAGGACGACACAGCCAAAGCCAAAATGAAGGACACCGCTGATCACAAAAGAAAGGCACTGGAGTATAACGTGGAACTGGGAGAACAACTGTGGTTGCGGCAACCCAAGCAACGCAAGGAGGATGCCACGTTCGCACCGGAACCGCTGACGGTCACGCACAAGAAAGGGACGATGATCACGGCCCAGAGAACCGACCAATCCTCCGTTACTCGAAATGTGTCGTACTTCAAACCCAAGAGGTATTACGTAAAGGACGTACAGGACAGAGAAGAAGACAGTGAGCACGACCACATTCAGGACAGCTATTACATGGAGGAGAGCGAGGCCTCAGAAGGTGAGGACAGTTCGTCAACACAGAGCCCCGCCGAGCGGACGCCCGGTTACAGTGGCCAACCCCAGAGAAGCCGCATCAAACCCCACAGACTCATAGAAGAAATGGAGTGAGGAGGGGCCAGCACCTCGATTGCTAAAAAGGGGGTAGGTGTCAGGTTGTTAACGAGGGCTCTGTAGCCCGCCCACATCGTTGTGTGGGCAGACCGCCGCTGCGGTCTTATTCTTCCTGGCAAGGGGAAGTGACGTTGGGCTAGGGAGGGGGCTAGTGGGATGTTGGGCAGTTTCTGACTGTATGAGAATAAAGACAGTCGCACGTAGCCCGGCTCCCACGTGATGCTTCTCCTACGTGGTTTAAGGGGCCCGCGCAAAACCCTACAAGTGCGCGGTAGCAGTAGACGAGCAATGTGGGGTAGGGTGTATTCTGGTGTTTCGCCATGGGCGCAATATTGTCTAGAACCTGCCCTGGAGATAACCGTTGGTGCTTCAACACAAAAGGGACAATTGAAGGGGACTGAACGACTAAGAAGCTGGGACCAGGGCCTCAAATTAAGGTACAGAAATGTCTCTGTTGTTGAAAGAAATGCAACCCGAAAATGATTCCTCAATCAGGAAATGACCCCTTTCCACCGGAAGTAATAGATGTTTCCGTAGTGATCATTAATTGAAGCCAAAACAGCGATAGTGAGCCTTGAACTCACCCACTGTAACTACACGGTCAGCCATGCAGGGCTCCACACACAAGAAGGCGCGGGTGGGGGGGTGTCTTCGCCACCCCCGTGTATGTAAAAATCTCACAGTGGCGCCATTGCAGGGGAGAGCCTCAGAACTACCCCAGTTGCACTCGGGCATTGTAAAGTGCAACGCTATTCATGCACAGGCCGGAGCTCCGGATGGCGGCCGCGCATGCGCCATTGGGATTGCAAGGCCCTTTTTTGAGGCCCCTGGCTGCCAGGTATGCAGCGCTTCAAATTACGCTCTCATTTCAGTCCAGTCAGTCCCTTTCCCCTTCCCTTCTTATAAATCCACGGGCACAGTAAACAAAATTCCCCAAAGCAGCTCTCGCGGGAGAAGAATAAGAACGGAAGACAGTTGTTTACGCGACCGCCGGGGACAGAACAAGAGAACAAAAGATGGTGGAGAGACAGGGAGAGAGACTCGGGGACACCGAAGAATGAGGGCCTCGGCTGCGCCCTGCGGGGTCCCTGCTAATAGACTGCGCCATGAAAGCCGCTGCGCCATGCTGGCAGCCGCAGGCCGAGGCTGCCCGGCGGGGCGGGCGGAGGCTGAAAGACGCCTCGCCCCTGCGCGCGCCGCCCTGCTGGGCGCTCTCTCCGCGGGAGGGTCAAGGAGGCGGGAAACCGAGGCGCGAGGGGACGGGCCCCTGCGCACGCGGAGCCAGGCCGAGAGGGGAAGAGGACATTGGCTGTAGTGGCGAGACGGGGAAGTTAGCCAGAAAGGAGGTAACAGTTTCTGGAGCATGCATTGTGCTACTTAAAGGTCCTGGGAACTCCCAGGTCTGCAACGACGCTGCAAGCCAATAATCACCGTATTAGCAACTTAAGAACTATGTCCCTGTTGCGTTGACAGTCTGTTTGGTGTAGGTGAGACATGTGCCCCTGCAGCAGGTGCCCGAACTCGTTGAGCTATCATATTTGGATTTTAGCCAAACCCCACATATTATATCTACGCGACAGGCACTGTGGCCCATTTACCTAATTAGGCTTTTAATGTGTCATCTCCGGGTCTCAGTTGCATGCACGTAGCGTGCAGGCTGCACTTCCTGGGTTTATGGGAGTCAGAGGGAAGGGGAGGACCAATACAACGAGGACACATGCAAAAGAGTGCACAGAACAACTGTGAAAGGTGGAGGAGCGGAGAGGGATAGGAACGCGCCGTAACTAAATAGAGAAAGAAACAGAACATACGAAATACCTGGAAGAAGGATGGAAAAGGGGAAAGACTGAAAGAAGCACACTACTAACGCAAGACGGAAAATGATAGAGAGAAAGAAAGCAGAACGGAAGAACGAAGAGAGAACAGCAACAATTGTACTGGAGAAAGATTGGAAAGGAAGAAGTCCTAATACGCCAGTAGATGTTGGAACGAGAAAGGAAGCAAGTGGTTAAAGAAATTAAAAGAAAAAGAAGAAACATGAAAGAAAGACATTTCAGGCCAAACTCCTAGTTACAGCCCTCATGTCCTTGTATTGCCTCCTGTCCTCCCTGTTCAGTGCCAGCCTTCTTTGTAGAACCATCTCTTATTTGGAGAACTCGTTCCCCCGAGAACATACCCCTCTTGTTCTGCAGTCTTTTCCCATCCCTGAGCCGCCTTTCACTGCCCGACCGCCCCTACTCCCTGCATGGCCACTTCTTCCCTGTACAGTAGTCACACCCCTGTATGGTCACCTTTTTCACGCACACTCCCTTCCCTACAGTAGTCACACAGGGGGGCATTCTCGCGTGGCGGTTCTCGCTTGATGTGTACTTATGATGATTAGCAGGGGAGCCGACTTATGAATTTCCCGGGGGGGGGGGTGCCCAAATATAGGAAGTGACATCACCAGCGGTTATATGACGTTATATGACCGCATTTGCATGTAGTCGCCAACTTGGTGCGAGGGGGATGGGGGTCGCTGAACAGGGGAAACATTGGCTGGCATGTACTGCATATACTAAAGTCAAGTAAAAAGGAGGTTTCAGCCTTACAGTTGCATCCCAGTAGGCCAACACTGCCCCTACTCCACCCCTCTACAATCATCCAGGTTGTAGTAGCCCTGAAAAGGCAGAGCAGCACAACTAGGATGGGAGAACGAAATGCCATCCCATCCCGTGAGTGTGTCAAACCTCAGAGCAAAGACTGTGTGTGTGCCTCCTACCTTGGAACACAATCTCTCTAATTTGGTGCAAATCTCTCAAGTGGGTGCATGGGAATCCCATGCGTGTGTGTGGGCTGCAGACCCCGGATCACATGCTCACTTCTTCAATGTGAAACTCTGGCCAAGGCTCTTTGGGCAAGCATTAAGGATGGGTCTCACACGTATAAACAGTGTTATATATTGAGTGGGCACCTCACTCCTTAGAGCTTAGTAGTTACTGGTAATCTCACAACTGAACGTACAGTTTCACTCTTGGTCATCTCAGTGACCCCATGTATATTAATGGAGTCAGTCTCCCATCTCGGAAGACAATTATATTTCTGTTAAAACACTCTGAGTTCTCACTCCAGTTTTCTCGATCTATAGATCCATACCATATTCATTCATTGTGGGTGCAGGGGTGATAACTTGTTTCTGAGAGCGCTCATTCTTTCATTCAGGAGAGATAAAGGAGTAACTACCCCCTGTATAGGGGATCAGGCTCATTTTGCTCCATGGCCCCTCACTCCAGAATTAGTCAGCAGGTTTTAAGACCCTGCTGATTCTGCTATCCTACAGGCTCAAGCCTTCTATCCCTTGCCCCATCATGTATTCCAACATCCTGAGCAGGCAGCTCGGAACATGCCTGTTGCCAATTGAATGTAGCAAGATCTACTATTTAGACAGTGGGAGAGTGCCATAAACCCACATTGGTGGTGAAGAAGTACTCAACATACAGAACACAATGGTATAGTGTTGCAGTCCTGCTGAGAAATGACAATTTGGTCTGTTTAAATGTAAAGTATAGTGGCTGAGAAGTACATGCGCTGTGCCATTAAAAATAAAGCAGCTGTGGTGGGTGGAAGTGCTGCTTCGGTGGCATCAAGAGTATGCAATTCCCTGCGGGGTAGTGTTGGTCATTTCCTATTGAAGTATAGCAGTCCTATTGAGAAGTGCCATTAAAGGTGAAGCTGTCCAGTAGACTGGATTAGTGCTGCCCCATAAAAGGTGCAGAAGCTTCTGTGAGAAGTGGCAGTACTGTCCCAACAGTGAGAAGTGTAGTATTTTCACATTAACTATGCTTAAGCACGTTGGGTTATTGAATAGTGCTGCTACATTCTGAGACATTCCATCCCTTTAAATATATTAGCTCTTGTATAACCACGACAGTGTTGAGTTATTCTGATGATATGATGATATGATATGATATGGCATTTGTAACGCGGCCTATACACAAGTGTTTCAAGGCGCGACGAGGCGGGGGGGGAACAAGGGGAGACAGACAACGATCCTACTAGGCTAGGTGTCATTCAGATCGCGCATGTGCAAGGATAGAGGGGAAGGGAAAAGTGCAAGTGGAAAGGGAGAGGGGAAAGTGCAGTACAGGGTTGTAGAATACAAGATAAATAATAAGGGCCAGCTGGTGGCAAGTGCAAGGTAAGTGCCGGGAGGAGGGGCTGTCGGGACACAGAGAAAGTCCCGCATTGCAGGGGTTGCCAGGGAGGCAGTGCAGGGAAGAGTGGCTGGGCCAAGGACTGAGATCGGTGAGTGGCCCAGTTGCAGATTCAGTGCAGGTTCAGTGATTTAAGCAGGGGAGAGGGGGAGAGAAAGCAGAGGCAAAGAGGAAGGGTTTGAGGTGCTTCCGGAACCGGAGATGGTACTCCTCAAGGTTCAGGGAGGCAGGAAGGCTGTTCCAGAGGGAGGCCCCTGCTGCAGAGAGAGATCTACACCCAACTCGTTGCTTGGAGAAGCGGCAGACCCTGAGGGAGTTGGAGGCGGATGAGCGAAGAGCTCGAAAAGGAAGATATTTAGGAAGAGAGAGTTGAAGGTATTTTGGCCCAAGGCCCCAGAAGGCCTTGTAGACAATGCAGAGGGTTTTGAACTTAATCCTCGCAGCCACTGGGAGCCAGTGTAGTGATTTCAGTCCTGGAGAGATATGGTCCCTGGGCTTGAGGCCAAGGACAAGTCTCGCAGTCCTGTTCTGGATGAGTTGCAAAGGGCGGAGAGTAGAGGCAGGCAGATTTAGATAGAGGCTGTTACAGTAGTCCAGATTCGAGCGAACCAGGGCTCTAGAGACAGTGAGCTTCTGGGGGAAGGAGAGGAAAGGAAGGATACCTCTGAGGAGGTGTAGCTGGTAGTGTGACTTCTTAGAGACGTCAGAGATGTGAGGAGAGAAGGAGAGTGTGGAGTCGAAAATGACCCCGAGGTTTTTGCCTTGCAGGTAGGAGCAGGAAGAGGGCCAAGAGAGGCCAGCCAGAGAGCTGCAGGGAAGGAGGGAGTGGGTGAGCCGATGAGTAGAATCTCAGTCTTACTGGCATTAAGGCAGAGGTCTTTGGTGGCACACCATTCATGGATAGCAGAAAGACAGTCAGAGATGAGGGAAGGGGAAGAAGAGGGTGAGGGTAGCCTGAAAATGAGCTGGGTATCATCCGCATAGCACTGAAAGTTGGGACAGAGAGCGGCGATGCGGTGGGCAAGAAGTGCCAGATACTGGTTGAACAGCCAGGGAGAGAGGTTAGATCCCTGGGGGACACCACAGGTAGAGAAAAAAATGTCAGAGAGGAAGGTCCCCAGTTGGACCTGGGAGGGTCGATTGGAGAGGAAAGAGGACAGCCACGCCAGAGCCTGACCAGTGATACCCATATTATCACGGAGACGATTGAGCTGGATGGTGTGGTTGACAGTATCAAAGGCAGAAGAGAGATCGATGATGAAGATGATATCAGACTTGCTCAATAGTTCTGGTTCTCTATCATTAAATGTACTTCAGATCTTCAGAGTCTATGGAGGATAGCTCAGGGGCAACCTGCTTGCCTTGGAAGCAAGACGATATGGAGCAACACAGCTTCGATCCTTCGGTCCGCCCAACATAGGTTTGATCTCTCAGTCTGTGCTTAGAAACCTCTGGGTATTACATGCATTATAAATAACCAATTAAAATTAAAATAAATAAATCTGCTGAGAAGTGCTGGGGCCTTGTCAATAGGAGTGTAGCAGCTCAACGGAGAAGTGCTGATCTTGTCCCATCAAAAGTATAGCAGCCCCACTAAGATGAACTAGCATTGCCTCAACAAAAGTATAGCAGCCCCACTAAGATGAGCTAGCATTGCCTCAACAAAAGCATAGTATTACAATTACAGAAGCCCTGTTGCCAAGAGGGGTGCACAGATGTACAAATACATCCAACCCAAAAATATTTTTAGAAATTGAGGGACAGACTTGCTTTGCAGCTGTGCCTCCATTTCTAAAATTCGTTTTGGGTTGGGTCTCGCACGTCCTCAAGAACAAATGAGATCAAAGGATGGCCACCAACTGGACAGGTTGGGCATCTGGCCACCCAAATTAGCACCTGGGGTGTCTTTCTGCCCTCATGCAAAGTTATGCCTATAAGGATGTAGGGCAAAACATAGCCCTTACATAATTTGCCTGCCCCACAGCACGTAGAGGCTACACACGGAGGAATAGGAGGAGGGAGAGAGTTCTATTGCGGAACGTTCGACCAATTTCAGCCACTGCCTGTGTAGCAAAGTGGGCTGCCGTTGGGTTACCTCGGATAAAACTTTGCAAGCAGCCGAAAGGGGTTCGCAGGCAGTAGAAGAGCAGCAGTAGGCACCTGGCTGAAGAAGTGGTGAAACTGCCGCAAAGAGTGCCATGTCCCTGGGCAACAAGAGAGCAGCACTGAGGCACTTCGGCTGTCAAATTGGAAAGCAACCACAAGGTCTGCCTATGTCGCGTACATTAGAGAACCACAGCTTTGAGCAGAGAGGTGGCGCGGGACCCAGCGACTAAAAGCCGCTACTCCCCCTAAGCCCCCCCCAGCTCCCAGGCAACCGTCCATCCCACAGTCCGGTTGCGCCCGGCCACCCACCAACAGATGAGCAACTGAAGGGAATGGAGGACGTGCACAGAAAAAGTTGCGCGGCAACCAAACAAGTAAGGGCTCGGTCCAGGAGGACCGAGGGGACTTATACAGCGGCACCTAAGAGCTTGCCATAGCAGACACTACTGCTCGGCTTCTGCTTTGGGCCAGGCAATTCCCGGACAGGCAGCTACGATGAAAGCAGTGTGGAACAAGGCTGAAGAAGCGGCTGACACGCTGCAGGATGGCAAATAATCTCAGTTTATTAGAAACAAATGGGCCAAAGAGGCAGAGTTGGCACACGGCATGGACGCAGTGAGGTAAAAGCTTGCAGAAGTCACTCCTGGGGAAGAAATTGGCGAAACAATGAACACATCGGAAGACGACAGAGAAGAAGATGACCAGACTAGGAAGAGGAAGCGCACAGACGTGATCAGCAGTCCAATATCAACCGGATCTGAACCAAGGAAGAAAAGAAAGGAGAAGCCAGGTACTGTTCATAAGGAATTGAGAGCAATATTAGAACAGCTATTGCAATTGCACAAAGAAGGGGGCACAGGGGCAGGCGACAGTAAAAAGCGGAATAGGAGGGACAATGACAGCTCCACTACTGGCAAGTAGGAAAGCTCAGAGTCTGAATCAGACACCAGCAGTGAGGGAGATCAGGAGCTTCTAGCAGCATGGAAAGGGCCCACAGGGGCAAAGGAAAACCATGGACAGCAGGAAAAAACATATACAAAAAGATAAAAAAAGACAATTGCTTGCCACATAGGAAAAAAGTTTAAGAAACGCATTTGGAATAAGCAGTTCATTGAAATATGTTCACTTGTAGAATACGAAGAGATGGGTTTTGACATCAGTAAAAAGGACAGGAAAGAGGAAGAAAAGGAGAGGGCAAAAAGGGGAAAGTAGAAAAAACCTTGCAAAACTGGGAAGCAGCTTTCCATATTTTATCCACAATCATACTGAAAGAATTCCCAGAAGAGGGCACAGCTCTGGTAGCTTACCATCACATGACCCTCCAGATACACAATACGTTTGTGGGAGAGGCATGGCTCAATTCTGACAAGGAATTTAGTAAAGAGATGCAAAAAGTCCCGAAGTTAGGGTGGGAAGAAGAAGATTCCAAGTTATATTCATTTAATGTTTTAAAAAAGAACACAGAACACACCTCACAGAGGAGCCAGGGCCACAAAGGGGGGAATGCGAGATACCGTAATCCACAAAAACCCAAGAAAGTACATCATTTCTGAACAGGTCCAAACAGGCCTTTTGGAAACATGCCCCTGGGGGGCAGAAAAATAACCAGCGCAATTACACATGCTCACCCACCCAAGGCCGGGGGGCTGCACGGGATAACAGCCCGGCATACTGTTGGAAGTACAACACAGGGTTTTGCAGCTGGGACAAGGATTGCAAGTTCAAACACCAATGCAGCACATGTGGGGGGAACATGGCAGCAGCACGTGCACAAAACCCCCCTCCCCCGCCCTACAAACAGAAACACAGAGGGAATCACGGTTTTAGGGTCATCAGGGTAGATAAATTAGCACAACAGCTGCAACACTTCCTGGATGCCAAGACCAGAACGTTTATTGAGGAAGGTTTCAAACTAGGTTTTAGAAAACCTTTCAAAGGGCAGGGTTCACAACTCATCTCAAACAACCTAAAATCTCTAAAGCTGCCTCCCGACATAGTGAGGGAAAAATCAGGAAAGAAATAACCCTGGATAGGGTAGAAGGTCCATTTAACAAACTCCCATTCAAGGTATTCATATGCCCGCCACTGGGTTTGGTACCCAAGAAGGAAGGGGGGGGGTTTAGGTTAATCCACCACCTGTCCTTGCCCCATGGCAGCGCAGTTAATGATGGGATCTCTGGCACAGAAGCAGCAGTTTCCTACAGTAGCTTTCAGAGACTGTGGACATAGTGAAGTTGGCAGGAAAGAATGCACTGATGGCAAAAGCAGACTTACAATCTGCATTTAGGCTATCACCCGTCCACAGGAGCGCATTCCCATGGCTTTGTTTTCAGTTTGACAGAATTTCATTTTGACAAATGCCTTCCAATGGGCTGTGCTATTTCATGTGCAAATTTTGAGCAAGTGAGTTCGTTTTTGCAGTGGACATTACACAAATCCCTGCCAGGGGTTTTAGTGGTACATTACCTAGATGATTTTCTGCTTGCAGGGCCAGAAGGATCAGCGTTGTATATTCTGGCCTTTAGAAAATGCGAGGACATCTCAGCAGAACTAAGGACCTCTCTAGCAAGGGATAAACCAGTGGGGCCAGCACAAGTGTTGTTCTTTTTGGCAATAGAAGTTGACTCCAGCAAAGGGGAATGCTGCATGCCTCAGGAGAAGGTGTCAGATTTATTAAACAAGGTTAAGAAGCTAGTACGCAGAGACAAAGCGACATTGAAGGAAATCCAATCCCCACCAGGCAAACTCAATTTTCCAACAAAAATCATACCACAAGGAAGGGTCTTCTACAGGAGCCTGGAGATGAAAATGAGAGGGCCAACAAAGAAAAATCATCGCAAAAGGCTAGGCACCAAGGTTGAAAAAGAATCTGTTAGTTTGTGAGGAATTTCTGAACAATTTTAATGCGAAAGCCATTTGTTGCAGGCCAATAAATGACTGAGAGAAAAGAGTTGTAGTTACAGACGCCCCAGTAGCCAAAGATTTAAGGAGTTTCTTTGCCAACAAATGGTGCTCAAGGCCTTGGCCCACGCCTTGGCAGGCCAGAGGTTGGACAACAAAAATCACTTCACTGGAAATATTTTCCATATGGATGGCTATCTATCTATAGGGCTCAATATTAATAAACACAGAGTTGACTACCTGGCCGGACAACATGGCAGTGATGCATGTCCTAAACAGGGGTCCACTTCATGCCAGCTGGTGCTCACAGTATTAAGAGCGATAACTAGATATGCCTTGAAATTCAACGTCCTTCTAAAAGCCAGGCAGATCGCCAGGAAAAATAATGACGCTGCTGTTGCATTATCTCATTTTCAGCTAAAATCCTTCAGGGCACAAAGGCCACTAACAGACTTGCTGATGGCAGCAGTGCCAGAGGAGGTGTGCAAAATACTAGAGGAGGACAAATAGGAACCCACACACTGGCCAAGGGAAGGAGTGGAGCAAGGGCCAAAATCGCAGATAGCGGCTCCCAAGGCACGGGTGCTGCAGGCCATGAGATAGACCATCCAGTAGCAGGTGAGCCACAGGCATATTGATGGATCTGGCAAAAAATGCATTGGCCCAAAAAACGGGCAAGCTATACAGTAAATGCCTAATAAATGTTGGTGAAATAATGAAAGAGCACAACATCAAAGACATCAATGAAGGGCACGTGAATGATTTTCTTGATTGGTCATTCAAGCAGAATAAGAAAAAATCGTGGGCATCATCCGATTTGGCAGCAATTCCCTATTATATTAAACTAGCCGGGAGTGGGACCCATCCACAGCAAGCTTACAAGGTATGCTTTACAAGGTTGGGCCAAGTTGGAGGGAGTTAAAAAGATACAAAGCACCCATTGAATTTTGAGAAGCTAAAGAGATTGATAGACATGTTACACAAGGTATGCAGTGACACATATGAAACAGCATGATTCAGGGCGGGCTTTACACTAAATTACTTTGTGGCATTTAAAATCAGCGAGATAGTGGTGAAACAGACACATTATTAAATGAAGGTTTAGAAGTAGCCGACATTAAGCTGGGCAAAGAAAGCATGGCCATTAGACAAAGAAAATCCAAAATATATCAGCTAGGTAAAGGGAGAATAATTAACTTATACTGCATAGATGACAATAAATACTGCCCCAGGTGCACAGCCAGAGAATGTCTCCTCATCCGCTCACACACAGGTGGGCAACTGTTAAGGCACAAGGATGGCAAGGCACTCAGCAGGTTCCAGCTGCAAACAGTCTTTAGAAAGGTAATCAGGGCATTAGGTTGGGATCCGCAGAATTCGGGTCACACTCTTTCTGCATTTGGTCGGCAACCTCAGCTTTGATGGATGAGAAAGCCATCAAGGGAATCGGGCTGGAAATTGGGCACATATAAGAGATGCATCAGAAACGATTTGATATAAAACTGCCGTTTCTCCCAACAGGCGATCCCCCCTTCAAGTCAGCTTGGATTGTGGGCCACTCTTTTGTGGCAAGAGCAAGCAGATGGTTAGAAGACACCCAAGATGGATTACATTTTCCAAAAACAATCATGGTGGGCCACGCCGGGGATGACGTGGGAGGATCTGCACAACATGTTAGCAGATGGGTTAGGGATCCCCCCGCCGCCCCCAAATTTCTGATCATACATTTAGGGGGCAACATTCTGACACAATTGGGTAGAAGGGAGCTGTTATCTGAAATGTACAGCTCGCTTAGAAGGATTGCAGGATGCTGGAGGCAGACAGCGGTCATGCTATCTAAAACACTTCCCAGACATCACTGGCAGGGAGCCAACTCAAATAAAGCAGTAGAAATAGCCAGGAAGAAATTAAATAAAGTCTAAAATAACTTTAGCAAATACACTAGTCTCACTTTTATCAAGTATGGGGGCATTTGCCCAAATAACAGGCAATTGTTCCACCAAGACGGGGTTCATCTATCAATAGTGGGCATGGATATATTCACTAGAAATACGTTTTGGTCATTAGCAGAGAAATAATGTATACGTCCTTTTGGGGGGAACCTGAGAGGCCGGGTACCCCCTCAGGTGTGGCGGCATGGATCAGCCTCGAGTTGGCCCTACGAGGGTGCAGGGTCCCCGCTCACCTGATCCCATGATGCCCAAAAGCATATTCTCAGTTATTGTGTGCTTATTGTTATGATTATTATCTTCTGTATAATAATGCTTACGGCCTATGTTTCCCACTATATCTCACCTCCGATGTTTTGTTGCTATCTCAAATAAGGTGTAGATTAGGGAAATTGATTATTGTTATTATTATTATTTTCGCTGCAGCCCATCGTTGCCATTTTGCTCACACCCCACCCAGGATCTCGTGCCCCACGCAGCCCTGCATTCACCCTGCACCGCAAGGCAACCGCTTGCAGGCACACACGGTACCCCCTTCAAAGATGGCCGCCCCTTTGTTGCCCTAGCCATCTGTACTCCAGGAAGCCAGCAGCAGCCCCGAGCCATCCGATTGGCTACAGGAGCTACTACTCCCTCCATTGGGCGCCGGCAGGCGAAGCCGGCCCTCCACCGTCAAGGCCCTCGAGGACAAGGCTGGTGCCTGTTCTCTGCCTGTTGACTGCCTAGTCTGCCGTCTGCCAGACCCCCTGGACCTCCAGTGATTTTACCAAGGTAACTTTCCTGCCCATGATGTTACTGTTCGGTTAAGCCTATTAAGGTCCAGCTAACGTCCACCGCACACACAGTGCCTCCCTACCATCATGTATGCCATATATTTGTAACCATGTCTTTTGTGTGAGCTACATAGCAACCTACTGCATCCTGAAGATCTGCTACCCTCAGAATGCGCCTCTATTGACTCTTGCCTATGTAATACACCTGTAATGCTCTCTTATACCTGCAACTGCATCTAGCACACCTCTGTTCAACATTCATTGGCTCAAACCTGCGCTGCGCACAAAACTGCACCTAATATATCTGTGACTAGTACTAACCACCTCTGCACCTTACTAGTGACCCATGCCTCTGTGTCCAGTTTGCTAAAATCGAATCTAGATGCTCCTCCGTCTGTACACCTTACTAAGTGACCTATGCTCTTGTGCCTGATTGCTAAAATTGAATTTAGGTGACCCATTGCACCCTACTTGAGTGACCAACGTCCTGGGTCCTAACTGTTAATACTGATTCTTGATGACCCTTTGCCTTGCACCTTTACTAAGCGACCTATGCCTTTGAGCCGCGACTGCTAATAATTGAATTTAGGTGACTCATTGCCTATGACTGCGTTTTATGCTCTGTGCCTTGATTGCTAAAATTGAATCTAGATGATCCTCTGCCTATGAACCTTTGCTAGTGTGACCCACGCTTTTGTGTCCCAATTGTTGAAATCAAATCTAGATGATCCTCTGCCTTGCACCTTACCAAGCGATCTATGCTCTCGTGCCTGATTGCTAAAAATCTGAACCTAAGCGACCCATTGCCTTTGCACTATGTTAGTGACCTTGCTCTCGTACTTTGCCCAAATCGACTTTAGGTGCCCCACTAGACTAGACTCACACTACCAGACATTAACTACAGTGCACCAGTCTATTCTGCCAACTGTACAATGTATCTCCATGCACTTTACACAGTGTTACTGAGATTAATACTGCACATCTTGAACAGCCAACACCCAATCATGCTATCCAACTCATCAGGACTTGAACCTGCACATAACCCACACATATTAACTGAAATGAACTCCACACCCTGTCCTGTTCGCATGAGAAACCTTAGACTACACGCCAGACTTACAAGACTCTATGACCCCCGACCCAAACCAACCCACAGCAAGGCAACCAGGAATCCATCTCTACACCCTCTTCAATTGAACAGTAGACTCCACCGGGAGCCCATCCGTGACCAGAAAAGTACTTACGAATCTGCGCCATTACTTCTAAACCCAGCAGATCTAGGAACCAAGGGTGCACTAATAAATGCCCGCTTTATGGTAGCTCATGCATCAGACATCGCTGACCTGTTACACAATGAAGACCTGGACTTCTTAGCGGTTACTGAATCTTGGCTTCACCCCACGGCAGGCCCTGCAATTATGCTAGCAGTCCCAGATGACTACACGCTACTAAGACTTGATCACACCACTTCTAGAGGTGGAGGTCTTGCCATCATAGCCAAAACCAAATTTACTATCATAATTGAATCACCCACTAATGTTAGTTCCTGTGAATCTCTAACAGCTAAGTTAATACTTTCTAGTACTCAATCCATCTCCATCCACCTTATCTACCGACCACCGGGCCCCCTAGGATCTTTCGAAGAAGACCTCACAGACATCCTATCAAATAATCTTAAAAACTCTTCACAACGTATCCTACTAGGAGACTTTAACCTTGGCTTTAGCGACCCTGCAGACGCCAATGCCAGTACAATCAATAACACCCTAGAGGAACTGGGCTTCACCCAGAAGATTACCGAGCCCACCCATATCAAAGGGAGAACTCTGGACTGGCTAGCCGTGCACAACTGCCCAGTCTTGGTCTCTGCCATACTCCCGCAGCCTTGGACAGACCACTATCTGATCTCGTTCACCCTAAAGGCAACCCCAGCACCAACCAACAACATAGCTCCAGCTATCCAATCCCGTAATAAAAAGAACATCACCCCTGACAATCTGATCCCGCTCATCATACCAACTCTGAACGCCATCCCAGATCACACTGATCCCCTTACAATGGTTGACATCTACAATAAAATTATGCTCTCATCCCTTGACGCTATAGCCCCTTTGAAGCTAAAAAAGAGCAAGCCTCGGAAACACATTAACTCCTGGTTTTCACCTCACCTCAAAGCCCTCAGACAGGAAAAACGACGCTGCGAAAAACTTTGGCGAGCTTCCCCCTCAGAAAAAAACAAAAAATACCTAAGTAATCTAGCCTCCCAATATAAAAAAGAAATCATACTGGCTAAGCAATCGTCATTTAGCACGCAAATTGCACAAGCTAAATCTAACACTAGAGAGCTTTTCACAATTCTTAAAGAGATAGAATCCCCGATCCAAGCACCAGATTCGTGTATCAAAGATAAACTCTGGTGCACGGGCATTCAAAATGCCCTAGCGAATAAAATCTCATCCCTCAAGAGTAAGATAAGCACCAAAAAAGAATCTCTGCTCTCCTCCACCAAGCAGAGTACCATCCCCCACAAAAAGGTTCACCCGAGTCCACCCTCCCCCCAGCCTACAACCCCTCCTTCAACTTCCACAAAGTATCCACCAAAGAGGTTGAAAATACCATTCTCACCCTCAAACCTTCAAACTGCCACAGAGATTTATGCCCCGCTCAACTGATCAAGGATGCTGCCCGTGATCTTGCTCCATTTATTACCAAACTAATAAATGCGTCTTTCACATCAGGCACCGTACCCAACAACTTAAAACAGTCTTGGGTCCTCCCTTTGCTTAAAAAACCGAACTTAGACCCTTCCACCCCAACTAACTACCGCCCTATCACCACAGTACCATTCCTTCTCAAAATCATTGACAAAATAGCTTACCAACAGATCCAACAACACCTTGAGCACTTCCAACTCTTAGGAGTCCGACAATCGGGCTTCAGGCCACAACACGGAACAGAAACCGCACTCATAGATCTCAAGACACAGATAGACGAGCTGAGAGACCAGGGGAAGACAGCACTATTGCTTCTCCTTAATCTCTCCGCGGCCTTTGATCTGGTCGACCATGAGATCTTGTGTAACCACCTACAAATAGCCGCCCACTTCTCTCAAGAAGCAACCAACTGGATCCATTCCTTCCTTAATAACCGTACGATGAGAGTCTTCTCACTATCTTCTGCGGCCGACCCCACCCCTATCACGTGTGGCGTGCCGCAAGGATCTTGCGTCTCCCCTACACTTTATAAAATCTTCACGAAGCCCCTTTTCGATGATCTAGACGATCTAGGTATCACCTACACTAATTATGCCGATGATACCCAGATCCTCATCCCGTTGTCGGGGGATTATGACAAGGATTTGGCCTTCGTTAATAAAGTGTACCTCATCATCCAGGCATGGATGGCCTCACACGGTCTATGCCTGAATGATGACAAGACGGAACTTCTCATTCTAGGCTCGACACACTACCTCAACAAACTGGGCCACAAATATTCATCATTCATAATTGACGATAACAAAATCATGGTAGCTAAGGAGGTTTAAACCCTCGGATTCTATCTAGATTCCACCCTTACCCTTAACAAACAAGTGAACGCAATGGCATCCGCCACTTCCTACACTTGCAAACTCATCAGGGCAGCCAAACCCTTTCTCTCCCCCACCAACTGCACCACCTTGGCCAGGGCGCTGATCCTGTCCAAGCTGGACTATTGCAATGCCTTATACGTAGGGTGCAACAAATATATCTCTAACAAAATCCAAATCCTCCAAAATAATGCCCTCAGAGCGGCCCTCAGTATCCCAAAGAAAGCCCATATTTCAGATTCCAGAAGATCTGTCAATTGGCTATCCACCAAGGACAAGATATTCCTTAAATCGGTGTCTCTGATTCACAAATGCCTCCACCAAGCAGCCCCCCAATACCTCATCGCCAGATTTACCAGACCTACCCTCTCCCGCCCCTCAAGAACGGCCAACTCCAACCTTCTACTTGTGCCCAGGTTCAAACGTACTACATCTGGGGGCAATAGCTTTCCAGTAAAAGCAGCACAATTCTGGAACTCCCTCCCTCCGACTTGCAGGGAGGGCCTACCCTACCACCAGTTCAGAGCCAGGACCGTCCACTGGCTCAAATCTCTCGACTCATAACAACTCTTGAGACCCGGACTCGCCAGTACCATGTGGCTCCTCATTGAATGTAAATATGTTTATAGTACTGCCCGAATATATATGCTCTAACTTACTCATTGAATGTAAATATGTATATTACTGCCTCTAATGTACATGCTCTACCCATCCTATTTGGCGTGATATGTCCGGCAATGTAACCCCAGCTGGACCTCACCTTACTGTATGTAACGAAGCTTTGCAACCCTCTTGCTGCCTCTGCGCCCAGTTACCCTTGGGTTTGGTGCGCATTACAAATAAATAAATACAATACAATACAATACAATACAAATACAATTGTCATACACTTAGCTAACTCACTCCCCCACACTAGGGCCACTTCCGGGCTTATGGGAGCACGAGTCTTGGAATTTAGAACTTTTATGAGGGGACAAATAAATAGAGAGAGTCCCAGAAGTAAGCTAAAACAGAAGTCAGTCAAGATGTCTGACTACTAGGCTAGCTTAAGATCTTTGGTGGCAGACTATGTACGATGGCGACAGATTCTTCTGATGTTACGAAGCTTGATTTGTGCGGACCTGCTGGAAACTCTGTCAAAGAGGATTCTTAAACTGCAGGCTTTGCGGAATAATGTGAAAAGGTCAAGGGATTGGAATCTGGAGAGGGTTGGAGGGGAGTAGCAGCTTGAGCATGGTGGTGGTTGCCTTTGGTTAGAGCACGAAAACAGCTATTGTGCCATCCATGGATAGTGCCAAGAGGCAGTTGTAGAGAGGTTGGGTCAAAGGTAGAAAGGGAGAAGAATATCTGGGTATCATCAACCAATAGGTGGCAGTAGAGCCACCTTCTCCCTGTGCAGCTCACCATCAAAGGTGAGGGTACCATGGCACTTTAGACAGGTAACTGATGTTTAATTCTAGTGCAGGGCAGGAAGAGGTGCGCTATGCAGCAAGAAAGAATAGGTTAGGAGAGCCTGCGCATCTGAGGTGGGATGAGGGAGTGGAGTTTTGAGGCTATGGGTGGGCAGGGTCATGAGGCGGGCGCATCAGAAGTGCCACCCTCCAGTGAGAGGACAGACTAGAGTGGAGGGGGGAATTCCAGTGGGGAGAAAGGAAGTGGTTTCCAGAGGGGAGAGTGCAGGGGTGAAACCTCCATTACAAAGGTTCTCCAAGGCAATATCATTCCAACTGGAAGTTTGGCATCCCACTCTGCCAACTACAGAGGTGGAATGCTAGCATAGACTGTAATAACAAATGCTCTTTAATGGAGGTAACTGCCATAGAAACAATGGATCACTGTTGATATGATATGATATTTTATTTGTATCGCGCCTATACACACAAGTTTCAGAGCGCGACAAGGCAAGGGAAGGGAACAAGGGAGGAACAAAATCGATCTTACTAGGCCCAGTGACATTGAGAACCGGCAAGTGCAGGGGAGAGGGAAGGGGGAAAGTGCAAGGGAGGGGGCAGAGGTGGAAAGTGCTGAGCAAGGGATAATAACAACAACGGGTGGTGCAGCCAGCAGGGTGGCAAGTGCAAGGTTTAAAGCGCAGACAAGGGGTGTCAGATAAGGGGACTGTTGGGTTACAGATACAGACCCAAGTGCAAGGGTTGCCAGGAGGCAGTGCCAGTGTGTGGCTGGGTGGGCAGGGACCTGGGCCCAAAATCAGAGGGTAGCCATGTGCACGGAGGCGAAGCAGACAGATCAGCAAGGAAAAGGAAGACCACCGGGTGGCTCAAGAGTTTCCGAAAAGTATCTTAATGTAAATGGAAGAAACATAATGCCACCAAGAGCTGGGCAGACCCTGGCGTCAAGGTGTACAAGAGATGGGCAGACCCTGGCGTCAAGGTGTAGGTACCTCACTCGGGCATCAGGCACAAAGAAGATAAGATGCAGACAATCTATGGCAAATGAAACCCTCTCATTTGTGGGTTTTGTGTTCCTCAAGGTTATCACAGGTATACCACCACTTTTCAGGGGTGTAGTGCCCTGGGTTTCAAGCTCCTCCAGCTGGAGCTGAAGACTGGTGGGAGGGGTGCTCAAATCTAAGGTCTCCACAAACACACCAAGGCTGGGCCCTGCACCAGGGCTGCCCCTCAGGGCTTTTCTAGCACTTGTTTAAAGATGTGAAGGCAGGCGCTCTGTTACCAGTCTTTAGCTTCTCCTCCTAACGCAGGGCCATCATGCCTTACATTGGAGAGCCACTACCAAGGCGTTCCCCCTCCCCCATCAAGGGGAAGATCTGTGCTATGGAGGGAGTTGTTTCCAGTCACCTGCCAGCAAAATCAAGTGCAAAAAATACAAGTACCAGAATCCTCAGAGTTAATTAACGTGTCAAACCTGAAACAGAAATGCAGACCCGCCTGAAAAAACAAAGAAACTCAGCCTCCCTGAAGATTGATGAAGTCATGAAATCGTGCGTTAAGACTGGTAACAGAGCGCCTGCCTTTACATCTTTAAACATTGTTACAGAAATCCCGGGATAGGCAGTGCAGCAGGGCCATCATGCCTTACATTGGAGAGCCACAACCATGGCTTTCCCCCTCCCCCCATCAAGGGGAAGATCTGTGCTATGGAGGGAGTTGTTTGCAGTCACCTGCCAGCAAAATCAAGTGCGAAAAATACAAGTACCAGAATCCTCAGAGTTAATTAACTTGTCAAACCTGAAACAGAAATGCAGACCTGCCTGAAAAAACAAAGAAACTCAGCCTCCCTGAAGATTGATGAAGTCATGAAATCGTAACAGAGCGCCTGCCTTTACATCGTTATACTTTTCTAGCACTTGCTCTCACAATAGGTCCTCAACTTGCTTAGTTGGCACAGTATCATTATAGAGCCCGAGGGTGGAGCCACATGGCATCAGGATACTAAATCGAGCCTTCCCAGGTCTGTCCTAGGCCTTGGTGGCTTATGAACTTGTGAAATGGGTGGTGTGGCCCTCTGCGCCCCCTAACATGGGGGTGATCATGATAATCACATTTTGCAGTCGATCGCTCCTCCGAATCTGATGAACCTAGGACACTCACTCTTCCTGTGAATTTAACAGAAATGAAAAATACAACATGGATGAACTGTGAGCACACATCACTTAACACCTAGCCTCAGGCTAAATAAGCACGCAATCACGAGTCCCCTGTGCAAACGTGGCTATCGTATCTGCACTTTCCATGAGCAACTGTGCCATGCTTGCTGCTTGGAGCATGGCAGTGTACAGGGGTGAACCCGCACATGATTGCGCACGTTAAAGGTACAGCCCGCCCCAGGCTCACTTTTCCCCCTTGCAGCCAGTAGATCGATGGGCAGAGCAATTCATTATAACACTATATCCGGGATGTACGTTCTCACTGGACCATCGAAAGCTTAGGCCTTGCAATGTACTATCGGGTGTTCTTGTCTAGCCCACGTCAGCCATTTTGGCTGTTTCTTGTTCTGAAAAAAAATGTGGAGGGAGGGTGAGTGGAGTAGAAGGTGTGAAACCTGTGGTTGGAAGAGTGCAGGCCGGAAGTACCTGACTGCTATATGCCAGTATGACTCTAATGAAAGCGAGCCCCCACCCCCAATCGAGGGGCTGCAGGTTGGGCAGGGCAGGAGGCGCCAGGAAGATTGGAGATTGAAGATTGCAGTAGCAGCTTCCGGAAACTGAGCAAGGATGTGGTGACAAAGGGAAGAGTCACAGGGGGCTCAGCATTGGCGCCAAAAGTCACTGTTAAAAAGGGTCTGGGAAGTGGAAGTAGATCAACAGCTCCTCCACTTTCGGCAGAGTGACCCGCCGAGCACCCCATGACCTCTGCCGTGGCCGTGGGGAACATGTGCTGCGCTCTCACATAAGTTTCCATCTGACCCTCCCTTTTCAGTTCCAGCAGAGAGGTAGGGCAGGCAGGGGTGGACCACGTGGTCAGTGATTTGCCCCTCACGGGGGGACCCTGAGGTCGGTAAGGTGGAGTAATGAGGGCACATTCTGCCTCTCACTGGGATGGTTTCGGGCCCGTGTGAGAGTCCGATGGGAGAGTGGACAGAGAAAAGGGAGGTGGGCCAGGTGCGCAAGGTGCCAGACAAGAGAAGGGGGCCTCCTGGGAGCACCCCACAACATAGGGTGCGACGGGGAGGTCCGCAACAGCTTAGGGGGGGACCTCACTGCTGTACAAAGAAAAACGAGACCGAATGGGCAGTTACACCTGGACTGCCTGTCACAAGGAGGAACGGAACTACTGTAGATAGTGTGGATATGGTTTTATAAAAAATGAGCCGCTTTGTTTTGGTTATGAAATTTATTGATCTTTAGGGTTGCGTTTAAATGTGAATGTGTTGATTATGCTTGGGAATGTTAAAAGGATTAAACATGGCCAAATACTTCCATAGAAAGGAGTCTGTGTGTTTTCTACAGTATTACTGGTACTGCCTCCCCGCGAAGACCATTGGTTTATCCAGCAGGGAGAATCCAACATCTATCAGCGGCCAGCGTTGGGACACCAGTACAGCCGCTGAACTGGAAAGGCAAGCATGGGTGTGAAAAGGCTAAAGGTGGAACCTGCCATTCAGTGACATATGATTGCCTCTGCAGAGATAGATATGGTGCAGGTGGTGCGAGCAGGTGTAAGGCTGCCTGGTGAGTGGGGTCTGTGGATGTACCAGAATTAAAGGTGAATACGTTTGTTGCGTATGTGGCAGTAGTATACTCTAGAGGAGTTGTGTTGTTGGAGTTCAAGGCTAGGCTAACCCAGTCAGCCATCGGGTTAAAAGCAAATGTCCTGAAGTGTTCTTATCCATATGGAGGTTGGGTTCTTGCTCTTCAAGGTTCCATTTTATGATAGTTATAGGGAGGTGTTGATCCCTTGTCAGTTGGGAGAATTAGGGAGACCGACACATCTGAGACCATTCCGCATAGCGTTATTGATTTAAATGTTGTGCAGAGGTATATTTGCATATGTTGGTGGGACTGAGCAAATGCGTTCCCTCTCTATTAAATTCTTATTTGTGGAGTTGGTGCTCTGATGGAGACCTCTTTGGGCGTTATTGGCTTGGCTGAGTGGTATGGTTTCCGTCTGCCAATTCACTAAAAAATTAAAACTTTCTTCATCGGTGAATGACAATGGACCCTTAGGGACCTCTCTAATTCCAAAAGCCAAAATGTTGTCTACTGTATTGAGTGCCCATGTGGCTTTCGATACATAGGTCAGACCACTAGGGCAGTTAATATTCGCATCTCAGAACATCGATCGAAAATTAGATGCAAAAATCTTACAGCACCCCTAGTGGAACACTACCTGACTCTCAACCATACCCCCAACGATATTTAGTGGTGGGTGGTGGAAAGGATCAAAGGTGGTCCTGACATCCAGCATAGCCTATTAAGAAAAGAATCTAGATGGATCCACCGCCTAGACACATACCAGCATGGTCTGAATGAGGTCTTTCAACCACTCATTTAGGCAATCCTTTGAGCAGGACGACTGTACACCAGACCCTCACCCCTCTTCCCTTCCAGACTGTGACCCTCCCGAGTCCTTGGGCATGCTTCTACACAATATGATGCATTGCCCTTGAATTTAAGTTCTAGTGGGACCTCCGTCCCGCGCGCAACATTTTTCAGACACGACTACATCTCTTTGTTTTTCTTCTACAGTCAAGTTACACGTCAGCCCCAGCTGCCTCAGTGTGTCAGCAATTAAGATTACACTTCTACAGTCAAATTGCACGTCAGTCCCAGCTGTCCCAATGTGTTAGCCATGAAGATTACACATATACAGGCTTTAATGGCTCTGTTTCATTTATGTACCTGTCCCGCATCCACTAATTTCCGGACGTAATCTCTACATTCATACTGCACGCCAGCCTCAGCTGCACGAATGTGTCCGCCATTTAGATCATACACACAGAGGCTGCCATGGCTCGGGTCCTAGATCCTAATATCCGACCTCACGGATCCTCCCGCTCCACAGCTAAACACGGGTTGCTATGGTAACAAGAACCACAACAACCTCCGGAGCGCGCGCATACATCGCTACATGGCTACGCTGCTCTATCACACAGGATTGGCCGTGATTTCGGCACTTCGGATACTGCGCATGAGCGGTTTCCAGGGACACTTCCATATAGAAAATGGCCCCTTTCGCTCGCGCGTCTCTTTTTCTGATAAGAAGCGATCGCTGAATGCCAGCAAGGCTTCCCTGTGCAGGAGGTACTCACAAATTCACACGTTAGGTAAGCCTATTCCAGACAGTCAAACTATATACACGTAAGCTTTTCTTGCAAGATGAGCTTGCACAAATAGACTATCCCTCGACCTGGAAGTCTCAATTTTCACTTTAAAAACTAGCTACTCTTGCATGCAACAACTAGCAGCACCTCGATACCTTGACACATGACGTGGTGGGCACGGGCACCTCGCCACATATATTTTTTCGAATTTCCTTGGACCTGTGAACCCCATACCATTATCACCTGGCCACTTCTATAGCCTGGCGACCCCCCGAGTCACTGAGCATGTTTATTATGTGTAATGTATATAAGTAGGGGGACTGCAGCGCCCTGCCCACTGCACTAACAAACAATTACACATTGGACCCCCCATGTGAAACACAATGGCACTAAAATCATTCTCTAGGAAAAACGCCCTCAGCCTACTAATTATCTATTTCTTCTGCCCACTGTCGACGTCTGTTTTCTTCCTGCGGTCATTTTTGTTTCTCTTGACCCATCCAGGAGCAATATTGGACTGCAGCCATACAGTCAAGGATACGAATATCTGCAACAGTCTGTACATGATACAACTATACTACTGGCAGTCAGTCATCAGGTATCATTTCTATTATGCTTTTCACACACCGACTTAGCAGTTAGGATCCCTCCCTGCAACTCGGATGACGCTGGGTTATGGGTCTGCAGCAGCTCCTCCCTCATTTCTCCATTTTTCTTCTGTTCACCACTCAGAACCAATGTGTGGCTGATCACTACTGTTTGGTTTCCTGTTACCCTTACGGGACCCGCACACGGATCTACCTTGCACAGCATTACGCCCCTTAGTGATCGAGAATCGAGTACTTGGGATACTGAGCACCGGCAGGTAAGACATCGGCACAGTGTTTTGAGAACTACTCCATAGCCATTAGGCTTAGAATTTAATGGCAACCCCTTCTTTATAAAACCACTCACTGCAGTCTCCTGTATTCCCCACAGGGTCGCCCCCTTGGAGCCCTGATGAAGGTGGACGCAACTCATTGCAACATCCGCCGAAAAGTGAAGTAAACTGGGAATATCTGATGAAGTCGGTTCCTAGTCTCCACAGAATCTGTTTAGTCAGTGTCTGCCACGTTCGCAAAGATATCTTTTTTCTCCTCTTGACCCTGTAACATTTATTGTTATTTTCCTCTAAAAAATACTCATTGCCTAAAGGTTAAGCATACCCTAGTTAAGGCATTTTTTGAAAAGGAGAGTTCTTAGCCACTCCATTGTTTCTTGCCTTTGGATTTATTATAAAGCATTTATGTACTCACACAAGCATGTTTATTACTTGCACCAATGAAATAACAATTGATACTTGTCTGCATATCAGTTGTACAGCTTCTCTACATACAATGTTTTTATTTGTTCATATTTTGTTTGCTGTATACATGTTTAATGATGTTATTGTCAACTATTCATTTTCAGATGTATGTTGTATCTTTCAACACCTGTTTATTTATTTACTACATGTTTCATATGATTAGAAAATAAATAATTGTTTTTTATCAGTTACATGTTCTCAACACAGTGAGTGACTAGTATTTTCAGAACCTATCCTTTGGATCTTCCTCCTCAGGAGACCAAACTTCTATAAAATTTGTGAGCGACAGGCTTAAAACTCTGCATCTGTCCGCCTAAATAACAGCTTTTTCCGCATAGCACTTATTACCAGCAAGGGTACAAACATTTGTTTACGTGGTTTCCGTCTGCCACCTTAAGGTTTCTTGTTGCTTCAAATGAATATGTTCAACCTACCCATATGGATTCAGTCCGCCATTGTGGAAAATCCCATTTTTTGGGATTCGTAGCTTGATCAATGGTTTAGTTTTGGCCTGCTGGCTTGAGGTATCGCTTTTTGCAGTTTATGAGCTTGACCAACTAAATAACTTTCAGTCTGCCATCCTGATGAGAGGTCCTTTTCGAACAACCTGATAGGTCTGGCCTTAGAGGGTGCATGCCTGGGCTAAAAACCTTCTGGTGTGGTCGTAAAAAGCCATCTTTTTTGGTTTTTTGGAAGGCCAGGAGGGCTTCTTCTTTGAGGTATTTCCTGGACCATAGGCTGGTGGCCAGAAACCAGAACAATGATCCTCCTTGGCATTTATAGTTGAAGCGTGGGCCTATTACTGGGGCCTCTGAAAGTATCTTAATGTGAATTGCGCGATCGAAACAATCAAGCATTGAGTAGTGCGTGTCTTGGAAGGCACAGTACCCAATACACAGCATTGTCATTGAAGTCTGCATTTGGCAAAGCTGCAGTGATGTGTTACCATCTCTCCGGTGTCTGGAGGAGTCTGAATTCTGCATTTTGAATATTTTGGAGGACTTTCATGGATAATTCAGAAGGCCATCGTAGAAGCGCCCGGCAGAGCCTGGTCTGGAGAGCGCTAGGGTGATGCCAGCAATGATTCTGTGTGGGGAAAGCTGGTATGGTTTGATGGAGCATGTGGATCCAAGCTGAAAAACAAACTTCTTGCTGTGGTTTTAACTTGTGGTGTAAGTGCATTGGAGCTGTCCATGAGGAAACCGAGGGGTTTGACCGTTGCTTTTGGTTTGGGGGGCAAGTTAGTTATCATTTCTTCAGGCCAACGAATCCTTGTGTGTGGGATTGATCATGATTTGGTTTAATTGATTTATGGTAATCCATGGGTGTTGAGATGGGGAGGAAGACTCCTGAGATATGATATGATACATGATATAATATTTTATTTATATCGCGCTCATACACAAGTGTTTCAGAGCGCGACCAGACAAAGAGAGGAGAGAACAAAAACAGCAATCTTACTAGGCCCAGTGACATTGAGAACGCCTAAGTGCATGGAAGATCCAGTTCTTTAGGTTTGAGGAACAAGACATAATGATCTATCACCGGAAATTATTACTTGTCTTTATTTCAATCTAATTTCCTATATGCGGGTATCTAAAGCAATTTTCCCACCTGTCACCATCCTAGTATGACACTCAAAAGGAATATATTTTACTTTTTTTTTATTGAAATGGCAGCAGTCAATCCGGAACATAATGCAGAATCAATCAATTCAAATAAAAAAGAAATGACATCAAGCCAAGGGACAAGACCTTGGGGAATTGAAACATATATGCAGAAAAGAGCTAGAGCAATTATAAAGACAAGTAAGAATTTCCGGTTGCAGACCATTATATTTTATTAATATATATTACCTCAGCTGCCACCCTAAGTATGGGTTCACCCTGCCTTCTGTTCACCACTTTAGGATTGGAGGGCCAGCTATTTTAGTAGATGGTTGGTGTACTATCCACATAGTTGTACCAGATGAGGCCTGGCGGTGCTCATGTGGGTGTTGAATATTAATAGTGTACCATCTCCAGGTTGGACCTATTAGATACTACACAGCAGGTTTTGTGGACTGGTGATGAAGTGAGGCATCTAGGGCAATGTGCTAGAGAGGAAGGATTGTATCCAGCGTAGCGAGGTTCCATCTTATCCAATGTCCAGCAGTCTTTGTGGGAGGATTTTATGGCTGAGACTTATCACTCAATGCTGAAATGTCCAAAAGGAGGAGGACACTTGGTGGGTTGCCATCTGCATTTGTTTCAGTGTATCCCATTTAGGTGAGAGGGTTGATTCTGCTACTTGCCCTCAATGGTCCTAATCTTTGTTGTGATTTGTGTATGGTATTTTGCTGCCAGAAAAAACACCTCCCTCGGGCCTGAGGAGCCATGCTTCCAGCCCATGAAAAGAACAGTAGCCCTACGGCACAGGTGAAGCCGGCAGCATAAATAGCCTTCTCCTGGCCTTCGGCCTCACTTAGGCTCCGAAATAGCTGTGCATGTGAGGCCTACATGTTAAACGCAGTACATGAGGCCTACATGCACACATATGCAATAGTGTCTTAGCTTATTTATTTAGGGCGTCTGCGGAGCACCGCAATTGTTGCCTTTTAGCAACTGCTAGGTGCTTTGGTATAACAGCATGACAGGGAGAAGACAGTTAAGCGAGCAAGCAGAGGAGGGGTACGAGAGGGGCGTGAGCAGGGCAGATGGATGGAGAAGCAGCAGTGGGTTCAGTTAAGTGCAGTTAGAGTTCGGCCGTAGACCTTACTCATTCAACACAATGGAAGGACATGTCACAGTCAAATGATTCTTTGAAAAGGTTGGTCTTCTGTATCTTTATTTCTTGCCATGCTTTGCTCTTGTGTATAGTTTCTGCCTGGTGGTCAGTGATTTGGACCACCAAAGCCTCCTGGCTGGAGTATAGTGTGGGCTAGTATTTGAAGGTAATTTAGGCCTTTGCTCCTGAAGGATTAGTGCTGCCAGTAGGCGGCTGTTCTGGGGAGACACAGTCTAGTACGGAACATGCATTATTCAGCAGCCATGATGAATAGAAAGCTTTGGGTGATGCGTCAAACTACCCGTTGCACCGGCTGTCCGCAGTGACGCAGGCATGGCCTGGAAAGACTGTTTTGTTCCATGACAGGATATTCCTCAGACACTGGGTGGGTTTGGCCATTGCTCCAGCACAGTGCCGTCCTTAGTGGCGGCAGCGCACCGGGCAGTGGAAGAACACATTTAGTGCCCCGCCCCTGCATGCCCTTGGTCAAAATCTGGGAGGGCACCACGTTTTTTTTAACGCTCTGTTCCCGTGCCAGAGTAGGAAGTTAATCACTGGAATAGGGTGCCGATGAAAAAACATCAGCACCCTATTCTAATGAAAACCACCCTGTTCCCACGCCAAAGCAGGGAGTTAAACACCTCGATAGGGTGCCGTTGCAAAAGCATCGGCACCCTATTGTTATTAAAGGTGCCCTGCTCCCGCGCTCCAAAGCCCGGCGCCAGGACAAGAGCGGGGCGCATTTAATTTGAATAGGGCACCTGACGCACCGTCTCCCACCACACAAGCTCCAGGTAGCCCTTGAAAGACTTCCCCAAGCTGGAATGGTAGGGGGCTAATGGCGCCCTGGGCAGTCGCCGGGGTGGCCCTGACCTAAGGCCGGCCCGATCACAAAGATCTGTGCTCATTCATATCAAGTGCAGGGTTCCTTAGCAACCTGGCTGAATGAATGGGGATTTACGGATGTATGGAATCAAGACCTCTGCAGAAACCAATGAGTGTGTTACAGAAGACACGGAAATTGCGCCACTTTATGAAACAAATAGGACAGCGCAGTAGCCTGCGCCAAAAGAAATATGTCACACAATTCTGCAGTCATTTATTACACGTAGATTAGCACATACTGGCAGCAAAGGGCCATCTTGTCCGGCCACTTCTGAGGGTGCTGGGAAACCAGGGGCCTTGCCCAGTCTCCAGCTCTTCCTTAGTGTGTATTCCTGGGGTCTGCACAAGGCCTGGCTCCGCCCTGTCTTCTTGTTCCTCTGCTGGAATGAGGCCACAAACATTCTCCAACCTTCTCGCGAAGACCGTCCTATGTTGTTTTTTGAGCCCCCACCTCAATATTCCCGTCATTTATACTTACTCTAGAAGCACCCCCTGGAATAATATTCTAATGTACCTGCTCGTTTGTATCCCCTCCATACACATCTATGTTTATAAACAGGGGCATATGAATCATGGGAGGATACAGGGAGACGGGGGTCATTCCCATGGCATTCGCACCAGGGTTAATGCAACTGCACAAACACTGTGTGCACGCATGCACCCTGCATTTGCGTTTCCGAGACTTTCCAGTGAGCCAGCTCGCGATGGGCTGTGGAGGAGACTCGTTTCTGCAGATTCCAGTCATGGCCGGGTTAGCATTTAGCCACTGGGGTTTCTACGGCCGGCTCTATATTACAATCTACAAACATACATTTTGAATGTGTCCACAACATTATCATGGATCCGCTACACATGTAGACAAGAGCGAAAGAATGTGTCATGTGCATGGAATGATGATTTTAAACAAAACAAATCTTCATAAATACTGTGACACATGATCTTCACACATTGGGGAAAAGACTAGAGGGATAAAGAGAGCAGCCGAAAGGGAATGCAACGCACACGTTTTTGTCACTCATTTGATAAACTATACTTTTTAAATCTATATCTAAGAATATACAGTACATGTTTATGGGGTCCTGGGGCATGCATCAGACCGCCACATTCTATCTTGGTGTTGGAGTGGTTTGTTTAGGTAGCACCCCCCAGCCCCCAGGAATTGGATTGTCTCCTATGGCCAAGTTTGTACCAGTGTTGTGTTTACAGAAATCTATCCTCTCTTTCTTGTTCTTGCACCGTCTTTTTCTCACATTCTCTGTCTCAACACTATCTCTATATTTGATTTGATATGACATGGCATTTATAATGCGCCTGTACACAAGTGTTTCTAGGCACAACAAGACAAGGAGGGGAAAACAAGGGGGGGGGGCAGAATAGCGATCTTACTAAACCTTGTGTCATTCAGATCGAGCAAGTGTGGGGAAGAGGGAAGAGGAGAAGTGCCAGGGTGGAGCGGAAGGAGGAAGTGCAGTTAACTCACAAGTGCAGCCAGTGGGTGGCTCATAAGTGCAGAGAGAAGGGACTGTAGGGTTGCCGATACAGACCCTTAAGTGCTGGGGAGCACGGAGGCAGTACAAGGGCAGGATGGCATGGTTGACCGTGTCAAAAGCAGAGGTTAGATCAAGGAGAATGAGGAAAGAAGGGAGATTAGAGTCAAGATTGGAGAGCAAGTCTTCACGGGTGTTCAGGAGAGCGATGTCCGTGCTTCTGGCTGCTCTCAAGCCAGACTGGTGGTAATGGAGGCAACCAACAGATTGAGTGTGTAGATTAAGCTGGGAGATGGCCAGTTCTTCCAAGAGTTTGCCCAGAAAAGGAGTGATGGAGATTGGGCGATAGTTACCCGGAGAGGAAGGATCGACCAAGGGCTTCTTTAGAAGGGGTGCACCAGAGAGTGCTTAAGGGGGGAGAGGAAAGTTCCTGCGGCAAAGGAGTGATTGCAGAAATCGGGCAAGGCTGGAGCAAGGGTGTCAATATGGTCCTTGATGGTTCGGAATGAGCAGGGGAGCACCTGCTTTGATGAGACTTTCATAGATTAGACTTGTCTAGAAACATCGGTTGGGGTGAACAGGGGAAAGGAGGAGGAGGAGAGACGGCCTCAGACGGGCCAGGAGTGGTAGAGGAGGGGGAAGAGGAGGTATAGGATGAGAGGGTGGACAGGATGTCCTGAGCTTTAGTAGTGAAATGAGAGACCAAGGCTGTGCAGAGGGCATGGGAGGGAACAAGAGAGGTAGAGACTGCAGCAGGAATGGCCAGCTCCGTGCAAATTTTGAAAAGTTCAGCTGAGTTTTTAAATGCCACAGAAACACAGGCTTGGATGTAGGCTCTCCTCTTAGAGAGGACAGAGAGTCTGTACTGCCTTTGGAGCAGGAGGCAGGCCATTTTGACAGGTGGTGTGCCCAAGACCCTCCACTTCCTCTCCCCGCCCTATACTTGCATTTAAGAGTGGCGAGGTCGGAATTGTACCAAGAGTTGCACTTGGATTTGGGCTTCAAGCAGATCCTCATGACAGCGGCAAGGACATCCAGTGTGTTAGAGACAGAGATCAAGATATAGAGGGCTGTGACAGGGTGTGAGGCAGCCAAAGGTGCAGGAGGAGGAGAGAAAGTAGCAGCAAAAGCCTCAACTAACACACGCCTCATGTGTCGGGTGACAGAGAAGGTAGGTGGCAGTGCTGGAGTCAGCTTGACCTGTGGGGAAGAGAGAGAGAGGTGAGTAGAAAGGAGAAAATGATCACTCCAAGAGAGAGGAGTGGTGAGAGGGTGTCATGCGCCGCTTTACCTGGCGCCTTTGGCCCCGTAGGCTACGGCATAGCCGATGATTGCCCTTCCTCTTCCTGGTTTGGGTGTGGGTCTAGTCTTTCTTTCCCGGTTCCCTCTTAACCCCTCCCCTCCCCCCTCTTTGTGCGTTGCAACTCACTGTGCTCCTCTCCGTGAGTTATACGTTCATTTCTGGGCTCTTCCCCGTTTCTCCCTCTCTGCTTTCCCCCCGGCTCCCTCCTTTTTTTTCCTTGCCTCCTAGTTCTTTTGCCTTCTGTCCTGGCGGGTTTCCTGCTCCGCCGCTTCTCTCGCTGCAGCCGAGGTCCCCTCTGGGTTTCCCTCGGCTCGTGTCTACATCAGGCTGCCCCCGGCTGCTGCTCCCGGGTGTGCTCCTACTTTTCACGGAGTTCCACGTGATTCTCATCTGCTATAGAAGCTTTCCGGACCATTACCCACACGGGTAGGAATCGCCGACCTCCTCTGTTGCATTCTGGGACCCGTAGTTCGAGTACCTACCTTTCCGGATCTGCTACCATCAAGAGGTTTTTTTCTGCATTGGGCTTTTTTCCTCTTGAGAACCGGACTTCTTCGGAGGGAAGCCCCTCCTGCTTGCCAACTACAAAAGGGCATCAGGGTGGCTTCCGACCGAGGAAGACCATTCCTCTTCGACCGGAGACATCCAAAGCCAAAGAAAGAAAGGCGAAGAAAGGACAGCTCCATAACGTCAGGTGAGGAGGAGGAGGAGGGAAAGGGCAAGACAAGCAGAGTTTTGGAACAGTATACTTGCACAGTCCCCGAAAGCAGACCTGTTTATCCGCCTAGCATTGAGAGATTGCAACGCCCCAACAAAATCATTGTGATGGCTACAGCCGAACAGTTGCAGGAAGTTGTCAATGCCGTACAGGCTTTGACCCAAGAAGTGCAGACTCTAAAGAATGAGAACGCTACTCTTAGACAAACCATTGATGCCCGGAAACAATTCCGGTCCGAATTACCTCCACTACCCCTTACTTCCGGTAAATACGATGGATCACCTCGCAAGTTCAAAGACTTCATGGAAGCTTGCATAATACATTTTACTTTCCGTCCTCAGTCCTTTGTCTCCGATAAGGCACGCATAGGGTTTCTGATCTCTAACCTTACGGGCAATGCGTTGGCCTGGGCTGCGCCTTTAGTTACTAGCGGCAGTCCTCTGCTACAGGATTATGGCGCCTTTACCGCCCAGTTCAAGGCTGCGTTTGAACAACAGGAATCAGCCCAGGTAGCCAGTGAAGAGCTGTTGGACATCCGGCAAGGCACTTCTGAACTGCTGACTTACATATCCCACTTTAAACGGTTAGCAGCGGAGACTGGATGGCCAGACACTGCCCAATATGCCATATTCCGCAGAGGACTTAGGGAGGAACTCAAAGACGAACTGGCACGGTCACCTAGACCAGCAACTCTTTCCGACTTGATTTCCACTGTACTTCAGATTGACTTCCGTTTGAATGAAAGACGGTCTGAGCGGCGCAAGAACCGCGGCATTTCCGTCAGATTGGATTCCCCTATTCCCAGTTCCTCCTCACCTTCTTCACCTGCCACGGTACATGAAGAACCAATGCAGATCGGTATCATGAGAGGTCCTTTAAGTTTGGAGGAAAGAAAGAGAAGAAAGGATCATAACCTTTGTATGTATTGTGGCTCGGCCAAACACTTATTACGGGACTGCCCTCTTGTACCCCCACGGCGCCAGGGAAACGACCAACCTCGAAATTACAAGGGGCCGATTTCCGAGGTACATCAAGAGGTCCCTACGTTACTTTAGCCATTACCACTACTTTGCCTTCTGATGATAACCGACTCATGGTAATGGGTATCCAGTCATACTGGGCATAACTTCGCTCCAGAAACATAATCCGGTCATAGATTGGATGAAGAACCAGATGGCCTTTTCTTCTGACTACTGTAATCAAACTTGCCTCCTGAAGAATAACTTCGCCAAAATAGACATGGTCCCAGCAGAATCTATGGCTATAACAGCTGCAGAAATCATTCCTATTCCAGCCTTCTTGACAGACCTCAAGGGGGTGTTCGACTGCGAAGGTCCTCAAGCACTACCCCCACACAGGCCAGAGAATTGCTCTATTGATTTAGTTCCGGATGCGATTGTACCATTCGGTAGGATGTTCTCCTTGTCCCTCAAAGAAAAGGAAGTGCTGCAGAAGTACCTAGATGAGAACCTTCAGAACGGTCTGATCCAACCCTCCTGTTCTCCTGCTGGGGCCTCGCTATTCTTCGTCCCAAAGAAAGATTCTCAAGAGCTCCGCCCCTGCATAGACTATCGTGGTCTCAATAGTGTCACTGTTCGAGACCGGTACCCCATGCCCCTGATAAAGGATGTATTGGAAGCCGTACAGGTGGCAACAATATTTTCTAAACTGGATCTCCGACAAGCCTACCATCTCTTAAGGGTCCGAGTGGGAGACGAATGGAAGACAGCTTTCTGGACCCCGTTCGGCCTCTTTGAGTATCGTGTCATGCCTTTTGGCCTGGTTAATGCCCCTGCTGCATTTCAAAGGTTCATGGACCGTATTTTTTCAGACCTCCTTTTTCTCAACACCATTGTTTATTTAGACGATATCCTTGTCTACTCGACATCGCAGACTGAACACCAAATTCATCTACGTCAGGTCATTCTAAGGCTCCAAGAACACAAGCTGTTAATAAACCTTAACAAATGCCTTTTTCAAGTATCCACTATTCCCTACTTAGGATTTCTCTTGTCCCGAGAAGGAGTCCGGATGGATCCCAAAAAGGTCACCGCCATCCTAGATTGGCCAACACCAAATTCAGTAAAAGATGTTCAAAGATTCTTGGGTTTGAGCAACTTTTATCGGAAATTCATCTCTGGATTCTCTAAGACAGTATTACCCATAACGGCCCTTCTCAAAAAGGGGACCCATCCTTTCATGTGGACTGAGGAGGCCAATCAAGCTTTTAACCAACTAAAGATCGCCTTCTGCTCGGCACCCGTTCTACATCAACCCGACCAAACCCTACCGTTCATCGTTGAGACGGATGCCTCAGCGGCTGCCTTAGGGGCAGTCCTTTTGCAGGAACATGAGGGTTTAGAACATCCAATAGCCTACCTTTCGAAGACGTTGACACCCAGCCAGACGAATTATTCAGTCCTTGAAAAGGAGTTATTGGCGATGAAGACAGCGTGTGAAGAATGGCGTCACTTACTCCAAGGCTCGGCTCATCCCTTCATCATAAGAACGGACCATAAGAACTTAAGGGTATTGCAACAAATGGAGTGTGTGAATTCCAGGCAGGCCAGATGGGCACATTTTTTTTCCCAGTACGAATTCAGCATAACGTACCTACCTGGAACTATAAACGTCCTAGCAGATGCCCTTTCACGTCAACCTATGCCAGGCAGGGTTGTTTATAGCAGGCCGGAGTATATGTTCCATCCAAAAAGGATCATCAATGCGGTATCCTCTTTTCTCCAAAAGGTGAGAAGGGCCACGATTTCTTATTCTCCCTTACCTCTAGATGTGGCTCACAGAGAACGTCTGTGCTTTCGTAACCAAAGGATGTTTCTGCCTGATCCTGAGACCAGACGCCAGGCACTTGAATGGTGTCATGGCAGTCCGGTAGCAGGACACAGAGGGGTCACTAATACCATCGAGTTACTGCAACGGCAGTTTTGGTGGCCTGGGTTACGGAGAGACACTCAAAGCTATGTGCAGACCTGTCCCACATGTTGCATGTCAAAATATGATACCAGAAGGCCCTTGGGTTTGTTACATCACAACCCTATCCCTGAAAGACCTTGGTGTACCATAACCACAGATTTCATAGTTGAACTACCGCAATCAGAAGGATGCACATGTATTATGGTTACAGTTGACACTTTTACCAAGATGGCACATTTCACTCCCCTACCTGGGGTGCCTACTGCTACCGAGATGGCTGCGGTGTTTATCCGAGACATATTCCGTCTACATGGTCTTCCAATTAAGATCATATCTGACCGAGGAAGTCAGTATACTTCTCAATTTTGGAAGACTCTCTGTGCCAAGTTAGGTGTACAAAGAGCTTTATCGTCGGGTTTCCAACTACAGACCAACGGACAGACCGAGAGACTGAACGCCTCACTGGAGCAATACCTCCGGTGTTTTATAAATCATCAGCAAGATAATTGGGTGGCACTACTTCCCTTGGCAGAGTTTTCGTACAACAATAGTAAACACAGTCTACATCTCTCAGTCCATTCTTTTGTTCCAACGGAATCCACACTCAAGCTATATTACCGGGCGATCTGCAGGCTACATCCATTCCTTCAGTTGATAACTTGCTCACAAACATTGCGGAAGCCCACAAGATAGCCAAAAGGAGTCTGTTAGACACCCGCCAACGTTACTGCGATCAAGCCAACCCTCATCAACTGCCGTCCCCCTCCTGGCAGGAAGGAACCAAGGTATGGCTCTCTACAAGATACTTACCTCGTTGGTTGAAAAGATCAAAACTTTCTCCTCGCTAAGTGGGCCCATTCACCATCTCCAAACGGATCAACCCAGTAGCCTATAAACTACTCCTACCTGATCACATGAAACAGAGCCATCCGGTGTTCCACTCCTCTCTGCTCAAGAAATATAGATCACATCCCTTTGAGAGGTCTTCCCCTACCATAAGACCCCCCTTAGGAGTCGACCCAGAGGAATACGAGGTAGCTTCCATACAGGATTCCAGGTACCGGAAGGGAAGACTGGAATATCTCGTTCACTGGAAGGGATATCCTCATACGGAGGATTCCTGGGAGCCGAGATCTCATGTCCATGCTCCATTGTTGGTGCGCCGATTCCATCGATCCCACCCGGGGAAACTGGGTGGCATCTCTTCAGGGGGGGTCATACTGTCATGCGCCGCTTTACCTGGCGCCTTTGGCCCCGTAGGCTACGGCATAGCCGATGATTGCCCTTCCTCTTCCTGGTTTGGGTGTGGGTCTAGTCTTTCTTTCCCGGTTCCCTCTTCACCCCTCCCCTCCCCCTCTCTGTGCGTTGCAACTCACTGTGCTCCTCTCCGTGAGTTATACGTTCGTTTCTGGGCTCTTCCCCGTTTCTCCCTCTCTGCTTTCCCCCCGGCTCCCTCCTTTTTTTTCCTTGCCTCCTAGTTCTTTTGCCTTCTGTCCTGGTGGGTTTCCTGCTCCGCCACTTCTCTCGCTGCAGCCGAGGTCTCCTCCAGGTTTCCCTCGGCTTGTTTCTAAATCGGGCTGCCCCCGGCTGCTGCTTCCGGGTGTGCTCCTACTTTTCACGGAGTTCCACGTGATTCTCATCTGCTATAGAAGCTTTCCGGACCATTACCCACACGGGTAGGAATCGCCGACCTCCTCTGTTGCATTCTGGGTCCCGTAGTTCGAGTATCTACCTTTCCGGATCTGCTACCATCAAGAGGTTTTTTCTGCATTGGGCTTTTTTCCCCTTGAGAACCGGACTTCTTCGGAAGGAAGCCCCTCCTGCTTGCCAACTACAAAAGGGCATCAGGGTGGCTTCCGACCGAGGAAGACCATTCCTCTTAAACCGGAGGCATCCAAAGCCAAAGAAAGAAAGGCGAAGAAAGGACAGCTCCATAACTTCAGGTGAGGAGGAGGAGTAGGAGGAGGGAAAGGGCAAGACAATCAGAGTTTCGGAACAGTATACTTGCACAGGCCCCGAAAGAAGACCTGTTTATCCGCCTAGCATTGAGAGAGGGTTAGAGAAGGGGAGGTCTGAGGAGATCAGAACATCCAGGGTGTGCCCTGCAGAGTGAGTCGGGCCAGAGGGAAGAATAGAGAGCGAGAGAGAATCGCAGAGGTTGCAAAAGAGTCCTGAAGAAGGGCTGGGTCCATCCAAGTGGATGTTCAAGTCTCTGAGGAGGAGAAGGTGGGAGGTAGAGGCAAGGAGAGAGGAGGAGAGGTCAGCCCACTCTAGAGGGGAAGGGGGCGACCTGGCCAGGCAGCCTGTAGATAGTGCCCACAGTGAGAGAGATGCCAGGAGAGATGGTAGAGCCGAAGATAACAGGTGTATTTCTATATAACAAATCAGGTGTATTTGTAGAGCACACGTTCACCCCCCAGAGGGGCATCTTGGTGCTATTGACAGATAACAGATTTTTATTGTTACCCAACTTAGTGCTACTCATTTTACCGACCTCTGAAGGATGAAGGGCTGCGTGGACCTGCTGGTATTCTAACCTGTTACTATGAGGTCAAACACAGGTCCTTGTAGTGAATGTGTTAGTCCATTGAGCCACAGACCCAGTTATAAATCTCTATTTCTCTGTCCCTCTCTCCCTCTCACTTTCCCTCTCTGTCTCTCTTCTACACACCACCACCTCCCTCTCTTGCTCCCCCTTGACCCTACTTACACTGCTGAGATATTCGAAGGCCCCTGTCCTATCTGCTCTCCTCTTCCAGCACCGCGCGTACACCTCCGTGGCCTTTAAACATCTCTTTCATATCCCCTGGCTCCCTCCTCTTCAGTATCTTTTACAGTCGAGCTGTTAAAAAGTCTCTATCATGTCCCCATTTTCTGTCTCAGACTATATCGATTTAAGTCCTCCCGCCTCTATGTAAGGTCACGGTTTTATCACGAGACTCACACGGTCCCTGCATGTGATACATAGAAGGGTTGATAAATATGAAAACGGAGAACATAAGATAGATAGGTATATTAAATAGATAGATGCAGGCAGTTTCTATTGATTAAATATGCACTGCAGACAGCATTTACAAAAAACAAAATCTTTGCCATGTTAGAAATACTTCTTAAGGCAGTCATTGAAAAGCACAACTCAAGAAGTTAATGATATCTGCCAACAGGAATTTTATTAATGGAGAATAAATCTGGAAGCATTGAATAGCCAAAAAACATGAGTAAATGACAAAGCTCAGACTCTGAGTTATATTCATGGCGGCCATGTATATACCCACTTCTTGTTGACTGCTTCACGTTCCGAAGATTTTTCCCAATGCAAGAATATTTTCTTATTTTAAAAAAAACCTAACCCATTATCTACTAGTACCTTCAGACATTTTGCTGGGGGGCTAATGGCAATCAACCCAGGGGGCGATTGTAATAAGTAAGTCTCAGGAGGATAGCTCAGGGGCAATGTGCTCGCCTTGGAAACAAGACGACGCAGAGCAACACAGGTTTGATCCCCGGGTCTGCGCTTAAAAACCTCTGGGTATTAAGAGCATTATAAATAACCTATCATATCAAGTAATAGCCCTTGCCTTAGGCTTGTGAGCCATTACCAACCATTAAGGCCGGCCACCGTGGTAATAACTGTCTAACCAGATACCTATAATTTTGTTTACAGTTCTAGAATAATCATCTTAATATGATATACATGTAATAAACAAGCATTAGAGTGACTGTGCCCTCCTTATTGTCAAAGAATTATTGTACGTCATTGGAAGTCACACAAAGTGGGTGACACATTTAGGAAAACAGGGGATCTGGAAGCACCGCACACAAAAGCAGAAATCAGAAAAAAGGGCTGCCGGCATCATGGAAGGACTCGGGTGAGATTAAAACGGGGGAGGGCTAATGTTTTGTCAGGGAAAGTAATGCGTAAACGAGCGCATGTCACCCAATCGTTATGCTGCTGACCCTGAAACCAGCAACTGGAAGTCCTGGTCCAAGTTTCACACTCGAGCAAACGGTGCAATCCTCGGCAAGCACTTTATCTCCCTTAAGCTCATAGCTGTACAAATCACCAGTAAATACCCGCATTAAGCCCTATGCAACATTATTGAAATGTACCATAAAAGAGTGGGCGACGCGCGTGGCGGGGCCAGTGAGGGAGACCACACTCCCATGTTCATTTTATTTTAAGGGATTTGGCCGCATGTATTATATATCTTACATCACCGAAATACCACAAGGCCATACATGAATTCCATCATCAGACGGTTAAGTCATTGATTACGTCATCACTTGCTTCGTCATTACATACTAGAGTGAGCGGGGAGTGTCCATGGCCATCGCCCTCCCCCACCCCACGCTCCGGGACGGACCTGAGGGCAATATGTGACTCCCTAAACCAACCAGACCACCAGACCTGCTCTCCCCTTACACGGACCGGTGAGGACGACTCTAGGAGCCCCTGGCCTGGAACCTCACTGTTCCGTGCCAAACCTAGGACCCTAACATAAATCAGCAATAACTCCCCCTTGCAGTGACCCAAAAGGTCGAGCCCCTTGCGCAATTCAACGCGATGTGCTCCAACCCACCGCAAACCACTCTACACCTACTGATCTAAAAGGTGGGCGGGTGGGAACATGAGAAAATGCTGCCTAAGCAGCACCCAGCTCCCGGGCGGAGAAGCGAGAGGGAGGGCACATTGCGCCCACTCTCCGTATAGCCGCCCGGGACCCATAGGCTCTACACTACCAGCGCCAGGGTGACGTCGCCCTTCCGCCCGTCGCTGGGGTGGTGCATCCCCCTACAGGTGCCCCTCCCAGATGACCCGCCTCCCAATTGGCTGGCCTGGCAAGGTTCTAGGGCCGCTTTTTGAAGGGTGATTAAATAAATTGTATTGCTCTAATCCCCTTACCCGAGTGAAAGAAATGGTAAAAGCTCCGCCATATCTGCACAAGGTACAGTAACGCGTTTACCATATTTAGCCACAAGCCTCTAGTTTATATAATCAAAAGAGCTGATATTATTTTGAAATTGGAAGACAGGTTAAACAAAATAAAATGCACGTGAAAAACAGGAAGCGCATTTTCATTGACTTGCACACGAGTAGATGCGGGTAACATTGAATCTGCACTAGAATAGGCTCATTAGAATGTGTAAAGAAGTTAGATGCCCCCACACAAATAGGTGTTCTCCTCCCACACCGCCTCTGAACTTAGCACCTCTCCCAACATATGAAGGGTTAGCCCTCCAACCCCCGCGCCCCGAAACGTAGGTTTCATTGCACCCCTGCTGCTGGCCAATAGCAATGCTGCCACAAATCTTGCAGCATGCCCCTAGGTCGGTGAGGGACATCCTAGTGGCAGAGTGTAGATTGGGGGCCAAAGGAGGACCATGCTGTGATACTGCAGGCAGAGGTGACGTTTGGAGGACGTGACCATTGCTTTATTATGGAAGAGTGGTAGAGAAGGTGGCGTGAGAGGACTATATCAGAGACAGTGCATGCTATACAAGGGGTTAATGTTGATAAATCGACGTAAGTGCAGTGTTGCATTTAGTGCGGCGTGAGAAATTGATAGAACTGAGAATGGTAAGTCGACGTAAGTGCAGTGTTGCATTTAGTGCGGCGTGAGAAATTGATAGAACTGAGAAAGGACTGGCAGCAGGTGGAGGAGTGGGAAGGGTTAATGATAGGGCAGAGTGGATATGCGATGGAGAAGGAATTGCGGTAGTTTCAGGGGGCTGTAATGTGAAAGCTACTGCACGGTAGAGAAGCAATGGAGGTATGATTATGGCAATGCCACATATGGAAGTGACGTATTGAACAATGCGCTGGCCATTTTGAAATCCGTACGCGTGGAGTCGCATGGCCTTCGGCCTCCACCCTTTGGGTGCAGTAAAGCATTTGTGTAATTGACGCGTTTGTGCAGTTGTGTGATTGAGAGGCAATAGCTCAGATTGAGGCTATGTTGTAGGGAAGGGCCCCGTTGCCTGGTCTAGTAGAATGCGGAAGCAGTCCTCGTCATTATGCAAGGGGCATAGCGCTCCACCACTTGCAGGTGAACCGGGGTTGGTTGCAGCTGCAAAGTCTAAACTCAGATGTTCACCCAGTGCCTGGTGTCCCGAGCTGAATTTAGTTAGTTGTGAAATAATGCAGTTGTTGATAGGGGCCACCGGGGACATAAAGCATGTCAGGGTTCGAAACTGCTGGGAACTAGGAGCTATTTAGCCCCTGCTTCCTCCTTAGGAGAGGCTGCTTAGCTTGAAACCAACAGCTACCAGGAGCTACGTTTGTCTCCCCAGGCCAACTGGTGCTTTACAAGCATGCATATGTAACATTCATTTTGAGTGTTTGTGAATGTTAATAAAGACGAATTGGGACACTTTTAAACATAATGGATCATACATAATGGCCATAAATGTAAAGTGTGCACATCATGTGGAAGAAAGATGTGTAGTGTGCTGTGTGCTCACCCCTGGCTCCCAGCAGTAGCTCCTGCTTACTGGGGGATGGCTGGTACCCAGGAGCTGGTTTTACTTCCCGCTCTTTCGGCCTTCATTTCGAACCCTGTCTGTAATGGGATAGCAATTGTGCTGCTCAATGGAATATGTGTGGTCTTTTTAGAGCATTAAGGGAATTTCCCTTAAGCTAGTGAGGATGTTTAGGACTCCAGCAGTTAGGACCCAGGTGATGCTTAAAACGGGTGTGCTGTGTTTAAGAGAAGCAATGTTTTTTAGAAGGCTTCGGTATGGCTCCAGCCACCTGGTGTACTGTAGGCCATAGAGTGTGGATTACATTTCCTGAAGCAGTTCCTGATATGTCTTGCTTGCATTTAGATTTTTTCAGAACTCTATTCTATGGCTTTCATGCTTTTCCAGGAGGGCAGACATGGCCTTTGACGGCCTGCTGGCCCGAGCTAAGGCAGCTCGGCTGTTAGCCATTAAAGGCCATGTCCGCCCTCCTGGCAGGGCATGAAAGCTATTTGCACCCCGAGGTGTGTCCTGGGTGCGAATGGCTTTCACAATTTTTCATCGGGAGATCAGCACTGCTTGTGCAGCCGATCTCCCGATGAAAAATGGAGAAGAAAACAAAGATGGACACTCCCATATGGAAAAAGTGACTAAGTCCCTTTTCCATGTCTATGGTGGCCAGACATGACCGGTACACAATGTGCTGGTCCCGTGGGTCAGTGGAGAGTGTGGCTGGTCCCATGGGTCAGTGAAGAGTGTGGCAGGGGAATCAGGTAATTTTGGGGGGCGGGGATTGAAAGAAAAAAAAGCACCACCCGGGGATGGGCCTTGGGTGGCTGGGACAGCGGCTGGGAATTGTGCATTCTCGCCCGCAGCCACCTGATTGGCTGAGCGGCCTTCCCGGGGGGGGGGGGGGGAGGAAATGCAACTTCCAGCCCTTTCTCAGTCGAGAAGGTGATTGCTGCCTCGGTTCTAGTGTGTGTGTCTTTCTACTTGTGAGAGATCTTTGGGCAATTCTTTACAAGGTCCACTTGAGACTTGGAGTAGTAAGAGGCTGTTGCCTTGCAGAGGTCATCTTAGCATTGTTTACTAAAGGCATTTAGAAGGCTACTCAGAGATGGGATATGGGTTTGGAACCATTGATTTTCAAAAGCCCGTAAAGGTTGTCTTACTAAGCTCAGCTCAGGAGCATTGTGCTGATTCTGTCTTCCTATTTAGAGATGGAAGGGCCTGCTCGTTGATTTTGCTTGACGTGGTAGTGTTCTAATAAGAGGCTCTAGACTTCCCAACAATGTTTTTCTCCCTTTAGATAAGCCAAGAGCCATCAAATTACCTAGTTTGTCTACAGTTAGGTTTTGAAAAATTCACACTCTTATCGTCTCATTTTTGGGTGGCCAAATGTTTTGACATTTTTTCACAGATAATAGAATGAGAGGGCCAGAGCGGTGTGCTAAGATAGGGTTCAGTGTCTGAAGGCTGCTGAGATAGTAAGGTCTGACACAGACCCCTTCTGGGCCTTGGAGGAGATTGCTGTCGGTCAGGAATATCCACAAAGGATGTACTAGCTAATGGGAGCTGTAGCGCCCATCTTCCTCTGTTTTTAACTGTGCTCTGATTACCACTCCTTCATCGAAACGGTTCCAGAAAGAGGAACTGACATAACTTAGGCCCTGTGCCACTTATATTAAATCCTCGTCTTCTTCTCTCCCCTGCTCAGTTCTTTTTCACGCACTGGCCTCATGCAAACCAAGTCCCGCCTCTACAACAGCTGCCCATTGAAGACTCAAGGAGCTACCATCTGTGTCTTTGTAGTCAAGCAGTGTCCTGATAGGCTGATGCCTGCACTTACTCACATCATGCACGCCTACACAACCTAGGAGTCTGAGTGTATCCCATTCAAATGGGAGGTCTAAAGAAAAACCTGGCTGGTTTGGAACAAACCCACTCACGCACGTCTCATAGCGAGTCCCCTCAGGTCACCCAAGATCTTGGGGAAAGCAGTGACCACCCAACTCAAGGCTTTAAAGAAAACTCACACTTTCATGAGAGGGCAAAACCCTCGAGCTGGCCACTAGAATCCAGGGAATCAAGCTATTTAGCAAAACGATTCTGGGAGAAACATATTTACAAAGCACCCTTCTCCACAATTGTACACCTTCCTGCAGTGCATTGTTTGGCATACCGAATTAATGCCACCTTTCAGCCCACAGCTCTTTATATCATCTTCATTGAACAGAAAGAGCGTAACACTGAAGAGCGAGCGATATCAATGCAGTATCTTCCTTTCTGACGATGAGGATAGCTAGATATAACGATACGATATATACAAATATGTGGATGGAAGTTTTTGTTGATTAGGTGCAGCAACCAATGAGCTGTCAGGGTGTCTGGTTGTTGGTTTTTGCTCCTTCTTAGGAACTAACCACCTCAAGAGCCACGGTCAGTCAAGTATGTTACTGAAGCAGGGCAGTAGCGTTGGTTTGCCTCAGTTCCACGCAGCGCCCTGGCCAACGTCGCTGACAGCCCATTTACTATGGTCATCCTCCTCGACCTGTCTGCTGTCTTTGGCACAGGTCCCGCCCACATCCGTACAGATACAAAAAATTCTGTCATCAGCGCCTCACACCACAACTTCAACACATTCTTCCTTCTTCAGAAAGCAAAGTGCCGAGCATGGTGCTTTCACCGCAAGCTGCGTTCCCTGAGCACTTATGACCTGAGGGCCCCCTTTACCATCTTCTTTAACATTAACATACTCCTCCTCATTCACCCCTTCAAATAATCCATCCGTAATATCTGCTCCAGTGATGACACATACCAAAACACTTCAAAGATATCAGTGCCCACGGCCAATTCACCATCACCACACCAAGCTGCTAAGACTGACTAGACGACGGGATGATTAAAATTGACTCACACGCAAAAAATCCAACACCTAATTGCTAATTGTTGCCACCTCATACCTCTGTGCTCCTCTGCCCACCTCGGCTGACTCTTCTTTTAATCTCATCATCACATTTTCTCACTCTATCAAAAACCTTGCACATTATATAGGTGACAACCTCAGAACAGTCACACAAAGAGCTGTTGCTTTCTGCTCCGTCAATTTCGATGATGGCTGCTCCCCATCCCCCTACACCTTTACACAGCTGTGGTCAGGACCATAATACACTCCAAGATGGAGTAGTCCAATATCTTATAAACTGGCCTCCCAGACTACCAACTGATCCAACCACAAATCACTGGCAGTTTTGCGTTCTTGGTTAACAATGGTTAGTGTTTCTTTCATGTCTATGTCTATGTTCTTGTGGTTTAATGTCCCACGTTCATGGCTTAGACAACTTTCCATTAGGCTCCTAGGACAAGCTTTGTTTACATTTGTAGAATTCATCAATGAAACTTCTAAACTCTTCAGATATGGGAGATATACTCTTAATATTTTAAAGTGCCACCCAGTTGCTGTTGTGCAGTTCCAATTCACAGAGAACCTCCTGGTTAGGGGTGATATTTCGGCTTGGTCACTGGACACAAGTTTGTAGGGGAGAGCATCCACGCTTACAGGGATTCAGTTGGATCAGCTCAAGTCGGGAGGGTGCGGGTTATGATTTGCCCCAGATGCTTTCCCTCTTCTCTCCTGCAGTGGTGGCTGCAGGAGATGCAGGCAGTTCAGTTTCTTCAGCATCCGATGTGGAAACGGTAAGTTGCGAATGCTATAATGGCTGAAGGTGATTTCAGAATGATTTCTGGGGGCCCCTATGACTTTCTGGGGGCCCCCCTCCATATGTCAGCATCAAAACTACACTGATGTGGGGTTGTTTAAGGTTTGCAAAGGCAAAAAGGCATTGGAAAAATTGTATGTATGTTGTTTCGGCACAAGCAGTTTCAATTGATGCAATTTTGATCCCTGGTGCCCTTAATCTGAATCCACAATAATTATATAAGGATTTTGAAGAATTATTGGAAAACAATTCGTTTTGTTTCTCATACTTCAAAACATGTTACCCTCTTCCTTACTGGGTTACATGTATACAAGATCACGCTAAAGAGGATTCCTTAGTGAATATGTGTAGTACTACACCCCCAAATGGTGCCTGGCCCAGTGGCAACATTCAAAGCAAGGCAGCTGGTGCCTGGTGTGCAGAATATGAAATAACATGTTCAAGTCCCCTGGACTGCAGGAAAAAGGGAGGCAGCCAGTGGGCATCTGAACCCCCAAAATGCCCACTTTCTTTTCAGTCCGTGCGGGCGTGAAAAGTGTGGGGACCAATTTCACTTGAAACAATTGAAAGGCACTGACACAACCTCTGCACTTATACCACAAAAGGCTGCTTGAAAGAGCTGGAGCGGTGCCAGGAAAGGACTTTCAACAGTGGAGGTGTTTCAGGCTTGGGAACTGATTTGCCTGAAAGGGGAATTTTGATAGGTGTAAGGAAGTGCATCACTACATGTAGTGCTGTACAGAGGGGGTCCTCCACCACGCCTCCCTTCCCCCATTCCCTGTGAGTGTGCCACGCTGCTCCAGTACATCTACAATCTTAATCAATCTGCGTGCAGTGCCATTGTGAGGCCTGGTGGCCAGTTACGGCCCCTCCGCCATTAGAATGCTGATAACACCCAATCATACTTTAAGGTGTCATTGAAGTGCTTGCCTTGGCCAGCGGCCGCATGTTCTCGGTTGATTGACGTCCGGACCCTTCTTTTTTAAAATGTATGCAACGCCTTGTCTTTCAGAGAGCATGTGACCAAAAAAAGGGCTCTTCGAGGGTATTTCAAACCCTGTCTGCCTGCTGAATTCTTTTTTCCATTTTCATGACTGCTTTCAAAGACTGAATCGGGTAGGTGTAGGTTGGAAGAGCGGGTTTGGTTTACTGCTGAGGTGGTGGATTGTGGCTGGTATGAATTGCCCTTGGATTGTGGTGGATTCTGTTTTGACTGAATTCTATAATTTGGTGAAATCGATTGCTTTCCTTGTTGCACAGAACTTCCCATGCCTCTGTGCCAGGCTGATGTGTGTATTGTGATATGGGGCCTCTAAAGCACGTTTCCGGTGACGCCCTCGAGAGACCCCACACAGGAAATGTCACAAGTGAAGAGGAAGTGGAAGAGGCCAAGCATGCAGGGCTAGGTGAGCAACCTCCTGAGGATGCAGGTGAGGGTGGAAAAGGGAAGGGGAAACTGTTTGAGGCGGAACTAGGGTAGGAGTGCTAAAATGGGTGATTGAGACAGGACTACAGAGATTTGGCCAGGAAAAGCACCCCATAAAATGGAATGCGGCAGGAAATTAGCAGGCTCAGCATTTGGGGAGCATGGGGGGGATCCCCTGAAAATGGAAGGTGGGTGGGGTTTTGGGAAGGGTCAAGGAAATTGAGCAGTTGGGAGAAGAGAGTCAGATGGTGTACTGTAGTAGCAGGCAGGCAGCGTTCAGGAAGCAGAGCCACTGTTAGGCAGCTTGTAGAAAGTGGCAGCATGAAATAAAACAGTGTATTGTAGTTGGCCTTTGGCCTTACGTGGCTGTGTTTGAAGCTGAAGAGCTATGGCTGTTTGGTGTCCTAGGGAGTCAATTAAGCTCCCTGGAGATCCTTCTCAGCGACTCTCACATATCCTCCGTTCCCTGCTGTCCCCAGGACACTGTGGCAAGGCTTCAGAGCAGGAAACCTCCTGTAGACTTTCTCTAGCTCTGCATGCAGCTTTTGGAGAGTCTGACATAGGTCCCCTTTTCGTAGCACAATTTTCAACTGATAAAGGCCCGGGATCGAAAATTGGCTCCCCTTGCACGGGCAGGAGATAAGAAGAGGACAGTGCACGCGATGGGACTGACTTCAGGAGTTCATTGGATCCTATTAACAAGTCACTTCTAATGGTCACACACTTTGTGGGGTTAGATCTGACAACTGGATCTATGTGATCACTGCGACCACACATAATTGCAACAGCCAAAAATGGCGAGTTTTTATTTTTATATTTTTTTATTAAACCTCCTTTACACCGCATAGATATGCAGGGGGAGGCCTCCCAAGCCCCCCATATTTTTATAATATTCCACCCCCCCACATATATATGTGGTGTAAAGGGGGTGTTTAAAAAGAAAAGTTGGGCATTTCGGCCGTCGCAATTGTGAGGGCAAAGTTTTCGGTCATTTCCTGACAACCTAATAAGACATTTGGTGTTCCGTGAAGGACCCCTAACTTAAAACCAGGAATTTAACTCCAGGAGCAATAGGTTTGGGTATACTTCTGGCGTTAGTGCTGGTCCTGTTGAAGATTTTCAGACTGGTGACGGGATGAGGGTGGTCTGCTGGATAGCACAGAGGTAGTATGAACAATGGGCTGGAGATACTCAAGCTGTTTCCATGGGGCAGCTGGAGAGGTTTGGCCGACTGCCATTTTGTATGCATAGGGTTTTCAGAGTATGGGGCATCAGCCCAAAATTAGTGGTCGCCGGTATCTGGAAGCCATTAAGGGGCAGTAAACTATGTTGGACTCGTGCGATCGGGTCCACGGCAGTAGGTCATATTATGCCCCTTGTTATGCCAACAGAGGAAGGGTGCGACACTCCAACCATATGGAGCCATCCTCTTACACTCAGACAATGCAGACGCCACATGGATGGTCAGGTCGCACGTCTTCTGTATTAGTCTATTCAATTTGAACTGGCCCTGCCTCTTCCTGTCCATGGCACGCTTCCTCCCTTACATCAGTGTCATGGACAAAGAAAGAGGACAGGACACTACAGGCCCAAGGCACGATCCCTCTTCTGCATAAAGTCGGTGTAGTTGATCATATGAGACTGGCAAAGGAGGGGTTGCCTTTGCTGTCTGTGTGTTTTCCCCCAGCAGCCGTGAGGCTTCAGGCGCGGCTGGCACTTGCCTTTGGCTTTGAAGCTTAGCACGTTTTGATCAGTAATTAGACAAGCCGTCACCTCGAGTGTGCGAGAACAAAGGCTTCTCTGTCAGTGCTGTGCTCAGCGCAGACCGGGAGATGTGCCCATGCCAGGCACCTGCAGGCTGCCAGAGGATTCCCCGACAGGCCCGTGCCCTCGCCCGTTAGAACATACCTACATTTTCCTATAGGCCAATCTAGGACGTTTAATGACAAATGGATGTGCATTGCAGCTATTCCTCTGCTAAAATCAAAAGAGAAACAAGCATGGGCAATGCCAACCGTTGGGGGTTTTGTGTAGGCATGGGAACAGCACTGCCGTATTTGTATTTCCTGGCTATTGGTGGTTGAAGGTGCAAAATGGTGAGAGGAACTGGTCATCTAATAGCAGTGCTATATTCATATACACACAGCACAACTGTTGGCTTTGCCAATGCTTGTTTTTAACAGGACTTCAGTGAAGGGCACACATAGTGCTTATAAATCGAGTGGCTGAAGGCAGACTGGGTTAAGCCATCTTTATTATACAAGTAGCGTGTTTGCAGCTCCAATTAAGTCTTTAATTCTCAGAAGACTGCTTTGAGAAAACACTAGCAGGCACTTTGAGTGCAAAGTTCAATGATAAGGCTTGATTAAAGCAAGCTCTAAGAGTGCCCATGAGGCGGTGTTTTGGGCAGGGAGGGTCAGGAACTCCTAGGAATGGTCATGGGGATTAGCATGGCCATGGGCCATCAATGTGTGGGCAAATACACACCACCTACAAGCTTTGAGTCCCTGTCATATGCCATTTCTCGCTATCTGTGCTCTAATGCAATAGTTCCGGTTTATAGGTTGCGCAAAAGTACCACCTAACAGCCCAAACTAAACAGGGTCCTGCCCTGCAGGTGGGGAGCCAGTGCCTTGGCTGTGTCTGCATTCAGCCCTGCATATTCCTTTGAGCTCCTATGGCTCCTGTCTATGGCCAGTTGTTTCGTTCATCATACCTGGTGTATGCTCATGATGTCTGCTTGCCTGCCTCTCTACTATGCTCCCCCTGCTGTATGCTTGTCTGTGATGCCTGTATGCATGCCTGCTGTACTTTGCTCCCCCTATTGTATGCTTGCTTGTTATGCCTGTGTGCCTGCCTGTTGTACTTCTCTCCCCACTGCTGTATGCTTGTGATCTCTGCTTGCCTGCCTCTATACTACACCCCCCACCCTGCTGTATGCTTGTGATGCATGCTAGCCTGCCTGTTCACTGCGCTCTGCCCCACCCTGCTGTATGCTTGCTTGTTATGCCTGTGTGCCTGCCTGTTGTACTTCGCTCCACACTGCTGTATGCTTGTGATGTCTTCTTGCCTGCCTCTATACTACGCTCCCCCCACCCTGCTGTATGCTTGTGATGCCTGCCAGCCTGCCTGTTCACTGTGATCTGCCCCACCCTGCTGTATGCTTGCTTGTTAAGCCTGTGTGCCTGCCTGTTGTATTTTGCCCCCTCCCACTTCTTGCCTCTGTTCTCTTTCACCACTCAGTCTTCTCTTCCTCTCCCTATCTTTTTACCTCTCCCCTCTCCCCCTCCCCTTACTTTATTCTTTGCACTTACTCTATTCGAAATGTCATCAGACCTAGTATGATAGTCACTTGTTTGTTTTCCTCCCGCTCCCTCCTCGTTTGTTCCACCCTCTACCCCTCCAGCACTACCTGAAATGTTGTCAGGCCTAGTACGACAGTCACTTGTTTTGTCCCTCTCCTCCTCCCTTCTCCCCCCGTCCCGCACCTCTTGTCTATCTCCGGCTCTACCAGAAATGTTGTCAGGCCTAGTACGATAGTCACTTGTTTGTTTTCCTCCCGCTCCCTCCTCGTTTGTTCCACCCTCTACCCCTCCAGCACTACTTGAAATGTTGTCAGGCCTAGTACGATAGTCACTTGTTTTGTCCCTCTCCGCCTCCCTTCTCCCCCCGTCCCGCACCTCTTTTCTATCTCCGGCTCCATCAGAAATGTCGTCAGGCCTAGTAGGATAGTCACTTGTCTGTTCTCATCTCCTTCCTCTTATCCTTATATTTGTCATTGCTCTTGCACTATCTGAAATGTCGTCCGGCCTAGTACGATAGTTGCTTGTTTTGTTCCTCATCTCCTCCCTCCACCCTCTCTCGCACCTTCTGTCAATCTCCGGCACTACCAGTAAATGTCGTCCGGCCTAGTACGATAGTCGCTTGTCTGTTCTGCTCTCCTTCCTCCCCTCCCTATCTTTGTCTAAGCTCTTGCACTATCTGAAATGTCACCAAGCCTAGTACGATAGCTAATTTCACATTCTTAATTGTTTCAAGGCCTTGTAAGAATGTCATTGTATTTTCCTTCGCTCCCTCCCTTGCCTTGAAGCGCTTTGAAACACATTGTGTAAATACACTATCAATCAATCATCAGCCATGCCACCGGTCTCCCTCTTCCTTACAGCACTGGCAGCCTTCCATGTCCAAGTCCAACATGGCTCATTGCACGTCACATCCATCCAACACCATCCCTCACAAAGCAGACACCAGCACATGGCGTGCCAGCTTTAAAATGCTACATGATGAATGATTCATGATTCTAGAATTTGCACATACAAATGAACAGTTGGGTTACATTTTTTTAAACTGCTTAATTATATGCAGGGAATGTTCTCAGGTTACACAAATAGTGATTACAGCTTGAATGTTGCGACAGAGCATGATCCTTGGGGTTGTGTGAGCACGTCCCTCCCCCCCACGCTCCACCCCCCGCACATGATGACTCCAAATGGCAGGTAGTCCGCCCTGAACTCTATAATGTAAGGTATACTGTGAACAGCACGTGCTATTAGTGGGTCAGCACTACATTCCGCCACTCTCATCTCCCAGGATAGAATATAAAGGGCTATATGAATTGGCGGTTCCACGCTACTTTGCACCCTCTTTATGCAGACTCTGATGAAACAGTAATTCGAATTGTTTCATAGGTCATTTTAGAATACCACGCCCCCTCTAGGTATGACTGGTTTCAAATACACGACTTCCTTTAATGATGCAGAAGGGGGAGGAGGTCCCTCTAAAGATGGCACCCGTATTATATAACTGAGCGTAATGGTACACATTGTAATGTTGACACATGCGTTCCCGCGACGGGGCTCCCTCGAGATCTCCGTGCGTGTGACTATCAATCCTTGCAACTCTGCTTCCGGGTTGTACTTTCAGACGGAGGACGTCGGCATTGGAATACACGGCAGACTAGACTAGTGGAGGTAGGTGCAGAAAGAAGATTGAGGAGTCTGCTAAAACGTATAAATGTATATACCGCTCGCACTTGTACCATAGGACGTGTGACACGCTGTAAGGAGCAACACAGCCTGATATATTTATCGGTCTCTATTACCTTTCAGAAAAATCCCTCTGCGGTTTGCTGTGAAGCGCTGAAAAACTGGTGATCCTACAGCATGAAAAGGAAAGTGGTTGAATGTTGGAGCTCAATACTCTTGGGATAGGAAGGCTGAGTTGAGAACGGCTCCACATTGTACAAGTTAGATTATAGTTAAGTGAATACATATGAGTGAACTTACTATTTTGTTTGCGACTCCTAGAACCTTGCTATGGGTCTTCATTTAAGATTGGAATAAGTTTAAGAGGCCGGGTAGACTCGTATAATACTCCCCCTCAACCTACCTGTGTGGGTGCCCATTCAGTGAAGGTTCACATACTATGACACTTTTTTGTCCTTTAATGTCAGTAATGACGTTTTGCCAATTATTCAGGATACACTGATACTTGTTCAAAGTATACCATTGTATCTAATCAGTACACCCCCTGGCATGCTGATACAGGTCACGGGGATGATATTCACAGCATATCTATCGGATGGAACATGATGTAATCGGATACATAGGATTTATGGAATATACATGTAGGACTGTTTTTCTTATTGATTTTTTCTTTAGTGTTGTTTGTTCCTGAAGAAGGGGAAAGGATCCCCGAAACATGTAGAGCACATTTGGCCTCCTTTTGAACATTAAGAATAAGGAAGTTAAGATTACTTCAATAGAGTTGTGTGTGTTGAATATATCGTTGGAAATAAACATGGGCATCTTTTATTTGTACTAATAACATTGGCGGACTTCTCAGCATTAAGGTGTGCAGGGGACGGGAGTGTCCATAGATTGGACACATTTTGTTGTATAGCTTTACAAATCACACATTCACAACCACTGAATTCAAAGCATTGGAGCATGGCTCCTGCTGGATTTTAGCAGAGAGCCACAGCTGCACAAAGAAAAGCCACCAAACCTCTCTTAATTCAGCCACTATCTCTATACCCAGTCCATAATGACAGGACTGAGTTAATCAACACACAGAACCTACAAAAAGATTTTACAGCCAAGCTAAACGTATGCAAATAGTTGAAAGCCTAATTGTGTGTGTGTGTTACCTGACCAATCGCTAAAAGGCCGATCTACAACATATGCTACTATAGCAAACATTGACCAAACCAACCCTGCACTGCCCCCCCCCACCTCCCAACCCCAAGCTACTACCAACTTCACAACCCCGGTTCAAAGAAGTGTGTAATCCTCAGATTTCCATGCTGCGCTATGGCATAACTTACTCCAGGGAACCTATTAGTATGAATGTCAATGCTGCTTACAACTGCGCCAACACCTGCCATTGTCCATTTCCAATCCTAGGACGACAATGTGCAACCCTCTACATGGAAGCCAACAACGGTCAGATCACTGCAACCACTTTCCGAACACCCACCCAGTGCTGGCAATCCTGAACCAAGGACTGGAGCTTTCCACTGGTGCGACGCATTCTGTGCGCGCGGCACACCACACTCGCAAAACTGGTCAGATCCACCACTCTACTGACTTCATTTGGCCTGCTACCCAACCTTTGCAGCTCTGAATTACAGGGCTTGAACTTCCAGACTCTTGAGTTAATGAGGACATGCTACAGGCAAGATTGATATATCTTATCTTTCATCAAACCTCTATGACCACCGTGCTCCCACCAAATGTCCTGATCCTTAACTGAAGGGCTGAGACTGGCATTCCCTGTGGCTTTGAGGAAGATGTTTGCGGATGGAGCAAATGCATGGAGTGCTCTGGCGATCCTTGTCAGGTCCATCCCAGTCCTCCTGCCAACCTAACAAAGAGACTGCCAATCCACTGGCAAGTCAACCTAACCTCATGCCACTCTAAACACATATGTGCAACAACATGACTTTTCAGACCTAGGAAATATAATATGTGACAACCTGAATCTCAGCAGAAAGCGATGCATCAAGCATCATCGGATGCATTCTCAACCCAAAAGGGAAGACACCCAGCCGGTCACACCTATGATTCTCAAAGATGGCTGCATGGTACCACAATATTATAAAACAAAGGGGTGCCTGATTACAGTCCCAGGTCCTTCAGGCGTCATATAATAATCAACAAAAAATGGACCTATGGAACCGGGAATAGCCTCTCAATACATTTATTTATTTCATAAATACCAATAAATGTTCAATTGTCAATTTCTAAAAACTTTTATTTGCATATCAAATTCATAAAAAATACTGGAACATTTCCACAGGTAAGTATCTACAAGTTCCACTCATACTCAATCACTCCTACCATTCATTATATTTTTTGTATTTTCGTATTAGATTATTGACATGTAAATATATGTGGCCTCATATATGGACGGCCTCCGACCCTAATTCCACATTACACAAAAGTCCTCCATTCGATTATCTGATGGTTCCGTCTGTGTGTTCCTAATTACACCGACGTTCGTCTACACGTGTTTCGGTTGTCTTTTTTTGGGACGTCAACATTAATCGACCCTTCGTTCATACAACCTTCTTCAGGACAAAATTTAGGGGAGGTTCCTTATTCCCATAAGCATCGATTAGGGTGAGTATCACCACCTAAAATACAATATACGATATCAAAACACGCTAAAATGAATTAAACTCAATATAATACTCATAGGCTATTCTCACTTATTTGAACCACAATTAATGTGAAGGTATGATTCTAAATAGTAATCATCATAACAATGTCTAAGGGTGACACATTTTTAACACCCAATTCCATTGTTAACTGGATTAATCCTGTCTACATCTCGGTATAGTAACCACTTTTATCTGGCCCCATTCAAAGATGCAAACAAACATGTTGGATCACTACTTGTGGAGCATTGGACTTACTCAACTAGATTGTGTCTCCGTTTTCTGTATTATTACAGGACATTCAAACTCTTTCCTCAAGAGGGATTCTTCGCAGCTCAATCTGGAGGGACCAATTAATTCTCAATGGCCCCTGGAACGAAAGAAAAGAGCACTTTCAAAGCGGGTTTGGATACAGCGGAGTCTCTTTTTTATATGTACATATATGTGGGCCGACTCGATACTTACAACGGCTCCGATCTCATTGTGCATCAATTCTTAACAAGGAGCCGCTAAAACTTGTGGTCGTGATGTAATTTGACACGGTCTGTGGGCCAAAAAAAGGGAAAAATACTTTATGCATTCGTGTCAATTTACATCGAACTGATCGTGGTAACTTTCCTTCTATTACTTACTCCCTACACCTTATAGCTATTCCCCACGTCTCATGGTGACCTTTCTAATATACACCCTTTCGTGTACCTAAGCTTTGAACACGATCTATTAGTTCTAGTAGAAACCGTATTCTATTCCGTGCTCTCCCGCCATTTAGTTCTCTCTGTTGTTTTACAGGCAGCCATCCCCACTGACTCGCTTACCTTGCTTCTTCTCTTCAGAACCCAACTTCATGCCGTCTCGCTTTTCGTCGTCCAGCGTTGTCTTCCGGCATTGTTTACATAAACACAGCGCAGATTTATTTGTACTTACGTGGTAGTCGCGGAGAAAGAGGACTGCTGTTAGTGTTCCGGTCGCCACCATAAAGAATGGACTACTTGGCAACATTCACTTTCATTTTAGTCGCGATAAAGAACGGACTGCCTTTAATATTTCGTTCGTGAACATTGAGAATTTAACTATTTTCCTTACTCAAAATATTCAATTCCCTCATACACTGACGTTGCATTAGATGTACATTTTCATATCTCACTGTTCTGTATATGATACGGCCGCAAAATTATCATATTTGTGCATCTAGAGTGAAAAGAAGTTCTAGCACATTCCACATTTGTTTAGTGTGTTATCAAGGCTCCCCATTCCACCAAAACATTCAGGCCATTCTTCACCGTGTCTAAACGATATATCTATCGTTGTTCCAATTTGTGGAGCATAGTTGACATGGTAGTTTCTTTTTGGTAGTTTAATAGTCTGTAACACAAACCATCTCAGGTCGGTGTCTTTGTGTTGTTTCAGACTAAAGTGGTCCACTAAGGGTTTTTCCGCTACTTTGTTCCGAATACAGCTACGGTGTTCCCCTATTCGCTGTCTCACCTCTCTGGTTGTTTTTCCCACATACAACAAATTGCAGGGGCATCTGATGATATAGATAGCGTTCTTAGTACGACAGTTCGTGTGTGTTTTCATTTTCCATTTAGTCGCCCCATGATTGAACTCATGTCTGGTCTCTGTCAGTGGGCAGGACACACAGTTGCCGCATTTATGATGGCCTGTAATTGGGGGTAAACCCCATTGGTTCAATATAGTGTGTTCCGAATTCGAATCTCTGCAAGGCCTTCGGGCTTGGTACAGATACATCGATGATGTGTTTATGATATGGAGGGGTACAAATGAAACATTGAACCAATTCCATCAGTGGTTAAACACATGTGATAACAATATCAAATATACGATGGAATGGCATAGAAATCAGGTAAGCTTTTTAGATCTACTCATTAAGAAGTCACATCAGCAGTTGGTCACCACCCTCTTTCGGAAGACAACCGATAAAAACACACTACTACACTACTCTAGCTTTCACCCAGTGGGCCTTCGCCAGAATTTACCCTATGGTCAGTTTTTAAGGATACAGAGAACCTGTACCGAAAAGGACGAATACAAAAAACACGCAGAGGATCTAACAGGAAGGCTACTAGACAGAGGTTATCCACGAAAGTTGGTAAAGAATAATCTAAAAAAGGCTCTGAACAGGAACAGAGAAGAATGCCTGGTGCCAAAAGAAAAAAAGAAACAAGACAGATTAGTGAGGGTCACTACTTTTAATCCGGTGAGCAATGAAATTAAAAAGATTGTGAACCGAAACTGGGACCTTATCAAACAAGCAGGAAGTCTCTTGAAGAAACCCATTTTTGCCTTCAAAAAGAATCTAAATCTTAGACAACGTCTAGTGCACACTTACAGAGATTCGAATTCAGAACAAACTATATTGAACCAATGGGGTTTACCCCCAATAACAGGCCATCATAAATGCGGCAACTGTGTGTCCTGTCCACTGACAGAGACCAGACATGAGTTCAATCATGGGGCGACTAAATGGAAAATGAAAACACACACAAACTGTCGTACTAAGAACGCTATCTATATTATCAGATGCCCCTGCAATTTGTTGTATGTGGGAAAAACAACCAGAGAGGTGAGACAGCGAATAGGGGAACACCGTAGCTGTATTCGGAACAAAGTAGCGGAAAAGCCCTTAGTGGACCACTTTAGTCTGAAACAACACAAAGACACCGACCTGAGATGGTTTGTGTTACAGACTATTAAACTACCAAAAAGAGGCGGGGACATGTCAACTATGCTCCACAAATTGGAACAACGATGGATATATCGTTTAGACACGGTGAAGAATGGCCTGAATGTTTCGGTGGAATGGGGAGCCTTGATAACACACTAAACAAATGTGGAATGTGCTAGAACTTCTTTTCACTCTACATGCACAAATATGAGAATTTTGCGGCCGTATCATATCCAGAACAGTGAGATATGAAAATGTACATCTAATGCAACGTCAGTGTATGAGGGAACGGAATATTTTGAGTAAGGAAAATAGTTAAATTCTCAATGTTCACGAGAAAAATATTAAAGGCAGTCCGTTCTTTATCGCGACTAAAATGAAAGTGAATGTTGCCAAGTAGTCCATTCTTTATGGTGACGACCGGAACACTAACATTAGTCCTCTTTCTACCGCGACTAACACGTAAGTACAAATAAATCCGTGCTGCGTTTATGTAAACAATGCTGGAAGACAACGCTGGACGACGAAAAGCGAGACGGCATGAAGTTGGGTTCTGAAGAGAAGAAGCAAGGTAAGCGAGTCAGTGGGGATGGCTGCCTGTAAAACAACAGAGAAAACTAAATGGCGGGAGAGAACGGAATAGAATACGGTTTATACTAGATCTAATAGATCGTGTTCAAAGCTTAGGTACACAAAGGGGTGTATATTAGAAAGGTCACCATGAGACGTGGGGAATAGCTATAAGGTGTAGGGAGTAAGTAATAGAAGGAAAGTTACCACAATCAGTTCGATGTAAATTGACACGAACGCACAAAGTAATTTTTCCCATTTTTTGGCCCACAGACTGTGTCAAATTACATCACGACCGCAAGTTTTAGCGGCTCCTTGTTAAGAATTGATGCACAATGAGATCGGAGCCGTTGTAAGTATCGAGTCGGTTCACATATATGTACATATAAAAAGTGACTCCGCTGTATCCAAACCCTCTTTGAAAGTGCTCTTTTCTTTCGTTTCAGGGGCCATTGAGAATTAATTGGTCCCTCCAGATTGAGCTGCGAAGAATCCCTCTTGAGGAAAGAGTTCAAATGTCCTGTAATAATACAGAAAAGGGAGACACAATCTAGTTGAGTAAGTACAATGCTCCACAAGTAGTGATCCAACATGTTTGTTTGCATCTTTGAATGGGGCCAGATAAAAGTGGTTACTATACCGAGATGTAGACAGGATTAATCCAGTTAACAATGGAATTGGGTGTTAAAAATGTGTCACCCTTAGACATTGTCATGATGATTATTATTTAGAATCATACCTTCACATTAATTGTGGTTCAAATAAGTGGGAATAGCCTATGGTTAGTTGATAAAGTATTATATTGAGTTTAATTGGTTTTAGCGTGTTTTGATATTGTATATTGTATTTTATGTGGAGATACTCACCCTACTCGATGCTTATGGGAATAAGGAACCTCCCCTAAATTTTGTCCTGAAGAAGGTTGTATGAACGAAGGGTCGATTAATGTTAACGCCCCGAAAAAAGACGACTGAAACACCTGTAGACGAACGTCGGTGGAATTAGGAACACACAGACGGAACCATCAGATAATCGAATGGAGGACTTTTGTGTAATGTGGAATTAGGGTCGGAGGCCGTCCATATATGAGGCCACATATATTTACATGTCAATAAGCTGATACGAAAAAGCAAAAAACAGAATGAATGGTAGGAGTGATTGAGTATGAGTGGAACTTGTAGATACTTGCCTGTGGAAATGTTCCAGTATTTTTTATGAATTTGATATGCAAATAAAAGTTTTTAGAAATTGACAATTGAACATTTATTGGTATTTATGAAATAAATAAATGTATTGAGAGGCTATTCCCAGTTCCATAGGTCAATGTTTTGTTGATTATTGCATGGTACCACAGTCTATATACCATGATCATCCCATTCCACCACAAAACCCAAAGCAGCATGCTTGCATCACATGGCATCAAGGCTTTCAATACTGTGACCCCTGACCTTACCAGTAGCCGGGCCATCAATGAACCACACAAAGAGGATATGGGTTACACACAACCTTGATGCACCAGTTGCGAGGGCTGCTGGTCTGCTTGAGGCAGAAGAAGACGACGGGAGCCAGGTCTGGGTAGGGCACATCGGGGTCCAGTTGCGAAACGACCTCCTCAGCTGGAACTGAGTCTGGGGAGAGGGGCACTGGGGGCAGCTCGGGAGCCCCCAGCTCCGTGTGGTCCAGGTGGTGTATTCCCAAGGCAGGGGACTGGGTGCTGGAGCGGCAGGTGCAGGTGGGAGAGGGGGGCCCGGAGGTCCGCTCAGCCATGTTGGCAGAGGGCAATTAATCCTGGAGAGAAAGAGAGGGAGAAAAAGAGGATAATTAGAGCTTTGCTGTTATGTACAATGCGACTAAATACACAACAGGCACTGTAATACTCTGCAATGGGCACTGGGTGACAGCAGACCCTCAGTCCATGCAATACTCTGACTGGCCATCAGGTGTCCCTGCCACACAAGTGTCTGCTCCCCCAAGAGACTTCAGCCAATGCCACACAGTGACTGGCCACTGGATCGCACTGCTGCACCAGTTCACTCTCTCCATACGTTCAACTCATGGTGCACTGGGGCTGTCAATGCTGAACCCGCGTCAAACTGCTTCCTCCATATCCACTCCCGGGTAGAGCAATATAGCTCAGGCAGACCCCAAACACGTCAATGCAATTAAGACAAGAGGTTATGACCTATTCGTGGGTAAGATAGCTCAGCAAAATGAGCGCTTGCTGCTGCAATCTATGTGTGACCTAGCAGGTTTGAATCCCGGCAAGGCCAGCTCAGCCTTTCATCCATTCAAGGTAGATAAATAAATACCAACTTTATTTGGGTGATATTGTGTGGATATATATTTATATTCTCTGTAAAGCTCTTGGCAAAAACACAATATAAATAACACATCATTATCATTAGGGGGGTACTTATTGCGGCTCTAACATTGTGTAAACGATGTCACTATGTCTTTGGCTTTACTTATATTGCTGTTACACTGAAGCTGCTGCCACGCCTGATTAGGAAGGGTGGGCAAGGGCGAGGAAGAGGCCTTCATGCACATATTGCAGAAGACTTTGGATTTGGTGAAGTGTCCAGTAGGCGAGGCAGTGCATCACACTTGAAGAGGACATGCCCACAGCTGACTTGGACATGTGGAGTTGCTGCACCTGTGAATTGAAAACCTGGGAGTTCATTTAGAAAAAATGATTAATTTGACGGTGGGACCCGGTTACATTTACACTTTAACGTAAGCGGGTCCCTGCCGCCAAATTATGCTCATTTGCACTGTGGGGTGCAATCGTGTATGCCCCCTTTTGTCTTCATATTTCCACTCTGCAGTGCAAAGTGAGTAAACGCTGCCTGGCATGCTAGCAGGCTAGGCAGTGTTTACTTTTGATTGTGAGCGCTTCTTGCCAAGCTCACATGGTAGGCGGTGTTCACAATTAAAATTAAATGCTCTTCCAAATGTTGGAATATCAGACAATGAAAATTAAATGAGCAAGTGGACCCCATAAGGGTCTCCAGCATTTGCACGGTATGAAAATCCATGCCAGCGCAAAAGCTGGAGCATTTGTATGGTGGAGAGGAAAGAGGTGGTTGAAAGATAAATTGTGTTACACCACTCATCTGTGCAATACAAATGATTGAATATGGGGTGCAAGGTTAATGGAAGGTGTAAAAGCCAAGGCTTTTCCATTTTCCATTAACGTTACGCCCCCATTGGACATGAGCCCCTTGCAGTCTAAATTAGAGCGTATTCTTAGGTGTAATGAAGACTTTGCAGAAGCTTGTGGATGGAACATTTCTGTTTGCATTGCAAATGAGCGTGCATGGAGCAGTAGTTTTGCTAGATTCAATTTAAGCATGGAAATGCCAGGAAGGGAACAGATAATAGAGGAAGGCCAAGCTTCCTACCCGTGCCATGCACAGATCAGCAGCCTCTCGCCCTGTCCTTGGAGTGACTTGATGGCCGCTCTACTGCTGAGTTTGCTGCTGCTGGAGTTTCGAGCGACAGAGGCAACTTCAGGTATCCTAACACTTTAGAGGGTGCTTTTTATTCAAGAGCCAGCCGAGGGCCTTTATGGCAGGCAACTGACAGTCAACTGGATACCTAAATACAGTGAGGGAATTAAGTTCAAATGAACACTAGAAAAACATTCCTTCTGGTCTCCTTGGAATTCATGTTTGATTTCTATATTTCGGTGACATACAAGTTAGTAATTGTTGGATTTTGTTGTTGTCTGGAAACACCCTTAAGAGGGTCTAAGCACCACCAGCCCTAGAGAGAGAACCATTCTAGCTAGTTTGTTTAATTGATTGGAACAAACTTCACCCACATCATTGGGTCACCCTTGAGCTCTCGTGTGTCTGGGCACCGGTACCCCAGGACCCTCGAGCTCACCAGGTCCGTATCCTGTCTTAATTTGTGCATTTGTTGATGAACGTTTTCCTTATCGAGTCCTTAACCCGAATGGCATTAGAATGAATGCGCCCAACTCGAATAACACAAGGATGTGCTGGCAATCCCCATGGTTACACGAGACGGGCAGGGCGGATGGCGGGTCAGAGAAATGATAACAGAAGCCAAAGTCATCCCAGCTGCAGGGTGTGAGGTTCATCAGGGAATTCCCTATTGCCCCTTTCATGTATGTCTTCTTTTACTTCCTGAGCATTTGTTAGGCGCTTAGACGACAGCATTGTGTTTCCAAGTGTATCAACAGGAACATTTAGAGGCACTTTGGACCGTAACCTGGAAAGCATCACAAACGCGCCCAGGATGCGACTAGGGTTAAACGCTCTACATTACATTATCTGGGGGAAATGTAGAAATCGGCATAGCCAGTCAGCCATGCCCCGTGCCCGGGCTCCTCTCTCACGCACATCTCAGATGTCTCCACATGGAGTAGATAGCATGTTTATCACTGAATGGCGGCTCATATAATGTAATACTGGACTTCTGTCCTTCTACGCACCAGTGTCTTGGGCCGAAGCTGAGGGGGGCCTTCTCATCGCTGCTCCAGGTAGCGCGGGGAAGACTTTCCAGACACCGAACCTCTTCTAATGGATGCCCGCCAACCCCCCTGGCCCAGTGCTGACTTTTATTGATGGACTCCCGCAACCACATTGACCATCTATCACATTGTGTGAGCCAGTCAGGGTGATTTGAGCATCTGCTGAGAACAGGCCGGTTCCTCAATATTTCAGCATGGAGGCCGTCAATCATCAGATGTTCAAATCACCCTGGCGGCTTCGGGCAAACTAAACATAACTCGGAAATAAAAAGAAATACACGTCAACAAGTGCAAGCTCCAGTCTAAAAGGGATTGCTTGTTGATATGAATTATTTTTTTTATTTTTAGTAAGGGCAAACATTGGCCTGAAGGCATAGGGAGCACGAAACAGAGAAACCTTCAGTCAGTGCGTAGCAAGAAAGCATCGTCGAAACATTCTACATACCCCAAGTGACCATACACTATGAGCACTGTCCTCAACTCCTGGCACTGCACTGTACAGCCCTGGAAGCCTTCCTTGACTATTTGGAAAGGCAGCCGTGCCTGTGCCGCTGACCTGGAGCATGGCGGCCCTCTGGCTGCAATCTCTGGTTAACAGGCTCATTGCTGTTAAGCAGCGTTATTAATAAACATATAAAAACTGGGAAACATCTGGAATGCCTTGCCTTTGGAGCTCAGGCTGGTAAAGGAATACAATCCCTTTCACCGGATATTGAAAACTACTGTCCTTTTCAACTTACACTCTCTACAACCATGCCTCTCTGAAATAGAACCCGCCCTGCTTCTGACTCTCTTGCCCACATTGGTCACCTGCAAATAAATAAATAAATCAATCAATCAATCAATCAATCTATCTATCTCCCTGGCTCTCAGAACAAAAATAATGAACACCAAACTGTTGTTTCTGCGCCAAACTAAGCGCAAATGGTGTATTCTTACAGTGTGGAGGCTAACTTAGCCTTTGCCTGAAGGTGCACGGCAGGAATGATGCCGGAGAAAAAGGTCCATTACTTGAAGCATGTGATGGAGGGGGGGCGGCCTCCTGCCGGATAGACGTCCAGCCCACGACTACGTTTAGCTCACAGATCACACCTTAGCAGGTACTTCCCAGAGGAGGACTTTGCCAGTGGTCATCAGCAAACGGGTAGCACCGGTTCTGTATATCTGTCCAGCATTCAACCTCAAAGCTTCGGCTGCCCAGTCAGCATTGGCTGAGCCTGTGGGTTTTATTATTAATGCCTTCTCTTTTCACGGTGTGGGTAATACAAGAGTCCAAGAAAGGCTCAGTTCCTCCTACGGTTAAGAAGCCTTCTTCCAAACCACGGGTGCATGCAGAGGCGCTGCTGAAAAGGGTGGCAACGTAACAACGCTAGAGGATTGCAGCAGATAATGACGCCATTGATGGTTCCCAGAACAGAATGTGTGATATGTTCAGCCGTTGATGACGAAAGTAGGGCATATCCATCACACAGATGTTATTGGGTATACTGGTGACTTTCATTATTAGCAATCATGCCACCTTGATAACACGTCTCCATCCCACTGGCCTCAAAGCAATGTCCCTGGAATGAGATGAATATCTGTATCAGCCACTCATTAGCAGATACAATTGCTCAGTGTTGCGCGTCTTCCATTGCCTCAGTCGCGTACGGATTAGCTCTGGCCCCACTCCGATTTTACTATTCACTTGATCCCTCTCATCAGCCCTAGCCATTGTCTGTCTTATGGGACCAACATTAAACCGATGCTACTGAGGTCCTCATTGAAATTTCTACACAATAATCTATCGGCTCAGATTGCTAGTGCAACTATATGATGCCCTCAACTCCTAGATGAGTGATAATATGCTGTGACTCAATGCAGGCATGAATGGGGTTCTTGTCATTAGCACTACTCCGTCCATGTAGAATCCAATGCTTTGGGTGAAGGCCAATCACTGTGATAATGTCTTCTTCCTTATTGCTGATGAACTCTTCCTGGCTCCCCAGGTAATGGCTATCGTCAAGCCAGGCTTCATCCCTGGACCCTACTGGAACCTTTCTATATCTTGCCTACCTGAAAGGGGCTAAGGTGGTGCGAGTCCCGGTAATGTCATGCCCGTATCACACCACTGCTGCGTATCAGACCCTTATGCAGTACCCACTCAAGCAGCTTCAGAGGCTGCAGAAGGTAGCGGCCTGCCTGCCGCTGGAGGCCAGGTACAGAGACCACGGATCGCCGGCTTTCAGACCCCTATACTGTAGTCAAGAGGCAAGAGTCAAGGAGCTCTGCCTAAGGCACCACGCGTGCTATTGGAAAGGAGCTTCTGGCCAGATCAGACTGGCCATGACTGGCAGCGCAACAGGACTTTAGGCAGTGTGATACTGTGGGGAGCCACTGGGTGGTGATATCTACCCCTGGTTTTTCTGATCCCTGCAGGTCCTCAGCCAATGCAATCCCGTGAATGGCCATTTGGAGTCACTGATGAACCAGTGTTTGTCTCCTTCCTCCAGGATCATGGCCAATGCGACAACCTGCCTACCACTAGGTGTCTTTGCTGTACCGATGCCTTGCCTCTCCCTTAAGGCCACAGCGTGTGCCACATTGTGTTGGACCCTTTTTTTCAAAGTAGAACCCTTGGTTGTCTGCTTTCGTAAGGACCACACCCAGTATGAACATTTTTCACCTGTCCCTTTCTGGACTCAGCCACTATAATGCTGCCTCTAGCTAATGGGTGTTACTGAAGCACCATTCAAATGCCATACTGTGACTGGCCACTGGGTTTTAGTGTACCACAATTGTTCTCCTGCTCCTTTTGGACTTAAGACACTGTCATGTTGCCCATAGGTATTGCGTGTTAAGGAAGCACCCTTCGAATGTCATACTGTGACTGGCCACTGGGTTAGGGTGACCAGACGTTCCGGTTTTCCCAGGAAAGTTCCTGGAAATCGCCCTCCGTCCAGGGAGTTTTTTACTTTTATAAACCTCGTCCTGGGATTGGATGGTGGGTGGCTACAGTCCTGGTTTTTGCTGGGAACCGATTAGGAAATCCCAAAATCGGGCCGGCGCAACGCTTCCTGCGCTGAATGGGGGCGTGAATGCTCATTAATGCCCCCATTTCCTCCCCCTCCCCTTCCAAGCTGCTCTCCTCCAATGAGAGGAGTGTGCCTGTGAGCACGCCCGCCGCAACAGGCTAGCGACATACTACAGTTTTATCACAGTTCTATTTGTGTTGACTGTAGTCCTACTTCTATGTCTATGACCTGTCCTGTTTTTTGTGCTTTTTGTTTTTTTATCTGGTCACCCTACACTGGGTGTCACTACTTCCATGTGTCTTCACGCCAAGAGAGAGTGCAGATGATAAGCATCAATCCAGACCTGCCAGCTACTGCAGGAGGTCTCAGAGTCACACAGAGAAATGGGGCAATGAGGAGACAGAGGGCAAGAGCCAGGAGAGAATGAGCTGCTGATGGGAAAGGGGGGCAGACAAAGGAGAAAGAGCAGCCACTGCTGTAGGAGAGGAGAGAGATACAAGGGAGAGTGGCAAATATTGCTGAGCAGAGGGTAAGCAGGCAGAGAAAGGAATAAGAGCAGGAACGGTTGATGGGGGAAACAGGCCATGCAAGGAGAAAAGTCAATAAAGTAGCAACTGCTAAAGGGATAGAGTGACAGAGAGAGGGACAAGGGGAAGGGGGCAGCAACTGCTGTGGAGTGGTCAGGGAGTTGGAAACGAGGCAGAACGAGGACTGGTGAAGACGTGGGTGAGAGTCAGAGAATGGAGAGAGAGGGAGTGACAGTGATAGGTGATAAACAACTCTAAAATTGGGTTTCATGTAAGTGCCACATGTTGCACACACCGAGTACTAACGTCGGAGTGAAACCTATTATTACTCTGCTGTAACCGAAAGTGTGGCGTCACAAACAAAGTACTTGTGCGCTATTTATCACTACTCAATCCGTGAAGAATAGTATCAATCTAAAGGGTGTTAGCAGCAGTCCAATACCCACCAACCCATCCACATAGGCTGGCGTTAGATTAACAGTAGTATATTGAGACGGGTAGGATTGCGCTTCACACCATTAAACTACAAAAAATCAACAATCTAGGTACAGTATTTTAATGAAGATATTTTTGAAGAACAGCCGACACGTGTTTCGACACTTGGGTCGTCTTCAAGGCACACAAAACTACAAATCATCAGTTCAATGACGATATCCGATTGTCTATGCTGAGTGGTTCCCGTCAATCAGGACATATTACGAGTAAAATAAAACAAAATACAGGATGCCACATTGGCCAGCAAAATTATACCACTCAGCATAGACAATATACTTCTATTATTACTCTGGTTGCCTAAGTGCCTGATGTCTGTGCCTCTCTGGACTCGAGTGTCTAGTCTGGAGGAACGGGATTGTCTGATTTTGAATGAATAAAGTCACTGAGATTTTCTCCATTAATGCCTGTAACTTGGTAACACAGATGAATGAGTTAAGCACTCCCCTCAGACCTCAGTATGGAAGCCACAGGCACAGGTTGGAATCAAGGTAGGGCCAACTTAACGCTTCACCCTGCTGAGGTCACTACCTTGGTTACCGTTATACTTAAGCAAAAAACCCTGATGGGGGAGCGGGGTTTTGCCGGGCCAGGTAATGCCCCGGGCAAGTTAAAAGCCATAGCGAAACAAGAGCTTTAATGCAAGTTTCGGAGCATTGCCCAGAGAGTTTTATTGCTTTAGTGCTCAAGTCCTAAAAAAAAGAAGTGGGGGGACTCATTGACATGCCAAATGGGGCTTGGGATCCCCAGAAATTAGCACAATACGAAAATATGCACATTTAATTTAATTGGCATTGCATAACCGAGCAACATACACTGGGTGAATATGCATTTGCCTTTCAGAAAATCAACACACACAATATAACCCAAGAGAGGAAATTTGGGTTGGAAAATTATAAAAAATGTGCACTTTAAAACTATAGAATCAATGCGCATGTTTCCCTGGAGTGCACAGTTCCCATATTGTTGCGTTATATTGAGACCATCCTTAACTTGGAGAGTTCCTTCCCACCCCCAATCAAGGAGCCCTGCAATACTTGCTTACGATTTTTAGCACTGGCCTCACTAAAGACTCTTAAAGAGTCACACAAATCTCCCTCCTCCTGCGCCTCCAGTGAGCCAAGATCCAGGCAGAGTATAGGAAATATATTTGTATTTATTTTTCTTATAGGTAATAGAAATCACACTAAACTAGACACACAACCTTCTTTGTGGCTCATAATTAACTTCTTGTTACACAGGTGAACAAGTGAATCACACCAATGGGTTAGGAAAAACCCAAATGACAATACTTTTCTTTCTACAAATTTCGAATTAAATGATTATCAACACTGGTCCATCCATAAAATCACTTTACATTAACAATGCTGTACAATTTCGATTTTCCTACATGCTTAAAAGGCTGGTAGTTGGGTTACAGATGTGTACCAAATGCACAAGACAGTTATGATTTCACCCACACCTTTGCTCAAAATAAGCACAGGGCTATTTAGCAATGGGGTTTCCAGACCCCGCCTCTTCTTTGGTCTGTGTTGGGGAAGTTGGAGAGAAAAAACAGGATGTTTGAAGAATTTTAGATTTCAGACCGCCCTGCAATTAAAGGCCTGTGCTGGGGAAGTTGGACTGTAAAAATCGGGAGGATTTGAGAGTTTTGGATTCAAACCCCCCTCTGCTTGAAGGCCTGTGTTGGGAAAGCTGGAAAGACACCCCTCTTCCTGAAGAAATCAGGGTCAACAGGACAAATAGGATTACCCAATTAAATTACAGCCTATAGTTTGCAGCACACACCGGGAATGAGCTTTGTTATTTTTGAATTTTAACAAAATCACCGTGTGGTGTTCTGCCAAGGGGAATTAATTAAATTAATATAGTTAAATAGGCTAAGGATCTACACAGTTTTGCCCCTCACCCCAATACTATAAAGGGAAAGTGTTTAAGGCAAGCAGACTCCCCCACCATTTGGTTTCCCAGGGCTCAGTTCTACTTACATAAAAAAGCCTCTGTTTAAAGTTCAGGAAAGCCAGCTGCATTTCAGGTGCCTCTGGGAGGATAGGGCAGGGGACTGGTAACTCCACTCTGAAGGATGGCCCGCAGCACTCTACCAGGGGCCCCAGTCAGCTTTTTAGACCGCAGTAATGGACAGATCCACCCAGATGCAATCTCCTTTGGTGTTTCCTTGCAGGCGTCAGATGCTCTGTCTGATGGTAAGTTTTTAGCAGCTCTCTCTCTTCCTCATGGTGCATTCCACTTCATATAGCAGTGATGACACCATAAAGTTTACAATCTTGGGGGGAGTACCCAGCAAGAGGATTGGTTTAGGAATCTGGAGTAGACAGGTGGCAATTACCACCTGTAATTGCCATTTGTAATCATGTAAAGCTTTTGGCAAAAACTGTTTTTTGCCAAAAAAAAAGGTGATGTCACATGTGTGACAAACTGAGAAGAAGATAAGAGAAACTAAAGGGAACATATAGAATTTGGTGACAAAGTAAGAATCGAGTAAACGTTCACATGCAAAATAAAGATTACACATGTGAAGAGCATGGAAGAAAATGCAAACCATTTTATAACTGTACAAATGCTGGAAACGCAAGTAGACTAAGTAATCATAAAGGCTGGCTATACGTAGTGAATAGAATGCGGCAATGCGCCAAGGTATATATATGCATCGGAAATCTAGATGTTCCACATCATGTTCTAGCAAACTGAGACCCTATGAGCAGAGCAGACGAAAGTGTGCCGCAGTTAATAAAAGTAGCTGACGAGCAAGAAAGAATCCAAGAGGGCTTGGTTGGCCCAGTGTCAAAAGGCCAGTGCAGCCGAGAACTGGTTGTCGAGCTTCAAGAGATACAATGAATTTAAGAGACAGGCCTGGCCCCTGCCAAGGTACAGCAAAAAGACAATGGCCCTCATTACGAGGTATGAATGCTGGTAAACCCATTCCGCCCTATTACGAGGTCTCCTCGCGGGATCCGAAATGGGCGCCTGGTAAAACCAGGCATCCTTACCGTGTCCCGTGAGAAGACCAGGGAGCTAACAACGGGCTCGTTTTCAACGGGCCCGTTGTTAGCTCCTTCCCCATTCCCATTGAGCCCTATAGGGGCTTGAATGGGAATGGGGATGGACCGGGTCTGGGTTCCTCGGACCAGGAATTATCGGATCTGTCAAGGTTGGCATGGCCTGGTAAGTCCTCATTTTAGGAACCCGGGCCCGGTATGCGGTAAGCAGGCAACCATGCCGATAAATCCATGATCCTTCTATCTCTGACGTGCAATATATTTGTTCAAACACTGGTGATTTGATACAATTAAATGATAGATCACGCAGGTCTAGTCCTCCAACTGTATTGTCTATTCCTACCTCTCTAAGCGAGCCAGAAGATAATGATAAACAAGAATTGTATAAATCTCCAGTCATGTTCGAAAAATCTTCTAGTGTTTCTAACCAGTCTTCACCCTTTGTAGCTCCTACTCCCAGACGCTCTCAGTTTCATGAAACTGTTGGTGGTCATCCTTATTTCATTCAAGATCCTCAAACTTTGAATAGAAATAACAGATTTTCCTTCCCTGAAGCTCCAGTCCTTAACAACACCTTAACCGCCATGAACACAGCTTTACTGTCACTGGCCAAGCTTTATGAATCCTTAGAGGGCAAAATACAACACCAAACTGACCGTATGTTACAATCACATGACTTTATCATTCGTGAGATAGGTTTGAAGTCTCAAATGAATGTTAAGTGCCCTCCTATCCATTTTGATCAAAGCACTCAAACTACCTGCACCGATAATGTTCTCTTAAAACCCCCTGTACCAACTCTGCCTGTGACTCGTGCACTTCATTCTGCTAATGGTGTTGCTGATGTCTCTGTAAAATCTGTCTCTTCTGCTCCTATTTCTGAAATTGTTGTGGTTAATGATTCTCAACAAGCCTTTAGGCCAACTGTGGATGCTACCCCAGCAACCTCAATCCCCAGCTCAGAACAAAAATTGACATCCACTCTAGCTCCAATGTTTCTCAGTTCTAAATATGCTGTTTCGAACCTTACAAATGACACTCTGTTTTCGAAATCAGCTCAACCTCTTAATAGGTTGCCTCCTAACATCAAACATAAAACGGTTGCAAGATTAATCACGGCAGCGAAGAAAAAAAGACGCTTACAGCTTAAACAAGATGCTGAGCATCAAATAAAGGAACCTATATCATACAAGCCCTTGGATGATCTTTTGGTGGCGTCGGTTTCAATGGCACAGGCACAAGCCGCAATTTTCATTTCTACCCAAACTCTGAAAACTACTGTGTTACCTAAACCAATAATGAATACATCACAACTCTTGGGTTTTACAGGGATGCCTCCTTCATCTGACACTGTGAACATCACCCAACAACAAGGTCTTAATTTGTCTGTTGACAATCGTCCAACACAAGTTGCATTACCATCTGATACAGAGTGTACCCTACAGGAGATTTGCAATGAAATACGAACATCATTTGCGAATTATAAAAGGGAAAATGAAAATATAATGCAGCTCATGCAGCAATCGCGCCCTGGCGTGGTTAATGATACCGCACACATGATACAAAGTACATATCCAAATGTCAAACCTCTCCTGAAGGGTCCAAACTTGCAAAGTCGAGATCATAAAACTGCGCTTTTGAGCTCTCACAAATCATCAGTTGAGGGATCAAATCTAGCACATCACAATGAGTCTAGACCTTCTCTTACTACATCTAAGAACCAAGCGCAATTCAAAAAACATCATCGACTATTAATCAAATGTCGAGGTCATCCCTTTAATAAGTATGACTTGAATCGCGCAAGCATTTTAAACATTTGTGCAGAGATTACAGCCCTGGAAGATCTCACCTTTGCTGATATCGACCTTGTTGAATTTACCAACCCTCCAGTGCTTTCTGAGGCTCGCTTGTACATCCGATCGGGTGTTATACTTAACACTCTATGGTTAGCCCAAACGGCACTTTACAACTTAGGTTTCATCCTCAGTCAGGATGCCCCAATGAAGGTTCAGACCATGGTCAATTCCATCATGCCGCAGTCCAGAATATATGGTGATAAAACATCTGCCCAAACAAATGCAGAATTAGATTTTTATGAGGCGTGGGTGAATCAAGATTGCAATCAATCATCATAACAATCCCAGAGGAATTAATATGTTAACCTGCTTTCCTGTAACACTAAGGGCTTTAAACACCTCATCAATAGCAGCAACCTTGATCTTCTAAAATACGACATCATTGTTCTCCAGGAAACCTGGTTAAGTCTTATCCCAACCTGGGATTCTTACGAAATATACTTGGTGCCTGCAATTATCACCCTCGCTGGCAGACCGATGGTGGGTCTCGTAATTGCATTTCGAAAAGATCGAGACTTTGCAATTATTTCGCATCACTCTCCTTCACCTTGTTTTCAAATTATAAAATTCAAACGGAGCTCTATCACTTGAGCAATTGTTAATATCTATTGGGGCAAGAAATATCTAACAACAGATGAATTTTTTAATCACCTCAATAACACTCTGGACCAACTCTCACAAGACAAATCTATATTGGAAGTCTTTATAATGGGTGACTTGAACATGCATTTATTAGCTAACTCGACATATACATCTTCTCATACAATCGATGAACATCATTGTTTAATGTTAATGCAAAACAGGAATTTTTTAATGTTGAATGGTGCAGTACCAGGTGATGTTCCTCACGGAGCTACCTGGCATAATGAGGGCAGTTATTCCACCTTGGATTACATATATGTCAACGATCAGCTCTTATTTAACATTGTTTCTTTAAAAATAAGACACACAAAAATGAGCGATCATAGTCAATTGGTTGTAACTTGTAGATGGCCCACAATAACATCTAGGACATATAATTCAAATTTTACGAATCTCCAAGTTAGCAACTCGGGGAATCGCATAAAGTGGTCCAAAGCTAAATTGCTCTGCCTTAAGCGAAATTTCCATAATGCTTATGGTATTTCCACGGTGGAAGATAGCCCTTGTTATATTCATGCCATGAAACTATTTTCACCTAAAACCTCAAATGTTCAAGGAATTCGCGCAAGGCATCTGCATACCTTTGACAGTGAGGTAAAACACAAAAAGAGTGAATTAAGAAATCATGTGAAATGTCTAAGAGGTCCGGAAGAATCTTCTGCAATTAACCGCGAAGCAATAAAATGGTTACATTTTTTTTTATAAAAGATGGCTAGCTAATCACATCAATATCAGTGTGATGGCAAAGCCATGTTGAGACAAATCATTTTGAAATCTTCAGGGGGCATATGGGCACTCTTGAATTCTGCATGTCATCAACATCAAGTCACAGTTCAAATCAATTTTATCTCTGAAAGCAACTGGGAATTGTATTTTACTAACATCTATAGCTCCCCGTTGCTGATGTTGGTTTAGAGTGGGATAAACTTGGTTGTGATCATGAAATACAATTCGACCAAGAAGATATATTACATTGCATAGCTAAATTGAGTACTTCCAGAGCAGCTGGGCCTGAACGCCTCCATAATGCACAAATTAAACAGGATAAGGTAATATGGTCTGACATATTACATCTAGTCTTTAAAGAGATCATGAGATCGGGGAAGCTGCCTCCATCTTGGCAAACATCTGTGATCCTTCCCATATTTAAAAAAGGAGATTGTGCAAATCCATCATCGTATCGACCAATTGCCCTGTTAGACTGCCCAGGAAAAAATTTTGCCTGGCTAATTCTGAAAGAATGTAATAATTGGTTAGATAGCTTGAATTACCGAGATCCCTGTCAAACGGGTTTTATTCCTGGACTAAGTACTGCCATTAATCTAACGGTTTTGAATGCCATTATTATGCAAGGGAAAGATCAGAAAAAACAATATATGTTGCCTTTGTTTACTTTAAGTCAGCTTTTGATCTTGTTCCAAGGGAATTACTCTTTAAGAAGTTATTAGATCTAAAGTGCCCTTGGTTCATATTGAAATGGATTGTTGCGTTTCATTCAAACACATCCATATAAATTAGGCTAAACAACCTTGGTTTATTGTCCGCAGCCATAAGAACTGCTCGAGGCCTGAAACAGGGCTGCCTTCTGGCATCGGCTTTATTTAATTTTTTCATCTGGGATGTTGGAATCGGATTTTCTAATGTCATCACTGATCCAGTTAAGCTTCATGGATCAAGAATCAACTGGCTTCTTTACGCCGATGATATGGTTCTCATCTCTCAAACACTGTTTCGTCTGCGTAATATGGTAAATGTTTTAGACATCTATGCCAGCAAAAATTGTATTTGCATCAACCTCATGAAGACCCAAATCATCCAATTTGGGGGGAAAAAAGACAAAAAATTGAGCAATGGTGCTTGCAAAATGTCGCTCTAAAGGTAGTGCACTCTTATATTTACCTGGGTATTTGCGTCAATGATGACATTACTGACAAACCATATGAGGAGCATCTCCTACTAAAACAAAAAAACAGCTTTGTCTCAAATGAGTCTGATTCGCAAGAAGTACTGTAAATTTTCTATCACCTCTATAATCGTCTACTTCAAACAAAAATACATACCCACCATACTTTATGGCTCGGAGATTAAATGATGTCAGACCTACTCCTATTGGTTGAAATTTGAAAGCTTGTATTGGAAAAAGTCTCTAATGTTACTCATGTCCGAATCCATGTGCGTTATCAGACATGAACTGGGGCTTCTCTCAATTTATGCAATATATAAGTGGAAAATTTGTCAACTACATAGAAAATGTATAATGAAGGAGAACACCAATGGCTTACTTTTCATGGTATCCAAGTATTTGTTAAACTTCAATGACAAATTTGCAAACAATTGGCGCACTTTTGCTTATAAAATTTTGAATGACGCTAATATAACCCAAGAGCTTTTAATCGAGAATCCAAATAAAGCAAAAACCAAACTTTGGAAACAAGATTGGATTAAAACAAGAAAGCCCTATAGTTTGTGAACCAATAAATCGTTGTGCATTTTATGATGATGAAGATGACTTGCACTAGAGGAGGGCTTAGTTGCCCACATGACCATAGAGACCCAATCACAACCACACACCTCATAGAAAGTATATGTAGATGTTTCACGTAGACCAACCACAATCCAGTTTAAGTTTTGCAGTTTGCCACGTAGTGTGACGTCAGTGATGACGAAGTTTTACTATAAAAGTGTGTTTTGTAAGTAAATCAGAGAGACCTTGCTATGAGACATCCATTGATGCCTGTTGTACTTCCTGTTTTAGATAATTGTTAATAAAACAGTGTACCTTTTGCCATCTTCCTGAGTTGATCATTTTATTGATGTTTGAGTAACATCTGCACCATTTCGTCTTAGAGGGCCCATACGGGTTCATATCAGCAACTTTGTAATTTACTAGTAACTGCCATAGAAATATATATTTTCCGATTCAGCTAATCAGGGGGTATTCAATAACATAACAGCCAGGTCCAGAGCATGTTGCACAGCTGATTGGCAATTTTCTGCTATATTAACAAAAAGCACAGCAGTTTGGAACATGCAATTTATTATCCATATTCCTAATTTTACCCGTCACCTGTTCACCAACTCCCAAATCTGGAACATTTTCAGATCACCCAAAAACCCATTTTAGATGGTCATTACAGTTCCCTGAGTCGTAGGTGGATGAATTTTATATCATGAAAATTGACTGGAAATTCCCTAAAAATGTACATGTTAATCAAGAAAGTATGACATATGGTTGCTGAGAAAAAGGCTGAAGTCATAATAGTCCTTTTAAACAAAGGCAATCTTCATATGTACAAATATGAGCTTCCCTTCCTCTAAGCCATTCGTCCCTCTCGGCCAGTGTTTTATTAGTCTCTTTGAAGTTGGTTTCCTGACGTTGAAAATACGCTGGATGCACCAGCAAGAGCATTTCACCTGCTCAGAACTTCCCTTTCAAAGACACCTAGCCTAGGGAAAGTCTGTTTTCAACAATTCTTAGCAGTCACACTTTATTGCAGTTGTAAACAACTGGGGGGCGGGGGGTGTAAAATCCATGCTTGCATTGGGGGAGTTCTTTGTGAAGTTTGCCCAGAGGCCCACCATTAGTCCTTGGCTGAAATTGACTCCCGTATTGCATTTTCAAACATCAGCCTTGATTCCTTGACATACGCTTTGTTTTCAGGGTCCACTTAGCTTTTTCGCTGAACATACAGGGCAATTTCTTTCAGTCATTAATAAAATACACTTTTAACTATCTACTGTTCGTTTTCCTGCTGAAAAGTGAGTCTGAATTGTCAAAGTGTACTACCTTTTGATGGGTGGCAGTTTCAGTGAAAAATGCTGAATTTGATTTGTCAGCCAGTAATGTGATGTGCTTTTCCAATCCAGACTTGGATTCCATTTTTGTTTTAGCCTTCTCTGGATTTCCCTTGCAGAAAGACACCTGCATAGTCTGCCTAAATAGGCCGACGGGAACCTTTCATGGCAACCAAGCAGGCTTTTCTTTTCAAATGTTTTAGCAGTATTTTGCATGTAAAGCATAAGCTACCTTGCCTTTTGTCAACACACACACCATGTCTTTTCCCTGATATCTTCCTGTTGGCAGGGGGACATTTTTCTCATGTCTTGCTTTAAATTGCAAACACACATGCAATGCAGTTTTTGAGTCAGTGTTTAAAAATCCTGGTTTTCATGTGAAAGGGACCTTTGAATTTCTTCTTCTTTTGTGAATTAAAATGCTGCTTTTTCAATTGTAATGACAGGTAGGTCTTTTCACATGGCTCTTCAGTTCCGTTCATTTGGGGCCTTTGATTACACCCCACAATATGTAAAATTTCACCTTCACTTGTTTCTGTTCTATCATTTAGTCCTATGGTGCAGTAGAAAAAGTGTCCAACCTAGGAACCTAGCGCCCACAGTTCAAATCCCCTTTTGGTTCAAGTAAACTCTGAAAATTCCCCAAAGTGCAAAGTGCTGCATTTTACCAATGGTTTTTTAAATACCAAGAGGGAGTCGTGTCTGCCCTCTGAAAAAAAAGTGAGTGGATGCCATTCACTCCCATGTACCCTCGACTTGAGCCCTGCCATTAGTATCCCTGCTGTTTCTCAAATAAATAAAAAAAATGGCAAGGTGACCGCCATGATACAAGTAGTCCCTTCTCCCTTTAAAAAGCGGCCATTACCGGAGCAGAGCTGTGATGGGAACACTCAGCGTTCCCGGCACTGGCGAGGAACAAAGGAGTGCAAGCTACCTGGGGAAAGGGTGGGGGATGTGGACATTTGGGGTTGGCGGAAGGTGGGAAAAGGGGCACATGGGGCACACTTGCCTGATTCCCAGCAGGGAAGATGGTGACCTCCTGCTTCTGAGGAGGCGCGGAGTGGGGGTTTATCATGTGGTAAAGCTCCTGTTCTGAGCCTCCTCATTGGCTGGGAGGACGCCACTCCCCCACACTGTGTACTAATAGGTAATAATACCCCCTGTTATTACAGGGCAAAGAAGAGAGAGGAATACAGAATGAAACGCTATCTAAATAACTGCAGTGTTATGAGGTCACAGAGCAGTTCCCCATGGCTTTGTCTACTTTGGTCACAAAGAGTTTCAAGAATGTTTCAGGAAATAGAAGCTTTCATTGTTGTGCTAATACTGAAGACATAGACATAAATACACGTTAGTATGTGTCAAGTTTGATTTATCAATGTATTAATCAATTGATCAAAAATAACCGAAATTGATACTCAATTAGAATTAAATAATAAACGTAATGTATGGCTCCACTTCCAAATGAATTCTGTGTTCCTCATCACACACAATCCCAGTTCACTGGCATATTTTCCCTCAGTCCTGGGGGTATAAATAGTGCCCACAAGTTAAAACTGTACCTGATTAAGTGAATGTGTATGTGCTCAACAATTGTAGACTGTGGACCAGACCAACACATGTTTCATATCATGTTGTTTCAATTGTCCCACAACAGGTGCTTCCTCAGGGTCTGTGTTTAAAATATATTGAAAACTGGTATTAACCATATGCCCATTCTAGTCGATATATACGTGACCCTGAAATGCTTAATTACCTGTTACACTGAGTGCATATACCACATAAGTTATTATGTTTAATTTTGTGGTTCTCAAATTATAGAGTTCATAAAAAATGATTGTATTATTTGTTGCGGTTTTCTTTGCTAAAAAAAATAATCGGTGATGTGTAAGCATCCGTTTGAGAAACTGGCCATGCAGTGATTAATTCACCAGTTTCTATCAACTTTGACTAATGAATAATTCCAATAATAAGAGGAATGTTCCTTCATTTTGATGGACTTCTCCAAGAAAAGAATAAATATGATATGCTTTTAGGTAGAGTTCAGCAGACACATTCAATTTCGAAATCAGTTTATTCACCTGAAAAAATGATGTATTATTTATTGAAGTCAATTGCTGGACTGATGATTCGATATATTATATATCGTTCTGACAGAGGTGCTGCTGTCTATACTGCACGGTGCGCATGCCGCATGCCGCATGCAACCAGTGTTTTCTGTAGTTCCAAGACTTTGCCTGATACGGCATCAGGATGGTTTGTGGTTTGCAATCTTGGTGGTGGGGGCAGGATATCGTGTATGGGGCTTATGCTGTGGGTGGTGGGGTGCAGGATACAGGCATGGGGCTTGTGCTTTGCAGTGTGCGAGGGGGCAGAACGCCAGGTAAGGGGCTTGCGCTCTGGTTGGTGGTGGTGTTGGGTCATTTGTGTTTGGATTTGTAGGGCTCTTACCTGCATATGATGTCTCTACTAACCATAAACTGGCATTATTGGGGCATTTGAAGCTGCACTTGGCATATTACTGCAGCCCCTGCAAGGCTGTACATTACATATGGTGGCTGACCAGGCATATGTTGGCATTATTGGTGGATTTGAGGCTGCACTCACATCAGAACATGTCATACAGGGCCAGGCTTTGGCAAGGCTGGCATGGCACTGTTGGAACTGTCATTATGCTGTCTGCGATTAAGTAGAGCTGTTTGAAACTGGCAAGGCTATGCTTAACTGGCAGCTGGCACACTGAGTGGAACAACACTGTGTTTAAGAGAACCTTGGTGCATTTAAACAGTACCCCAGGAAGGTTGCTACTTTTATTGGCAACTCGCGTCAGAATTGAGAGCACTCTTCATCATTTGGGCAAGGCTAAGGTACACTTTGAATTAACCTGGCATTTTGATGGTAACATCTTGGAACTAATTCTGGTATGTGCTGGCACTTTCAAACCCGACACGGTGTGCTGCATGATATCCCGGCAGTGTACTGCCTGATATCCCGGCGGCACAGTGTACTGCCTGATATCCCGGAACAGTGTACTGCATGATACCCTGGCACAGTGTACATGCTTGATATCCCAGCACAGTATTAAAAGTGGTGTTCTTTCACTTGACCGCTGATGCATAGTTGTCATTGTACTTACAGTTGACGCCCTAATACATCAGAAGCAAGTATTAGAATATTGAATTTCTCCTACAGAATTGCAGCTGAATACCTATTTTTTATCCAACTTTCCTTCGAGCATTGTGCTGTAGAAATGCACCATTTGTATGTCCTCTGGGTCACTGTGGTCTACTTCGCCCCCATCAATTTGGGAAACTCATTCCCTTTGCCAGTGTACAGGTGGGACCCCTACTTTTGCCTCTTGCCCCTTCTGTGCCCCACTAAATTGTATTCCTGGAGACGCCACTGCATAAGAAGAGTTGTATGAAGGTCACAGTAAAGGAATAAGAGGGTGCACAGCCTATCAGAAATGAGATCTGGAGCAGCAGAGAGTTGTGCATAGTAGGATTGAAGTGCACTGTCAGAGCTGCATGTTGTGGTTCTTAGTACTGGATGTTGTGCATAGCAGGATTGAGCTGCACTGTCAGAGCTGCATGTTGTGTTTCTTAGTACTGGAGCACCGGAGAGTTGTGCATAGCAGGATTGAGATGCACTGTCAGAGCTCTATCTTGTGGTTCTTAGTACTGGAGCACCGGAGAGTTGTGGATAGCAGGATTGAGGTACACTGTCAGAGCTTTATCTTGTGGTTCTTAGTACTGGAGCAGCAGGGAGTTGTGCATAGCAGGATTGAGCTGCACTGTCAGAGCTGCATGTTGTGTTTCTTAGTACTGGAGCACCGGAGAGTTGTGCATAGCAGGATTGAGATGCACTGTCAGAGCTCTGTGTGCCGGTTCATATTACTGGAGTGGCAGAGAGTTCTGCATAGCAGGATTGAGGAGCACTGTCAGAGCTCTGTGTGCCGGTTCATATTACTGGAGCGGCAGGGAGTTCTGCATAGCAGGATTGAGCTGCACTGTCAGAGCTGCATGTTGTGTTTCTTAGTACTGGAGCACCGGAGAGTTGTGCATAGCAGGATTGAGATGCACTGTCAGAGCTCTGTGTGCCGGTTCATATTACTGGAGCAGCAAGGAGTTGTGCATAGCAGGAATGAGGTGCACCGTCAGAGCTCTATCTTGTGGTTCTTAGTACTGGAGCACCGGAGAGTTGTGGATAGCAGGATTGAGGTACACTGTCAGAGCTTTATCTTGTGGTTCTTAGTACTGGAGCAGCAGGGAGTTGTGCATAGCAGGATTGAGGTGCACCGTCAGAGCTCTATCTTGTGGTTCTTAGTACTGGAGCACCGGAGAGTTGTGGATAGCAGGATTGAGGTACACTGTCAGAGCTTTATCTTGTGGTTCTTAGTACTGGAGCAGCAGGGAGTTGTGCATAGCAGGATTGAGGTTCGCTGTCAGAGCTCTGTGTGTCGGTTCATATTACTGGAGTGGCAGAGAGTTCTGCATAGCAGGATTGAGGAGCACTGTCAGAGCTCTGTGTGCCGGTTCATATTACTGGAGCGGCAGGGAGTTCTGCATAGCAGGATTGAGCTGCACTGTCAGAGCTGCATGTTGTGTTTCTTAGTACTGGAGCACCGGAGAGTTGTGCATAGCAGGATTGAGATGCACTGTCAGAGCTCTGTGTGCCGGTTCATATTACTGGAGCAGCAAGGAGTTGTGCATAGCAGGAATGAGGTGCACCGTCAGAGCTCTATCTTGTGGTTCTTAGTACTGGAGCACCGGAGAGTTGTGGATAGCAGGATTGAGGTACACTGTCAGAGCTTTATCTTGTGGTTCTTAGTACTGGAGCAGCAGGGAGTTGTGCATAGCAGGATTGAGGTTCGCTGTCAGAGCTCTGTGTGTCGGTTCATATTACTGGAGTGGCAGAGAGTTCTGCATAGCAGGATTGAGGAGCACTGTCAGAGCTCTGTGTGCCGGTTCATATTACTGGAGCGGCAGGGAGTTCTGCATAGCAGGATTGAGCTGCACTGTCAGAGCTGCATGTTGTGTTTCTTAGTACTGGAGCACCGGAGAGTTGTGCATAGCAGGATTGAGATGCACTGTCAGAGCTCTGTGTGCCGGTTCATATTACTGGAGCAGCAAGGAGTTGTGCATAGCAGGAATGAGGTGCACCGTCAGAGCTCTATCTTGTGGTTCTTAGTACTGGAGCACCGGAGAGTTGTGGATAGCAGGATTGAGGTACACTGTCAGAGCTTTATCTTGTGGTTCTTAGTACTGGAGCAGCAGGGAGTTGTGCATAGCAGGATTGAGGTTCGCTGTCAGAGCTCTGTGTGTCGGTTCATATTACTGGAGTGGCAGAGAGTTCTGCATAGCAGGATTGAGGAGCACTGTCAGAGCTCTGTGTGCCGGTTCATATTACTGGAGCGGCAGGGAGTTCTGCATAGCAGGATTGAGCTGCACTGTCAGAGCTGCATGTTGTGTTTCTTAGTACTGGAGCACCGGAGAGTTGTGCATAGCAGGATTGAGATGCACTGTCAGAGCTCTGTGTGCCGGTTCATATTACTGGAGCAGCAAGGAGTTGTGCATAGCAGGAATGAGGTGCACCGTCAGAGCTCTATCTTGTGGTTCTTAGTACTGGAGCACCGGAGAGTTGTGGATAGCAGGATTGAGGTACACTGTCAGAGCTTTATCTTGTGGTTCTTAGTACTGGAGCAGCAGGGAGTTGTGCATAGCAGGATTGAGGTTCGCTGTCAGAGCTCTGTGTGTCGGTTCATATTACTGGAGTGGCAGAGAGTTCTGCATAGCAGGATTGAGGAGCACTGTCAGAGCTCTGTGTGCCGGTTCATATTACTGGAGCGGCAGGGAGTTCTGCATAGCAGGATTGAGGTGCACTGTCAGAGCTACATGTTGTGGTTCTTAGTACTGGAGCAGCAGGGAGTTGTGCATAGCAGGATTGAGGTGCACTGTCAGAGCTACATGTTGTGGTTCTTAGTACTGGAGCAGCAAGGAGTTCTGCATAGCAGGATTGAGGTGCACTGTCAGAGCTGTATCTTGTGGTTCTTAGCACTGGAGCAGCAGGGAGTTCTGCATAGCAGGATTGAGCTGCACTGTCAGAGCTGCATGTTGTGTTTCTTAGTACTGGAGCACCGGAGAGTTGTGCATAGCAGGATTGAGATGCACTGTCAGAGCTCTGTGTGCCGGTTCATATTACTGGAGCAGCAAGGAGTTGTGCATAGCAGGAATGAGGTGCACCGTCAGAGCTCTATCTTGTGGTTCTTAGTACTGGAGCACCGGAGAGTTGTGGATAGCAGGATTGAGGTACACTGTCAGAGCTTTATCTTGTGGTTCTTAGTACTGGAGCAGCAGGGAGTTGTGCATAGCAGGATTGAGGTTCGCTGTCAGAGCTCTGTGTGTCGGTTCATATTACTGGAGTGGCAGAGAGTTCTGCATAGCAGGATTGAGGAGCACTGTCAGAGCTCTGTGTGCCGGTTCATATTACTGGAGCGGCAGGGAGTTCTGCATAGCAGGATTGAGCTGCACTGTCAGAGCTGCATGTTGTGTTTCTTAGTACTGGAGCACCGGAGAGTTGTGCATAGCAGGATTGAGATGCACTGTCAGAGCTCTGTGTGCCGGTTCATATTACTGGAGCAGCAAGGAGTTGTGCATAGCAGGAATGAGGTGCACCGTCAGAGCTCTATCTTGTGGTTCTTAGTACTGGAGCACCGGAGAGTTGTGGATAGCAGGATTGAGGTACACTGTCAGAGCTTTATCTTGTGGTTCTTAGTACTGGAGCAGCAGGGAGTTGTGCATAGCAGGATTGAGGTTCGCTGTCAGAGCTCTGTGTGTCGGTTCATATTACTGGAGTGGCAGAGAGTTCTGCATAGCAGGATTGAGGAGCACTGTCAGAGCTCTGTGTGCCGGTTCATATTACTGGAGCGGCAGGGAGTTCTGCATAGCAGGATTGAGCTGCACTGTCAGAGCTGCATGTTGTGTTTCTTAGTACTGGAGCACCGGAGAGTTGTGCATAGCAGGATTGAGATGCACTGTCAGAGCTCTGTGTGCCGGTTCATATTACTGGAGCAGCAAGGAGTTGTGCATAGCAGGAATGAGGTGCACCGTCAGAGCTCTATCTTGTGGTTCTTAGTACTGGAGCACCGGAGAGTTGTGGATAGCAGGATTGAGGTACACTGTCAGAGCTTTATCTTGTGGTTCTTAGTACTGGAGCAGCAGGGAGTTGTGCATAGCAGGATTGAGGTTCGCTGTCAGAGCTCTGTGTGTCGGTTCATATTACTGGAGTGGCAGAGAGTTCTGCATAGCAGGATTGAGGAGCACTGTCAGAGCTCTGTGTGCCGGTTCATATTACTGGAGCGGCAGGGAGTTCTGCATAGCAGGATTGAGGTGCACTGTCAGAGCTACATGTTGTGGTTCTTAGTACTGGAGCAGCAGGGAGTTGTGCATAGCAGGATTGAGGTGCACTGTCAGAGCTACATGTTGTGGTTCTTAGTACTGGAGCAGCAAGGAGTTCTGCATAGCAGGATTGAGGTGCACTGTCAGAGCTGTATCTTGTGGTTCTTAGCACTGGAGCAGCAGGGAGTTGTGCATAGCAGGATTGAGGTGCACTGTCAGAGCTCTGTGTGCCGGTTCCTATTACTAGAGCAGCAGTGTGTGCTTCAGGGCTGTATTTTGCGAGGTATCCCACTATTGGGTTATCAGAGGATACTGGAGGACAGCATTGCCTTGCAGTGAGAGAGCTGCCCGCTTTTCCCTAGACCCGTATATCCTTTGGCTACACCTTCTCTCGGAGAAGCTCTTAATTTTAAATAAATGGCTCTAATATTTAATGCAGGAAAAGTCAAGCTTTGAATGAGAAAATAGATCAGGGTTGATAATTACCCGGCCCGCTGGGAGGGTTTGGCGCTTTTTATTCTCTGCACATAAAAGGCAGGGGGAGAGGGCCTTAAATTATAGATTCACACCGATGCAGCCTCTTTCTCTGTTCTGTTAATGCAGACAGGCCGACTTAATTCCATGAAATAATAATGAAGGAACACAAAAACACAGCATTTCCCTCTGTACCTGGCTTTCGCTCTCGCACACACTCGCTCTTGCTCTGTCTCCCTAACTGGAAGGCCCTCTGGGGAGCAGGCAGACATACACCAAATGCAATGTTTTCTTAATAGTCATGATATATTACAAAAATATATACAGGTGTGCAATTGATCCTCGTTCTAAGCACCACAATAGCAGTGAAAGCCCTGGCTGCTAAAACAATATAAAACCAAAAGCACAAACAATAAGATGGCGGAGCCGCGTGTTTACATGGCGGTGCATGCTCATCTCACTCTGCTTCTAAGCGCTGTAAAAACGGGTGGTGGTTTGCCTGCTAATCATTGGCATCCGTTTATCTCCTCAGTAGGTGAAAGCTTGGTAGAGCTCTGGCCAGGATTCGAATCTACATCTGTGAGTTTGAAGCCGGGCACGGATCTCCGTGTGAAGGCCTCATCTACTTCTAGGCGAACGCGCCCTCGGGACGGAGATTGGCGGGCTCCGCCCTTACGTGGGACGCCCACCCAGCCCTGGGCAAACTAAGAGGGGGGGCTGACTGGGTGACCCCTACCCATTGGTGAGGGTTAAGTCAGTGTCATGTCACTCTACATTAGTTACTAGTGTAGGTTTATAACTGCAAGCCAAACATTAACAACATGCTGGGAACCTCCAGCCTTCCCAATTCCGTCGGTTACTTTCCCAAACAACATGTACTGAATGAGATGGCCACCATTGCAGCAGAGCGGGCTCTACAAATGATAAATAAATAAATAAATGCATACTTCAATTTAAGGGATTTTACAGCACACACATCTATCTTGCCCCTTCCAGGCGCAGGTGTGAGATTGACTGTGAATAGGTGCGTATTGTACCAGATGCAAGAAGTATGTAGGACAGCGTGAAGCCAACGGGAGAATTCAGAGGATGACTCGGTCAGCGCAGAGGCCAGGTGGGGCTTTGTGTTCCTGGAATAAAGAGCAATTCCTTTTTGGATGAGCCCCTGGTCTCCTTCAGAGGCTAGATAGAGTCCGCAGGACTGTCCACACAATGCAGCCCCAGGAGCCAGGCAGCTAGGTTCAGTGATGGTGACTTCTGATGCAATTGCTCACCTCAATCCTGTGACCACAGACTCGGGTATTGGGAAGTCCTTGTGAGAAGTCAAAGGGCTTGGACTGCCAGATCTGCCTATCCCTAATTAATACTGCTCAAATCCGGTAGCCCTCGACTTGCTTCAATGTGTCCACCACTCAAGGAGTGAGCGCACGTCCGCGGAAATGTGTTGGGCGAGCACACTGAAGGACTGGACTGGGAACCTGGACGCAAAGCTTAGACCTCACAAAAAGTGGACTTCCTGCAGAGTCATCTTATATGAGCGTATGTCCAATTATTACGGCTTCCACGCACAAGTAATGTGTCTTGCACTTGACAACCACTTTGGCCAGAGTGAATCTCCCTTCAGCATTCCACCCAAAGAACGCTGATACAAGTAGATACTTTCATAAAGACCTCCTGATAGCTCAGCGTGTTTCGCGTTGGAATATCAGCTTTATACGCCGAGAAGTAGAGGACACGAATGAGGGTGCTAAGATGATGAGACGAGCAAAAAATAAGCACGCCAATTGGCTGAGGAGACAGAATTACTCACTCAAAAATGCTAAAAATCCTCGCGGGCGGGAAGGGAACATTACATTAGTTTGGGAGGCCTTGGGGGTAAGTAAAGGGAATCCAAAAAGGCGCATTCTGAATTCCATTCCAGCAATTAGGTGGCTGACATATATAAACACGAGCTTTTATGTCGGATCGGATTCATCAAATAAAGAGATGCAGCGCCCTATGATCCCCTTCGCGCTTAACTATGACAAAGACAACCTTATTATTCAAATTCAATATTTGAAACGTTCTAGAGCTCCAGGCCCTAATGGCCTGGCCAATATGATCTTAAAAGAAACTCCTGAAGACTGGGCATCGCTCAGAGGCGTTGCTAGGGGGGCGCCTGTGGGGGCTATAGCCCCTGATCTTTTGGTTGTAGCCCTGGATAGAATCTCAGGAGCTACAACCGAAAGGATAGCTAGCCCCCAGTCCCGACAGTTCCGACATTAGCGTAGCCCCGGGAGTCTTTTCCAAACCTAGCAACACTCCTAGCATCGCTTCTAAAGATCCTCTTTGACGACGTTTGTGAGTCAGGCAGGATCCCTCTATATTGGCGGCGGGCACTGCTGATAACTGTGTTTAAGAAGGGCTGTAGAGACTCACCGACAAATTACCGCCTCTTGTCCAAGCTGGATATCGCTGGGAAAATATTCGGCTTGCTGCTATTGAAAGCGCTGCAAACATGGGCAGCTGCTTGACTGATACTAGGGAAGTTCCAGACTGCATTCAGAGGCGGCTCATCTACTATCCATAATGTACTACTGCTGGATACACTACTAGGGATGCGTTGGCCCTTTACGGACTGTATGTGGATCTTCGGGCTGCGTTCAACACGGTCGATCGAAATAAGCTGTGGTCGAAACTTAGCAAGATGTAGATTGCTCTCCCCGGTTGTTAGAAACAAGACAGTTACATGAGGGGATGTCTGTGCCCATGCAGCTGGCCTACGAATCGTGGGGTTAAGCAGGGCTGTGTGCTCGCCCCACTCCTGTTCAAGCTGTATGTGGACGATTTGCCGGATCACCTGGCTGGCATTCATTGTTCCCTTGTGCAAAGGGGTAGATCAGTAGAAGCACTCCCTGGTATTCTAAAATTAGAGATTGATTTATTCAATAATGTGTAGAAGTATACATATTTTCTGAGGTGCGGGGGAGGAAACGTGAACCTGGCACAGGATCACAATAACAGTATAAGTAGAAACAAAAGACGAGGATCCAAAGTTAGGAACCCTCCCGTCCCCTGCACTCTATCATAAGTCCATCGATTGATGGTTCAGCAATTTTAAATGCATTTGTTGTAGTTAATTAATAATGTTCTGATCAAATTAGTAGTAAGACTGAACACTCAGTGATTTTGTAAAAAAACCAAAAACAGGGGGGGGGTTTAATTAATGTCACAGTAAACAATGATAGTCCATTTATACAATTCGTGGCTGACGCGTTTCAGGATATTCATCCCTTCTTCTTGAGCCTATTGGGTATGGACTGCAAAACCTAAACAAACATGAAAAACAACATTTATAAAAACATAATATTCGCATGTAAAGTGCCAAGCATAGTGGTCCTTATTGAACCCACATCAAATTCACATATATAGGTATATCCTAACTGGAGTAGTTCAAATGTAACTATCTGAGGTATTCATAAACGTTACTCCCCAATAAGGGGTACCCACTGTGGCCAGTGCACCAGGAACAAATCCATGTTCTACATCAGAAAATAATCAAAGGGATAAAGGTGATTACCCATCTGTGAGAAACATCTCCAAGGAGTGTGTGCCAAAGAAGTAGAGTAGCGGCATACCTTAAGCATAGTGGAGGTGAGGCGTAAGAAAACCCTCAAAGTTTGGTGAATTCGTGTTTCTCAGTTCTACCCACCAGCTGGTGGAGAAAACCCTTGTCTCAGGCGTGCAAGATGCCTATACATGAGACATAAATAAAACGGTTCTAAGAGTTTGGATATTCATTGTTCCCTTGCAAAGGAAAAAGCCTAATGCCTGAAAGCACAGATGTGGTTCGATTCTAATGTGATTCAAAGGAATATTTCAAACATATTCGTAAATGTGAGTAATGACGCTGAGCGAGCCCAACAAGCCACACAGAGAAATGTAGAGAAATATCAATTATGTTTTTTAAAAAAAATAATGAATCAAAATAAAAAGCAATTTAATAACCGATAAAGAAATGAATACATGTTTAAATCAAACAGTCTGGGCACACCGTTGCTCTCCTACAAAACTGTGCAAGTGCAAACAATGTAATGAACAAACATTTACATTAAAACCTTGAAAGAGGACAAGAATGGCAACAAGGTCACAGAATCAAGACAATGCAGTGAAACAAACATATAAATATAGAAAACAATATTTGGAATATACACTTGGTTGTAGAGTGTAGTCTGACATATGTTTACTTAATGTTGACTGAAACCAGTCTATTTTGGTAATGTCTCCGTCACAACAGAGTAAGTTGGTAACCCTAAAGGTTATGTGTCGTCGATTCAAGAACTTGAGTTTCATACCGATGAAGGGGTCCGCATTTCCAAGCTTCCTTTGCATCAGGCACTATACCAGACAATCTTAAGCAATCATGGGTCCTCCCCCTCCTTAAAAAGCAAACCCTTGACCCCACCATCCCGACTAACTACAGGCCAATCACCACGGTACCATTTCTGCTAAAAATCCTAAACAGAGTGGCCTACCTACAAATCCAAAAATATCTGGAGATGCACCAACTATTAGGTACCAGACAGTCAGGCTTCAGGCCTCAACATGGCACCGAAACCACACTTATCGATCTCAAAACCCAGGTCGATGAGCTGAGAGATCTTGGAAAAACTGCCCTACTCCTCTTGCTGGACCTCTCAGCGGCATTTGACCTGGTGGATCATGATGTGCTTTGTACCCACCTGGAAACCGCGGCCCACTTCTCCACACATGCCATTGCATGGATCAGGTCGTTCCTAAGCGGCAGAACCATGAGGGTTTTCTCCACCTCCGCAGCGGCCGACCCAGTACCCATCACATGTGGTGTCCCCCAGGGATCCTGTGTCTCTCCGACCATGTATAACATCTTCAGGAAGCCCCTGTTCGATGATCTGGACGTTCTTGGTGTCACCTACACAAACTATGCAGATGACACTCAGATTCTCATCCCACTTGCGGGGGATTATGAACAGGATTTGGCCTTGGTGAACAGAATATACCTCATCATTCAGGCATGGATGGCCCGTCATGGTCTATGCCTGAATGATGACAAAACGGAACTCATCATACTGGGGAACACACAAAATATCAAAAAACTGAACGATAACTACTCATCATTTGTCATAGATGGCAACACCATTAAAGTAGCGAAAGAAGTAAAAACACAAGATTTTTACCTCGACTCTTGCCTCTCCCTAACAAAGCAGGTGAATGCAATGGCCTCTAGCACCGCTTACACCTGTAAGCTGATTAGAGCAGCTAAACCATATCTATCCTCCGCCAGCTGCCTCACCCTATCAAGAGCCCTGGTATCATCCAAATTGGACTACTGCAATGCACTATACATAGGGTCCAATAAACACACACTGCAAAAAATCCAAACCCTGCAGAACAACACCCTTCGAGCCGCCCTAGGAATCCCAAGAAGAGAGCACATCTCAGACGTCAGAAGACAATCTAATTGGCTATCCACAGCTGACAAAATTAAACTCAAAACAGCATCACTGACTTTAAAAAGTATTAATGACCTAGCCCCCAAATACCTAACAGAAAGATTCAAAAGGAGAACCTCTAGCAGACCTACCAGAGAAGCATACACCAACCAACTAGCCGTGCCCCCATGTAAACTGAGCACAGCCGGAGGCACCAGCTTCCCTGTCAAAGCGGCCCAGCTATGGAACTCCCTCCCATCATCCTTAAGATCTGTCCAATCTTATCCACACTTCAGACTCAATTGCATTAAATGGCTCAAAGAAAATGACCTATAACTTACTAGACTAGGACTATTCACATCTGACCCACCTGTTACTCCGCAGCCGAACGCATACCGCGTTCATCACCCGCTTAACCCACCTTGCTCCTGACACTCAATGCTTATTGTGTACACATCCCTGTGCATACTCACCTGCGCATGTAACCACGCATACTGTCATCACTTACTAATGATACACCATGTAACCTTCCTGAAATGTGTAACTGTAACACGTACATTGTCATCATTTACTGCTAATGCACCTTGTAACCCTCCTGAAATGTGTAACTGTAACATGTAAGCTTAAAGTATTCTTGAACACACGCCCGGATACCCTCGGGTCTGGCGCGTGCTACAAATAAATAAACAAACAAACAAAACAAACATTTCAGCAGAAAATGGGTCCAGCACTCCTCGTGACGAAAAAGGAGCGATTTAGGGAAGCAAACAGAGGTGCGTGAATCAATGCGGGTCGTCTGCGGTTCCCTGCAAGGATGGAGTGCTGAAAAAGACAGATCCCACCAAGTAAGTGTGGATGTGGCGTTGCTCGAGCACAAGACCAATGTGCCAATATTTGGCAGGAAGAAGCAATCGGCCATGTACAGCGGAATGGAGTACCAGAAATCAGAGACGTTGCTGGGGGGGCGGGGTGCTGAGGGGGCTATACCCTCGGGTCTTTTGGTTGTAGCCCCGGATAGAAGCTCAGGAGCTACAACCAAAAGGCTATAGCTAGCCCGAGTCCTGCCAGTCCCGACATTAGTGTAGCCCGGGATCTTTTACAGACCTAGCAACACCACTGGCTGAAATTAAATTTCTGCAAGAAATGGGTGGTTTCGGTCTGTAATGTTGGTAGAATCCCACCAGCAAGTCAGACAATGCGGGTAATCAGATCTGAGTCTGAGAGGGCACCAGGGGAAATCCTATGACGAGATCAAAATGTACAATGCGGGAGACCCCCAGGGGGTGTAGAGCAACATGGCTGCCTGAACACAGGCTCCAGTCCCAGCCAGCAGCTAAGAGATGATATAGAGCTTACCCGAGCCAGCCAGCCCTTAGAATCCACCCCCGGAGAGGTGCGTACGCACTGGGGCTCCCCCGGGCAAACTCCTGAGAGAAAGCACTGAAGCGCGAGTGCTTGCAGGTGCCCAAGGGATTACTGGAGGTGTGAAATAGGAGGCGGAGACTATGTCCCCTTTGCCATGGAGTCCCCTGCTGAGACCCGGCAGGCCGGAGCTTAGCCCTGCAGGACAACGCTGCTTGGATCTTGGGCAGTGCGAGGCTCTGAGAGTCCGACCCGGAAAACTGCAACCAGCGGGAGGCACATGACCCAGATGAAAGGAAGGAAGGAGGAGCGGACACCATGAGTAGGCAATCAGCGGTGAGTGCTACCCTTGCTCTGTGGAAGCCCCAATAATCACAAAGAACCAGGGTGGCAGCACACTGAGACCCCCCCCTGCCCAAAAGCAGGCACAGCCCCCTACAGTGGCAGCCCTGTGACAAGGCTGCCAGACCACGTGGAGCTGCGGCAGGGGACCCCACAGAGGGAAAAGACACAGGGCGTGGCAAACAGAATCGACCCATAGACAGTGATACTAAGCCAGCCCCGGAGACTGGACTTTGGCAAGAGCGCAGTCCCCCGCCTGAGTGCAGGTGCAGCTCCTGACAACGGAGGTGCTGGAACGGGGTTCCTGGACCACGTGGCGCTGCGGCATGGGACTCTACCGGGGCGAAAGACACGGGACAGACCAGAAGGAAGTAGTCCACAGGTAGTGGAACCAGATCAGTCCCAGAGAGTGAACTCGCCAAGAGCACAGCCCCCCACCCGAAGAATATGGACAATAATCCATTAGAGCAAGAGCAGCATGGGAGATTTGTGCTACACCCACCACAGCTAAGGCGCGGCAATGCCCGGGGGCACACCAAGAATGGGACCAGAAGGCAGAATGCTCACGGAAGTGGACATGTCCCACTTCTCCACCAAGGAAGACTCAGGGCACAATAAAATAAAATCGCTCAGAGGTGACATACAAGCTTCCCTAGCAGACCTTGCAGGTAGGTCACCTCCATATAAAGCAAGGCGGAAGGCCTGGAGAACAACCAGCTCAACGCAGATCTCGTAGAAATGCAGCTTGATGCCAGGATGACAGAACTGGAACTGCGCGAAGAAGAGGTCACACTGAAGATAGATGACCTAGAAAACAGAGAGAGAAGAAATAATATCTGCATGCTGGGCCTGAAGGAAAAGCCTGGTGATACCCAGAGACAAGTGGGGGAAAAGGTGCAAGCCATCGCCGATCAGCTCTTCAACGTGAAAGGACGTAAATTGGTGGAATTGGAAAGGACTCACAGATGTAGCAGGCCATATGGCCAGGGCCAGTGATCCATAGTGGCTAAGTTCCTACGGTAAAGGGACAAGGCAGAAGTTCTGGCCCGCGCTCGAGAGTGAAGGGAAATGGATTTTAATGGATCCATGATCGTGATATACCAAGACCCCTCCAACTTAACACTCTCAGGGAGAAGAGACTTTGGACACCTCACAAAATGGCTAACGAAGAAGGGGATAAGGTACAGGTGGGGGAACCCGTTCTCACTGCAGTTTGAGATAGACTCAGTCATTTAACATCCGATACAGAGAGAATCCCAGATCCGATGGACAGACATACCATAAATGGAAGCCAGCAGCCTCGAGCACTGGGCCCACAGAGAAGACAGAAGGGACAGACAGGGTGAAAATGCATGCGCCCAAATGGCCCGTCTCCACATAAATCAACTTGAAAACTGGGGAAGGCGTGGGCATACTAAGCCCCAGGAGCTACCGCCCCTAACTGGAAGCACCAAACACCATACTGGCAGAGCGGCAAGGTACTTGACAGCATGCCGGAAGAGGGGAGTGGGCAGTCCCCCCCTAAGTTGCCCTCAACATGGCAGAGGACATTTTATCATTCTTCGCACTGGACTGCGTTTTTCTTTTCGTTCATCAGAATGTTAATAACTGTTTTGTTTAAGCTGGCAATTTCATAGGTGGTGCATATATGTCCGGGATGTCACTTTCTCCATGAATGGTGTGACCTGAGGCGGTGGGAGCCGGTTGGTGAAGAAAGAGAGGGGATGGAAGTGAAGGAAAGGATTAGAAATGAGCCCAGATGATGGCACCAGGAGTCTGGCCATTGGCACCCTGAACGTGAAAGGCCTAAAATCGCCCACGAAAAGATCCATGGAAGCAGAGGAATTTTGGGAGGCTGGCCTGGATGTGCTGTTTCTGCAAGAAACAAGGCAAGTGAGGGGGGAGGAGTGAAACCTGAGGGGTGTGGGTATAAGACAGGTAAACTGGGCCTCAGGGGCCGTAAAGAAGGGCGTGTTGGGATTCTTGTGCACAAGCAATGCAGGCTACAGGACCCAAGGGCTACCGAATTTCTGGACGGTCGGCTGCTTATAATGCAGGGGCCCCTGGAGGGGGTGCAAATAGTGCTGGCGTCCCTGTACGCCCCCAATCTGGGCCAAGTCGGGCTCATACATAACGCAGTGGACCATATACAGGCCTCGCCAGCTGAGGTGTGCTTCATTGGGGGGACTTTAACTTCTGGTCTGATGAGATGTTGTACAGGAAATCTATGAGAAAAGGGGACAATCATACATAGGAACTGAGACAGGGACACCTGAGGCATGCAATAGATGCAAGGGGCCTGACCGATGTGTGGAGAGTGAAGCACCCAGGAGAACGGGGTATACCTTCTTTTTCCCCCCACACTCGACATACACCAGGATAAATTATCTGTTACTAAATGGTGACCAGGGGGGCAGGGTGCTGGACTGCGAAATAAGGCCTGTGAGGTGGACAAACGATGACATGGTCCGGATGACTTTTGAAAGAGGGAATATATAAGGCAGACAATAGCTGGAGGTGCAACGATCTACTCTGGAAGACCCGATTTTGCCGACCAGCTGTCAGAAGACGATGAGTATTTTGAGATAAATGACACAGGGAAACAGACATAAAGACAGTATAGGATGCAGGAAAGGCCACATGGCAAGGTCTCTTAATCAGGGAAGAGGCACAGAGAAAGAGGGAAAGAGAGCTCCGAGATGACAGGCTCTACCATGAGATAACGTGGGGGTAGGCTGCATGTAGAAGGAGGGGGAGGAAGCGGGAAGCTGGAAAGCATGCAGGAAAAAAGAGCAGAATTGAAAGTGCTTAAACTGGGCGAAACACTAAATATACTCAAATACCTAAAACAAAAATATTTTGAGAAAGGAGACAAGGCAGATGTACTCCTGGCAGCGTGACTCCAGGCCAAGAGTGCAGAAAGATTGGTTGCAACCCTGGAAGAGACAGAGAAGACCCCCAGAACCACATCAGTAGACATAGCAGAAGGTTTTGCAACCTTTTACGAGACGAGGGCCTATACAAGACATAATACCCTGTAGCTGCTTGAGGGGCAGAGGCATACCTCAGTGGGTTAGACATGGTGCAACTCACGGACACCGACACAGAGCTCTTAGAGAGCCAAATAACGACGGTGGTAGTCCAGAGCGCAATCTCCCACCTCCCCAGTGGCAAGGCCCCAGGTGAAAATGGCTACACCACTGGGATTTACAAGAAGTTCTCAGGTGTTCTCTCAGACCATATGGTTAAGGTATACAGCAATATAATTGAGACGGGCGCCGCTCCCGCATCCTTTAGCAAGGCACTGATCACTGTGATACCCAAGGAAGGGAGAGACCCAGCGAAATGCTCCTCATACCGTCCCATTTTCCTGCTAAATGTTGATGAGAAGAGTTTCACATGCATCCTAGCAACCTGCTTAGAAGTGAAAATGCTGTGCCTGATGCACTCAGACCAGGTCGGATTCATAGCTGGTAGACAGGGTGCCGATGGGATAAGAAAGACACTAAATCTCATGGAACATGTACTCGAAGACCAAGGGAACTACGTGCCCATGAGCCTAGATGCTGAAAAGGCGTTCGACCGAGTAGAATGGGGATTCCTGTTTGCAGTATAGAGGAAGATGGGCTTTGGAGACAGGATATTGAGGGCCATAGGGGCAATATACGCTGAACCCATAGCACAGGTTGTGGTGAATGTGAAAAATTCTAGGGTCATTAGACTAGAGAGGGGCATTACACATGGCTGCCCACTGTTCCTCCTGCTATTTGCATTAGCAATGGAGCCACTGGGCATAAAGATACACCAAGATGAGCAGATAGCAGACATAAGAGTGGGAGATGTGGAATACAAGCTCAGCATTTGGCCACCTCAGCCCTGAATGCACTCCAGACCATAGAGGAGTACGGGCGAGTGTCGGGATTCAAAGTAAATGTGGGCAAGTCAGGCCTGCTCCCCATAGGCAGGCAGATGGGTGGGCAAAAGGAGGAGTGCAGAGACCTCAGGATCCCGGTAGAGGTAGGCAACATAACATACCTGGGACAACTTCACTCCACTGCTACGTGTACTGTTTAGGGACCTAGAGGCTTGGGCAAGACGCACCCATTAATGGCTGAGAAGACTGAATGTGGTTAAAATGGCACTGCCGCCCGTGTGTTATATCTATACCAGGCGCTCCCTATAGAGATGCCAGACTCCGATTTTGCAGAACTGAAACAGGGGATTAACAAATGTACATGGCAAGGGCAAAAGCGAAGGGTCTCATACAAAGTACTAACGCAGCCAAAGGAGCATTGTGGAGTAGGACTGCCCGACATGCGCACATATTACAGAGCAGCACAATTTAGAGCACTGATCCCCCACCTCAGGTTAGATCGCGAAAAGCAATGGGTCCAAATTGAAAACTACCTCTGGAGACCTGCCACTGTGCAAGAATGGCTCTGAGCCCCACCTTACCTGGTTCCGAAGATAGTGAGAAGACACCCCATAATGGACCCCCTGCTGGCTCTATGAAGGACCAAGGGGGAGATGAAGGGAGGTACGACTTGGCCATCCCCGCTGAGCAATATTTGGGCATCCCCAATTAGAGAACACATCCCAGACCATGCCAGATTCCAGGATTGGTTTGACGCAGGTTTGGAGAGGGTGGGTCAATTGGTGAAGGGGAAAACCTTTATATACATAGGTGCACTAGAAGAATGCCTAGGGATAAATCCACTCTTAATATTCAAATACCTACAGTTAAAGGGGCACTGATGTTGGCAAGTTGGAAGGGGACCCTGCAGAGAGACCTGATGGATACGGAGAAGGTGCTGAGTGGCATGGTGGCGTTGAGTGGATTCATCTCAAAATGATATCAGGCGCTCCTGCTAGCACAGGCATGGGACACCGACATGTACAGAGAAAGGTGGGAGAAGGACATGAGTGCAGACTTGGATACTGACCCCTGGAGCAGGATGTGTGTCCAGAGAACGTCAATAGCTTGCCAGTACAAGCTCCACAGCATTAAATGACTGTATATATGGCAGTGGGACGCGGTCACATTATCCAAGATGTTTGTGGGAATTGACCCTAGATTCTGGAGAGGGTGTAGCCAGAAGGCTGACTATTGGCATATGTGGTGGGGCTGTGGGGAAGTGCAGAGATTTTGGAAAGAGGTCCTGGGATGGATACAGGCCTTAGATGGGGTTGAAAGCGACTTGGATCCCATGCTGGTATTATTTGGGATGGAAAGTGTGGAGGGAGAATGGAAACGGCTTCCCCATATGGTGCACCTCTTGCTGTTGGCTGCAAGGGCATGTGTGGCTGCTGGGTGGAAAGGGGAGGCTCTCCCAGGCGAGAGACAATGGGCCACGAAGCCACAAGATATCTATGTGATTAAGAATCTGACGGGGCAAATCCATGACCGCACCCCATCAAGGGAGCTTGAATGGTCGGTTTTCCTATGCAAATATAGTCCATGGAAGAAGGTGCCGTAGACTAAGCCTTGTCAGGGGGGAGCTAAAGGGGGTGAAGGTCTTCCGAATAGGTGAAAAACAGTTTGGTGTCCTAGCTCGATGAGTGAAGCGGCGCTCAACCACAAGGAAAATGAGTGGGTGGTACAATAACAGGTTGACCTCAGACCCAGACTCGGGAAATGTATGAACTGTATGTAGAGAATTTCCTATCGCTGCAGAGAGTTGATATACAGAAAATGGAAAAGGACACACTCATGGAACATATATGAGGAAGGAGGAGGGTGTGGGGGGTTTACGTTTGGTTATGCAAAGTTTATAAAACTGAGTGGTTGCAGCACTCCGCATAAAGCTTCTGTGATACTGTCATTTGGAAATGTTACATCTACTAATAAAAATTTTATTTAAAAAAAATGTACAATGCTGGTGGTAAACGTTGTGTGCCAAGAGGTGATGGGGGCACAGGTGTACAAAAGGGTGTGTAATGCAGTGCCTTGGTGGTGGAATAAATCCACGTTCTAACCAGCGCGTGGCTGTAGGATAAATTCTAAAGGTACGTGTCTGAACAAGCCAGCACGTGAAAACAAGCCAGAAGAGAAATGGAAGTGATCAAGCCGGAGGGTGATGCATCCGCTGTGAGACCACCATGTGTGGTCGCGCACCCATGGGAATGGGCTTTTCCCAGTCTGATGTCCCATTCCCATAAGTATCCTGGGGCAATACCAAAGAGCAATCTATAGGGTGCAGAATAATCACATGGACCGCCTGCACAGTCTTCATGGACAACTATATTGTCAACTGGCTCTTGCACGGCTGCACCTGTTCCTGCCATCACTAGAGAAGACCAGGGCTGTAAGCAGCCACGCTACCTCCTGCGCAAGGATCCTACTTACTCCTCCCAGCACACAAACAAAATATGTCATTTCGTACCAAGAGTTATTTGGGTGGGGGGGTGAATGCCTTCAAACTATCTACATTTGTTTTCAAATGTACCGCTGGTTAGTCATCTGACCAACCCACTGTAGGTCAAAACGGAGAGAGCGTTGCGTTGTATAATCGCACATCCCACGTCATAAATCTCCAGACTTAAATGCAAAGCACAACCAAACGATTGGCAGATGCTCCCTTCCTTACCCAGATCGAAGATTAAAATGACACTTGCCTTATGAGAAACAGAAACTTTGGGAGGTGGCCAATCAGAAACGAGCTACTATACACTTGCTACCATTCGGTCCCGCAAAGTCTCCACGCATTAGTTTAACCAAATACCACCCACGCCAAGGCAGAAAAGCAATTAACATTCCAGATACATTGTTGCAGAAATTGCATTACTAAAATTACACCCACATTGTCTAGAATGACAAAATCAGCCAGTGTTACATCTGTAGTCCGCCAGAGGAGTATAGCTCTGCCCAGCTATGAGCACGGAGCAGCCCAATGTGAGAGAATCCAGCAGAAAAGGCAATGCACAACGACAGCCCGGCCCACAATAGAAAATCGATATTTAAATGCATGCAAAGCCATTCTCCCCCAATCGCTGGGCCAATTGACCGCCCAAAGCAGCAAACCTTGTCTCGCTGCGTTGCCCGACCCACATCCGCTCCGCTCCTTGCCATCCCCGGCCAACGAAGTCGCACCAACAGATGTTTTTCTTTCCTATCCGACACAGCCAACGTGTGCTGCCAGTGCAGCTCCTCATGCACCATGGCCACAATCCCTGGGACCGACGTCCTGCGCCAGGGTCCCCACTACCAAGGAACCAAGAACCAACATCCCCCCTCACCTCAAAACACGTGAACGCAGCTCCTAAAATCCCAGTTTGACAGATAGTTGAGGTCCAATTTCGATGAGATGTAGACCAACCCTGAATGACCACAATAAGCTATGCTCAAAGTTCACAAACTGCACATCATGAACCCCTCTTGTGCACTCTTCAGAAAAGCCTTCTGGACCTTTCCCAGTTCCAATTATTTCCCCTTGCTCTCTGCCTTCTCCCAATATGCTGCTCTTTCGACTTTCTTCTCATTTCATTTAGCCCCAGCTGTTATCACTAGCTACGAGTGCATTAAACCGAAATGCCACATAAAATCTCTTGCCGCATCCCACAAACTGTCAATTCGACTACCACTCTCAGCAGAGCCAGCTACTGCAGAAAAGCCTGCAGCTTTTACTCTCCACTTCCTGTGAACTTTGAGCTTTCCGTTCAATCGAAGTCCACTTGGAAAGATTGCAGCTGTGGTATCAACAATAGGATCTATGTGAATACTGCGGCAAAAAAATACTGAAGCATAAAATGTCGATTTTTCCCTCTGCACATTTTAACGTAATTAAGTGACCCATATACTGTGCAATCCCGAGGAGACAACCCCTCTGCAACAGAGAAATATGGTCCCACTGAAAAGTGCCCCATGGATTCGGGCACTCCCATGAGAGGCTCTATCACTAAAAGTGCCCCATTTATTCTAGCCACCCCGGGAGAGTCGAGAGGCTCTATCACAAAAAGTGGCCCATTTATTCTAGCAACCTTACAACCCTGGAAGAGCTGAGAGGCTCTATCACAAAAAGTGTCCCCTTTATTGTATCAACCCTGGAAGAGCTGAAAGGCTCTATCACAAAAAGTTCCCCATTTATTCTAGCAACCCCGGGAGAGTTGAGAGGCTCTATCACAAAAAGTGCCCCATTTATTCTAGCAACCCCAGGAGAGATGAGCGGCTCTGTCGCAAAAAGTGCCCCATTTATTCTAGCAACCCCGGGAGAGTTGAGAGGCTCTATCACAAAAAGTGCCCCATTTATTCTAGCAACCCCAGGAGAGCTGAGAGGCTCTATCACAAAAAGTGCCCCATTTATTCTATCAACCCTGGTAGAGTTGAGAGTCTCTATCACAAAAAGTGCCCCATTTATTCTAGCAACCCCAGGAGAGCTGAGAGGCTCTATCACAAAAAGTGCTCCATTTATTCTAGCAACCCTGGTAGAGTTGAGAGTCTCTATTACAAAAAGTGGCCCATTTATTCTAGCAACCCCAGGAGAGCTGAGAGGCTCTATCACAAAAAGTGCTCCATTTATTCTAGCAACCCTGGTAGAGTTGAGAGTCTCTATTACAAAAAGTGGCCCATTTATTCTAGCAACCCCAGGAGAGCTGAGAGGTTCTATCACAAATGTGCCCCATTTATGCTAGCAACCCGAGGAGAGATGAGAGGCTCTACAACAAATAAGTAAAGTACCATTAAAAGTGCCCCTTGCACTTTGAAACGTCAGGAAAGGTCAGAGCCCAAACAGCAAAGAAAGGAGGCACCACTAGAAAATGTCCTGTGGATTCCGGAGCTCCCGGTAATGCTGAGATCCTCTCAACAAATTAATAAGGTGCCACTAACAAATGCCCCATGGATTCCAGCACCTCAAGATAGTTGTGAGCCTCTATATCAACAATAGAAGGTACCACTAAAAAAGGCCCCATCTATTCTGGAGCCTCAGGAAAAGTAAGAGCCTCCAAAACAAACAAAGAAGAAAGGTAACCCTAAAAAACTGCCCCATGGATTCTGATGTCCAAGCTGGATGAAATGACTACTGCCCTGCATGAGGTAAGGCTTTTGAGCTCTTACTCAGCCCCACACAACTTTTACATAAACAGTTACCTCAATCATGCAGGTGAAACATGCGCAACATGAATGGCCTGTCTAAGGTAGCATAAGCCAAAGGCAGGCAACACGCGTCAGGAGGGTGTGCACCAGCAGGGAAGCATCCCCAACAAAATTTATGTTGAAGGCTTCACAGTGCCTTGATGCAAGAAAAAGTAGAAATTTGTCTTCAGTGGTGGGCTGGTTCAACCGGATCCGACAACACAATGCGGTTCGTAGTTCGAAGAAGCTTAGAACAGGCAGCGATGTTAGGGACAGCATAATGGAAGGCGCTTGAAGCACCCTTGTGTTTAGAAAGTGTCAAAGTCAGCTCTGATTGCTCTTTACAGTGCTTGAAGATGTACTCAGTGTTTGCAGTGGCTCCAAGTGGCCCAAATTGCAACAAGAGTCAAAGGTAGCTTATTGTGGTCCTTAGGTTGCTGTGGGATCCTTCCCCCATGTCCCTGAAGAAAGCCTAGTCCGTCTTCTGCCCTTTGTGAGAGACCTGGGGTATTCTCAATCCTATTTCCCCTGGATCCCGGGAAAGGCCATCACTTTTGGATCCTGACCCTGGGGGTGGAAAAGTGAGGGTGGATTATCTGGGTGGAGGGTCCTTGTGGATTGGGAGTGGGGCACCCACAGATGAGACATGTATCCCCCTTTCCCTATTGATGACCAAACTACACCTCCCCCGGCCTTTATGGGCTATTGTAGGATCTCTCCCCTCATTTCCCCACGTTGTATCTTTGATAGTACTGAGACGAGGAAAAGGCAACTAAGAGTAATGAACACTAAGACCTCTTTTCACCACTCTAGTACTGGACGTGAAAGATGTCTGCAGAGTACTTGCAAGGTATGGCATGTCCCTTTAATGAGAGTCAGGAAGACCCAATCGGTAATACACACCTGCAACCTGTCAAGTGGTTGCAGGTGTATAAAGGGAGACCAGTGGAAGAGGAAAGGGGGCAACAGGGAGGCCTGTGTTGGAGAGACCAGGGGACCCTTTCTGTAAGGAGGTAGCCATGGTGGGACCTGAGGAGCAGCCAGGATGCTGACAGACATCCCCTAGGATCTGTGAAGCCCAAGGCAAATTGGGCCATGGTGCTAACACAGGTGGGGAATCTTCTGTGGCGGAGATCGAGCAGCTGGGGATGTGAGCCAGGAGGAGAGAAAGAGGAGTAAGTCTGCATTCTTGCAGAAGCTACAAAGTTGCCGGTGTGTGCGAGACGGCATTCGGTGTGCGAGCGGGGCTCGCTAAACACAGAGCATCCCGTCGGCGAAACAAAAAGGAAGCCACAGGAGCCGCCAGAGTGGGACGCAAAAGACTGGTGAATGCCAGGGAGAGCCACTCAAAAGCTGGGGCTCTGGGACAGGCTGGGAATGAATAACGAAGTGCTGCATGAATGAAAGCTTCAACCAAAGATGAACTATGCTCACTGAATACCAAACTGAATGAAAGTTTAAAACCCAAGCTGAACTATGCATATTGAATAGCGAACTGAAGGAAAGTTTGAAACAACGCTAAAACTTTGCATATTTAATACTGAATTGTCTAAAACTTGAAATTAAACATATTGAATACTGAGTGGAAATACAACGTTACACACAAAGTAAATAGCTAATAAAAGTCAAAAGGAAGAGTGCCCACATAAAAGCAACCTATTGGGAAAACAGCAATTGTGAGATAGTGAGAGTGCACCAAAAAGGTGGGTATGAAGAAGACCTGCACAAAGTGAATCTTATGAATGAATACAGTGCTACAAGGTCAAAGACTGGCAAAGAGGTGTGTGACACATAATGGCAAAGCCAAGAGGCTAATGCAGAGAAGCCCAGAGAGTGTGGACCTGCATATAAAGCCAAGAGGCCAACAAAGAGAAGTCAAGTGAAGGTGAATCTGTACACAGGGGCACATTCTGAAGAACCTGTCTGGGCTAAAGAGCCTAGGGGTCCTTTTGGTGCGACCTGTGATGGGTGGACCGTGTGGTCTGACAACTGCGCCCAGACTAGTTAACCCTACATTATGAAAGCCAAAGACATTGTGAAATTAACCAAGAAGGAGCACTGTAAGCGAATTGGAGAAGCAAACCAGAAGGAGGGTCAGGTTGACTGGGAATTAAGTTAAACTTTGAAAGACTGAAACAAAGATTGGTTGCTATGTTGAAGTCTTGGGGAAGGGAACCGTGAGACTTGATGAACTGCAAAATGCTGTCTTGAGGACGGAGCCTCAAGACCCTTTTCTTTTGAACTGTGTTTCTTGGAACATGGGGAAGGGAACCCCGAGGATTGTGTGGAATTATTTGAACTTGAGCAAGGCAATTTTGAGACTTTTGTGGAACTTTCTTGAACTTGGGGAAGGGAAGCTGAAGAAGAAGCTAAAAGCTAGACGAAGCTCAGAAATTTATTCTGATCACCGTGTATTTGATTATTGACATCCCAACACATTGTTTAGCTTTAGGTGTGAGGGCAAGCATATGTTTTGGACACAGACAGACTTTTAAGTTGAACTCTTTGACTCAGACTTTCCTTAGTTTTGTTCAGGTAGGGAAACTGCACCTTAGCATAGGGCAAGGTAGGCCTTGTACCATCCTGACATTTGACTTACTAAACCATTTGGCTTTGAACTTTGAATCTGTTGTTTGTGTCTTGCTTCATGATGCCTTCACACCTTCATAGCCAGGAAGGTTGCCAGAGATACGTGCGGGGCTGTCACTTCAGCAGTAAGGGGCCATCTTGTAGTGTTCCACCAGAAGTCGAGCTTCCCTCCCCCAAGTCACTTCAAATGTTTCCCTGAAGCAGTTAGGGAGAGGTGCTGCATCCTCCTTGGAAATCCTTATTGTTGCCCCAATGAAGGAGGATTTTGGGAAGTCTTTACCCCAACAAGGATCCAGTGAAATCTTCAAGATGGTTCCGAAATAGTTCTTCAATATGGTCCTTTTAGATGTTTCACCAAAGGGAGTTTAAAGGGGATACAATTAAGATGCAGGGTCTCTAACCCATTATGCAGTCACATTGACACAGGGGATTTGTCCATTGCAAGACTTCTGTAAGGTGCCACTCATTGCTGTTACAACAGGAGTTTTCCTTTTTAGGTCATCTCCCAGAATGCCTTTTCTGCAGAATGTTAGGGTGTGTCTCAGGAAGGAAGTGGGGAGTTGGCAAATCCAAGATGGCTCGACAAATTACCCTGATTAAGGGCCCTCTCCAACTACACTGACCATACCCCATCCCTTATCTGCCTTAGATCAAAGGGACTCCAGTATGGGCCTCCACGAGGGGACTTCCCCATTATGTTGCAAAGGAACCTTTGAAACACCCAGTCCTCACCCGAACACTAGAGGAGGTACGTCCCATTCTCCTGGCAAAGCTGTCACAGCTGGGGTGTTGCTAGGGCTGGAGAAGATCAGGGGCTAAGCTAATGTTGGGACTGGCGGGATTCAGGGCTAGCTATAGCCTTTTGGTTGTAGTTCCTGAGCTTCTATCGGGGCTACAACCAAAAGACCCGGGGCTATAGCCTCCTCAGCCCTCCCTCCCCACACCCCCTAGCAACGCCTCTGGCTTCGCAGCAGAGAACAAAGAGAATCATGAGAATCGTGTGAAAGGCCCACTGCATGCTGATGGTGAGCCTTCCAGACCAGACATAGTGCACAAGTGGCTCTGCCCTGCAGGTCCAGTGGAAACCAAGCAGGAATGACAAATGACATCAGATCCAAAATATTTCTATTTAACCAAAGCTCTGCCACCAGACAAATGAGGTTATGCAGTTAAAGATATTTTAAACATGCGTGCCAGTACTTTTAAAGACAGAACCTGGCTGTTAGAAGGCACTTTGTTTCCAGCAGTGTGTTTAGGAACGCATGTCTTACTATGCGACTGTCATGTTGCCAAATTATATTGCAGCTGCTGGCGAGTCAGTAGAAAGGACCTAGCAAAGTATATGAGCGTGAACGATGCTTTTCAGCATGAAGCATTTTGAAAGTGGAGCCTGTTTAGCAAGGCATACTTTCTGAGAAAGAAATCACAATCATTTTGCATTTCACAAAACAAAAAAAAGCACAGGATTAGAAACCCTTTCGCATGGCATTCTGTCACACACTCCCCAGCCGAGAACTGGAGAACAGAATCCTTCTAAGAGACTGGCTCATCATCAAGGCAAATATTTCTATAGAGGCCTTCTTCAATAGAGTGTTGAGAACCAGGCTTATGTTGGTTGTACACATTCAATCCCAGTAAGGATATAGCCCAAATGTTTTGGATTCTCCCCTTGCATGGCCATTAACTACCTAAGAAGCCTGCGGTAAGTCTGGACAGTAAAGTGGGACCCACACATTGAGGGTTTCAGCTTGCGCACAGCCCACATCACAGCAAATACATTTCTCAATGGTGCACTCGTCTCTTTCTCTTTTTGTCAGCTACCTGCTAATGTAATCGACTGCTTGTTCTAACCCTGCTGCATTCAGCTGCACTAAAACCGCCCCAATTCCAAAATCACAAGCATCTGTCCGGATTATGAATTCCTGTCCATAATCTGGGGTCTTTAAAACAAGCCATCGTTTAGGTTCTGAAAAGATGCATTGTAGGCAGAGTTCCAATTAGTTTCTTTGGCTTCTTTCTGGATGTCAGGTAATTCAACGAAAGGACAATAGTCAGTGCCACTTGAAGAAAGACTGGTTAATACAGAGCGAGATCAAGGAATGCCCCCACCTGGGTTTGAGTGGTAGCAATGCCCCAGTGCGGTACCACATGTTCTTTTCCCTAGAGAGGCTGCTTATTGCGCTGTCCACTTTATATTCTAGCAAAGCAACAGTACCCTGTGCTATCTGTCTCTTGGATGGCTTGATAGTCAAGTCATCATTCTGTTTCAGATGGGACAGATGGTCCTCCCAGGTGTGGCTGAATAATGCAATGTCACCTAGACAGGAAAAGCTGAATTCTTCCAGTCCAGATAGGGCCTGGCTCACCATCCTCTGAAAAGTGCCAGGGGCATTTTATAAACCAAAATGCATAACAGTAAACTGATACTGCCGTTCTGAGGTGGAAAATACTAACCTCTCCTTCGCTCTGTCAGTCAAGGTGACCTGTCCGTACCCAGCAGTGAGGTCAAAGGCACTCATGTACTTGGCAGTGTTTAACTTATCAATGAGCACAACCGCCCTTAGTATAGGGTAAGCATATGTCTGTCACAGAGTTGACACCTCTGTAGTCCCCACACATGCAGACTTCAGTTTTCCCATTGCTAGACTTTGACTATGGAATGGATCAATCACCCTGAGGGTGAATATCTTGGAGTCGTCCTCTTTGTTGGCTTCCTTCACCATGTCAGACATCAGATTAATTCTGCCTTTCACTGACTTGCTATCTCCAATGTCATTGTCATGGACACCCCAGTGTGTGCGGCGGCCTGGAGTCAGTGACAATAACCCTGCTAATGGGACTTGCAGTCACTGAGAGTCTTGCAGTTGCTGTTCTGTCAGGCCATAACATAAGAGATTTGCAGCCCCTCTGTAGACTCATCTGTGGCTTCTTTTGTAGCAGGTCTGGGAGGGGATCAACTTCCTCCTCAGACTTACTGTCTATCACCAGAGCCAACACCAAGTACTCTGTTGGGTTCAATTCACTTATGTTGATGTAAATTGACTTGGCAGGTTCCTTTACCCAGACTAGCTGGCCTGGAGGGTACTCTGCCGTGGTTATCTTCTGATTGTAGCAGTGCTTGATCACAGACAGGCTCTGTAACCTTAAACACTTTGCACACAAGCCTAGGGTTCTGGTAATCATGACATAAATTATGACCTTCAAAAAATTAGAGTTAGGGAGCATTTGCAAACTTGGCAAATTCAGATTTCTGATGTACAACCACTCCTAAATGTTGGGGGCCTATTGAAGTAAGCTGAAGGGCTTTGGTGTCTGTGTTTTCTTGGCATGGCTTCAACGTGCCCAGGCTCACCATGCAGTGGGTACATTCCAGCCATACCCCCGGCACAGCGAACACCTCCTCTACAGCTATATTTCCTCTTGGCACTGCACCCCATAGAATAAAGTTGAGTCCCACAATAAAACTGGCCCAATTATGCACATAGCTCCTCCACCCTTCATTCTCATGCCTTCCTGTGCATCTTATCTATCCCTCACCCTCATCTCAACTATCTACCCAACTGTGCTTCTCCGTACCACTACTACATCTTCTATCATGCGCCCCCTTTTCCTCTCTGACAGGCAAAAAGTGCATCAACATCATAAACTATGGCAGCAGGTGCTATACAAATGCACGATAACATGACATAACATTTGGGACTGTTGTACGTGCTAAGCCATGTTGCACCTCAACCCAAGCACATAATCCGGTACATCATGAGTAGGACGCTGGGATTACTCTCCCATCCTTCTCTCGCCAGACTTAGGGGGGCCCTAACAAGGTGACCAAACAGAAATGAAAGAGGGACTGAAGCCTACTTCCTTCAGTGGCACCTCCCTGTAGGCGAACAGCAGACATGGCAGAAGAATAGCCTATGTTCCCTCAGGCGCTCTTGCTAGCCACATTTCATGTCTTTCAGGATCATGTTGAATCTTTCCACAAGCCCATTGGCTTGGAGATGGAAAACTATAGAGAACATATGAGTAAGACAACACTTCTCCAACATCGCCTTCATATTAGCAGATATGAAGTCAGAGCCCATGTCTGAAAATACTTCCATAGAGAAATAAGCACAAGAAAAGATTCCAATCAGAGCATTTGCTACCACAGGGGCTTTGATGTTGTGCAAGGGTACTGCTTGAGGGTGCTGTGTTTCATGGTCTATCACTACTAAAATGTACCTGTTCCCTGAGGTAGTTTGGGAATTCAGAGGTCCCACAATATTCAAACCTGTCCTCTCATACGGCCACGCAAACACTGGGTGTGGAATTAAGAGAGCCTTGGTGACCCCAACTGACTTTCCATAAGCTTGGCAGGTTGGGCAGAATCACACATACTTATTTATTTTTACACCCATTTGGGGCCAGAATAAATCAACATACAACTTGTCAGATGCCTTGGTCACTCCGAAGTGAGCCATGAGACAAGTTTGAACCGTGGCACTGGTGAACAACCCCTCACTGGTTGCACCTGCCTCAGAATTATTGGGCTCACTGTACAGGAGACCATTCTCTCAGTACACTTTGAGAAGCCTAGGTCCCTGAGCCTGAGCTTGTTCCTCTGCTTGCTTCTGCACACCTGCCAGAGAAGGTTAGTCTCTCTGTGCCTGGCAAAGCCAGCTTGTCTTGGGCCTCCATCTGAGAAATCTTGCTCACATCTGGAATAGTCCTCAGATGTGAAGCCACTGTGTCCTCCATCTCTGACTCCTTTTTTACCTTAGTACGCAACCCTGAGATGACTGTGTCATTTTCTACTACAGTAGGCATTTTAGTGACTGCTGGGCACTCTCCAGTAGGAGTAGGGGATCTAGTGGACCTGTGGCCTTTACTTTGAGCTACTGGTGTGACTGGACTCTCAAAATCTCCTGCAGGAAGAGCCTGGGACCAGGACTGCAAGCGCCTCTTTTCTGGTTGCTCGCAGAGCCTTGGCTCTAGTAACTGACGCAGCTATTTCTGGATCAGGAAGGTCATTGTCTAACTTGCACTCTACCGGAAAGGAGTATTTTGCTGTTATACAGTGCATAGATGTTTACCCCCTCCAAATACATTCTACCATTGTCAATTTCATCAGACTCTCTGACATTGCAATGTGGGCCTTTGACATTCTGTCCCTCTTGCACCCATTGTCTCCTGACAGCTGTGACACTAGCAGCCATTTCACGTTGTTCGGGAGTTCTGTTTCTATTTATGAAGTAATGCCCCAAAAATATCTGAGTATTCACAGGGGTTTGGAGTCCCCTCTGCGGACACAGTACAGTTTCCACTCAGATCTAAGAGAGAATACTTGGCCACTCCCTGGTCTAGTGGGAATTCACCCAATAGGAAGTGCACATTAATTATGTTCTCTTCTAAGAGACCAGTGCTCACTATGGCCGGGTCAGCCTTTCTCTGAGCCTTATTCTAGAGTACATGCGTCTCTCCTCAGGAACCAGCCAAAGGATAACATTAGTTCCCTGCATCGGTAAGTGACTCACCAGGGCTGCACTTCACAATCCCCCATCCACCGCCTGAGATGCAAGGCTAACCCTACTGCCTCTGCTGAACCCTACACTGGATTGGGTACCTTTCTTTGGGGCTCAGAGCCACTAGCCTCTCTCCTCTGTCTCCTAGGCAATCTTTGCTTCCTCAAGAGCTTGGAGACTTCAGCATTTCAGGTTTACTAAATTCTCTGCCACAGGGGAGTCTCCCACCCTAACACAGATCCCGAACAACGCTGACTTCCAAACCTGTCACAGTATCCATGTTCAGGTCCATTCTACAAAAATTACCTGGCAGTGTTTCTAAAGTTTTTTTTGCGAACTGAGTTATAGGCATGTGCTGGATCCCGGCCGCTTGCCACCACTGTGACAAAATGACTACTGTCCTGCAGGACTACTTGGATGATCAGAGCTTCTACGGTCTTACTGAGCCCCAAGCCTCTATTAGAAGAACAGCACATCTCAGTCATAAGGGTGAAACAAGCACAGTGTGAGGGGTATACCTCCTTCGCACCTTTATAGTAGCATGGGCTGAGGGCAGGCAACGCTCTTCAAGGCGGTGTGAGCCCCCGCATGGAAGCATATAAACAACAATAGTACGATAAGTACCAAAATGAAAAGAAATGTCCAATCAAGGTTCTAGGACGTTAATTAAGGTGAAAGGACAGGCAAACTATGAAAAACACTGACAACCCACTGCTTTAATAAGATGCACAGAGAATGCAGACTTGGTGAAAAAAGAGCACTGTGGTGATTGAAAAAGAGGGTCTGCAGGAAAAGAGTCTTGTAGAATATTAAAATAAGAGCAAGAATATATCTGTATGGTGTAAAATGAGGTCCAAATGTCATTAGGGCCCAGGGAACAAACCAGTGGGACAGACCCACTGATGCATAGCTTATTTTCTTGCAGGGTCTTGACAACCTCGACCCAGGACACTGGGTAGTGTCAGTGCATCGAACTGGATTTGAGTTTGCGAAGTGGCTCGGCAGGATTTGTCACAGTCAAGCAGATTGAAAAGTGGCAATGGCCTATGACTCGTTATGACTATATTACCTCGAATTCTTGATAGGGCCTTCATGCGAAGAAGGTGGAGATTTGGCTTCAGTGTGAGCTGGCTTGATGGAATATGGCAACAAGATGCGGTTCAACATGCTTGAAACAGGTGGCAATGTTCAGGTCAGCGTAGCTCTGTAACATGATGTCCCGGCTATTGCTGCTACCCTTCCCCCACCTTATCTGGGTGCTGGCGGTGGTATCACCGGTGGGTCACAGTGTGTGGGGTGACCGGCGGCCACCAGTATCTCCCAGTGGCGCTTCCCCGGCAGCCTCGGGTAGCGTCTCCTAGGTGGCTGGGCACCGCCATCTTGTGCGTGGTGCGCATGCATGGTAGATCACATCACAGCATTTCACCATTGCCTCAGCAACAGAGGCATAGCCTTCCTTCCAGCTAATCCCTTCAGTAGCAGTGTAAACCTGGATCCTAGCGATTCTCAACCCTTGTTGTGCTCGCTCCCAGGCATTTTCTACACCTCCAATTCGTGGAGCTCCCAGCCTTCTGTAGTGCTTGTCTCTGCTTGCCCTTGCTTGCTCCTTCTTCTCTTCTACATGGTCTGGCTCGTTCTTGATCTTCTCCTTGCCTGGATCTGCCTTTCTTCTTTCCTTACCCAAGCCTTCCCTTCCTTCACTTGTTGGCTCCTCTCTGGGTACCTCTGCTACCTTCAGATCACCACCATGGCACCCCGGTGCAATCCTTGTATCTGCCCACGTTAAACAATGGGGTGGTGTTCCGTGGTGCAGAAAGATGGTGTCAGGGTATCACCACAGACCCACTTTATGCCTACGACCCTGTGTCGAATTCCTACACCAGTTATCATCAGTACAAGAGGCCTTGCTGACGACACCGTGGATGAGTCAGGTTCTGCGATGACATCAAGGAACGCGTGTACGCGACATCTATGCTCTGCACAGCTTGATAGATTTAGTTGTCTAACCGCCGAGGAAGGACCCCAGGTGGAGGCGTTTGAAGGACTCTGTGATGAACTGCATGCCCTCTGTGATGAGGCTTTGAGGCAAAAGAGTACAGCACTTAGGGGCACCATTGCACTGAATGCAACTGCACTGTTGGCGGAGGGAGTCATTGCACATTCCAGTGCCATGACATTTGATGAAGACCCTTGTCACTTGACCGGGTTCTTAGACCATTGTCGGATCCATTTTTTGTTTTGACCAGTGCATTTGACAAGCAATAAAGGAAAGATTGGGTACATTTTGAATGACCTAACTGGAACCCTTTGGCTTGGGCAGCTCCTTAAGTATTGATTCATAGGATGATTCTTGGGGATTTCGCAGAAAATTCAAGAAGGCCTTCCTGGAAGTGTTTCAATCACCCAACCAAGCCGCTAGTGCACATAATCGATTGTGGGATCTGAAACAAGGCACTCAGGACGTAATCATGTTCAACAATTGGCAGAGGAATCACTCTGATCAGAGTTTACTAGGAAAACATTGATTTGCCATGGTATAGGGGATGACTACAAGGATGAGCTTGTTTACTCTCCCAAACCCAATTCTCTGCAGGCATTAATTGAACTAGTTATCAAGACTGACCATAGGTTAACTGAATGCCGAGTGGACCAACGACTCCAAGATGCGACACTTGCGTGGCCAGAAATCCTTGGCCCGCCCACCATTAGACCCTCCTGCTCCAGTGGAACCTGTTCCTGAACTAATGCAAATCCATGCAGGGAAGCTAAGATGGGCCTCTTTACAAGTTTGTCGGTCTGGAAACAATGGTGCCGGTAAGCTTACTGGGTGGGTGGCGTTCTGCCCACCAGGTCTGACACTGGTGGACGGGCGGAAGGGCACCCACCAGCAGACTTTCACAGAAGCACTGGCACCGTTATTAATGGTGCCTGACTTACCGAACCGCCGGGGCTGTAATGCCCTGGTAATTCCGGCAAGTCAGGCGCCGGTAAATCATTACGGTCCGGCGGCTACCTGCCGGTTTTTCCGGCACAGTTTCTGACGGACTCGTAATGAGGCCCATTGTCTGAATAGACAGTGCCTGTACTGTGGAGCGGAGGGAACTGCCTAGGATCCTTCCCAGTTTCACCCCCCAAGATGGGGGAAACTAATGGGCTTGTTGTCTGTTAGGAAGGAAACAACAAGCCCAGATGCACTTAATACCGGTCCATCTGATGGCTGGCCACCAATAGCACAACCTTTGTTTTTTCTACATGTGGCTTCTGTTGCAGACCTTTTACTCACCACTGTTTTTTCAGAGCATTACTGGATTGTGGCACATCCGGTGATTACATCAACAAGGAGTTCCTGGAAATGAACAAGACACCCAGTCAATTGAAACCTATTAAAGTAGCCATAAATGGGATTATAGGACCTGTTAGTGTCAGGCCCAGTTAGTCAACAGTCCCTTCCGGTTACCCAGACTACAAATCAACATAGTGCGAGCTTATCATTCGACGTGAGAGTCACCATCTTTCCCATTGGTCTGTGGTTTCCCTTCGTTGGTTTTTAATAACCCCTTCATCAACTGGGGAATGCATGCATTGCTTTTTGGGTGAGATATCTGCACCCGTCAATGTTGTGCAAACACTGTGCTTGTGTTTGCTCCTCTACTTCAGCCCATTCCTGACACCAACCAGAGAGCCTTTTGCTGCCAGGAAATATTGCAAGAATATAACTTATTCCAGAAAGAGTTTGATGAGCCCAATGTGATTTCACTTCCTTCCCCAATGCTCTTTTTACTGCGAGGCCCAACTCTTGCCTGAGAAAATTATACCTCATAGCAGCATTTACTCCTTGACTGGCCCCAAAAGATAGGAGTTACAGAATGACCTGCATGACTGTCAGGAGAAGGGGTACATTCAGCCATCATGCTCCCCAGCGGGTGCACCCCCTTTTCTTCATCCCTTAGAAAGAAGGCACATTAAACCCTGTGTTGACTACAGGCAGCTAAACAAGATTACAGAGAAGGAGCAATATCCACTTCCGCTGATCCGGGATATACTGACAAGCCTGTGGATTTCACGCCTGTTCCCGAAGATTGATCTGCATGGAGCTTATCACCTAGTGTGCATCAAACTCAGTGACGAATGGAAGACGCCTTTAAGATAATGCTCAGGAACTTTGAGTACTGTGTTATGCCCTTTGGTCTGTTCAATTCCCCAGCGGTCTTCCAACGCTACATGGATGCAATCTTCACTGGCCTATAGGGTGTGACTGTGTGGATATATCTGGACGATACCTTGCTATTTTCCTCCACCCTGAAAGATCAGATCCGCATATCTTGTCTGTGCTGGTGCGTCTACCAGCACATCAGCCCTACGCCAAATCTGTCAAGTGTGACTTTGAAAAGCTCAGTGTTGAATACCTCGATTACATCTCCAGTCATGATGGGGGGCACATGGACCCTAAGAAGATCCGAGCCATGATGGAATTGCCCAATCCACGAGATATTAAGGCCATACAGTGATTCCTAGGGTTCACTAACTTTTATAGGCGCTTCATCCCTGATTATGTCCGGTTGTCAGCCCACATCACCAGAGTCCTCCGGGAAAGGATGAACCTTTGTTTTGAATAAGCCTGCTGAAACCTCCTTTCGGGTTTGCAATTCACTGACGTCCCGAAACTGCAGAAACCCAACGGCGAATGCCCCTTTATAGTTGAAGCAGATGCCTCTACTGATGCCGTCAGAGACGTTGTGCTGCAAATGGACTCAGAGTCCCACCAAGAACATCCCATTGCGTTGTCTGTTAGAGTGGGAAACTAGTCGATTATTGAAAAGGAACTTTTGCCAAATTAAGAGTGCTTAATAGAATGGCGACCTCATCTCCTGGGAGGTAGATACTCGGTGGAGGTCCGTACTGACCACCGTAATCTGCAATGCATGCACTTGCTGGCATGCACCAACGCTCACAAAGCACGTTGGAGCTTTTTTCTCTCTCAATTTGAGTTCACCATAGCATTCATCCTCCCCGTTCCCCTGAGTACACCCCAGTAAGTAGACAGGAGCTGTCATTACTCTTGCCCCTGAAGCATTTTCTTGCCGCAGTCCCTTCCTATTTGGATAGTGTATGTCAGGATATGTCTGAAGAACCCGCTGTGCCTACCTTGTTATGCCACACAGACACATGCATGAAGGATGGGATATTATTCTATAACCAAAGGCTATATGTCCTCACTGCTGGTCTTAGATTGGCCATTAGGCAAGGTTTAGATGGCTCACAGATAGCAGGACACAGTGGCCAACAGTCTACCAGCAAGTTGGTCTCTAGACAGTTTTGGTGGTCACAAATGTCCATGAAAATCAGAAAATATGTTGACTCTAGTCCTACTTGTACCCAAACCAAATGTTCCCGCATTAAACCAGTGTGTCTTCTACAGCCGCTGGAAGTTTCTCCTTACCCATGGCATACAACCCGCAATGGACTTTGTCGACCTACCCCCATACTGTGACCGTACCTGTATCATGATTGTAGATTGCTAAATACATCAGATTGGGGGTTGGCAGTTTAAACTGTACCCCCTCCTCTTCCAGTATATCAAACAAGGTGTAGATTTATATTTAACCAACGGTCTGCCACCAGGCAAATGAGGTTATGTAGTTTAAGGTATTTTCAACATGGTTGCCAAGAATTTTAAAGGCAGTACCTGGCTGTTGGAATACATTTGGATTGCAACAGGTTGTTTTAGGAAGGCATGCGTTACTCTCTGGCTATCATGTTGCCAAATCACGTGGCAGCTGGTTTTGAGTTAGTAGACAGAGCCAAACAAAGTACACATGTGTGAACTATACGTTTTAGCATGGGGCATTTTGAAAGTAGGGCCCGCTTTTTGAGACAGCAAATCCCCATGATTTTGCATAGGAAATCTAAAAAAAGCTCAGGCTTGCACGCCCTCACAGATGGCATTTTGTCACACCAGGAGAACATAGAGACCGTATAACAAAGTAAAAACATACTACTAGAAAGCTCCCCATGAATTCTGGCACCCGCCAAAGAATCGAGATTCACTACCACAAAGAAATGAGGTACCACCAAAAAATGCCCCATGTATTATGGCACCTTCAGAAGATCTGGGAGTGTCTGCAACAAAAGAATAAGGTACCAGTAAAACAGTTCCCCATTGATTCTGGCACCCTGGGGAGAGCTGAAAGCCTCCACTATGAAGAAATAAGGCACCACTAGAAAGTGCCCTTATGGACTTTGGCAGCCCCAGGATATCTGGGAGCCTCTACAACAAAGAAATAAGGCGCCTGTAAAAGTATCACATGGTTTTTGGCACCCATAAACGAGTGCTCGGCCTCTACAACATAGTAATAAGGTGCCACTAAAAAGTGGCCATGAATTCTGGCACCCATAAAAGAGTGCTGGGCCAATACAACATAGTAATAAGTTGTCATTAAAAAGTGCCCATGAATTCTGGCACCCATAAAAGAGTGCTCGGCCTCTACAACATAGTAATAAAGTGCCACTAAAAAGTGGCCATGAATTCTTGCACACATAAAAGAGTGCTGGGCCAATACAACATAGTAATAAGTTGCCACTAAAAAGTGCCCATGAATTCTGGCACCCATAAAAGAATGCTCGGCCTCTACAACATAGTAATAAGGTGCCACTAAAAAGTGGCCATGAATTCTGGCACCCATAAAAGAGTGCTGGGCCAATACAACATAGTAATAAGTTGCCACTAAAAAGTGCCCATGAATTCTGGCACCCATAAAAGAGTGTTCGGCCTCTACAACATAGTAATAAGGTGCCACTAAAAAGTGGCCATGAATTCTGGCACCCATAAAAGAGTGCTGGGCCAATACAACATAGTAATAAGTTGCCATTAAAAAGTGCCCATGAATACTGGCACCCGTAAAAGAGTGCTGGGCCTCTACAACATAGCAATAAGATACCACTAAAAAGTGCCCATGAATTCTGGCACCCGTAAAAGAGTGCTGGGCCTCTACAACATAGTAATAAGGTACCACTAAAAAGTACCCATGAATTCTGGCACCCGTAAAAGAGTGCTGGGCCTCTACAACATAGTAAGAAGGTACCACTAAAAAGTGCCCATGAATTCTGGCACCCGTAAAAGAGTGCTGGGCCTCTACAACATAGTAATAAGCTACCACTAAAAAGTGCCCATGAATTCTGGCACCTGTAAAAGAGTGCTGCGCCTCTACAACATAGTAATAAGGTGCCACTAAAAAGTGGCCATGAATTCTGGCACCCATAAAAGAGTGCTGGGCTAATACAACATAGCAATAAGTTGCCACTAAAAAGTGCCCATGAATTCTGGCACCCATAAAAGAGTGCTCGGCCTCTACAACATAGTAATAAGGTACCACTAAAAAGTGCCCATGAATTCTGGCACCCATAAAAGAGTGCTCGGCCTCTACAACATAGTAATAAGGTACCACTAAAAAGTGCCCATGAATTATGGCACCCATAAAAGAGTGCTGGGCCTCTACAACATACTAATAAGGTGCCACCAAAAGGTCTCCTGTAGATTATGGAAACCCAGAAGATCTGGGAGCCTCTTCCACAAAGGAATAAGGTACAACAGAAAAGCGTCCATAGTCTCCAACATCCAGGGTACCAGAAACACTGGGTGCCAGAGTAAACCAGGGTAAAACACTGAAAAGTGCCACGCGGATTCTCCAAACTCAGGAGAGCTTATAGCCCCTGCCTAAGGAAAAGAACACACCACTCTGCCTATGGATTACAATGTGGAAGGAAGGGCAGAGACCACCCTCCACAGAAGGGGTCCCCCTACGAGGGATTCTAACCCCTCATCGCATGCAGGGCTGGCCCAGGCACAATATGCCACATTTATCACCTATGCCTGTTGGACAGGTTTTCTGGCTGACAGTTGGCTGTGAAGCGGCAACCAGATGGCGTTCTCTGTTTTTTTATTTATTTGTAACGTCTGACATCTAAGATACTTCTCTGATCTCAGCACAGGTTTTCTGGCCAATCGAGTATCTCTGTTTTAAAATGACTCGAGAAATTCCACCCTTGCCTTGTTTCGAAATAAGATATGTGCATTTTCCTCATCAATTTGCTAAAAGAAAAGTGGCATGCGTGGGCAGCGAGCTGTGCCCGACTTCTGCTTGATGTTTCCTTCCGCAACCACCTTGCAATTGAGGACACCCTTTTCCAAAGCATGCCCCTCCCGTCAGTCTAGTTTCCTTTAATTAATCGTGCAAATCGGGGTCCTCCTCGCACCATGCACGCGTCGGTGTATCCAGGTGCTATAACAGGGTGCCTTTCTTGCGATTCTGGACGCTCCCAAAACATTGAAGCTGAGTTTCTCGGGTCTGCTCTCCACTTGCTAAAATAATTCTGGGAGTTGTTAGATCCTGAAATTTGGAAATGTATCGAAAATTGACATGCTGGCGAGGCACAGGGATATCCTTGCGAAACACGTGTTGGCATCAGTTTTGGAAATATCTTGGGCTGTTTCATACCATTGGGCCTTATCTCACAGATGGACCAATTGCATGCATGGCACAAGGACCATCCAGATTTTTCTGGGCCCGCATGGCATTCTGGCCCGTAGATTGCAACCCGGGTGGCCTGTGCCCACTCTGGGGAACTATCATTGATGCAAATCCTTGCGTACAACCCAAAAGTCTTTGCCATAGGAACTGCAGATCTAGGGCATGGATTAATGAGGAACATGAGATGCTTGAGCACGGGACTGGCTGAGCTCCCCGTCTCACAGCCAGTCCCGGCCGGTCCTTCTGGGGAATTGAAAAAATTGGCAACACGGTTTTGGCTTCCTCTGTGCAGCAGCTGGTTTCAACCGCTCATGGGAAAAAATATCAGAAGCAAATACATTGAAATAATCTTGGTCTTGACTTCCGAGGTAAGCTCCGTAATACTCATTCACGCTGCCACGACGTCAGCGGGACATCCATTGTCTTTTCCCTAAGGTAATCCTTAGGGAATCCCAAAAACGAAGCATCCAACATTGGCATGACATGCGGTGGGAAATGTATGCTTGAATCTAAGGGAAGTTGCGTTAAGAGGCGAAAAGGAGAAGAACGGAGTCAAGATTTTAAAATGGGCAGTTCGAGGCACCATAGCAGTTAAAGCTGCCTCCCTTTCCGCCTCGATGCTGTCTATGGACTGAAAGGGAAGATGGGACTCTAAGCATATGAGTGAATGAATTTGAAATGGGAAAGGTCATAGAGTGAGGAATTCGACCATCCGCACAGTGGGTGTGTGCTCGCCTGAGCTTTTTTGAAATTTTAAATGAAATTGAATGAGGGTAGATCAAGCTCCGGAAAATGTGTGGGGTGGTACGCTGTCCTTTTGCCGGCAGTATTTTTTTCAAGGGAACTTTTACTGAAAATATTCAATTGAATAAACAAATCGAAATGTATATGGGGGTGGGTAAAGGGTTAAAGGGAGGGCATCAGTGGGGTTAATAACCCTTTGCAGATGCCAAGGGTTAGAATGACCACATGAGGGGGAATTACAGTGTTCGCCCTTGGTCCTCAAATGTGCAATGCTCTTCCACTGAACCTTTGACTCCTTGAATCTCTATTAACTTTTAGGAAACAACTGAAAACGTACCTGTTTGTCTAGTATAGAATCTATGGGTAGCTCAACTTCCTGCAACACTGTGATAAATTATATAAGAGCATCTTGCGCCTAGATGCATTCGTGCTCGGTCCCCTCAAGGGTATGTGCGGTATAAATTCACAAATCAGATCAATAACATAGTTAAATGATGCGTCTGGGGGGACCGAAAGATAAAAAACAATGAAATGATTTTTTCCCATTGGATGTTTTTCAGTAAAAATTCCATTGAAAAAATGACTGTCGTTAAAATGATAATGATAATGATGTGTTATTTACAGAGCACATATTTACATACAATATCACCTAACCGAAATTGGTACTCATAAAACAACATAGGACCATGTGGGGCTAATCCGCTCACATTTTCTTATGCTCACTGCATGACATACACATAGACCTGTGTACTCTGGGTGAACACAGCCTACAAGTACAGTCCCCCCTGTCATATTTAGTTGGGATCTGGCAGGCGGAGTACACAATGCATTTCCATAAGGGGGAGGGCCAAACCTTCCCCCTGCCATGGCCAGCCTACGTAACTAACGTAGGCTCCATGGATCTGCCATGTCTTTTTGTTGGGCCCTGTAGCTCGTGGCAGCTTTGCATACTAATAAGAAAGTAATTCAAACAGGCCCACATGCAGCCTGGCTACAGAGGCTAACAAAGGAGATAGGAAACCCCAACAAACTTTCATATGCAACTGTGTCAACCCGATGCCAGCTCCCACCCTTAGTATCGACTGACAGTGAAATGGCATGTCTGGGACTATGTGTTTACAGTAGTCATCCACACAGGGGGACCCCATTCAGAAAGTCAGCGTAAGTGGTTTGATGGAGCCCGAAGTGTGCTCTGGCTGCAGCTTCAAAGGAGATCTGCCGCTTTAATCAGAAACCACAGAGAGCTAGCTCCATTAACCAGAGGGACACTTTGATCCACAACAGACAGGAAGATGGGTAGGACTTAGTATGACATGTTTTCACCCCTTTAACTTTTCTGTTGCAAAACACTCTGGTTATGACCTCATGCATACAGGAGATTGTTGGTGGGGACCCAGGATTGGTTCATTTAGGTAGGCTTAGCCTACACCAATTCCTGTCGTCCATTTGGCAGTAAAAGAGAGACTATACCCTCTATTGGCAGATCAGCTAAAGACTTTGCAAGGAGTAGTAAGAAGAACTCATCATTGGACCCTGGCTGAAGGTATAGTCTGCCTTACATCTTCCGCCAGTGAAGGAAGGCCAGGAACTCCAAGAGGGAAGCAGGATTCCTCCCCTAAACATCTCCCAGGTAACAGAACAAGATACTGAATCCAGAGCACCCTCTAGCAACTCCAGAACTGGTACCAGCCAGGCTGCCTGCAGCATACTCCTCAGCTTTGGACCGTCCACCCTAAAGGAGGACACAAGCCCAGTGAAGAAGCTAGAAGTGCATCGACAAGCATCTACTGGCGTCTGTCTCAACGGACATTTTCGAGCCAGTCGAGTCCCTCATGCTGCAACCAACTGCACTGCTGACTGTTGTTACTCCTCAGTCGCTAACGCCTCCTGAGATGCTCCGACCAGTGCATCAAAACTGCTGACCAGCACTGAGACGATTCCTAACTCCGAGCCGCTGTGTAGGCCAGCTTGCAGCCGTCCGTCCAGCTTCGCTTGCCAAACTGCCTGCCACCTGATACCTGCTCCTGTCTCCTGTCCTGAACTCTTTCACAGAAGCTGCAAAGCGTCCTGAAACTGACTCGGCCCTGTCGAGCACCAAGAGCATCAACAAGCACAATTTATATTGTGGTTCTGTTCCCCTGGTCCTTCTCCGAAGGCCCCTAGAGACATTTTAAAACCCATTGCTCCCTTTGTGCTGAAGCCAAGTATCCTTGAACTGTTGTGATTATTTACTATACTGACCACCCTCCTGTCAGTATCCAGAGTGTATCCCTTTCCTTCTTTGAAACGGTCTGTCCTCTGCATTCCTTTACCAGGTGGGTTGTATTTTGTAGTGTGCTAGAACTGTCTGATGTGATGATAATAATAAAGTAGATATGTTTTATAGAACCTTGACTTTTATCATTGGGTAATAATTGTATTTTCGCTGTGTTGCAATTAACCAAAGATCCACGACCTTTCAAAGATAAGCCTGCCGTTCTGTCCTAGTTACCAAAATTGGACAAGGAGTATTATAAATGGCTTGTGTTTCCAATCTGTTTTGATCCCTTGTGGTGTAGTAGAGGTGTGAGGCTGATTGATGGTTTAGAAACCAATATTCATCCCTGAACTACTAGTCCTCAGAAGTTTATTTGTCACACATAGGTCCTAGAAAAATGGTACAAATAAGTGACATTCAAAAATGAGTTGTTTCTAGGATCTGTTGGATCCAGCATGCCCCGGCTCTGTGGGAATCATGGCAATGCATGAGGGGCTGAGAAGAAAACCTGATTATATCGGGTGAATGAAGGAATGTGACATTTTAGCAATGCTATTGTACCCTGGGAGGAGATGGGCATCAGTGGCAGTGCACTGAAAGGCTGCCTCGAGGAACCTAGTGGGACAGCATAGACAATGGCAAGGCGATGGAAACAAGAGCCTGCAGGCGCACGTGCAAGGCGTGAAATGGGAGTTTTCACAAGGCTCTTGTCATTGGTGGTGGTCACAGTTGTTGCAAAATTACATGGGAACCATATTCCAGAGGTGGAGACCAACTCGGAGATTGCTGCGGCCAATGTGCAAACTTCAGAGGGAAATGGGGGTAACCAATTGAGCCCCCCAAGCACAGATAAACTTTGAGATGAATGAACCATGACAAAAGAGGTAACGAGCAGTTCAGCCAAGGGATGCTGTCCTTCCCCATTGACCAGTGCAGGGAACTCTACACCTGAGCTCTGCATCCAAGTCGATCCACCAGAGGGAGGGAAACTGACATAATTGTAGGGAAACTCTAGAGTGCTCAGGTGCTGAGTCAACGGCAAAGTCATCCATTTGGAGGCAGAAAACCTCTGGCAAAAATGAAAAGATGTGGGAGAAGGCACCAGAGGATACACAACAGACTTTGGGGTGACCTTTTCCTGTAGTGTCAATGTTACCAAACGACACATCAAAGCCCAGTGGAAGCCTAAACAGTTTATGAAGCCCACTTCAGGGACACTGGGGCAGTTTGTTAAATCCTATCTGGATCAATATGGCCAGTCCTGAAGGCCACATCTAGAGCATTCAGGCTGTTTGGAGGTGGTGGGGGCAGCTTATCTGGAGCAATATGACCAGTTCTGAAGGCCACATGTGAAGCACTGCATCTAACTTCGAAGACCACGTGTGGACAATGTTGGCCAGTACATCATCAGACTGATTGTCATGCGGCGCATTCCAACCTGGAGTCTGTGGCCCTGATTCCGATTACGCACTTCCTAATTCCTGTCACGTCTTTCGCGTCATGTCCACTTAGCGGTCTAGTCTTTTTCCGCTCAAGCGAACGTGGCGTTATTTAACCACACCCTATCCTTCCTTCTGTGTGTTGCAACCCCTTCACGGTCAGCTGTGCTTTCTTTTGCTGCTACGGTTTGCTATACGCTGTTACTCGGCTCTGCTGAGCTTTTCCTCTCTCTTGCTCCGCCTCGTTCCTCTCGGGTCCCGGTTCCCGGGACCCCCCTTCTCTCTTTATTTACTTTATTTTGTTTATTCGTCCTGTTTGCCTGCAGTTTTCCGTTTTCCTGGGGTAGGAGCTATTGTAATTTCCTACCTTTCCTGTTTCTTTGTTATTCCTTCTTTGCATTCCATTGCTGGATTTTGCTGAGATCTGCTAGCCCAACCTCCATCAGGACACCCACCTGCCATTGTGATTCACCGGGGTTTTTGCCTACACTTGGCTTTTTTCCCCTTTCCGGTCCCTGCCGGGAAGGAGTCACGGTCAGGGCGTTTCTATCGCTCTCACAGTGGCTTCTTCTTGTGGGAGACATCCGCAACAAAGAAAAAAAGAAAAGGACTACAGACCACATCGAACTCTCAACTCTATTGAAGAAGACTCAGATTAGACAGGTGAGGAGGTGGAGGAGGGAAGCAGGGATATTGACGTCCTATCATTGGAGTCTGCTGACACTGATAAGCACAGATTAGAGACAACCAATAGGAGATCTCTGGAGAAGATTCGAGGTTTGCACCAGAAATCTGACCAATAAAGATCCATGGAGCTAGAGGTGTACAACCTGGAGGAGGAAGCAGAGGGGACTTGTGAGCCACATGGAAATGCTCCAGGGACAGGAGTGCACTAGAGGAAGTTACCAGATTACAGCGGGAGTGGAGGCTCTAGAACAAGGGCCCATGGGATGAGACCTATCAGAGAAAGCTCAGGCGTAGCACATGGAAGCTCATCATTCCAGATGTGATAGCAGCAAGCACGTGGCTCCCACAGATGTTGCCCTTGCCCTGTGTGATGATACTCAAGTTATCAACCTCGACTGGGTCGGAAAGGCTATGATTCCTGCGGGTGAGTCAAGATTACATAAATACTGCAGGCATATGGGAGTCATTATAGCATCAGAGCAAAGACAGGCTAGGAGACGAGTTAGGACTACAATGGTACAGCAGCAAAAGCTACAGATACGAATATGATACAGAAGAGGGGTGTGATAGAAAGGAACCCGAGGGGGGACACGAAGAGCTGGGGGAAATGGAGAAAGAGCTGGCAATACTCATGGGCGAGCGAGCGGGCCGAGGGAGTGGAAGGGGGGTTGAACGAGTGGGGATTGCAGAAGGTAGAGGTGCAGTGATGGACCCACCTACAGAAAGTCTGGAGAGTTCCCGGGGAGCGGGCCCATAAACCAGGGGCCCTCTATTCTATAGGTCCCATGGTTTTCTGTTCCTCGTACCCTATCCCTTTGAAGCAAAGCATTTGTTATAAAGCTTCCACAATGTTACTTCTCACTACTACACATTTTAGAACATGTTTCAATGTTTATGTTTAGCTGGTTTTTAATACTTTATTATAGACACAAAAGAGTTTTAAAAGTTCAGAGCTTAGACCCATTTTCTTGTAGGGGAACCCACCCCAACCCCTTAAAACCTCCCACCCACCAAAAAAAACAAGTCCTACTTAGAAGGGTTGGTCTGGTTGCCATTGTGTAACATGGGGCCACTTTGATCAAAACATCAAGGGACACTTTTCGTTCCTAGGTAACTCCTGTGTAGAAGATGGCGGCAGGAAGTGGCGAGGGGAAAACAGCCGGAAATAGGAAATACTTATAACATACACACCATTCTTCGTGAAACATTCTCATTAGTTACTTAGCTGTTTGCTCAATTTATATTGTTTAATCAGAACAAAAATGTCACTAGGTGATGTGACCTGATACATATGTGTTGACTATGTTAGACGTGCAATCTTTGGACACACGAACATAGTTTATCATCCACAGGAATGGGTACACATCTTGAGCATGATCTCTTCATACAGAAACTGTATGAATTTCTACTACATCATTAATGACCAAATACAGAAAAAGACTTCATGTTTTTATACATAGACTCGCATATGATTAATTAACATACAGACCAATAGCCAAAACAGAAGTGTTGTGGCTATTGGACTGTATGTTAAATAATCATATGTGAGTCTGTAAAGGGAGCATGACGTCTTTTATGCATGTGGTCATTAATGATGTAATAACATGTATAGGTCTAACTCCCTGGTCTTGGCGGTATCAGAGGGTGCCTGGTGTTGGGTGTAGGGCATAGATAGTATTGGCACTGCTACAGAGGGAGTCACGGGGGGCCGTAAGGGGTGCAGATCCTGGCATAAAGAGAGAAGTGACACCGGGAGAGTGGGTGGAAGCGGGTGCCAACGATCTCTGAGGAGAGGTAGATGGAGAGAGAAACGGCTGAGGAAAATAGGGAAAGAACGGAGGTCATTGATGAGGAGACGTAGGTTCACTCACAGGGCAATACAACGGCGGAAGGCAAAGAGATAGAAAAGTAGCAGGTGGGTGAGGGGGGGTCATAGACTGTTGGACAGGGGGCGGGGTGGATACAGGAGGCAGCTGCAGATAAGTAATTGCCAGGGGAGAAAAGCAGGTAGGGGCAACCAAGGTATAGTGGGAACACATGTGGTTAAGGGGTGCAAGGTGAAAAGAAGAGCTGAGAAAACCGGTGAAAGAAGAAAATGAGGGAGGAGCTTAGTAACAGCAGAGGGGGATGGGCATAGAGTGGAACAGGTGGGGGGCGACCACTGGCAGGGAGATCCTGGGGCGTGTGTCCCAGGCAACGCAAGGCCTGTCCCGAACGGTTAGGGTGGGAGTGTGCATCCACGCGCTGCTGTCCAGGGCTTATGTCCAGGTGCCATGAGCTTGGGCACCAAGGGAGCTCCAGGAGAACGGGGGAATAATGAAAGGGGCGACTGGGCTAAGGAACAAGACACCAGACAAGAGCTGCTGGGCAGTCCTTGCAAACAACAGACCAGGAAGGCAGCCTGGCACCGCCTCACATAACACCCCCCTCCCACAATTGGCACACTGCTGGGAAGGGGGGTAGGAAACAAAAGGAGAACATCAGTAGGCAGGAAGGGCAGTCCAAGGCCTCACATCCAAGTGTTAATGGCCGTCGGTGCCAGCCGATCATGGGACAGGAAGCCTCTAGTGTGATGCATGCCTGCAGGCAGGCAAAAAGAGAATATAAGGAGAGGACTGACTGAGGGAAAGTCAGTTCTCTTTTGTACTCTGCACTGAGTACCAACAAGCCATCTGCGCAAGCAGGAACAAATGATTGTGAGCAAGCGCTAGTTAAAATGATATCTATGGCAAAGCACTGGAGCATTCCCCTAGCAGAGGAGAAAACAACACATCCCAATGCAAACATACTTTTTCTGGGAATAGAAATAGATTCAAGGATGGGGAGTGCAGGATCCAAGTGACAAAAAGAGATGAACTACTTAAAAGCATTGCAGCCTTGAAGGCAAAAAGCCAGGGTACAGTTGGGGAATTACAGTCATTAACTGGCAGCCTAAATGTTGCTGCTAGAATAATACTGCAGGGAAACAACTTTGCAAGAAGTGTGTAGATGAAAACTAGAGGCATACAAAAACGTCATCTACACATAAGATTAGGGGAGGACATAAAGAAAGACTTAGAAATATGGTAGACATTTCTGAAAGACTTCAACGAAAAAAAAGAATATGGCGGATGCCATTGAACACCAGCAATAAACAGGTTCTGTTTACGGATTCAGCAGGAAGCAAAGGCTTTGGAGCTATTTCTGAGACAACCTGTTTTGCAGGACCATGGCCAGAACATTGGCACGCACAAGGTTTGACCAGGAACATAACTTTACTCGAGTTCATACCAATATGGCTGGCGCTCCAAGTATGGGTTGATCGTTTGGCCAATTCAGAACTAACAGCATGGACAGACAAAATGGCAGTGGTCGGAATCATAAATAGAAGAGCAACCTCACGCCAGTCAGTGTTGAACATTCTAAGGGCAATGACCTTAGTGACTCTGAAAAACAATATTGATGTAAGAGCTTAGCATATAGCAGGCACAGATAATATTGCAGATGTTTTGTCTCTCTTTCAGTGAGATAATTTTCGCAAACTGAAGCCAGAAGCAGAATCCGCGATGACAGAAATACCTGAGGAATGCTGGGACATAATGGCACGATGATGGCACGCTCGCACAAGTCACTGCTGAATGGCAGGGAACAAGGTGAGCAAGATGTCAGAAGAGGCACCTCAGACACGGGTGCCAGAGCTAGCCCACTGAAGAATGGGGGCACACACCCTGCTACAGGGTTCCTGATAGGGCTGGCCAAAAAAGCACTACCAACAAATACTGCAAGACAGCATAACAACAACAAGATTGAGCATGTAGAAATGCTAACAACAAATAACATCAACCAGTTTTTAAGGTGGGCTTACAACCAGAACATTTTAAAAGAATGGGCAAAGAGACACCTAGCAGCAGTAACATACTTCTCAAAGATTCAGGGGGATGCAGACCCAACCCGGAGTACGCTGATACCATATGCATCAAAAGGGTGGGGAAAAATGGAGAGCGCGCACCCGGATAAGAAACGCCCATTTAATTTTGAAAAATGAGTAATCTTGTTGAATTTGCTAGACACAGTGTGCACAGATGGGTATGAGGCTCAGCTTTTTAAAACAGCTTTTTCCATGGCATATTTTGGAACCTTCGGGGTCAGCAAACTCTTTGCTTCAAGCACCAAGGCTTTTAATGGCCTGGGCATGCTGGAGGTATGGGTGGAAGAAGGATATATGTCAATGGACATGGACAGTTAGATGTCAAAAAGTGGGGGCAGTAGGAGATCTAAGATTTACTGCATTGAGGGCAGTGGGCACTGCCCAGTCTGCCTAACAAACCAGTACCTCAGATTCCATCCCAAAATAGGAGGATGTTTCCTAGTGCACATGAGCAGGAGGGCCCTAAGCCAATACCAATTCCAAGCAGTCCTCAAATCAACCATAAGCAGAGCAGGATGGGACAGCAGCGAATTCGGAAAACATTCATTCCAAATAGGGGCAGCCACAACAGCATGGCAGGGGGGCCTGGGAGCGGAAAAGGTAAAGAAATAGTAGGGTGGAAATCTGATTGTTATAAACGATATATAAGGCCAGATATAATGTAACGTTGGTGTTTCCCAACAGAACGTGATGCCCTGCTCAAGTCGGCTTGGATTATAGGTCATTCATTCACTTTTAGAACAGGGAGATGGTCCGAAGAGACAAAGGAGAAGCAGGCACTTACAAACACCATTATATCATGGTGGGGCTACAGGGGTTTAGAGTGGGAAGAAATCCATGACAGACTAGCAGATCCGGTGGCTTTCAGGCACTCACCAGAGTTTTTAATAATACACTTGGGGGGAATGACCTGGTGAAGCAGGGCAGTAAAAAGCTGCTTGCTAACACGTGCACATCATTGGCAGGAATTGCGCACAATTGGTGAGACACAGACATATTTTATTCAGCCATGCTACCGAGGAAAACATGGCACGGGCCAATTCATACAAAGCAATCGACATTGCAAGAAAGAAGCTCAACAGGGGGATAGAAACATTTTGCATCACCAGGGGAATTCATTTTATACGGCATACAGCAATCACACTGGCAGATACCGATCTGTTCCACCCAGACAGAGTCCACCTATCAATCAAAGGAAAGGAAAAATTCCACAAAGAAATAATTGATAGTTTAGCAGCAAGGGGATGCAAATAACACTGAGAACTTTTGGGGGCAACCTCGACAGCTGGGAACCCATCCAGGTGTGGCAGCACTCGCCAGGTGAATGTCGCTGGCCCAGTGCCCAATAGATGACAGATGTTTATCATTGTATTTTGTTCGGATAAATAAATGTACCCAATTTGATTCATTATATTACTGTTTGCAATAAAAAAACACTGCCTTTTTATTGCCCACCACAAACAACATATCCCAGGTCATTTTTTTTTAACACAACAACAAAGGTAATGAGTTTGGATGTCTCTGGCCTCCGCTGATTATGTCCAGGTGCCACAAGCTTTGGCACCAAGGGAGCTCCAGGGGCACGGGGGTGTAATCAGAGGGGGGGCAGGTGTAAGGAACAAGACACCAGACAAGGGCTCCTGTGCAGCCCTTGCAAACAACAGACAAGGAAGGCAGCCTGGTGCCACCTCACATAGCACCTCCCTCCCACAACAATTGACACACTGCTGGGAAGGGGGATAGAAAACAAAAGGGGAATATAAGGCCTCACAGCTAGGTGTGAATGGCCGTCGGCACCAGCCGGTCATGGGGCAGGAAGCCTCCAGTGTGATGCATGCCTGCAGGCGGGGTAAAATAGAATATAAGGAGAGGACTGGCTGAGGGAAAGCCAGTTCTCTTTTGGACTCTACACTGAGTACCAACAAGTCATCTACGCACGCAGAACACTCTTCTTCATTTCCTAAAACCCACCCTAACGGAAGGGAGAAGAGAGAAAGAACAGGGCAACAAACGGGGCCCACAAAGTCGTGGGAAGAAGTTGGCGGCGCGGGCCAGGTGGATGCTGCTGGCCCGGTGCCCAAAAGATTACAGTTGTTTATCATTGTGTTTGTTTGGATAAATACATTTTCCCAATTTGTTTTATGATATTACTATTTGCAATAAAAAACCACAGCCTTTTTATTGCCCACCAAAAACAACATGTCTCAGGTCATTTTCTTTACCACAACAACAAAGGTAACGAGTTCAGACGGCTCTGGTCTCCTCAGATAATTACAGAACTGCTTGGCTGCCGCAGGGAGAATTAGAGGCCGGGCCGAACTGAAAGAGAAGATGATTGCAAAGAGGGGATTAGTGTGCTGAGGGACCAATGGAGGGGGCCAAAGGTGAGAGGGTGCAGTAGGGTGGCTAAGTGGAGGTCAAGTAAGGGCCAGTGTGTAGGAGCTGCTTGGGGTTGGAAGTGAGATGGAAGAACATATGCATTTATTGCTACGGGGTAAGGGCAGGGCAGTTTCCAGTCAACTTGGTGCACAGAGCGAAACACTAGAATCCGCCCCCCTGACTGGCACACGTAACTCCCAAACTACACCTTTGTGACACTCAACAAAACCCTCCTCAATATCAATAAATAGTTGCTAAACAAATGTAGCTGCTTTCATGACATTGTAATTCAGGTAATTTACAGAAGAAATCTAATGTGAAACGTAGCTGTTGCTGCCCATGTAAATGGTTCTTCTGTCACCTGCTCTTAGGGAAGGCCTTGCCTGAATGCAGTTTTAAACTACCTGCACTGCCACACTGTGTGTGAAAATCCTGCCGCAGTCTGACGGCCCTCTGACCACTGGCCCTGTGTTGCAGGCATTCTGTTCGAACCACGTCACTTGTATTTCGCAAGGGGTAACACTAGACTAACCATATGAATCATTTTCTGATAAAAGGTCATCATTCCAAGGTGGTCAGTGTGGTACACTCCTGTTGTACTCTCTCAAAATACCATTATGATAGAGGAAAAGGGAACAAATAGCACCAATGACTGTTCCTGTCTGCTTTGCATTAAATCACAGAGCATTTCGGGAATACAACAATGATCAGAGATCTCAATATTTGATAAACTAGTCTGTCATAAAAGGGTAGTATGTGTCAATCAGTAAATACATAATCGATACAAGGCTTGATGCTCACATCACTATTCACAGCACTCTGTTTGTAACAAAGAACTATACATACTCATTCAGACATCTTAGGTTTTTGGTTTTGGACCTGAGGATAAAATACCTGCAACATAAGCCACTCAAATGGGTTATAAGGGCTCTTTTGCTTCTTGTTTCTGGAGAATTTTAGAAGAGGAGGGGCTGGGTCTCAGCCTGAGCATGCCCAGTGCCCAATACAGAAACATCTTTAGGGAATTATATCTATAGACCGGATTGGATACCCTACAAGAGATACCCAATAAAGAGGGAAAAATGTACAGAAAGAATTGTACTTCTTTACTCTAGCACCTTGAAGCATCTCATGTGCTGGGTGGAATTACCAATAATGATCTCGGACCCAAATAACAGTACAGAGTCAAAGAATATGGCAAACTACTACTTTATTATTAGCATAAAAAAGTAGGGCAATCTGGCAAATAACAGGCAGTAATTCACAAACTCTCACTGAAGTGTGATTATAAAAAGGTTTTATACCTTGATATGCGTCATCTATGACATCATCCTACATGGCAAACTAAAACCTATTAAAGGGAGGGATTGGTTAAGGGAACATATGTACAAATAGTATGCATACATGTTACCAACTTCATTGGCTGCCCCTTATCTGGTCGGCATGCCTTGAACCGCCTCTAAATATGTATAATATTGATTATAGCGGAAGAATTGCAGTGGGTTGGTCCTTGCATGTTACTATATAGACCCTATGATTGGTTGGCACGCTTTCCCAACCTTGGACTTTCAGCTCGTTAGTAGCATGTAAGCAAAATGAAACTCGGGTGTTGCAAGCAACGTCAGACTACTCCCCACTTGCCCAATTAGTCCATTGTCTCTTCTCAGTTCGGCCCCAAGCCAAGGCTCCTCCTTTGTAGTTGACTTTGAAGGCTGTTCTCTGTTATGGGACATTGAAGGGAGTGTAGGTACACCATTATCTTTGGTTGGGCTTAATGAATAGCCCTTGATTTCAACGTCTGAATCACATGTGAGGAGACCATAAATGTGTCCATCTCAACCTTCTATTTACTGCTATTTAATTCAATTGAGCTGGGTGTCATTGCCATGCTTGGCATCAGGAGACTTGCCCACTCCATTTTACAAAGGTTTCATGCATCTTTAATTGTCTAATACTTGGCTCTTGCAGATGTTTTCTCCTTTGCTTAATCTAAGAGAAGTATGTCTTATATATAGGGCTTATCCTTTTGACTCCCCTTGTGCCTTGCAATTATTCCTTGAAGTAGCATCCCTGATCCCAGGCCAATAGACTCCTCTCTATTCCTAACACAAAGCAGTTTTTCCAGCATCTACTTACTCTGTAGCCCTGTTCTGTTTCTGAGGTCTGACGTCCATCTTTCCTTCATGGCCGCTCTAGCCACGTTATATTTTCCTCTGCAGCAAGCTTCTATATGTCTCATCTACCTTGCGTTGCTGTATATTTACACTTATTCGTCAGCAGGTTACTTTATCTTCGTTGCATATATGATTTCTTCATATTCGATTACATGTTACTCTTGTTACTTCAGTTACATCTTTATTATTTGAGTATTTGCATATCATTTCAGTGAGTCTCAGTATCTTTTCATCTATGACGTCTCTCTGCTCTTGTCAGATTTCACTTTTATCTCTATAATGTCCAATGGTGTGTGCACACATCCTTCCACCCTCTCAGTGTGAGGGTACATTTGATAGGGTTGTCGGAGTGAATAGCATCTCTCATACACTCAATGCAGTAATGGGATGATACCTGGCGTCCCACATAAGGCTCTTCTCCTTCTGTTCCAGTATGACAGAGGTTTGGGGGCAGGAGTTAGGAATAACATGTCCACCTCCTCCTCTACATTTCCCCCTCTGGTCGATTCCTCAACCATCTCCTCTTCTTCCTCATCCTCTCTTCACATCTAGGTTTCTTTGGGATCCATATTTGTATCACTCCCTCAGGTCACCTGCATTCTTTATGTGCTCATCCAAACTCCAGGTCATGTGACAGCATTCTCCAGTTGGTTGAAAGAACACCCAACATCCTACATATTTCTTGTGATCCTTAGTGTAGTACAACTTTGTTCATGAGGGTACCAGCAGACTTTACTTGATGTTCTCATTGGTGGCATCTTCAGTCTGTGGTGTATGATCTCCATTGACATCAATCATTATCTTCATCCCAATAGTTTATTGGTGGTTTTCTGACATTGTCCCAAAATTAGCCTTATGAGACAGAATCCTAGCAATACCAACACTAGTAGTGCTCCAAGCAATTTGAAGGCATTTTCCGGCCAGTTTGAAGGCCACAAAAACAGAGACAAAACCAGCCATCTCCTGTTGTCTCATAAACTTCATCCTCCAGCATAGTTATTGCTTCTGTCAGGATTCAATTTTCTCCATCATGTGAAGGTATGAATGTGCAGCAAGAAGGCCCGACCTTGGCTCACACGCTTCCTCCCATTGCTGTAATTAAGTCCAGGACATACCAGTTCTGGAGGGTCATATGCCTTCAGTGTTTCTCTGATTGCATTAAATATGTTTAATGTTGCATTGATCGTTTGCAGCAGCTCCCATCTGGTGATCTGCAGTGATTTGGCATTGATTGCAGTCTGGAGTTCTGGCATAAATATAGATGACATTATAAATTTTGTTTTGCTGAATAATTTATGCTCATCTGAGATGTCATTATAGGCTTCTATTGACTTTGATGAGAAATAGTTCTCCCTCTTCAGTCGGCAAAGTTTGAGCAACCTCTTCCTTTACTGATGTTCATCCATTTTTGGAAATTCATCAATATGAAGGTCACGTTGATGAATCACTAATGCAGGAACGTGTATGACCACAAGGGAGCATACTCCTCCCCAATTTTTAGGCAGCTGGATGTCAGCTCTGGATCCACAGGCCCAATATTCATCCATCAACACGTCAGTTCCTCCATTCATTCCTGGTACTACGAGCACCGGTTTACATCCTTCATTTTCTCCAAACAGAACCAGGCCTTCATTCTTGAAACATGTTATCGTATATTTAGTGGTATTATTGATATGGGTCCTGCTTCATTGTCAACCCAATTTAGTAGCTTAGAGTACTTGGCCCATGACTCTAAACACATGTCATTCACTATTTATACTATGCTTACTGGTTCCTTCTTCAATAAGTGTGCAGGGCAAAATAACATGCCTTCTTCTCATCCTGTGCTGGTAACAACTCGTCCATACACCAATAGCTGATGTCTCTCCCAGAATCCTGGTACTACTGATCTTTCCACTATGCCTGAACATTCCATCCTCATTTCGACAACATTTATTTGTTCTCATATCTTTTGTGTTTTCACATACGTATGTCCATATGGAACTGTTCACCTTGATCGCCATCGTAAGGTTTCCCATTTCCCTTCAAATTGTCCTCTGGTGGTGCACGCTGCCAGGTGACTGATGCACTTTGCATCACGTGCACACATCTCATTTGCAATAACTGTTCTGGCTGTGTTCATGGCGTAGGGGATGAGAGAATACACAAAGTAGCTTTCTTCTGACATTCTCTCTCCCACACCCTTCATGTGCTGATACCATAGGTTATTTTTTAAGTGAGCTGAATTATCAAGAAATGTTTTTATGCCTTCATGATATTCTACAACATCTCTTTTAAGTTGAACAATGTGTTTAGTAAAATGAGGGAAGATGCTTCTTGTGCTTTTGTGAGGGATTATAAAGGATGTTTCAATGTCAACCACTGTATCTGCATTTTTAATCGTTATATGTCTGAATGCCAGAATGATAAGAAAGAACAGACAAATCATAAGACAAAATGGAATCACAATTACCATTCCAGGAAAGCTTATCGACTTTCTTGATGGTAGTGAGTCTCTCATATTTTGGAACCTTCCCATTTTCTTTAATTCAGTGTGTAATTGTGTTATCTTCCATAACTCACACTTTTATATAAAAAACTGCAAACTAATTGCCACAATGATTCAGAAAATAATGTGACTGTTTTTAGGATTGGCAACATTTTTTATGATGTCCACATGTCGTCTCATCAGAGCTGCGAATTACTGCAATATACAGGTGAAAACAGCATACAAGAATGTGTGTAATGTTAATTATGATGGGTAGCATAGAAGATGCAGCATATTCCTTGTCGTTTGGCTCTGGTACATTAATGCATTGTGTCTTGTATCTATCTAAGAAAAGTTCCAATATAGCTGCAAGTCCATTCATTCCTTATTAGATTTAAGAAATGTAGATCTTTATTTCAAGGGTATTTTTATTATTCCATAAACTCTTTTTCTTTGCTCTTGGTTGCTGATATTGTCTGCATATGTGGAACTTCTTCACTTGCTTTGCTGTCAGTAGATGCAGGAGGGGTCGAGGTTTCCTCTTTGTACAGTTTGCTGTCAAGCAGATGCAGTCAGGCTCTTCTTCCTTGCGGCTTATCGGTTGTGGGAGTAACTGCTTCCACCTCGTGAGGTCCCTCAAAACGGGGTTTATTCCAAGTATAGACACAGTTTCGTATCAGCACCCCTGTATCCTGGATATAAGCTGAGTTGTTTTAAAAGGCTGTCTGGATCAGTTAGCTGGCTTTCTTCTCTAATACTCTTTGACCCCTGCCTCCGGTTCTAGATCTGTTGAGAAATAAAAAGAGACACTAGCAGTCATAGTTGAAAAATAATCATGCATCTCATCACTTAATGTCTTCACTACACTGTGGGCATCAGTTTCAACTCTATTTGGAGGAGCAAGGGGCGTTCTCATTCAGCATCCAGTCACCAACTCATGAGGAGTTAGGTGGTGATCTGAGCCAGGCTTATTTCGCAGTGCATATAGCGCAAGGCTCAAGCAATGTAACCACCCCTTTGTCAAAGTTATCTTAATCTTTGCTATCCTCTCTTTAAGGAGTCCTTTTAATCTCTCAAAAATCCCATTCACCTGTGGGTGATAGGCAGAAGAGAATTTGTGTTTTATACCTAATAAAAGAATTACGTGCTCAAACTGTTAATTTACAAAATATGGTCCATTGTTAGACTGCAGCACTTCACACATACCCCATCTTGGGAACACCTCACACAAAAGGAACTTAGAGGCGCATGTAGCATCGGGGTGTGTTCATGGATCTGCCTTTATCCGTCCAGAAAAGGGACATACCACTACCAGCATGTATCTATAACCGTTGCATGTCTGCAACATGTCTACATACTGTACATGTAGATGCTGAATGGACCATTCGGTCTAGGGATTGCTCCTCTCACTGTGTGCAAAGTGTGCCCTGCAATACATTTCTGGCACACAATGCAATTCACAATAAACTGTGCCACATGTTCTAACAAATTTGGTGAAAACCAATCTTCTGCAATTGTAGCAGCAAGACTCTTTTGAGTCGCATGCATGGGTAGTGAAGCTGGTCCAGTGCTACCCACAATAATGCTAGTGGCATAACTGGCTTTCCAATGCTATCCTGCCTCCAGATTGCCTCATTGTGGGAAAAAGAACACCCCCATTTTCTTACTAAATCTTTCTACTCCTGTGCGGCATGACCTTGAATTTCTATTAACTAAACATTAGACAGCATGTTAAAGCCCTCCTTTACCAGCATGGATCACCCTGTCATTTGCTCAAAGCTTCCTACTTCAAAATCAGAAATATTTGGGAAAGATGCTGCCTTTTTGGCTTCTAAGTCTGCGGCTTCATTTCCTCCAGAGATTACGGCCAGTCCGATAGCACAGCGAGTAGCGCGCTCGCTTTGACATCCATGCAGAGCCTGCTGATGCAGGTTCGCATCCCGGGAGAACCAAACTCAGCCTTTCAGCCATCCGAGGTCGATAAATGAGCACCACACCCCGTGGGTAATAATAAGCAGCACTCAGATACCTGAGGATTCGTAGCGCTATAAAAAAGCTAAAATATTATTATTATTATACACTGCACATTTTATGACTGCGAGTCAATGGGAGTCTTACTGCCTCAAAAAGCGTATCCAGTAGGGCCACATGTTGCTCTGGAGTTCCGTCTGCGTGGAGGAAGGCCTTCCTTTTCCAGCGTAACAATCCTGCGTGTACAGTTGATGTCACATAGGTGGAGTCAGAGTACACGTCACTTCCTCTTCCTCATATCTGTGGAATGCAACGATAAGCACCACTAATACTGAAGCCTGTGCAGAGCAATGCTAAGTCAATCTCGTGCTTGTAACTACTTCAAATTCACACACTCAGTTCAGCTTTACCACTGATGACCCAGTATGCCTTTCGCCAGCAGTTTGGTACATTTTTGAAAAACTATCAATAAAGAGAACCTGGAGAATGCCATCATAAAGTCAGTATATGTTGTGCATTCATGTACATAATCATCCACCTCTATTTCTTCCATTATCAATGTTGCTGGATTCAATACCTCATACCCTGATACTCTTTGTGTGGTCAATGTACTTTTATGTTTCTCTAGAAAGGCAAATAATGCATGCTTAACAAATAATGTTACTGAACACCCCATTGTAATACTTCAAGCCTTTTCAATTGCACATGTAGCAGCAGCGAAAGCTTGTTTACAAGGGTAATGCCCTTCCATAACTGGATGTAAAATCCCACTGTAATAAGGCAATGGTTTGTGTCCATGTCCTAATGTCATTGTGTGAGAACTGCTGTCATGACTTCACCATTTGAATGTGAAAAGATAGTATGGAATTCCTAGCACAGGGGACCTACTAATTGCCTTTTTTAATTCCTCAGATCCTTCAGTCATTTCATCTGTCCATGTTATCTTATGTTTGCCTACCTGTGCTTCTTAAAGTGCTTTTAAAAGTGGTTGTATATATGTGTTGAAATCAAAAACCCAGGCCCTACAATAGTTACATAGGCCTAAACTGTTTCATTTCTCTCACTGTTTTAGGTTTTGAAGTCTTCATTATTGCTTCTCCTCTTTCAAGTGTCACTTTTCTCCCCTCTTGAGCGATCAGCTGTCCTATGTACTGGACCTCTTACTGACAACATTGTAACTTTTCTTTGTCTACCTTGTATCCTTTCTCTGTTAATATTTTCATGAGTCACAGTGAGTCTTTCCTGCACCTTTCCTCTGTCTCACTGCACACCAATATGTCATCTACGCACTGAATTAATGTACTCTCGAGCTGTACGTCACCCAGGTCCATCTGAAGGACCCTATTAAAGATTGATGGGGACTCACAGTACCCTTGGGGCAAACAAGTATATTTCAGGTGCATATTTCTATACGAAAAGGAAGTCAAATCTTGTGAGTCCTTATGGAGGGGAATTGAGAAGGACGCGTTTTTAGATCTATAATTCGGAAATATTTAGCCTTAGATGGAATATTACACAATATTGTGGTGGGATTTGGAACTAAAGGAAACAATATAATTTAGGGGGCAAAGATCCTGAATACATCTCCACAATCCCCAGTTGATTTCTTCAATGGGTACACAGCTGTGTTACATGGGGACTCAGAAAGCACCAATATTTCTTGCTTCATTAAAGCGGAAATGGTTTAGAATATACCTTCATCCGCTTCTCCGGACATGGGATATTGTTTTGCTCGTGGCAGAATTGCTCCTGGTTTAAACATGGTTTGAACTTTTCCTACTCTTTTCAATAGGCCCATGTCATATGGACTGGTGGTCCATAAAATATTTGGCACTTTCTCTAAATCTTCCTGGGAAAATAATGTTTTATTTTTTACCATTGCCGTTCCCTGCGGTATTTCTCTATTCCCCACTTTAATCCAATATGCAAGATTTATGAAAAATACTAATATATCATCAGAATAATCATCCCTAAAAAGCTCTTCATCTGTGAAATCTTTCAATTTATATCCTTCACTGAGGGCTATCACTGCTCTCCACCCTCTCCCCTCATTATCTGTCCCATGAACAACTACTCTTTCCTCTCTGACCACAGCTTCTTACTCTAAAGGGATAACCTGTCCTCTTTATCATCATGCCTTAGGGCCCGGTGTGCTTTATAAATGAATAAACAATACAATCCATGGGTATTTCTGGTCTAAACAAAAACTCTTCAGGTATTCTGAATACGTTACCTACCTACTTAGGTAACCACTATAATAAAACAGTCACTCCATACAAAAATACTTATGGATCTAAAGGGACTCGTCGTAATGCTTTCTAGCCTGTGAAGGCTAATATGAGTTTGTTCACATTCATATAATGTATCCCTAAAGTGGAACACATTATTCCCTCATCAGTAAAAGATAGTGGGCCTCATTACACGGTAGGCGGTAACCATGACACTATTAGCGCCATGGTTGCCGCCGGTATTTTACTGTGTCCGCCTTGGTGGATGGCGGAATTACCGCCCTACTCCAAGGTGAGCGGGGCGGTAATTCCCCATTCACCAAGGCACTTCCCCATTCCCATTTTTGCCCCCATGGGCATAATGGGAATGGGGACGGCACTAATTACGGTACCGCAAATTGCGGTACCGTAATTAGCTCCAAGGTCCCTTTGCGGCACCCTACTTTAACGGCTGGTAAAACCAGCCATTAAGGTCGGGTCCTGCAAAGGGAAGTCGTAGTAAGACGGTAAGGGTTTACCGGTACTGGTGCCCTTACCGGTACCAGTAAACCCTTACCGCCTAACGTGTAATGAGGCCCGTTATCATGTTAAGTTTTGTTATCAAGTCACATCCTAATAAGTTAACTGGTGTCTGCCGAGAATGTAATAAGGGCATCGACATGTCGTGTTCTCCTATAGAGATTGATAATTTGTCTGTAAAAGGAACTGAACTCATTGCCCCCGAAAAAAGAAACTGTCTTTCCTCGTATCGCTACCTTGACCCTTGGTTCATCTTGGAGGTCCAGTGTCACTGATAGTACTGAACACATAAGGTCGTTCTGTGGGTTGTCCTATTGTGGATATAAATTAATCCATGTACCTGTGAAAGGATTTCCTCCTACCACGGGTACACTCCCTAGTTTAGGTGCAAGTGTTTGCAGTATTCCTACATTTGTGTTCAATTGTTGTACCTGTTGGCCTGTTGTGTCTGTGCTTGCTGGGTATGTACCTGTTTCGCTTGCATAGGCACTTCCTGAGGTTGCCCTTATGGTGATTGCATTTGGAATGGAGCTTGCTGTGTTTGCGGCACACGTGCCTTATTCTAAGTGTGATCTTGGGCATAATACACCTGTGGTTCTATATTATATTGTGAAACATAGCCCATCTCCCATCTTGGAGCTTGCCAATTTTGCTGCATGACCCCTCTACTTCTACGTGTTCTGGCTATGTTTCCCATCCTCCCACAATTCCAGCATTGTTGCGGCTGTCTGCCATTTAATCCTCCTCCTCCCTGAGGTTTCTGAAATCCACCTCGTCCTCCTCCCCTGGGTCCATTCCCTCTTCCGCTTGGCCAAACATTGGACCCACTCTGATCCATAGGGTATACTGCATTACTTTGCTGCACTGGTCGCATCTTTGTTGCCACACCTTCATTACTTCCGTTTTGGCCAGTTTTTACAATTTTTTCTGAATTAACTTTGCTTCCATCTACTTTCTACTTTTTGCTTTCTTCTTATTCTTCTCTTGTAACAATCAGCATTGGTGCATTATAGTCAATTGAATTCCTGGCCATGGCTTCACATACATCCTTACCTGTTTCTTCACCTGCCTTCCCACTGGCTCGGGCAGTCCTTGACATAAAATGTGGTAAAATAATGCCACTGTTTTATCCCACGGTTCTCTTGTCTTAAGACACCATCTCTCTTGAATATCTTGAATGAAGGCAAAAGCATCTTCATACTCGCCCATCTTCCTAGTCATGATTGCACCCATATCTGATGTTTCGAGATATTGAGCTTTGAGCGGCCGCTATAAATCTGCTCTGCAATTATTAAATGGCGATCCAACATGTGTCGTGTTTTGTGCAGTCACACCTGCATATCCTGCTCGCTTCCAAATGACGTCAGCTCTCTCCCCTAGGATGACTGCTAGCAGGCCTTTTATGCCACCTATAGCTAACGTCATTCCTGATGTCATTCTTTCTAACTCTTAAATCCATTTTCCTGCACCTGAAGTAAAACTAGATAATTTACATTTCAAATGATCCTTGTCCATTTGTTGCCATGGAATACATTGTGGTCATCCTCCCCCTTTCTCTAATAATGGGAATTGTGAAATGCCTGATCCATAATCATACCCACATACGCTGCGTGCCTTTCAGGTGGGGTCAGTCTTGCCCTTTTGTCACTGTCCTGCTAGCAGCCTTAATCTGCTTAAATAAAGCTGGGATACATCCCCTGCACTGTGTGACTGTGCTTGTGGTCGCTCATTGTATGGTATTGGTTCAGGTGTCTTTTCTTTAGGGTCTTCTAAGTCTGACCATTTTAACCCTTTCTCTACACTTAAATCTTTTGAGAAACTGCCTACGCCCTCTCCTTGCGCTTTCTTGTTTTCTTCCTTTTTTCTTCATCTGATATCATTATGCCCCAGCTTGTATAACTTTCATCCCTTTCCACATCATCAAGATCTAGTCCATTTAATAACAGCGCGCTATGCTCATCTGTTAATGCATCACCTGACCATCCTTCTGTTTCCCTCTATAAAAGTCCTTCAACATCCTCTTGGGTTTTATTCCCATCTTTATCTTTCATTTACATATATAAAATCCCCAATCCTCTTCCCTATGTTTTCAGCTTCATGCTCATCAGACCATGTCTGTATTCTCGGTATCCCTTGCAGCTGCAAGTCTGTAGTGGGGTGGTAGTGATCATCTCTCTTTCACAAATCTTTCTTGTGCTTCGATCAGCCCTATGCTTCTATGAATTAGATAATCTATCTCGTCATCCTTTAGTCCTCTCCTCCTGTTCATCTCATCTTCCCTTCTTCTCATCTCTCTTTTCTCTTCTTCATCTTGGTTTTTTGCAACCGCCATACTTGCATTCTCTGTATTTCTATTTCCTCTCACTTCTTCTCTTCTAGTCTCTCTTTTTCTTTCCTTGCCTCGTGCCTTCTTTGTTCTATTTTCCTCTTATGTTTTTCCTTCTCTTCTTTGTATGCTCTCTTGTGTTCTCTTTTTCTTTCCCCGCTCGTTTCTCTCTTCCCTTTCTCGAAACCCATTAATGCCCTTATCATCTAACTTAAGTTATGTCTGTCCAGCCGTCTGTTAATCCTGTACTATTGTTACTCCCTTAGCCTTATCTTTCACTTTTCTTTGTATCTGCAATTCTTCTGCTATCTCCATCTGTCTGCCCTGTCTGTCCTTTCTCTCATCACGCTGTTTACATTAATTGCGTGTTGGCATATATTTGCGTTCTATACGTTTGCTCTCTTCTCCATTATCCTCACTGTTATAAGCAGGGGGCTTATATGTCGGATTAACATACCATGCTGCTACTTTCAATTCCTTTAACGGATAACATCCTTTTTCCTCAGTATCTGTGCTTTTGTTTTACGCATCCACTCCTTCTCAGGTGGATCTTCTTTCTCGCTCTGAAACATTTTCCAAACTCTAAAATGGATATATCTTTTCTGTAACTTCTTCCCTTTGTATGTAGCATACAAATATGTTGTCATATGTTGCAATAATGTTTTTGACAGAAAACCCTCTTGAGACCAATGCATGAGTGTTTTATTAGTCCTGCCTCTGACCCACTCTGCGTGAAACCGTCTTATCTTGGGTGTGTATCTCGGCAGTGTCCTGCAAAGGTGTAGAAGAGGAGCATCCCCCATGATGACAAGTTGATCTCAACTGTCAATACTTACCAGATCTTTTATTCCTTTATTTATTTTATCAAGTATACCGCAATTATTAATTTGAGCAGGCACCATTAATCGCCGCGTATACCAAAAACATGTTTTTAACCACATTAAAAATCTATGCAATATTCTTTTTGTTCCTTCGTTTACACTTTATATCAATTTTAACTGTTTCGTTGTTTTATTATTGATGTTTTGAGAGTCTCTTCTTTATTTATTTATTATTATCCTATGATGTGTACCCTCCTGCTTTACATCAATCTCTTGATTTAAAAAACTAATGATCACCTTAATTTTTTTACTATCATTCTATATCTCATAATCTAGACAAAAAAAAGTTTTAGACTGACATATTTATAATCCCATACACATGTGCACTCTTAACTTTTCTGCGTACACCTCCCTTTACTATCTTTAGTAAATGAATCTCATCTCACTTTTTACCCCATTTTGGAGTTTAACACACACTTTTCTTTTTGGCCTTACCTAAGAAATCCTTAAATAGTACTCCTATTTTGAGTTTTTTAGTGCATACCCTTCTCCTCCTCTTGGAACCAGGACTCGAGGTATCTATTTATCTTCTTTCTAATACCCAAAAATCCAGTTTCTTCCATATGTATATTTACAATACAGTCCCTCCCCCTATTTTTGCCACCTTCAATTTTTTACTTACATCCATGGCTCAGCTTGAGTCCCTCTGCATTGACTCTTCCCCAATTGACCAGCTCGCCTTCAGTCCGTGGGCCACCTTCAGGGACCAGATAAGAATTTTGTCAAAGGGGCACCTGCCAACCAATTCTTCTCACACTTGTGTATTTGTGCACTGATCTCCACAGGAAGCTCCACAGTCTTGTGGCAAATGGTGGAATCAATCGAGAGTTCGAGAGTCTAGATCTGGGCCTATGTCAATTAGACCAAACCCATCGACAATGCTGCCAAAATATGCTCTAGCTCCTTGAAGTGTCTCATGTGCTAGATGGAATGCCAATAATGATCTTGGACCCCAATAACCGGACAAACTCAAAGAACATGGCAAAGTAATACTTTATTTTTATCATATAAATAAAGTAGGGCAATCTGGCGAATAACAGGCAGTAATTCACACAATTACACCCAAGTGTGATTATACAAAGGTTTTATACCTCGATATGCATCATCTATGACATCATCCTATGTGGAAAACTAAAACCTATTGAAGGGAGTGATTGGTTAAGGGAAATATGTACCTATAGTATGTATATGTGTTATTAACGCCATTGGCTGCCCCTTATCTGGAAGACACGCTTTGAACCACCTCTAAATACATATAATACTGATTATAGTTGAAAAATGGCAGTGGGTTAGTCTTTGCAACATTGTATAACATGTTTCTGCATAGACCCTCTAAATAGTTGGCAGGCTTTCCAAACCTCAGACTTTCAACTTGTTAGCAGCCCGTAAGCAAAACGAAACTCAGGTGCCACAAGCAATGTCAGACTACTCCTCACTTTCCCAATTAGTCCATTGACTCTCATGGGTCAGGCCCCAAACCAAAGCATCTCCTTTGTAGTTGACCTCGAAGCCTGTTCTCTGTTCTGGGACATTCAAGCGAGTGTAGGCACACCATTATCTTTGTTTGGGCTTAATGAATAGCCCTAGTTTTCAAATTCTGAATCATGTGTGAGAAGATCACATAGGTGTCCATCTTGACCTTCTATTTACTATTTGATTCAATTTAGCTGGGTGTCATTACCCTTCTTGGCCTCTATAGGCTTGTTCACTCCATCTTACATCGGTTTTCTGCATCTTTAATTGTCTAATACTTGGCTCTTGCAGATGTTTTCTCCTTTGCTTAATCTAAGAGAAATATGTCTTACGCACATGGCTTATCCTTTAACTCCACTTGTGCCTTGAAATTATTCCTGGAAGCTGAATCCTCGATCCCAGGCCAATAGACTCCTCTTTATTCCTCACACAAAGCTGTTTTTCCAGCATCTCCTGATGCTGCAGCCCTGGTCTGTCTCTGAGGTAGCTTGATTGGTTTTAATACGAGTCCAACGTCCATCTTTCCATCAATTATTTTGCATTTGCATTTTTTAAAGCGCTCACACAGCCCGCAGGCATCAAGGTGCTGTTACAGGAATTGTTTGTTTTTTAGTTGCGTAATTGTTTTTTTTTGTCTTAGTTGCGTATTTATAACACGCTTAAATACCCCGAGGTTTCTAAGCGCGGACCCGGCGTTGCCGCTGAGCTATCCTCCCGGGACGCTCATGGACGCTCTAGCCATGTTATGTCTTCCTCTGCAGCAAGCTTCTATATGCCATGTTTACCTTGCGTTTCTGTGTATATGCACTTATTAGTCAGCAGGTTGCTTTATCTTCTTTGCATATACGATTTCTTCATATTCGATTACATGTTTCTCTTTTTACTTCAGGTACATCTTTAGTCTTTGTGTATTTGCATTTTGTTTCAGTGAGTCTCAGTATCTTTCCTCTATGACATCACTCTGCTCATGTCAGATTTCACTTCTAGCTCTATGATGTCTAATGGTGTGTGCAGACATCCTTCCAGCCTCTCAGTGCGAGGGTACATTCGATACGGTTGTCTGAATGCATATCGTCTCTCATACACTTGATGCAGTATTGGGACAATACCTGGTGTCCCACATAGGACCCTTCTCCTGCTGTTCCAGTATGATGGAGGTGAGGGGGTGGGAGCTAGGAAGGACATGTCCACCTGCTCCTCTACACTTCTTACAAACTTTAGCCTAACCAGTAATAAACTAATGAACCATTTTAAACAAAACTGGCTTCTGACACATGGTATAGGGTCTACAGTTCCTCAGACACTACCTCGTCACCAGTATGCAGGCCTCAGGGGTTATTTCTGAAAAAAAGAGGAGGCACATGCTTTAGCTAACTGAGCTGGCATTAGCATCTCGTATTAGTGCTGGTCTGCAGCTAGTGGTAATCATGGTGTGGTTGTGCAGAAAGGGTGTTTGGCCTAGTGGATGTACAATTTGAGGCAACTTCTTTGATTGCTTTATGTGCTTTAGTGTGGGGACAGTATTGGAGACTTGTTAGAGCTACATACCCAAACAATTCCAGTGTGCCATTGTATGGACATGGGACACATCAGAAAAAAACAATCATGTGTGCTGTTACATAGAGCAGCAACACATAGATGCTTTCACAAACAGGGTGGTAACTTGGGAGGCACACAAATCATTGCTACACACATATCACTGCACTATTTGCCACGGACTACGGTCTGCACGGTGACACAATGAACCCTGCTTTCCATATCAAGGTGCCAAGTCACATTGAGGAGCCATCTGGCAGTGGTTGGTGTGTTAAGAAAATGAAAAGTTCTTTGATGGTGAGCAGATGCATTTAGTCCATGTCCCAAAGCAGCCACTTAAGCAAGAAAAGGACAGTTAACTTTCTCAGGTATACGTCATTTGTAACTAAAAAGTACTATACAAAAAAAAAAAAGTTTTGGTGTGTCAAAGACCAGAACATAGAAAACACAGTTCTAAACTTTGTAAATGTGGCACATTAATTCCCTTGGGAGAATACATAGAAGTGGTCATCTAACTGGTGCTTTGTGCAGGCCTTAAGAATAAAAATGCCCCATGTTCAGTTCTCATGACTGTGGTGTAAAAACAATGGCTTGTTAAATGTATAAACTGCCCCCACTTTAAAGGCTCTGTCAACACAAAGCTGGAGAGGGTGGGTGGAGGGTGTCTGTCTCCAGAGCATCTCAGAGGCTGCGTTCAGGATGTGCCTTCCTTTATTGGAAACTTAGGAATGCTTAACGTTTGACCAGAGGGCTCAGAGGCAGCTGTCTGGGAGGGCCCCTTCCTGTGCTCCTCCTTCTCCCTCCCCGAGCTGCTAAAGGTCTACTCGCCTGGCAGCTGCACCCTCAAGAAACGGGGCTGGGTAAGGGCAGATAGAGGGAAATGAGAAAGATGGCGCAAACTGCCAGGGTAAGGGGGGGCAGTGAACGAGAGAAAGAGGCTACGGTGTGAAAAGAGGAAACAATTGGAAGAGAGGAACCTGGCGGGGAGAGAGCAGGAACCTCTGAGGCAAAAGTGAGTGGTGATGAAAGGAGGAAGTGGAGTGGCAACGGGGCAGGGAAAGAACATGAGGGTCAGGAAGAGCTGCAGAGGAGTGAGAAGGGTTAGGGATGGAATAAAGGAGAGAACAAGAACTGCTATGGAGAGAGTGAGAAATGAGACAAAGCATGGGGAATTGAGACGAGAAAGAGGGTGCAGGGACGAAATAAAATAAAGGAAAGCAGAAGAGCAGAGTGAATGAAGAGGTGATGGACCCGAGACTGCAGAGGGTATAGTTAGTGGAGCATTAGGAAGATGTGGAACTGCTGAGGGGAGAGCCAGGGAACTGTTGAGGAGTAGAGGAGAGAGAGGGGGAGCCCGGGAACTGCTGAGGAGAAGAGGAGAGAGAGGGGGGGCCAGGGAACTGCTGAGGAGTAGAGGAGAGAGAGGGGGAGCCAGGGAACTGCTGAGGAGTAGAGGAGAGAGAGGGGGGCCAGGGAACTGCTGAGGAGTAGAGGAGAGAGAGGGGGAGCCAGGGAACTGCTGAGGAGTAGAGGAGAGAGAGGGGGGCAAGGGAACTGCTGAGGAGAAGAGGAGAGAGAGGGGGGGCCAGGGAACTGCTGAGGAGTAGAGGAGAGAGAGGGGGAGCCAGGGAACTGCTGAGGAGTAGAGGAGAGAGAGGGGGGCAAGGGAACTGCTGAGGAGAAGAGGAGAGAGAGGAGGGAGCCAGGGAACTGCTGAGGGGTAGAGGAGAGAGAGGGGTAGCCAGGGAACTGCTGAGGAGAGTGGGGGTGGGAAGGCAGGAACTGATGAGGAAGGAGGGGTGAGGGAAGGTGGGGCACTGATAGGGAAGGGGGGTCAGAGCCAGGGAACTGCTGAGAAGAGGGGGGGGGAGAAGAGGAGAGACAGGGAACTGTTGAAGGGGGTAGGGGAGCAGAAAGGGAACTGATAAGGAGTGCTGGGAGAGGGAAGAAGGACAACTGATGAGGAGAGAGGGGAGGGAAGCCAGAGAACTGCTAAGGAGCGAGAGGGGGAGAGGCGGGGAACTGCAGAGAACAGGCGAGCCAGGGAACTGCTGAGGGGAGGGGAGCCAGGGGACTGCTAAGGAAAGTTGGGAGAGGGAAGACAGGGAACTGCTAAGGAGGGAGGGCTGACGGGGAACTGCTAGGGAGAGGCGATGAGAGCCAGGGAGCTGCAGCAGAATGGGGAGGCAGGGAACTGCTGATGATAGTGGGGAGATGGGGGACAGGTAACCGATGAGAAGGAAGGGGAGGGGAAAGTCAGGGAACTGATGAGGAAGGGGACGGTCAGGGAACACAGGGAAGTGCTGGGGAGAGGCGAGCCACGGAACAGCTGAGGGGATGGGGGTGGAGAACTGCTGAGGAGATTAGGGAGAGAAAAGACTCGGAGCTGGTGGGGGGAGTCGGGGAGCTGCTGGGGAGAGAGGGGAGGGGAGATGGGGAGCTGCTTTTGAGAGAGGGGAAGGGGGGCAGGGAATAGATCAGGAGGGATGGAAGGGGAGATGACGAACTGCTAAGGGGAGTTGGGAGAGGGAAGACAGGGAACTGATGGGGGAGGGAAGACCGAACTGCTGAGGAGAGAAGGGCGAAGGGAGGCAGGGAAAAGCTGAGGAGGGAGAGGTGAAACGTGGCAATGATGAGGAGAGGGGGCTGAAGGGATAAAGGGAACTACTGATGTAGGGGTGAAGGGATATAGGGAACTGCTGAGGGGAGAGTGGTTGCGGACAGGGAAACTGCTGGGGACAGAGACAATGAGTGAGCGCAGGTAACAACTGAGGAGAAATGGCGAGGGAAGGTCGTGCAACTGCTAGGGACAGAAGGGCGAGAGGAGGACAGGGCACTGCTGAGGTCAGAGCGTGAGATGGGGGACAGGGAGCTGCGGTGGAGAGGGCGCTAGAAGAAAAGGGAGGAAGTGCTGAGGAAGGAGCAGTGAGTGGGTACAGGGGATTGCTGAGGGGAGAGGGGAAACTGAGCTGCCGAAGCGAGAGATGCTGAGGGAATAAAGGGAGCTGCCAAGGGATGAGGGGAGGACCGGGAAATGCCGAGGACAGAGGAACTGCTGAGGAGGATGAGGAGAGAGGGAAGATGGGAGAAACTACGGCAGGGGGAAATCATACAGGTTTAAGAGTGAGGGGCAGTCGACGCTGAGCAGGAACTGCCGAGGGGCATGAGGGGGAGGGAAGGAAGGACCGTCTCAGCTCCCAAAATACCAGCTCAAGCGCTAGAAAAATATCCTCCGGCCTGGGCAGGCATCCAAAACGAACATGTTGCGATCATCCCCTACCGTCGCTGTTTGCATGCTTCCGAGTTGGCGATAAATCGACGGACCCCCGCTCCCCACCCGGCACAGACCCGTGACAGAAGAGCATCAACAAGTTGGCAGTAGGGGTGTCATTTCTACCTCCCCGGAGTCCTACCTGAGCATGGACAGGAACTCTACATCCTCTTCACGGGCAGGAACTAAGCTCCCGTTGCAGTGCCAAGCCGGGCCGAGTGTGCGCAGAGCCCGACCAAACAGGTGTCTTTCCAGGAAAGGGCCAGATTCTAAAATTCCAAGTTGCCCTCAAAAAATGCATCTCCTAAGCGCAGCGAACGTCCAGTGCCGTGGGACGAGGATCCGGGCATCGGCGCGGAGGAGCGAGGCGCTGCGACTGCTGCGTCCCCAGCGGACGGCGCTTTTCTCCCCCTCCCTTTCCGCAACATCCCCGGCGGAGGGCGCTGGAGAAGTCTGCCCCCAGAGGCCTGGGAGGAGAGGAAACCCGGCTCACAGGTGCGCCACGGGAGCCAGCCGCGAACCCCTGGGGTGGATGGAGCTAGAAAATTCGGACTCGTAGGTCTGCCCGAGGGGGCGGAGACGCTTCCACGGTGCTGCGAGAATTATGCATCAGACGCGTACGGTACTCCTTTCACCATGCGGTTGTGTTTTGGAAAGGTGTGGGTATTTACCCGGCACGAGACAGGTACAGGGAGTCCGGCTTGCAGGCGTGCTGGAGAGTTGGGAGCCTCCGTTTTATTTGGGTAAAATGAAGCCCCCACGCATTCTATGAACCGGGAAACAAGCGTGAGATGCATAAAATGTCGGCCTTGCAGGTCTGGTGGGAGAGGCACGGACCCACTCCTGGTCTTGGCGCAAATAGTCGACTTGCCTCCTGTGCGAGAGGCTGGGGGGGGGGGGGCTGCCAAAAGTCCGCGGTCCAGGTGAGGGCAAGGAGAAGCCGCGGAGGGAAGGCAACAGATCGCAGCTCCTGTCGCGTTGCCTACTGTGTCCACGGACCCCCCGGAAGGTGGAGGGCTGCGCACAGGTGTGTCAGACCAGCCAGACGGATCTGCCCCCAATGTGGGGGAGGGGGGACCCCTCTTCCTCAGGCGTGTGACAGGAGAGACTCGCTCTTCCACAGCTCATCGGCTGGCGACTCTTCAAAGTCCCCCCCCCCCCTGCTGTACTCTCTCGCCAAGGCGGGGTGGGATCCACAGGTGTCAGCCGCTCCCCCAAAGGATCACCCCCACACTTGCTGCCGGCCAGGGATGCCCAGTGACGGAGCAGCCGCGGCGTCCGTGTTCGCGTTATGCAGGCATGTTCCAGCCAAAAGGGGGCTTGTTTTCTGCTTCTCTCCGCCTGAGCAGACGAGGGGATGAATTAAGCATATGGAGAGGGGGGGGGGGGGGCGAGGCAGGGAAGATAAACGCATCCTCACAGTGACACCAAATGTCTTCCGGGGAATCCTGCACTCGCGGTCACACCGCCACAGAATGATGGAAATGATGGCGGTGGCCCCCAGGAGGGGCAGGGTGCAAGGCCCCCTTGCCCTCGCACAGTCTGGTGGGGCTACAGGAGCTGGCATTCCCTGCACCACGCGCTGCGCACGGACCCGAGGCGCGCTTCCCGCTGCGGGTTCGCAGCTTCCAAGCGCTGTCAGCGGCAGCTCTCTCGGCACTGCGACTGTGCCGATCCCGCCGAGAGTCGAACCCGAGCCCTTCGGAGGCCCACGTACAGGCATACTATACATCGCAGGAACATGCAGTTCGGTAATTTGGCATCGCCAGTGGACCCGAAAGCGGGGGAGGGCAGTATAATTCTCCATCTGTTCTTGATTAGAATGCAGTGTGTTTGTGTGTGTGAAGAGGGGATACTGCTCCTGGCTTTTACCTTCGAATAACTGTAAATGACATGTTTTTTTTTTAACGCTACTCCAGGTTGGCGGAGCAAGCCCGAAAAGTCAAGCATGTGAGATCTTGGTTAGACAAATGTCTCATTAACAGGCGCATTAACCCGCCAGGCTGTCTCGGAGATCATCCGTAGAGACCGAGGGGGCGGGTCGTATGGTCTCTCAATGCTGCCATTACTCCACTGGCTGGAGCTGCTTTCACGAGACTTGGAAGAATGGAGACACGAGACGAGGCCCGCTACTTGCGTACACCATCCCCGCAGTCGGTGCATTAATGCGATCTGCTATATTCAGTCAAAAAAAAAACATGTTCCTTGTATTTTTGTTTTTTAAAGTAAACCTTACACAAATCACAAAATATATGCATTTCTATCTCCCCGGGTAACGATGGCCCACCTACAGGCGTAGCCACGTTCCTCGGTAGGATTTAATCGTGACACCCGCAACCTCTCCCCCAGGCCGGTTTCTGAAAGTCACTGGGCCGGATTTACAAAGCTTTTTTCAATGCGATTGCACCTTTTTACGATTTTGGCATTTACACTTTTGTAAATCCAGCCTACAGACTTGCTCTGGAGGAAAGTGCAGGCAGGTCTTTGAGTGCTCCCCAAACCGAGGGTGCGCCTGTGTGTCTACTACCAGGGGGCAGTCTTTAAAGTTTTCGGCAATATCTCACGAAATGCAGGGGACAGTATTTCTACAGTGAAACCATGAATAAAGACTAAGTATAAGCTAGCGTTCCGTTTCAAAACAGACACCAGAATTGAAATAAAGTGCAATCGAAGTGCAGGCATCAGCGACTGAAAGCCATGCGAGCTTGGGGCAACTGCAGCGCTTAAATGCCCGGCGTCAGCTCCAGCATGCAGGGTGGCACAGAAGGAGCCACAGGATAGGGAGCTCCCCTAAAAATGGACGATGTGAATGTTTTCCCAAATGCCCATGGGCGAAGTAGTCCAAAGTGAACCCGGGAGGTAAAAAGGCTGCACTTTTATAGCACAATCTTTCGGGAAAGTTGGATAAAATATATTTACAAGCAATTTAGGACATATTCAAAATTCATATACTTCAGATGCCAGGGCGTGAACTGTAAGAGCAATGGCAATTATGCATCATAGGTCATTCCATGTGACACCAGCTATAATATTGTGCCAGGATCTCATGTGGGGCATAGGATTAGAATAAGTTGCCATATGTTAGCAAAATGCCAGGTTACTTCAAAGGATACGTTAGTGTTGCTTATATGCTGCGGGGTGCTGTCAGTTCAGGGTAACCCGTATTGCTCCATTACAGGGAGTTGCTAATAAAAGTGCAAGCCTGCCTGGGATAATGGTTAGATGCGCCATGGTTCTCTTAAACACTGCAATTTTCGGCACAATGTGCCAGCCTGCAAGTTAAGCATAGCCATGCCAGTTTGAAACAACTCTACTTAATCACAGTCAGCATAATGCCTGTTCCAACATTGCCGGGCCAGCCTTGCCCAACCCTGCCCCAGTATGACATGGTCGGATGTAAGTGCAGCCTCGAATCCACTAATAATTCCATCACATGCCTGGTCAGCCACCATGTGCAATGTCATGTGCAACCTTGCAGGGGCTGCTGTAATATGCCAAGTGCAGCTTCAAATGCCCCAATAAAGCCATGTTATGGTGAGTAGTCACCATTTGTAAGGTAGAGCCCAAGTCCAAACTCAAATGACCCAACACTGCCAAAACCCAGAAAGCAAGCCTCAGAACGGTCATCCTACCCTCCTACACACACAGCACAAAACCTATGCCTGGCATTCTGCCCCCACACCCTCACCAAGATTGCAAGCCCCATGCCTGGCATCCTGTCCCCTACCCACAATAGCACACACCCAATACTTGGCATCCTGCCTCCCCACCACCCACAGCAAAAGTCCCACAACAGTCATCCTGTCACCCTGGCCCCCACCACCCACAGCAAAAGTCCCATACCAGTCATCCTGCCCCCCCCCCACCCACAGCAAAAGACCCATACCAGTCATCCTGGCCCCCACCACCCACAGCAAAAGTCCCATACCAGTCATCCTGGCACCCACCACCCACAGCAAAAGTCGCATACCAGTCATCCTGGCTCCCCACCCACAGCAAAAGTCCCATACCTGTCATCCTGGCCCCCACCACCTAGAGCACAAGCCTCATACTAGGCATTATACCCCACCCACCAGCCAGAGAACAAGCCCCATACCTGTCACACTGCCCCACATTATCCCGCGCATGAGCCGCATACCTGGCATCCTGCCTCCCCACCACCCAGAGCACACGTCCCATACCAGGAATCCTTGCCCCTACAACCCAGAGCACAATCCCTACACCTGGCATCCTGCCCCCCGCCAACACCAAGATTGCAAGCCCCATGCGAGGAATCCTGGTTCCCACCACCCAGAGCACAAACAAAATACCTGGTATCCTGCCCCCCACTACCCAGAGCTCAAGCTCTACACCTAGAATCCTGCCTCCCTACCACCCACAGCACAAGTCCCATACCTGGGATTTTACCCCCACCACCTAAGTCACAAGCCCCATGTCTGGCATCCCACCGCCTCCACATCCAGAGCACAAGTGCCATACCTGTCATTCTGCCCCCCACCACCTAGAGTACAAGCCCCATTCCCGGCATCCTGCCCTCTACTACCCAGAGCACTATCCACATGCCCAGCATCCTGCTTCCCCACCACCAAGATTTGAAGTCCCAAACTGGCACCCTAACACTCCACTACCCTGAGCACAAACCCTATAGCTAGCATCCTGCACCCCACCACACAGAACACAGGCCCTATACCTGCGCCCTACCACCAAGATTGCAAGCCCCATACCTGACACCCTCCCCACGAACAGCCAGAACAGGAGCCCCATACCTGGCTCCTGCTGCTCCCGAGGGTCCAGCCTGCACAATCATTGCTATGCTATTCTATGCTGGGTTTCTCCATAGAGAGGCAGCAAGCAAGGCAACCCCAGTCCACACCTGCCTCATGGGGTGTGGGGGGCACACAATCTTGTAGGGGTGGAAGGTGCCCCCCCCGGCCACAAACTAGAGATACCACTGCTTAACACGACTCTCCATTTATAGAGCATAAGCAACACGCCTTCACCCACCTTCTGAATCATGGGTGTTCAATAGCCCTGCCCATGAACCCCAGGACGATAAAGGGCAGACGGCTCCAATCATTGACCTGCAAACCTGACCGTTACTTGAAAAAAAACACTTAACCCCCCAGGACCTCTTACTGGCTTTTGAGCTGCAAGCTACCCACACCATATACAGATATCACTGGAGCTATTTAGAGCAGTGGTCTTCAAACTGGGGGGCTTGTGGAATCAGAAAAAATACAATATTACAGCTGTTACACTGAGCAAAGGAAAATACACCGACACAGGCTTATAAAGATTCCCAGAATCTTTATTACAAAACTGAACAGTATTCAACAAAGTACACAAATAGCTATTTGGCCGTCAATACATCACAGAGACCACCAGCAGGGTTCAATGGGAGCAGTGAGGGAATTTCCTAGCTGGACATCGACGCTTTTATATAATTTGAAAAATGATGTCCAGCCCCCTTACAGGTTAATCATGCACTGGGCTAAGGTCGCGCCAGGTTCACTTTCCTAATTTACATATCTTGTGCATGCGGTTTTACTTTTCAATAAATTTACTAACACACTCCATTATTCTTCAATTTAACATTTACACTCTTTATATATTGCTTTAATACAGACCAAACAATGTTTCGCATATTATATTCGGATAGCATTACTGTTCTTGTATACTTGTAGTTTAACATTGCTAATTCAAGTAATCCCCTGCTCCCGAGGTCAACAAAGGACAAGGTCTACATGACCCTAACATGTAGCCTGAGGGCAGGTTGGACATTAACTACCCTACAGAGGTTGGAGAGGTTAAGGCAAGAACAAGGACACACAAGACGGCCATTTTAGATTACAGGGTGACTTTGTATAAAACCCCAAAATGGCGGTTTCTAACCTAAAATGGAGGCTTGATTCAAGATGGCGGCTTACATCAATTTCTAAGGTCAAGACCTTGCCGCAGAGAGTTATTCGCGTACAATTTTTAAGCAACTTGGAATAGGCCAATATACATACAAATCGTTTGTAATAAGAGGCATAATGTAATATCCGGTTTGACAGGCTGGCCCCCCTAGGGGTCCCGAAGTATGTCCAGTGGTGCCCCAGACTCTTGGAAAAGGGAATAATATTACTGTTTCTAATATAAAAAAGGATTAAGGTGACTGCTTTTAGTATAGCATCTAAGCAGTAGGAAATCTGCTCACATTCTAAAGAGCCTGGGGCTCCCCTGCACATCCTTTGGGCCAAATAGGGAGCGCCAATATATAGGTGGGTGCTGGGGGGGTCCCAGAAACAATATTTTTACTCAGGGAGTTTGGGGGGAGGGATCTCGGTAGGAAAACATTTGAATACCCCTGATTTAGAGAGATGGGAACTTGTACCTGCAGGTTAAACACAGATCTCTGCCGAATGCACCTTACACTAATGTGCTATCTTGCCAGGACTGAAACTTGTGCCATCCTGGTCTCACAAACACCTGTCTAGGAAAGGCTTTAACATCTCACTGTCATTTGGCAACTGTTGTATTCAGGTTACACTAAGTTCTCTGCAGCTGGCGCACGAACCCACTGAGTCATCTAACTGGGATTGAAATATGTGGCATGTACACTGCTCACATATTTTGGCTAAAGGCACATTAATCCACAAATGTATCCAACTGGGATTTAAAAATATGAATTGAATTGCAGATTTTTAGAAGGCCTGCTCAACCCACTGAGCTGTGCTCCAATAATTGGGTATTAAGCCATATGAGGCCTATATATCTCCGTAGTGGGAATGTGCATGTATTCTGCTACTGACCTAGTATTTGTTCCTTTGATGTGCATGGAACACGAAGAGACATGAAGTGACCAAATTATCTCACTGGAATTGCTACTTGTGCCATGCAGGTAATCCAGAAAACTCTTCAGTTTGCACATTAACCCTCTGAGCTCTTTCACTGGTATTGGAACATGCGAGCCAGAGTTTATATACAGATCTCTGCAGCAGATACATTAACTGCAGTATCTTACCAGAAATATATGCAGACTTGATCACGTTTTCCGCAGCACGATCTCAACGCCTTGGTCTATAGAACTGATTTTAAGAAGAAACCCAGCTTTCGATTGCAGGCACACTGATCTACTAGGCTACACTCTGGCCTTGGAACCCGTGGCATGCACTGTACACACCGATCTTAACATCACTGGTTAATGTGCCAGTCACCATGCTGCTGGGATGTGACACTGTGCTCCACAGATTACGTGCAGATCACTACAGTAGCACATAAACCCACTGAGCTTTTTCACTACATGCTTGATCTCTGAACGTGTGTCTTCTTGTTTTTCATTGGACAGACTCACACCCAGACATCCCCAGCCATAGCTTGCACATTTTAAATATTCTTTACTTCAATGTTCCGTGAAGAGGGGAGTGCAGGGCAATGCACCGGTGCTGTGGCCACGACCGAGCCAGGTGCCTATACATCTGCAAATGACTGAGTGACAATGTACCTGTATATAGAGCCCTTTGGGGTTATTAGGGTGTTTAAATATATTCCCAGAGCCAGCATGTGCTAACTCAGAAGTATCCTCTCAGGGATATGCTATGCGACCCACACTAGGCTCATTAACATAACATAAGAAGAGACCATTCAGTTTCTTGCTCCATTTAATGGATGTAGGGTTGAGAGAGAATTTATATCTGTATTCGGCAACGCCATTATTTATAATCATAATGATGTGTTATTTATATAGCGCCTTTATCCAAAGCTCTTTACAGAGCAAATATTTACATACAATATCACCCAACCGAAAATGCTATGCATTTATCGACCTCGGAAGGATGAAAAGCTGAGTTGGCCTTGCCGGGATTCGAACCTGCGACTGGCAGATCACGCTCAGATCGCAGCAGCGGGCCTCAACCCGCTAATACAATGAAAAAGTAATGTGACATTTAGATCACAGATATTAGAAATCAAATCGTCAATGGATAATACAGAATACAAAGTGTGCAAAATGTCCACATTTCGTTTGGAATATCTACTAATCTTTAAAAATGCTGCTTTCACAAATTCACATATATCCCTTAAAACATCGATATCGTTAACACATAAAAGGAACGGCAGCGGCTCTAATATTATACTTCATAAAATGACCCCTAAGCCACACTCTACGAATATCGATCAGATTTATACAGATCAGCGTAAAATGAAGCAGGCTTTCGGTATCCCCTGAGCCGCACACAAACGGCGTCGCTTTTGCCAGCTGACACATGCGGCCTCCCAGGGGCAATGTATTCAGTCGCACCGTTAAAATGATCCTACGATATTCGGGCGGCTTTTCGGCCATAGGCTGGGTAGTGTGGGTTCACCTTGCTGCTCTTACCAGAACCCACCTAATAATAAGTTACAGACAACTTTGTGTGTACGGAAAATTTGTAGGCCGTAGGCATTTTATTTTTCTTATAGAAAATCCATTATAACAAAACATTACATATACATATGCTTTTGGGCACATTGTGTCCAGTTCCGAAGCCGCTCAAGGCTCCTTCTGAGTCTTTGTTATCCCTGAGCCTTCGTTCCTGGGCACATGCCGCCTACGACGTTTCTTGAACCGTGTACCGAAAGAGTACTCAGCGTTCTTTCCTCTTGCTTATTCCTTCTTCTCTTGGACCGTGTACCGAAAGAGTACTCGGCGTTCTTTCTTCCACTTTTGCACCATCTTGTACCGTATACCGAAGGAGTACGCGGCGTCCTGGCTCCTGCCTGCACACCCCCACCTCTTCCGTTTCTTTTTGCAGGGTGGGTTGGGTGGCAACGTTTTTCCTTTCCCTTCTCCAGGTACCAAGAGCCTACCCGAGAGAGGTGAGCTCTTACCTGTTTTTTTGACGCCTCTCCTTTTCAAGGCTTACTTATACCCCCCCTGGCCTTTTGTTCCTTCCTCGGGGCGGCCGGGTTAACCCCTGACCTCCTGTTGTTATATTTCGCACCTACCCAGGTGCTGCTTCCAGCCCTTCCTGGGCCTTTGTTTCTTGTGGCGCCATTCGGACGCCCCTCCCTACGCTTCACGCCGTTTTCCCCCCACCCCGCGCCTAAACTCCCAGACCCTCTATCGTTCCGCATTTCATGCAGCCCGGGGCCTGGGTCATAGGCTGGGTAGTGTGGGTTCACCTTGCTGCTCTTACCAGAACCCTACCTAATAATAAGTTACAGACAACTTTGTGTGTATGGAAAATTTGTAGGCCGTAGGCATTTTATTTTTCTTACAGAAAATCCATTATAACAAAACATTACATATACATATGCTTTTGGGAACATTGTGTCCAGTTCCGAAGCCGCTCAAGGCTCCTTCTGAGTCTTTGTTATCCCTGAGCCTTCGTTCCTGGGCACATGCCACCACACCTGAGTGGGTGTACCTTACACCCACTCAGGTCCCCCCCAAAAGCCCCCTACCTACAGCCTCTTGCTTGGAGTGCCCTAAGAATGTTGTCGGAAAAAACCCCCATCCCAACCTTTGATAGGTGCACTCCATCTTGGTGGAACATGTCCGGGTTGCTCCGGTGTAAACCATGTCTTATGAAATGTAGACCTGTACTCTTGCAGTACTTCTCTACTGATTTGTTTAACTTTTTCCTCGCTGCCTCGGTCGCATGTCTCTTTTGTGCCCCATGCCAGATCCTTCTAGGTATTATCTCTGACATAAAAATCTCTGTCTTCCACCAGCTGCGAGCCAGGCTATGCAGTGAGTCGCAGATCTCTCTTTGCAATTTGCCCCTGCTCGTGCTCACCAGATCGTTCCCCCCTAAATGTATAACCAGGTATTCGGGGGGTTCCCTGTAACCTATTAAGTCCAATAGCCTGTCGTGGATGTCCGCCCAGTGCATCCCCGGGAGGCCCCACCATGACGTGATTGTGTTCCTGAACTGTAATCCTTGATTCACCTCTTCCAGCCACCTGCCTGCCCTGGTCACAAAAGAGTGCCCCACTATCCAGGCCGATTTGTAGGGTCCGACCTCTGTGGAAACGGGGGAGATAAATATCATATCAGTTCCTCCCTTATGTATCTCCTAAAACATTGTGATTTCCATCCCCCAATTCGTTTCACCCCCTTCATCCCCAGGACCCCCGCCCACGCAGAGGTTGCTGCCCCTATCCGGAAGGAGTGTGCCCAAACTCGGCTGGTTCCCATCCTGCCTTAGCCACTGCCTGCTTCAATACCGCTTGAAACTGATACCTGCTGAGCGCGCGGCCGTCCCTATGTATCAATAGCTGCCCGTCAGTTTCTGGTCGCAGCTCTAAAAATTCTCTGGTGGTGCATCTGGGACAGTGGTCCTTCTCTCTGATGCAATTGAGATCTATCGCTCTCCCCCTCCCCGTTTGGTCTGTCTTAGATTTCCTTAGCATTATTGACATACCCTTGTCGCCCATACTGATATCTTTCCGTGCCAGGCCATCTCCTGTCATCGTATTCTTGGCCACCAATTCCCCTATTCTGAAAGCCCCGTAGTATGCTAACGCGAATGCTGCCCTGAACAGCGCAGTTTCGTATGTGCTGCTGCATATATTAGGTAGCACTTTCAGCAAAATTATCAATTTCCCAAAATTGACCGGCCTTCTGCTATCTGGCTTCCTCCCCTCTAGCTTCGTCCATCCCCTCATCGCATATTTTATCTTATCGCTGTCAGTCGGGTATGGTATGCCCGCCACTTTTGCGGTATAGGCCACCGCCGCCAGATGCGCTGCCGCCCAGCTTTTCTTTTTACCATTGGCAAATGCCCCTTCCAGGCATTCACAGACTCCTTCCGTTGATATTTCATCCACCACTTTTACACCTCTTTCCAACAACACATCTTTTACCATCTTTGCGTACCGCTTACCCGTCTTGTATGTCAGGGCATTCCTGGCAGCTTGTCGATGACCCTTTCCTTTTTCCACTCTTTTTCCACCACTTTTGAGTAGACCTTGAGGCCAACCGTGCTTTCTTTTCTAGTGCCTTCAACGGGACCCATGCCTTTCGTGGCGTGGGCGTCTTTTCCTTGTCGGCGTCCAGCCTCTGCTCTGAATTTCTCCCACTGAAAACGAGAGATTGCATCAGCCACCACATTTTCCTCTCCTGCAATATGCCTCGCCCTTATGCATGTATTTAACATCAGGCTTTCCAATGTGATTGCCCTCATCAATTCCAACACTACACTGCATGATGCACTTCCCTTGTTTAACACATGTACTACCGCCATGTTGTCAGACCATACCGCCAACTCCTTATTGCCTAGCTCCTTCCCCCATGCACATAACGCGACCCATATTGGGAAGAGCTCTAGTAGCGTTATGTTCTTTGTCCATTCCGCCACCTGCCATGATTCCGGCCACTCATCTGCACACCATTTACTCCCCAGTATTGCTCCAAAACCAAAACCACCGGCTGCGTCAGTGAATAACACTCTTCTCCCTTCCCCATTCACTGGCGAGCGCCATATCACTGTACCCCTGAAGTTCCCCAAAAATTCAGCCCAGACCTCCAAGTCTCTCTTGATTCCTCCTCCTAGCCTGACCCTGTGGTGCCCTTTGGTAGCACCTCTTGTCTTGAGCTCGATCCTCCTCTGGAGCACTTTTCCCTGCTGTATGACTCTCCCTGCAAAGTTCAGTCTCCCTGCCTTTGCTTGCAACTCCTTCACGGTTGCCTTGTGTCTTCCTCGTAGCTCCTGTATTGTTTTGATTAGCTCCGTCACTTTGTCCTCTGGGATCCGACACCTCCCCTTGTTTGAGTCGATCTCTATATCCAGAAACTGGATCACCTGTGTTGGCCCCGTCGTCTTCTCATCTGCCAGCGGAATGCCCCACTCACTCGTTATTTCTCCGAATTTGTCCAGTGTTGCCTTGTACATGTCTGTCCCTTTGGGGCCGACAAATAAAAAATCATCTAGGTAATGCACCATCATGGACTCCCTCATCTCTTGTGCCACTGCCCATTGTAGGAATGAACTCACCCTCTCGAAATATGCGAACGAGATGGCACAACCCATTGGGAGGCACTTTTCGATGAAGTATTCCCCCTCCCAGTGCATACATAGCCATTTTTGTGATCCGCTGTTGACTGGCAACAGGCAAAATGCCGATTTAATGTCTGCTTTCGCCATCCATGCCCCTTCCCCTGCTTTTCTAACCAATTCCACTGCGTCTTCGAAATCTGAATATGTTACTGTTGCTTCGTTCTGCGCGATGCCGTCGTTCACTGAGGCCCCCGGGGGGTAGGATAGGTGATGTATCAACCTGTACTCCCCTTCCTCTTTCTTCGGCACCAGCCCTAGCGGAGAGCAAAAGAATTCTGCAAAGGGTAGGGCCGAGAATGGGCCCTCCACCCTCCCTAGTTCTACTTCCTTCATGATTTTCTTGGTCACTATCTCTATGTTTTCCCTTGCTGATTTCAGATTCCTGGAAATGTCTCGCTCTCCTTGGCCGGTGAACGGGATGTTGAAACCCTCACTAAACCCTCGCCTAATCTGCTCTGCTGATTCTTGGTCGGGGTAAGCTCGGAGCCACTTTTCCATTCTCTCGATCTTTACCGGTGTGGCCCCTTTCCTGCTCCAGTTCTTATTTCCGTGTCTCGTCTCTTCTGCCGCTCGGAGCTGCAGCCCTTGTGCACTTGGAACTGCTGTGATCTCCCTTGCATTTCTCGCATTTGTGGCTGAATCTGCACTTCCAACACCAGCTGCATGGTACCCCTTTTTCAATGCTCCTGCATTGCCCTGGTTCTGTCCGAGCCGTACCCGGGCTCCCACTGCCCCCCCTTGTGTTGTTGGGGGCAGGCTGCTCTGCCATCCTCTCTGTGGCCCGAAATTTCCGTTCCGAAAAACTCTGCTTTCTGTATCTGTCGAAGCTGGAGTCGTATCTTCGGTTACTAGATCTATAATCTGTCTTGTAGTCGCTCTGCCAGTACTGCCTTCTCTGCTGACTACCTGTATTCCGCTCCTTGGAATCCCATTTTTCTTTCAGCACATTAAAGATGTAAAGGTTGAAATTTTCTTCATCCCAGCCCATGTCCGGGAAGCAGTCCATCTCCTTTCGGAACTCATGGTCGTACTCTAGCCATGCGTCCCCCCCAAACGCTGCGTGGACCTTCAGCACCCTCTGTTGGTAAGCAACTAACGCTACCCCATCCTCCGGGAATTTCTGTAGTATGATTGCCAACATTATGGTAAAGGCCGACATCCAATTATCGAAGTTCCTAACCACTGGCCCCCTTTTGAGTAAACTCTTTTCATCCTCTTTCATATCTTCGACTGCCACATTCATCCCCCTCTTTTGACAATCTAATAATGTAAATATATCGATCAACTCCTTTCTCCAAATTTTTTCCTTTACTTTGTCATTTATGTACCAAGCCATCGCTTTCATTGACCTGCCCTGTGCATCTTTACCCATGGTAGGTCTACCATACTTCGTCATGAGTGGTGCCCCGTTCTCTACCGTTACTGCCGTTGTTGTTGCCCCCGCCCCATATTTGGGCCTACCGTCGTGCTTTGCAGCGTCGCTACAATTTGCGTTCCTTGTGGCACTGGGACTACTGGTGTCCCTTGCGGTGTCGGGACCGGAACTTCCTTGGGCTCAACTGGTGCCCCCTGTGGGGTAGGGACCGGGGCCTCTTTGGGTTCTATCCCTGCCCCCCCTACCCCACTCAGCTTTTCCTTGCTCACCACTCCTTTCCTCTTTACCCAAGCTTTTAGATGATCCCTTTCTTCATCCTCACTGCTGGATTCCCCTGACAAATTTCCCAACCATTCTTCCCTGCTTTTCTTCCCCCGTCTGCTCTTCTTGTCGTTGGTTCTGGGCGACTTACCCGAAACCGTGACGCAATTTTTTAACATCTTTACTATCTTATTCCCAACATTATTATTCACAGTACCTTTCTTTTTATCTTTTCTCTTTTTCTTGCCCATCGTCTCCGTCTCCTCCTCCGTTCTCCACGTCTCCGTTCTCCCCCTCTTCTGTCCTTGTGGCACTTCTTCCTCGCCCTCACTGCTGCTGTGTTCGATGAACAGTAGAGGTGATGCTGCCTTCGCCCTTTATTCTTTTTGCATTACTTCCAGCACCCATTGGGCTCCATACTCTTTCTCCGCTTTTCTTGCCCAATCTGAGAATTCCCAGGCCCTCTTCGCTCTCCCATCCGCCATCTTTCTCGTCTGAATTCTGCAGGTTCTGGCAACTGTAATGACTCTCACTCTCGCTCGCTCCGGTGCAGTCTCGGTTGCCGCGTTAGTCCCAAGCGACGAACGCTGTAAAATGCGTGCACCCGTGAGAGCTTCGCTTGTAGAAGGGTCAAAAGCGCGTGAGCCCGCAAGAGCAAACGTTTTTCCTTTCCCTTCTCCAGGTACCAAGAGCCTACCCGAGAGAGGTGAGCTCTTACCTGGTTTGTGCCGCCTCTCCTTTTCCAGGCTTACTTATACCCCCCCCGGCCTTTTGTTCCTTCCTGGGGGCGGCGGGTTACACCCTGACCTCCTGTTGTTATATTTCGCACCTACCCAGGTGCTGCTTCCTGCCCTTCTTGGGCCTTTGTTTCTTGTGGCGCCATTCGGACGCCCCTCCCTACGCTTCGCACCGTTTTCCCCCCACCCCGCGCCTAAACTCCCACACCCGCTATCGTTCTGCATTTCATGCGGCCCGGGGCCTGGGTCAGGGGTGCAAGCCGAGCAGCAATCAGATGCCCCCATGGCAGTAGCTTCGCGCTATATCCCAGCATTTTATCATGATCAAGGGTTGGATGAGCCCTTCCCTGCTGCCCCATCGTTTGTTGATTTTGAAAACATGAGCCGTGAATTAAATGAGGGTGCAGTTGTGGCTGCGTCCTGCTTGATGTATTGAAATCAGGGGTGGACTGGCCTATGGGGAACTCTGGAGATTTCCCAGGTAGGCCTCTGCATCCTGGGCCTCTTTTCTGTGGTATTTCCAAATGTTCCTGTACGAAAAGGGTGGGGCTTGCTGAACATGTGTAATATGGGGCCACTTTGAAAATGATTTCCAGGGCCTCTTTTGGTTCCCAGTCCACCCCTGATTGAAATGTTGTGCTCATGTCCTGCTTGGACCTGGCATGGCAGAGCCGCATGCAGCACATCTCTGGATTCGCCCCAGGAATTGCCCGCCTAAACCCTAGCAGGCTGCCTGATACAGGTTACATCTAAAGAGGCGGGCAATAATGTAGCCAAATGTTCTGGTGATTAACTACTCCTAGAGCAGTGGGCTGGTATGGTAGAGTAATTAATTGAAGTGTATTCGGGTATTAATAGGTTCCGTTCTGTGATTTACCGAAAGCCCGGCAAGATCCTATTAACTCGACAATGCCAGCTGCAACGTGCTCCCTTCAATGCGAAACAAAGCGGGCTTACACAGCGGGCGTCCGCCATGTTTGTGGGAATCGCTGAGCACGGCACTGTAAGAAAGGAGGGAGAGAGGGTTGTTAGTGTCACAGTGGCAGAGGCAGTTGTGAATGGATTCAGGCCGGAAGTACCCGGTTCCTGAGTGCCGGTCTGCTTCTATCGGTTTGGCAGATACAGTGGAGGATATGCTATCCAAAGCGGAGAACGCACAGTCTGATAGGTTGGCGTGCTTTGGGAGTGGTTATCCGTTGATGTGCAGAGTGTAATAGGGCTAAAGAGGAGAGCTTAGTCATGGCTCGATTAGGGTACATGTGCTCAGGGCAGAGCCCATGGCCACAATCTAGGGGGGATTTGTGTGTTTTGTGTAGGGTTGTCAGAGATATTAGAGGGAAATCAGGAGGGATTTTCAATACAAGCAGAAGGCGAAGAGCAACAAAAGAAGTAGTGGAACCATGTTTCTGTTGCCCCGCCCACATTTCCGCCCACTCCTCTCCCACCCCCGACTCTCACTGTCACCCCTCTCACATCAAACCACATACCTGGTCCTTTTCTTCCTCCACTCCACCCTGAAATGCTACGTTTTACAACAGTTCTAAGAAGACTGAAGAAAACACAGGGCAAGAAAATGCATTTAAATTACCCCCATTATTGTACCCCACAGCATGTGGCTTCATGTAGCCCCACCTTCCAATCACCCACCATTCGCACCTTTTAAGGGACCTGCCCATGACTACAGCCGCCCCTCCTCCCCTTCCATTACCTGCAAACACTGCTGACCCTACAGAAATTCATACGCAGATCACTACTGAGCTGGGCTTTTGGGCTGATTGGGAATGAGTTGTATGTCCCAAGCAATCTACTGAAATAAACAACCCCAATCCAAGCATACAAGATAGCACAGTGCCATGTTGCACTGGCTTCTTATCGGCAGCACTCGGGTTTGAAACCTAGTAGTGGAGACGTTTAAAGAAGTTTATTTCCTGGCTTGGTAATTTGTAGTACATAAAGTAAGGGAATGATCATGGATTGACCCAAAAATTAAGGAAACGTCATACCCTTTAGTTACCGCCCATGTTGACCTCTGATTACAAGGTAAAACAAGCTGCTGTCCTCCCTGCACTCTGACCACTGTCCTCTTGCAGACATCCCCCATTTCACTTTCACACTTGGCCTCTGTCAATCATTGTCTCCCTTTCCCTCTCTCAAATAGATAATGATTTGTTTTTTACATAGCGCTTACTCCTAAGGGGTGTACAGAGAACGTATTACATACATCGTCATTCCAACCGAAGTTGGTACTCATTTATCAACCTCGGAAGGATTAAAGACCAAGTTGACTTTGCCGGGTTTCGAACCTGTGACCTGCAGACCACACATAGATTGCAATCCCCTGAGCGATCTTACTGGTGATACATTGTCCCTCGTGGACAAAAGGATCTGACAATTGGCAGATGGAGGACAGGGACAGCCTGGAGACTCTACTCATTACCACATGCTATGTTCTAAGGCTTATGGTAAAAAGAAAGCTGGGTTCAGAGAAGGGGCTGCTTGAGATATGATGACCCCAGACACCCAATTCACCTTCCTTAGTATGCTAGTTGGTAGGCTGAGATGCCTCAAACCTCACTCTAAGTTGCCATGGGCAGATAACAGTGTTTGTCAGGCATTCGGGCACAGACACAAAATCCATAGTTGGTTCTCTCAGAAGTGTACCGCAGTGTCTCCCACAATCCTCAGAAACCATTTACACAGTGCTCACAGCTGTAGGATAAATTGAATCTCTATCTTCTGCTCCCAACCCAATATAAAAGGTTGCACATTAGAAATGGGAGCCATTGGGCAAGAAACTGTGCTTAGGCAGATTTGATAGACTACATTGCAAGCGGAAAAAATCCAGGTTGGTGTTTCTGGAATTTCCAATCACTGCCATACATCCTGGCCTTGTTAGTGTCCCAGTTACTGTACTACCCTGGTTGCAAGAGAAACATCATCTGTCTGAGATGGACAGCAGCATCCTGGGGGGATACCCCCACCTGTTCTCCTGCAGCCACATATCTGCAGGAGATCCCACCCCCTACCTTCCCTGTATTGGAGCGAAGAGACCGTGCCCAGTCTAACACCAGCTATTGTACCAATACCGCAGCAAGTATATGGAAGACGGTATCCATTAAGACAACCATATGGAATGTACCCTCATGTTGATGACAGCCCACAGGAAGAACTCCCTGAACGAATATAAGTAAGAGCTAAGAAAATGGACTGATGAGGTCATAGGAAAGAGTCCACGATGTCCTGGAATACTGAATGAAAATGATGTATTGTCCCTAGAGGAGAAATGAAGAAGTAAATTATCAAATGAACCTTAAAGTGTAAAATATGATTACATAGTAAAAAGTGCTGCAGAAATCAGAAGTATAAAGATTGTACATAGCCTGAAACGCAAAACAGATCAAGTCATCATATAAGCTACCTATAAGTAGTGAAAAGAATGCAGGCGGAGCCGCCATTGTACAGAAACTGGACATTGGTATCATGAAGTAATAAGCCAAAGAATCATGGAGAGAAAATGGAAGACTGTGTCGCAGTTTAATAGCAGGTATTGGATCTGCATTGGGAGGCTTTCTGGCCTGAAGTCAAGAATGGAGTAGTCAAGGTCCGCTATCTACTCTGAAGAGGAATGTGTTTGCGGAGGATGAATCATCTCACGTTAAGGTGCAAGAAAGAACACAAAGGATGCTAGGTCTTCATTTAAAACATTTAAAAGCTTGCAAAATTAATATAAGCATGGTCTCTTGTCACGTGAGTCAAGGCTGGAAATAGGGCATGTACTTGGAGTTCCAGACACAATACCAAGAGCCCTCACTTCTGTTGCATTCCCAGGACAAGAATACTCTGCAAGGCCGAATACAAAGAGAATTTCATGGTAGAATACATTGGTGATGAGATATGTTGGGCTAATTGGGTGGTAGGGCAGCCTCATGTCTATCTACTTGCACCTGGGTCTTGGTTTACATGCTGCTAATTGAACCAAATATTCCAGATATGGCACACGCATGCCAAACTAATTGTATTAATCCGTATAACGAAGGACCTTATAGTTTGAGCAACCAATGAAACACTGCGTAACTGATTTTTCTTAAATGACACGTATGAAGAGATAGGCATACGTTTTCCACCTGATATTGCACAGCCAATTACAAACCTAGCTCCTACATGAGTGTATATCTAGACCTGTCCCTTAACCAATCCCAACCCTTGCTAGGTTTTCCATTATTGCCACAAACCATGACATCATTCTGGCACATAAAGAAGTATATAATTGTATTTTTTGTGGAAATCGCAGAGAATGAGCCCACATCTGTTGATGTTCATTATAAGCTCCCTGTTTTAGATAATTGCTAATAAAACAGCAAGTTGCCATCTTCTTGAGTTTTTCCGGTTATTTGAATTTAGTATTACTCTGATGAAATCCCATCCAGTAATCGATGCATGTTCCAAGGGTCATAAGCTCATGTGGTAGCGGTGCAAATGGTTTCAGATCTAAACTAGTTTGACTTCCGAGTTTCGGACGATCGGGCATCCTCTGCCATTAGCTGAACAATTGTGGAGTTTCCTGTGGAGAGGGGTCGATAGACATAAACCTGCAAGAAAAATCTAGACAGTGGGCAGGTCCCTCTTTGAGGAAATCCCTGCTTGGTTTCCACGCGAGCTCTGCGGATGGAAAGCAAAGTGGTTGGATTGGAGGAGGAGTCGATGCCGAAGGTCTCGAGGCGATTAAACGGATGTAAGTAGACTAAGGGAAATGGCAATATAAAGGAGCAGGATTGTGATATTTTATCTAAATAGGTGAGCAATGGGACATTGTGTGGTGGATAAAGGAACGCCTAGGTACTCCTATTTCAAGGGAGATAGAAGAAGACGTCTCAAATTCCAGTCAGGACTGTGGAAGGTGGCGTCTTAAACTCTGCATCGGGTAATTTAATTGGAGGCGAAGAAAGAATAACTCTTACTATAAATGATTATAAGGAACAGAGAAGGTGATCACAGAGGTTGTTAATGTGTATTGTGTTATTATTGTGATTATTATTTGATGTACGAAGTTCTGAAAAGTGATACATTGTGAAAGTTGGAAGTGAAGTTGGTTTGAGTTAAAATGTAGTAAACGATTGGCTCCAGTTAGAAGTCAGATAGGTTGTTGAGACAAAAGAGGATTGAGCGGCAATTGATGGTGTTTACTCATATTTATTGTTTTTGAGATTTAAAAAGTTGAGCAATAAGCTTTGAAGTAAGTAGGGATTTATTAAATATAACAAGGTAACGATCTGTGAAGTATTAAAACACATGACCACATATGTGCACACTAGAGAAAAGACTAGCAGTTTTTAGAACTCTGGAAAATGCATCAGAGGAGAAAGAGGACCAACCACAGGAAGAGTGGGTGCTTAATCAGCATAAAGGGAAGGGCTTTGAGTCCTCGGCGCCTGTTACTCCAACAGCAACTAAGAATGTAGACGCAGAAGAGACAGGAATGTATTCTTTAAAAGAATTAAAAGCAGCGGCAGGGTATAGTAACCTGACATATGCATCCCCCCACTTATAGTAGTGATGAAAGACCAGAAGAGAGCAAAAAGAAGGAAGATGCATATAAGTTTATACGAGATGAAGAGGAACACACAGAGGGACCAAATATATGAACAGAAATAGACAGAGAAATTAAGAGATGGAAAGGAGAAAAGGATAGGGCCGATGATGTAACGCTTGTTCAGAACGAATGGGTGGGAGGACAGATATTACTCAAGTTAAATGAGAAAAGCATCAAAGAACAAAGACGAGCAAGAAAAAAAGGACAGGGAACGAGAAAAACGGCTGAGGGAGGTGGAACAAGGAAGGAAACGCAGGGAACGACAAGAAAGGATATACAGAGAAGAACAAGAGAAAGATGAAAAGTGGGCAGAGGAACAAAGAAAGTATGACAGTCGGAAGAAAGACATAGAAGAAAGGGATAGGAGAGAAAGGAAGCGAGAAGAGGAAGAAGCACATAAAGTGAAGGAAAAAGATTACAGAGAAGAAGAAGAACAAAGGGAATAAAGAATAATGAAGAGAATAAGTAATAACGGAAGCACAAAAGCAAGAAGAAGAGAGGGCAAGAAGGGAAGTGAGAAAGCGAAGGGAAGTGCAAGAAGAAATAAACCAGAATAGAAGGCAGCCACATCTTGATGCCAGTCTCGTTCTTAAAGAACAAATAAGATCAATCGATGAAATGCAGGGGCAATGGGAAACGGTAAGTGAAGTTTTCCCAATGATAGAAATGACTAAAGAAATACCTTAAGTAGCACAAGGAGAGGAAAGATAGATGCAGAAGGTATTAGAGAGAGGATCGATAAGATATATCAGCAAATAAGGCAGAACAGTGAGTATGGCATTCAAGGGAGTGGCAGACAATCCCTGATACCAAAACCATGGGATGAGGAGGAAAACATGTTTATTGATGAACGTAGAGCATTGTCTTTGAGTAGATTAAATTTAGATAGAGAAGAGGAGGATGATAGTCACAACATTTGCGGTAGAGCAATGTCAGATGAAGAAAGGGAGTAAGGTCGTGAGATGGGAGGGGAGGGTACATGCACCCTCTTCGGAAGCCAAAACCTGGATAAGGAGGTAAAATGGTCAGATTCGGAACATCCTAAGGAAAGAACACCAGATCTACACCATTTTATTTTCAATGTGTTTATTGACATTTATAAACATGCAGGAAGCAGCATTCCTACACCATATCCCAAACTTCCCCAAAGACAATCGAGTAGTATGAGAGAAGAAACCCAACGCCTATGTGAGTAGGTTAAGGTTGGTATCAGCACAAAGATGAATAGGGATGATTACCCCTGCATTGGGTAATCAAATAATGGGGTTCAAATATGGGATGGGGTTCTCACAGTTCTTCTTGCTAGATAAGGTGGGATCAAGACCGCAATATATTCCATGGACTCAGATGGATAACAGTAATTTAAAATGCAAGCTAACTAGTTTGATTTCGGGGGCTGAGAAGTGGATATATGAATGAGAGAAAATGACAGGGGGAAATAGGTTGGCCATAGGGAACATACAAGGTCTATTGATGGCTATTCTTGGAGCGAGAGCTGACGGCATTTGGAGAGGAGCGGGATATGTGGGTGGGACAGCTTAAAACACAGCACATGATGGAGCGCCATTCAATAATTGTAGGACGGATGTTTGGAGGGCTCTTAGGGTCCAGTATCCTGATACATCAGATATGGGTGCAATTATGACATGTAAAATGAAAGAAGATGAAGACCCTATTGCTTATATTCAGAATATTCAAGAGAGATGGCAGCGTGAGACGCATGAGCCTTGGGGAAAAAAAAACAGTGTCACTATTCTATCATATTTTGTACCAGAGATTGCCAGAACAAGTACAGACACAAATGAAAAAACAAGTAGGAATGGAAGCAAAGCTGTGGGCTGAGATACAGTTGACTATCGTACATCAATGTGATTATTACAAGAGAAGAATAGAAAGAAAGATGATAACAGAAAGATTGAGTAAACCAAGTTGGTTCAGAAGAAATTATCAAAATTTGCTGTAAAAAGGGCAGTATTGACAAGTGGAGAAAGAGTAGGAAAGCAAGATGTAACAGGTGCATCACAGGTGAATAATATACACCCAGTGGATCAAAGGGGGTATAGGTTTGGCCGTGAGGAAGGGGTTCCGGAGGATTTAGAGGAAGAGGAGGAGGATTTCAGCACACCCAAGGTAGATTTCAGAACACACAAGGTGGATTTCAAAATGCCCAGGATGGAAGTCAGAATGCTCAGGGAGGATATAATGGTGGGTATGCCAAAGGGCCACCCCCAGTGTGTTGGAATTGTGGGATAGCAGGGCATATTGCATTTGTATGTAGAAACCGAGGAAGCATGCAACAGAATGGACACAATTCAAGATGGGGTCCAGGTCATCCACCACCATACAGCACACAAACACAAGAAGGCTATGCCAAGGATCACACCTCCTATCAGAAACATGTGCTGCAGACACAGCAGGCACGGCAGCAAGGGTCAGTGCAAATGCACCCACCGCAAGGGCAATCACAACATGCACCTATGCAGACACAAAAGAATGCAAACAGAGGGTAAATACTAACACCTAGTATAGGGGTGTCACTGTGGTAGGGGGAACCCTTTCACAGGGACAGGGATGAATTTGTACCCTCAATAGGACAGCTCACAAGGTGACATGATGTGTTCAGTACTACCAGTAATACCAGACCCCCAAGAGGAACCAAGGGTCGAGCTGACGATAGGAGGCAAATCTTTTACAGGAAAAGTGGCTCTACAAGGAGTTCTGGTAGATCCGGAAGTCTTCATGTATGGGGTGAGCATTTTAGTAACATGGCTACCTGGATTAGTAGGGAAAGTTGTGAGGATACCTGATGAATTTCTATTTAGACCACAAGATCACCTGTGGATGAGGAAGAAGTGCAGACTATTCCTTTAGAACTGGAAGCAGCTATAGTATGAGGGGAAATAGCAATGCCTGAAGGAGTAGATGATGAAGGCAGAGCATGGAGAACAGTGATGGCTCTTGAGAAGGGCTACAGATTGACTGACATAACAGATGAAGATATGTTCAGTGATGAACGTATAGATGATAAGGTAGAGTTTTTTTATAAGCATTACATATTGGATAAGACTGAGAAAAGGGAAGTCCCACAGCGAATGGCACTGATGCAGCAAAGACCAGCGTTCCTTGGACTACGGACCCCTATGACGTAGGCCTGATGAAGGGAATAGGGGAGGTTAAAAAGAAAATAAGTCAGGAGAAATTTTATTCCGAGCAAAACAGTACCCCATGTCTAGAGAAGCTGATGAAGGCATATTTAAGACTATTTCAGCATTGATGAATCAGGGAATCTTAGTGCCATGGGAGCCACCGTGCAATACTGCAATGTATCCGATAAAAAATATCTAAAGGGGCGGGTCATGAAGATTTATCCAGGACTTGCACCCTCTTAATCAGATTGTAGAAGCAGAGTTACCATTAGTTCCAAATACTGCAACAATATTGTGTAACATTCCCGTTGAAGCTAAGTACTTCACGGTGATTGATTTGAAAAATGTGTTTTGCGCAATCCCGGTGCACAAAGACTTACACAACCTTACTTCCTTCACATTCTGACAAAAGAGACTAAAACATAATCGATTGCCTCAAGGGTACTGCGAGTCCCTGTTGATCTTTAATAGGGTCCTACAGATGGATTTAGGTAACATTGAGCTCAAGAGTGCGGTAATTCAGTACGTAGATGACATATTAATATGTAGTGAAACAAAGGATGAGTGTAAGCGGGGCTCTGATCAGTTAATGACTATATTGACAAACAAAGGATACAAGTTAAATAAGGAGAAATCACAGTATTAGCAGGAAGAGGTGTTGTACATAGGCCAGTTAATTTCACAAGAAGGAAAGAAAGGGACACCTGAGAGAGCTACGGCTATCATGAGGACACCAAAGCCAAATACAGTGAGGCAAATGCAGCAATTTCTGGGCTTATGCAATTATTGCAGGGCCTGGGTGTTCGACTACAGCACATACACAGAACCACTTTTGCAAGAACTTAAGAAAGCGCAAGTTGGTAAGGAAAAGATAGAATGGACTGAAGAAATGGTGGAATGATTTAAGGAATTAAAAAAAGCAATTTGTACAGCTCCAGATTTGGGAATCCCCAATTATAGTGAAGAATTGTATTTGTTTTTACACTAATGGGTCAGTAGGGACAGCATTAATCACACAAAGAACACATAAACCTTTGGCGTATTACAGTGGGATTTTAAATCCAGTCATGAGAGGGAATTTTCCATGTGAACAATCTTTAGTTGCTGCCGCATTTGCGGTTGAGAAGTCCACAAGTATTACCATGGGTTGTGCAATGAAGCTATATGTGGAGCAAACCTTATTTGCCATTTTAGAGAAAATCCAAATGTACATTGACAACACAAAGAGCGTCTGCGTATGAAGTGATGATTTCCAATCCAGCGATCAATCAAAATTGTTAGGTGTAAAATGGTGAACCCAGCCACGTTTGTAGCTGAACCGGTAGAAGAAGGTGATCATGTACACGATTGTGCTAATCATGTTCAATTTAATGACAATATACCCTGTGTGAAAGAAAATGCTTCAAAAATTGACCAAACTAGTGGGGAGAGGCATTCAGGATCTGCAGTTGTAAGACACAGATTAAATGGTGAATTTGAGGTAGTGGCAAGCGCAAGACTACCATCCCATTTTTCAGCACATCAAGCAGAATTGGTATCGCTTATTGTTGCACTTGAGAAGCACAAGGATCAGGAAGTGACATATACAGTAAGTGCGCCTTTGTGATGTCAACAATACACACAGGGCTGTCACGCTGGAAAAGGAGGGGTTATCTCTGTGCAGACAGCACTCCCGTGCAACCAAATGCATCTTTATTGGGCAGGCTCATTAAGGCATACATCTCCCACTAGTCATAGTGGTCGTAAAATGCACAGCACATAGTAAACAAACAGACTTTAGGTCTGATTCATGGAATTATGTGCGCTGAAAAACGGGCTTTGTGCACCATTCTGCTTGCAAATCCCTGTTTCACAAATGGGAATTTGCAAGCAGAATGGCGCACAAAGCCCATTTTTCGATGCACATAATTCCATGAATCACCCCCTTTATCTCTTGTGGCAACGTAGCCCCAGACCTAGAAGACAAAAGTGTTGCGTATTCCTCAGAAATTCAAGTCTCAAAACTGAAAATGTCAGTGAAGTATTGAGTGGAAGCATGTTGGTATGAGAGGGATTTAATATGCTGTCATTTATGCAACTAATAGAGATACAGGGTAGAGCTCCACAAGAAGAGCAGGAGCTATGGAGACATAGAGGGTGTTCATTATCCCCCACACAGAAGCACTATGGAGATAGGAAAGCACTGGAAAGCCAGTGATGCCAGCAGCATTACTGAAAGTCACACTTGAGCAGCTGCATTACCCCGCACATATAACCCGAGAAAGTCTTTCTACCACCATTGCAGAGGACTGGTTTGTTCCCAATGTATTGGAACACGTTGCACAGTTGATTGTGAATTGCGTCATGTGTCAGAAGTTTACAGCTGGGCATACACTAAGAACAATCAAAGGAATAATACCCCATCAAAAGGCCTGTTTCAGCATTTACATATCAACGATAAGCTGCAGATATGTGATGGCTATAGGTATCTATTAGTGATGGTGTGTGCCTTTTCTCGATGGATCTAAGCCAGTCCTTGTACACACTCTGACGCCACCTGTGCAGCAAAGTTCCTAGTGCACAAAGTCTTTCCAAGATGGTGTGTGTGCAAAGTATTAAGTTGTGATAATGGGCCACACTTTGTCAATGAACTGTTTGCACAAACATGCCTTTTATTGAGCATAAAGCATATGTTTTCCTCTGCTAATCACCCACAAGAAAACAGGGTATGTGAGAGGCTCAACGGCCTCCTAAAGGAAAGAATAGCAAAAATCAGATGAACTGATTTTAAAAAGGGATGGCTATGTTGCCTACCCCCAGCGGTGTAGGCCCTTTGAAACCAGCCAGGTTTGGATCATCCCCTTACGCCCCATGAACTAAGAATAGGGTGCTGCATGAGGACGCCCCTTACGCCTCCATCTAGAGTCCGGAGTGATGCCCAGAGTGTAGTGCAAACTCTAGGTGATGAGATGCACGATTATTTGACATGTATGACTACTAGTGTTTCTTTCATTTCAGATCAAGTCAAGCATCGGAGGGAGGGGTTGAGGCGCATGGAAGAGGACGGCCATTAACTGATCCAAGCGCATTATTGCCACCACCAAAGTTATATGTTGCAGATCAAGTTCTCATCAAAAATTTCACCTGTAGGTGGCATGAGCCAAGGTTTAATTGACCTTTTCCAGTAGAGGAAGATTCCCCTACTGCAGTCAGGGTGGCTACAAATGCGAGACCCTCCCTCTAGTACCTGCTGACTGGGAAGCAAGACAAGAAGAAGAATTGCCATGGGTGCAGACGCGTTCAATGACCAGGATGGACGATAAAACAGTGTGTGATTAAAAACATTTCTTTTGGACTGGAATTCATTGGACACTCCTTAAAAATATTAACAGGAAGTGCATGGACTTGCAGAAAATTCCAGAGCTTAAAAGTACTTTTTAGAGATTCTTTGAAAAGGTAAAAAGCATATCGGTACCATGCCCAAGCGCCAATTCATTCTTAAAAATTGAAAGAGAGCTCAATATCCAGATTCATTTTTGGGAAGATATATATTATAAGAATAACATATGACACCAACCAAAAGTGACACGCATAGGTATGTGGTAGCAGTTTTTTTGTTTATACTCCTGTCATACCCTACGCTTGTTAGGGGAGATGTCAATATTCTCACTTTTCTCAAGGATCCAAAGAACAGCCTTTTTATAGGAAGGCTTTTGATTGCAATATTGAGCAGATTGTGCAACTGCGAATGTGATTGGAGTAATTGTATTACACATGATTCAGGAGGAAGAAAATGCAGTTGCAGGAAGACTAGCGATTAAAAGATAAATAATATGGTACACACAATGTTTTTTCAGACTCATATACCTGATACACATATGCATGTGCTTTCTCTTTTCTTTCTGTATCTTACATTTCGAAGTCTTTATCATTCTGATGGTTCAATTGAAAACAAGACAGATAAACACATGTGATCTTTACCAGTAAAAGTACAAATGATGATAATGGGGGTCATTCCGAGGTTGGAGGTAAGGAATTACCGCCACTGGTAAGGGCGCTGATGCCGGTAATCCCTTACCTCCGTATTCCGAGGTCCCTTTGCGGGTCCTTCCTTACCTCCTGCTTTTAGCAGGAGTTAAGTACGGGACCCGCAAAGGTACTTCGGAGGTAATTACGGTACTGTAATTTATGGTGTCGTAATTACCTCCCTCCCCATTCCCATTGAGCCCTATGGGGCAGAAATGGGAATGGGGAAGGGCAAAAGGTGAATGGGGAATTACCGGTCCCTCCAACCCTGGAATGGACCGGTAATTACTCCATTCACCATGCCGGATTTGGGACGGTTTCGGAGGCAACCATGGAGCTAATTACTCCATGGTTAGCTCCAAACCCGGAATGAGGCCCAATGTCTTTAACCTATTTGTGCATGTCAGATGACATTAGAGGGATGCAGAAGAAGATAGCCAGGCAAAAAATACCTACACTGTCAATTCAGCTCACTTGGGAAATAATATGTAGTACCAACATATGAAAAAGGTGGGGGAGATAGCCTCTGATGAGAGCTGCTATGTCTGCTCTCTAATTCCCTATGCATGAGAACAGTAAGAACATTAATTTCAAAAGAGATGGTTGGCACATGATGTGAAGTCGCCAACAAACAATGAGGGACTCCAAGCAAAAAACATACACCCGGTCGTGCTTGGAAGAAACATGTATATATATAGAGCAACTAGGAGACCGAGGTATGGAATCTTATTTAGGTGAACAGGCAAGACTAGACATTGAACTGATCTAAGATGCAACTTGGTAATTACAGACCACATCACAATACAGGAGGTGAAATAATTGAATTCACATCCTAAATTTGATAGAAAAATGTTGATTGATTTATTAGAATATATCATAAGAATATTAAAATCTCATAGTATATCACAAAACACTAAAGTCATAAAATACAATTCATAAGAAAAATTAATACATGATTATCAAAGAAATTACTCAGAACAATATGCAACACAACCAGACCCATACAATTCACCAATCACTCCATCCATACTAAACTCATACATATCTAAAATGCATACCTCAAATACAATGGTGAAAAACACGGACTATACATAAACACAAATGAACTATTTGCACAAAATGTTATAGCACCATGTTCAAATTCCAGTAAGTGACAAGCACTATATTACTAGAATGTCAATAGAAAGTCCTTATGCTAGAGACCTTCATAAGTCATATTCATTGACAACTTGGGCCACAACAAGAGTGGACCATTTAAAAGACCGACATGTTTCTTTCCATCTTCATGATTAGAATATTTTTATGGAAATTCATCAGGGTGACTTAAAAGCTGAAGTCATCAATGATCGATGGTGCTGGGTCGTTGCAAAGCTCCATAAACCAGTCTTGACCTGACACCTAAACAAGAAAAGGACAGAAATTACTGATCTCAAACCAAGTGTATTCATGAGCTCAGTATTTATCTGTGGCACGCTCTATCAATGGGCGTGAATACAAGGTCACATGACCTGTTAAAATACACCTACAGGCGGTCACCAGCAATAAATGGATGGACCAAGAGGGTGTAGAACCTAAATCAATTCAAATGATATGTGGTACCAACATATGAAAAAGGTGGGGGAGATAGCATCTGATGAGAGCTGTGTTGTAATGTGCACGGGCACCTGTAACGTGCACGGGCACTTGTGGAATGTTGATGCGTGTTTAGCAGTCAACATTCCACAGTGGCAGTTGAGAGGAATGCTGAGGAAGAAGGCTGCGCTGTGGGGTTCAGACAATAAAGATTATATGTATACGCCTTACCTGTGTCCGGTGAGACTTTGAAAAGCTGCTATGTCTGCTCTCTAATCCCCTATGCATGAGTACAGTAAGAACATTAATTTCAAAAGAGATGCTGGCACATGATGTGAAGTACCTCAGCCATCTAGCAGCACGTACCACCACAGGACAGTTCGAAGGGAGCTGGGAAACCCTGCAATGGAGAGCAAGACAGTCATTCCCATACAAGGATGAATATATGAAGACAACACAAATGGAAAAAGAGCCTGGATGGACAGACAAGATGCTTGTATATCCGTATGTGGGACAAGACAAAGTAATTATTGACAAAATGAAGAGGATTAATTGCTCTGACAAAACTGAAAAGACAGGAATGCCTGGATGCTTGGAGCACACACAGCTGTTAATCTATGGATGCGTGATCATGACCAAAGGATGGGATTGTGGGATCATGTCCTGTGCAGCTCATCTACGAAGGAAGGAACCAGTCCTGGAGGTACAGAAAGTGAACATCGAGAGTCTAAAGCCATGGGCCAAGAACTCTAAGCTGCTGACATGGGTTGACGACGAATCAGGACCAATGGCTGTAGTCCCATTGATTAATTCAACAATGTGGTTTCGAAGCAGTGATAAAGTACAAGTTGGAGAAAATAAAGGGTGCAAAAACATAATTGACATCCCAGGAATGAAGAGACTGATGCTGTCTTAATGGATCGATATTGGGCATGTCGATCCAGAGCATATATGAAGTTGCCCAGGAACCGGGGTGGAGTGTGTTTCATTGTACTCATCCATGCACCAGCTTTGTTGATTCCCCAGAACGACCTGAAAATCGATGGATTTCTAAAAGTGTATGAGCACTTGCGAAAAAGAAGGTCACTTTCACTTGGTGGATGAAGAGAGAGAATTATTTCTCATCGAAATTCATAAATGCTTATGAAGATATTCCTGATGAACACACGTTGTTCAGCAAGACTGCTATGATAATGACATCTATATTCATGCCCACACTCCAAACAGTAGTGAATGCAAACTGGCTTCAGATTACCAGGTGGGAGCTGTTACAGATAATTAATGCCACTATAAAAGGATTTAACGCCATAAAGGAAGAATTGAGGGCCATAAGGTTAATGACCCTCCAGAACAGGTATGTCCTTGACATGATTACAGCAATGGAAGAAGGTGTTTGCGTCAAGGTTGGGCATTCTTGCTGTACATTCATACCATCTCATGGTGGTGAGAATGGAACTCTGATGGATGCTATAACCATGTTGACAGAATTGCACACGAAAATTGAGGAGGAGACAGAGGCTATTGGAGATGACGATTGGTTTTCATGGATTCCCAACTGGATGGCGAGTATATTCAAGTTCCTTGGAGCAATATTGGTGATGATAATGTTCAGATTAAGTGTTATAAGGATAATAATTGGACAATGACAAAAAACAGCAAAAAAGGCTGTGGGAATGAAGATCATGATTGATATGAAAGGTGCAACAGGATATAATGCGCAGACTGATAGTACCATAAGAGACTGCATAACAGCAGGTATTGTGACACATGAGGGAACAAAGTTCCTGTATCCGAGGGATTCTAAGACTTATGTGGGACTTTGGGTCATATGTACCCCAAGTGGAGAATGTAATTACATGACCTGGAGGGTGGACGAACACTTAGAAATTGCGGACACCCTGTGGGGGGGTGACGAAGATATGGATACCAAAGAAACCTGTCTTCAAGAGAGGATTCAAAGAAGCAGGAACACATGAGGAGGGGGCCGAGGACTCAACCAGAGTGGGGAATGAATGTAGAGGAGCAGATGTACATGTCCGTAGGAGATCCTACCCCCTACCTCCCCTGTATTGGAGCCATGAGATCGTGCCCTGTCTAACACCAGCTAATGTGCCAATACCGCAGCGAGTATGTGGAAGACGGTATCAATTAAGACGACCATATTGAATGTACCCTTGAGTTGATTGATTGATCATTTATTAATCATGCGCTTATACACAAGTGTTTCAAAGTGCAACCATGCATGGAAGGGGAAGACATAGGGAAGACATGACAAACAATCTCACTAGGTATGGTACATTCAGATTATGCAGGTGAATAGAAAAGGAAGTCCATGGTGGGATAATAGGTACAAGTGTGCCAGACCCGTCAGAACATGGGTTAAGTGCAGAGAGGTACCACTCTCATGGGTCGTAACTGAAGTGCAGTAGGGCTGCAGCAAGTGCAAGGCCTGGGGGCAAGTGCAGGTGACTGGCGAGGAAAAGCCTGGGACCTGTGAGGCTCTGATGGTACACCATGCAGCCAGTCAGGGAAACTGAGCAGAAGTAGAGGAGAGAGAGAGCGAGAGAGCAGTAAGAGGTGGTGAGCAGGGCTGGGGGAGAGAGAAGGAAGAGGGGAAAGAGGAAAGTCATGAGGAGTTTCCGGAATTTAAGGAGATCCGGCTCAAGACAGAGAAAGACAGGGAGGCTGTTCAGAGGGAGGCACCTGCAGAAGATAAAGATCTCCCCCCAAGTCTCTGCTTGGAGAAACGGCTCACCCACAGAGAGTTGGAGGAAGACGAGCAGAGTGCTTGGGAAGGCAAGTATTTAGGAAGAGAGTGGTGCCGATAGAGTGGGCCCAGACCCCAGAAAGCCTTGTGGACAATTCAAAGGGTCGTGAACTTAATCCTTGCAGCCACGGAGAGCCAGTGGAGGGATTTCAGACTGGAGAGATGCAGTTCCTGCCCTTAAGGCCAAGAATAAGTCTTGTGGTTCTGTTCTGGATGAGTTGAAGAGAACAGAGGGTGGAAGAGGACAGGTTGAGAAAGAGGCTGTTGCAGTAGTCCAGCCTATATTATCAAAAAGAACTGGGACATGCTTAAGATGGATCCAATTCTTGCTCAGCCTTTTGAAAACAGTCCAACATTCGCTTATAGAAAAAGTAAAATCATCAAAGATCATCTAGTATGAGCAGATTATCAACAGACCCCAATGGAACAAAGAATTTTTAAGGGCACATTACTATGTAACAACTGACAACATTGCAACAATATCATTAAAGGACCTAGTATCAATCATCCGTGCAAAGGCAGAAAGATACTCACGAGACACACAATTACCTCTGACTCATCAATGTAATTTATGGGATTAGATGTCCATGTGGCATATTCTATGTAGGGCTTACGCCCAGGAAAGTGAAAATTAGATGGACTGAGCATAAGTCTAATATTCGAGTATGCTCTACACACTCACCAATGGCACAACACTTTAAAACATTAAACATCCAATAGCACAGATGAAACTCATCATTTTGGAGCAGGTCAACTGTCCGAAAAGAGGCGGTGACCTCAGTGTTATACTCAGGCAGAAAGAAATAGAATGGATTGAGAGATTGTACTCTTTAGAACCAAAAGGGATGAATAAGGAATTCGATTTAATCTGTTTTATTAAAACTTTTGTACACTTTGTTATTCACCAAGATATATGTTTGTTAATATCTATAAATGAATAGAGGGTGAGGTTTATTCCTACAAGCCATAACATGTTCCAGTCAAAATCTCAAATGTAAGTGGATGGTTGTTCTTTTGTATTGTTGTTATCCCTTTGGTATACATATGTTGTTTCGATAAAACTCATGACTTGAGTTATTTCCATTTCAGATTTTGTATCATGCGATAAATACTATTTCAGATTGAACACACATTAACTCATCAGGTAATGGTATCAATGAAGTTGGAAGGTTGAGAGCATCTTCAATTACCCCTATATGAGTATTTCGTTCTCCAAAATTAATTGCTGATCACGTGTCAGGTGACTTAGCAGTGCAGACACATTAGCATATCATTCATTTTTCGAGATGACTCAGAGGTAAACCTTGGGATACATTTGACTTAAATATTTAGGCTAACACCAAAGGATAAGGGTGTTAAATCACGTGACCGCTTAAGGAAGTCAATTTACATCCATGATTAGAGATGGGAGGATATTATTACAGCTGCTTTCCCACGCTCACATTAAACAATGGTACAATACATACCTCATTGACGGATTCGATTATTCCAGGTGTTTAACCATATATTTAGGACATATAATCAAAGAATTAGTCCTAATACACTTTTCTATACTCTCGACTATTTACATCACGTGATCAGCAATTCCAATCCTATCGCGTGTTCACACACTGTGCACAGAAGCAGATTCAAACAGTCGCATTCTAATAATTGATAATGAGCAACATGACCTTAAGCAGCTCATTCAGCTGCTCACCCAGGTTCCTATTTGGAAAATATTTGATTCAAGAGTAATGTGATTACTATTTTTTTCACCTAATCACGTACACGGCTCGCGACCAAGTGACCAAATTTTGAAATACTCTTAAATCAAAAACATTCTGAGCCAGTCAAATCGTTGCGTGTTATTTTACCATGTGACCGGTTCGCGACCACGGGACTGAACACAGAAGTGAATTTAAAGCTGTGATGCGGGACAAGAGGCTGCATCAGCAGCCGTGTTCCTGTCCCGCATCGCGTAGGGATTCATTGCATATTGAGGTGAGTGATAGTTCCATGCTGCACTTCTGTGCAGCTGGCACACATTTTTGACAGTGAATTAATTCGATATATCATTGGACATTTCCTCATTTTGAAGTGGGCTCTATATTAATTTCAGATTCGCCTGTTGTTGAAAGTACAGACATTTAAGTTGACACATGCGTGATCATTTGGACTTTATTGCAGTCGAAAAAGTAGGCACTCTTTTCTTCTTCTCACTTACAGCAACAGGGTCTTGACATATTATAATGTTTAGTGCTCATGTATTGCACGCACAGGACATTACATTGGGAATTCTTTATGTCTTTTACAGATTAGGGATGACCCATCCAACAGAAACACCCTACATTTCCATCAAGCAATTGTGCTTACTGTCCACTAAGGTTGGTGAAATTACTATATCACTATGATTCACCCATGAGTGTTCAATCTAAGTAGTACTTATTAGTTACAATTTTTTGTTTGTTGTTTTTTTGACAGTTTGAAGTCATCAGTAACAACTGCACCTGAAGAAGGCGTCCTTGAACCCAGAAATGCGTTGTGTGAAGTGTTGATTTCATCCATTACATCTAGCTAGACAGATGAAGTGGTATGGATCAAAACATTTATGTTACTGTATTATGGTTTAATAAATTGTATTTTCTGAATGTGGGATTATTTTCAATTAAAAAATCTTTGGAGAATATTCTGCCGTATAACCCATCGTATGAAATTGTGAATAGCATATACTGTGAATGATGTAATTCACTTTATATGACTTTTTTTATTGAAGCTAAAATTTGTATGTAAACAAATACAGTATATGGTCTATTCAGAGTATTTGTAAATCTCAATGCTATTTTACATGAATAGTAAATCTATAACTCATTTACTTGATGTACTGAATTTCTTTTGAACATTATTGAAGAGGACAAGTACTCGAATAGAGTGACCAGGTCTTTTTCCTCAGCGATCTCTGAGGTTGTTTGATTGACGTATTTCAAACAGGCCCACATGGGGCCTGGCTGCAGAGGATAACATAGGAGACAGGAAATCCAACAACCTTTCATATGCAACTGTGTCAACCTGAAGCCAGCTCCTGCCTCTCAGTATCAATGGCAGTGAACTGACTGAGACTGTTATTACCCCGCTATGTGCACCCCATTCATAAGGTGCTAGAATGTGGTCTGCAGAAGCCAGAGAGTCTGGTCTCTCAGCAGCTTCAGGGGAGACCTGTTTCTTTAACAGGAACCACTCAGGGAGGACCAATAACCAGAGTGACTCTTCGAACACAACAGACAGGAAGATGGGTGAGATTTAGTAGCACATAGGAGTGAGCCCAGATCTCTTTCTGTTGTGAGAAGGGAACTTCCATATTGATTCTGGGGCACACCTTATTCCTGTGTTCACCACTTTACCTTTCCTGTTGCAAAGCACTCTGGTTATGACCTCACGCATACAGAAAATTGTTGGCAGGGACCCCAGGATTGGTTCACTAAGGTAAGCTTAACCTACACCAATCACTGTGACCCACTTGACTTTAAAAGAGGACTGAGCTCCTATTTTAGCAGATCACCCAAAGACTTCACAAGAAGTAAGAAAGAAGAACGCATCCTTCGACCCTGGCTGAAGGTACAGTCTGCCTTACATCTTTCACCAGTGAAAGAAAGCCAGCATTTCCAAAAAGGGAAGCAAGATCCCTCCCCTAAACCTCTCACAGAAATCAGAGGTAGAAACAGAAATCAGAGGACCCGTCAGTCGCTCCAGAATTGATACCCAGACAGCACACAGCATGCCCTGCTGGGCTCTGCAGCAGGCATTCTGGATAACGAGTGCCAGAAGGACTCTGAACCTACATCCCAGGACAATTCAGCTGCCTGTACCACACTCCCGAGCTTTGGACTATACGCCTTAAAGGATGACATGAGCTATTTAAAGAAGCTGGGAGAAGTGCCTCAATGAGCATCTACTACAGTCGGCCTTTAAGGAAATGTTCATGCCAGTCGGGTTCCTTGATCCGCAACCAACTGCAACGCTGAGCGTTGTCAAGCCGCAGTCACTTAAAGACACCCGAGACATCTCAACTAGTGCTTCAGAACTGCCGAAACACTCTGAGACAATGATTCCTGACCCCGAGCCACTATGTAGGCCAGCCTGCAGCCGTTCATCTAGCTTTGCTCGCCAAACCGTCTGCCGACTGATACCCACAGCTGACTCTCATCTCGAACTGTGTCACAGAAGTCTGCAAAGCACCCTGTCCAGTACCAAGAACACCAACAGCAAAAGGTACATTGTGGTTCTGTCCCGTTGGTCCTTACCAGAAGGCCTGTATAGACATTTTAAGGCTCTTTTCCCCCTATGTGCAGGAGCCATGAAAACCTAACAAACTGTTGTGTTTATTCACCATATCAACTACCCTCCTGTCAGTACCCAGAGCGTATCCCTTTTCCTTCTTTAAAACTGTCTGTCCTCTGCATTCCTTTACTGGGTGGGTTGTATTTCGTAGTATTGTTAGACTGCCTGGTGTGATAATAATAAAGTAGCTATTTATATACAACCTTGACTGGGTACTCCTTTTATCATTGGGTAATAATTGTAGTTTCACTGTGTTGCAACTAACCAATGATCCACGACCATTAGAGGAGATAAGCCTGCTCTTCTGTCCACATTACCAAATTAGATAAGGAGGTTTATAATTTGAATTGTATGCTTGTTTATTCGGATCGGTTTGGATTCATTCTGGTGTATTAGAGGTGTGGGGCTAATTGATGGTTTAGAAACCGATATTACCCTCTGGACCACTGGTACCACGTAATTTGATTTGGCACACCCTTGCTCTTGGTCCACAATGCCATCTTCTCATTGGTCTTCTCACAAGTGCTATGGGCCACTCTCTGATCACACAGGTATGGCGGACCATTACCGTGGTCACACCATACTAAACCTAAACAGTGCTGTGAGCACTCGCCAATCCCACAATAATGGAGACGGAGACTGGTACTTCATTCATGGAGTCTGCCACCATACTGTTTCTTGTGCCAGCGTGAGGCTCTGTTTGTTTGGAGCACGTCACAAAGTGGTCATGACTCCCAGCTTAAAGGGGCCATCACCACACTCCTACTTTTCCATAACAACAAATTAACAACAACCACATGCATTAAGCATATTAACCAACATCACATGAGTGGGTGTGCACCCATCCCACCAACTATCTGGAACAAAGGTCCTGCAACTAAACTGTTGGTCATTTACACTCCCTCACTGGAGATCTTTCTTATGTGTCCATCTCACCCACACACTGACATCTTCCTGGGTCGAATTTCTCACTCAGTTCATCCCGTGAAGTCTTCATCCAACTTCTGGGTGGAACTCCAACTACAGAATCTTCAATCTGCTCATCATCCAAATCATGGTGGCTTTTAACCCAGCAGGGGTTCTCCATTAAGCAAGCATGCCTGCTTGAGGCTGTCGCTGTGTACTCTCCTGTATTAACGGCCTGGTCCAGGCCCCGTTCAAGTGTAAGGGTGCCTTCTCAGATGGACTTTTCCATTTCTTTCTTCCCTGGACTATCGTCTTGTTGTCACCATCAGTAGCTTGCTACAGTGTGCCCTTGATGGTAGGCTCTTTCTGTGGTGAGGCAACAGCCCGGACGACATGTCACTATGGACAGCTTCTTCCCCACTCTCCTCTAGCCCAGGGGCCCACGCCCCCATGTGCAGTGTTTGCTCAGATGCCGGCATTCCTTGATGCCTGTGGTAGCCAAACGCAGTTACTGTTGGGACCAATTGCGACAGGCTGGTTGTCTACGGCTCTCGTAGCAAAATTCTGTCTGTGCCTCTAGTCGGACCGGCCAATTCCCCTTGACCTCCACCTCGGGTGAGGCTCATCAGTTGTTCGGACAGGGTGACCAGCACTCCGCTGAATGTCTTGGCACACGTAGTCACTCCTATAGAGCTGTAGATTTCAGACACGTGCCCTGGGGTGTTTTCCTTTTTCACTTATACCGTTTTCACGATATTCACAGAGGCACCTGCGTCCATCAGGGCTAGAGTGCTTTTGTTATGCATGTATGTCTCACCCTCGGGTTGGAGTCTAAAATCCTGCTCGTCCACTTGTGCACCAAAAATGAAGAAGACATCTTCCTCGTCTTCCTCTTCCCACTTCGGGTCTTTGCCTTCTGTTGGCACAATTTGAGCAACAGACTGTTTAAACAGTATTCCCCCAGCTCTCAGTGTGGTATATTCCCTGGAGGGGGTGGCTGGTGACGGGACTGAACAAACTCTTGCAAGGTGGTCAACCATTCCACACCTCCCACATGTGTGGCCTTTGGCAGGACATAGATGCACATAGGAGTTGTCTCTGGGCCAAAGTGTCTTGAATAACTTTTTGACCGCTGGGCCCGCAGAGTATAGCATGGTGGGTCATTTGGCACGTTCATTGATCTCAACGCATCAAAGTACATCTCAAGTCTTTCAACCCATGAGGTAGGAGGCCCATGGCTGGATAGGGCCCCAGATACGTCAAATTCCTCTAACGGTGCTAGTGATCCCTGTTGACGGGGTGCTCTGCCAGCTGCCGGTGCTCCATCCTCTTCATCAGCCATGGGAGGCTCTGTTGGGGTTACTTGCCTTGGGTATACCTTGTGAGTAGAGGGCCATCTGTGTGTGTGCAGTGCCTGTGTCAGCTGTGTTTGCTCCCACTCTTGTCTGGCTTGCCACAAAGACTGTGCTTTCCCCTACATTAAATTCCCCGACCCAAACCCAGGGCTTAGTGAGCACGTGGGCGAGGGGTTGGGACTTTCCCAACTCTCAAGGGTGCACAAGCACTCCACACTGGAGCCACAACCCTCACAGGCCCACCAGTGCCTGTAGTTGTGGACATGCCCAGGTCTGGCAGGCTTCAGTCGCCTGCATTTTGCTTCTTTAGGTTATCTTCTGTCCAGCTCCAGTCATGGAGCACAGAGGAGTCACCTTTCTTTTGTCTTTTTTTTTCCTTCAGCTCCGAATACGGAGCGCATGGAATTCACCTTTTTTTAATTCATTCTGCTCCGACCACGCAGCGCACCGAATTCTCTCTTCTATTTTTTTTCCCTTCAGCTCCGATCACGGAGCGCATGCCAGTTCACTGCTGCGCCTTTATTTTCCTTTTACCTTCAGCTCCGATCACGGAGCGCACCAAAATCACAGCAAAACGTGTTTTTTTCAAGATCTCTGATCACAGAGCGCAGTAATAACACTGGCAGGGCCCGGGTCCAAACGGAGTGGGACTCCCGGCTCCAGCAACCAGCAAGGTGCCGCTGCCTCTTGCAGAGAGTCCCACAGCTTCACTGATACTGAAGTCATGGTGTGTCTGGACAGCGAGCGAACCGCCGCCTGCGGTCGCAGTGTCATGCATATCTGGTCCAAGAGCGGACCTTCATCGCCAATTTTGTGGGCGGTACTAGACTCAAAACAGTGCCGTGAGCACATGACTTTTCCACAACAATGAAGACGGAGATGGGTACTTCATTCATGGAGTCCGCCGCCGTACTGTTTCACGTGCCGGTGTGAGGCTCCTTTTATTTGGAGCACGTTATAACGTGCTCTTGTCTCCCAGCTTAAAGCGGCCATTATCACAACCAGGAACAACAAAGTGAACCAAGAAGTGGAAAGTGCTGTGTCCGGGTGCACCACCCAACCTAACTCCAGATGCGCCTTGGCTGTGAACCACGGCATTGTGGTATCCTGATCCCTTCCCGCTCAAGGCTTTTCAGATTTCTTGATACCACTTTGTGGCGTAGCTTTGCCTGCCTTGTGCACTCAGGTAATGGGCAGCAGAGGTAGTCCTCCCTTTTCCAGCCCTCGATCCAGAAGACCACCTTGAGAGTCTTTGCAAGCCCTGGTGTAATGGCAGCTGGGCTAGCGAGAACGTGGGAACTGCGCGGGTGGTATGATGTCATCTGGCGGCACCGGAAGTGTAGTTTCAAGGGTTTCCTGAGGGTGAGGTGGGAACTGGCTCATAAGGGGGGGCGGGGAGCGGGGGTTTCAGGCAAAAACGTCCTCGTCCTCTTTGTTCGTGCCGCACTTACATGCTCCTCTCTATGCATGGACGGGTTGAGAGTTAAACGAGGTGGAATTGAAGGACTCTGCCATATTGTTTTTTTACGCAAGTGGTTGTCATGAGGATCGGTGTCAGGGTTAGGGCCACATAGTTGGGGAGCGGGATCCGGAGATGTTTGGTTTAAGACAGGGTTTATCATATCTTCTGGTATAGTCCCCGGGGCGCGTGGAGTTACCCGCATGGGGCCGTCCCTCCCGCATATAATGGTTGGTTGGTGTGGATTGATGATTCATTGAATGTGCTGTGTTTTTTAAGCAAGATGTGCTTAAGAATAGCATGTTAAAGTCTGTTAGAATAGAAAAGAGCAATGTTGATGTAATTCGTGAAGATCATTTTCTTGCGCAATGTTGAGAATAATTGCAGGAAATTGTGTGTACCCAAGAAAGGAGATATGTGTTTTTTCGCGCGCTCTGGCACTTGTGCAAGCAAAGACAGATCTTTCAATAGACGTTATTTCTTTCAGAATTCTGGAATTAATGAATTGTGATTTGAGTTACCAGTGTTTGGGGTAAGATTAGATACTTTACAGCAGGGGTGGAAGTGGTAAAAAGGAACTGGTGGTACCCTGGCTGCATCCAAAAAGGAGGGAGTGGGATGGCATGAAAGAGGGAAGGGTGGGAGTTGCAGGTGTGGGGGACCAGGATCACACACTGTGGCTGAACAGTGAAGCAGGGATTCTAATCCACTGTGCACATTTCACCACATACCTTCCAAGCTTTACTCTGTGCAAGTAGCTTTGATCTCAAGGCCGACAGTAATGATGTCTTATAGAGATTACTTACAAAAAACATAAATTACATAATAAAGCCACATGACAACATGTAAATCCTAACAGCAACATTTAAACCAAAAGAATATCATTGTGGCTTTAATTTTCACATCCTGAATGGTAAACTATAAGTCCCAGAATGCAAGATAATGCCAACCTGGCAAATCTAGGTAACCCAACAGTACCTTCAGTGATTTAAGACATGTAACAAAAAAAGTTTGTAATAAACTCCGATATGGAGATCTTTGCAACACAACTCCAGCTCGTTGTTATTCATTATGTTGAAAACATTTGATTTGTGACCTAGAGCAACATTATTTTTTTGCATGTCAAGATAGTAGCCATCATGGATATAAACACATCTTTAAATGGGTGCTTTCTGTTGCTCACTTTAACTATCACATATTTGCAAGGTAACAGGTGCTTTGCGAGCTCTTTGAGTTGGAAATGTTCCATCATGCATGCAAAAGGCTCTATCACTGATAATAGAAATGTGTTTGCCACCTGAGCACCTTACCGACCTCTGGAGCCAGTAACGCTCTGTGTGTGTGTGTGTGTGTGTCTGCCTAGCTGTGACCTGGGAAGTCGGTCGTGCTTGAATGTCCGGCCTGAGCTGATTCTATAACTGGCTCTGGAGAAAAAAAAGCCTCCAGGACGCGTTGCTTGAGCCTTTGAACTAAAGGTACGTCTGTAAAAAGTAAAGGGGCTAGTAGTAAGGTGTACCAGTGACTTCCATCTCTGCTTTGCAGTCAGTCTGTCTACACAGTGTCATAGTGTATCCCAGAACATGTCCGGCAGCATTTTGAAGTCAGCCTCTGTGCTTGCTCACACCACCCATTGGCACAAGCTGTCGCTTCAAACGCCTGCTTTGACGTTATGGTAGAGTTTCTGAGTTGTCCAGGAAGACCACGGACTTGGAGTGCCCCAATGGCACGGTCACTAAGGGCCCATTAGAGCCTTTCAGATGAGCAGCAGTTGTGGATGTTATTCTTTAGCACAGCCGGGAACGGAGTCACTTTTATCAGATAGATAAAATAAGACGGGCAGAAAAAAAGCATTTTCCCCAGGATCACTCAGTTAGCGTAATGGACCGAGGCAGTACTGGCCGCATGTCAGACCGAGAAGTGATCGTCTGTTCTTCTGACGTTTATCTCCCTCTCTCCCTCCTTTACACCCTCACATATTCTATCTCTTGCTCTCTCTCTCTGCCTCTGGCCTTCTATTCCATCTCTCCCCCCTCTTCACAGCCACCAGCCTTGCCCCCCACCCCCCACCTCGCCCTCTCTCTCTCTCTCGTCATCTTTATTTCCCTCCCTCAGTGGCTACTTCTCTCAGTTTTCCTCTGCGTCTGCCTCGCGCTTCCCCTCTCTCGTATCTCCCCCTTTCTATCTCTCACCATCTTTTACTTCCACCGCTTGCTTTGCCTCAACTCGGCCGTTTCCTCTCAACAGCACTTCCTCTCTCAATCTCTTCTACAATATGTTCATTCCACTGGTCTTTCATTTTCCCCTTTCTCGGCTCAGTCTCTCCCTGTCCCTGCAGCACTCCTTTCTGCTCCCCCTTTTCCTGCCCCCAGGGGCACCCATTGTAATGTTTTCCCAAGATGATAGATCACAGAATGGTACCATTTCAAACGTCTCACAGTTCATCTCGAAACCCCCTTTGGGGAACAATACACGGAGACAAATACACACAATTTAATTTCTTTTTGATGTGAATTATATTACAGAGAGAGGGGGCAAGAATCGAAGTAAAGAGCGTATGCAGAAGGAAAAGCAATAGAAAGAGGGAGGAGATAGAAAGTGAGGAGAGTGCTAGAGGAAAGAAAGAAAGAAAGAAAGAAAGAAAGAAAGAAAGAAAGAAAGAAAGAAAGAAAGAAAGAAAGAAAGAAAGAAAGAAAGAAAGAAAGAAAGAAAGAAAGAAAGAAAGAAAGAAAGAAAGAAAGAAAGAAAGAACGAACAAGAGGGAGAGAGAGAGAGAGAGGGGGCAAGAATCGAAGTAAAGAGCGTATGCAGAAGGAAAAGCAATAGAGAGAGGGAGGAGATAGAAAGTGAGGAGAGTGCTAGAGGAAAGAAAGAAAGAAAGAAAGAAAGAAAGAAAGAAAGAAAGAAAGAAAGAAAGAAAGAAAGAAAGAAAGAAAGAAAGAAAGAAAGAAAGAAAGAAAAGACATATGTGAGAGGGGTGGAGAAAGGGAGAGTGGGTGAGAGAAAGATGGAAAGAAATGTAGCTGCTGGTCACATTTGGCCCTGGCTTGGTAGGCTACATGTCTGTCCTCTGAGGGAAATACAGACGCCGACACCAGCGTGGGAAATAGCTTGTTATTCATCGTTGTTTTTATGTCGTGTTTGTGTGTTCATTTAAATGGACTTACCTGGGCTGTACCATCCAGCCCACCATGGGGATGGATGGAATGTATACAACAGAAAAAAAACACGGAAAAACAGCAATGGACAGAGCTCCACTGCCCAGGACTGGGCTGAGCAGGGCAGAGCACGTGCTTCAAAGAGAAGGTTATAATTAACCGTTGGAGGAAGGAGGATGGGGACCAACACATGTGCTCCCTGGGCCCCCCTACGGTCAATAACGTTTTAAACCTGACCGTGTATGCCAGTTGCCTGCCATGGGTCCAGACTGCACACCCGGTCAGGTCATCAGTATTCAGTGTGCTCGGAGGGAGTTTCACATCGAAGGCCTCTATACCCTATTAATCCATGTCAGAGCCTACTCTGTAAACGTGGAGCAGCAGCGTGTACTCTACCGGAATTTTTAAATGTAATCTACACAGCCTCTTGGTGGTTTAATAGAGATTTAAAATGTATTTTATTACGCCGTTTGGATAATTTTTGTGAACTTTTCTCTTTCTACTAACTGTTTATTCATTGTTTATTGGTCTAGCACAAGTAGTGTAAGAAAATGAATGAAGGAATCGTCTTCCACAAGTTTAAGTCACAGTGGTAGCAATCTAAGTTACCACCCCTGGAGGGGCTGAAACCTTTACCTAACTGCTGCGGATTTAGTGGGAGCTTTGAGTTGCACCTTAGGCTGTGGTGACTGCGAGGCATAGATCCTTTGAGCCCATCCTGAGGGTGTCATCACACTAAACCCAACATTATATCCCTGGGCAGGTTTACCAGGTTGTGAAGAAGTGGCATTGTGGTGGCCAATAGTCTCTTGAAATCCTTGTATGAAGAGTAAGACTTGAGTTCTGATATTTTCGCCATTGAATTAGGGGAAACTTTATTTGGTACCCCTCCTTTGTATTGAGGTTGTGGTAGCTAAACCTTTCTTTTTTGTATCCAATTTTGCATAATCCAATTTTTCCCACAACGCAAGGAAATGAGAGCTAACAAGGGGCAACGTGCCACTCTTCGCGGTGATACAAGGCTGCTTCCTAAACGAGCCCTTAGCTCTTTAACATAAGCCGCTTAAGAGCTGTCCCTCGTAACAAAAGAGCGACCTTTAAAGGTGGATCCAACACAATCAAACATAAAGTCTTTCTTTGGTTCAGCGGTGGCACCTCCCCTGCACCAGGTAGGACTTGTAGCAACAGGAATAATACTGCATAACAGAGAAGACAATCTCATGGATTGCAATACCTCGACAGACACTTATGGCTCCTTGCTAAATCTACGTAAAGGCATACAGAGAATTTCAAAGGCACCGGCCGACTTTGCTCAAGATAATGTATTGGCCACAAAGCTCTCTGGCACTCCAGCAACTTATAACAACCACGAGTGCTCCTCAGGTGACAGCGAAAATGATGAGGACACAGTCACCGTGAACGGCCTTCTCCCGGCCCACTCATGCTTACAAAAACGCCAGGAGAAGAGAGGGTCAGAAGTTCTGGAGGCCAAGGTAGAGGCATTATTATTATCGTGCGCCAATATGGCTGGGTAACAATTGTTCCTCAAAGAGGGCCATCTGAGGCTGCTGGAGGACAGCCTCTCTGGCTCCCTCAGGAGCCTTAGAACCCCTTACAAAAGGCCTGTCTAAAGATCTGGAGGTCCTCCCACAACTTTTTAAACCAACTCCTACTACAAGCTTGACCACAGCCTTTATCCCACATACTCTGGCGTTAGACCCCCCTACTCTAAGCGCCAAGTCCTCACCATATAGGGATGACCCCCCCCTCAGGACACAGGGTACGTGGATGCGTACTGGGGGCTAGGGGCAATATGTGCTGAACTCTCCATGCTTAACCATTCTCCGACTCCCTGCCCCCCTAAGCGAAGCGCCAATTCAAACAATGTAAAAAGAGGGCAGTGCAACAGTATTCAACACTATCCAACCCTGCCAAGAACACATTACCCTCTAAGGAGCAAGTTCAGTCCCACGTACGACAGGGGAGGGGTAGAACGGTTTTAAAAGATAGGGTTAATGGCAAAATAAGGGGTGCAACATTACATGGCCCTTTGGATGATGGCTGTCTAGCTCCTCAAAGGTACAGGGTTCTAACCCATGGCTGGGGACGTGGGGTCCATCCTTGTCCACAAACATTGTCCCCACCCGCCTTACTCAACAGATGACAAGGTTACCCCCTGCCCAGTCCTTTCAATTGGCAGCTCCTAAACAATTTATTCCTCTACCCCACCCTCCGCCCTTTCTTCCCACTGGTTCATTGCTCACAAAATCCAATTACGACTCAGTATGTTTTCAGTACAGCCGCGGGGGTCCCCCGGTGGTGGTCGAACGGATCTGTAAAAAACACTGAGGCTCTATTGAAACTGGGTTTTGAAATCAGGGTATTCTATCCTGCTAAACCATCCCCCCAACCACAGGCTACGACCTGGTGTTTGTCTTGTCTACAAGGCCAATTCATCAGGGCAACCTCTCGCCTCCTCTTTTGAGACAACAAGGTCAATGGCTCCAGGTGGGTGGGTTGGCTTACTGACATTTCATTACACAGAGGTCTCACAAACGTAGTCTACTCTCTTGGAACACCAGTGGCAATAGTTCCTTCTTAAAAAATCATTCATCTCAGGTTGATTTAATGAGTGTAGATTGCTTCTGTCTCCAAGAGACCTGGCTATGTTCTTCCTTTGAATTGGATGGCTATTTCCTTTTTTTATGCTTATCAACCGCCCCCGGCAAGGGGCAGTTCTAAAAGCAGTCTCTGTATAGGAATGCAGGTGACTTTTGAGTCCTTCAAGCTCTCTCCTTACAGAAGACATGAACATGTCTTGCCCGTCCAAATAATAAACATTTGGCATGGCCAGAAAACTCTCATAGCCACTGTATTCGATCCTCAGAGCAGCTGAAGTATTGGCGGCCCTCATTGATGTGATGCTTGACACATTATGTGAATGGCGCATCCAACACCCTAGGTGTTTAATCATAATGACAGAGGTTTTTAATCTGGATCTAAGGATGCATATATGGGTGGATGACAAGTTGGAAAATGTGGTTTCAGGGGCTGGACTTTGAAGGATGCCCTAGAACTACATACACTCAAAATCAATACACGTGGTCAAATAGTCTGTATACCAGCTGCATAGATTTCATTTTTACTAACCCTAACCTTGCCCCTTATGTCCATAAACTCTCACTGAAACATTCCATGGCGAGGGATCACGCAATGCTCTTTATGAGCTGTGAGGCGTGTTCCCGCTCCCCCATGGCCAGATTAACACACAATCCTTCTGTGAACATAGAAGGTAATAGGCTGCAGTGGACAGTGGGTAGTATAGAGAGATTTAACAAGGTCTTAGTGCACTCTGGCCTGGACCATGACAAGGTATTATCAATCTTTAAGCCGATCTAGGAGATCTTCCTCCTTTGATCAGTCCCGTTGACCACTACAACCACACGGGTGGACCCGGTAGGGCCCTTGATTGGGACATTCTGAAAAGGAAAAGGGAGCTAAATGGGATGTTAGATAGGACAAACTGAAACCATCTTCTCAAGCGGAGCGAGAAAGCTTATCTCCATGGTGTGAACCAAGTACAAACATTGGCTCAATGGCCATAGGATGTCTAAGTCCAACAAAGGCTGGAAATGTATAGACCGCCTGCTAAAGACCCATGACTCCAAAATATTTTGGCACCTCATTCGGAGCCATGGGGTGGATGTGGATGTAGAGGAAGTGCCGAGGAAGTGGTGGGAATTTCAGAGGATCAGTGGACCCTACACATGAGAAAGCAGTATGGTGGAGAAGGTACAGCCAGAGTAGGAGAGTTAAGCGTACCGATGGCAGACTCTTTGGTAAGCAGGTTCATCAGGGAGACAGGCTTATTTCTCCTCATCATGAAGGCTACGACTTCCAGGGCCATGGGCACGGACGAGCTCTGTAAATTTATTTTAAAGGGAGACCCTAAATGGTGGCACAATTCTTATCTACCTTATTTACTCAGGTTTGTGATGGTGGGTCACCCCCCCTTCATGGAAATCATCCATCCTCATCCCAGTAAATAAAAAGGGTCCTCATAATAACCCTTCTAATTTTAGGCTTCTGGCAATGCTGGATTGTAGCTCCAAACTGTTCCCCAGTCTCCTGCTGCAGCTTCTCACTGCCTGGGTTAGGGAGAAGGGTTTGCTTAGCTGTTTACAGGGAGGTTTTAGGAAGGGAAGTGGGACCAATCACTCTATATGGTCCTTGCTCACATTTATTTCAGACAACATTGCTACCCTGATGTGCCTTTATACCTATGCTTCATTGATAACTCAGCTGCCTTCCACAGCACAATTAGAGTTAACTCTGTGGAAAGCTTGAAGCATAGGGTATAGACCCATCACATCTTTACTTTATTTGGTCTCTCTTTGATGATGAGAACTTCCAGATCAGACTATCTCAGAAGGGGCTCCTATCGAGCTCCATCAACACGACATTGGGTCTTTATACATCAGAACTCACCACAATTGTGAGCAGAAGTAAGAGCCACCCTCCAAGATATGCGAAGATCACCCTCCCCTGCTTATTATAAGCAGATGATACGGTAGTATTAGACCGCACTCCACTCGGACTACAAAAATCCCTTAACGCCCTACATATTTTTGCTTCAGACTATGGCCTGGTACCCAATGCGGCCAGAACCAAAACAATGTGCTGCGGCAAGGGAGCATATGGTGCTCCATCGTTTGTTTGGAGGCTGGAAGGAGTCAAGTTGGAGCAGGTAATTGAATATCAATACTTGGGAGTATCCATTAGACCTTCCTTATCCCCAAAGGAACTTGGTAAGGGGTAAAACACAGGGCATGGGCAAAATGGCTGTCCCTCAAAAGAGTTATTGACTCCCATGGAGGGGTCTCTATGGTGGCCAAGATCATTGCTTACAGTGTCTCAGTCATTCTCTATGCCCTTGAGGTGTTTCCCTTAAGAGTGCTGGGATGGATCCCTAGGCTACATGCAAAACTTCTTAGCTCACTACTTGGAGTGTCAGGGAGTGTCCCAGTGGAGGCTATTCAGTTGGAATTGGGTCTCTCTTCCCTGTTAATGTTTTGGAAGGCTGCAGCACTAAGCTTTGCAGAGAGGTTAAGAGTACATGGTTCAGAGATTTGGACCTGCTGGCCAAACAATGCTTGAGGGAGTTGGGCCTTTTTAGGGTCCCTGAGACATGGTTGGACATCTACCTATGTAGGGTTGAGGTGAAACTGAGCCGTTTGGACATGAGTTTATCTTTAGATCACTTAGCCGGCCTACGTAAGTTCGAGGCCTACTCCCATCAGGCCTTCAAAGTCAGGATTACCAAATCTTACCTGACAAAGTTGCACCTCCCAAAACTAGTGAGATTTATTGTGGCCATGCGTCTACAGACCTTTCCCATTTTCGAAAACACAGGAGCTTGGGTTGGTGTCCCCAGAAATCGAAAGAATATGTAGACGGTGTGGCAAACAAATAGAGACCATTCGCCACATTCTAACCCAGTGCGGGGCCTTGAGCCTAGAGTACAGTGAGGCCTACAGCGGAATTTGCTCGCACACTTCTAACCAATTCTGGGCCACAATCTTGGGAGCTGAAGCTCTGACATCTGTAGCACTAGCCTTTTATGTCTGGCAAAGGGCGATAAAGGAGCTTGACCTGGCCCCATAGGCCATGGTTGTTCACGCCTTGCTAACATAGATCCTTAACTTAGATTCAAACTGCTTTTACTGGAGGCCTTAGGCGCTGCATGATTTTAATGTTTGTTTAATTATGTTTCTTTTTCTTAAGCTATTCATGCAATGTCAATGTATAATGAATTGTGGTTTGTCTTTTTAAACATTATGATTCTAAATGTAACCAGAGGCACTTAATAAATAAATAAATAAATAAAGGAAATTGTGATCAACAGTGCTCCCTGATTTCCAATAGAAAAAGCACCACTAAACCTATTGTGCACATATGCCACCTAGAGAGCAATTGCCCTGTGCTATGAAATGAACGCTTGCCACCGTATGGCTCCTACTAAATCACCTATATATAAAACAAGATTCTGAATTGGCTGCTGGCGAAATCAAGGTATAATATAAAACTCACAAATATTTGAACTGAATCAATAATTTAATAAATGTCTTTCTCTTTTCGTTACAATGCACTAACATGCATTATTTACGAACCTAAGCTAACATGATTAAACAAGTAGTGATAACACCCTCAATTTTGGTTCATGTATGAAAAGGAGATAGGCCTTTTCAGGTACTATCTTAACATTGGTATCTGTCCATAGTTATAATAATTGTATAATTATGATTGGTTATTTATACCACGCTTAATACCAAAGAGGTTTCTAAGCGCGTACCGGGGATTCAAACCTATATTGCTCTGCGTCGTTTTGTTTCCAAGACGAGCACGTTGCCACTGAGCTATACTACCCAAGCCTAAAATGGTGACCGCTGGCGGCTCATGTGAGTACCCGAGCATATGCATGGCAGTGGTTGGGAAACTATCTAATAGCTATAAAAGAGCCAACAGTGGCGTTGCCAAAGCTTGTTTTGTTTGCCATTTTTTGTGACCAAAGAACATGATCGAAACAGATTTTACATTATTTTAAAGCTTTGAAAAGATTTTAGCCCGAGAATTAAAAAAATAAAGAACATCGAAAACAGAAAGCCCTACATTTGTTTGATCAAGCATATAAAGGTTGATATCCTGTAGGAAGACCTATTACGGATGCAAATCTCTTAGCTTGCTCAGGAATCGCCCTCTTTTTAAGGTGCTCCTCAAATCGTCTGCATTTTGAACATCACACTTAACTAATGTCATGGTTTAAAAGAACATGAAAGATCCAATGCCCAGTCTAGAGAGCTAAAATACTGTATGTTGTGGCCATTATGTTATATGGTAAATCTGGTCTTCAGCATGCAATGAATATTGTGTGTAATGGTACCATTTACCTGCATACGGCTATCATTACACTACATTTCTTTCTGTCTAGAAATGTTGTGTAATGCTAGCCTAATGCAAGCAAATGGTACCATTACACGCGATAGTCATTGCATGCTGAAGACCAGATTTTTTTTTTGTTTTTGTCTAGAATCTAGACTGCAGTCTAGATTCTAGACCCAAAATAAATTGCATTTAAAAAAATGTTTTTGTTTTAAAATTAAGACTGTCGGTGTGAGACTTCCTGGACATGAGGCCGTGGCCCCCCAGGGGGTTGTGCCCCACAGTTTGAATACTGCTGCACTAGAGGTAGGAGAGGTAGTCTTTGTCGATGGTTCATCGATAATTGATCAGGACACTGGAGAAAGCATATGGGTGTGGCAGTTGTGGGGCTTGTAGATAGTGAGTGCCAAGTCAGAGTGAAAAAGAGATTTCTTTCACATTATTCTGTGCAAGTGGCGAAATTGATAGCACTCATAGAGGTGCTAGAGATGAGTAAAGGGAAGGCAGTCACTATTCACTCTGACTCTGCGTATGTCATTTTCACTGTGCATTCAGGGTTGTTGAGATGGCAGAGGAGAGGGTTTAGGTCACAGGGGTGCACAACTTGTTTAGCTCGAGGGCCGAATCTACCACACACGCACCACACAGTGAAGGTGCGGGTGGGAGGAGCATCAGTTCACAAATTTCAGTTAAAATGTAAAGGTGTCATTTTTATTCATTATTTTTTTTATGGTGAGATATTATGCCTAGTCCCTTTTTTTAAAAACTGCACATATCATGATACAAACACAAGAACTGTACCACCGAGGCTTCACACACCTGATATGACTGACTTAGTAACTGACTAGCCTTAGGCTAGGTAACACTTCATTAAATGATGTGGAGGGACAGAAATGACGTCCTAAAGGGCTGCATTTGGCCCACGGGCCGCATGTTACACACCTCTGGTTTAGGACATCTCATGGGTCGCCCGTCCAGCATGCTGTGCTACTATCCAGAATAATTAAAGCGGTAAAGCCACCAGCAGGGATATCCATTGTTAACTGTAGTGCGCATTCTAACAATACTGACCTAATTGCACTTGGGAATATTGCAGCTGACAGAGCGGCAATGGAAGCCACATATTTACAATGTACAGATTCCCAGGTCACAGAAACGGTGTGCCAACAGGTACAGTTACCAGTCACATATACTGCAGTTTCACTATTTCAAATTATAGGAATGCAAGAGAGAGCATCACAGGATGACAAAGAGCTGTGGGTTAAACAAGGGTGTACCCTCTTGCCCACAGATTTATTTGGAGACAGGAGCTTTCAGCTAAAGTAGTAATGCCTATGGAGTTACTTATTGTGGCTTTGGAACAGTCTTGGTGACAAATAGCGGCAGACCTCCAGGAGGACAGTTTTGTCCCTAACTTGCAGGTACAGAAACGTAAGTTCATACCTAACTGTGTGACATGTCACCAGTTCAAGACTGGAAATACCATGGAGACTTTAAAAGGCATTTTCTCCCGATATTCGCAGACTTCCACAGAGTTTCACATTGACTACATGTAGATGATTAACAGGTGTAGTAATTTTCATTATCCCATTGTTGTCCCGATGGCTTGATGCTGGACCCTGTGCACACACTGTATGACTTGAAATGGCAGTCACAAATAGGGTTACATGAACGAATGCAGGAAAAATGTATGGGATGCCTGCAGCATCTGGGAGGATAAGGGTTTTTACTGCTGCTTCAAAGGCATGCTTATTTATTTCTCTCCCTCCCGTGCCTCAAAGAGTTTATGGAAAGCCTTGCACAAACTCATTTTGGGTTAATGGGTTTCTATCACATGGTCTGAATAATTAACTGAGTTATTCATGAATGACAAATGTATTATTTGGAGTATGTCCTAACAGACTATCAAAAAGATCACATGTCAAATGGGTTGTAATCTGTGAATGTATACAGTGGGGGTTTAGAGCTAGGGGGATTCAATTACTTTGTTTTAGAGTTAGCCAAGAGAGGGTTGGGGAATGACTTTGTAACAAAATATTGGTGATTATGTAAATTGTCTAACTGGGTATTTAAACTGTAACCTTTTAGAGGATCTACCAAAAGCAATTAACACTCATCAGCTTTTTCAGAGGCATTAAAGAAGGTACCACAGCACTTCAAACGTTTTAGTAGGATGCAGGTGTTCTTCCACCTCTCCCCTGGCTGCAGGTGTCCAAGCCATTGTCAATGCTAAATGGCTCCAGGTCACCCGGTATGAACAAATTCAAATGGTCTTTCATTCAAAAACTGCTTTAATGGCATATGTGAGAAGATGAGGGCACTGCACCTCGTGAACCTTCTGAATTGGTACACCCTAGACCTTCTTACCGCAATGGAAGGCTGGATGGGCCAAAAGATAGGGGTTTCTTGCTGCACATTTGTGCATCTAACGATTCAGAAAATGGGACCCTATTGAATACAATTAAAGCCTTGCAAAATCTGCATACGACCATGGAGAGAGAGACTGGAATCAAATATGACACTTGGTTCAATTTGCATTTTGCCTGGATTCCATCATGGCTGAGTCTGAATGTGAAGATACTGATGCCACTTTATGTGTTTCTGCTTGTCCTGTTCTGTTTCTGCCTACTACTTTCAAGATGCTGTTCTGGTAAGTTACCTCAAACAGCCGCTATTATGTCGGTCACTCTGTCCACAGGTAGTGCCACTTCCATCTCAAACCATATCGCCACGCAGACTCAGTCAGTGTCAATTGGGCCTTCAGGCGTTGTTTTGTGTCCTCCAGCTGATCTAGATAATTATGTGGAGTGGGAGGTAGGTTGTGGGAAAAATGGTGGGTAGTTGTTTTTGTCTTTTACACCAGAGGAATATGCCTGAAGTGGAAGGAGCATGCAGCATGTCTGTAAGGTTTGGGGCCCCAAAGATGGTTCTCTCAAGAAACAAAAAAATAATTTGATAGTTAATAAATTAACTAAAGGGGGAATGTTGGGGAAGGTGTTTTAGGTCCCAACACATGAAAGAGGTTCACACTACGGAAATTGTACTAGGCCATGGTGCACCTGGGTTAGACGCAATGCTGCAACTTAAATTGTATCCCATGTGGTTAGAATTGAATTGAGTGTTACTTTGTATTTTAGATGGATACATTTTAGAGTCAGAGTAGCTTGCAACAGGAGTAGCAGTAGGATGGATACAATGTATTGTGCAATGTACAATTTGCAGCGCTGAGACTTATGTAGTGGGGAGCTTTATACATTTGAGAGAGGAGTTAATTGAAGGGGAAACAAACATGTGAGAATTCAACAATGGTTTAGATTGCAGACACATCTAGGGCATTTGGGACATATGGGGTTTATTTTGGGAACATGGAGACATCGCAGAGTGCAGGATTTACTTACTTGGAAGTCTTAGTGGGCCACAGAGTTCCCGGATCTGCATAGATGGTTTTTTGCTTGGTTTGGATGCGAACCACATATGGGCAGTTGTGATAACATCGCAAAGGGATGAAGGCTAGAATGGAATAGAAAGCCATTTGTAAGATGTGTATGGGCGAATTGGGGTCTTAGAAGCAAAGTGTAATTTGCTTGTGGGCACAAAGACTTGTTTTTTGATGACCAGAAAAGTCTGGTTATATGGAGGGTTACATTGAGAACTGATGGTTAATAAACGTTCAGGGGATTAAGTAGGATGAATGCCAAAGGCTGTATGAATTGAAATGACAGTCACAAATAGGGTTACATGAAAGAATGCAGGGATAATGTATGAGACATCTGCAGCATCTGGGAGGATAAGGGTTTTTACTGCTGATTCAAATGTGTGCTTATTTATTTCTCTCCCTCTCCATGCCTCAAAGTGTTTATGAAAAGCCTTGCACAATCTCAATTTGGGTTAATGGGTTTCTATCACATGGTCTGAATAATAAACTGGATTATTCAGGAATGATAAATGTATCATGTGGAGTATGTCATAACTGACTATGAAAAAGATCACTTGTCAAAGAGGTTGTACTTTGTGAATGTATCCAATGGGGTTTTAGAGCTATGGGGATTCAATGACTTTGTGTTAGAGTTAGCCAGGGGAGGGTTGGGGGATGACCTTGTAACAAAATAGTGGTTATTATGTAAATTGTGTAGCTGGATATATAAACTGTAACTTTGTTTTAATTTGGGGAGAATCAGATTCGTTTTCATCTACAAGGAACTGACTAGCCCTTCCTGGCCGTTGGCATGCAAAAAAAGTTGCTTTCCTGGCAAAAATGTATGTGTTTCTTCCCGGAAGTCATACTTCCGCATTGGAATGTTGAGTCACTTCCTTTCAGGCACCACCATCACAAGTGCAAGCAACAGTTAGGCCCTTTTTAAGTTGTATACATTTAGAGGCAGCCCCTCCTGTATTCTTAAGGATGGCAGAACAGTTGTAGTGGGTGAGAACACAAATTCATCCTTGGAATATTCCAAAGGCCTGTTGGCTGGGGCTCCGGCCAGGCAGTTCCTCCTGTGTCAGGTGAGCCAAGCAATTTGGCTTATTTTTGGTAACTGCAAACGTGACCATATTTCTACTTTAAAGGGGGGTTCCCTACTGGTTGACGATAATAATGCTGTTTGGTTTTCAAGGCAAGGTTCTACCATTCAAGCCTCAAGTTATTTAATGTGCAAACTGAAGAAATAGCCTGAGAGGCAGTTGCATTCATCCATCTGTGATCTCTTGGGTATCCCTCCTGTCAAATGTGTCACCATTGGTGGGAGAAGTTTCAGTTTTCAAGGAACTGCATTTTGCCTATGTCGTCTTAGTTCTCACTTAAGTCCCTAAGTGAGCCATTCCTAGTTCACTTAGGAGACTCCCATGGGTGCTGCATTGTGTGAGGCCAAGTAGAGGCACACAACAGTTGATTCTTTTGGAAGGCATTTGATTGCATTTATTAAACAAAGTGCAACAGTTATTACATAAGTCACAAAGGATAGCATGAAAAGCATATCATGTGCTTTGCAGTACAATTCATACATGCAGTGTGAGGGAATGCCTATGTTCATTCCCCATCCTCCATCCCCCAAACCGATCCTGGGTAAAATGAGGCGACTCCTGTGAACTGACCAAAATCCCAGTCCCATTCCAGGTGTCTGTGAGCGCATGCATGACAACTTCACTGTTTGGTGCCAAGCCACAGCCCACAACTAGGAGCAACATCTCTCTGCCAATATCCCCAATTGTCTGAGACAGGTATACCATTCACTCCAATGTGCTAAACATACCACTCATCCAAGCCCCCCAACTCTAAAATAAGGGATGGGCATGTGGGAAAAGCAAGATGGCAGCCTCTCTGCCTCCAGGAACCTTGGTTCCTCGAGTCCAGCAAAAACAAAGAGGAGGAGTTTCACCTCACCCCCCTCTTGTGAGCCTGGAAGATACATCCAATCCCGAGATTCTCACCTTCGATGGGGCACTACTGCCTCCAGGTGTCATCCAGAGCTGGCTAATAACGTCACCATGCTGCCCAGAGCCAGAATGTCATCATCCCCTAACCTTCACCTTCTGTCCCGCCTCTACACCTCCCAAAACATTCCCTCCAAGATGCTGTCAGGGCTTGCTAAGATTTTCCATAGTGAGTTTAAAAAATCCCTTTTTTTAATTGCCTCTTTGATTGTAGCAATCACCCCAGAGTCGAGGGGTGTACAAGTGCCGGCAACAGCCCTCAATCCCAAGCCAATGCATGCCTGAGTGAAGTGAGGGCCTCAGTGAGAGCTCAGGGTCATTACCGGCCCTGTACGCCCCCCAAAGGAGTGATAGCTGTTTGCACCTCAGGGCTTCATCTGGGGGGAAATAGTTGTTATTATTATTATTATAATTATTTTACAGGAGAAGGACTCTGAGCATAAAAAATAAAAAAAATGGCGTCCAGCAAAGAAAATAGAAAAAGTCCGTTTTCTATGTCTATGATGATGGTCCACGGGGAGGAGCAGTGGTGCCGGGAGCCCCAGCAGGTAAGAGGGGTGGGGTTGGGGTCTAGGGTATGATATGGGTGTCTGGGGGGTTAGGTGGGAGCTGGGGCTGGAGGAGGAGACCGGAGGAATTAGGCACTCAAAAAGATGGCAGCCCCTGGGGAAGGGGTTCAGGTAGCTTGAAACGCGGGTTCTACACTGGTAGTTCTAGTCCATGTTCCCACCCATCTGATTTGTTGAGCACTCTTTCTTGGTTGGAATAGTTAATTTCTGTTCTGTTTCATTGTTTGGCACCAAAACACAGTATTTCTGCCTAATAAATATCTTCAATCAAACGCACTATATACATGAAACCCCCATGCACACTGCAGATGTATGCCTGTTAGCAACCCTACACTACACGAAACAATGAGGAGCCATTTAGTGCTCTCTGTGGGGTCCACAACATCTTTATCCCCATCACATGCCACCCCGATCCCTCTCTCAGGCCAGCGGTTGTGCCAATATCCCTGTTCTGGCAGCTAAGAAATCTTGGGCTACTGTTTTTTGCACACTACACCAAGTGTTGCCACCTCTAACCACCTAGACGTATATGGGTACACAAGACTCGGTTACCTCAGGCCTTTACTCACCAAAATGTCATGATTTGCACCTGCCTCTCCCGCAACCCACTGTAACCCCCTGCCTATCCCCTTCAGAACCACACATCAGGAGGTCACCAAAATGGAAAAAGTAACCTAATAAAGGACACCACACATTACTTTCCACTGACATATTAGCAAAAACAGGGAGCGATTAGCCTGGTGCCTGCAGGACATGGCTCTGATGAAGTTGAATGAGGGCAGAATGGAGCAGCGGCATACAAAAGGTGCAGTGAGCAGATTGAAGCACAGTGAGTGCGCTATCTTCCACCGTCTCCTTCTTAGAGCCCCTTGACCACTGGCCAGCCCTGTGTTTGGCTAATATAGAAAGGAGACTGGTGGGCAATAAATGCTGGCATCCCCTCAGGCCCTAAAATGTGTGTAGGAAGCCGAACATACCTAGTGACTGGAGCATAACGTTTTGTGAATAGTCTCAGAGAAGCCATTTAGGCTTAGACTTCTTCCTACCCATGTATCAACTAGGGAATAGATCTCGACAGTGGTCGAACCTCGCTGCATGAGATTGTGTTCCTGCTTGAGCGCCATGGAAGCTCTTCACAAAAAGATAAGAGTCTTGAGGACTGAATTGGCCACCAATAAATATACACTGAGTGAGTTGGCTGCAAGGCTGTGAAATCAGGGAGTTCATTGGTGGCCATGGCTAGCAGGATGAAAAAAAAAAGTTAGGAGGCTGAGGGCCTGCTGGATTCACCATACAAGTTCCATGATTGGCGGCCCTGAACACTGTAGATGCAAATCTTGTGAATGATTATCTGGAGGACAAAGTAAGGGAGGTCACGGTAAAATCTGGCATGAGCCTGGCCTGAGATGGACACCGTAGTGCATCCAATTAGGATGTCCCTTAGCAAGTGGAACTTCTGATGAATCTGCACCCCGCTGGCGCTGCACAGGGCATACCATCTGCTTCGAGGCAGGTCCGGAGTGTGGGCAGGACCTTGCAGGAATCGTTGTGGTAGTGCTCCCTGACTCTTGCACCAAAGTGCTACTGTTGTGAGTCACTGATGAGGAGAAGGAGATCGGTTACATATCTTTATTACGAAACCTTTTATAAAGAATGCACTTATATCGAATATTTTATAAGGATTTTCTTTCTTTTTTGGGGGGTGCCCCACCACACCCCATTTCCCACCCCTAGAAACCCACCCCAACCGTTTCCCCACAAGATTTAACCCTTTACTTCACCCCTAAATGCATTCTTCATAAAATGTTAATTATAAAATATTTGATATAAGATCCTTCTTCATGACATTTTCGATAAAAAGACTGCATACCAAGGAGATGAGATCTTGCTCTTCCCTGACTGTAGCCAGGGGTTGCTCCTCAGATGCTGATATTTGAATGTAATCAGAGGGGATTTGCTTACAAAGAGGACCACAGCCCCAGTCTCATTCCCTACAATGCATAATCAGGTAATTCCTACAGGTACACTGACCCGAGAGCTGCTCCATCCCTTTTGGAGGGTGCTTTGGATGGGCAGGATCAGGAATGTCCAGTGGTGCGTCTGCGTTGGGGGACAATCTGAGGTGGCTCTTTGCCATCTACCCCGGGGGTGGGGGGTTGCAAGTTGCATGTGTTAGCCAATTTGTTCATGGGAGACAGACGCCCGATATGCAGATGCATTCGTTTTAACTGTGATGTGTTTACAGGATTGGCCGGTATTTCCTTGAATCAACACCCCCCCTTCCCCCCGCCCTCACACACACTTGGTTCTGCCCTCTACTGGCGCATGGAAACAGTGCTTAGTAGGCCAGTGATCATTTCAGAAAAGGAAAAGATAGCTCAGGGTTTAACTCACCATGGGGGAGTTCTGTTTGTTTTGGAAATGTGATTTGCTTCCTCATCGTGTTTCTTTGTGCATCTCTTAATAAAAAGGTATTGTAAAAAAAAAAAAAAAAAAAAACGGTAGCAAAAATTGGATTAGTCCAGAGATATCTTACTTCTGCATTACTCCTGCCTTCCTCCTGTGTTAGCCTACTCCGGCATTATATAATTTAGCGTTGCAGCCCAGGAATGAGGGTGATCAAGGCACTTCATTGCCTGCAAGACAAGTTAATGGTCCCGAGCCAAGTGAGGCCATTAAAGCAGGATGCGAACAATCAAATGTCGTCACTCAGCGCCTGCTGCGGGGCACGTTTTATAATACTTTACATGTTTGCTCACCAAATGGTAAGCGCTCACTTAGCAATTAAGAATCTTGATGTGAAAACATCAGGAAAAAATACCTTTAAAGGTGGCCACCATCTTACTGATAGCAGAGACGCTGCGTCTGTTCATTTCCTAAGCCGGAGACAGTCTGATCAACCATGGACCAGAGGACATGCAGAGCAAAGACTAGTAAGTGAATGGGGCTGTGCGGGTGTATGAAAGACTGGGCAAGATACCAGGCAGCAGCAAGTGGAGAGGGCGTCAGAGGGCAGGACCCGCAACAGATGATGGGTACGAAGTAATCCACATCCTTGCAAAAGCAAGCACATTGGTTTTCCTTTCCCTCATTTCAAGGTTCCTGATTAGATTCTGGGGACCCTGGGTTCCATTCACTCTACAAGTCCAACATGTCCAGAAGGAAACGGCCGAAATGATCAAAGAATTCTCAATAACCATTCAGCCTGCAAGTCCTCACAGATCTCATCCCAATATCTCTGTGGCTCGGTCTCCACACACCTTAGTGAAAACAATCTTCAGATCTAAGGCTACATGGACAGGAAAGGCCCAACTATGCCACCCAACCCAGCAATGCAATGGGCACCCAGCAAAATCTCAGTACCTGTGCTGAGAGCTTTCCGCTCCTTCTCGATGCAAGAATGTATGACCACAGTCAAATGTCAGCTACCCCACTAGTTACTCGAAGAACCATAACCCCCCCAAACACCTACAAAGTCATGACCCAACAACCTCGACTTGCCCCTTCTTCCAATCTCTTGTCAACTAATCATTAAAACAGGGCATTGTCCGGCAAGCGTTCAAAACCAATCACATTAAGCTGCATCTCCAACCAACCCCCCTCTTCACTGCAAAACACCTAAAGAAAATAATCTTGCGACGAGTCCAGGATCACACGGAAAACACAACATCTTGCATAAATCCCAAAATGACCACTTTCAGACCCCTGGGCGAAACAGAATCCAGCCTCTCTTTCATATCCAGCACATGATGCAAACATAGCAAGTGCGCACTGTGACAAATTCGACTATCCACAAGGTTGGTGTGTGCTCACATGGGCTTTTTTGAAATGTTTAAAAGAAATTGAATTATGGTAGATCAACCTCTGGAAAATGTGTGGGTCTAATCTGCACACATTTTCCTATGCTCACCACACGACATACACATAGACCTGTGTACTCTGGGTGGACATAGCCTCCAGGGACACAGCCCCCCATGTCATCTTTAGTTGGGATATGACAGGAGGAGTACACAATGCATCTACAGAAAAGCGAGGACCAGACATTCCCCCTGCCAGGGCCAGACTGATTAACTAACAAAGGCTCCATGGATCTGCCATGTCCTTTTGTTGGGCCCTGCAGCGGGTGACAGTGATTAACATAATTTGCATACTAGTAGAGTATACTTTAAACAGGCCCACATGGGGCCTAGCTGCAGAGGTTAACAAAGGAGAAAGGAAACCCCAACAACCTTTCACATGCACTCTGTCAACCTGCAGCAACCTTCCACCCTCAGTATCAATTGGCAGTGAGCTGTCATGTCTGGGACTGCATGTTTACAGTAGTCCACCCTGCAGGGGGAGCCCATTCATAAGGTACAAGTACGTGGTTTGCAGGATCCAGAAAGTCTGGTCTTGTCGCAGTTTCAAGGGAGACCTGCTGCATTAATCAGGAACCACAGAGAGCTCCATTAGCCAGAGAAACCCTTTCATCCGTGACAGGAAGATGGGTGGGATTTTGCATTACAAGTTTTCACCCCAGTACCTTTTCTGTTGCAAATCATTCTTGTTATGACCTCCTGCATGCAGGAGATTGTTCGTGGGGACCCAGGATTGGTTCACTAGGGTTGGTTCATTTGGCTTTAAAGGAGGGCTGAGCCCCTCTTTTGGCAGATCATCTGAAAGCTTCACCAGAAGCAGAAGGAAGAAGTCATCATTGGACCCTGGCTGAAGGTATAGTCTGCATTACATCTTCCGCCATTGAAGGAAGGCCAGGACCTCCAAGAGGGAAGCAAGAGCCCTCCCCTAACATCTCAGAAGGAACAGAGGGAGATACAGAATCCAGAGGACCCTCCAGCAGCTGAAGAACAGGTACACAGCAAGCAACAGCATGCCCTGCTAGGCGCTGTAGCAAGCCTCTGAGGTAGGAAGTTCCAGAGAGTCTCTTAACCCTTAACCCTGCCTGCCTCACACTCCTCAGCTTTGGGCCGTCTGTCTTAAAGGATGACACAAGCCCAGTAAAGAAGCTAAGAGAAGTGCCTTGACAAGCATCTTCCAAAGTCTGCCTTAAAGGACAGTTTCGAGCCAGTCAAGTACCTCGAGCTGCAAACGACTGCAATGCTGACCGTTGTTACACTGCAGTCGCTTAAAGACCTCCGAGATGCCTGAATCAGGTGCTTCAGAACTGCCAAAAAGCCCTGAGACAACAATTCCAGACCCCGAGCCACTGTGTAGGCCAGCCTACAGCGTTTGTCCAGCCTCGCTCGACAAACTGTTTGCCCCCAGATACCTGCAGCAGTCTCCCATCTTGAACTCCGTCACAGAAGCCTGGAAAGCAGCTTGAAGCCGACTCAACCCCGTCAAGCATCAAGAACACCTACAGCACAAGCTAAATTGTGGTTCTGTCCCCATGGTCCTTCCCAAGAGGCCCCTAGAGACATATTAAGACCCATTGCTCCCTTTGTGGTGAAGCCAAGTAACCTTAACTGTTGTGGTTATTAACCATACCGACTACCCTCCTGTCAGTAGCCAGAGTGCATCCCTTTTCATTCTTTGAAACGGTCTATCCTCTGCATTCCTTTACAGGGTGGGTTGTATTTCATAGTGTCTGTTGTCATAATAATAAAGTATATATTTGTATAAAAGGTTGACTGGACTGTCCCTTTTATGATTGGGTAATAATTGTATTTTCGCTGTGTTGCAACTAACCAACATTCCATGACCTTTTGAAGATAAGCCTGCCATTTCATCCACATTGCCAAAATTGGACAAGGAGGTTTATAATTTGCTTGTGTTTTCAATCTGTTCCGATCCCTTCTGGTGTACTAGAGGTGTGGGGTTGGTTGATGGTTTAGAAACTGACATTCATCCCTGGACCACTGGTGCCACTGAAGGTGATTTGTCAGACACACCACTATCTGGACATTTCCATAATCTTCTACACTATCAGCTGCAAAGACTTGCTAGAAAGCATCACAGACATCAGACTTGATGGAACCATGCTTTGCCGTATCCTTCTTTTAGTTTCTAGGTGGACAAAGAGTACCACATGGCCCCATGAAAGGCACGCCCTTCAACACCACCTATAAAATACCACAAGGATCCAGCTATTCCCACTACTCTTCAACATCTACACAACCTTCCCCTTCGAAATCATCAGCAACTGAAGCACCACACACTTTAACTACAGGGACGATACTACAAACTCACCCACAATTAAGTTGTATATCAACCAGAACTTGGGTTCAGATTCTCACATCTGGACACATGGATGACAAGAAATTGATTAAAACTAAACCCACCTTAAAAGGAACCTATGATTTGTGGCACCAATGCAACAATCTGCCAAAAATCCTGTGACCTGAAAAAATCGGAACCTGTCCGCAGCCTACTAGGATAGACACAACCCGTGGGTCAGTGCCCACACTCACATCTCAAGTTAAAGCCCCAGTAAACAGCTGTGTCATCCATCTCCAACCATCTGATGCTCCATGCCACACCTAACGTTCCCACTTACATCTACGGGAATCTTGGCCCCAGTACAGGCACAGCCTTTCCATGGACATCCCAGAACCATTTCCTAAAATGCCTGCAAAGAAACCAAATGTTTAAGACAGACTTCTCATGAGACTGAAAAGATGGGAATGCATCATCCTGGCTCTCCGAACACTCCACTGCTCCCTGTCAAATACAGGATACAATTCAAAATCCTCTATATCACCTCCCTTGTGCCCTTAATCGACCAAGAAGGTGGTGTTCTACTTACAGGCCATCAGAATGCTTCAATGTACCTTTGCAACATTAACAGGGGTGCTAACCTTAAACCAGAAACACCAAGAAATATATCCTTCCAATTCCTGTCAACCAAGCTATAGAACTCAATGCTTAGGTGTCTCCACGCGGAGGAAGATCAGCTACTCTTCAGGAAGTATCTCAAAACCTGGCTATTCACAACATCACAAGAGGCCAACTAGAAAGGCACCCTCAGAGGACCAGCAATCAGAATGTTGAACCAGCTAGCTACTTCAGGCTGTGACTCAAGACCCACTGGATCCAGCATGGACATACATCTCACAAAAGCAGGACTAAGTCAGATGCCAACAACATAATAACCATAACGAACTTGGACCCAAAAACTAACTATAGCTCTAACCTTGCAAACCAGATAGAGACAATTTGGGCTGCCTCACTGACATATTCAATACAACAGGGCTCAGTGCTTAATCTAAGGAAACATAGGGGATCAGACTAATTTGGGTTACTCTACATAACTTCTCCTTCTCTTTGGATGTAAGATACCATCACTACCCAGGAGCAATTAGAAAACAGGGCCCTATAAAAAAGAATGTCTCATGATGGATAACAACACATGATTTTCAACACACTCTACCAGTGCAAATTAGCCATAAAACCCCAAAAACAATATTCCTCAAAGTTATTAGCCACGCTCCCATCCCCAACTAATCGATTCAGTCTATAAGCAACAAGCACCCAAATAGTAGGCCCCCCACACACACAACAAAGCAGCTTTCCACCTGGTAGCACTACCTCGGCCCCCCATTCACCTCAGCAAAGGAGGAAGGCCAGGTAGACAGGGCACAAAGGAGAAAAGGTAAACTGGGAGTGGAAGATAGGTGGGGATACAATGGGGCTGCGGGGGAAAGAGGAAGTGAAAGGACGCGGCCCGGGACACCGGCTCAGGCTCTTGACAATGGCACACCCGCAGGAGAGCCGCAGGTGGCTATGAGAAACCGGGCAGTTGCTTGTGGATTCTGCCACAATGATGGCCACCTGATTGGCCAGACACTCTCCCCCTGGAGCTAATTACTTGTCACTGCCACAAACCACGTCGAACCATGCCAGCACTGAGGGCTCGCGTGTACTTCCAGCTTGCACTCAACAATACCACAGGCTTTGCACCTACCTCTCCCTCTAGCCCACTAACCACACTCCCTGCTTTTTATTGTAGAAACAAACATAAGATTTCCAAAAAATAAATGGAACATATGCACTATACAAGACCCCTTTTCTTTAAAATAGACTACTCCGAGTGCTATTAGATGTTTGGAATATATTCTTCTGAATATTCTAGTCAATGATACGTCTCCAGTTAGTCTATGATCAACCTGAAGACCACATAGGCTTAGATCGGTCCAGCTGTGGATGCTTGCACACTCATGGGGCACTCGCAGCACCTGTTGTAAGGGCTTCTTCGCACTGACAGTCAAAGGGAACGCCAGGTGTTGGCTTGCACTTTCTCATGGCCTCTGTGGGACCTTGCAGTGATCCAGTAACGCCTCCGACCAATGGGGCCAAAAGCAATGCTTGAAAAAAGAATGACAGCACTGGTCTTCCAGAGCCATTCCCAGACCTGAGGGGGGGCTATTCTGCACCCACAAGGCAGCAGCTCTTCACCTGGTGGACAGTGTCCGGCCACTATTGCTTACATCACTACTGATATAGTAAGGCAAGGGGGCAGCTTTTATGCAGGCATCCACTCAGACCACTCCTCTTGACTGGAAATGTAACATCATTCAAGGACTTTTCCAGCGAGGGCTGGTTCCACTACAGTTAAAGTGAAAGCTATATTCCTGCTGTTTCCTGAAGCTTCCGAATGACAGAGGGCAACCTGTTGCGGAAATTCCCATGACACTGTGTCACATCATGGTCTTCTGGTTATTTGTTTTGCTTTTTTATAAACACCTGGGCTTTGGCTTTTCATTGTCTTCCCTGGAAGGAGACTCAACAAAAGCTAAGGAGGTTTTAACTTTTCTCAGCAACATCAAGCGTTCTATTCAACACTGACCTACAATGACCTTTCTCGCCACTTGGAGAAGCATTTGTACGGTGAGTAAAGTAGGATTTTTATGAGGGCGTCTACGTTCGTCCTAGATCCCCATAAGAAATCATTGTCACTCCTGCAGTTAAGTGAACTGGATTTCTTAGTTATACTGGGATCAATGCAACCATAACGTGCCACTATGACGCGATATAAAATCATTACTTAATTATTTCAATTTCTGCCACAACCCTAAGACGCTTGCAGCTCTCAAACCTATGAGACCTAAGATGCAGCAACGGGAAGGGGTTTAGAATGTCATCTGCTACACACAACAGAAACATTTAACACAGCTGAGACGTCATGCCGTCCCACCTTTTGATCCAACAAAGAGGTCTAGTGCTGATGTACACTGGTCTCTGGCATCACCACTAATCGTCTCCGCCTGTCATTGGCTCGGGGGGCCTTAACCGAGATCACTGCAGAAGCTGCCCGCCTGACTCAAGGACAGCCAATGTGCTGTGGTATCTCGTGACCTGGACCACCAGTCTGCAGGTCCCTTGTCATCTGACACCAGCCGTGCACCATGAGAATCCTGACTTTGAACCTTCAATCTTCTGCCAGAGACAGGGCTCAAGTCGAGGGTACACGCGGGTGGACGGAGTCCCCCCACTTCTTTCAAGATTCCCCCCAGTTTTTTCTGAGGACTCCTTGGCATGAGTTTATGGGGACAGAGCACTCAACTGGTATGTTAATGAGTACCCCCCACTTTTTTTTTTTTTAGGACTTGACCCCAGGCCAGAGACCACAGAGGCTGAGAACTGTGGCGACAACGGGACTGGCCTTCGAACAACATTGGTCAGTTGGGAAAGCCTGAGCACAAGGATCCCCAGCAATCTGTGTTTCTTCTTTTTCTGTTTCTTTCTGTTTGTGCTCAACCGAGAGTGTTTTGTCTTAAGCTGAGTGGGCGGAACTGTAACCATTAGAGCCAGTTGAGTAACTTTTCTGAAAAAGTTGGGGGGGACATGCCATCTGTTTAAAAGGTGCCCCAGCCAAATGAATGGGGACAAAATGGTGTGCCATGAAAGTTGGGGGGGACAAACACCCCCGCACCCCCCTAAAATTACGCCCATGATTAGAGCCCCAAAGGCAAGAACGGCCCATCCACAGGCATCCCATTTGGTAAACCTTTTCAGGATCATGAACTGAAGCTGACCCCAAAACATTTCCCTCCATGAACCTTGGGACCAGTTGTTGGTTCATTGATGAATGAATTGATTTATGACACTTGAATTCCATGTACTGCCTAAAGAGGTCTCTTGGTGCTGGCAATTTCACTGGTGTGTTTACACAAGAGAGCAAGAACAAGAAAGACTTCAGTTTGGCTCTGAAGTCTAAAAAGGGAGTGGCAGCTCTCTGTGTTCCCGGTTAGTCCCCATTGCGTGTGTAGGTTTTCGGAGTCATCTCTTATTAACAGTTAAGCTTACACATTTCTAGTTTTGTGTGAGCACTATTATTTTTACTGTGCATAATTACTGAATTACAGTGGTAGCAGTAGTTGTGTGAATAAAGCGCTGTTTTCTTAAATAAATAAACGCACCTAACTGGACATTGGCATGTGCCGAGGTAAGCGTGGCAGCCTGCGGCAATAGGAGTTCAGTCTTTGAAGGCTTGGGTATCTGGGTTCCCTAATTGGGTCCACTGTCAGCCACAAAAACGTCCACAAGACTCACAAACACCAAACTCGAAAGAACTATACTAGATTGCGACCCAATCAAGTCACGCCCCACAATACCACCTGTGGGGTATCACAGGGATTTAGCGTATTCCGACTACTCTTAAGCATCTGCATGACCCTGCTCAGATCCATGTAATAAAGTTGGCACAATAACTCCAGCGGTAAAAAATGCGGAATTGATTTCACCCCCAACACTCCTCATAACATAAATATTACCATTACCCACCCCCCACATATATATGTGAAAAAAGGGCATTTGAAAAATAAGAAATTGGCATTTTTTACGGTGGGATCAGCTCTGCGACTTTATTACTGGATACCACCGTGCTCTTTATTACTGGATACCACCCTGCTCTTTATTACTGGACACCACCCTGCTCTTTATTACTGGATACCACCCTGCTCTTTATTACTGGACACCACCCTGCTCTTCACTACTGGATACCACTCTGCTCTTTATTACTGGACACCACTCTGCTCTTTATTACTGGATACCACTCTGCTCTTCACTACTGGATACCACTCTGCTCTTTATTACTGGACACCACTCTGCTCTTCACTACTGGATACCACTCTGCTCTTTATTACTGGACACCACCCTGCTCTTCACTACTGGATACCACTCTGCTCTTTATTACTGGACACCACTCTGCTCTTTATTACTGGATACCACTCTGCTCTTCACTACTGGATACCACTCTGCTCTTTATTACTGGACACCACTCTGCTCTTCACTACTGGATACCACTCTGCTCTTTATTACTGGACACCACTCTGCTCTTCACTACTGGATACCACTCTGCTCTTTATTACTGGACACCACTCTGCTCTTTATTACTGGATACCACTCTGCTCTTCACTACTGGATACCACTCTGCTCTTTATTACTGGACACCACTCTGCTCTTCACTACTGGATACCACTCTGCTCTTTATTACTGGACACCACCCTGCTCTTCACTACTGGATACCACTCTGCTCTTTATTACTGGACACCACCCTGCTCTTTATTACTGGATACCACCCTGCTCTTTATTGCTGGACACCACCCTGCTCTTTATTACTGGATACCACTCTGCTCTTCACTACTGGATACCACTCTGCTCTTTATTACTGGACACCACCCTGCTCTTCACTACTAGATACCACTCTGCTCTTTATTACTGGACACCACCCTGCTCTTTATTACTGGACACCACTCTGCTCTTTATTACTGGACACCACTCTGCTCTTCACTACTGGATACCACTCTGCTCCTTATTACTGGACACCACCCTGCTCCTCACTACTAGATACCACTCTGCTCTTTATTACTGGACACCACTCTGCTCTTCACTACTGGATACCACTCTGCTCCTTATTACTGGACACCACCCTGCTCCTCACTACTAGATACCACTCTGCTCTTTATTACTGGACACCACTCTGCTCTTCACTACTGGATACCACTCTGCTCCTTATTACTGGATACCACCCTGCTCTTTATTACTGGATACCACCCTGCTCTTTATTAATGGACACCATCCTGCTCTTTATTACTGGATACCACTCTGCTCTTCACTACTGGATACCACTCTGCTCTTTATTACTGGACACCACCCTGACCCTGCTCTTCACTACTAGATACCACTCTGCTCCTTATTACTGGATACCACCCTGCTCTTTATTACTGGATACCACCCTGCTCTTTATTAATGGACACCATCCTGCTCTTTATTACTGGATACCACTCTGCTCTTCACTACTGGATACCACTCTGCTCTTTATTACTGGACACCACCCTGCTCTTCACTACTGGATACCACTCTGCTCTTTATTACTGGACACCACTCTGCTCTTCACTACTGGATACCACTCTGCTCCTTATTACTGGACACCACCCTGCTCCTCACTACTAGATACCACTCTGCTCTTTATTACTGGACACCACTCTGCTCTTCACTACTGGATACCACTCTGCTCCTTATTACTGGACACCACCCTGCTCCTCACTACTAGATACCACTCTGCTCTTTATTACTGGACACCACTCTGCTCTTCACTACTGGATACCACTCTGCTCCTTATTACTGGATACCACCCTGCTCTTTATTACTGGATACCACCCTGCTCTTTATTAATGGACACCATCCTGCTCTTTATTACTGGATACCACTCTGCTCTTCACTACTGGATACCACTCTGCTCTTTATTACTGGACACCACCCTGTTCTTCACTACTAGATACCACTCTGCTCTTTATTACTGGACACCACCCTGCTCTTTATTACTGGACACCACTCTGCTCTTTATTACTGGACACCACTCTGCTCTTCACTACTGGATACCACTCTGCTCCTTATTACTGGACACCACCCTGCTCCTCACTACTAGATACCACTCTGCTCTTTATTACTGGACACCACTCTGCTCTTCACTACTGGATACCACTCTGCTCCTTATTACTGGACACCACCCTGCTCCTCACTACTAGATACCACCCTGCTCTTTATTACTGGACACCACTCTGCTCTTTATTACTGGACACCACTCTGCTCTTCACTACTGGATACCACTCTGCTCCTTATTACTGGACACCACCCTGCTCCTCACTACTAGATACCACCCTGCTCTTTATTACTGGACACCACTCTGCTCTTTATTACTGGACACCACCCTGCTCCTCACTACTGGATACCACTCTGCTCCTTATTACTGGACACCACCCTGCTCTTTATTACTGGACACCACTCTGCTCTTTATCACTGGACACCACTCTGCTCTTTATTACTGGACACCACTCTGCTCTTTATTACTGGACACCACTCTGCTCTTCACTACTGGATACCACTATGCTCTTTATTACTGAATACCACCCTGCTCTCAGAAAGCATCAGCAACGCAGACCCCACATGATTCGCTACTTGGACGAGACTCAAATGATCCATTATGAACTCACCCAGAACGACACTGCAAATTAAGCAGACCTTGGCACCTGATCCTCGCATATCGACACATGGATAACAACAAATTGACGAAAAGGAAACCAATCCAAAATGGAACTTATGATTTCTAGCACCAATACAACAATCGGCACATCAGTTCATAGGCCTGAAGAAATCAGAACCTGTTCACAGCCTACAGCGGCAAATAAAAACCTTGGTTTCTATATGGGCGGTGCCCACTCACTCTAACCCCAAGTTAAAGCCATAGTAAAGAACTACTTCATTCAGCTCCTAACCATCTGATGCACATGCCACGCTTAACTTTACCACTCAGAACTATGGCAATCATTGCCCCAGTACTCTCCAGACTCGCTTGCCAGCAAAGCCTTGATCTGGGCTTCTCAGAACCATTTGCTAAAGTGCGCACAAAGAGTCCAAAATGCTTTAGCTAGACTTCTCAAAAGAATGAGAAGATGTACATATATCATCCCGGCATTGCAAGACTCCACTGGCTCACTGCCAAACACAGGATGCAATTCAAAAGTCTCTGTGCTACTTACAATGCTTTGAGCAGCAGGGCCCTGAAGCCACCAAGGAGAAATGCATTCACTTAAAACCTTTCCCTGTATGGGACAGTTGAAGAGTTTGATGCCTGTGGTCATCAACCCATCTAACAAGGTTCACATTCTCAAAGGGGATCCTGCTTAACCAAGACCACTCTCTTGTGTGTTAAGAATTGGGCAGCAATTCTTTTGGTTCTGATTGCATAAAGGTGTGAATCATGATTGCAGTATGATAATTAAGAAAGACTGGGATGGAACATCTTGGAAAGGGACATTGTCAATTTTCTACTTTCAGGAACAGGAGGCAGACTGGGCAGGTGCGACACACAGGAGAAAATGCAAGTGAGGATTGAAAGGCAAGGTAGTGAAGTGTGGAACGAGCAAATGGAAAGGATGTGGCCCGGGCACCGGCTAAGGCTGCAGACAATGGCAGACTTGGGAGAGTAGCACAGGTGGCTGGGAGACTGTGGGTGGTTACTCGTGGATTCTGCCCACAATCCTGGTCACTTGATGGACAGATGCTCTCACCCAGGGGCTAATCAATTGTCACTGCCATAAATCGATAGAACAATACCGGCACTCAGAACTTGAGTTCTTCCAGCCAGCACTCACCAACACCACAGGCTTGGCACGTGCCTCTCCCTCTCTACCATTTGTATTAACTGCCTGGCCTTTTTTGGCAAAACATGCATGAGGCTGCCAAAAAATGGAAGAGATGCACTACACAAGACCACTCTATATGACATTACTCCAGGTCCTAACAGAGGTGAAGGCCCTACTCCATGACAACTCTATAACTAGTCTCTAATAAAAACAGAACCCAACGAATGTTGATTTCAGCCCAGATTCAGCTGTGAATACTTTCACAGTGAGTCGATTTGGACTCAGACCAAGATGAGGTACTCACAGTCCAGATTGTAAGATCTTGACAGTGAGTGTGAGTGGAAAAGCCTTTTGTTCCAATGACATTGCATTGGTCTGTGATGGCTCGGGGGTGGGGGTGCAGTGGTCAGGGTACTCTACATGGGTCAACAGCTTAACTTGTTGCTGCGTGGGGATTCATTGGAGCAGACTTCATGGGGTCTGGCATGGGAGACAGCATCTCGGATCTGCATTGTGACCTTACAGATGGGAAAAGCGTTTAAGGATAGTCACGGTTGTTTATACTGTCTGCTTGTCTGCATTGAGATGGCTGGGTTACCAAGTCATTTTGGCACCTGCATACCTCCTTCCTGTCAGGTGGGGTTTAGGAGGTGTAAAAGAAAGCTGGCTGGGAAGCAAGTAGAATAGCAATTCCTCTTGTCACTTCCGGCCCATAGTGGTGCTGCTTGGGCATTTTGATGAAACTCTCCTGGTGTTACCCTGAGATCAAAGATCACAGGATTTCTGGGAACTATAGATTGTTTTTTCCTGGTACTTTTCCCTTTAAGGGATCTGGCTTCAGGGCCACCCCGCTTGCCAATACATTTCGGTCAGGGATCCAAATGTGACTATTGGGAAGGGTCGCTCATTTCTAAACACCACAAAGGATCATAGGGCAGGACACCCCATCCTCAGCTCGTGACATGCTGTGAAGTTCAAACCTTTAAATTTATATTATGGGGCAGCTGAAGACTTTGTGGTCTGTGGTTCAAAACCTATCTAACAAGGTTCACATTCCTAAAGTGGATCATGCTCACTGAAGACCACTGTATTGTGTCTTTAGAATGTGCAGCCATTCTTTTGGTTCTGATTGCAGAAAGGTTGGAATCATGATTGCAATATGGTGCAGTGAACTGACTGTTGCTGGCTGTTGTTGCACTTGAATTCCACTGGTATAATTCTGTACTGCAAATACTTTTACAAAGATTTATTATCCAAAGGAACCGGCTTTCCACAGTTATTATTGATCTTTCATACTGGAAGAATTATATAGACACATCTTTGGAATATTGTCGAAAAATACATCTGAGAATGTTTGTGGGGAGTATGATTATATCACATTTACACTCACATTTGACCAACCCACTATTCAATTTCTAGACATGGTTATGCAAATATAAGGAATGTGTTTTGAAACAATTTCTTTTACCAAAACCCTACATCTAGAAGTAGCTTGTTAATTTCCTCCAATCTAACCTAGTAGGAATCCCCATTACAGTCAGTTGCTGAGATTACGAAGAAGTGTTTCACAGGATAAGCAATTAGAATCCTAAACAAACATTACGATGACTACATTTCCACGCACATAATGAACTAAAACTTCTCAAAAAATTCACTTGCAAATAGGGTTCGCTGAAAAAATGACATGACAAATCTGAAAAAATAATCCTATACACAGAATAATCAAACATATTTGAAATCTCCTTTAAACAGATCAAAGATTGGTTAAACTACACAAAAAATCCTACTTTAATCTTCTGAAGCAGTAGTAATGTATTGACTGTATTAGTGATGTATTGGCAAGAGTAGAAAGCATGTTATGCATATGTTTTAAACTAGTGACACTTATTTTGCAATCCAAAAACGAAATAAAGTTGTACGATTTTATGTTAAATTGAAATAAATATCATCCATAAACTAAACATTTTACAAAATAAATTCACAATTTTAGTTAATCAATAATTCATATATTGTGAACCTTATTACGGAAATTACACACAGAACATAACATACCCAATATTCTACTTAAAACAAGATTAATAGAGAGCATTGTTAAAAAATACACATTAATTATGTTAACGTTATAGTGATGCACAAAGCTGGTAATTGCATGAAACTAAACAAAATATGTCCATTACTGCAAACAATCAAATCAAACAGTTTTATATTTCTCTCTGGAATAGAATCCATCAAGCCAAACTAGATTATGCTCTGTGTTAATCTGTTTTTAAGCAAACATTTTTAAAATAATGCAAACTTTTCAGGATATGAATGATATTTATTTCACTTGAACATAACATCTATTAATAATTTAATTTTGTTTTTCATTGCCAAATACTTGCCATTAATTGTCATAGGGTTATGGGTGGATGTTGTAAAGGGTAACTTTAGCTCCCTGAAAACGCTGCTGACCTGTGGTGTCCCACAGGGATCATGTTTGTCGCCAATGCTTTTCAACATCTTTTCGAAACTTGTATGTGACATGCTTCAAAAGATGGGTGTCCAGTTTACAAACTATGCCTACGATACCCAGTTGGTATTTGAACTGTCAGGCTTCTATGAAAAGGATTTTCAAAGAGTTAACAAAGTGTTCAATGCTATCCAAAAATGGATGGCTAATAACTCTCTTGCGCTCAATGAAGCAAAGACCAAACTCTGAATACTTGGCACACCTCAGAAAATAGGAAAACTAGATGTACAATACAAAAAACTCAAGATTAATAATAGTTTCATCGAAGTCCCTGAGCATGTTAAGACCTTGGGTATTTTCATGGACTCGCACCTCTCGTATAAGAAACACGTCTCTTATTTAAAATTCACATGTGCTTTCTACACTAATCTTATATGGCAAATCCGACCATACTTAACTGAGCAAAACCTAGCGCTGATTGCAGGAGCCATAATTAATGCAAAATTGGATAACTGTAATAGTCTCCTGATGGGTACTTCCAAAGGCAATACCACAAAACTTCAGACCATACCGAATGGTGCCGTTAGGGCTGTTTTTGGACTGAATCGACAAGTAAAAATTTCAGCAGCCAGAAAAAAACTTCACTGGCTACCAGTCCAACAGCGGATAACATTTAAATGCTCCGTTATGATCTTTATGTGCCTAGCTGGTCCTGCCCCTAGCTATCTTGCGAAAAAACTAATTAAGGCCCCTGTCCGAAGAAATCTTCGATCTAACGATAAACATAACCTACAACAACCACGCAAAATCTTGGAAAGAGTAGGTGGCACGAGTTTTGCTCATTGGGCTCCTACGATCTGGAACTCTACGCCCTTTTTGATTAAGAACAGTGTGTCTCTTATCATATTCAAGAAACGTCTCAAGACACACTTGTTTGACGAAGGAGAAATTAAATAGTCCTTTTGCACCCTCTCTCTAGCTTGAGATATCTGTTCAATGTTGTCTGTCTATGTGAGCGCTTTGAGGCCTATGGGCGATAGGGCGCTATATAAAAATCACAATAGATAGATAGGTAGGTTAAGTTGTAAAGAGACCCCAATTCACTTAAATTATAACATGTCTATTTTTCCCTAAAGAATTATACATCGATCCGGGACAATTCCTATTCCCAATTTCCTGTTTGTGATACGAGTACCCATATATTGTATCACATATTTACAAACTGCAATAGCAGCATTAAATGCAATGTCATTTTACACAACTAACAATAATATTGCATGCTCAAAAATATGATGCAGTGAACATAGACCACAAAGGTCTAATACTGTCAGTTTCAAGGCACTTTCTTAGAAAACCACATAGCAGCAACGAAATGCAATTCCTGTTCAAATGAGTGATTGAAGTACCAACATTTGGAAGAAGTGTGGATCAAATTGTATTACAGAGGGAATCATTGTTGATTGAATATCTTCAGTTTTAAGACCTGCATGTAGAATAAGGTTTACAATGCTTTATTTTATACAAGGACTTGAGTTGAATTTCACATTGAATACACAAGTCTTTCATCTCTTTGTATTAATTTAACTTGGCAGTATGGGTTTAGGGCACCAACCTCTATTGAATAGAAGTGTGTGCATGGCATGTGTTTGCTCAATAAAACTTTTCTACATTTGTTAGCAGGACGATTGTGTCAAAACATGAGTTGTAAACTATCATTAGGTTTGCTATGCCTGTTATAGTGTTTAGGGACCAGAACATGTTCAATGTGTAAGTAGTGTCAGAATTGCTTCCGTTTTTGGGAGTAGTGTATCCTGGAATACTGCTGAATGCTGCTCACCAGTGTCGGGGGGAAATTCTGCCGGGGTCGGCCGGGCCGTCCGCAGACCTCCGGGCAGGGAGGCCCCAACTCCTCCCGTGTATATCTCGGATCGAGACAGAGTATGAGGCACACACAAGAAGCAAGGCAACTTCTGCTGTTTATTATGCAAACGGCAGGGATGGGTCAAGGAGCGTACGCGTTCGTCCTGACACACACACAATCGTGGGGCTCGCAGGCCCTTTTTACTGTAATATGACGCGCTACTTGCGTCACTTCAAAAAGTTAACAAAAAACCTATCTCCACTCTTAATTGGTTGCTCGAGTGGTAGGGTTAGTATAGTACACATATAGAGAATGATATTAGTGGTCAAGGTGTAGTCAGGTGGTATATCTGGGTTGTCCCTATAATTAGATACATAAGAATTGTTACATGAAGACTCCTGAGGATTGGCTAATGTTACTGACGTCTGAGATAAGAGCCCCATGTTCTGATTGGTGCATCCGTGAGCTCCCCAGCCTGGGACCACCGTTGTTCCCAGCTCTCGGTGTACCTGTATTTGCAACAATGTTTCAATATGGGTACGTGCAGACAATGTGAGGATTTATTCATAGGTGGAAGGCTGACCGCTCCCACTGTAGCAGATGTCCATTGAGCCTTTCAAGTGTATCGGCCTATGTCTCGTAGCGAGGGACCCAGACGCCTTTCTTTCTCCTGGGCTTTGGCATCTCGTCAGGTTCGGCTTGGTCACGTGAGGCGGGACCGTGTTTGAGGCAGAATTCTGCACAATTAATATTGCTTTTCCACTGTGTGTCTGGTTTAATTTGTAGATATGACTTTAACGTTGGTACGCGGAGTGCAAGGTTGCAACATCATGCCTTTGATGATTTGTTCTTGGATGTGGGTTTGCAACATTGCGACCTTGGCTGGTTGCTCCACCAGGCTCATTCTGCGGGATCAGCAACCTGACTTTTGCTTTGTTAATGTCCACGGGAACTCTTGCCTGAGGCCTACTTGGGCCTGGTGTATAAGTGATCCATTTCGGGCATGGGTGCTTTAGGTTATAGTGGCGTATATTTCCATGACCAGTATCGTGTTTCTATTATACCTCTCATGGTGGTAACGGGTTTCAAGAGAAGCGTGAGCAAGCGGCGTTATAGATGAGTTCATGATGCATCTTGCGTTTCTGCATTCTGAAAGCCTATGTAAAAATAATAAAGATGCACGTCCGTGAATATGCCTGTCGCCTACGTCAGAGCACTGAGTATGTTCTTCGTGTAGATTGTTGTGGGAATGTTAGGTGTGTATATTTGTACAGATGTGCTTCCAGTTGTCTAGGTCTTCATGGCATCTCTAACGACGTGTGGTTTTTAGTCTAGCTGATCCGAGCCGCAGGTGTCGGCATGGCCAGTGCGGGCTGCTGGGCAAACAGGTGGACACATCCGTATGTTCCTGTACCATGGTACCTGGTCGTCTGGTAACTGGACAAACTCTTCTCGCGGCGGGTGTCTGGGCCGTGACCCTCTAGGCCAAGCGCGAGAGGTGAAGGACGGGAGCCTGGTCTTCCATTCTCCCACTTCAGTCCCCCCTCTGGTCGACTTGTCGACCACAAACATATCCTTCTCGTTATCTCCTCTTACCCTCCATATCTTAGTTATCCCTCCGAGATGTCCATAATGGTTTACATGATCTTCAAACGACCAATACATGTATTCACATGTTCCTCCAGGAGTACAGTATACCCATCTTCCTATGTAGCTCCTGGGGTTCCTTGGGTTCTCGATCTTCACTGATGGTGGATCTAGATGGTTGGTGATGATTTGTGTGCGCAGCTTCTCCCTCTCTTGTATTATCACCCCTGTATGCTGACCATCATCTGCTGGCATCAAGGGGTGCATTCCCACCATTTCCAGCAACTCGTCAGCCGTGCGTGCCTTTCGGGCTTTCCAAAATCTAATTATGATCAGAGTAGCTCCAGCCAAAATAGTACACCCCACTATTATTTTCAGTCCATCCGACAGCCAAGATGGCATCCATGACCATAATAGTGAAAACCAGCTCTTATCCTTGTTTACACCGTTACTCTCGTCCATCATTTTAGAGTGCATCTGGGCCAATTGTGAAACTGCTTCTGTCAGTGTACCATTGTCGGCATCGTTGGCAGGTATGAACGTGCAGCAAGATTGTCCTATCTTTGCACAAACTCCTCCTTCCATTGCTGTGAGAAGGTCCAGTACATATCTGTTCTGTAGTGCTACCATCCTTACAGCTCGCAGCTCCTCTTTAATTGCGTTGAACCCATTTACTGTTGAATTGATGGTCATCATTAGTTCCCATCTTGTTATTTGGAGCCATTTTGCGTTTGCGTATGCCTGCAGTCCCGGATGTATTATTGAGGAGAAAAACATTGCTGCTCTGCTGAATAGTCTGTGTTCTGGCGGTATTGACGTTAGTTCCGTTTCCGACCTTCCCCACAGGTAATTTCCTGTCAGTGGCTCTCCTTGTCGTTTTCTCCTATTTAGGACAGTATCCTCGCTGTTGGTCTTGTTCTCTTGCTCCTTCTGGAGTGGTGCAGATCTCTTTCGTCTCTTATCCCCTTCATCCATTTTAGGAAATTTCGCCACATTGACATGCTTCTTAGGTACCACTAGTGATGGTACATTGACGTGTACCATTGTGCACACACCATTCCACAGGGGAGGCAGTGTATGATATGCCTTTTCTCCGCAGGCCCAATAATGGTCCATTATTACTGCTGTTCCCGCACCCCCCTCAGGTAACTCCATCACACTTGCACAATTGGTGTTATATCCTACATCCACCTCTCCTTTATGCTGGTAGCATACTTTGGGTACAGTCAATGGTAATATTGTTATTGGGTCTTCATCTTCTTCTACCCACGTGAGCATTGGTACGTACTTGATCCACGTCGTCCAACATCGATGATTGTGTGTCTCGATGGTTGAGATAGTTTCTTTTGTTACCATGTTGCTGCCAATTACTCCTATCTCCCAGCTGTTGTCCAGATACACCTTTCCTGTTATCGTCAGTAGCGGCCTTTCCCAGCATCCTTGTTTACCCGGAACTTCAGTGGCGTACCAATCACATGGTAGATACTGCAGTGTTACCTTCTTTGTTTCTCCTTTTGCAGGGCCACTTGTTATGTACCTGAATGCTTCGGCATGTAAACTGGTCTTGTGATAACTCAGATAGGTCTTGAGGAAGTTGTTTTCATATGGGTATGAGTCTCGCGTTTTCCATGTCATGTGCACTACTGTTCCTTGAAATCTTCCTTTCGTTTGGAACAGGGCCAAATATATTATGCACTGTGCTGTTTTTTCATCTATTTCTGTGGCAACAAATGTTCGTGAGGCGCTCATGGCGTATGGTATTAATGAGCAAACGTAACAGCTATCCTCAGTTGTCTGCTTACCAATGCGGGTCATGTGCTGGTACCATATGTTGTTTGTGACGTGTGCTGAATCTTGTACATAATTATCAATACCTTTATTGTCTGAGTATGTGCTGCGTTTAACTCTATTTTGCTTGGGTGCAATGTTACTATTACCACCTGACGTAACACCTGTTGCAGCAGAGGGCGGGGGTATATTAAGTTTGTGCGCAGCAATAAAATCGATAGCATAGCTGTACTGCCAGACAGAGGCAGCCAAGAACCCGGTGATCATAAAAATCCCTATTATTTTTATTACATATGCTAATTTCACCGGCATTTTGCTCTTACCTTGCTGCAGTCCTGGCAGCTTATTCTTGCGACGTTACAGTTGCCCGCCTAAAAATTCTCAAAAGTGCTTGTTATTAAATGTTAGTTTTAAGCTCTCCCTATCAAGTAGTCATTCAGTGCCCAGGCGAAGAGCTGCTCCCACGCTACTCTAAGTGATGGGTCTCTTAAGACCGGCAAGTATGGGTGGAGGTGGGGCATGTGATATTCTATGGCCAGGAGGAAGGCTGTGTAGTAGACACGTACCCTTCTCCTTTTTAAGTATGTTGGCCTCTTTATTTCGTATACGAACTGGTGTGACAATTCTTCTGGGTAGTTATCGTCTGGCAGCACCATCTACACCTGCACACTGAATTTGTTAATTAGCTTTCTTAACAATACAATATTACGCAGTTCCTGTATGTGCGAGAGAAAAAAGAGAACATTCACGTGTTTACATGTGTATTAGTGCAAGCATGTCCTTCAGTTTTAGTTACAACTGTACTTAGTAGTCAATGGGGGGGTTTGTGCTCAAATGGCGGAAGTATTTTTACTCTTTGAGCGAGTGATCATGGGGTGGGCAGTATGGGGATCACTCCCTTCTTCGTCAGTTATTGTCTCCGAGGGAACAATTGGGTCGTTGTCTGTGGTTGTACTTTCTTCCGCTGTAGGGGATGTGGTTGCTGTTCTTCCAATGGATCTGTCGTTGGCGCTGGGGCGGGTCTGCAGTTTGTAGATCTTTACGTCATGTAGGTGGTTCCAGGCACGCTTATCCTTTAGTTTTACTGCTCTTGTTGATACGTCCTCTACCAGATGGGGGCCAGTGAACCTCTTCTGGTTCCACTTCCTATTGAAATTGCGAAGTAGTACGTGGTCACCTTTGGCAAGTTTGCACAAGTTCTCCTTTCCCAATTCTGTATTTTCGTCTTTTTCTTGGTTGCTGGTAGACCCGCCCCGTGTGCGCTCGAGCTGTTGAGACACAAACACGACACTAGTAATCAAAGAAGACACATATTGATACATTTCATCACCTAACACATTCGCTGAACTTTCGTGGTCGGTGAATGCCCTTGACGTTGGTGTTAGGGGAAGGCGCATTTGGCGTCCAGTAACCACTTCGTGTGGGGTGAGGTGGTGGTCGGACCCTGGCCTGTTTCTAAGTTCAAACAATGCTAACGGAAGGCAATACAACCAACTTTTCTTTGTTGTTTGTTGTATTTTAGCAATTGCCTCCTTCAATAAGCCATTCAGGCGTTCACATACACCATTAGCCTGTGGGTGGTATGCACATGCAAATTTTTGTTTAATGTTCAGCAGGGATGTGATATGCTGGAACATTTCGTTTGCGAAATGGGGCCCGTTGTCTGATCTTAACACCTCGCACACTCCCCACCTGGGGAAGACCTCCCTTACTATGAATTTGGCTGCTCTAAACGCATCAGGGTGTGAACAGGGCCCTGCTTCAATCCACCTAGAAAATGGGCATACTACTACAATCATATACCTATTACCTTGACATATGTTGATCATATCAACATAGTCAATGTGAAGGTGCCGAAAAGGTCCTTCTGGCCGGGGTATGATACCTCTTATCACTTTTAAAGTATGACCGGCCGTAAACTGTTGACATGTGAGGCAATTGCTGATAAAATTTGACACATGAGAGGTTAACTCGGGACAAAACCAATCTTCTCTAATTCGTGCTGCAATTATTTCCTTGCCTGTATGGGCAGGGTGATGTAATTGGCTCAGGGCGGTATTTAACAGTGCCAACGGTATTACAACTTTCCCAGTGCCACCCTGGCGCCATAGTGCGTCAGTTGGTGACATTGTGCATCCTCTTTTCACCCATACTTCTTTTTCGGCCATTGGTGCAGCCGCTTGTAGTTCCATAATCTGTGTGGCTGGGAGATGGGTGTACCCTTCTCTTATTAACATCTCCCTAGCTATTCCCCTCCCTCTCCCTCTCTGTGAGTCTGTGGGGTTCCATATCTCACCAAAATATGCAGCATATTTCGCATGTGCGTCTGCTGCTGCATTACCTTTTGATACGTAGTCTTCTCCATTTGTGTGTGCGGTGCATTTTACCAGGGCTAGTTCTTGGGGGTCGTTTATTACTTCAATTAGTTCAGCCAACAAGAGGGCATGTTGTACTGGAGTGCCATCAGCTCTCCTAAACCCTCTTCTTCTCCATTTTGATAGCCCTGAGTGGACAGTTGATGTAACATATGCACTGTCAGAATATATAGTTACTCTTTTATTAAAACTTTCCTTTAATGCCAATATTAGTGCAACGAGTTCCGCGGCTTGAGCAGAGTAATGCTGTGGTAATTGTACACACTTCATAGCCACACACACCGGCGCCTCCATCATTTTTACTACTGCTGCCCCAGTCCTTCGTATCCCATCTCCTTGATCAATAGTTGATGACCCATCAATAAACAAAAGCTCACCTCCCTCTAGTGCGTTTTCTTCAACTTTCCTAGTACATGAGTACATTTCAGTTACTTGGGTGCAGTCGTGGGCGTAATCTCCCTCTTCAATAACTTCTGCTAGGAACCTTGCAGGGTTAACCGTGCTACATCTAACAATTGCTAGTTCAGCTTTAGACAAAATAATCTCATAACCTGATGCCCTCTGTGTTGTTAGTGTGGACTTAGGTTTATTCAATATCGCAAATAATGCATGTTCCACAAATAGTGTAGTTGGACACCCCATAGTTATTGCTGATGCTTTTTCTACTGCAAAAGCAGCTGCAGCGAGACCTTGTTCACAAGAGAAGTGGCCTAACATTATAGGGTCTAAGTGACCGCTGTAAAATGCTACTGGTTTATAGCCCATGCTAGTTTTTTGGGCCAACACTGCTTTCATTACTGCTGAGTCGCAATGTGAAAATATAAAGAAGCGCCGCTCATAGTCTGGGGATGCCAGTACTGGAGCAGTTGATATCGCGTCCTTTAATTCGTCAAATGCCTCCCTCATTTCCATAGTCCATCCCAACTTTTTCTCCCCTTTATTTGCTTCCTTCAAACCCTCAAGCAGGGGTCCTATGTATGAGCTGTAATCAAATACCCATGCTCTACAGTAGTTGCACAGCCCCAGAAATTGCTGCAGTTCTCTCACAGTCTGTGGCACGGGAGTGCTTGAGATGGCCTGTGCTCTTTGTGGTGCAATCCTTCTTCCATGTTGAGATATCAGTTGGCCAATGTAAAGTACCTGTTCCTGACAGTATTGTATCTTTTCCATGTCTACCTTATACCCCTTTTCAGCCAATATTGTCAACATTTTTAAGGAGTCCTCTCTACATTTGCTTTCGTTTGTACTGCAAATTATTAAGTCATCCACATACTGTAACACTGTGCTTTCCACCTCAACGTTACCCAAATCCATCTGTATTACTCTATTGAAAATTGAGGGTGATTCACAATACCCCTGTGGTAATCTGGTATGTTTCCACTTTGTATTTCGGTAAGTAAAGCTTGTCAAATCTTGTGAGTCTGGGTGTAATGGTATTGAGAAAAAAGCATTTTTAAGGTCAATCACTGTAAATCGTGATGCTTCTGCTGGAATGCCACACAATATTGTGGCCGGGTTTGCTGTTACTGGATACTCTGCTTCTACTATGTTGTTCAAGGGTCTGAGGTCCTGTATGAAGCGCCAAGACCCCCCTTTAGCCTTGCGCACCGGGTACACAGCTGTGTTACATGGTGATTCTGAGGGGACCAATATGCCATTGTTTATAAGGGCCGTTATGGTTTCATATATGCCCTCATCTGCCTCTTTTGACAATGGGTACTGTTTCACTCTTGGTAATATGGCACCTTTTTTCAATTTTATCCTTACACCCCCTATGCTTTTTATGCATCCCACGTCATAAGGGCTAATAGTCCATAATGATTTGGGCACCTTTGACATATCCTCCTTAAAAAATGGGACTGGGGTGCCTGCGGGTGCCTCAAGTGCCATTGCAATTTTCTGTGCTACTTGTTTGTGAGCCACTCTTAGCCATATTTCTACACTCATCATGAACACCATTTCATTTTCTTCCTTTTCTTCTGAAAACAGCTCTTCATCTGACACCTGGGTCAGCCTACACCCTTCTGCTAGTGCTATCACCGCCCTCCAGGCTCTCCCTTCTTTATCTTGGGCGTGCACAGCAACATAATCAGCTGTTGCAATAATGCTCTCAATGTCCACTGCAAACACCTTCCCTTCCAGTTCATTAGCTGGTGTTTCTGGTCGGAATAGATAGGCTGCTGGCCTCCTCCATATTTTCCCTTCTATCCCTGGCATCCATGCAAATGCCATGTCTGTGCCATATTGGAATATCTCGCCATCCAGTGGCTCCGCCCTAATCGCTGTCTGTCCACAGTATGCTTGCAAAATCTGTCGTGCTGCGAGCATGTTAATCCCTGGAGTAGAGCAAATTATGCCATCCTCTGTAAAGGAGATCGTCATATTCAACCTGTTCATTATGTCTCTCCCCAGTATGTTTACTGGCGAGGCACTATAATACAAAAGTGGGACTGACAGATCATAATCTCCAATAGATAAGGGAACGTTATCAGTAAATGGAACCAACCCTTTAGCCCCAGAAAATCCTTGGGTGTTCATGGCTTCGCCTGACATCTTAAATTTACCTTCCCTTATGCAAGACCGGGTTGCCCCGGTGTCAACAAGAAATGATAATTTTTTGTCACCTATCGTTACCTCTATGCGTGGCTCCTCCGCACTATTAGGTGTTACTGACAGGATGGGACACACCAAGGCCGTCTGTGGGCTGGCCTATTGGGGGTACAATGATTGGCCATTCCCTGTGTAAGGGTTGTGTCCCAACACCGACACCCCACCCAATTGTGTTCGTTCAGTTTGGGGTGGTGGTTGTATTAACGCCACTTGTTGTTGTGGCGGCGTCAGTTGCTGTGTTATTTGTTGTTGTGGCAGTAAATAGGTTTGTTGCTGTCGTGTTTGTTGTGGTTGGTCACTCCCTTGTTGTGACATCTGCTGTTGTTGCATGCCCTGCTGTTCTTGTGAGGTCCTAGGTTGTGCTTGTTCATTCCATGCTGGTGTTCCTGGCCTGACCCTACATGTACGTGACATGTGTCCTAATAGTCCGCAGCTCCAACACACGGGTGGTTCCCTGTTTTGCCATGGGAAGCTCCCTGTGTTGTCCTGGTATACGGGTTGCCCTGTGGGGTAGTAATTTCTGAGTCCCCCCCCCTGTTGCTGGGTATTATATCCATATCCTCTCCCCCTCATAACCCCTCCTCTTCCTCTGTTATAACTATAATACCCAGTTCCTTGCATTGGGTACCCTCCTCCCATGTTCGGTGTGTGTAATTGCAGAGGCGGCACTTGCTGTATTACACCTTGTGGGGGCGCTATTTGAGCTGGATCTTGTGCAGCCACTACTTGCGTTGGGCTTTGGGCCATTGGTGTGGGCGTAGTTATTAGTGCCCCTTCCATTGTATATTTAGTAAGTTTTTTCTGTACTAATTTGGCCTCTTCTGTTTTCCTGTCCTCCTCCTTTTGTTTCATCTTTCCTTGCCATGTCCTGCAGTGATGTACTATAGTCAGTTGTATTTCTGGCCATGGTTTTGCTTCCATTCCTACTACTTTCTTTAGCTGTTTCTGAACTCCTTCTGGGAGCCCTTGTACTAGTATATGATAAAATATGGCTGGTGTTTTGTCCCATTGTTCTCTAGTTTCCATGCGCCACTTCTCTTGAATGTCCTGGATATAATCAACAGGATCCTCATTTTCACCCATCTTACGGGAAGTAATGGCTCCTATGTCTGAGGTGTCTGGGTACTGCACTCTCAGTGCCTGCCATAGCGCATGTCTGCAGTTTGCAAATGGTGCCCCATCATGCGATGTGTTTGTTATTGTTACCCCATGGAATCCCGCTCTTTTCCAAATGTCATCCGCTCTATCCCCTAATATTGATATTAACAGGCCCTTCACATCTCCTACTGCTAGTTTCTGTCCTGCGGTGTGTTTTTCCATTTCATATATCCACTTACCCGCACCTCCACTTAGTGATGGGAGCCTACATTTTATATTTTCCTTATCCGTATGTTTCCAAGGTACATACTGTGGTCTAACCCCTCCTCTCTCCAGCAGTGGCATTAAATTCTGTCTTGTGTCACCCTTTACCCTCCATGATATTGAGTCTTCACACCCCTCCTCTTCCCCCATTTCTTTTACTACTTCAAATTCTTCCTTACTACCTCTGCCCCTACCTCCCTCTTCTTCCTTTCCCCTTCTTTCATCATTTCCTGTGTTCAATATGGGTATGTTTATTTGTCTGTCTTGCCTGCGACTAGGGAGGTCCCTAAGCCGACATGCATACGGTGTAAGTTCGTTCATGAAGGGCGCGAGCTTTATTCTGTGCAGAGAGCGTGCGGTGGTTGAACATGTAGGTAGTGACGTGGGAGGGCGGCGTGATGGAGATGTGGGTGGCGTGGTTTCATTGGTTTGTGTTTCCCCTATTCTTTTCGTTTCCTCCTTACTTCTCTCCAGCTCCTCCCCTCTTCTACTTATCCAGGGCGAATCTATGTTTGTTCTAGTGAGGTACAGTTTATCTAAGCTTTCCCTTTCACTCTCTCTTCCATCCTTCTCCACTCCTTCTTCCTCCTCACTGCAAAAATCATTTATAAATGGCACCCCCCACTCTGCCTTTTTTCCTTTTATTGTTACTGTTTTTAAATCTATTAGGTCTCTTTCTCCCCTTTCGTTGTTGCCAACTGTCCCCCCTAGTGCTGATGTCGTTGCTACCTCCCTACTTTTATATACATCTCCCCATCTTTCACTCTCCCTACCCCTCCCTTCTCTTCCTTCTTCACTTCTCTCCTCCATTTCCCTACTATTTTCCTCTCTTTTCCTTTTTAATTCCTCCATTACTTCGTTGCTCATCTGTTCCAATATCCTTTCATCCTCCCTCTTCCTTTCCCATTTCACCCTTTCTCTTTCTACTATACTCTCTATTACCTTCCCCTCTTCATATTTTTTAGCTGTCTCAGATATTATCCTCCTCCTCCATATTTCCATTTCTTTTTCCTTTTCTTCTTCTTCCTTCTTCTTCTCTCTCAGCACTACTCTTGATACCCTATCTGCTGCTGCTTTTACCCTTTCAGCTTCTCTCTTTTGTTCCTCGCTTCGTTCCCTTAATCTTTCCAATTCGTCCTTACCTTCTTTCCTTTTCCTCACTCTCTCTCTTTCCTCCCTCTCAAGTTGTTTGATCAGTTCATTCTGCTCATCCCTTAGTTTTGCTAATCTTTCCTCCAAAATCTCTTCCTTCTGCCGTAGTAGCTCCTCTCCCCTCATTTCACTCTCTCTGGCACTATCCTCGTTTGTTCTCCTTACCGCCTCCCTTTCTTCTCCAGTTAGTGAGCCTCGTAATTTCAACAATATCTGTGCAGCTACCCACTCATCGTCTCCTATCTCTACAGTCTGCTCTTCTCTAATCCTCCCTTCCCCCATTGGTATCTTCCCATGAGCCACATATGGTGGAGGGCTGTATGCCGGGTTTGAGTATCCTTCAGCCGCCCTTAACTGTCCTTCTATTTCTCCTAATTCTCTTAAAGGGTACAACCCTCCTCCCTCTGTTTTCACTCCCGGTGTTATGGGTATCTCATTGCTCGGTTCCTTTTTTATGTCGTCTGATTTATCAACCTTTTCTCCTCCCTGTCTTTCGTTCCCCGTATTTTTTGTGCTTTCGCACTCCTTTTCCCCACCCGTTCCTTCTTTCTTAATCTCCTTTTCTTCCGGTGTTTCCCCCATAGTGAACATTCCATTTGGTCCTGGTCGAGACCCCTGGAACATCCTCCATAAGTTAAACACCTCCACGTGGTTTGCCAACTTCTTCCCCTTGTATGTATTGTGCAGATGGTTCAGTAGTGAGTGTTGGGCATATCGATCGAAACTACCATTAGGCGGCCATGGTGTTAACATTTTGTTGTCTGTCCCCTGGGTCCACTCTATGCTGTACTTAATTAACTTCTCCCTGTGTGGTGGCAGTGTGGTGCATATGTGCTGTAGTGGGGTAGTGAGGGTGTTCCCCCACCCTCCCGACCCTCTCCCGTATGACATGGTTGTACTCCCCTTGTTACCCTTCCCCTTACTACCAATTTACAATATACAACCTCGTATTGCTTACCTCGCCCCGCAAGTGTGGGGACTTACGACAATCCTTTGACAAATTATGCAATAGTAATAAATGTGATGTTATATTATATTCCTTCCCCTACGGCCCCCTGCGGCCGAAGCGCACGCAGCCCCCTGCGGCTGCGTACCCCTTACGACGATCTTATACAGTTGTCCTGTTTCTCCGTTCTCCTCCCCCTTTTACACTTGCCGTGGCCGGCGTTCTCCGTGCGCAGCCACGCCCCTTTCCCCTTCTTCTTTCGATCCACTGGTTTATAGTTTATCTCCGTATCAGCTCCTTTATCATGCTTCTCCTCCCCACCACTCTCAAACCCAATGTTCCTTGTGCTCGCGATATCCTATTAAATCCCTACTGGTGACGTCACCGATTTCTTCGAGCTACTGGTATATTCGTGTTATGTTCTTTAAATTCAAAATACACTTGTAATCTACCCCGCTAACCCTACAGCTGTCTTCCTGTCTCTCCTGGAACAAGGTAATCTCATCAATACTATAACCGGACTGCGCACGCTGCGTCGCCTCGCGTGTGATACGCCCCTCAACAGGAGGGCTTAACCAGCCAATTATCTTCCGTTTTGGGCAACTACGTAACTAGCCACCGCCCACAGGGAAACGTCATCTACCTATCGAGTTTCTTGCTCGAACAATAGGGAACCTCATCTACTCATTCAATAATAAATATCAAATCGTAGGAAACCACACACCCACCCTCACACGTAGTCGCGATTTAGGCCAATCAGTGTCTTACGAGCGGCTGCACGTGATGTTTTCGTGCCTCGCCCCCCTCTTTCGCGTAACGTTAGCTCACTGTTACGAGCGGCTGCACGTGATGTTTTCGTGCCCCGCCCCCCTCTTTCGCGTAACGTTAGCCGCCTGCTCTCGCACTCGTTTCGCTACCATTCATTCCATTAGCAACACTCAATTAAACCCTCGCCGCTTTACAATACCTCCCTCCTCCCTTATTTACTTCCTCCCCCTCCCTCACAATTTCGCATTGCTTGTTATGCGTGTCATGCTCACCAAGTTCTCTCGATGCAGGGCCGCTCGACTGCGTGCACCCCTCCAAGCGGCTCGCCACCTCCCCTCGTCTGGACCACGTCTGGACACTCGCCGACCGCGGGCGGGATACTTCTCAACCGGCTCCCGAGGGCCAATATCCGGATTGCGCTGTCCGGTCCTCTCGCAGCTCCGCGATGGTCCTGTAGTCCTCAGAAGGGGGCAACGGCAGAGGGGGCCGCGCCGCCGGGCCTCCTCGCAACGGGAGTGCCTGGAAAAATTAAAAATAAAAGTCGATCTTAAACAGATCTCAGCAGTGCCTCCAACTTGTCGGGGGGAAATTCTGCCGGGGTCGGCCGGGCCGTCCGCAGACCTCCGGGCAGGGAGGCCCCAACTCCTCCCGTGTATATCTCGGATCGAGACAGAGTATGAGGCACACACAAGAAGCAAGGCAACTTCTGCTGTTTATTATGCAAACGGCAGGGATGGGTCAAGGAGCGTACGCGTTCGTCCTGACACACACACAATCGTGGGGCTCGCAGGCCCTTTTTACTGTAATATGACGCGCTACTTGCGTCACTTCAAAAAGTTAACAAAAAACCTATCTCCACTCTTAATTGGTTGCTCGAGTGGTAGGGTTAGTATAGTACACATATAGAGAATGATATTAGTGGTCAAGGTGTAGTCAGGTGGTATATCTGGGTTGTCCCTATAATTAGATACATAAGAATTGTTACATGAAGACTCCTGAGGATTGGCTAATGTTACTGACGTCTGAGATAAGAGCCCCATGTTCTGATTGGTGCATCCGTGAGCTCCCCAGCCTGGGACCACCGTTGTTCCCAGCTCTCGGTGTACCTGTGTTTGCAACAATGTTTCAATATGGGTACGTGCAGACAATGTGAGGATTTATTCATAGGTGGAAGGCTGACCGCTCCCACTGTAGCAGATGTCCATTGAGCCTTTCAAGTGTATCGGCCTATGTCTCGTAGCGAGGGACCCAGACGCCTTTCTTTCTCCTGGGCTTTGGCATCTCGTCAGGTTCGGCTTGGTCACGTGAGGCGGGACCGTGTTTGAGGCAGAATTCTGCACAATTAATATTGCTTTTCCACTGTGTGTCTGGTTTAATTTGTAGATATGACTTTAACGTTGGTACGCGGAGTGCAAGGTTGCAACATCATGCCTTTGATGATTTGTTCTTGGATGTGGGTTTGCAACATTGCGACCTTGGCTGGTTGCTCCACCAGGCTCATTCTGCGGGATCAGCAACCTGACTTTTGCTTTGTTAATGTCCACGGGAACTCTTGCCTGAGGCCTACTTGGGCCTGGTGTATAAGTGATCCATTTCGGGCATGGGTGCTTTAGGTTATAGTGGCGTATATTTCCATGACCAGTATCGTGTTTCTATTATACCTCTCATGGTGGTAACGGGTTTCAAGAGAAGCGTGAGCAAGCGGCGTTATAGATGAGTTCATGATGCATCTTGCGTTTCTGCATTCTGAAAGCCTATGTAAAAATAATAAAGATGCACGTCCGTGAATATGCCTGTCGCCTACGTCAGAGCACTGAGTATGTTCTTCGTGTAGATTGTTGTGGGAATGTTAGGTGTGTATATTTGTACAGATGTGCTTCCAGTTGTCTAGGTCTTCATGGCATCTCTAACGACGTGTGGTTTTTAGTCTAGCTGATCCGAGCCGCAGGTGTCGGCATGGCCAGTGCGGGCTGCTGGGCAAACAGGTGGACACATCCGTATGTTCCTGTACCATGGTACCTGGTCGTCTGGTAACTGGACAAACTCTTCTCGCGGCGGGTGTCTGGGCCGTGACCCTCTAGGCCAAGCGCGAGAGGTGAAGGACGGGAGCCTGGTCTTCCATTCTCCCACTTCACCAGATTTTTGTGTTGTTTCTAAAGGATAAGAGTCATTTTCTTTTCAATCCTTGTATTATTTTTGTATGTTAAATTCAGTGTTCGTTTCATTCGTGTTTTAAATGTGTCTTAAGTTGTGAAGAAAGTTTAATACTGACATTTGTAAAATATAGCACACGATTGAAAATTGGAGAGCTTTTTAACATTAATTCATATGCTTCACGAACTGCTGGAAAAGTGAAATTGACTAATATAGATATGTACTGAAATGAATAAAATCATAATTTGAAAATTAAGTTTCTCTAGAAAATCAACAAATACCATTTACAAAGCTGTTTCTCTGGATAACTGTTTAATGTTTGTATTTCAAATGCAGGCTAATAGTAACATGTGCTCCGTTAGCCTGCGAGGGTTCAGTCACTACACCATATTATTATACATTAATTGGGAAACTCTGCCCGACAGTCTCATGTTGGTGGTACTGTGTACGTTAATAAACTCATGGAAATACATGCATTATCAATATCTTAGTGCACTTCACAATCTACCCGGTTGGGGTTACAGGATTCCTGACTGGCATTCTGGTGAGGCTTGCCATGCGCTTGCTTAGGCTAGGCCATTTGTAATCAATTGGTCACTCAGATCAGGAATACTCATTGAGGAGCTTCTCTGTCATTGAATAGATCCACTGAGGAGGGTCTACCTGCCCTTTGCTAGGTTCCAATCATAGTTTGTCAAGCATTGCTTGGTTTAAGCTGCATGCGGCCTCTTTTTAATAGATCATTGCATATTAGGAATCCTCCGCTAACAGGATTTAGCGATCAGCCCTTTTTGGTAACTGTTTTAGGGGTGTCCTTGTGAACCTCAACATGGTTCTATGGGTTTTTAAGGATAGGTCACCCATTTCAAGAAGCCTTCTTTGGAAATCCAGTGGGTTGAAAGGAGAAACTCGTGCTATTTTTCCACGGATCAAAGAACAGCATTAAGGATGAGTTACTTTTGGTTGCCAGCCAGTTGATTGTCCTTGCTCCCAGAACAAATGGATTTGCAGAATTGAGCGCTAACTCATAAGGTCTCAATAGATAGTTTGGACCTCTAATCATCGGCGTCACTGACCTCCCCTATTGATATGGGAGAGAACCAATGTTGGAAGTGCTGGCCTGAAGAGCTCAGTGGCCAAGTGGGATTTAACATGTCTCAGCAGAGCAAGCTGGTATTAACGTGCTTGTGGTTTGTTTGAGATACGTGCCCTCATCGACAACGTGTAAACCAATTGAGAAGATGGCATTAGGGTAGGCCAGGATTGACATCCAGGATCAAATGTGGCAATGTCTCTGCTGGACAGAAGAGGAGAACTTCATAGATTAAGGACCTGATTCATGGAACTTTTAGCACGCTGCAAAGTCACTTTGCACTGCAACAATACACTTTGCACCGCTCTTTGAATCATGGAGTTTGTTGGCAGTGCAAACTCCCTTTTCACCAGTGAAAAGTCACTTTGCATCACGCTAAAAGTTCCATGAATTAAGCCCTAAATTTGAATCTTGTGGCCAACAACCACAGCCCGATCACCTTAAGGCACCCCCAGGCAGCAGAGGTGCTCTGAAGACAACACCACCCGTGAGATATAGGGGGTAATTCATAGAATTTAGCGCACAAGTGGCGCACACGGCTGGCTCACAGTGTGCGCGAGCGAATCTCTGCACTAGCCGCGTGCGCTAAAATCCATTTCCGCGCACAGCGTATTCATGGATTTCAGCTACCAAAACCAGCCGTGGCGCACAGTGGCGCAGCGACCCTGCAGCAGCACCAGTTACGCCCCCAAGAACGCCCCTCGCGCAGGGAAAAGCCATCAAAATCCCCAATCCACCGCAAAGGGCTGCGCTAACCCTGTACCAGCACGGCAAGCGGGGTACGTGTATTACTGGGGTTCGCGGGAAGTTTCACACACGATTCCAGCAGGGTACGTGTATTTCAGGGGTGCGCAGGAAGTTTCACACGCGATTTCAGCAGTGTACGTGTATTACTGGGGTTCGCGGGAAGTTTCACACGCGATTGGCCCTGTGCGAGCGGGGTACGTGTATTTCAGGGGTTCGCGGGAAGTTTCACACGCGATTGGCCCTGTGCGAGCAGGGTACGTGTATATCATGGGTGCGCGGGAAGTTTCACACACGATTTCAGCAGGGTATGTGTATTACAGGGGTGCGCGGGAAGTTTCACACGCGATTTCAGCAGGGTACATGTATTACAGGGGTGCGCGGGAAGTTTCACAGGCGATTTCAGCAGGGAACGTGTATTACTGGGGTTTGCGGGAAGTTTCACATCCGATTTCAGCAGGGTTCGTGTATTTCAGGGGTGCGCGGGAAGTTTCACACGCGATTTCAGCAGGGTACATGTATTTCAGGGGTGCGCAGGTAGTTTCACACGCGATTTCAGCAGGGTACGTGTATTTCAGGGGTGCGCAGGAAGTTTCACACACTATTTCAGCAGGGAACTTGTATTACTGGGGTTCGCAGGAAGTTTCACATGCGATTTCAGCAGGGTACGTGTATTTCAGGGGTGCGCGGGAAGTTTCACACGCGATTTCAGCAGGGTACATGTATTACAGGGGTGCGCGGGAAGTTTCACAGGCGATTTCAGCAGGGAACGTGTATTACTGGGGTTTGCGGGAAGTTTCACATCCGATTTCAGCAGGGTACATGTATTTCATGGGTGCGCGGGAAGTTTCACACGCGATTTCAGCAGGGTATGTGTATTTCAGGGGTGCGTGGGAAGTTTCACATGCGATTCCAGCAGGGTACGTGTATTTCAGGGGTGCGCAGGAAGTTTCACACAATCGATTTCAGCAGGGTACGTGTATTACTGGGGTTCGCGGGAAGTTTTACACGCGATTGGCCCTGTGCGAGCGGGGTACGTGTATTTCAGGGGTTCGCGGGAAGTTTCACACGCGATTGGCCCTGTGCGAGCGGGATACGTGTATATCATGGGTGCGCGGGAAGTTTCACATGCAATTTCAGCAGGGTATGTGTGTTACAGGGGTGCGCGGGAAGTTTCACACGCGATTTCGGCAGGGTACGTGTATTACAGGGGTGCGCGGGAAGTTTCACACGCGATTTCAGCAGGGAACGTGTATTACTGGGGTTCGCGGGAAGTTTCACATGCGATTTCAGCAGGGTACGTGTATTTCAGGGGTGTACGGGAAGTTTCACACGCGATTTCAGCAGGGTACATGTATTACAGGGGTGCGCGGGAAGTTTCACACGCGATTTCAGCAGGGTACGTGTATTTCAGGGGTGCGTGGGAAGTTTCACATGCGATTCCAGCAGGGTACATGTATTTCAGGGGTGCGCAGGAAGTTTCACATGCGATTTCAGCAGGGAACGTGTATTACTGGGGTTCGCGGGAAGTTTCACATGCGATTTCAGCAGGGTACGTGTATTTCAGGGGTGCGCGGGAAGTTTCACACACGATTTCAGCAGGGTACATGTATTTCATGGGTGCGCAGGAAGTTTCACACGTGATTTCAGCAGGGTATGTGTATTTCAGGGGTGCGTGGGAAGATTCACATGCGATTCCAGCAGGGTACGTGTATTTCAGGGGTGTGCAGGAAGTTTCACACGCGATTTCAGCAGGGTACGTGTATTACTGGGGTTCGGGGGAAGTTTCACACGCGATTGGCCCTGTGCGAGCGGGGTACGTGTATTTCAGGGGTTCGCGGGAAGTTTCACACGCAATTGTCCCTGTGCGAGCGGGGTACGTGTATATCATGGGTGCGCGGGAAGTTTCACACGCGATTTCAGCAGGGTATGTGTATTACAGGGGTGCGCGGGAAGTTTCACACGCGATTTCAGCAGGGAACGTGTATTACTGGGGTTCGCGGGAAGTTTCACATGCGATTTCAGCAGGGTACGTGTATTTCAGGGGTGCGCGGGAAGTTTCACACGCGATTTCAGCAGGGTACATGTATTTCAGGGGTGCGCGGGAAGTTTCACACGCGATTTCAGCAGGGTACGTGTATTTCAGGGGTGCGCGGGAAGTTTCACACGTGATTTCAGCAGGGTACGTGTATTACAGGGGTGCGCGGGAAGTTTCACACGCGATTTTAGCAGGGTATGTGTATTTCAGGGGTGCTCGGGAAGTTTCACACGCGATTTCAGCAGGGTACGTGTATTTCAGGGGTGCGTGGGAAGTTTCACACGCGATTCCAGCAGGGTACGTGTATTTCAGGGGTGCACGGGTAGTTTCACACGCGATTTCAGCAGGGTACGTGTATTACTGGGGTTTGCGGGAAGTTTCACACGCGATTGGCCCTGTGCGAGCGGGGTACGTGCATATCATGGGTGCGCGGGAAGTTTCACACGCGATTTCAGCAGGGTATGTGTATTTCAGGGGTGCGCGGGAAGTTTCACACGCAATTTCAGCAGGGTACAGGTATTTCAGGGGTGCGCGGGAAGTTTCACACGCAATTTCAGCAGGGTACGTGTATTTCAGGGGTGCCGGGGAGTCCTACACGTGATTTGGCAGTGTGGGTCCTCCCAGGTGTTCCCTGAACACCCTCCACGGCCCCTGCAGGCAGCCCACACCACAGGGGACTACCCTGCACCCCTGGTCATGTCCCGCAGGCAGCCCACCCAACATGGGCATGCCCCCAGCAAAGGCACATGTCTCCTTGCACTACTGATCACCAACTCATGTCCCCTTGCACCCCCACCCCCCAGCAGTGCAGGGCACCTGCCAGCAGGCCCCCACTCATGTCCCACTCATGTCCCCTTGCACCCCCACCCCCCAGCAGTGCGGGGCACCTGCCAGCAGGCCCCCCGCTCATGTCCCCTTGCAGACCCACCCACCAGCAGTGCAGGGCACCTGCCAGCAGGCCCCCACTCATGTCCCACTCATGTCCCCTTGCACCCCCACCCCCACCCCCCAGCAGTGCAGGGCACCTGCCAGCAGGCCCCCACTCATGTCCCCTTGCACACCCACCCCTCAGCAGTGCAGGGAACCTGCCAGCAGGCCCCCACTCATGTCCCACTCATGTCCCCTTGCACCCCCACCCCCCCAGTAGTGTGGGGCACCTGCCAGCAGGCCCCCACTCATGTCCCCTTGCACCCCCACCCCCCAGCAGTGCAGGGCACCTGCCAACAGGCCCCCACTCATGTCCCCTTGCACCCCCACCCCCCAGCAGTGCAGGGCACCTGCCAGCAGGCCCCCACTCATGTCCCCTTGCACCCCCACCCCCCAGCAGTGCGGGGCACCTGCCAGCAGGCCCCCACTCAGGTCCCCTTGCATCCCCAACCCCCAGCAGTGCAGGGCACCTGCCAGCAGGCCCCCACTCATGCCCGCTTGCACTCCCACCCCCCAACAGTGCAGGGCACCTGCCAGCAGGCCCCGACACATGTCCCCCAGCCAACACGTCATCACAATCTAGATCTCTGGCCTTTATGGGCAGCCTCCACATGCCAAACACCCATCCAAGTATTGCATCCACCCACTTGGAAATGCCAATTACATGATACAACCCCAATGGCAAATATCTAAATTAACACATGTCCGTCACATACACACAATGGGTGCAAGTGAATGTCAAAACCCAAATCATGACATGCATGAAACCAATGAGATGATACCACACATCGAAGTTTGATGAAAAAAATGTATTAAAAGCAACATGAATGGAATTAAAATCAAACAAACGTCAATGGAAATTAAAAAAGAAAAGCTGCATGTCTGTAAAATAATGAAAAACAACAAATCATAATCCAAAGGAAAGGTGTCCAAAGTCACAGTTCCAAAAATGAAATCCAAGGGCAAAACAAAAGTGAAAACCATTGCTCCATGGGGAAATCCAAAGAAAAAAAGTAGAATCCAACAGTGAACTATATACAGATGAACAATCCAGGGTCCATGATCCCAACTGAAGAAAGGAAACCTATCAAAAACTCCTACCTAATAAAAAAAAACTATATACAAAAATGTGGTTCACTGTCCTAAAGGTCCAAAATAAAGAAAAAACCAAAGGAAACCTAACACTATCTAACTATTTACAAGGGCAGCGGGCTAGTCTGACGGCTCACTTTTGGATGTCCCGGGCCAGGGCATCATCGAACTCCTGCTCAATGTCCCGGAGGCGGTCCTCTTCCATGGCCCTGAGGGTTCGCAGGGACGATGACATCTAGATCTCCAGGTCCCTGCGAATGGCCTCGAGGCACTCGGCCCGCCTCAGGGCCCTACGCATGGAGTTCTCCGCCCTGACCATCGTGAGCCGTGCCTCTTCCGCCCGCTGCCGCTCTGCATCTATTGCATGGCCCAACCGCTGCCACATGGAAGACACTTCCCGTCCAGGGTCCTCCTGCCCTCTGGCCGATGCCTGCCCCTCCGATGATGAAGGCCCCGAGCCATCATGGCTCCCACCTTGTTGCTGCTGCTGCTGTGCTTCTGCCTGTGCCCTGGCTCCTGCTGCCTGCACATCCTCCTCCAGCTGGGGTGCAGTTGTGGAGGTGGCCACCCCTGCTGGACGTCCGACTCCCGACTGTGGCAGGGATCTGTTGTCCACCAGCCTGGCCGCAGGGTCAGAGGTAGCTCCACAGGGCACCCAGGTGATACATGGGTGGGAAGATGGCATGGAGGACGACTGGGGCATAGATGGTTCAGTTGAGGAGGGGGTCGGAACAAGGTCCAGGAAACGGAGGAATCCGGCCCTGGTGAGCTGTTCCAGTGGGTCACCGCAGTCAACGAGCCATGCGAGAAGATGTTCAGTCTCCTCATGAAAAGACTGCAGGTCACCTCGCATGGCATGTTGACGCAACGCCACCCCACCCAAAACAGGCTCAACCTGGTGCCGGATAGCCACATCCACAGGGAGAGGAAGGCCAGTTGGTGTAAGCCAATCCCCTCCCTGAGAACGGGTCTGGACGTAGGCATCCCTGCTGGTGCAAGATGATGCAGTGACAGGATTGCACACAGGCACCTCCGCGGCGGCCTGTGCTGCCTCCTGTCCCTGGTCCTGCACTGCACCACTAGCACCAGTGGAATCCCCACCTCCAGACCCCGTCTCTGTCCCTTGCACAGCCTCCTCCTCCACCAACCCCCCACCAACCTGGATGACTCCATGCCACCTTCCTCCATTGGGCCCTGTGGGGTCTCAGCTGCCCCTTCTGCTGCCGAGGAGTCCAACTCCGACCTCCGCCTCTTGGACCTCCCCTCGGCAGCTGCGGCCTGGGACGTGGCACCGGACTCCTCACTCCCCGACGAGATGACAACCTGGGAGGGGAGCCGGGCCTTGCGTCTCCGGCTGGTGGTGCGATCCCTGCCGCTGTGCTCCACAGCACCTTCTCCACCCTCTTCATCAGTTGATGCTGCAGACAGGGAGAAATGAAACACAGGCATCAGGGCACTGTACAATGGACTCATACACACATGACAGTTCCACATGAGTGGCATTGTCAAACTTCAGACATGGCATCACATTCCCCAACACACATGTCATTTTGACTCACACACATGAGCTATTCCACAGTCATATTGCAACAGCCAGCACCATCCATACACATACAACAGCATGAGCAGCCAAAGGTGAGCCAGACATCACATGAAACACAGGGAGTGCACTACACATGCACACACGCCACCACACTTACATGCATGTGTACACCTCCGCCAACTGTCGCAGTGTTGAGATCGGCATCCATGTCAGATCTGCAAATCAGTTTTCCACATATCAGGGTCACATGCATCCATGTTACATCACTGTTGCACGCTTGTCAAATAGACACACATGCACATGTACACGGTGCACATACAAGCAGCTGGAACCAACATCCATGTGTGACACCACAACCATGCCAACTGACATACACAGTAATCCAAACATGTGTGCTCACACATCTGCATTTGACTTGCATGCTTACCCACACATACACCATGCATGTGTCTCACACATGAAAGGACTTGCATGTGTCTGCCTCACAGCCCTGTACATACACATCCATACATGGCCCTAGAAAAACACATGTACAACCTGCACACTACTGGCACACCACCACACGCACAGCTTCCAATCAGTATGCATGTACACTTACCGCTCGACTCCAGACTGGTCTGCCTCTCAAGGACCTGGACGTGGAGCGCTGGGCATATGCGTTTCAGGACCCTCATCTGATGTTCCGACAGATGGCCCCGGCGCCCCTTAGCATCCGCTGCCTTCAAGAGGCGCCGGGCCTTGTTGAGGGTCCTGGACCTGAAGTCCTCCCAGCGCTTCTTGACATGTTGGAAGTCGCGGACTGCCACCCCCTCCGCGTTGATGGCAGTCACGATGTCCGTCCAGATCCGAGTCCGTCCTTCCTTGTCGGCGCGGGAACTTCCGAAGAGGGCATCATACTGCCCCAGGACTTGCTCCACCAGGACACCGACTTTGGTGGCAGTGAAGCTGGTGCCCCTCTGCCTCTCTGGCTGGGGGTTGCCAGGGGTGCCAGATGGTGTAGTGCCCGACATGGCAACCCCAGAGGCAGGAGTGGGTGGGCAACTGGGTCCTGGGGCTGGGCTGTGTAGCGATGGTATACCAGTCGGGAGTCTTCTGTTCCAGCAGGGGTGGTCACAGCAACGGCACCCCTGGCTGATGTGCAGGCAGCAAATAGCAGGGCACGTGGGCAGCAGGCAGTCAGGCAGCAGCAGATGGCAGGCGGGAGCGTGCTCGGGGCTCTGTGGGGCAGTAATTCGGCCTTTTCGGCAGGAGCGTGGTCTTCCGTGTGTGAACGCGTGGCCAGCTTGATACGGAGTGATTTGGCACGTGAAAAATGTGCACGTCAGCGTGTGATTCGAGGAAAGGCCCCTAGTGCGTAAGCGCGTCAGCACTCGTACGCGCTTTCATTGGACCAAAGCCCCTTCAAGCGTAAACACCTCTGTGACGTGATGCGCTTGGGCATGCGCGGCCGTTTCGCGCGTGAAAAACTGCACGTCCGCGTGTGAATGCGTGTAATCCGAGGAAAGGGCCCATGCGCGTAAGTGACGTGACGTACGCGGGCGTTTCCCTCAGGTTAAAGGTGAGCGGGGGCAGCAGTTCGCTGTACGTGCCTTTCGTGGAGACCGACGTGTGTTGCTGCTTCCTGTTGTTTCGCGCGCCATCATAACTTCACAGCTATAAAGGACGTATCTCTTCTTTTGGCGGGGGTATTGGCTACGTGTGTTTTTCTGCATCGCGCTAGTCAAACGGTGAGTCACACACGCTATTCTTCCCACTGCTGATGCCCCTATGTATCGCACCCATTTTCGAGGTCATAGTAGCCTGCGTGTCCCACGCATACGCGTTATTCGTGTTGCTGGGTGCCACCGCGTACTGCGGGAGGTTGATTCCACGCATGTAGGCTGCAGGGTTGCGTGCACGGTTTTACTGCAGTTTTGGGGTGCCTGAGCATTGCGTGACCCGTCACTACATCACCGGGGTCACATACAGCCTTGCAGGTGCAGGAGGGCTGTTAACATCTTGCTTCCCACCCCCTTCACCCAAATTGCCCAGGTCAATTGTGCTGTACACCTCCCATTGGCACTACTCCATCTGTGCCGGCACTACTCCATCTGTGCCATGGTTGGGAGGCCAGCAAAGGTGAGGGGCACCTCAGTTGGGCGTACTCCTCGTTGCGGGCGTGGTCGGGGACGTGGCCATGGTGACCAGGGAGTAGGGGGACTCCAGGGTGTCCAGGGCGGCTAAAGAGGGGGAAGAGGCAGGGGTGCGCCACTTGAGCACAATGTTGTGCCATGTGTCGTTGCAGTCATGCCACCACCCCCTGTGGTTCCGGGAGATGCAGCTTCTGCATCTGGCACTGGCGCCCATGTGACCCGGCAGTCCGTTCCATCAACTGCCATGGGCCCAAGGGTAGTGGTAGCTGCAGGTGCAGCTGTGGACACCGCCACCCAGGCTCAGGGTCTGCCAGCGCAGGCTGCGTTGGCACTTGAGGAGCCCTTGGAAGATTTACAACAGGCCAGGAGGGATACTGTAGGGGCATGCAGGGCTGCTCTGACCAAGACACGTGTCCCTGGGGCAGTTATGTCATCTGCTGCCCCGAACAGCCGGGTGTTGGCAAGTGCAGGGGCAGATGCACCCAACAACACCCCGGTTGTGAGTCTGCCAACCAGGACCGTTGCGGTCAATGACCCTGCCACAAAGGATGTTGCTGCGCGGGGTCCATTAGAGGGCACCCAGCTGCCACTGACATAAGTCAGGCCTTTGGTTGTCCCTCCACCTGCCACTCCCTTGGCTCAATCCACCGAACCCACTGGCCATACTGGTCAGGGCGGCTTTAGCCAGCCAGGGTCCGCGCCACAGTCCAAGAGGAGGAAGGTTGCACCTGCAGCACAGGCTGGGACCCCACACACAGCCACGACCTCCTGCACGTCGAGGAAGAAGCCTTTCTGCAAGCAGGAACTGGACTTCCTCGTGGACTACGTGCGGGGCCACAGCCGTGACATGATAGTGGGTGCCAATAGTCAGACTACGGCTGCTCACAGTGACACCCACTGGAAGCATGTTGCGGAACATGTCAGTTTATCCGACCATGAGGTGCGCACGGCACAAGAGTGCAAAAAGCGTTGGAATGACCTCAAACGCAGCGCTAAGGCTAAGCGTGCCTCAAATTACAACTTGACTCTGGTGACTGGTGGTGGGCCTGCACCAGAGGAGGAAGAGCTCACTCCGCATGAGTCACTCGTTGCGGAGTTCATACCATCTGAATCGGTCGAAGGAGTGGGAGAGATGCTGGACTTTGATGCCCAGTCCAGTGAGTGTTGATGCGTGTTTGTTGAGGAGGTGTGCATTTTACTTGTGGGATGTGTTGTGCATGATTGCCACTACATGTGACGTGCACCTGGTTCTGATGTGTAAGTAATGCAATGCTTCCGTGATGCATGTCTGCTCTGCTGGATGGTGGACATGTGGAGCAGACGGGGACTGTCCGCATCACCACTATTGCACCCTACTCAATGCTGGTTACCAGTATACCCCTCCGGTCCATGTTCCAGCTCACTGGCCCTTCTGCATGTGGCGTGGGGTGACCTTCCTCTCAGCCCAGACACAATGTCATAGCATGACTGACGTGCATGTCTCCTCTGCCTGCATGCGGGTACTCCATGTAGGCATGCTCCCTTGCCCCTCCTCCGCCACTCTGCACCCCAGTTCCACCTTTGCACTGGTTTGCTTCAATCTTGCCATTGTGTACTTTCCAGTTCATGCATCCTGTGTACATGCTAACGTCCAGCGTACAATCTGCCAGACATATGCTATGTGGTACAGCCTTAGTACTTGATGCAGGGTATCTTACTTGTACTGTGCATAGGTCAGATGCCCCGCAGGGACATGAGTGCCCATTCATGCTCCATGTGCATTGCACGCATGCCCCTATGTGTCCTTGACTGGATGATCACCGTAATACAAGTCCTTGGTGACATACATTGCATGGCATCTCATCAGCCTTCCCATGTCAACTGTGGCTCAGTACTGCGTTGCACACATGTTTAGGGTCTGACAATCTGTGTGGGTCACAGGCCTCAGCCTGTTTAATGGCCAATGACTGTGTCCGACTGTTGTAGTGTCTTCTTCAAACGTGGGCGGCCTCCAGAGTTTTCATCATGTGTCCTGCTTACTGTCCCATCATCATTTGCAGTGTTGTCACTTGAATCACATCAAGCTGTTGATGGCAGTCAACACTGCCTGTCAATACATAAGTCTATGGTCAGCCTTTTGATACCATGCTAGGCATCCCTGCTTTTGTACTTGGGTGGAGGGGTGCTTTGCTTGTAGATATGCTACCCATTGAATGCACAGTGCACGTGATGCCTGAATTTGACCTTGCACTGCCTTCACATTTCCTGACACACACCATGGAGTCCTTGACATGTAGGTAGTGAGTGACATACACATTTGCTGCACTGCATAGACCCACTTCTATGCAAACTGCCACCTTTCAACAGGTCTGATCACAGAAGCAATTCAAAGTTGACCGAGCATGCATGCCAGGTTCTATTTTGTGTGTCACATGTCTGCCTGATGTGTTTGTTGTCGGTGTGTGTTGTGTGCTTCTGACATGTGTAGTGACCTTTTTTCTCTCTATTTTTCAGGTGATGACGCAATGGAGGCGGAGGATGGTGTTGTCATGCCAGACAAAGGGTTGTTACCACTATATCAACCCGGCACAAGTGGGGGCCGTGGGGTGGTAGGCCATGAAAACTCCCAAATGCTACAGTCCATCTTGTCTCTGGCTTCCTATGAGTCCAGCCCTGATGACGACTCTGATGTCCATGTCGAGTTGGATGAGCATCAAGTCCGTGTGTCAGGGGTGAGTGTCATGATCTCTGCTTCCAAAAGGTCAGGGTTTTCCCAACTCCCGTGGAAGCAGATCCATAACCCAGGTTCCGAGTGCCAACCAGTCCCAATTGGGACCTTTTGGACCCAGTCCTGGCGCCAGTGGCACCAGGCTCATAAATATGCCCAGTCCCAGCGCTGGACGCGCCGGGCTCATAATGCTTGGGTGGACTTACCTGCAGCAGACCATGCTGCTTACTTGCCTGCCAGTTGAGTCTCTGATCCTCTTCTGTTTGGAACTACTTTTCCTGTTGGGTGGGGCAGGAGCCACTCCCTAGATTCAGAACACTGGAACTCTTCTGGAAAGCAGGAACTCTTTTCTTACCTAGGCGTGGCTGTGGAAGGAGACACCTAAGCACTATAGGAGGCTATTTAAACCACACCCGATGGATGAATCTTGCTTTGCGTTATTCTGCATCCTCAGCAGCAGAACGCTCATCGTGTCTTCTGCATCTGATCCTGGGCCTAAGGGAAAAGGCTTACCATTCTGAATCCAGTCTTCAGCAACACCTATAAAGACAAGAAAGAACAGGTTAGCATTACGGTCTTCAGTGGCAGCTCTTCACTTACCGGGTCCATCGGCTGTCACCAACGCCTCGCGCTGCATTCCGGCATCTGAAAGACAAAGGCTTACCTACTCTTCGCACGCTCCGGAAGCCTTCGGCGCTGCATCCCGCATCTGAAAGACAAAACAAGGTGCGTTTAAAGACATTGGGGAACTTTAATACTCACGTGCCATTACTCCTTTCCACATCTAACCCAGTGGGTATTCCGGCACCCTGCAGCCGCCCCGAACTTGTACCTGCAAAATAAAAAGACAGTTAGAGCGCATCGTGAAGCAGGCAACAAGCGCTTACTTACGTGCTTCCAGGCGCTTCTATTCATCACACGGGCTCCATCTTCAACTCACTTCAGCACGCCATCCGCCATCGCCGGAACCCTGCAAAACAAGAGACATCATTACTAAAGACTTTAAAGACATTAGAATTACTCGAAACTTACCGTTCGTGCAGTAAACGACGGACAGCAGTCCTCTGAAGTCAAGAGGCCTGCTCCCCTTATCCAGTGAAGAAACTGGTTACAGCACCCTGCCTCGAGGCAGATGGAGAGCACAGCGTTAACTTACCTAAGGTGAGAGCGTTAACCTTTGGGGTTCTACAGGAGAAGAGAAAGGGAAGAAGAGAGAGACATTCAATAACCCAGTTCATTAATCCCACATTTTCTATCTGCAGACATCTTACCCTTCGAGCCAGACATACAGTGCACAGAGGTCCAGCCCAAAGAGCCAGCCGTGTGTTACACATCACCTTTGAAGATACGGTTTACGCCCAGTCAAGACCGGCGCCTCTACGGGAATCAGGTGAGCGTTACAGAACGCAAAGCCTACCACAAAACTCCCGTCCAGGCGCTATGGAAACCTCGGATACCGACCAGCTAGCCCAGTTACTTGGGGAACTAAGGGCAGAAGTGCATGCAGCCCGTCAGGAAACGAACGCTCTAAGAAGGGAACTGATTATTTCCAAGGAGCGAACAGATGATCTCGCTAGACAATTGCTACAGTCACAAGCCGGACAGACCCCGTTACCCGCATCTGGGGGAAATCTTCCTTCTACATCCTCTATGAATCCAGTGCAGATCAACCTACCTGGTGTAGTGATACACGAAATTGCAACCTTGCCAATCAGGGCTTTAGATGACAGCATTAGCCGCTGAAAGCCAATAGTGTATTCAAAGTATGTGCTAAAATGCTGACAGTAGTCTGTTGTAGCACTTCCATTATGCAGTAGTGAGCTACAAGGAATATGATAGACAGGCAGGGAGGGCCCCCAGCTATGTAGCTAATAGGTTTTTGGAGTGTTTGGAACATCATGGCACCTATATAGCGCTTAGATAGCCAGTCTTAAGCGCTATAAACACTAAGCTATGAGTGCATGCCTTTTAGAGCTTGCAGATGGGGTTAATACATCCCTGCTTCCCTTAGAATATTCAGCCTCACTAACGTTGGCCCTGGCTCCAAGCTAATCTTCCTTTTCTCTGGGAAGGTACTGATAAGACATTCCTCAGCCAGCGCAGATGGGAACAAGGGAGGGGGTAGGAGCGAGCAGGGAGCATCTCAGAGAGAGCTGGGTTTTTTCCATGAGCCAGTTGCACAGGGAAAGTTCTGGAACTGTGCGTCATGGTGACTGACAGCAAGAAGTTATAAAATATCCATGCACACATGGATCAGGGGGAGATCGTCCTGTGGACTTGACTCGTGTACAGTCAGGTGCCCGGCATTGGCTCTCACGGTGTCCTCCAGCCTTGTTTTTCTATGAAAATCCCAGGTCTCCCAGGGCTGATTTAAAGGGACGTAAGACTGTGTTTCTCTATGTTTCTCTATGGTTTTCTATGTTTCTCTATATTTCTCTATGTTTATCTAAGTTCCATGTTTCACTATATTTTGCATTGCTCTAAGTGTTATGCTTTGTAATATTCTAAAACTTGAATCCCAAATGTATATGAAATTCACTGCTTAGAATAAATATGCTAATACTTAATGAAGGTGTCATTTTGTCACTTGCATGAGATCACTGCTCAGCACAATAGAACCTGTATTTTGGGCTGAATTGGGTATTTTTGCTCTCAAAGGGCTGGCCCCGAGGAAGATTTTGCCCAATATCAAGACACCTGGGAATGTACCTCTGGCTCCGCCCGAACGATTTTCTGGTGACCCAAAGAGGTTTGCAGTATTTATCAATCAGTGCCGGTTGCATTTCTTATGCCGGCCAGCAGCCTTTCCAACTGATCAAGCTAAAGTAGCTTTCGTGCTTTCGTACCTTAGTGGCAATGCGGCAGACTGGTCGATCCCTCTAGTAAATCAAGATGATCCGGTCCTCCATGATTTTCAAGCTTTTCAGCTCAGTATGGAAAAACTGTTCGCAAGACATTCACAGGGGCAGGCCTTGGACAATGAGCTTCTTTCGTTGCGACAAGGTAATCAAGACCTTTTGGCTTATATTGCGTCTTTCAACAGACTGATAGTGGAAACTCACTGGCCTGAGGACAAAAGGATTACGCTGTTTTATAGAGGTCTACGCGGAGAGCTCAAAGATGTGTTAGCCCAAGTAGTGAATCCCCCACAAGATTGTTCGGACTATATAGACTTAGTCGTTCAAATAGATCACAGACTGCAGAACAGGAAGGCCGATCGTTCCAAGTTTGATGCTCGAGTATTTTCCAAACCGCCAACTCCTTCCAAAGGAGTAGACTCCGGGGAACCCATGCAAATAGGGGGTCTGAAAAGTCCTCTAACACAAAAGGAGCGGGAAAGGAGAAAACAGTTGCAATTGTGCCTCTATTGCGGAAACTCAGGGCACTTTCTTCGAGACTGTCCGGTGAAACCTGCCAAGAAGGCAGTTGGAGCTGCAGTTACCAAAGTTACAAACTCTGAGCAGGGAAACGACCTCGCCCGACAAGAATAGAGGTCCTCTTGCCGAGCGTGAAAACCAGTTCCGTGACCTCGCATTTCGTGATACCTATGGTCCTCTTTAGCCCTGATAATCCGGATCGATTACATGCAATTGAAGCTTACGTCGACAGCGGTGCCATCGGCAAATATGTGGATCATGAAATGGTTTTGAGGATGAATCTAACTCTTTGTCCCAAGGCTGTAAAGGACGTCATTACTACGGTGGATGGTACGGAGATAGCCTCCGGGCCAGTAACGCATACCACTCAAGAAGTGACGCTAGTAAGTCAAGATGGACACCATGAGAAGATCGTGTTCGATGTGATCAAGGCCCCTCAGTTTCAGATTATTCTAGGAATACCTTGGTTAGAGAAACACAATCCTCTGATCGATTGGCGAGCAAGAACTGTCCAGTTTCCAGAATGTGTCTCTACTTGTCACCCTCCACCTGGTGTTGCACTGGCAGCAATTTCTTCAGAGACTCCCCAGTTACCTCCCGAATACCTAGAATACCAAGATGTTTTCCGGAAGGATCAGGCTAACTCTCTACCTCCTCATAGGTCTTATGACTGCCAGATCGACCTGATACCTGGATCTACTCCTCCTTGTAGTAGAATTTATGCCCTCACCGAGCCTGAGAACCTTCACCTTCGACAATACCTGGATCAATACCTGGCAAATGGGTTTATTCGTCCTTCCAAGTCCCCTGCTTCTTCAGCTTTGTTCTTCGTTCTAAAAAAGGAAGGAGACCTTAGAACTTGTATAGATTATCGCTCCCTGAACCAGATCACTGTTAAGAATAGATATCCATTACCTTTGATCCCTGAACTCCTGGACCAAGTCAGAAAAGCATGCATATATACAAAGCTGGATCTTAGAGGAGCTTACCACTTAGTACGAGTAAAAGAGGGCGATGAATGGAAGACGGCCTTCCGCACCAAGTATGGGCTATTTGAATATCAGGTCATGCCCTTCGGACTTTGTAATGCCCCGGCCGCCTTTCAATATTTTATGAACGATGTCCTCAGAGAGCTCATAGATGTGTGTGTTGTTGTTTACATTGACGACATCCTCGTTTATTCTTCATCGGAATCTGAACATCGGAAACACGTGAAAATGGTCCTCGAAAGATTGCGTCAAAACAAACTTTTCGCTAAGTTGGAAAAATGTGTTTTCAACGTGACTGAAGTTGAATTCTTGGGATTCATATTATCACCTGGCGGAGTGCGTATGGATTCAAAGAAGGTCGATGCAGTTCTCAAATGGCCATCACCATCCTCCGTAAAAGGTGTGCAAAGCATGTTAGGCTTCGCTAACTTTTACCGCAGGTTTATCCCCGAATTCTCTCGAATAGTCCAGCCCATCACTGCCTTGTTAAAGAAAAACAAACGTTTTGAATGGTCTACCGAGGCGGAACAAGCTTTCCAGGATTTGAAGACTAAATTTATCTCTGCACCAATCTTAAAACACCCTCGCCCCAAACTCCCCTACATCGTGGAAACTGATGCTTCAAGCCTTGCCATGGGGGCAGTTCTATCACAAAAGGACCCGGTAACCAATCAGTTGCATCCCGTGGCATTTTGGTCCCGCAAATTCTCGCCTCCTGAAATCAATTACACGATTACTGACAAGGAACTTCTGGCTATCAAGTCTGCCTTTAAGGCTTGGCGGCATTATCTGCTGGGGGCCCGACACACCGTTACTGTGATTACGGATCACCGAAACCTGCAATATTTGAAAACCGCAAAAGCCCAATCCTCTAGACAACTCCGTTGGGCATTATTCTTTGCCGAGTTTGACTTCATAATTACCTATCGTCCTGGTACAAAAAACGGTAAAGCTGATGCCCTTTCTCGGATGGGAGTGGAAGAACACTTGATCAACCCTAAACCTGTACCAATCATTCGCGAACAAAGAATTCTGGGTGTAATCGCCACAGAATCCATAGAGGAAGTTAAGGATAAAGCCAGGCAACTTGTAACTCCAGCAGACATACAGAATTGGCATCTGCAGGGAAAGGACTTTGCAGTAAAGGACAACTTATTGTATTTCCAAGAACGATTATACCTACCCAGCACAGATTTACAGAAAAAAGTAATCTCTTGTTATCACGATTCTTTAATGGAAGGACATCCCGGTATGGCCAAGACCTCAGAAAAGATCAAGCGCTACTTCTGGTGGCCGTCTTGGAAAAAAGATATCAGAGACTTTATAATGTCCTGTGGAGTATGCGCCCAAAACAAGAGTCAAAAGGAAAGACCAGCAGGCCTCTTACGCCCTATTGACAGCCCACCTCGCCCTTGGCATACGCTTTCTATGGACTTCATCACCGATCTACCTCCATGCTCCGGATACAATACGATTCTAGTAATCGTGGACTTATTCTCCAAGATGGCGCATTTCATTCCGCTCAAAGGCTTGTCAACAGCAGCAACTCTGGCCCGAGAATTTCTCGAAAACATTGTCCGACTGCACGGTTTTCCTTCGGTTCTAATTTCGGATAGAGGTAGTCAATTTATTTCTCATTTTTGGCGAAGTTGCTGTCGGTCGGCTCAAATTGATGTGAGACTATCGACCAGTCACCACCCTCAGACCGACGGACAAACCGAGAGGACCAATCAAACTCTGGAACAGTATTTACGCTGCATGCTGCAACAAACTGAAAAAACTTGGAAAGACATCCTTTGGATAGCCGAATATGCCTACAATAACTCTGTCCATTCGGGAACTGGGAAAACCCCGTTTTTTCTTTTGTACGGCAGTCACCCTCGAACCTCGGAGTTGGATCCCCTCCAAGATCTTGAAACACCAGCAGTAGACTACCTGCATTCTACAATCACCCAAGCCTTTAAGAAAGCTGTTTCTCACCTTCAAAGGGCTAAAGAACAATACAAGAAAGGAGCAGATCAACATCGGAAGGAAGCCCCTCAATATCAAGTAGGGGATCAAGTCTGGTTATCCACCAAATATCTACCTCTAAAAGGGCCACGCACATTCAACCCAAGATACCTTGGTCCCTATTCCATCACTACCATAGTAAACCCAGTAGCGGTCAAGTTGGACTTGCCCCCGCACATGAAGATACATCCGGTCTTCCACGTCTCTCTATTAAAACCCGTGCAACCTCAAACCCGACTAACCAAATCTCCAAAACCTATCCTAGTTGATGGAGAACTCGAGTTTGAAGTCAAAAGCATTCTGGACTCCAAGATCTCCAAATCTAAACTATTCTACCTAATTGACTGGAAAGGCTACGGCCCCCAAGAGAGATCCTGGGAACCTGCTGAATATATCCACGCTCCTCGCCTAATCAAAAGATTTCACCGAACATTTCCTGACAAGCCAAAACCCCCGGAGAAGCCCGGTTTGGGAGGGGCCTTGAGGGGGGGGTACTGTCATGATCTCTGCTTCCAAAAGGTCAGGGTTTTCCCAACTCCCGTGGAAGCAGATCCATAACCCAGGTTCCGAGTGCCAACCAGTCCCAATTGGGACCTTTTGGACCCAGTCCTGGCGCCAGTGGCACCAGGCTCATAAATATGCCCAGTCCCAGCGCTGGAAGCGCCGGGCTCATAATGCTTGGGTGGACTTACCTGCAGCAGTCCATGCTGCTTACTTGCCTGCCAGTTGAGTCTCTGATCCTCTTCTGTTTGGAACTACTTTTCCTGTTGGGTGGGGCAGGAGCCACTCCCTAGATTCAGAACACTGGAACTCTTCTGGAAAGCAGGAACTTTTTTCTTACCTAGGCGTGGCTGTGGAAGGAGACACCTAAGCACTACAGGAGGCTATTTAAACCACACCCGATGGATGAATCTTGCTTTGCGTTATTCTGCATCCTCAGCAGCAGAACGCTCATCGTGTCTTCTGCATCTGATCCTGGGCCTAAGGGAAAAGGCTTACCATTCTGAATCCAGTCTTCAGCAACACCTATAAAGACAAGAAAGAACAGGTTAGCATTACGGTCTTCAGTGACAGCTCTTCACTTACCGTGTCCATCGGCTGTCACCAACGCCTCGCGCTGCATTCCGGCATCTGAAAGACAAAGGCTTACCTACTCTTTGTGCGCTCCGGAGGTCTTCACACTGCATTCCGGCATCTGAAAGACAAAAGCTTACCAACTCTTCGCACGCTCCGGAGGCCTTCGGCGCTGCATCCCGCATCTGAAAGACAAAACAAGGTGCGTTTAAAGACATTGGGGAACTTTAATACTCACGTGCCATTACTCCTTTCCACATCTAACCCAGTGGGTATTCCGGCACCCTGCAGCCGCCCCCAACTTGTACCTGCAAAATAAAAAGACAGTTAGAGCGCATCGTGAAGCAGGCAACAAGCGCTTACTTACGTGCTTCCAGGCGCTTCTATTCATCACACGGGCTCCATCTTCAACTCACTGCAGCCCGCCATCCGCTATTGCCGGAACCCTGCAAAACAAGAGACATCATTACTAAAGACTTTAAAGACATTAGAATTACTCGAAACTTACCGTTCGTGCAGTAAACGACGGACAGCAGTCCTCTGAAGTCAAGAGGCCTGCTCCCCTTATCCAGTGAAGAAACTGGTTACAGCACCTTGCCTCGAGGCAGATGGAGAGTACGGCGTTCACTTACCTAAGGTGAGAGCGTTAACCTTTGGGGTTCTACAGGAGAAGAGAAAGGGAAGAAGAGAGAGACATTCAATAACCCAGTTCATTAATCCCACATTTTCTATCTGCAGACATCTTACCCTTCGAGCCAGACATACAGTGCACAGAGGTCCAGCCCAAAGAGCCAGCCGTGTGTTACACATCACCTTTGAAGATACGGTTTACGCCCAGTCAAGACCGGCGCCTCTACGGGAATCAGGTTTAGCGTTACAGTGAGTGATTCTGATGTGGACACTCCTCTGTCCGCGACACCTGCACTGAGGGGTCAGACAGTCTTGGTTCCTCCGCCCGTGGTGGATCGGGATGCAGGGTCACCCTCCACACCAGTCACTGATGTGCCTGGGCCATCATGTCGACGGGGGCATGTAGTCGTGCAGCCGCGGGCTGTGCCAACACAGCGAGGACACCCGGTCCTTGGGTCCTGCAGGGGTCAAGCCCAGCAACGCGGTCGCCGCGCGCAACCACAGTATAGTGAGTGGGAGCAAGACATGACTGCCAATTCAGAACGGCAGGGGGCAGCAATGGAGAACATTGCTGAGAGCATGAAGCGTGTGGCCCGATCTGTGCTCCCCTGCTAGGCAGGTGGTTCTCCAGCAGCAGGCGGCACGGTCCACGGCCCGCTCGCTCAGGCTGGGCATGGAGGCCTCAGACAGGGCACGCCAGGCTGAAATGTCGTCAGTTGCTGCTCACGCAGAGGCGCACATGGATGCCCTGAGGGAGGAGTATGCTTCCCTCAAATCCACTCTGGGTGTCCTTATGATATCCCAGAGGAAGCGGGCAGAGGAGAGGTTTGCACAGCTTGAGCGTACCATCTCGGCTGAGCTACAGGCTTGCTGGGAGGTGCAGCGGTTGTCCAGCCAGGCCTTGCAGGAGGAACTCTGTGTTACACGTGCTACCTTGCAAGAGGAAGCACGTGTATCACGTGAGGTTCTGCATGCAGACCTCCGTCACATCGCCACACAGAACCAAGCTCACCCGTCCGGCAGACTTGCTGCCGTCGAGGGGCAAGCTGCGGCTAGGCGTGGCCAGGCTACTGTGCCACGTCCTCCTCTCCAGGAGGAGCCAGACTCGGACGACCATCTATCTCCCACATAGGTCGGGCTGTGCAGACGTTGAGCCCATGGAGGTTTTTTTTTTGACTTAGCATCATCGCATGTGGGTGTTGAGCAGCACCCTGTACCTCCCCCCTCCTGGGTGCCTCCCCACCCCCCCGGGTCATATGTGGCCATTTTTGATTTTTCTTTTAGTTTAGTTAGTTAAGTTTCTGTTTGATAGTTAGTTTAATTAGGTAATGTAGGTTTTTCATAGTTAGTGTAATTAGTTAATATAGTTTAAAATTGCTTTTCTATTGTGCTTTCATGTGACGGTGCGGTGCTTTGTGGCTTTTGAAAGCACCCACTGTCTGTTCCAGCTGGGCCCTTCAGGCTTGTCTTGTGTATGTGTTTGCTGCTTGGGGTCCTTGACTCACATATGCCACTCCTGCCTCCCTTATCCATGGGCTCGCAAGGATGGTTCGGTGTAACAGCCTATTACACAAGGGCTTTGGCCTGTCATATCTGTGGCATGTCTGGTGCTGTGTAACTTGTGTTAACACCCCTAGTGGGGATGATTGCAGTGTTATTGAACACTGTTCTGCTTTTGGTAGATGGGGTGTTTCATGATTAATGTGTACATTCATTGCTATGCATTGTGTAGTATGTTTCTTATCTTTACTGTACACGTGCTTGTTGCAATTCATGCCGTAGATAGTGTGTTCCACACTTTGGATGTGAAAGACGGACTGATGGTGTGATTTCTGATGTACATCTCTGACATGGTCCAGTAGTGAGATGCCTGAAGAGACACACACAGATGACTCTAAAGCATTAATCATGTGTTTCATGTCCTTTCTGCAGGGGGATGAGCCTCCAGACCACCTTTGCCAGCAGACATGGCCCATTGGACTTCTGGATTCTGGACACGTTTGTTGGTGCCCACATGTACATGTGTGCGCAAGCAGAGGCACAGGGATTGCAGACATACATCCTAGAACTGCTGACGTGTTCCAAGGAACTCCAGGCAAGGTGAGCAGCACAGGGGGGCCACAACACAGCAAAGCTTCCACCAGGCCAGTTGCACATGCAGGCTTAGTAGCAGCCCTGGTGAGCTTGGACGAATATTGGTGTTTAAGCACACAATACAGCTCAGATGTGTTGGTGGACTGATGGCTAATTGATTGTAAGGTTGTCTGGGGCACCTGCAGGGGCAGTGGCACATACCCTCCGGTCCACCATGGCCCATTGAGGCACTTGTATCACCCATGCTGCCTTCCGAGCTGAGCGTCTTGTTGTTTTTCTTTCAAACTGCTCTACATAGGCTTGCTGGGGGGTGCACTGTTGCATGGATGAATGTGTAATTCAATTTGGTATGTTTTTTTTCCATAATCACCCCGTGTCCTATCCAATTCTAAACCCTGTACCCTCCACCCGGTGTTCCTGCTTCCCGTACCTATCCAATCAACGTTCCCTAACCCTCTTTCCCCACTGGTGTTGCGGATGCCTGTGTAAGCCCCGAGCTTGCATGTGCCAAAACCCTAGAGGGGGTGGTTGGTTCATGCCACTTCTGCACCTGGACTCCGAAAGGCCCTGAAAATGATGTACAGGTTTGTTATGATTGTGTATGTGTTAATGCAAGTACTCCATTTTAGTGCATTCCCTACTTTCACGTGTCATTCATACTCCACTCTCCTGCCCCTCATTCCAGTTATCCAGTATGCCAACGGCTGTCCCAACTGCATATCCCGGACCCTCCTTCCCCACCGGGGTCTCAGAGGCCTGTGTGAGTTTGACCTTGCAGGCACCCAGGCCACGGTGGGGTTGGTTGTTTCGTGCCACTCCTGCGCCTGTACACGGGAGCTGTGACAGTACACATCCATTCGTGGTGCATCATTGTATGTTATGTACCACACATGGCTCACACCCTTTTGTGACATTGTTTTACTGTGCTACCTTGGTTGTTACATCATTGTGGTAGTACTTGGACTTTGTGAGGTACTGCTACTTCAAGTCATCTACTGGAGGCTGTTCAGGTTCGTTTTTTGCCTTTGGATTTTGTGTCTTTGAAAATGAAGGTGAACTCTGAGGGTGCAGGCAACTTTTGACACACAAGGTGGGAGATGGTGATGAAGGGGAATGGTGATCCTGTGGCCAGGTGAAATTGAGGGTTGAAGGCTCCATGACCCAGGTGCAGTTGTTCAGTGGGTCATGGTCATTTGTGAGGGGGGGGGGTGTTTTGTTGTTGATAGTTGCCTTGCCCCGCAGTGTGATCGGAACCCTGTCATTGTAATTGTGGTATCCTATGTACATGATGTGTTTTGCTGATCAATGCATGTTCATGTGTTGTATTTACCTTTCAGGTGTGAGGGGATAGTTGTGGTTTGACATGCTGGGGTGTACACATGGTGAATGTTCACATGTGCTGTGTAGAGGGCACTGATGGTCAATTGATTGCACATGCATATGTTGAGTGCATGTCCTTGCTGACCCGCACACTCGCACTATGATGCACTACATGTACAACCACCCTTTGATATCCACATGTACGCTCTGTTAGCCTTCTGCTGCCCACTGTGTTCCTGTAGCACATGTTCTGTGACCAATTATGGATCCTGTACATTTTTTTTTTGGTTATTTGATGTGGTTTGTCACTTAGATGTGATGCTCAGGGTGTGCATCAGACACAATGGCTGTTCACTGTGATGTGCGCCGAGCAGTGTGTTGCAGGAGTTGGACACAGAACACAGAAGCTGCAGTGTTGATTTTGCAATGCACAATGTGCATGTAGACATGCATTCTTTGTTATGTTGCGGCTACTACTTTTGTGATGCATTTGGGAATTACTTATTTTTGGTGGGAGGTTGTTGGTCAGTCATTTCATCTGATTCCATGTCAGGCATCATTGTCTGATGCCAATTTACATTTTTCACATGGCAATGTGTACCTTATTGGTACTGTGTTGGTGTATGGCTATTGCTTGCCATGTCATGTTGTGGTTTGGGAGGGTTTGAGTGACATAACAGTGATGGTCATGGCCTGTTTTGCAGGTGTGTGTGATTCACACCTTGCATGTCAGGGTCAGCTGCTTCTCGGAGCAACAAGCTGAGGGTAGATCTCTCTCTCCGGCAGGGGCCTCCCTCTGGAACGGCCTTCCTGCCTCCCTATAACTTGAGGAGAACCATCTCCACTTCAGGAAGCACCTCAACACCTTCCTCTTTGCTTCTGCTTTCTCTCTCCCTCTCCCTTGCTAATTTCTTCACTGAAACTGCACTGAATCTGCAACTGGGCCACTCTCACTGACCTCGGTCCCTGGCCCAGCCACTCTCCACTTGCACTGCCTCCCTGGCAACCCCTGCACTGCGGGGCTGTCTCTGTATCCCTACAGCCCCCCCTTCACAGTACTTGTCTGCACTTACCTTTGCACTTTCCACCAGCTGGCCTATTTATTTTTTATTCTACTTACCCTGTACTGCACTCCCCCCCTCCCCTTCCCCTTGCACTTTTCCCTTCCACCTACCCCTGCACTTGTGCAATCTAAATGACGTTGTCTGTCTTCCCTTGTTCCCCCCTCCCTGCCTCGTTGCGCCTTGCAACACTTGTGTATAGGCGTGTTACAAATGCCATGTCATATCATATCATATATCATATGTGTGCCTTTTGGTCACATAGGATAGCTTGTGTTTAAGTAGCTAGGGATGCACACAATGTGGCACTTCCAACGCAACAATCTCAGGGTGGTATGGTTGTGACAGTTGACTGTCTCTTTGTCATCATCGATTGTCACCTGGTATGTGCCAGGCCTGTGTGCACTCCGCAGGGGTGGGAGTTTAGGTGAAAAATGTGGCCACAAGCTGGGTCCGGGCTTCCTCGCCACGTGCCCTATCCCCTCCCATGGGCAGCGCCTGTGCCTGTGGTTGGAGATGTGGGGGCACCACCATGTCCACCGGTACGCCCTGCCGTGTTGCAACATTGTGCAGGACACATGCTGCCACAATGATCCTGCACACTACTGGGGGTGCATAGAGTAGCTGCCCGCCAGAGCGGTCAAGGGAGCGGAAGCGTGACTTGAGCGCTCCGAATGTGCGCTCCAGTACGGCCCTGGTTGCAATATGGGCCGCGTTGTATCTTACCAGGGGTGGTGTGGTGGGGTTCCGGATTGGCGTCATCATGTGGTTGCTCAGAGGGTAGGCACTGTCCCCTGGGGAGGTGATAATAGTTGAGATTATTAGGGTTTGGGTATTTGTCTGTGTGTGACTTGCATGCATGTGCACAGGCATTTGTACTCACCTAGGAGCCATGTGTCACCGTGCTGCCCAGCTTCCAGGGCCCGGCTCAGGGCGGACATTCTGTATATGAAACTGTCATGGGTGGAGCCAGGGTAGTTTGCATAGACAGAGGTGATGATTCCCTTTGCATCGCATACCACCTGTACGTTGATGGAATGCCAGTGCTTGCGGTTTCGGTAGATGTGCTCAGTGGCCCTAGGTGGATGTAGGGCCACATGGGTGCAATCTCTGGCACCGAGCACTTTGGGGAAGTGTGCCACTCTGTAAAAATCCAGGACCACGGCCTGGCTTTCTGCGGGTGTTCTGGGCATGTATTTGTGCCTGCGGACTGAGGGGCGCGCTGTCATGATTGCCAAGTCCTGGTGTAGGCAGCATGACTGCGAGGCCTGTGAGACCCCCCCCCCCCACTATGGCAGTGGTCCGCTGAAATGACCCAGTGGCCAAAAAATGCAGGACATTGAGCACCTTCTCCAAGGGGCTCAATGCTTGGGAGCAAAGGGTGGGTGATGTAAGGTCATCTTCCCACTCCCTGACCAGGTCTAGGATGATGTGGGGTGGAAACCTATACCTGCCGTAGACCTGGTCGTCAGGCATCCCAAAAAGGCTTGTCTGTGGTGAGAATATGCGTGCCCTGGCTAGTCTCCTCCTCCTGCGGTGTCCCACGATCAGTGCTGCGACAAATGGGGCATTCATCGTAGCTGCATATGCGTGTTTGTTGTTTGCGCGCACTTTTGTACTGTGCACGGGGACGCTTCCGCCTGCCTTCGTGTGGCGGACGCGTTGACGCCTGTGCGCGTCTTTTGCCGTGCGCGGGTTTCCCGTATTCGAATCCATGAATACGGGTTGTTCGCATGCGTGTGGGCGTTCCGTGTAGTTCCCTGCAGTACTACCCCAGTTACGCCTTCTTTTTCACGCGTTGTTCCCCATTACGCGTGCTACGCCCACTGTTACGCCCACTTTTGTTGTGTGCGCCACACTATGTGCGCTTTTGCTTTGCGCGTAGCGCACGCCGTTTGATGACGTGTGTGCCCGTGTGCGACATGCATGGATTTGGCGCACGACCCGTGGGAAACTAGCGCAGCGCCTTCCTTGTATCGCACACGTCCGCGTGCGCTTGATTTCTCACGCTTGCGCCTCCTTGCTCCTGCTTGTGCTGGGATTTTCGGCGCACGTTTGTTCCATGAATCGACCCCATAGTTTGGTGTAATCATTGCATTGATAAATGAGATGCCACACTCAACAGAAGTCCAAAAGTTTCATACAAAGAGTGGACAGGATTGGTTATAAAATGCACCCCTGCTCACTCGATAATGCACTGCCAATCAGTGGAAGGGCCTGAACAACCCAATTCGGAAAGATGCTGAGATCTGCCCAAAAGGTCAAATGTAATTCAGTCCAGAACCCTAGGATTGAAATGACAAGGAGCGCGACTCGCCGTTGACCATGTTGAACACCAAAGAGAGATCATGGAGCAGAAGAGTCCCCACCCTCAGCCGCTAAAAGGATCCCATCCACTGCTTGAGGATTAGATCTCGCACATCTGTGCCAATTTAGCCCAACATCTGGACTAATAAGATCCATTTACAAAGGCGTGCAACTCCATAAGACACAGACACTGCCTCGCCCTATCTCTTTATCGAGAAGGGTAGATTAGAGATAGCTCGAAAATAGCCCAAGACAGAGAAGTCTTAAGAAGACTTATTTTAGGAGGGGCGAAATAACCCCCCCCCCCATACAAATTAGCAGGGAAGATTCCCAGAGAGAAAGAAGAATTAAGGAGCTGACACAAAAGCTGAACGACATTGAAAGGCTAATCCTTAAAAAAAAAAACTGGGCCAGCACTGTATCATCAATGTAAAAGGCACACTTTAACCAATCAATAATGCAAGCACGTCCTTATAAATAAAACAAGGACAATCTTATTAAAGGGGAGTCTCTCCAGTCATACAATGGCGGCATAAGAAACAAAGATTTGGCTGCCAGCCCCTGTTGAATCAAATCTTGTCTATAAAAATGGAATTGATGGCAAAGCATTTCTAAACTGAAGGCACAATCCTCAGAGAGGAATCGGATTAACACCGCGTTTCATCACCTATAAAAGAGCCTCAGATTGAATAGTAGCTGGAGTACCTCGCGAGGCATCATAATGAGATTCAGCCTTGGCAACTGAAGGGAAGTTCAAGGTGCTTCGCAGGTCCCAATACCATGGTTAGATATCTCAGTATGTTAATGTACCTGCTGCATACATCCGTGTGCACCCACAGATCACACGTTTGAATCAGGACAAGGGGGATTCAGTGTTTCACCTTTTTGAAGTCGATAAATGAAGTCTCACTTAGTTGGGGAATCAACCCTAATATAGCATAAATAAATAATTTAGTTTGTGATTTCCTCAATGGTGGGGTATTTCCCAACTCTATAGAAATTATTGTATTGGCTTCCGAAGAAAGAATCTAATTTGACTGCATTTGAACGTGTAATCTGCATGTTGTCTGCAGCAGTGCAGTTAACCCAGTGAGCTGTTTTACCAGCGAGTGGAAGGAAGGCTACACCAGAACCTACCATCATGGTAAAATGCTAGCTAAACTAGATGTTCTATTCGCCCTTGTTCTTATCAGCAGTCCATGTGATCCACAGCCAGTAACTGCACATGCCAGTGGAGTAACTTTGCTGAAAATGTTGGGGGGGAATGACATCTGAAGAAAAGGTGCCCCAGCCAAATGAATGGGAACAAAATGGTGTGCCATGAAAGTTGGGGGGGACAAACACCCCTGACCCCCCCTAAAATTACGCCCATGCCACATGCCCACCGACAACTACAGCCCCATTCCCTCAACCATTTATTTTCTAATTGTTAGCCTGTCTGGGTTTCCATGACGGTTCCTTCTTTCGCCTCCCTCTCACTTTTTCCATTTTCCTTTCCTCCACAGTCCAAGGTCTGCTTACTCCGGGTGGGAGCACAATACCTCATTTTCCAGACACGCCTGAGTGCCGAAAGATCTCTACAATGGGCATTGATGCAGTGTGAAAGCTTGTTAACATAGCATAGCATATTGATATCATGGAAATGAGTATCACCTTCCTTCCAATTACTCTTTGGCAAGACCTCTCCACTTGTTCATCTCTGGGTCTTCTGTAGATCACACGTTTTAATGTGAGCAAGCAGGACTCTGCCTTTCACCATTCTGAAGCCAATGAAATGAGTACCACTGAGTTGGGAAATCATTTCTATCATGGTGCCAATAAACCATTCCATTTGATGTTTTTGTTGCGCTGACGACATTTGCTTCTTGGCACAAAATGGAGAGCAGTCATTCGACTGACTTCAGAATGATGAAAGGCATCTGTGAAGATAACTCGATCCTCGGCCTCGCTCCCTTCAATGGGGTCACTGGTTTTGTTGTGATTAGGGACCAGCTGCGCAGTGGCTACAATACTCTTCCGTGATTGAGCGGGCTGTGAGAGCTGCATGCCGGCTTTTAGTGCTTCCGTTCAGTTTCCCGCGCACACGGGCTGAATGCAGACTGCAGTGCAAGGATCAGGGGCTCGGAACACTGGGGGTCCTTACGAGTATGGCGTTAGATGGTAAAAGTGGTGGTAACTGGTATTACCGGCAATTTTACCATACTGCCGAATCACGAATTGCCAGTAATACCGTTGGCGGTAATGCAGTCGGTGGATTTTCTGCCAACTGCATCTACGGCAATGGTAGTACCGCCAATGGTCATACGGGCGAACCGGCATTACTGGTGAATCACAAGGTGGGAAAATAGCAGTAACGCTGCCAAAATTTGCTGGTGACACCCCCAAAAAGACAGCAAAGATACCTCCACCAAAAAGGTGGAGGTAAACGCATGCAGGCGATGGAATTGGGGCCTTAGGTGCACACAATGCACCCAGGAAGGGTTCATAAGGGTCACACCTTCCCCAAACACATTTTCCAATACCGTCATGCTGCCCCTGGTTTATGCCATGCCCCCGGACATGCAGCTGTTCAGGCTCCGCATTGAGCTGCAGGGCCTGGAAGAGCAACATAGAGTACAGGAAGCAGAGGAGAGAAATAGGAGGAGGAAGAGATGCCATGCAAGGGGAGCGCCTATACCGCGGGTTAGGCCCTCACCCTGAACCCTGACGGACAGCGACTCACTCTGTACGGGCTGAACAGGGAGACAATTGCTGAGCTGCTGACTCTGATCCAGGATGACATTGGAAGCAGGATCAATATAAGAGCATATTTATAAACAAAGGGGTGCCTGGTCAAAACCCTGGTCCTCCAGGCTAATCACAATAGCAAGAACAACATAATGGACCACTAGAATAGGGAATAGTGCACATTTCACATTTACTTTTTTTACAAATATAAATAAATGTCACTCATTAAATTCAGATTAATTTTATTATCATAAACATATAAAATATCAAGTTAAAATCACATATCACAAAATATTTATCACAAAATTCAACTCACACTCAATCATTCCTACCATTCATTCACTGTTTTTAAAATGTATACATCACACCTAACTCGTTAACCCCTTGGTCAACAATGTTTCTATTTCTATGTGAAAATGTCCTCCACTTCAATGGCAGATGGTACTATCTGTGTTTAAACAATTACACAGTAAATAAATAGTCTACATATGTTTCGTTGACTAGTTGAACATCAGAAATTCGTCCTCTTGATGACGCAACCTTCTTCAGGACTGAAATAGAGAATTTTAATCATTCCCCTGTAAACTAGTAGGGTGAGTTTTACCACCTAGAAAACAATACAACATATTAGTGATCTGCACAATTTCACTGTTCCCTCATTACTTTCTTTTTTACTACTGTGGTAAATGTGAAATGTGCACTATTCCCTATTCTACTGGTCCATATAAGAGCAGCCCTACCACCATTGGTGAAGCTTGTGCCGGTCCTGCACTTCCTGGCAACTGGCACATTCCAGCACACCGTGGGATCGTTGCATGGCATGTCCCAGCCCACATTTTCTCATGTGCTCATGCAGGTGCTGGAAGCACTACTGCACTTTGTGTCACGGTACATCTCCCTACCCACCCTGGCACAGGTGAACGCCATGAAGGCACATTTATATGTCTTAGCCCACATGCCTAATGTCATTGCAGCTCTGTACTGCACCCATGTGGAGTTGGTGGCACCCCAGGCATCGGAAGAGGCCTACTGCAACCGGAAGCAGTACCACTCCCTCAATGTTGAGGTCACCTGTGATCTAGACCTCATCATCATGCACTGCCTTGCCCACTTCCCTGGTTCCAGGATGCAGTGGTCCTGCGTAACAGCATGCTGCCGGGATACATGTAGAGGCACCGAGGGCAACAGACCTAGATATTGGGTGAGTATAAGTGCCATCACAGTATTCTCGCAGCACAATTGACATGCTAGGTGAGGGGTCACCACAAATGTCAATTGCATGCCCTGTGAAGGCCCTGCACATGCAAGATATGTCCACACACTGCACACATGACAGGCTTCAACCCACAGAACCCGGACATGACTCATAAAGCTGCAGTAAATGGCCTATGCATATTTCACCAGCAGGTTACCTACGCACATTGGACTTCAGAACAACAGTGCAACATTACATTCTCCAATACATCTATTGTCTTCATGCTGGGTGGCTGCCCCCACTAGTGGTGTCCAAAGTATGTCATGGGGTGGCCCCCAGAGTCAGCTTCAAAAGAGGAAAATGACTGTTGGTTATATGACAAAGGATCAAGGAGACTGCGCTCTGAAAGCAAAAGGATGAAGTTGACTGATAGAAGCAGTACATGCTGCCCTGCTAGTCACAGTCCCTGAAAGCGATGAGTGCTAGCTGTGAGCTGCATGCATGATGTACCACAACAGAGCAAATGAACCCACTGAGTAGATGTCTCCATATGCAAGGACTGGAATGGAAAATCATGTTGTGAGACAATGCTTGTGAAATGCATGCACAGACTGACCATCAACATGTTGTTGTAAGAGGCAACACATCCAGAATGCACTGTGACTGACGCCTATGACCTTTGCCCTCACAGGTTACTCTGGATACCCCCCAGCTTCCATGGCTCATGACACCACTCTTTGGCCTGTTGAAGGCTCACTTCCAGTGTTTACACTGCTCTGGAGGGGCCCTCATCTACAGGCCCTATAAGGTGGGACAAATTGTACTTGTCTGTGCAATGTTGCACAACATTTACATGATGAGGAGAACTAAGTACTAGCGGACACTAAGCTGGCACGCACTGAGCGGGAAGAGGGCAGAGACAGACACCTGTTTTGCCAAGAATTCCTTGAAATTATTTTTGATCAACATTGTCATGCACATGCCTCACACATATGTACACAGACACATCATTAATTAAACACCTGCGCACAAAAAAGAATGTCCCAGCATTGCTTCAAGTGAAAAACAATATAATGTTAAAATATGAAGGGGGGCGTGGCTTGGCGTCGATGGCGAGCGGTAGCTGATCCGCCGAGCTCCGGCCGAGACGCCGTTTCCTGATCCTTTTTCTCCGGCTCGCGTGCGACCCCGACTTCTGAGAAGGAACGAGCGGTTGGGCGAAGCAGCCCTGCACCTGAATAGTTGTTGGGCCCACCAAATTGGACCCCCCTGAGACTCCGGTGGCCCTGAATCGGTTCTCCCCCCCTCCCGTTCTTACTGGATCCAAGATGGCGCCCCGCACAGCATAGCGGTGCCTGCGAGGGGTACCCCCTCCCCCAACGGATTCCAGGGCCCGGCGGGGAGAGGCAGCAGCAAAAGAGAGGCTCCGCTCTTCTAGAGACCACCTCTACGGACCACACCATCACACACGGGGGCAGACCACAGCTCACGGCCCGATATTTGGCCAGGTGAAGGGCCCCACCAGTGATCTCACAAGTGAACTAACTTTTGAGGCCTAAAAACACCCGCAACCATCGCTCCAAGATGGCCGCCAAGAACAAGACCAGAGCCGCCACCATGGACTCCTTTGTTTCCACCAGGGCGAAGACCCCCACTCAATCCAAGGCCAGCTCCTCTGAAGTTGCCCAGTCGAGCGAAGAGGTGGCGGCCGATAACCACTCTCAGATACTTGATGCTATAGCCTCGCTAAAGACGCATATAGACTCCAAGATCGACGAATTCAAAGTCGATATTCAACTGATCCGCCAGGACGCTCGCAACTTAACGGAGAGGGTCGCGACCGTTGAACAGTCGGCAGAGGAAGCCTCCACGGCCATCACAGCCATAAAGTCCGAAGTTGTCCTCCTGAAGAGGAAAGTCACCTTTTTGGAGGAAAAGGCGGAGGAGGCCGAAGGTCGGGCCAGACGGAGCAATATCAGGATCCTGGGGGTCCCGGAGGGGAACGAGGGAGTAAATACCACATCCTTCGTCGAAACCCTTCTGCTACAAGAAATAGGGGCCGGCAAATTGACCCAGGGATTCTCTGTCGAAAGGGCCCACAGATCCCTTCAGAGGCGCCCTCCCCCCGGATCGCACCCCAGACCCATAATCGCTAAGATACTGAACTTTCAGGACAGAGAAACTATCTTACGGCGATCCAGGGAGGGGGGCCCCATCGAGCGAGGAGACTCCAAAATCTCCATTTATCCGGACTACACGCAGAAGGTACAAAGAGAGCGGAACTCATTTGTCCCGATAAAAGCCCGGCTCCGACAACTGAACCTAAAATATAGACTACTTTATCCATCGCGCCTAAGGGTTGTCTACAAGGAGAGAGTGGTATTTCTCGAGAACCCAGATGCGGCCAACATGTGGCTTGAGGATAATAACCTGGCGGATGGCAAGGACAACTCACAGACTGAGACCTAACCCCCCAGCGACCCCCATGTAAGAAACATCGCACGTGAGACCGGAATACAGAAGATAATCCAACTACAGTTTTTTCATTTGGAAACGGCCTCGTTCGGCTCTGCCGCCAGGCCCTTGCCCCACCCCCAGCGTAGTATTTACCCGGTCTGGGCACCCGCCTGACCCAGCTCGCGCCCGACTCCCGGATGGGCTCCGACGGCTCGAGAGCGCCTGAGCACCGCGACAATGTTGTAGTTGCTGGGCGCACCAGTTTAAGTTTTGTTGTTAGTTTTATTAGTTGTACAGTCTTCATGCCTCTTTTGCCAACGCAGACCGAGATGGGTCTGGGACATGACACCGATGAACGAAATGCAGTGGTATCCCCCCTGCAGCCCACCCGAACAAGACTAAAGTGGAGTCGGACCCCAGAGTCCCACACCAAATCTGAAACTCGAACCGGATGGCGGCACAGCTTACTGTAATGACCTGGAATGTGCGGGGCATGGGCTCATACCTCAGGCGCAATCGTATACAGTCCTACCTCAGGAGGAAGAAAATCTCCATTGCACTCCTTCAAGAGACTCACCTCACGACGGAGGCCATGTCTAAAATTGCAGACCGATGGGCTGGGACTGTTAGAGGGTCCCCCTACTCTAAATACGCCAGAGGGGTGCTAATATGGATAAGCCCGGACGTCCCCTTCCAGATGGAGGGAAGTGAACAAGATAAAGAAGGGAGATTCACAGCGATTTGGGGCACATTGGAACAAACCCCAGTCTGCTTCATCAACTCTTACTTCCCTCATCACGGGATATCGGCGTACCTCGCCACATTGATAACGAAGCTGACTCGGTACCGGGACCGCACCTTCATATGGGGAGGGGACTTCAACTGTGTTGCTGACACGAGTGCAGACAGATCGCTGCCCCCCCCACGCCCGAGCAGCCTCACATCCGGTGCCTTGAGGGAAACTCTGGAGCAACTCAACTTAGTGGACATCTGGAGGGAACACCATCCGACCGACAGGTCCTACTCCCACTACTCAGCTCCACACGGAGTTCACACAAGAATTGACTATCTGTTCATCAATAAGGAACTTACCCCACACATAGCAACCACAGAATACCTGGGGCGGACGATCTCCGACCACTCCCCACTGACCATGTTATGGCAAATGAGAGGCCCCAGACCCCCGATCCCCATGTGGAGGATGCCGACCGCGGCACTTGCGGACCTCGAGTTCAGGGAAACCCTTGCCGAAAAATTGGAAGAATACTTGGAGAACAACATCGGTTCGGTCCCCTCCTGGGGCACATTATGGGAAGCAATGAAGGTGGTGACCAGAGGCGAAATCATATCGAGAGCCGGCGGAACTCGCAGGCAGTTGCGGAGAACCCTGGAAGCACAGGAAGCTGAGATCTCCCGACTGGAGTCCACATGCGACAACTCTATGGAGACAGAGACCAAGCTGAAGGAAGCCCGCACAGAATGTCAGCAGGCATGGGAAAGACTGGAAAAATTTGATTTCGCCACGCACACCGCCAGATCTCATAAAGAATCGGACAAACCGGGAAGACTACTAGCATGGCTCTGCAAACGGGAACACCCCAAACATCTCCCAGTGGAGATACGGGACGCTAATGGGTCATCCCACTCGACTCAGCTAGGGATCAATGAAGCCTTTGCTAAATTCTACACAGAACTGTATACCCACAAGACCCAGATTCCTGCTGCAGACATCATAGACACACTCGAGGAGATAGAACTTCCCCACATTTCGCTCGAGCAGAGAGAGGAGCTGGAAACCGAGATCACTCTTGAGGACGTTCAAGGGGCAATCAGGTCCCTCTCCAACAACAAAGCCCCTGGCAGTGACGGCCTCCCACCTGAGTTCTATAAAGCGTATGAGTCCATCCTTGCCCCAGTTCTCCACGAGGTCTACCAGGAGGCACACACGGATGGGATTCTCCCCAACACCATGAAGGAAACCATAATAGTCCCCATGCTCAAGCCACACAAATCGCCCACCGACTGTGAGTCCTATCGCCCTCTGGCTATGCTAAACTACGATGCCAAGATCCTCACATCCATATTGGCCCGCAAGCTAGCCAGGGTGGTGGGTTCCATCGTTCACGAAGATCAGAACGGATTCGTTCCTGGGCGCAACACCACTGCTAACCTCCGGAGGTTGCAGCATGTAATGGCCGAAACATATGACAGGGACGAGGACCTGGCGGTGTTGTCGCTCGACGCCATCAAGGCCTTCGACTCCATATACTGGGAGTGGATCAGGGAGGTCCTGAGAAGATTTGGCTTTGGAGGGGGCTTCATCAGGTGGGTTGAGGTCCTCTACAATTCCCCGACGGCGAGAGTAAGAACGGGAAGAGTGGTTTCAGCGGCTTGGGATATACAAAGGGGAACAAGGCAGGGCTGCCCGTTATCACCCATGCTGTACATACTGGGCCTGGAACCGATTGCATTATACTTCAGGCAGCAGCTTTTCGATGCTGGCATTAAGGTGGGCAATGCACACCACATAATATCCTTGTATGCAGACGACGTCCTTCTTTACCTAAGCTCCCCCGAAGTTAACGCGCCAACCGCGTTGGAGATACTGGACAACTATGCGAAGTACTCAGGGATCCGCTTTAGTAGGCATAAGTCCTCTGCCTTCCCCTTGGCGGGCTTACGCAACATTCCGGAAAACAATCTCCCAGAGATAGGAATAAGCTGGCAACTGGTCCAGTTCCGTTATTTGGGGATCAACATAAGCCACACCCCGCTACTCATGCATGAACACAACACCGAGGCCGCCATCACGAGTCTCCGAAGTTCTATAAAGTTTTGGTCCAAGCTCCCATTGGCCATGGTGGGCAGGGCAGCGATTGTCAAGATGATCGTACTCCCCCGATTCCTGTATTTCTTCGTAAACATTTGCCATTACATTAGATCGTCCTTCTTCAAGAAGCTGGAGGCCATCATCAGGGACTTCCTTTGGGGCCCACACAGGCATAAACTGTCGCTGTCCGTCCTCTCTCTTCCACACAAAGAAGGCGGAATAAAGTTACCGGATCTCCAGTTGTACTACCTGGCTGCCCAGCTGAGTCACATAACGAGATGGCTCTCGGATGAGCCTTCAGCAGAGACCGAACTGCTGAGGCAACCCTCGGACAATGTGATCCCCAAGGAGATCCTATGGCACCCTACATGGCAACCCCCGGTCCCCTCCATGGTGATTGACCTGGGAAGAAAGATATGGGCCAGGTCCTGCTGCATCAGGCGAATACGACACCCATACTCTCCGGACAATCCCATCCTAGCAGACACCTGTCGAACGGCTGCAGACATCTCTACGGCAAGGAGGTGGGAAGAGGCCGGCATTTACACATGGAGCGACATGTATGAGGAGGGAGAATTCAGGGATTTCGAATCTCTTAAGGCTGCCGATGGAATTCCCCCGGGCCAGTTCCTCTGGTACCATCGCCTCAAACAAACTGCTAAGAAACAATGGACCGGATGGCCGGAGGAGCCCTCCCCTGACCCTCTGCTACAAGAGATGCATGACCTCTCGGACGGCTGGAGACCTGTCTCCAGGCTTTACAGCAGACTATGTGATAAAACCAACCCTAAATGCGAAGATCTGAGGACAAAATGGGAGGCGGACCTTGAGACCCCGATTTCAGATAAAGAATGGGAAAGAGCGCTGATATTTCCCAAAAAAGTATCCAGGAACACCAGGTTTGGCCAGATCCAATTGAACGTTCTTTACAGGACATACATGACCCCACATAGGGTTGCCTCCTTCAATAAGACATCCTCCCCTGCATGCCCCTGGTGCGGGAATGATAAAGCAGATGTGATTCACATGTTCTGGACCTGCACCAAGGCGATGGCACTGTGGTCCAAGGCCAAACAGACCTGCATGGACGCCGGAATGACAAGATACGAATGGACTCCTGGCGAGTGCCTCCTGGGGACCTACCCCAGACCTAGCAAATCCAAGCACGCTGTTAAATTAATGGACATCTCATGTATCCTGGCTAAAAGAACAATAGCGATGGCCTGGAAGACGCCGTCGGGCCCCAGGCAAGAGAGATGGCTCAAAGAACTCGAGAGATGGACAACAGCTGAAACCAGGGCCTGGCAGGAAGGAATCACGAACAGTGGCGAAACCGAAGGTGGCACTTTGGAATCATGGAAGGCCCTCCTCAGAGACATACGCTTCAGCGCTGACTACAAACCCCCCTGAAGTCCCACACCACTGCATTGACACTGCTCGGATGCCGGCATTGGTGGAACCACCCCTGTGTTTGACCCCTCTTGCTTCCTGAAACTTTGGGTCATTGCCCCTAACCCACCCGTCCACTGTAAGTTTGCTACAACATGAAGACTGTTGTTGATTTGTTTGTTCCCCCCCCCTTGTTTCCCCCTCACCGTCTCCTCCCCAGTTCAAACCAATGTTGATTTCTTGTTGTATTGCACGTTTTCTTTTTCTTTTTTCTATCAAAACCAATAAAATACATTTTAAAAAAAAATGTTAAAATATGAAACAAACTTTCCAAAAACACCATCCCTCCTCACCAAAAACCCTCTCAAAACACCCACCCCAAGGACACCCTCCCCAAATACACCCTCCACAAAAACCCTCAAAACACCCTCCCCAAGGACACCCTCCTCAGAAACCCCCCAAAAAAACTCCCCAAAAACTGTCTCAAAACACCCTCCCCAAAAACCCTGTCAAAACGCCCTCCACAAGGACACCCTCCCCAAAAATACCTTCCCCAAATACCCTCTCAAACGCCCCCCCACCCAAGGACACCGTCCCCCTAAAGAAAATTCCCAGTGAGGAGGCACTGTGAGAGCAGCCTTGGGTGCTAGGTATGGAGCCCTCTGTGAGGGTCACAGAGGTGGAGGGCTCTGACCCCTGAGCACGGATGAACTGTAGGGTACGCTGCATGCATTGGTGCAGGGTCTTGGAAGAGGCGAAGGCTGCCCCTATGTGCTCCCGCACTCTCTGTCCCACTGAGTGACCAGGACATCCTGTGGCTGCACCCCTGCTGGCAGTCATGCATGGCCTGGATTTCGTGAAGCTGCTGCCCCCCAGAGCCTAAATGGAGTCCTGCTGCTGTTCTATTGCACCCAGCCTCGCTCATACAGCCGACATGGTGGGCACGGGCTGATGTGGTGGGCTGTGTGGAGGGCCAGGGCTGCAGCATATTGATGCTAATCCCTTATCATGGTCCTCCTCATCCCCCTAATCCTTGTCGGTGGTATCAACATGGTCCCTGTTATGATGGACCAGTGGCTGCACTGCCGGTGATGGCGAGGAGGGCATGCTGGTACCTGTATGACTTCCAGCAAAATCAGGGACCGCAGCAGTGCGTGCAGCAACAGGTGATGGCTGTGGCATGGCAGTGGCAGCTTCAGTCACAGCTTCAGTGACAGCCGCGTCACCTGCCTGGCTGGTGGAGGTGCAGCTGACTGCTGCCGTGGGGATGGTGACTTCCTCCAGACTTCCTGGTGTAGCCACTGTGGTGGTAGGTGGGGGTGGTGAAGGTGTTGGTGGCCTTGCATCCCTGCTCTGCTGCTTGCTCCCACTGGCAAGGGGTCTGGCCTGTGCAGGGTTAGAGGCAGATGATGTGCTTGTAGTGGAGGGTCCTGCCTCATCACTATCCATGGACTGTGTACCTGTTGGGAATATAATGACATGCTGTCAGTCATCTTGCAGACATGTCTCTGGGCTTGTAAGACACTCATGCAACATTGTGTGTGTTCTAGGGACACACATTTCATCTGATTGGCATGGGTGGTATCGGTTCAATGAGTGTTGCTTCTATTAAGTGGTGGTAGTGCCTGCTGAGGGTGTACACAGGGCATGAATGTGCAAATTGCCTATGGGCCTGCCCAGGTCGTTTGTTCTTATGGGTGGGATTCGGCATCACTTGCCTAGATGGACTATCATGGCACACATGGGTGTTTTGCATGGGTCCATATGTTGGCATACACGTTTCACCTACAGTTCATATGCATTGCTACATTTCCCTGCCTCTCATGGAACATGTGTGTGCTCACTGTGCATTTGCAGTGATTGCCATGTGTTGGCCCTGTCTCTTTCCCATTTTTCACATCCTTGCTGGGGGACATAAGTGTTTGGACACTGCATACACATCTACATGGTGTCAGATTGACTTACCGCCATCGCTGTGGGAACCTGCTATGGACTCCATGCTCCCAATCCCCCCTATGCCCTCCTTGTGGAGGATGGGGCTGGCCATCTCCTCCAGGGGCATGAGGAGGAGGTGTTTCACTGTGCCACCTCCTGTGATGCACTCTGCCTCCTGTTTCTGGCAATGAGGCTGCAGACCTTTGCCTTCAGGTCATCCCAGCACTTATGGCAGTCCTTGCTGCTACAAGGTATGGTGCTCACTGTTGTCACACTTGCCTTGATGTCAGCCCAAATGGCCGGCTTCCTCTGTGCAGAGTTCCTCCTTTATCTGCTCCTAAATAGCTCCTCTGCATGCACCACTAATGCATCTGCCAGTGCAGTGAACTCTGTCTCTGTAAATTTGGGCTTCCGCAGCTGAGATTCTGGGAGGCGTGTCTTCTTCTCCTGTGACATGATGGTGCCAGTATGGGGACTGGATGGCAACAGGGAATGGGTGATTTGGAATGGATTGAATATTTAAAGATGGCTGCTGCCGAGCTTCCCATTCCGGCGGTGACGCTATTACTGCCAATGGTAATACCGGCCGGTGTGCCACCGGTAACAGAAATATTAGCGTAATTTTAGCAGTATTTTTGCCCGATGTCCTTTCCCGGTAGTGATTACTACAAGGGGTATGGAGCCATACCCCTGAATAATGTAACTTAAAAAAAGATGCCAGAAAAGTTACCTTGGGCCTCCCACCTACCAGACCTCCTTTCAGGATTAGAAGGATGGATTGTGCAGAACCTGAGTTCTGAAATTGTCAGGAATTCATTATCCAGACAGACCCCTGTGATTTTGGGTTTGGAACAGTTTAGCACAGCTGAACTCTCAAGGGTTGGAGCAACGTGTCACCTACATTAGCAGGCGATTAACAAAAATGGAAAGGAACTGGGCCATCGTAGAAAAAGAAGCTTACATGGTTGTTTGTTATGTGAAGAACCTGAAACCCTACATCTTTGGGTCTCACTTCACAGTTCAAACAAGCCACCGGCCTCTTAGATGATTAATGGCATGCAAGGGGAGAACCCTGAGCTTTTGTGCTGGGCAATATCCCTACAGGGATTAAATATGGACATTCAGCACAAACCAGGCTCCCAGCATTGAAATGCAGAGGGCCTCAGCTGGAACTTCGGCCAGGTGATGAAGCAGATCCACAGAAGGGTGATGTTTCACATGTTGAGACTGGGGGCCATGTGAGGAATTCAACCATCCTCATGGTGGGCATGGGCTCGGCTGGGCTTTTTTCAAATATTTAAATAAATGGGTTATGGTAGACCTGCCTCAGGAAAATGTGTTGGGCTAATCCACACACATTTTTCTATGCTCACACCAAAACAAACGCATAGACCTGTGTACTCTGGCATGGATACAGCCTACAGGCACAGTCCAGCCCTGTCATATTTAGTTGGGATATGACAGTAGAGCAGAGCACAATGTCACCCCAATGAGGGGGTCCAGCTTCCCCCTGCCATGGACAGCCTGATTAACTGACAATGGTTCCATGGAACCACCCTGCTCTTTTGTTAGGCCCTACAGCGGATGGTACTTCAAACAGGCCCACGTGGGTCCTGGCGGCAGACGATAACAAAGGAAACAGAAAACCCAACAAACCTTTCATATGTAACTGTGTCAACCTGGATCCAGCGCCTGCCTGTCAGTATCAGTGTCAGTGAACTGACTTTTCTGAATCTATTTACAGTAGACAACCCCCGCTAGTGGGATCCCAATAATTAGATACACAAATGTGGTTTGCAGAAGCCAGAGAGTCTGGTCTCTCAGCATCTTCATTGGAGATGTGTCACTTTAAAAGGAACCACACAGGGAGAGCCATTAACCAGAGAGACTCTTTGATCATAGCAGTCAAGAATGTGGGGGGACCTAGTACCACAAGGGAGTGAGCCCAGAGCTCTTTATGTTGAGAAAAGGGTTCTGTCATATTGCTTCTGGGACACCTCTTGTTCCTGTTTCACCACTTCACCTTTTCCTGCTGCAAAACACTCTGGTTATGACCTCACACATACAGAAAACTGTTGGTAGGGATCCCAGGATTGGTTGACTAAGGAGCTCAGCCTACACCAATGACTGTGGCCGAATAGGCTATAAATATGGGCGGGAGCACCTCTTTAGACAGATCATCTGAAAACTTCACTTGAAGCGCGAAGAAGAAGGCATCCTTGGACCCTGGCTAAAGGTACAGTCTGCCTTACACCTTCTGCCTATGAAAAAAGGCCAGGAATATCTAAAGATGGAAGCAAGATCCCCCCCCCCCCCCTTAACTTCTCCAGGGAACAGAGAGAGAAAAGAACTCAGAAGACCCTTCAGCCACTTTAGAACCCGTACCCTGCCAGCACACATCATGTCCTGCTAGGCTCTGCACCAAGCTCCCTGCATAGGGAGCGTCAAAATATCTCTGAACATGAAACAGAGGACAAGGCTGCTGTCTGCAACACACTCTGCACCTCTGACCCATCCGCTTTAAAGGACAATGCAAGACCACTGAAGAGGCGGGGAGAAGTGCAACGACAAGCACATGCCGCCATCTGCTTAAATGACATTCTCGAGCAAGTAGAGTTCCTCGATCTGCAACTGCCTGCAATACTGAATGCTGTCAAGTCTTGAGCTACTGCCGTCAAACCGCAGTCCAGGAATGAACCTGAGATGTCTCAACCAGCGCTTTAAAACCATCAATCAGCACTGAGACGATTCCTGACCCTGAGTCATTGTGAAGGCCAGCCTGCACTCTTTCACCAAGCTTTGCTTGCCAAACCATCTTGCCGTCTGATACCCGCAACTGACTCCTGTCTCGAACTCTGTCGCAGAAGCCTCAAAAGTGCCTTGAAACTGACTCGACACTATCGAGCACCAAGAACGACAGCAAGAGGCACATTGTGGTTCTGTCCCCCTGGTCCTTCCCAGACGGCCCACTAGAGACATTTTAAGATCCGTTCTCCCTTTTTCCTGAAGCCCAGATGCCTTTTAAAAAAAGATTGTTGTTATTAACCATATCAACTGCCCTCCCGTCAGTATCCAGAGAGCATCCCTTTTCCTTCTTCGAAACTGCATTCCTTTACAGGGTGGATTGTATTGCATAGTGTTATTAGATTGCCTGTTGCGATAATTATAAAGAAGATATATTTATACAACCTTGACTTGAAACTTCTTTTATCATTGGGTAATAATTGTATTTTTGCTGTGTTGCAAATAACCAACGATCCACGACTGCTAGAGGAGATAAGCCTGCCATTCTGCCCATGTTACCAAAATTGGACATGGAGGTTTATAAGTTCAATTGTATGGTTGTTAAATCCAATACCCTGGGACCCATTCTGGTGTACTAGAGGTGTGGAGCTCTTTGATGGTTTCGAAATTGGTCTCCACATTTCACCTCGCAGACTTCAGCCTCTGCTACTATATATTAAGATGGTCTGGAAAACCCCAGTTCAAGCAGAAATGAGAGGCTGGGAAATCCCATACTCAATAAAGGAAATAGTCAACGTGAAAGGCAAAATGTGCTTTAATAACAATCCAACATAAAGCAGGAACAGCATACACACATTACATCTTGTGACTCTCAGAGATCTTCATACAAAAACAATGTATTTTAAAACAAAAACATGTCATTATGTTGATATCAAAATACAAAACCTAGGGGTGAAGGGATTGGTTAGGGGATAAACTACATATACATTTCTATAGGGGTTAACCTTCTAATTGGGTAACACGTATCTACTGTCTCCTCCTGAGACCACATCTAAATTGATAACAAAAATAATATATCACCTTTACAACAAATGATTGGTTAGCTTAATAGGTACTGGGCAACTTGGTATTGGAGTTTTTCATTGGTTGGCATCTTTCTGACCAACCTTGAGCAACTGACAGGTCATCAAAACATGAAACAAATGGGAGTAGAGGAGGTGAGGTCCACAAGCTGCTTTTTTGATTCAAGAAGAATACCATCCCTCATCTCCTAGGCCGTGTGCCTGGGTGATCAGCTAGCTTTGTAGTTAACCTTGTACAGTGCCTTATGTCTGGGAATATGCGTGAGGGGTAAACCAGGTGCCTTATCTGTGTCTGTACTAATGAATATAGATACGGATACAATTGAATAGGTTGAAGGAAGGATCACCTTCACGCTCTCCTGTGTACCCTGTGGTCTAGAGTAAATGAACAAAGACACTCAAGTGATGGTATCTTACTAAAAAGATTATTTGGATTGTATTATATCAAACATCATAGAAGGCATTGATTGATGAGTCAACATTTTTTTCACCAAACATTACTTTTTGTAACACACATATAGACCATGGAAGCAAGGTAAAGGACCTTTATGCCGCGTCTTTCGTTTTCCCCTGCCTTGGAGTGACTCAGTAGTCTTGCAGAGCTCTGCAGAACACAGTCTGCATGAAGCATCCTCGCACGCAGCCACCAGGACTGTACATCACACGAAGATTTTGCGGATCCCAGTCCTCCACGTGAGGAGCCCAGACTGGCAATTTCCCAGCGACAGCCCCACACACGAGTACCTGGTGGAATCTCTTCCACTCAGCACAGAACACGTCCTGATGAATGCCGTGATAGACACGAGGCCCATCTAGCTCCCTGAGACGGCAGAAACACCTTGGTGTAGACGCACCTTTTACCTACAGTGTAGCATCATTGTCTTCACCAAGAACACTATGTTTTTCGTTTTGTTTTGTACTTGTTCAAATGCACTTACCTTTAATACTGTTCACTAGATTTTGACAGTTACTGAATTGTCTTTTGTCCTGTTATACAAGTATTCACCGGCATCACTGGTGTCTGCTTCCATGGTCTATATGTGTGTTACAAAAAGTAATGTTTGGTGAAAAAAATGTTGACTCATCAATTAATGCCTTCTATGATGTTTGATATAATACAATCCAATAAATCTTTTTAGTAAGATACCATCACTTGAGTGTCTGTGTTCATTTACTCTAGACCACAGGGTACACAGGAGAGAGCGTGAAGGTGATCCTTCCTTCGACCTATTCAATTGTATCCCTATCTATAAATAGCCTCCCTGGGCAGAATAGGTTCCCCTACCGGAGCCCTAATTCGGAAATGTACTAATGAATAGACATTGTTCTTGAATTATGGGACACGTGTAAGAGGACCGCGTTTTGAATTATTTTACCCTGCATTTATGAGTATCTGGCTCACTACTGACGGTTGTACTTTTCCACACTGTAGTTAATTTAGAAGTATACTTCTTGCATCCTGGGAATCCCTATCTGGTGCCTTCTCTGCAGCATGCACACCCACCCTAAGATCCTCGTAACCTTGGTTGGTGCTTCAAGCTACTATCTGAGCTCTGCAAGGATTTTTTCTTGTTATTTAGCGTTTTGAATTCTTGTGAAACTTTGAGGCCTTTCGATTACTTTAGAAGCAGAATGCAGCATCCATTTTAGAAACGATGGCTGCTCAGTACTGCTGCGTTTCTCTGTTAGTGAGCTGTGCTCTTGTGTCTTTCATGTTGCATTCTGTTTATTTATTGCTTTAGTTATGTTCTTCATGTCTTTATGGATGCAAATGTTTCCTGCACTGCTCCAGGGGGAGCCGGATGTGCCTTCCAACATCCAAGCACCAACATTCTCTTTGTCTGCAACCTTGAGTTCGAGGGGTTTAAAAACCACTGTGTCATGAGCCATCGGATGCACCCCTTCTGGACTTCCTTGTCCCTGACCCATAGGGGCTTGCACTCAGCAATACTCCCAACATGGCTGTCGAACGTGGAATGCTGTTTACCAGTTTCCGCGCCGTACGCACTACGTTCTATAAAGCGGACACGCCCCCGCGGCCCTGCGCGTCTCAACGCTACCGCTTGCCGTGGCTAGACGTGTGCGCCGTAGTTCGCTTTGCTAAATCCTTTGATTCCTGGTTCCCGGTCCCCCTAAATTCCTCCTCCTTCATTCCTCCCCTTGTTTGTCCTCTACTGCATCCCGGAACTTCGTGCACTCGCTCCCCGAGTGCACTCTTCACTGTTTCCTGGACTTTTCCCGGACATCTGAACACTCCCAGGAGACGGGACGCTGAACACACGCTGGAACCCGAGGACCTACGCACAGGTTTATACAAGACCCGAACTGTGCGAAAGAAGACTCCACCGAAGAACTCCAACAAACAACACAGACAGGTGAGAAGGGGGGAAACCTGTGACAGATTGAGACGCCAACAAACTGATATAGATACGGACATGGAGGCTGCAGTTCAAGATCTCATGCGCGGCATGCAAGAGTTAACCACAGAAGTTCAGAATCTCAAAGCCGAGAATGGCGCATTAAAACAACTTGTCCTATCACGTGATGCCGCGACCAAGGAAAGTGTATTGCTGGGCAGACTAGTGGATAAATATGATGGCTCATCAAAGAACCTTCGTGGCTTCCTTGATTCGTGTTTAGTGCACTTTACCTTTAAACCCTACTACTTTTCCACCCCCAGAACAAAGGTGGGCTTTATGATTTTGCATCTTTCCGGGAATGCATTAACCTGAGCTACGCCCTTCGTTAATTCTGGAGATGCCCTCCTGGATGATTATGATGGGTTCGTACGGGCTCTTAAGACCATGTTTGACCACCCAGAACAGGTTTACAGTGCCCAAGAACGTCTATTAGATTTCCAACAAGGGTCCCAGGATATGCTTACCTATGTACCACGCTTTAAGCAACTGGCCAAGGAAGCAGATCGGTCCTCAGAGGCCTGCTTTACCCTATTTCGGATGGAGGACTAAATAAAGAGATAAAAGACGAGCTAGCCAGGGTAGCTTGCCCAGGTTCCTTCCAGGCTCTTATGGACCTCTCTTTACAAATAGACTTTCGTATCCAGGAAAGGAAGGCGGAAAAGGAGAAGACAAAAATACCTTACCAAAATACCTCTATAGAATCTTCCTCTAAACCCAAGCCCACTCCTGCCCTGACCACAGACCCAGAACCCATGCAACTGGGGGCCTTCCGCGGACCTATATCCCCACAAGAAAGATTGCGACGGATTCACACCGGGCTGTGTATGTACTGTGCCTCAGATAGACATCTTGTAAGAGAATGTCCTTTGGCCCCTCCACGGCGTTCGGGAAACGCCAGCTCCCGATCCTAGATAGAGCACAGCTTCGGGAGAGAGATGTTTGCTCCACATATATTCCATCCTTGAACTCTCCTGGACAAAACAACCTTGTGATCTTGCAGGCCTTTCTATCGCCGTCCAAGAAAGAAACTTACCTCATTCTGGCATTAGTGGATTGTGGAGCCATGGGGATTTTTATAGATCAGGATTGGGTCACTACCCACCACATTCCATATAAAACTCGAGACATCACACAACCTGTAGAGGCCATTGATGGAAGGCCTCTTTGTTCAGGACCCATAACCCTGCAAACCAAAGAGATCCAGCTCTCGATAAACCATCATCAAGAGCTGATCAAATTTGACATCATAAGATCTGCCCATTATCCAATGGTACTGGGTATGCCCTGGTTGCAGAAGCACAAACCATACATCAACTGGGCAGCAGGATCCTTGTTTCTTGGCTCCGAAAAATTGCATGTCTCACTGTCTATACCTGGATTCGTTGTCAGGATTCTCTGAAGGTACGCAGACAGACCAGCAAGGCCCATTCACGGTCCCAAATATTATCCAGGTCCCCAGGGCCTATCAGGATTACACTGATGTGTTTTCAACTGCCATAGTCCAAGCCCTACCCCCTCACAGACCTGAAGACTGCGTTATTGATACTGAACCCTCAGCAGTGATTCCCTTTGGAAGGATGTTCATCCTATCAGAACCAGAGAAAAGGGCCCTCCAAGAATACTTGGATACTACCCTAGAAAATGGCAGCATGCGACCATCCAAATCCCCGGCGGGAGCTTCATTGTTTTTCGTTCCCAAGAAAGATACTAAGGAGTTTAGACCTTGTCTTGATTATCGTGGTCTTAATCAATGCACTCTCAAGGACCCCTACCCATTGCCCTTAATTTCGTATATCCTGGAAGCGGTGAGAGGAGCTGTAGTCTTCACGAAATTGTATCTCAGAGGTGCCTACCATCTGATCCAAATAAAGGAAGGTGACGAATGGAAAACAGCCTTTAGAACACCCTTTGGTCCCTTTGAATACCTGGTTATGCCCTTCAGACTCGCCAATGCCCCAGCGGTCTTCCAACGTTTTATGGACTGGGTGTTCTCCGATATGCTGTTCCTCTTCGTCATAGTTTACCTGGACAATATACTGATATACTCCAAGGACCATCTTAAGCATGAAGAGCATGTTAAGGCAGTCTTACAGCGGCTACATGAACATAAGCTCCTGGCTAAACCCGAGAAATGCCTTTTTCATGTCTCTACTGCTCACTATCACAGATTTGTCCTTAGTTCAGAAGGAATTGGAATGGACCACTCAAAAGTAAATTCCATACTATCTTGGCCTGTTCCAACTACTGTGAAACAGATTCAATCCTTCCTGGGGCTTGCCAACTTCTACTGGAAACTCATACCTTCCTTTTCGGAGATAGTTCAACCGGCCATTACATTGTTGAAGAAGGATACTCCCTTCCTCTGGACAGCAGCCCAAGACGAGGCATTTCAACAATTGAAGTCGGAGTTTACACAAGCCCCCATTCTGGCTCAACCTGACATTGATCGACCTTTCCTAGTGGAGACGGATGCCTCCAACTACGCCATCGGAGCAGTCCTAAAGCATGAATTCGAGGACAAGTTAGAACACCCCATCGCTTATCTCTCACAAACCCTAACTCCTAGCGAGACCCATTATTCTGTTCTGGAAAAGGAACTGCTAGCCATCCGTCAAGCCTTCACAGAGTGGCGTCATCTACTCCTGGGAGCTAAACATCCTGTTCAGGTCCGTACGGATCATCGGAACATTCAAGTTCTACAATCCCTGGAATGTAGGAATAGTCGTCAAGCCCATTGGGCCTTCTTCTTTGCCCAGTACCAGTTCCAAATCCATCATGTTCCTGGAACACACAACATAATTGCTGACGCCTTATCCCGGCGTCCCAACTACGAAATTCTTGAAGATCGATCCTTCCCAAAGAGGTTTCCCCATACAATTTTCGTAGCCCAAGAAATCACTCTCCTGGAAGACATTCGGATTCAAACTTAGTCCTCTGAGATCTGGAAGGAATTTACTGGGAAGAATCGATGGAATCTTAAAACAAAGGTTGGGTATTTGTTCAAGGATAATGGCCTGGTCATCCCCACACAGAGACTGCGACAAAGGATTACAAGCCTCTGTCATGATATCCTTCATTCAGGACATCGTGGCATTACCAACACTCTCCGTTTAATACAAAGACAGTTTTGGTGGCCAAAAATGATAGTTGACATCCAGTAGTACGTCCAAGCCTGTGCAGTCTGCAATCAAAACAAGCATGATAACAAGAGGCCGGCGGGTCTCCTACTCTAACCAAAGCTACCAACAAGACCCTGGGAATTCATTGCTACGGACTTTATTGTAGAACTACCACCTTCCATGGGATACACAGCTATCATGGTTACCATTGATTTATTCACTCACATGGCTCATTTTACGCCCTTGTATAAACTACCATCTTCCTCAGAACTCACTGGAATCTTCCTGGAACACATATTCCGACTTCATGGACTCCCTTCCAAGATCATATCTGACAGAGGACCTCAATACATATCTCAATTCTGGAAACACTTATGCCGTATACTAGGAATCCAACGTGCCCTCTCCTCAGGTTATCATCCACAGACCAACGGAGCTACCGAACATGTGAACCAGACCCTGGAGCAGTATCTTCATTGTTTCACCACCAAGGTCGAGGACGATTGGTCACTCTTAATACCTGTGGCTGAATTTACCTACAACAATTCGGATCACTCGGCTGTCAAGACCAGCCCATTCTTCTGCAGCCAAGGATTCCACCCTTAGGTTCTACCATCCATTCTCCCACATCCCACACCAGTTCCTACAGTCGACTCCTGGATTAAAACCCTCCTCAACATACACAAGGAAGCCAAAGAACACCTCGAAAGGGCCCAAACCAACACCAAGCGCTACGTGGACTCCAAAAGAAGACCAGGACCTTCCTATGCAGTGGGTGATAAGGTCTGGCTATCCTCGAAACTACTGCCTCGATACTTACGACCTAATAAGTTGGCTCCTCAGTACTATGGCCCCTTTTCCATAAAGGAAATCATTAACCCAGTGGCCTTCTGACTCAAACTACCAGACTCCTGGAAGAGGATCCACCCAGTGTTTCACACGTCTCTAATGAAACCATACGTCCAGACCTCCCGGTCTGCTACAAGATCTGCCCCTGTGATTGTCGATGACCAGCTAGAATATGAAGTCTCCAGAATATGTGACTCCAGGTACAGACGTGGTCAGCTTTAGTATCTGGTTGAGTGGAAAGGCTACCCAACCAGTGAACGCACCTGGGGACCAGTCTCAAACCTAAATGCCCCCAGACTACTTCAAAAGTACCATCTTATACACCCGGGCAAAACCAGAGGAACAGGCCTTCGGAGGAGGCATGCTGTCATGAACCATCGGACGCGCCCCTTCTGGACTTCCTGGTCCCTGACCCGTAGGGGCTTGCACTCAGCAATACTCCCAACATGGCCGTCGAACGCGGAACGCTGTTTAACAGTTTCCGCGCCATACGCACTACGTTCCATAAAGCGGACACGTCCCCGCGGCCCTGCGCATCTCAACGCTACCGCTTGCCGTGGCTGGACGTGTGCTCCGTAGTTCGCTTTGCTAATGTCATGATTCCTGTCCCTCATGTCCCCAGCCCTCAAAGATGTCAGGCTGGAGTCAGGCCACGATCACCTACATGGCCCTCAAGGGCCTCTCCATCCCTCAAAAGACCCACTTGAGTCAGACTTGGCGCGTGTGGCACCAGACTCACTCACTCCCATAGGATAACATTGGGGATTGGACTTGTAGTGCATTGATGGGGACAAGATGGATGCCCCCACATATTTCGGTTCCCAGAACTGCATGCGCAGTCTTGTCTTTTGGGTGTGGTTCAGCCCAGAGACACCTGGGATACCCAGAGACTATTTAAGCCACGCCCAGGCTGAGAAGCATGCTTTGCATTTTCTGCACCTGCAGCGTGACACTCACCATGTTTGGATCGGTCTCCAGTAGGCCTGCATCTTTCTTCTGCGCTCAGCTCCTGCAAGAACAAGAACACTGTTAGGAACAGCCTTACCTTGCGGTGCTTCTGCCCATCGTTCATCGGTCCTTCTGTTCAGCGGGCATCTTCGGCGGTGTCATTCCCATCCCAGCACGCCGCTCCCTAAGGAAAAGGGAAAAGAACAGAAAAAAAGGCATTAGTAAGCATTCAGCAAATCTTTGCTTATTTTTTAAAGACTGTACAAGCTTCAAACGCTTACCTGAATCCCAGCCGCTCTGGGGGAACTCTGTTTCCGGAACTTCTCATCCATAGGCAAGAGAGAAAAGACACTCCAGGTTAGCGTGGAAACATCTAGAGGCGCCGCATACCACGCTTACTCACCGCATTTCTTCTTCATAACCGGCATCCATGCTGAAAATGTTGCGGCACCTAAAAGACACAGAAAAAGAACTCAGTTCAATACAAATATGAAAGGGTCGCATTGTGCATCGCGCTCTCACTCACCTTCAGCGCTACTCATCTCAGCAGCACGACGCCATCCCCGGACGCCGGCCATCATCAAAGGAAGGAAAGGAACGAAGTTAGAGAATTGTTCAAAAGACTCATTATACTTACCTGTCGGATTCTTGCCAGTGAAGTAACTAGGCAGCAACGAGTCCGCATCAATCAACGCGCCCCTGCGCTGAAAGCAGGACGGAGAGCAAACTTTCCAAGAAAACAAGGTGAGCTGTGGTTCAAAGGGAAGGTTTGGACCCTGGGGAAGAAGGGGTTCAAGCACACAGAGACAATAGGGGGGCTAAACTCTACCAATCCTGTGTTTCAGGCCCAGTCTCCAGTCGGGTAGACTTCAGGGAAGGGTTCGAGGTCGAAAGAGGTCAGAACAGGCTGAGTGACATCCCCGTGGATACCAGGTGAGCGTTACAGCTAAATGGTTTGATTCCTGGTTCCCGGTCCCCCTAAATTCCTCCTCCTTCATTCCTCCCCTTTTTCCGCTATTACGTCCCGGATCTCCGTGCACTCGCTTCCCGAGTGCACTCTTCACCATTTCCTGGACTTTTCCCGGACATCTGAACGCTCCCAGGAGACGGGACGCTGAACGCACGCTGGAACCCGAGGACCTACGCACAGGGTTATACAAGACCCGAACTGTGCGAAAGAAGACTCCATCGAAGAACTCCAACAAACAACACAGACAGGTGAGAAGGGTGGAAACCTGTGACACACTGATAAGATGGCCACCGACGTATCAGTCCTACCTGCCAGCTCTGACATGCCTCCTGATGCACTGGGCCTCCCTGAACAAGATGATTGGCCAATGCCCTCAGCAAATCTAGAAACACAGCTGAACCAGGAGGCGGAACCGGCCCCATACTAAAGGCCTGGGTCTAAGGCCCCTGTCTTTCCCTGTCTACCCCTTGCTGACAAATGCCACCTGCATGCCTGTTGTGCCGATCACCTTGTGCAAGGCCTGTTCGGACCTCTTCCATCCCCACCTGCTACCTGCCTCATTGAGGCCAGCACCTGACATTCACCCCACACACCCCACGATCCAGCCTGGCTGGACGGCTGATCCCCTTCCTCCACCTACCAGCCTCCTGCCTCCCAAGCCAAGGAGTCTTATGCACCTTGCCACTGGTGCCTGCTCTTCCCTCACTCAGCCCCCCAGAACCCTCCAACTAGACCTCATAGCACCCTTCATCCTAGGGCTGCTAACTATGTCTGTTCATTGCCATACACTTGGCCTCTTGTTGCCGCGGCCCACCCGCCAGCTTCAGTGACCCCTGACGTGACTGCAACATCTCACCACAAGCTGCACTCAGACAGCCCCCACCTCCCCACTAAAAACTATGGTGCTTGACACACCATGCATCCGCCCCCGCTGAACTACGCAATAAGGCTAATGCTACTTGGAATGTAACTCGGCCCTCCCGTGCCCTCACCAGGTGACTGGATGCCCCTTGGCCCTGCTCTGGCCCAAACCATTCGCTAAAACCACCTGCAATATTTGTTTCATTCTAATGTACGTAATCTGATGCCTGTAGCCCTCCTGCCCTATGCTGACCCTCCATGCACTGCTACCAATGTGTGATGTACCTAAAGCCTCCAATGTAAGCAATGTGATGCCTGTGGCCACCACATTACCCAGCACTGACCTCCTCTGCACCGACGAGGAAGTTCATAATGCCATCATGTTTCTTACACCATCATCATGCCCCATCATGACCATACCTCCCCATCTAAAACTGAGGTCCACAGCCTTGCAGCACCCCACTTCATTCTATCCAGTTACCTACTGAACACCTCCCTCACCTTTCCTGCCCACTCTGGAATGGATTGGCTTCCCGATGCACCAGGAAAGCCCAGTGGCTATACCCAACCACCAGACACCTCTCTCCTAGCCCTCTACCAATATACATATACCCAAACCTGTCACTCTTCCATGCAAAAACAGCTCTGCCCCCCGCTCTGCTACCCCATCACCTCCATCACAACAACTACTACCACCATGCTGCCTGACCACACCCGTAACTACTACAGTGCTACAGTAAACCCATTACACTATCCATACCACGCATCCCTCACCACCCTCACCTACCAAACACCTAGTAGTGCACACAGCACCCTGCCTGGGTGCAACAAGCTTACATAGACTTTGCTCCAGACTCACTCATCACACTTCCCCCCTGAAATCATTCCTGAACGCTTTCCATCCAGACCACATTAATTCAACCAGACTACAAAGCCTCCGATCCCGTACTATGGGAACTAGACCCCCACCTCACATTGAGGCTCCAAGATCCCCCACTACTTCCAGACCCACCTCCCACCTCCCCACAAACCCAGTGAAGACCACCCATCCTAAACTACCTACCACACACCCGACCACCCCTACCAAGCCTGAAAACCTGCGCCCTCATCAACACACCTTCTATCTGCGCCCATGCACCTGACATTCACAACCTCTTACTAGACAATGACTGTGACCTGATTCCCATCACATAAACCTTGTTGCATGAGGCAGCTGGCCCCTATCTATCTCTTGCCCTACCCACAGCATAGTCCATTCTCAGAGGAGAGGCCATTATCTCCAAAACCTCTCTCCCCATTTGAGCCTCGCCCATCCCACCCATGCCAGGATATGAACTTCTGTTAGTCAAAGTTGTACCTTACCCTCAAACTTCCATCAACATCCTCCTCCTCTACAGACAACCAAACAACCTGGGCTCCCCAGACACCGACATACCTCTTCTCATTGCACCAATACTTAAGCCCAGTACCAAATTTGTACTCTTGGGTGACTTCAACCTTGGATTCAATGACTCCACAGACCAGAAGTCTACCGCCCTCACCACAGCACTTCATGAGATGAACTTTACCCAAACGGTTTCTGCCACTAGCCACTCCAAAGGTCGGATTCTTGAATGCATCCTATTTATCAACACGCCCACTCAAGTTTCCTTTGTTGATCCTGGTGCCTGGACAGACCACTCTGTGATCTGCTTTACTGTTTCCCTCATGCCCACAGCCTCTAAATAACCAGGTGGCCACCCACCCATCACTGCTAAACACACCCACAAACTAAGGAAATAATAGAGCCCACCATTCGTGCCTACCTCGAGTTATTGCCCAAGAGCAACAACCCCGAAGACATTCTCAATGCTTACAACTCTGCCCTCCTCAATGCACTACATCAGGACTCCCCCTTCATAACAACACCTCGCAAAAAAAAACAATCACCACAACTGGTTCACTGAGGAACTAACCACCCTCTGCAAACACAGATGTGCCAAAGAACACCTCTGGAGGAACAAACCTACCCCCTACCAGAAAAGCGGCCCTCAACAACCTGGCCACCTCATATAAAAATGCGATAATCACCACTAAAGCCAGCATCTACAACTTTCGAATTAGTGAAGCCAACTACAATACTAGAGAGATTTTTAAAATCCTCAAGGCACTCAAAGCTCCAGCCCCCACTCCCCACCACCAACTTTCCAAAAGCCAAAACCTGGTGCTCCCTCGTTCAATCAGCCTCAGCAAACAAAACCCTCAATCTCTGTGATAAAACCATTCTCAAGAAATCCCTGCTACCCACCACCAATGCCTCCCGAGGCCCCACGCCCCCTCCCTTCCACTTCTCCCTGTCTCTTCGACCGGTGTGCTCACTGCCATCCAACGCCTCAAAGCCTCCAACTACACAGGTGACATCTGCCCGCCAAACTCGTCAAGATGTGCGCAGACCCACTCAATCCCACCATTGACAAATGTATCAATGCCTCCTTCATTTCCCTCACAGTACCAAGCTCCATTAAAGAAGCCTGGGTCACCCCTCTCCTAAGAAAACCTCCCTCAATCCCACCCTTCCCACCAACTACCGCCCTATCACAACAGGTGACCTATCTCCTGGAAATCCTCAACCGCACCGCACACTCCCAACTCCAAACCCAGATAGAAAACAACAATTTGCTTGGCACCCACCAATCCGGTTTCATCCAGCTTGATCATATCTGTGTAGCTGGTGACCTCGCCATCCTCCTCCTTCTCGAACTCTCAGCGGCCTTTGATCTCGTCGACCACAACATGCTATGCCACCACCACATTTCCACGTTCAAACTGTCCCGCGAGCGGGCGACTGGATCAAATCCTTCCTAAGTGGATGAACCACCAAGGTATTCACCGTGGCTGAAACAGCCGACCCCATTCCTGTCTCCTATGGAGTACCTCATGGGTCCTGTCTCTCTCCTACACTGTACAATATGTACACCAAACCTCGCTCTGATCACTTGGACAGCCTAAACATTCCATATACTATCTTTGCTAATGACACGCAGGTCCTCTTCAAACTCACTAGTAACCACGAACTTGACTGTAAGTTTCAACCGAGTTTACAGCATCATCCAAGCTTGGATGGCTAACCACCATCTCTGCCTTGATGATGACAAGACAGAGTTGCTCATTGTTGGTCCACCGCACCGCCTCAAACACCTAAACCCGGCGTTCACTTGCTTCTGCAACGATGGGAACATCACCCCTGTCTCCTCCCATGTCAAACCACAGGGAGAAAATCGTGACTCTGAACTTAACATGCATAAACATGTCAAGACTGTCACCTCGTCTGCCGCCTACTCTACCAAATGTAATAACCTATCCAGGAAATTCCTCACCCCAAATAACTGGCTCACACTGGCGAGGGCTATTATTGGCAGAATATTAGATCACTGCAACTCCATCCTTGGAAGAACTTCTACAAAAAACCTCTACAAACTACAATTGATCCAAAACAACGCCCTCAGAGCATTTTGTGGACAGAAAAGATCTGATTACATCTCTGAATTGAGACGTGAAGCACAGTGGCTACCTATCAAAGCATGCATAGAGTTCAAAATCCTCTCCATCACACATCGTTGCCTCTGCAACACTGCCAAACATACCTCACCTCCAGAAAATCCAACCTATGCCACCTGCGATCCTCCTCCTCCTCCTCATTAGTTACCCCGAGATCCACCAGAAAACTAGCTGGAGGAACAAGCTTCATCGTTCTCACCCACACCCACTGGAACACGCTCCCACCAAACATCAAAGAACAAACCTCCTACTAGATCTTCTGAAAAAAGATGAAAACAGCACTGTTTAACAAATATGCATAAACCATTACCTGTATTGATCTGCCTGAAACGATAACTGTACGCCAACACTACTCTGTAACCAATGTGTCAAAATAATCTGACTGAAATATACCATACATGCCGTGATACCTCTGGATCTTGGGCGCTACCAACGAATTAAATAAATAAATAAATGCTAATATTCTTCATGTATAAATACATATTTGACCTAGTGTGTTTTCTTTGTGTTGAGTGAACGTGTGCTTCATGTCTAGTGCATGTGTGTGTATGGTTCTAGCGTCTGTCTGATCATTCTCGGCATCTTTAGCTCATGTCGGGTTCATTATTTGCTGCATCTGCTTAGGATATGGGCGGTATGCTTGCCTTAGTGAATAACGTTTTTCACCTGGGCGGTATTGGAACGGGGGAGGGACATTAGCTATAGATGACATATTTGTCTGTCCCTCAACAGCCCATTTGCCAGGGTATTCACAGTACTCCACTCTGAACATCAAGCCTGCAAGGCAGGGAAGGTGAGGACCCCCCAGTTGTCCCAGTTTAAGTGGCAAGTAATCCAAGTGAAGTGCATACACCATGCCAATGCAACCAATTTTTCCCTCTCAAATTTTTATATTCTGGAAAAAGCTTCAAGTACTGAGAGGTTATGAATAAAATACCCTGCACATGAGCTAGAAAATGACATAAGCAAGTATCATCTCAGGAGAAGTGTTGCAGCTTTGGATTAGTAAATCACCACCTGAACCAACAGGAAACGAAGCAAAAGCAACACCTAGGACATCTTTTATTTGTGTTGGAGCTCATCAGAGAAGTATAGCTACATTTAGACAGGAGCTGGGCTCCCTGTACAAGTGAAATCAAAATGCTGAAAAGTATCCGGTTTCAGTGGAAGCGTTTTGCCCGCTTAACTGTGGGCCCGTCCTTAACAAGACCTATGAATCCCTGGGGATGTGGACACCAACATCTTTGCGGCACGCACTATAATTCTAGAGCTGCTTTGTGTTGGTTTTTTCAGCTGTCGTTAAGCAGTTAAGCAAATAAAGATAGTTTTGGCAAGTTTGGGCCGGCCCTTCAGTGGCCCACAACTGGCTACTAGAGATCATGGCTACATCTGTCACTGTCAGGTTAAAGACTAGTGGCACCCTATTAACCTTTGGACTGTCATACGACTGCACATGGAAGGAAAGATTGAACCTTACTTTTTGACTATCGGAAAAGGATTACTTACAATAGTAATCTGATACATTTATGTTGTAAATTAATGTCCAAATGATGACTTACACCCCTGTGTAAACCAATGTTTAATCTTTGTTTTAGATTGTTTTAGGTTGTTTCCGTGTCTGTAACCATTGTATGTTACACCCACATTGTATTTAAATCGTGGATTTCTACATTCTGTATTTTTACCACCTATTAAAATAATATGTTCAGTCATTCAGTCTTATATTTTCTATTTGTTGGTGTTGCAGCTTACCACCTGTGATAGAGGTAAACTCTATAAATGTTGAAGTATTGTCATAATGTGTTTTAAGCACTGATTATGTTGTCAAACCACTTCGCTCTTTGACCTCCAGACTCCTATGTAGAGAGGGGTAATAAATTATTTGTTCTGTGGCTCAGTTACTTTTCATATTCCTGTTTAAGAATTGATCCCCCATTAAGAAAAAATTAGGGAATTTACCTTTATTTTTCTACATCTGTCACTGTCAGGTTAAACACTAGTGGCACCTTGTTAACCTTTGGACTGTCATAAGACTGCACATGGAAGGAAAGATTGAACCTTACTTTTTGGCTTTGCATTGCAGAAGACCACACTTGGAGTAATTCTGCAATAATGGTACCGGACTAAAGAAATATGGATCCACCCAGATGTTGAGTTGAACACAAAATGGGTAATTGTTCCTCACTTTGATAAATAAATAAATAGGAACTGATGAATACACCAGGGAGGTTGTATCAGTATTGGGCTGTTTTTAATAGGAGTTTATATTTTCTTTTATTGCTTTTTAGTAAATCTTCAAGCTACACCATGGGAAGAACACTTTCCACCTGTATACAAGTCCTGAAGAAGACGGGCACCAGTAGCCAGTAATGGGCATCTAGATAGCATGCTGTCGAAACTATAGATAAGGGAAGTTTGTCATTAGAAAGAAGAAGACAATACTAGAGTCTACAGTCCCCCACAAACACCTATAGTTGACAATTATTTGTATGGCGTGTTTCTAAGGGAATGGCCTTGTTCTAGTGAAAAAAGCTTTGGTTTGCAACAGAATTTGCATGCGAATAACTGTGGGCTTTTTTTAACAAGATATTTATTTTTGCACATGCATTCTTTGCACTCATAAATGGCTCATTTTATGTCCCTAAAATTATCTGAGCATTTTTGATATGTGTTTTATGATATAGAATGTGAGATTGAAGTGAATAATATTAAATGTTCAACATTGTGATATATATGTATGTATGGCTGATTTTAAAGAAAATTTGCATTTATGGAATAAAGAATTGACAATAAATAATACTGGTAGATGACAAGTCGGCACTGAGCCCTTGTTCTTAGCCTCCCAGGGGTTATTTGCTCCTTTAATATAGAAAGATTCAGATGCAATAGTTGTTCCATGAGGCATCACTTTTTTGTTTGTTGTAAGATTGCACATGTGCACATATTAAAATCTTCTAAAGATCCCAATTAAAGCTGATGATGTTACATTTATCTGCACAGTTGTTTCATTCAAAGACCCCAGTATAACAGACCACTTTAGACTTGGGTATACAGCATTCTCGTGTAGCATGGTTTAGGTATGTTGGACGAATGTAAATTGATTGCTGCAATACGATCGGGAATGAAATGAACGCATGATACATCTGATCGTGTATTACATAACATTGCTTTGCGCAATAACAAATAGTATGTTTTGTTCGGTTTCGATTTAATAGAAGGAAATAATGAAACTTAAAATGCACTTACTTTGATTTCCATGTAGGTTTATGCGGTTGTTGCATAAGCGAGTTGCAGGGAAATAAAGTAATGGAAAATGAAAGTTTTTCTAAAAGTAGGAAGCCAAGGAGAGATTAGAGGAAATGGCCCAGGAATTGCTTCTCACAAGATTTGCAGGGAAATCGCTACGATCTATGTTATGAGATGAAAGCGAACCAGAACATTGCCAGAGAAGTGAAATTGCGTAGAATTCTTTTTATATTGATTTATTCATCGATGCTTGTTAGCTGTGGATAAATAAACTGTTAGCAAGGAAGTAAGAAAGGTAGGGGTGATTTGTAACTCAGTCGGTAACGTTTAGCTCACATTTCCTCACATGAGTGTAAACAATGACTAATTAATATGTGGTAAAACGATTTCGGCATTTGATTATAATTTCTCCTTATATTAGTGGTCCATTGAGTGAACCCTACCCTACTAACAGTAGAAAAAAGTGTTCTCTGTATTCTTTAATGGAGCATAACAAAATAATGATTTAAAAGCAAACCACATTAACTTGTATTCTGCATGTTAAAATAAAGACACAGAGACACCAAATTTTTAAATGTTTTATTATATATATATGAGCAAAACCAAACTGAAAGTAGTGTCTAAAAATGATAAAAGTTAAAAGACAGAAAGAAAATGAAGTGCAAACATGACACCAAACTAAAATGTGTTAATTCATTTATTTAGGTAAACAAGGTTATGGAAAAGGCAGTTTACCTTGTGTCTACCAGAGGAAAGAACAGGTGAAAAGGAATGGCTATATTTACAATCTGGAAACGGTTAAAGGCAAAAATAAGTGGTGAAAATGCATGGAACATAGGAGAATTAATTCTAGAGGAAGAGCAATAACAAATGGGGAAAATATTGAACAAACAAAAGAACATAAATGTGCACCAAACATTGCTAAAATTGAAGTAAAAGGAAAGATACTTGAATTGAAAAGAAAGGCAAAATCGGAAGAATGTACAAGTGGACATATATTAGGGAGATCCTACTGCATTTGGCTGGCGAGATGCCCTGTAAGAACTTACTAAAAAAAAGAGTACTGTACCAGAGGAATTTAGAATCTAAATTGCCTATCATGCCGAAAAAGACCAGAAAGCTTACAGATAACTCTACAGGGTGAAAGATTCATGTATTATGATAACAAAACACTGAAGAAAAGATCAATTATTTTTGAAACAAATCAAAATGTGTCTCGTTTAGAAATAAGCAAAAATTGGATAATAGACGGAACATTCAAATGTTGTCCTAAACCATTCATACAGTCGTACAGTGTGCATGGAGAAATTGATACTGAATTGTTTCCACGAGCATACATATTAATGAGAGAAAAAGGGGAAAACAACGACAGAGAAGTGTTTACCAAACTGAAAGAAAGTATGCCAAACATAGAAAAAGAGGGGAAAATATGCTCAATGGACGATGAATTGGCGGCAATCAAAGCAATGCAACAAATATTCCCCATGAATTCTATGCAAGGCTGCTATTTTCACTATAGCCAAGCCCTGTGGCACAACCTACAGAAATATGGGCTTCAAACTAAATATCGTGATGATAGTGAAATTCAGCATCACATAAAAAAACTATGCGCATTAGCCTTCATACTGACAGAGAAGGTTGTGGAAGCATGTATGACAATAATTAAAAAACCATATTATATAAGAAATGAGAATAAAATGACAGAATTTTTTAATTACTATGTAGAAACATGGATTGGTGGGCCAACCCGTTTTGGACGGAAACATCCAAAGATTAAAATTGACTATTGGACTTGTTTTTCAGCAATATTAAATGGATCTTCAAAAACTAACAAGAAACTTCAGGGGTGGCATCATGGCCTAAATGTGACCATGAATCATGCAAAACCTACATTGTGGAAGTTTTTGAGCATGCTTCAAACAGAGGAAGTGTTGAAAGAAAACTCAACTATTCAGAAAATGAGTGGTCATAAACTGCACAAAAAAAAATAAAGCTTGCAAAAAATTAAAAAAAATGGGAGTGATAGCTGAAAAGTATGAGAAATTAACCATTTCTGATTACTTTTCAGGGATGGCCTTCACTGTGAACTTCATTACAATGTAAAAAAACATGGACTGCTTTAAGACAAAAAAAAGTGAAAATTGAATGTTACTGAAGAATTGTATTTTCAATTTTAAATGTTATAAACTAAATTGTTAACAATATAAATATTTTTTGTTTGACAGAACATCTGTTTTGATTTAAAGAAGCAGTAAAAAAGAAACCAAGAAAAACAAGGTAAGTGGAAGGAATAAATAAAAAAAAGGTCAATTAGCTTCCTTCCCCTTTTGGGACAAGAAACACACAGGGTTGCAAACAAGGTTTATTTCCTAACCAAAAAGAAATAATTGAATCAGATTAGATTAAACAAATTATTTCATTAAAAAAAATGCAAATGGTAAAAAATAATCAGCACACTAGTCACTTTAGTTTTCAATGCCACATATATTGAAATAGAAACTTTAGTAACACACACTTCACCATAAGTATCTATGCATTTAATTCACCATGAGCACACATGGATCTAGATTGGATGCATGAGTGTCAAGGAGGAATCTTTCATTTGTGAAAACAACAAATTAGTTAAAATATTCCTGCCTATCCACTTCTCACTACTTCCACTTTATTCAAAATACCATCCCCCTTTTTTCTCAATAGACAGGCCATAGTTTCAACTCAATTGTAACACGCTATTGGACCTAAAGTATGTGAATGGCTTGTAGAAAAGAAAAAGTATGTTTAGCAGTATGTTGGCAGAATTCCCTTCAGTGATGGTCCTATTCAATTACTGTGTAAAATGTACCTTTCTCCCCTTTAATGGGAGCCTTGAGCAGTGGGAAGAAATGGACAGCGAATAGTCACCTTCTCCCTTTTATCTTGAGCAATTCTGCTTTAATATCAATATTCTGCTTGAGGATATACCCAGGAATTACTTCATATATTTTCATTTTCTAAGTATACACACAGTAAGATGTTCATTTAACTCCCCGATAATTCTTCAGTGCTAGACATCATCACACAGAGAAAGAGTGAGTGGATCTCACTGTAGACCTACTATATAGGATATATGTTTTTCCAGAAACACATACACTTCTGAAATGTGCCCTAAATTCCCGGGATGCACAATTAATATATCTACATCCACTCCTCAGTACTAACAAATTATAGGGACTGGGATTTACTATAATTCCCTTGATAGGATCACTCCCCACACAATGATTTCCCTTTTTTATAATACTTATTGCAGGATTTCTTTTGGCTGAATCACAGATGGGCACTCCCTCTTAAGGACTGTTTCAATTCTCCCCCTCTAGGTACAGGTGGACATCAGTCAATAAGATAGGTTCAGCTTTTCTCCACAGCCTGTCTGCGTTCTCTTCCAGTGAAGAAAGCCTGGGACTTTAACTACTAGGGCATCACTTTCAGTCTCTACCAATAATCCATCAAAGGGGTGTTATCAATTCTTCTTTCTCTCTATCAGTCAGTGAGTGAGTGAGTGAGTTACTTCAGTAAGTGTCCACGTGTGATTCCTATTGTCTCCTGTGTTTTACCTTTTATAGAACAGAAACATCCACCTTTTTGAGGTGTGAATACCGTCCCTAATCTAAATGGTCAATGTATATGATTGGACAAGGTTTCAAAAAGTCCCTCTGAAGTCATTGGACATATTAATGAAGTGACTTCAACACCCAGCTTCCCTCCCATTTAATGTGATGTAATCTCAGGGATTTCTTGCATGAAACATTGACACATTCTAAAACATCCCATTCCAACTATGTGACCACTTCAAGTGCAGCTCATCGGATTACTCTCTCTGGCACAAATCAATTGATGCAATTGTTACAATTATAACATGAATAATTACTGAGTTATCGATTTATCCCTTGAACTCACTGCTACATTTATATTCAACTTATTTTTCCATGTCAACACAACGGGCTCGTCGCTGCAAACGCGGGGACACATGACACACTAATGTGCAACCTTTCTTTGCAATAAAATGCAAATTCACCTAATTTACACATTAAAACATTTTTAAAAATGTTGTTGGTCCGCCGTATAGAGGGGTTTCAGCTGAACATATTGACACCTAAATGAGTTCTCTAAGAGGTTTGGTTCCAGAGATACAAGCAATATAAACAATCCAATGCACATTTTAAAAGGCATTTTCTTCGATACAAAAATATGCCATTACAATTTCTGCTCTTCTGCCTAGATACAACACAAGTAACATGGTAATTTTCTATTGAGTCAGGGCTGGAAATCTGCTCTTGTTGACTCAGGCTTGCTCATATGGACTTTATGGCTCGGATTGGCTGATGAAAAAAGCCTTTGTAATCTGAATATCTCCGCATTTAGTGTGACTTCTGTCTCCTCTTGAGAGGTTTCCAGAGATGCAGGCCTGCCAAGTGTTACATTATTCCCATCAGGAAGACCTGTGAGAATGTGTTAATAGATAAAATGGAAGAGGACCACAGATTCAAACGAATTTCAATTATTTGTTTTAATGTTCAGGCCTAAGATACACACAGGGCAAGTCATAACATGTGACACTTAAAACTTTATGGGGTGGCCCGGTTTGCTCTGCCTTTTTGAAGAAGGATCCTTACCTGGAGTAATCTGACTCCAAAGTGTTTATTAGCCTGAGAAGGGAACTTATCTGTCCACCCATCCTATATGCTGGGATTGGGTGTGTTTTTGGGAGGTGAAAGGATTCCCTTATGTCAGAATTCAGTGCTGGCTCCATTTAAAGTTGGTTTATAATTGTTATTTTATAATGTACTGAATATCAGATATTGGTTTTTAAGTGTGGGGTCGGGTATCAAATCTGTGTTGCGCTGTGTTGTCTTGCTTCCAAGACAAATGCGTTTCCCCCGAGCTATCCCCCCAGAGATACAGGCAATATAAACAATTCAATGTACATTTTAAAAGGCATTTCTTTTGATACATAAATATGCCGTTACAATTACTACTCTTCTGCCTGGATACAACACAAGTACCGTGGTCATTTTCTATTGAGTCAGGGCTGGAAATCTGCTCTTGTTGACTCAGGCTTGCTCATATGGACTTTATGGCTCAGATTGACTGATGAAAAGAGCCTTTGTAATCTGAATATCTATGCATTTAGTGTGACTTCTGTCTCCTCTTGAGAGGTATTCAGACATGCAGTCCTGTCAAGGGTTACATTCTTCCCATCAGGAAGACCTGTGACATTGTGTTTATAGAGAAAACAGAAGAGGACCACAGATTCAACTGAATTTCAATTATTTGTTTTAATGTTCAGGCCTAAGATACACACAGGGCAAGTAATAAAATGTGACACTTAAAATGTTATGGTGTGGTCTGGTTTGCTTTGCCTGTTTGAAGAACGATCCTTACCTGTGATAGGCTGGCTTCAAAATGTTTATTAGCTTGAGAAGGGAACTTATCTGTCCACCCTTACTGCATGCTGGGATTGGGCCGTGAGATATCCCCCTACCCGAATTATAATTATTTTTAACACATTGTTTCTTTACACGTTTGCAACTTTTAATGTGCCTTTTCCTGTTCCGCTTGATTTGACATTTCCCCCAAAACACAGCAGCATTAAATATTGTTTTCCTTTCTTTAAATTGCTTTTCTTTCTCCTCAAGTTCAACAGTTTCCCATTTCAACAAAAGTGGCTGGATATTTTCTGCTACTTAAAATGTTCATCGCAGGCCTTGTCAGTGAGCTAGCTTCAAAGTATTTTAGCTTGAGAAGGGAACGTATCTGTCCACCCATCCTGTATGCTTGGGTTGGGCGTGTCTTTGGGAGTTGAAAGGATTCCCTTATGTCGGAATTCAGTGCTGGCTCCATTTAAAGTTGCTTTCTTTTCCAAATTGCAGCTTTTAATGTGCCTTTTCCTGTTCTCGTTAATTGGCCATTTCCCCCAAAACACAGCAGCATTAAATATTATGTTTCTTTCTTTAAACTGCTGTTCTTTCTTCTCAAGTTCAGCAGTTTTCCATTTTAGCAAAAGTGGCAGGATTTTTTCTGGTTACTTAAAATGTTAATCTGAGGCCTTATCAGTGAGTTTTGAGTGGCTGCAAAGCATTGCACATTTTGTTTGCATGTTTTTTTCCCAACTGCTATGCACAGGCTGCAGGTTTTAATTTGTTTTTAAAATGATGCCTTGCTCTGCATCTTTTCACATGCATCAATATTCCCTATCAAACGTCGCCTTGTTCTTACTCCTTGCGGCAGCAAAAGGCAGAGGGACAGAGATCTTTGTAATTCTTTGTCAGATGGATATTCATTCCTTCAAGTGATTTCCTTGGAAACACGCGCTCTGATTCCACCAGTGCCCACAATAATTATTTATTTAATGACCTAAAGAGAGGGGGTAGAAAGGCTGATTTAGCAACAAATAGAGAAACATATTTTTAGGAAACAATACATCCTATTATAAAATTTGCACATGCTCCTTTTTCATTCAGTCATTTTCTAGTACTCTAATTTAATTACATACTTGTTAATTATCCTGTTTATTCCTTTCCTTTTCTTGTTCCTCAGGTTTCATTCTTCCTCATTTTCTTCAGATCTGGCTTCAGATGGCTCCTCCATCATTCTCAAAGCTGATTGAGGGTGACAGATTTTCAATTGATTGAGATGGACCAATTTTTCCTGTATCTCCTTTTAGGATTTAGATCTTATAGGCGACCAGAGAGATCTATTCTCTGACCTCAAAATTACCTTGTCAAAACCTCTTTTCATTGGGTTGGTTTCTTTGAACATTGTATAGATACACCCTGTCACCTACCTCATACTCCTGTTTTGTTGTCTTGAGGTTGTAGTAACACCTCATTCCTTCAGCAGACTTCTCCAGATTGTGCTGGGCATATGAAAAAGCATAGTTAAGGGATTTATCAATGTCTGCTCCTGAGTTCAGCAAAGCAGATGTTGAGGCATTACCATTTTCTATCCAGTCATCAATTCAAATAAAGACATCTTGGTGGCTGAAGAAGATGTAGATCGAATGGTCATCAGGACAAGCGGCAATCGGATGCCCCAACTTGGTCCAGAATCGACCACAAACTTCTTCACAGTACCCACAATTGTCTTGTTGTACCTCTGCTTGATGCTTGGCGATGTGTAGTTTTCTTTTTACTCCTAGAATTTCCCACACCTTAATGGTAAAATGAGATGTAGTTGATCATCAAAGTAGCAGCTGTCTCTGCCTTACAATATGGGGCAGGAAGGCACTCAATCCACTTTTTGAAGAGACATGTCATGGTCAACATGCATTTGTTTCCGCTGGAAGAAAGAGTTACTGTTCCAGTGAAGTCTACTTGCAAATCAGACCATGGTAACGGCAAAAGAGCTCTGTGTGTGAGAGGACTCAGTCAGAACTGAGCACACACAAGAGATCCTTTTAAATATGTGTTGACATCCTGATCCATGTGTGGCCAGTAAGAGACTTCTCGCAGTATCTCAAGGCTCTTTTGAAATCCCCTATGACCGGCTTTGGCCACGCGATGGCCATGGTTTAGCAACAGACTTCGGAATGAGGTAGTTACCACCCACTGGCCATTCCCAGATTTAAGTTTCCTCACCAACAGCCCATCATGAATCTTAAATATATTCTGAAATGTCAGTAGAATACGAAGATCTTGCTTTCCTGTGCAGTCTGATTCTGCCAAAGGAAATCTGAATGGATCTTGCAAGTATTTATAGACCATCCCAATAATAGGATCCTCCTTTTGAACAGTGATCAAGTCTACATCAGGAGCATCTCTACTCCACTGATCAGCTGTAATTTCATTGTCAGTCCTTGTGTGATCTTGTCACTGCCGTGACCTGGATTTCTACCAGAAGGTGTTCCATCATCTATGAAGTCCCCCTGTGGAGCTCCTGTTTTGGCCAATTGGTCAACAAAGTACTTTCCAGTCTTACCAGAACATTCCATCTTTGAATGGCCTCTCATCTTTTTCCAATATATGGTCATTTCATTGAATGTCACCAGATCATCAATAGTCTAGATTAACCTAGCATGCTTTAACGGTTTATTATTTGCACAACACATGCCTCTGTTTTTCCAATTACTCATGTGTTCCAGAAACCCATTTTGCACATAATCAGAATCAGATCAGTGATAATCACCAGTTCTGTGAGTTGGTGGTTTACAGCATTGAGGACATATTGATATATTGCCATCGGCTCTGCCACCTCACTACTTTGGGGACCTAGTTCGTAACCAGCAGAGGGCTCAGGAAGATCATTTACCCAAGCATTCCCAATGCCAGCAGCCAATTATTTCTCCCCATCTTTGTAATATCGTAGGAACATCCATTTACATAAACTGTTAGTATGATATGATATGATGTGGCATTCAGAACGTGCCTGCACACAAGACTTTCTAGACGCGATAGCCCCTATCAAGTATTTTATTCATACACCTTGTGCAGGGATGCCAGGTATGTCTCCATATTATTATTGGTGATCAGACTGCAATGGCAGAATCCACGAAGTGATTCTTGAATTAGAGACATTCCCAAGCCATATTCTATCACTTTGTAGATATTGTAATTGTTGGTGGGAGATCTCTACTAAGATGTGCTCCCCCTCGTTACATGGGTGGTAGTTTTTCAATGCCCACACCATTGCCAGAAGTGCGTTTTCGCAATCATTCATTATTTCTTCTATGGAGGATAATGTTTTGCTCACGTAGGAGATTACCTTGTTGCCTCAGATTGTACATGCCACTGCCACTTTACCCCGGCCTTCAATAAGTGAACCAAAGGTTGGTTGATCTGTGCATAATCCTCAATGAATTATTTTCAACTATAATTAATCAGTCCAAGGAGGCTTTGCAGCTCACACATAGTTGTGGGTTCTTTAATTTGAGTGAGGCCTCAGCCTTCTTTTCCTGGGGATTGAGTCCCAGAAAGTTCGCTCTGGTTTTGCAGCATTGTGCTTTCTAAAAGGACAATTTTGCACAAACATTTTGCAACTGGGTAAGAGCATATCTGATCTGTGATGCATGTTCTTCCACAGTTGAACTTTTTATCAGCAGATCATCCACATAGGCTAAGTTTCCTCTTTGACTCAGATCAGGTATGTGAAGGAAAATGTTCTACTAATAGCCTGAATTGGTGTACTTGAAGGGGGTACGGGCCCAAGTATATTGTTGCCCCACCCCACCGAAGGTAAAAGCAAGCATATGCTAATCTTTCCTATTCACGGGTACTGTCTAGCAACCGTTTGCCAAGTCAAGGGCAGAGCACACTTTTGATCCTTTATCTGTACCAGTCCTTGGACCCATTCATTCAACTCCCTCAGGTCAGCACATAGTCTCCATTGTCCATTGGGTTTTAGGATCCCCAGTACTGGGTTATTAAAGGCACTGTTGATAAGACAAAGTATGCCACGGTATTCCAGATTTCTGATGATCTACATGAGTGACTGCATGGATGGGAAAGGCAACCGGTGTTGTTTTACAAACACGGGAGCCAGGGATCTTTGGAATTGTTGTAGAGTGGATAGTTGTTTGCCTTCAATCACAGGAGTAAACTGAGAAGATACTCTGGAAATCCAGGAATACCTGTCTCAGGTATTGTCATTGTTCATCAGTCTCACAGGACTCGTCCATACTGATCTGTCCTTCGACCATCTGCCGGAAACCGGGTAATACCTCTGGTGTTGATATTTCAGAGGTATCCTCCAGTTGGGTGGAGAGATCTCTTTTAATGGTATTTACCTGAACAAGAGGTTCAATGGATTTCCAAATGTCACAGGTAACATCTTCTACACCGTAAGGGCATGAATATTACACCAATAAATATGCCCCATGTTGGTTGTTGATCTTTTCTGGTTGGAGACTTTCATCATAATAATTTTCAGGAATTGGATTTATAATTTCATTTCAAGTCAATAGAATAATATTGGGAATTGACTGCCTTTCTAATAGAGGTGTCTTCACCCAAAGTAATATGTTAAGGGTCGCTGTTATACACCACTATTCAAATGGTGTCGTCCTTTAGATCAACCGGTGGTGTTGGATGTTGGGACAATCCTTGTTTTACTAGTGTATAACTCAAATCTATGAATGCTTCCTGATTTTTCAGGGGTTGTCCTCTTTTTATTTTGATTGGTATGGTGAATTGTCACACCTATCCTGGGATAGTAACCTCTTCTTCTGCTTGGACTTTAATAGCATAAAGAAACAACTGAGCTGACCAAAATGCTTTCTCAACATTGTCAAATCCCATTGGGTTACCCCCAGTCCTGACCAAACTTTATCATTAATAAAAATCCAAATTAATGGCAAAACGACAGAGACTATCACTACCTAGATGAAATTCAGAAGTGACATCATTAACGAGCCAACAATTATGGTCAATAGTTTTATTGACAATTGAAATGTGTATCATGCGCCTGCTAGGTAGGACATGTTTTGAATTGTGGGTTTGCAGACCACGTTCCCATTTATTTGTCAAATTAAAGTAGGACGTGGTCTGATCTTTATGGAGTTGCCGAAATAATGCTACGCCTATGAAGCGGTTTCCATTGTTTAGACAGACTCTGGCAAGCACAGACTATTTCCCTCCATTTATCCGAATGGGGAAGAATGTGTATTCGTTTTTCTTTTGGATGTCGGTCAAATTATAACTATGTTTTTCTGAACTATTTTAGGAGCACTGAGAGCTTCTTTGGGGTCCACCCTAACATAGAGCATATCTGTGTTATTGCATTGGCTTTTGTATATGAGGGTTTCTTCACACTTCTCAATCTCTTTTTCTACATTCTCAGATTGAGAGTTTTCTATTTTCACCCACTTTTCTTTAGGAGATGTCACTCCGTCTCTGAAAGAGAATATTGTCCTTTCTGAGTTTCCTGTGTACTCCTCAATAGTGCCTATTCAATTTTTGTTTTCTTGGAATTTCACTATTTTTCTATGTTCTGTTGGTGCTAATTCCCAGTGGAAATAGTGGTCGCTGTTATTTTCTTGCATTTCTTTATTTAACTCAGGGCCCATTGTAACGGTCAGAAAGGAAGCATCCTCTAAGGCTTGGTATATCTTTTCATCTCAATTTTTTCACTAGGATATTATTTGGATTGTTTGCCTCTTGTCGTTGCTCCCCCCCCCCGGGGCACCTGACCCCATTGTTGGGGTGTTTTGGGGAACACCGGCAGTCTGTCGGTTCTGTTGGGTCCTCAATAATTGTCCAATGTTCTAAGTAAATTGTTTTACCTGTCGCTCATGCAGAGAGATCTTTTCTCCTCCCACAAGCCATACCTTTGTTGCTCCCTGGAAGGGTAACTATCCCTCCTAACAAAGTCACTTAGGTATGGTTGAAAGGTACTGTAACCTTCATTTCTGGGTTGCCACTGCGCTTGATTTGGGGCGCTACTGTCCTGGAATCTAGGAGGAGGAAAACTATTAGAATTTCCCAGGGGAATGACCCTCTAAATTTGGACCCCCCAGCCATTGTGGGGGAGTGAATCTGTAGCCCACAATGGGCCTAGAGAGGATCAGAAGGGTTGGTATTTCGGAACACTGTTTGAGTGTTTGTTTGTTTGTTTGTCTGTTTGTTTGTTTGTTTGATTGTTTATTGATTTGTAGGGTGCACCGAACCCACTGGGCACAACAAGGTACAAAGGATACTTAAAAGCTTAGTTACACAGTACAAAAGAAAAAAATGCGAACAGTGAATTACAAAGGCTGATACATATCAAGTGCAGGAAGGTAAGAGAGTGGTTTACACAGACTAATACATAGGTGGATAATATACATCATTGGAGTGCAGCCAGTTAAGATTGTTGCGCCTAAAGCTGAAGTAGGACTGGCCAGTTCTAAGGTTAAGTGGAAGTACGTTCCAGGACTGAGAGGCTTTTACCGGGAAACTGCTTCCCCCAGATTTTTTAAGCTTATATCTGGGTATCTCTAGGCAGTGGGAGTTGGCGGCTCTAGAAGGGTGGGTCGAGGTTCTCCTAACCATTCTCTGTTAGGTAGAGGGGAGCTGCGTTGTTGAGGCATTTGAAGGTCATTGAGACTGTTTTGAGTAGGATGCTGTCACTTATCTTTAGCCAGTGGTGTTCTCTTCTCATTCTGGATACGTGTTTTCTCTTAGGTATGTTCAGGGCGGTTGTGAGGGCGTTGTTCTGTAGCATTTGAATTTTGTCAGTGATATATTTGTTGGCTCCTAGGTAGAGGGTTTTGCAGTAATCTAGTTTTGACAATATTAAGGCATTGGCGAGGATGGTGCAGCTTGCTTTTGTTAAAAAAGTTCTTCAGGCTCTGATTAGCTTACAGGTGTAAGCGGTGGATGATGCCGTGGAGTTTACCTGTTTCCTTAAGGTTAAGGTGGAGTCGAGGTAGAAACCTAGCGTTTTCACCTCTTTAACTACTTTAATTGTTAAATGTGGAGTATTTGGGATTACGTTTTTTTAGGTTGGCGTCAGATCTCAGGATCAGGATCTCTGTTTTGACATCGTTCAGGCAGTGGCCATGGGATCCCATCCATGCCTGAATGAGGAGGTATATCTTATTTACCAAGGCCGTATCAGTGTCAAAATTGCCCGAAAGGGGAATGAGAATCTGGGTGTCATCTGCATAGTTAGTGTAGGTGACACCCAGTCTTTCCAATTTGTCAAATAGGGGCTTGGTAAATATGTTATACATAGTTGGGGAGACGCATGAGCCTTGCGGCACACAGCAAATGGTCTGGATTGGGTCCACCGAAGCCGATGTGGAGAAAACTCTCATTGTTCTATTATCTAAGAAGGACTGGACATCCATCAAGAAGTGGGCTGCCGTCGCTAGGTGTTTGCATAGAACTGCATGGTCCACCAGGTCGAAGGCCGCCGATAAGTCAAGGAGGAGCAGGATGGCAGTTTCTTCTTTGTCCTTGAGCTCGTCAATTTGAGTTTTTAGGTTGATTAATGCCGTTTCCTTTTGTTGTGGCCTAAATCTGGATTAGCGAGAGCCTAGGAGGTGGTTTGGTTCAAGGTAGTTCTGAATTTATAGATAGCCTACTCTGTCTATTATTTTAAGGAGAAACAGTGCTGTGGTAATGGGCCTGTATTTTGTGGGGATGGAAGGGTTTAGAGTATGTTTCTTGAGCAGAGGTTAAACCCATGACTCTTTTAAATTGCTTGAGTCAGTTTTAGTTGTAAAGGAGGCATTAATTAGCTTTGAGATGAATGGCGCTAGGTCTTTTGCTGCGTCTTTGATTAGTTGGGTGGGGCGGTTGTCACCCTGGCAGTTCGTTGGTTTCAGGGATGCAATAATTTTCTCTGTTTCCTGTATGGATATTTTGGTGAATCTGAAAGGGGCTGGAATGCTGGTGGCTTTAAGGGGACTGGTAGGTTTCGTCTCGTTGGGGGTCAGAGAGACTTTTCTTTTGGCAATTTTATTTTAAAGTAAGGTTATTTTGTAAGATAGGGCATTCTGAATACTGGTGCACCATTGTTTTTCTTTGGGTGCATTGTTAAGAAGGGGTATGGGGGATTCTAATTCCCGAAGGATCACAAAGAGTTCCTTCGTGTTAGAACTTGCATTGGAGATTCTTTCATTGAAGAGATCTTTTTTGGTACAAATTATTTCTTTTTTGTAACTGTTAGCAAAGTTAGTTAGTTGAAGTTTGTTTTCGTCAGAAGGGGTGTGTCACCACCAAGATTCTAATTTTCTTTTGTGAAGTTGTAGGTCTTTAAGGTGGGGGGCAAACCAGGCATTGAGGTGTGCCTGCTGTTTATTTTTACGTAGTTTGAGTGGCGCAATGATGTCAAGGGCCGCAGTCATAGTGTTATTGTATGCCTCAATGAGAAGGTTGGGGTCTGAGTTGCTTGGGAGAGAGTTAAGAGACGGGAGGAGATGAGGTAGTAGTTTGTCAGGCGTAATGTGTTTTTTGGATCATGTGAGGCAAGGTGGTGCCATGACTTTGACTTTGGATACTTGTATATCTATTGTTATGGAGAAGTCAATTAGGTGGTGGTCAGTCCACAGTTGTGGGGCTATTTTAGTGATAGAAGTTGTGCAGTTGAGGTTGGCTACCCAGTCTAGGGTCCTTCCTTTGATGTGTGTTGGGGAGAAGACTTTTTGGGTAAGTCTGTTTTCTAGCTAGGAGCGTGGCTGCTATAGCATGGGCCTATTTGTCCTCTGGGTTGTTAAGGTTATAGTCATCCAGGATTAGTATTTGCGAGGAGTCTTTTGTGTTGTTGGCCAGGAGAGTGGATAGGTCCTCCTCAAATGTGCTGATAGGCCCTGGTGGTCTATATAGCAGGTAGATAGTTAGAGTGTGGCAGCTGGAGGTAGGCAATTTGGCGATGAGAAGTTCACAGGATTTAAGTGGGGGTGGAGTTAGAAGTCTTATGGCGAGGTTGGCTTTCGCTATGATGGCTAAGCTGTCCCCTCTAGCTTTGGGTCTGTCCACTCTAATTATTTGATAGTTGTCCGGTATAGCTAGCGTACTCGTCACCTCCAACACTTTTGCAGTGGTGGGCGTTGAAGTTGATTTGGGAGTTTTGGGATTACGTGTGCCTTCTGCTGGATTTTGGGCCTCATAAATTCTAGTAGCCTGTGAAATCACCCATTCAGAAGTTCACAAATTGTTGAAGTCCTGCACTAGTTGGGTGATTATGTATTTTGTGAGTGCAAGGAAAAATGTGCTAATAAATCCCCCACTGTTAGTATTTACCCGCCGAGAAGTCTGTGCGAATGCACGCTTCAATTTTTGGGCAAACTCTCTCAGAGATTGGTCCTCACCACACACCATTTTATATGCAGCTTTGCAGGCCTCCTGGCCATTTTTATGGGTAGAAAAATGTTTTAGAATGGCTCCTTATTGGTAGACCATTTATGATGATTTTGGTTATACAGCCATGCAAAGAATCTGGAAGACTCAGGAGAAAATGTTAATTTGATTTATTTCATGTTGTTAAAGTCATTCCTTATTCCAAATGAGTACATCATTTGCTCATAAAGCTCTGGAAGTTCGCACATGGAATATTTGGCATTTTTATGATAAGAGGTCATAACACCTTTGATGGCTTTTATTTCTTTTATTGGGCCTTTGATTAAACCATTTTGGGATCTGCCTTTCTTGTGTCTATAACCCCAAGTCCACTCTTCCTCTGAGTCAAAGCTCCTGCTGGAACCCCATTCTCTATTGTCATCTAGGCCCTCCCTACTGATCTGATTTCTGGAATGCCTTCTAGATGCATTCGAGACAGGCTCCTTTCTTCGTTATTTCCTCTGGGATTTCTCATGGTTATTTTCCCAGGATTCCTTTTTAGAGTTCAGGTAATATAGTGTTTCTTCTTCTGAGGGCTGAAACAAACATTGTCTCTTCCCCTAGATGGTCGAGAAGAATTCTTGCAGTCTCCCTGGTGAGAAGGGACTTTTAATTTGCCCTTCCTGAAGCTTTTGTCTCTCCATATGAGCTTGGTGGGCTAAATGATTTCTCTGCAGGGTCATTTTCTGAAGTTGCAGATCTCTCAACCCATCATTATGTTTTTCCTCATGCCCGATGTATCTTCATGTCCACTCCTGTCCCCACCTGACAAACTGAATGGGGCACCATCCCCCTTCTCACTGTCAATGGTGAGAAGTCATCTATATCGGATAAGGAGTTCTCTTCCTCCTGACCAGAAATATTTGGGGGAGAGAATGTTAGACACCTCTCAGCCTGCCTATTGGAAGTTGTAGGTGGGTGTAGTGAGGCCTTTGGCAAGAGAGAAGGATCCCCACTGTCCAAAGTACTTGTCTCAGGTGGTTGTCTGCTGGGTAATGCTAGAGCCATTTTAGGATCCTTTATTTATTGGAGTAATTTTTCATTTTCCTCAATTTCTGTAATCATCCTTTCTTTACACTGGGCTAACTGCTCTCTCAAATCACATATGCTGGCCTGATTAGATTTAATCATTTTGCTATTGGAAGTGAACAAGTCCTTCTTATTTTGTATCTTCCTGTTGTAAACATTCAATCTCGCACTGGCAACTTTGAATTACACTATATAATTTGTGACTTTTCGCTTGACAGTGCAGCATTTGTTTTTTTTTTCAAAGTACACTGTTTCAAGTCAGTTTCTTTGTGTTTCAGTTTTTCCTGCTGATGCAAATTTGCCTCTTTAACCTTGACCGATTCTTGGGTAGGGACTTGGTTCAAACCCTAATTTTCTTGCACCTGATGTCGTTTCGGCACCAGTGCTGTTTCTCATGTATCAGAGCATCATGTTCTTGTACGAGCTGATCTCTGTGCTGTTTTGTGAAGCTTAAACTAAAGTTAATTTTGGTGAAATACATTTTGGGACTCAGCTTCCTTGAGAATTAGTTTGTTATTTTCTTGGTTTAATTCCGCTATGTGTAGTTTCAGTGTCACAATGTTGTCTAACAAGGCAATATTACACAGATTTGTCATTCTATTTCCATTTTAACTGATTTTAGGACTCCATACACTAATTATAAGTGTCCTGAAGACTCAAAAACCGTGTCCTTCGATCTGCAGCTGGTCACGAGAGGTCTTAATTTCAGCCTGCGTTTGGTAATTTCAGCCTTGTGCTGTTGCAATATGGAAGCCTGATTTTCTTTCAGTGTTTATTGCAGCCGCACAATGTTTTGCAGTTGGTCGCTACACAATTACTTGGCACTAAGTAGGTCTGCAGAATTTTTCAGGGAAACTTTTTGTCACTGTTGAATCTGAGACTCCCTGTCTGCTAACGTGCCTTTTACCAATTGGAGGTGAAAATACAAGTCTGCTAAGAGAAAGATCAGTTTCATATTCTCTTCTTTGACTGTGGAAGTCAAACATAGGCTCTGTAGGGAGTCGTTTAGTGGTCCTTCTTTATCTCAAATGTCCACGACCACGGAGGCGACTTTGTCTAACTGCTCTGTTTTCCAAAGATCAATATCTGTGGCTGTCCATTCAACTTTCAAATATAGCTTCAAAAGGCCATGAGCCTTGACTGCAGATAATGCAATGTCAGACAGCTCTCTGTTTGAAATGTAACCATCAACCTCCAGCAATTCTCACTAAGCAGAAATGCAAACATGTATTGCTCCTACTTTACCACTGTCAATCAATCATTTAAAACTCCAATGCAAACCTCTAATAATTTTCTATGCAACAATTGCATACTTCTGTACACAACTGACTGTTTCCGTATTAGGCTACAGGACCAATACCATGTAATTCAATGCAACACAAAGCTTTCAAGAACATTTATGAGCTCTGCACATTTTGGGTAAAACGGGTCTATGTTGCAATGACACTATTAACCCGAGAAATCATATCTCAGTGGGACCTCCAGTTCTGTAGGACGTGTTTACTGGGCGATATCTAATTCAGAGGAATTTCCACCCACCCAAACCAGGTACGCACAATTCTCTTTTATTTAATAGAGTTCTTTCTATGAATCTGGGACTCCAATTTAATAGAATTGATTTCCCATAGCTTCACCCCCTTTTAGGACAAGAAACACAGAGAGTAGCACAGGAGGTCTATTTATTAACCAAATAGAAATAATTGAATCAGATTACAGATAAACAAATTGTTTCTTTAAAAAAAAACAAATGGTAAAAATAATCAACTCTCCAGCCACTTTAGGTTTCAATGACACAGCTATTACACACACTTCACCATAGTATCTATGCATTGAAATCACCCTGAGCACGCAGGCACCATGGATGCATAAGAGTCCAAGAGGAATCTTTCATTTGTGAAAACAACAAATTAGTTAAAATATCCCTGCCTAGCCACTCCTTGCTAGTTCCCCTTTATTTAAAATACCACCACCCCTTTTTTCTCAATAGACAGGTCAGAGTTTCCACTCAGTTGTAACAAGCAATTGGACCTTCATGCATGTAAATGACTTGTACAAAAGAAAATTTATGTTTTGCAGTATATTGACAAAATTCCCTTCAGTGATGTTTCTATTTAATTACTGTGGAAAATATACCTTTCTCCCTTTCAATGGGCACCTTTAACCGCAGAAAGAAATGGACAGTGAACAATCAACCTTTCCCTTTTATCTTGAGCAACCCTGCATTCATTTCAATGTTCAGCTTGATAATATACCCATGAATTATTTCAATTATCTTATTTTTCTAGGTATGCACACAGTAAAATGTCCATTTAACTCCCCGATAATTCTTGTATTCGCATTTGTATTTATTTTGTTTATATAGCGCTTTACTCCAAAACGCTGAACATTTGAACAACTTGATACATAAAACATTATAACAGTAGAAGCAAATTACAATTATGAATCAGTCCAACAAAACAGTAAGAAGAGCAATTAAACTGAAGGGAAGAGGGAGAGTAGAGCAGTAGAACTGAGAGGGAGAGGGAGGGGTGGGGAGGAGAAGTAGGAGGGAAACAGAAGGGGAAAAAGGGTAAGAGGGGGGTGGAGGGAGAGGGGAGGGAGATGATCAAGGGAAAAAAGATGAAGGAAGGCGGGGGAGCAAGAAGGGGGAAGGGGTTTCATGGCGGGGAATGGAGAAGGAGAGATTTAAGGGATGTGCAGAATGAGGAGAAGGAAGGAATAGAGTGGATTGAGAGAGGTAAGGAGTTCCAGTGCAGGGGGGAAAGGAGCTGGAAGGAGTGGAAGCAGGAGGGGGCCCAAGGGGATGGAGGAACGGTGAGAAGGAAGTGGTCATCAGAATGAAGGGAGTGGGAGGGAGTGTAGAAAGAGAGGAGGGAGGAGAGATAAGGGGGAGCAAGTCCATGCAGAGATTTAAAGACTAAGCAGAGGAAGTGAAATTTAAGTTGGGAGTGAAAGGGGAGCCAGCCAAGGGAGGAAAGGGAAGCAGAGATGGAGTCACAGGAGGTAAGGAGACAGGGGGTACGGGCGTCAGAATGGTAGATAGATTTGAGGGTGGCGAGATGAGAAGTAGGTAGTCCAAAGAGTAAGGAGGAGCAGTAGAAGAGGCGAGAGAAGATAAGGGAGGAGATTAAAAGTTTAGTAGCATGAAAAGTGAGAGAGGGGCGGTCTTTGCGAATATTAAAGAGGTGATAGCAACAGGCACGAGAGGTGAGAGAGATATGGTGGGAAAAAGAGAGAGAAGAGTCCATGCTAGACGTCAATACAGGGAGAAATTGTGAGGGGTTCTCACTGAAGACACACCATGGGACCTAATCTATAAGACATATCTTTTTCTAGAAGCACATACACTTCTGAAATGTTTCGTAACTTCTCGGGATGCACAAATAATGTATCTATTCCCGCCCCTAAGTACTAACAAATTATAGGGGCTACATTTTACTGTAATTCCCTTGAAAGGATCACTCCCGACACAATTATTTCCCTATTAAATAATACTCACATCAGGATATCTTTTGGCTGAATCACAAACAGGCCCTTAAGGGGGCAACCCCTCTTAAGGGCAGGTTCAATTAACCCCCTCTAAGAACAGGTAGACATTAGCCAGTAAGATAGGACTTGCTTTTCTTCACAGCCTGTCACTTTCTGTTCCACTTAAGAAGGCCTGGGATTTTAACACCTGGTAGGGCTCACTGCCTTCTCCTTCCTGGTGTTATCAGTTCTTCTTTCTCTACATCAGTGAGTGAGTGAGTGAATGAGTTTCTTCAGTAAGGGTCAATGAGTGAGTGTGTCACTCTGTCCTGTGTTTCACCTTTTATAGAACAGAAACCCCCACCTTTATGTGGTATGTAAACTTTCCCAAATTGAATTGGTCAATGTATATGATTGGACAAGTTTCAAAAAATGACATCACAGTAGACATACCCCTTCGTCAGCATTAGGCATATTAATAAAGAGGGAAGTCTGATGGGAGTCGCTTCGTCATCGAGCTTCCCTACCATTTACTGTGATGTCATCTCAGGGATTTCTTGCATGAAATATTGCCACATTCAACATTCCAACTATGTTACCACTTCAAGAGTCTGCTCATCAGATTTCTCTCTCTGGCACAAATCAACCGATGCTCGTTTTATCATTATAACATGAATAATTCCTCAGTTATAGATGTTTCCCTTTAACTCATTTCTACATTTATAATAAAATAATTGTTTCATCTCAACATAACAGGCTTGTCACTACAAACACAGGACATATGGCACACTAGCGTGCACCCTTTATTTCAGATAAAATGCCAATTCGTCTAATTTGCCCCCTTAAAATTACATTTAAACAATATCAGTTTGGGTCCATGTAATAGAGGATTTTAAAATGAACATTTTGACACCTACATGAGTTCGCTAAGAGGTTAGGTTCCAAAGCTACAGGCAATATAAACAATTCAATGTACATTTTAAAGGCATTTTCTTTGATACAAAAACATGGCATTACAATTACTGCTATTCTGCCTAGATACAACACAAGTAATATGGGAATTTTCTATTGAGTTAGGGCTGGAAATCTGCTCTAGTTGACTCAGGCCTGATGAAAAGAGCCTATGTATTTGGCGCATCTGTGGATTTAGTGTGACTTCTGTCTCCTCTTGAAAAGGTTCCAAACATGCAGTCCTGTCAAGTGTTACATTCTTAGAAAAACCAACCTTATTGCACCAATGAATGAGAAACCCAAATGCACTCCTATATGGACAAAATCCTCAAGAAACTCTGATAAGTTTAAAGAAAAAAGTCATCAAAAGCATAAAATAGAATTCACATTTTTATCGAAATTATTCAATTTGCTTGAACAAAAATATCTCCCAAGTCAAATAAATACATTCTTACGTGAATCACAGTTTTATTTTCCACGTTCATCTAAAGATTTTTTTTTCATACATAACATGACAGATTATATTGTTAACAAAGAAATGAACATTTCAGCAATCTTCTTTTCTCTGCTTCCCAATGAGTTACAGAAATCTATCTTATCCTTCTTCAGAGGTCAATAGAACTGTTTTCCTACAAGCAATATCATAAAGGAGAATTTCATCCAACTCTTCTCAACTACTAAACATTGTATTTACTGCCTATGTGTTGCTAACCTCCAGATTAATCTGTAGCACCCATCCGATCCCAAGTATTTTCAGGAACCTGAAAGAAAACTCTCTATTAGTCCCATACAATTAGAACCTATGATTATGAGAAATCATTGTTACATTTTACCTCATCCGCCGTTAATCTTGTAGCGGTGGGAATGCTTCCCATTCCATTAAACCCCGGCTCATAATATACACCTAGGGAAAACCACAGTTTCAGTCTCTCTTCTATATTAAAAAAAACAAAAAAACATCCAGGAGGTCATTGATCTTTTTACCTTTTAATCAGTTTGATTCCAATGAGCGACAAGGCAAAAGAGTGGAAAACCAGTCAGGTTCCCTGCTCTTTGTTTTTAAAGATTTTACGGCAGTAGCGCGTCATGTATTCCCCAGCGTGACGGTGCACGGTTAAAGCTTGACAAAACTGTCGCTATGTTACACTAGCAATAGTAATATGAATTTACATGAAAACAGTTAATTGCATCCGTCCGTGGATATTCTCAACTGGGTATAAAATCAAGGTCTCCAGTCCTCCTGTCCTTAACTCACTTCAAATATAACAATATGTCTCATATTAGAGTGTAGATTCTGAGACTAACAAGGAAAGTGTCCATTTTGGAGTAATTGCAATACTAAAAGGATCATAAAGACAATACAGGGCGATTCAACAACTTGAATAATATACAATTACCCATCCACTCACATTATAACATACGTAGGAGAAGGGACTGCTTTATGCAATTACAAATATTTGATCAAGCTGTCCTGCTTCGTTAGTTCAATATAAATTGATGTCACTAGAGTATACAAGTCACAACCCCACTAAGGGGAAACCTGTATTCTAATGTTTTAACATATTTGTCTAACCGAACATACAGCAATTAAAAAAGTTATTTATGTGTACACAATATTTACTTGGACAATAACAACCCTCAGACAAATGCCATAGTGATGTGCTTTCAGTATTAAACAGCTCATGTATAGGTCCATACGGCCCTTGTCAGGAACCCATGTTAATGTGGCCTCTCCACACAGTGGGACTCGCTCACAATCTTTGTGTACTGTCTCAACTATTATCATTATTGCCAATGTGCCAATCATTTATCATCATTTTGAAAAATAAGCATCACTACTTGTTATAAAAAATATGAGAGATCCCATTCAACGTCCACCCCTCTTGGGGCCATTGAGTCAAGGTACTCAATCCAAAGATCTCTCTCTGTAAAAACACTGGGCCTCATTAGAAGTTTGCTTGTCCGGAAACAAGGGTGCTGGTAAGCTCACCGGCACCCTTGTTTTCAGACTGGCAAACTAGGAGTTTGCCTGACGGGCCGCTGTGCCCGGAGCAGCCATGGTAGGCAGACTGGCCACGGAAGTGCCGGCACCGTTAGCAATGGTGCCGGCGCTTCCGAGTCCTCGCTCCCATAGAGTCCTATTCGACTCTATGGAAATGGGAACTTACATTTTAGTGGTGCCTGACTTTCCAGGCAGCCAGAGTTGTAATCTCCCAGTGGCACCGGGAAGTCAGTCACTGGTAAAATTTGACGAGCTGGCGGAAACCCGCCGGTATCACAGCCAGGGTTACCACTGACTCGTAATGAGGCCCAGTGTATTTAAATCCATCCTCTCCACGGTACAGTCACTTCTTCCAATATTACAAACTGAATTTGTGCCACGTAATGTTTGGCATTCATGAAGTGTGAAGTCACTGATGCATTAGGATTTTTCAGTCCCACATTGCACTTGTGTTCACTCCAGCGCATCTTAGCCTTGCGCATAGCAACGCCCACATTAACGATCCAGCACAGGCACTTCAAACCGTAAACTACATTTGTAGCATTGCAAGTACAGAAATGATTTAAACTGGCTTCAAAGTATTTATTAGCTTGAGAAGGGAACGTATATAACGTAAATAATATATATTTGGGATGTGGGTGTTCGCGATCATATAAAAAATATAAGTGGATGGGGGTTTGGGAAGGAGCCCTCCCAAAAATAAAAAATTCAATGAGTTTTTTCATTGAAAAATCTGCGGTCAAAAACCCGGCGAAAAAACATCCTGTGATGAAATGACAGAACCATTTTCTGGTTGCTTAAAATGTTCATCTGAGGCCTTATCAGTGAGTTTTGAGTGGCTGCAAAGCATTGCACATTTCGTTTGCGTGTTTGTTTCCCAACTGCGATGCACGGACTGCAGGTTTTAATTTGTTTTTAAAATGACACCTTGCTCTGCATCTTTTCACATGCATCAATATTTCTTACAGGACCTTGGAAACGTCCAAAAAGACCATATTTAAAATTCCAAATGGGAGATTTGGCCGAATTTTGGCTGTTTTAAAATTCCGAATGGGTGAAAAGTTCGACTAAATCCCCCATTTGGTGGCAAGGGCTGCAGGGGCTGCGGGGTTTGTCCCCTGCACCCTTGTTAACTATACTGTCAGTAGGGGACGCAGAGGTGTCCCCCGCAGCCGTTCCTGTAAAGCTTAAACAATATCTTTTAACGAATTTAAAAAAAGGAAAGAACCCTGTGGCACCGGTTCCCGATCACGGAAGTGAAAGGGAACAGGCGTTGCAGGAACACAGTGAGTCCGCAGCACACAGCGCAGTGTGCTGCCGGAAGGTAAGCAAAGGGGTGAGGGGGTCATGTATTTATTTTGTTTTTTTACCTTGATGGAAAAAAGTCTTTTCGGTCAAAACCGCTACAGTCTTTTCGGCCGTGAGATTTTCCTTCACGGTAAAACAACCCATATCCATGGACCTTCAGGTATTTACCTCCTGCTGTCTAGGGACCGAATTTAAAATCGGATAAGTAGGAGCTAAAAGCATCTTCTGGGTGTCCAGCATTATCCAGTAAGCAGGAGCTATCACTGGGGAACATAGCTTTCTGAATTGTGCATTATTTATGATCCCTTATGCTCTAAATGTCATGTATATGTGTCCTAATGTTTATTTATAGATTGTACCAAATGCACAGAAGCTCTCCATCAGCTGACCTGGGGAGCCAAAACTAGCTCCTGGTAGCTGTTGGTGTCACGTTAACCAGGATCCTCTAGGCTACAAGCAGGAGCTAAATACCAACACCCCACCACCCCCGCCCAGCTCCCCTCAATTTCGTACCCTGCTGTATTATGGCGAATCCCGAAAATGACTAAGAATCTGCATGGGATTTCGGCAAATTTATATATGCCCACATCCCTTCGCTTAGATGATACAAATATATGTGGTGGACTCCACTGGAAATGAAAATGTGGGCAACACCATTTTATCACCTTTCCTCTCTAATGCACATTAGTGTCTGTGAAGACTTCTGGGCATTTTTTCACACGGTGCAAAAGAGGTCTAATCTGCTAGTCTACCATATCAATTTCTAATGTGCCAAACAGGAGTGGACATAGGTGTTTTCAGGAAGCAAATCTTTGACATGCCGAGTTTCAGAATTATTGCAACTCCAAATTATTTACCACTGAGATGCTGGTAAAGGCCTAATTCTTAGAGACACTTAGATTTTCACGTGTGCCATGGTAATTGATACAGTGAGGTGAGGAGGGCAAGGTATTTGGCAAAAATGTTATGGTACTTATTGGTGTGGACCTGCAGGATGTCTTTGTGTTCATCGCTGCCCAGCTCTGGAATTCCTGTGGACCATAATCAGACCAGCCCTGTGAAGTCAGCACTGGCTACCAGTTAAAGTCCTCTGCATCATCCCCAAATCACTACATGGACAAGGAGATGAATTTGTTCAAGCTAAAATCTACCCTCACCAACCAGGAAGAAACCTAAAATCGAGCAATACTAATGGGAATAAAGCAAACTGGAGACAAAGTTTGGACAGACTGGAAATACAACAATAAAACCACCACACACCCAGACGCAAACAGAGACCTACTAACCACCTCCTCCTTTTTCCACAAGTGCATACCTCTCACGTACTACACACGCCCAAAGGGCCAGCCAAACCACACATCAATAACACGCAACCGCCCACCCACTGCTAACGATGCCACAAAACCTGATAGTTACAAACAACAAACAACCCGTACACTGGACGCTACCCATCCGGGCCCTACTAGCCTAATGCACACAACAAAGGACACCCAGAAACTTCAAACGCACAGACGCCAGTTCCTCCTAGTTCAACAAGAATCAACAGAAGAGCACAACCTCTATCCTATCCCTCTTCCCTCACTAACCAACTACACCCACTTTTCTTACAGAGCCACGTAAGTGCCCGGAGACCATGCAAATGGCCGCGGCCCGTGCTATGAATCATCATAACACAACCCGTTCACTGTGTGAAATCAACCGTTCATAAAATACATTCTAATAATGCTAGGCAATGCAATGGGCGGGGTGTGGTGGACAATGATGCATGTGTAGGCTGTCATATGCCTGACTATGGGAGGGCAAGGATCTGGCCGGACCTTGGGTGGCCCATACTGACTTCTAGAGCTCCATGGCTCTATCTGTCACATCTGCTGGGCAGTTGCGACCTTGAGCCCACAGCACTCCTCCTCACCCACTTGCCCACCCCAACCTCACTCACCTGACCTTTGGGCCTCATCTTAACCTCTGTTACCCTTATTCCCCTCATCCACAGGCCTTCTTCACTTCTATTGACTCTGTCCATCCCTGCTCCCCAATTCACACTTTCCCAAGGTTTATCATCACTCCGCGTTGACGCCTCCCACACTCCACACTACCCCTTCAGAGGAGCCTTACTGTAGCCCTCACTTGTCCCTGAGGTATCAGTGGGCAGAGGGACGGGAAACAATCCACATGAATTGCGGTTCCGGAGACACCGCAAGACAGCTCCCAACATTACATAACTCAACATGACAAGGCATGCAAGAGTAAGCATATGGCATAACATACTTCACATTATCAGGTGAAAATGCGCATTGAATAGTATAAAAAACATAGGCTAATATGCATTCAAGTCAAGTAGCGTCACAGGCTAATAGCATGACAGGGACCAATGCATCGCATTTAGACTAATCTAGCATATTAAGACTTGCACAGGCAAGGTGATTTCTTTTCTCATCGTCAGGTGATGTGAAAGCCGGGCAGCAGTGCTTCGTGATGAGGAGGGGTGACAGCCACCGCACGCACCCCAGGGACCCCTCCGCCCCCAATCCTTCCCCCCAAAGCATTGTTCGAGGTCATCAGGGAGCGCTGCAGGCTGAGTAAGAGTGCAGCCGCCACTGCCGGCCCAAGCATGCAAAGTGCCATCCTCTGGGAAACCCTGATTAGCCAAAGGTGTCACACATAATAAGGGCCACTTGGCAGCGACGGCAGGCAGTGACATCAATATACCTTAGCAGCATTGCAGGCGTTATTAAAACACGTGGTAAGTGAGGAGGGACTGTGGGGACCCGTGGAATGACTGCAGGCCGGGAATACCACCACGAAAGAGAAGCAGAGTAACTGCGTCATGGCCTGCTGCTACACTTCAGTACACAGCGGCTGCACACAAGAGTATGGAGCCTTGCAACTCGCGAGCACAGTGAGACAGGAGCATGTAGAGAGACGCACTAGTCTGAAAAATTCTCCACACAAAAAATCTACATATTAGGGGGCAGGTGACTGTGGTGTGTGCTTCTTTAAATAAACCATGGCGTGATATGTCATGGCGGTATCGCTAATAGAAGGGGCAGTAATGCAGTAATCTGCTCTCTGAGGGCCTCACTACGAGTTTGGCGCTGCCAAACCAGGCTCCTTTACCGGGTTCCTGCAATGAGGAATAACCGGGTGATTCCGACATAGGAGGACCCAGTCATTCCTCCCTGCAGGAACCATCACCCATTCCCATTTGAGCCCCCATAGGGCTCAATGGGAATGGGGATGGAGGTAACAACGGGCACATTATGAGTGCCCCGTTGTTACCTCCTTCTTCCCCTCGCAGGACCCGGAAAGCACGCCTGACTTTACCAGGCGTGCTATCCGGGTCCGCAATGGGAAGCTTGGAATCAGCCCTGTCGGAATGAAGGGGCCCGGTACTGGCCCCCTTCATTCCGACACTGCACGGGTCGTAATGAGGCCCTTTATCCCTTTTTTGTGGGGAGGCCGCAACAGTACATGGTACTCCCTGACCTAACAATTGCGACATGCCAGTTGTCACAATGGAATCCTTTCCATGTGGACGACACCCGCTTGCCATCGGCAAAGCGGATCTGCGCCCCGGCCTGCTCCCTGCCATACAGAGCGGATGTGTAGGCCGTGTGCCACTGGGCAACATCCGGAGGAAAGCCATCATCCACGCTGGTGCCGGTGTTCAGTGCTGTGCTCCAGCAGGTTCTGCTGTGCCGACGATGTCTAACGGCGGATCCGGGATGCCGGCGGTGAAATTGTGGGTGCGTGAGAGCTCTGGCCTCAGCTCCCTTCCTACTGCTGCACAACAACTCCCAGCGGGGAGATCAGGGACCAGGGATAATGCGTGGTGTCTGGAAGCGGCTGCAGGCCTAGAATTGTCTGCTAGCCATATTCTCACTGGCAAATCACGCTCAGGTACTTGCCAGGAGTGCCTGGACATTGCTGTTCATCACAAATTCACTGGGCAAAATTAAAAATAAAATACACATAAGGAGGAAATGGCAATTTTGCACGTGGAGGGTCCTACAAGTCCAATGTGCCATACATGAAATAACTCTGTCTGCCCAGGCCTAGAGACGGGTTGCAGCTCCTATCTAGAGTGCTTGTTCACCCCATATTTGGTCCCCCACCTGCAACAGGGGTGGTAAGATCCCACTGACCAGCCCAAAGCCCCGGCCAAGGTTCTCCACTCCAGTGACTTTGGTTTCCGCACCCACCTGCGCAGCACTCTGTTAGAACTTTATGATGGCGAATGTTGCCAGGGGTGCCCCTGCTGTCGGCTGAGTGCCATGCCCCCCAACCTCCCTTACCCGGCTGCAAGAGTTTGATCTCACAGGAGCCCTGTCATCTTTAGGTCCAATATGGACCGCTAAAATGTCGATCATGCTTTATTCGGCTGACACTGTTGTACACAACATCTTTGAGAACCTACAACACATTGATGGTACATTTGATGCTGCAAAGATAGTGCTCCAAGAATATTTTGCGCCAATGCTGAACCTGAATTACGAAAGATTTCTCATGAGGACTGCTGTGCAGAAGGAAGGAGATCCCTCAAGGCCTTCCACAGTAGACTGCAACGCATGGCAGTGGTGTGTACCTGGCCTGATGACGATCACGAGATGCAGTAGCAGCTGATTCAAGGTTGCTCGTCAATAAAGATGAGGCGGCTGATACTGCGCAAGCCCGGTATTACCCTGGCACGCATTCCAGAAATGGGATACTTGCACAAGCTAGCAGATATCAGGGCTACCAAGATGTTTGCCACCCTGAATTCGGTCAAGCTGGAGGAGGCATGGGCACTGTGAAGACAACAGTACCGTAAAACGGACAAACGACTGTTGTGGAAAAAGAAAGATGGTTGGGGGAACAATTCTAACTTTGCCCCCAATGTGGCTATGACCTTCCCCACTCCAAAGACTGCCCAGGGAAAGACCACATGATCACACGACCATAAAAGCCAGGTTCTTTGTCACCAAAGTGAGCAACGTGGCACTGCTAGGCTGCGCCGCTGCAGAGGAGCTACACATCGTCAACTTTGCCTTTGGCATCTATCTGGAAGACATCCAGTCCCTGCTGGCCCGTTTCTCTGGCATATTCACAGGCATTGGGAAGATGGCCGGAGAGACAATCTACCTTAACATCGATTCCACCGTCCAGCCGATAGCACTGAAACAAAGGTGGATGCCTTTCCACCTGTGTGAGAAGGTTGAAAGAGAATTGGACAACCTAGTGGACATGGACAATCATAGAGGGTCAACCCTGTGGGTATCTCCCATAGTCATCGCCAGAAAGCCCAAGTAGGCAGAGTCAAAACGCATCTGTGTGGGCATGCGTCTCCAATCTGGGCGATCAGAAGTGAGAGAAACATCACGCTGACACTAGATGACATCCTGGTGGATCTACTGGGGGCCAAGTAGTTTTCAAAACTCAACCTCAGATCCAGATACCACCAATGAGTGTTAGATCCAGCATCCCACTAAATCAGGTGGTTCACAACGCACCAAGGACTATCCAGGTACAAGCGCCTAAACCTTGGGATATTGTCGGCCACAGAAGTCTTTCAAAACAACATACGTGAGGCGCTGGCAGTACTCATTGGCACCATCAACATAAGTGACGATATCATGGTAATTGTAATTGGTTATTTATAACGCTTAATACCCAGAGGTTTCTAAGCGCTGGCCCGGGGTGCGCACCTGTGCTGCTCCACACCATCTTGCTTCCAAGGTGAGCACATTTCCCCTGCGCTATCCTCCCAAGACATGGTATTTGCCAACTCTGAGCAAAAACAGCTGGACAGGCTTGGGAATGTCCTCAAGCGGATCCAACAGCTGGGTTTGATGTTGCATAAGGACAAGTGTGCCTTCCTACAAATGAAAATTGAGCTTTATGTCTTTATTTTATCCTGACCCTTCAAATCTGAAGGACATCCAAAAAGCAGGAACTCCCATTAATGTGACTGAGGTGAGCAGCTTTCTTGGGATGGTTACGTACTGTGGCAGATTCATGCAGAATTTGGCCACCCTGTCCGAGCTTCTCCATAACCTCACCAAGAAAAACTGTGCATTGAGATGGACCACCCAGGAACAGAGTGCATTTGAGGACATCGAGAGCACACTTATCACCAATGACACCATGGCCTACTTTGATCTGGGAAAGAGTGCAGGGATCATCATGGACGCCAGCCCCTTTGGCCTAGGTGTGGTCTTGATGCAGTCAGATGATGGAGGGGATGATCGCCCAGTAGCATTTGCAAACAGAGCCCTGTCTGCTAGAGAACAAAGGTTCTTGCAAATAGAACAGAAGGCCCTGACTGTGCTTTGGGGCTGCAAGCACTTCCAACTCTACGTGTTTGGCAAGGTCAGCACAGTTGTCATGGATCACAAGACCTTGATCCTGATAATGGATGGATCCTCCTCCAAAACACTTGCTCGCATCGAGAAATGGATGCTCCCTCTCCAAGAATATGACTTTGAAGGGGTATTCCGAATGTTTGTCTCGTCACGCTGCGTAGATGGGGTAACAGGAACTGAACCAGGATACGGTGAGATGGAAGCATTTTTACATATCCTAGCGATTGCCACAACACCTGTCTCCATGTCCATTGATGACATAAAAGAACCTTCGGCGGGCGATTGGTGTTTTCAAATACCGCAGTCCGCTGGGACCAGTGGGGAGTGGAAGAGAGTACCGGACCGAAAAACTGGAAAGTCGCACACGGGAGGCGAGGCAGGCGCTGGAGCAGATGTGACGCATACAGGCTGAACTCAAATTAATGGAAGATGGGCTGTTTCTCAGGGGATCAAAAATGGTCTTCCCGGGGAGCTTAGTGCCATGCATGCTGGAGGTAGCCCACAAAGGTCACCAAGGGGTAGCCAAGACTAAGGCGTGCCTTTGACTAAAGGTTTAGTTTCCAGGATTTGATGAGAAGGTGGAGGAGCTTGCTCACAGCTGTGTGTGGTGCCAAGCAGCAATGCCCCACCAGAAGGAACCCCGCACTGAGTCCATGGACCGGAGCTGCCTGCTGTGGGAGGTTGCACACATGAACCTTCGGTCCATGTGCCGCAACACACACTTCCTACTCCTGGTGGATCAATTATCAATGGTCATGCTAGCCTGAAGTGGAGTTTGTGGAGTCCACTTGACTGGAAGATGTGGTGCCGAGGTTTGAAAAGATATATGCCACCCACAGACTCCCTGCAGAGCTCTGCACTGACAATGGCCCACCGTTCCAAAGTGGGGTGTTCTGGGAGTACCTGCATGCCCACGAGGTGTGACACTGGAAGGTGAGACCGGTCTGGCCGAGGGTGAACAGGGAAGCAGAAAGGCTGATGTGCACGCTCAATAAGGTGTTATGAATTGCGCACGGACAGGCGGACTGTGAACGGAGGGTGCTGTATCAGTTGTTGTTTGAGTAGCACAACACCCCCATTGATTAACTGGGGTACTGCCAGATGAAGCAATTTTCCAACGATATCCGAGAGGGCTGCTGCCAGATCACTCGTCTCGCAGCCCAGGGGTGATTGATGACGAAGCTGTGTTTGAAAGGAGGAGAAGAACAAATGAGAGGGAGAGTGACGGGAGAAGGCTGCAAGAACAACCTCTGGAAGTAGTGGACAAAGTTCTGATCCGTTCTAGATGTCTGAAGAGGAAAATGTCACTCCCACATGAGCGGCATCCGTTCAGAGTGGTGGAAACAAAAGGCTCTATGATCACTATGTCAGATGGCCAGGCAACAGTCACAAGGAACTCCAGTTTCTTCCGGAAGCTGGCAAGATTGCCTGCGCCAGGTGAAGACAGGGGAAAGATGTCAGAGAGTCCTCCGCTATGGACAGAACTTGACAGCAAAGATTCAGATCAAGAAGGACCCCTGGCGAGCGGCGATGAAGACAGCCCGACGGATCAAGGGGGAGGCGCCGCTATGGACGAAGAAAGTCCAAACACAGAGAGGCGCTGTCCCATGCGGGAGCACCGCTGGCAGCCAAGCTACCTGCAAGACTTTGAAGTAGGTCACCCTTAACCTGAGAAGTGCACCAATTAATGTTGTTGATCAAGAACAGATACAGTTGGACAGTCTTGTTTTCCCAGCTGTTGTGGTTGTGAGTGCATTATGTGGTTATTTTGTTTTATGAAAAAGGAGGAGTGTGGTGTGTGCCCCTTTAATGAAACTATGGCGTGATACATCATGGTTTATCAGTAATAAAAAGGGCAGTCATGTGTCACAAGGTACTTGTGAGCACAGGCCCCCAAGGCAGTAAGCTGGTCTCTGTGTCTCTTATTTGTGGCAGCACCCGAACTAACAGTCAAGATTCCACAACTAGTCAAGGCTGCTTATTGGCTCTGAGCTGTCACATTATAGCCCAACTAAGCTAGCCTCGAACATATATCTGCATAGTACCTTCCCCAGAACACTATAGGCAACATTTTGCTTCCTGATATTTTATGGTGCTTTTATTCACAATGCATAAACAGAAGCCACAGGATAACTGTCCACAGGAGAACAAACAAAAGTGACAGCACATCAAATAAAAGCCATGCGTGGAACACAACATCAACAAAATGGCAACCTGATGTCAAGAGAAAATTGAACCGCAAGCACAAGCTTGGGGATATAGAAAGAAGATGAAAGGCATGCAAGAGGCAACAGGTGGGCTGGTTGACAGAAAAGGATGGTAAGGAACCAGGGATCAAATTATAGTCATGCAGAGAGATCTGAGGTGAGTCACAAAGAAGATGGGTGGAGAAAGATGATGGGAGGCATACAAAAGACAACAGGTGTGCTGGTTGGCAGAAAAGGATGGTAAGGGACAAGGGATCGAATTATACTCATTTACTCCTATGTATGTGATATTTATAGTAGATGTTGTGCGTGATGCTTCGATGTCTGTGATATTCCCGGTGGGGTGGGACACGTGTCTCCCCTGTCGTATGTAGCTGCTGTCCCATCTCTTTTGCGCCCTGGGTGGTCTCGGAGCCTATGGGTAGGGTGTTTGTGGTGACACTGTTGCTGTAGCATCCTCTGTATTTGTGTCAGTGTGTCATCCCCCGTTCTTTTCATCTTGAGTTCTACATTCCCATGACATTCCTGTTCGTGTAATGTACAATTTACTTAACCTTTCCTTACCTATACTATTGCTATCTTCATCTTCCTCACTGCAAAACCTATCTGAGAATGTTAGTTTGCGTGATATTGGGTACCACACTGTTACGCTTTCAAGTTCAATGTTTGTAAAGTTTGCTGCTTCCATATCTTCTTTTCCTCTTGCGTTCTGTTGTACGGACCCTGCCTGGGGCACTCCAGCTGTTCCCACGCTGCTCTCTGTGTGTCCCGTCGGTATCCTTCTAGGATGGTGCTCTTCTCTCTCATCCTCTCCTGCCCGTGCCCTATCTATTTCTTCCATTACTTCTTTGTGTATCCTCCGTAGTGCTTACTCATCCTCTTTTCTCTCACTTTGCGCTTCCTCTGTCACTGCTAGCCCTAACTCCTTCAGCCTGCTTTCCTCGTATTTCCATGAGCAGTCCAGCAATATTTTCCTTCTCCAGAATGCCATTTCTCGTTCTGCCTCAATCCTTTCTTTCTCTAGCGCTCTATAACCCTTTGCTTCTGAACCTACCTTACTCGCACTTCCTGTTGTTATCCTCCCCATCACCTCTCTTCGTTCTTCCTCCAGCAACTCCTCCCATTCCCTCCTTTTGCTCTCCTCCCTTTCCCATGCAGGAGGTGGGGCACATGTGTCCCCTCCCTCCTTCTCTGCCTCCTGTAAGTTCAACATTCCATGGTAATGCCCCTGGAACATTCTCCACAGTTCAAATATTTCCAGGCGGATTGCTAATTTCTTTCCCTTGTATGTGTTTTACCTGACCTCAAATTGAGGGTTTCGGTTTTCCGCTGTTAGGACAAAGATGAAACAAATCTTTTTTCGCTATACAGTTCACTGTTCAATTTAGTGCTGCATGTGGCTTTTAACAGCCGCCCGTCTTGCGAGGCGTACTCTCGTACCGCCCTGCCTTTTTAAGGAGCTGTTGCTCTCCGGCATGCTTCTCCAAAGCCTATGGCCCCCTGCGACCATGTACTTTACGCAGTATAATCCATTTTCATGGGAGTTTTCGCCTCCCGGCAAGCCCCTTCAATGTGTCTGGCCCCCTGCGACCGTACACCAGTGTGGCATACCCTCGTACCACCCCGCCTTTCCTGGGCTTCTGCCGCTCGGCCCCTGTCCGCGCTGTCATTAATACACCTGTTCTATCATTTGAGCACCGAGTCGTGAGCTCTGCACCTGCTAATAAAGCAATATCCTATGCAATGGCCTATGGGTGACGTCACCAAGCTAACTCTTCATGCTAATACTTTGTACACATATCATACACATACCCCCGCCCTTTTCAATTTCATATCCAAAATCCCCACAGCTGTCTTCCCACCTCGCCCTGAGTGGAGCATACATCATCAACCACCTCTTCTCCTTTTTGTAGGTGTACTGCACCAGTCGCGTCGCCTGACGTGTGGTACGCTTGCTATACTGGAAACTTAACCAGTCACCTAGTCGACATCTATTGACCGAGCTAAAAGCACTCAATTAATAGGAAGACCGTCCATTGACTGTGCTAAAACACTCAATTAATAGGAAAACCACATCTGTTCATCGAACTACAATGTCGATTTATAGGAAAGCCATATTTTCCACCCACACATGTGTTCACTGTCCAGACCAGTCGGTGTAACAACCTTTCTGTTTCCTGGGTACCCACTGTCCCGCCCCCAAAACGCTAGTCTGCACAAGAAGAGACTACCTCCTTGTTACTCTCACCTGGCTCCCACAGGGGCGTCGATCGGAATTGGACAGCTGCGGTTTCCACCCATGTGACGCGTAGTGCCGGGATGACAGACTGGACTGGCCCACCTAATCTTGTCTGCTTGACCCGAAGAAGTATTCTCCTGAAAGTGGAGAAAGGGAATTAGCCACCTGTGGATTTGAGTGATAACCCCCCCCCCACTGTTCTCCCCTATAATGACCTCCGATGTCTCTTTTTATATTCTCACCTTAGGCTTTTAAAGGATGAGCTCTCCATCCTGCGTAGAATGCAGGGGCGCGTGGATAACTAGTTACTTCACTGGTTCGAAGGAATTGGAGAGTTCCAGAACAATATTGACTGTGAGGTTCCTGGCGATGAGCCGTAAGTATATAGTTCGTAAGAGTTCAAAATGTCTGACTTTCACTCTTGTCCGATTCCTTGCAGCTTGCAGCTTGACCCTAGAGAAGATTGCCTCATGCGGCTGGTAAAGTTCAGGTAAGAGTCATTATTATCCAACACTGTCCGGTAAATGACACCTGTATGTAATCTGTTGCTTTCTTCCTTATTACAGGTGCAGAGCGAGAAATTATGGCGTTTTGAGGAATAATACCTCTGGCGGTAAAATCAGGTAAGTCTTTTAAGGGGAAAGAGATTCCCTTGGTTTGTTCTTTCGGCTCACCTGGCTGTCCTTTTGTTCCCCTTAGGTGCCGGAGTTCGGCGAAGATGAATGGAGGCTGCGCCGGCCCGTGGAGATGGAGAATGCCTCCGGCGGTAAAATCAGGTAAATCTATTGTGGTGAATAATATTGCCTTATTATTCTCTCGGCTCACCTTGCTGTTCTTTATTCCCCTTAGGTGCCGGAGTTTGGCGAAGAAATGATGAAGACAGAGGTGGATCGTGGAGGTGCTGCGGAGACTGGTGAGTATAGCGCGGCGCTGCAGCAGGCGATGCGACGCGCATCAAATAACATCTTTCTTCCTATTCGAAGGCGCGATGGATCCCGAATCAGGTGAGGAAATAAGTATTGTTCTTGTTCTAACCTTTTTCCTTCTTTCTCCCTTTTTTCTAGGAGCTCCAGACTTGAGGCGGGCGTGGCAGAAGACTGAATGCTGGCTTGCTGGCACGGTGAGCGTTACTCTGCAGGATGCAGAATAACGCGAAGCGTGAGCTGCTCTTCGGGCGTGGTTTAAATAGCCTTCAAAGTAGTCCCAGGTAAGAAGTTCCCAAGACCACACCCGAGTAAGAAAATAATCTCTGAAATAAAGTAGTCCCCCTTCAGACTTCACATTGGCTTGCATGCTGAGCAGCATGGTCTGCATGAGGTAAGTGAAAGCAAATGAGCCTGGCGCCTATGGCGCCAGGACTGACCCCTTCTATGAGCCTGGTGCCTACGGCGCCAGGACTGTACCCAGATAGCCCCTAGCCGGGGCTGCTGGGTTTTTCCCAAGTATCTGGATGCCTGCTCCTGGGACAGATGGCCCTGGTCCAGATGCCCGGGGGTAGGAATCATGACAGCACTCCCTCCCAAGGCCCCTCCCAAGGTCGTTCTTCCTCTTGGCCCTGGTTTGTCTGGGAAGTCCCAATGGAATTTTTTCACCAGTCGGGGTGCATGAACGTGGTCACTAGGTTCCCAGGATCTTTCTTGTGGTCCGTAACCTTTCCAGTCAATTAAATAAAAAAGTCTTGAGATAACTATCGTAGAGTCCAGGATATTTTTAACTTCAAATTCGGGTTCCCCATCAATTAGGATAGGATCAGGTGGATTGGTTTATCTTGTCCCGGGTTGGACTGGTTTCAGGAGTGAAACATGAAAGGCGGGGTGAATTTGCATGTTAGAAGGTAGTTCCAATTTAACGGCCACCGGGTTGATGATGGCCTTAATGGTGTAAGGTCCCAAATATCTAGGGTTAAAGGTCCAAGTTCCTTTCAGGGGTATGTGTTTAGTAGCCAGCCAGACTTGATCCCCAATCTGGTATTGTGGAGCATCACTCCTATGTTGGTCAGCATTTCTTTTGTATTTCTCTTTTGCCCTTTTTAAATGCTCTGTTGCTTCCTTGAAGGTTTGTGTAATAGTAGAGTGCAAATGATTCACCGCGGGCATTTCTAGGTGTTGGGGCAAATAGAGTTCAGAGGTTCGAGGGTGATGCCCATACATGGTAAAAAAGGGGCTTTGTCCAGTTCCTGAGTGTATAGAATTGTTGTATGCGTATTCAGAGATCCACAAAATATCCTTCCAATTCCCTTGGGTTTGGTGTAGCATGCAACGTAGGTATTGTTCAAGAGCCTGGTTAGTCCTCTCTGTTTGACCATCGGTCTGGGGATGGTGACTGGTAGATAACCTCACGTCGATTTGCGCCAGTTGGCAGCATTTCTTCCAAAATTGTGAGATGAATTGACTACCTCGGTCTGAGACCAATACGGAAGGGAATCCATGTAGTTGAACAATATTTTCAAGAAATTCCTTGGCTAAAATTGCAGCGGATGGTAATCCCTTTAAAGGAATAAAGTGGGCCATCTTGGAAAAAAGATCTACTACAACTAGAATGGTGTTAAATCCACTACATGGAGGCAGATCAGTAATGAAGTCAAGATACAAAGTGTGCCATGGCGTAGGTGGAACATCCAAAGGTTGTAAAAGACCAGCTGGTTTCTTCTTCTGGCTTTTGTTTTGGGCACAGATTCCACAAGATAGCACAAATGATTTAACGTCTTTTCACCAGGTGGGCCACCAAAATTGCCTCTTAATTTTAGCTTCAGTTTTTGCAACCCCTGGATGTCCTTCAATCAGCGCATCATGATAGTTGGAGATGACTAATTCCTGTAGCTTCTTGTGTGGTATGAATAGACGACCTTGATAGTACAGTAGTTCATTGATAACTGAATAATCTTGGCCTTTCTTTACCCAGTCCTGTAGGGCTGCTGGATTAAAACATTGCTTGATATTTGAATGGATATCTTCTAGAGTTTGTAAAGTAGTTATGCCAAGGATTCTTTCTTCTAAAATTATAGGTACAGGTTCCGGGTTCGAGTATGCTTCTCCCATTCCTATTCGGGATAGGGAATCGGCCTTGCCGTTTTTACAACCTGGTCGGTAAGTGATCACAAAATTGAATTCTGCAAAGAATAACACCCATCTATATTGACGTGATGATTGGGGCTTGGCTGTCTTCAAATATTGCAAATTCCTGTGATCGGTGATTACAGTGATGGTATGCCTGGCGCCGAGAAGATAATGCCGCCAAGCCTTGAAAGCAGATTTGATGGCCAATAACTCTTTATCGGTAACCGCATAGTTTAATTCGGGTGCCGAGAACTTTCTTGACCAGAACGCTACTGGATGAAGTTGGCCGGTTTCCGGATCCTTCTGAGACAGGACAGCTTCCATGGCTCAACTGGAGGCATCGATTTCAACTATGTATGGATGCTCGGGGCGAGGATGCTTTAAAACAGGTGCAGACGTGAATTTCAGTTTTAGATCTTGGAAGGCTTTTTCAGCTTCTTCAGTCCACAAAAAGCGCTTGTTCTTTTTCAAAAGTGCTGTGATGGGATGTACAATATGAGAGAATTCAGGGATAAATCTCCGGTAGAAATTAGCGAAGCCAAGCATGCTTTGAACTCCTTTAACTGAACTGGGTGATGGCCATTTGAGAATGGCATCCACTTTTCGAGAGTCCATTCAAACTCCTTTTGGGGTCAGGATAAATCCTTGAAATTCAACTTCTGTGGAATGAAAAACACATTTTTACAACTTTGCATACAACTTGTGTTGGCGTAATTTTTCAAGGACTGCTCGAACGTGCTTAACATGGTCTGATCTTGAGGAGGAGTACACTAGAATGTCGTCTATGTAAACAACAACACAGATGTCAATGAGTTCGCGAAAAACATCATTCATAAAATACTGGAAGGCTGCCGGTGCATTGCACAACCCGAAAGGCATCACCTGATATTCAAATAATCCGTACTTGGTGCGAAAGGCAGTCTTCCATTCATCGCCTTTCTTCACGCGTACCAGATGATATGCCCCTCGGAGATCTAACTTAGTATAGATACAAGCATCCTTAACTTGGTCCAGTAATTCGGGGACCAGAGGCAAAGGGTATCGTTTTTTTACCGTAATTTGGTTTAATGCGCAGTAATCTATACATGTTCTAAGGTCATCTTCCTTTTTAGGTACGAAGAACAGAGCAGAGGATGCAGGAGACTTGAATAGGCGAATGAAGCCATTAGCAAGGTATTGATCCAGGTATTGTCGTAGGTGAAGGTTTTCGGGCTCCGTAAGGGCGTAGATCCTGCTGCATGGGGGTTGTGCACCAGGTAAGAGATCGATTTGACAATCGTAAGATCTGTGAGGTGGTAAGGGGTTTGCCTGTTCGTTCTGAAAAACATCCTGGAATTCTTGATATTCCTGAGGTAACTGCACGACTGGATTAGTGACTGTGGCCAGGCCTTGGTTCAAGGTTTTTTCCGGGTAACAGGTGTGTGCACAATTTGGGAAGGTCACTCTCTTCTCTCGCCATTCGATACAAGGGTTATGTGTTTCCAACCATGGCATTCCCAGAATTATTTGGAATTGCGGAGCCTTGATTAGGTCAAACAAAATACTTTCTAGATGCCCATCTTGACCCAACAGTGTCATCTCTGTAGTCGAATGAGTTACTGGCCCAGAGGCAATTTCAGTTCCATCGACGGTAGTGATGACATCTGTAGTGGTTCTTTTGCAAAGAGATAGGTTCATCCTTGAAGCCAGTTCTTGATCCATATAGTTTCCTATGGCCCCGCTATCTATGTACGCTCTTACTGCGTGCATACGTGATGGCTTCCTAGAATCAATTAGGACCATTGGCACGATTAGGTGTGAGGTCTGAATGTCCTTCTTTAAGCTCGGCAAGCAGACCTCTACGCTTGTTGGGCGTGGTCGTTTCCCAGATCAGACTCTGTTTGACTCTTGTCCGCAGCTCCTACCACCTTTTTGGGTGGTTTTACCGGGCAATCCTGTAGAAAATGTCCCGAAGTTCCACAGTACAGACACAAGTGCAACTGTCATCTCTTTTCTCTTTCCTTCTGAGTTAAAGGTCCCCTAACCCCCCCGACCTGCATGGGTTCCGATGCATCCGTTCCTTTGGGGGTAACATTGGGTTTAACCAACACTCGATTCTCGAACTTTGCTCAATCCGCCTTCTATTCTGAAGTCGGTGATCTATCTGGACCACTAAGTCTATATATTCAGTACAATCCTGAGGTGGTTTCACAACTTGAATCAAAACATATTTGAGTTCTCCTCGCAGTCCACGATGGAATAATGTAATTCGCTTTACCTCGGGCCATCCTGTTTCCACCACCAACCTTTTGAAGGTAGTGATATAGGTTAGTAGATCCTGGTTACCCTGTCGCAGGGACAAAAGTTTGTTATCCAGGGCCTGTCCCTGTGAATGTCAGGCGAATAGTCTTTCCATGTCCAATTGAAAACCCTGAAAGTCACGAAGAAGAGGGACGTCCTGGTTGACTAGAGGAATTGACCAATCGGCTGCGCTACCACTGAGATATGATAGTATGAAGGCTACTTTGGCTTGATCATTTGGAAAGGCTCCAGGTCTGCATAAAAAGTGCAGGCGGCATTGAATCATAAACACGGCAAACCTTTTGGGGTCCCCAGCAAAGCGTTAGGGCGGAGCTAAAGGAATAGTTCCTGGTAGGATTACTTGCACAGGGTTGCTTGATGAAACAGGAGTTGGGTTTCCCCCTAGTCCAGGCAGGGGTGTTTGTCTAGCCTGGCTTTGCAGCAATTGCCTAGCAAGGTCATCAGTTCGCTCTTTTGACAAAATCAGTTCTCTCCTGAGTGCATTAGTTTCTTGGTGGGCAGAATGTACTTCAGCCCTTAGTTCTCCTAGTAATTAGGCCAGTTGGTCAGTTTCTGAGGTCTCCATAACGCCCGGGTGGGATTTTGTGGGTAGGCTTCACGTTCTGTTACGCTCACCTGGCTCCGACAGGGGCGTCGATTGGAACTGGACAGCTGCGGTTTCCACCCACGTGACACGTAGTGCCGAGATGACAGACTGGACTGGCCCACCTAATCTCGTCTGCTTGACCCAAAGAAGTATTCTCCTGAAAGTGGAGAAAGGGAATTAGCCACACGTGGATTTGAGTGATAACCCCCCCCCCCACTGTTCTCCCCTCTAATCACCTCTGATGTCTCTTTTTATATTCTCACCTTAGGTTTTTAAAGGATGAGCTCTCCATCCTGCGTAGAATGCAGGGGCGCGTGGATAACCAGTTACTTCAATGGTCCAAAGGAATTGGAGAGTTCCAGAACAATATTGACTCTGAGGTTCCTGGCGAGGAGCCGTAAGTATATAGTTCGTAAGAGTTCAAAATGTCTGACTTTTACTCTTGTCCGATTCCTTGTAGCTTGCAGCTTGACCCTAGAGAAGATTGCCTCGTGCGGCTGGTAAATTTCAGGTAAGAGTCTGTATTATCAACACTGTCCGGTAAATGACACCTGTATGTAATCTGTTGCTTTCTCCCTTATTACAGGTGCAGAGTGAGAAATTATGGCATTTTGAGGAATAATACTTCTGGCGGTAAAATCAGGTAAGTCTATTAAGGTGAAAGAGATTCCCTTGGTTTGTTCTTTCGGCTCACCTAGCTGTCCTTTTGTTCCCCTTAGGTGCCGGAGTTCGGCGAAGATGAATGGAGGCTGTGCCGGCCTGTGGAGATGAAGAATGCCTCCGGCGGTAAAATCAGGTAAGTCTATTGTGGTGACTAATATTGCCTTATTATTCTCTCGGCTCACCTTGCTGTTCTTTATTCCCCTTAGGTGCCGGAGTTTGGCGAAGAAATGATGAAGACAGAGGTGAATCGTGGAGGTGCTGCGAAGACTGGTGAGTATAGCGCGGCGCTGCAGCAGGCGATGCAAAGCGCATCAAATAACGTCTTTCTTCCTATTCGAAGGCACAATGGATCCAGAATCAGGTGAGGAAATAAGTATTGGTCTTGTTCTAACCTTTTTCCTTCTTTCTCCCTTTTTTCTAGGAGCTCCAGACTCGAGGCGGGCGTGGCAGAAGACTGGATTCTGGCTTGCAGGCACAGTGAGCGTTACGCTGCAGGATGCAGAATAACGCGAAGCGTGAGTTGCTCTTCGGGCGTGGTTTAAATAGCCTTCAAAGTAGTCCCAGGTAAGAAGTTCCCAAGACCACACCCGAGTAAGAAAATAGTCCCTGAAATAAAGTAGTCCCCCTTCAGACTTCACATTGGCTTGAATGCTGAGCAGCATGGTCTGCATGAGGTAAGTGAAAGCAAATGAGCCTGGCACCTATGGCACCAGGACTGACCCCTTCTATGAGCCTGGCGCCTATGGCGCCAGAACTGTACCCAGATAGCCCCTACCCAGGGCTGCTGGGTTTTTCCCAAGTATCTGGATGCCTGCTCCCGGGACAGATGGACCTAGTCCGGATGCCCGGGGGTAGGAATCATGACACTCCTCTCTGTTCCCTTTACTTATACACATGCCAATCACCACCTGGTTTCTGAACGTTATGATAATGTGATACCAACCTTCACCCTACCCACACATCGTCCCCCACCCACACAATATGTTGTTGCTCATGGTGCGTACCAGACTTAAATTTAGGTGCACATCTGCAGGCACGGCTCGGCTGCTGGCTCCCCTCCCAGTTGGCTCGCCTCCTCCGAACCGCGTGTGAACACTCGCCACATGCGGGCGGGATAACATTTTTTTTAAATCGTTTCACGACGGCCAATCTCCTGTTGCGCTGTCCAGTGGTGTCGCAGTTATGCGAGGGTTCTGCAGTCCTCCGAGGTCTGATGGCGGAGGAGGCCGCACCTTGCCAAGCTGACGTCGCAAGCGGTCTTGCTGGGATCTCAGGAGCGCATCTTAGCAGTGCCTACAACTTGCTAGGGGGAATTCTGGGGTTGGCAGAGCCGTACCTAGGGTCCGCCTACCTCCATCTCACGGAGGGCCCTAACTCCCTCCAATGTCCCAAAGAAGTTGAGGTCCACACAAGGAGCAAATGATGACTGCCATTTTATTATATTAAACGAGCAAGGATAACATACACAGCATCAAGTTTCATCCGAACACCTCTCACTAAGTTCAGGCTTGCAGGCCCTTTTTTTTACACTTGTGACGTCACAATTGTCGTCACTTACCAAAATCCTTCCCCGAGCCTACCGCCACCCTGGGTTGGCTCCCAGAGTGTTAGGTCCAATATAGAGACATATGGGGTGCCATGTTATTGGTGGCCATGCTGTCAGGTGGTATACTTGGGTCATCCCAAAAAAGTGCTACCTGACAATTGTTACATTAGAACCCCTGAGGATTGGCTGGAGATTCCGGCTACCAGCCCCTGTCCCCCAGTTGGTGATTGATCAGGCTGCAGGCCCCCAATCCTGGGACTAACGTTCCTAGCCCGCGAGAGACCTGTTCTCGGATAATATGTATCAACAAGTTGTAATTTATGTGACAGTGTGTAACAATAAGGTCTTTGCTAATGCCATGAGAGCAGTCCAGTGCCAGCGTATTTTGTAGATTAATTGTTGCAATTATGTGGCAAGGTTCAGTCTCAGACGTGGGACGGCTGCATCTGCCCAGCTTCCAGGTCTTGGCATCATGTCAGGTCGGCCGGATCACGTGTGAGGAGACCACTAGGGAGGTCGAATTACTTCAATTTGTTTTGTATTTTAGTTTGAGGTACCCTGCCCTGTAGCTGGGCTCATCGTGGCACTGTGTGTGAGGAATGTCAATTGCAACATTATGGCCTTGCCAGTGGCAGTCCCTGCTATGGCGATTCTGCTCACTCAGCAGCTTGCAGCGTCGAGATCTCTGAAAAAGGAGTTTAGTGTGCTGGATTGATCCGAGGCTTACCTAAATTCTGGTTATTCTTCCAATATGATTTATTCAAGGGTTAAGCGTATGCAATGGGTGATCAGGTCCCTTGAGTGCTCCTGTCCATCCATAGAGTAAATAGCGAGTAGCCTATACGCAAACTCTTCTGGCATCTTGCGTATCTGCGGTGCGATAGCGGTCTATATGAAAAATAATTAACATGGAGACAGGATGTGTGTCCATGTCCTCTAACTCATAGAACTGTACGCAGATATTCTTCATGTAGATTGGTGTGTGAATGTCCTGATCGTGCCATTGCACATGTTCTTCCTGTCTAATGCGGCTATGTCGTCATGAAGTCTCTAACGACCTGCAACATGGTTTGTGGGGACATCAATCGAGTTGGTCCATATAGTATTCTCCAGCTCAGTCTTGATTCCCGTTGGTTGTCTTGGCTAGGGCTCTGGCCATCGTGGGGTTGATCGGGCGGATGGCTGGAGCTCTGTCGTGATGTGAGCTTGCGTTGGGAGCGGTGGGACTGGGTGCAACCTCTGATAGGCGGTAGTTATTCTGTCGGGGGGTGCTCCTTCCGGTTAGGGGCCCCATCAGGAGGGAAGGGACATTCAAATTTTCCCTCTTCAATAGTAATGTACTGTTAGGAACACTTCTGTATGGGGTCACGCACCCCTCCTCCCAGGGCAATTATGGCAACCCACGTTTTGACGACACTGGGACGAGTAATCCAAATCCCCTTCCAAGATGGCCACCAGTACAACTGCAACATGTCACATGCAAGATGGCTGACGGAAATATCTGGCGTGATTCCATTGACTCGCGTATGCAGCAAGTAAGTGGAATCACCACTGCGAACTATTAAGGTAGAAGACGCACACATCACTGAGTCTTCTAAAAACAGAAAGACAGCACTCCAGACCCTACCTTGGCCATGTTTAGGTAATTAGACTTTTTGAAGTACATTTATGAAGTGTGTCCCTCTCCGCTCAGGCTCCATATGTTCATGTGATTCAAACCTGGATGTACACTAAAGAAGTTCTTTCCTCTGTGACTCCAGAACAGAATAAGGGTTCCTCTGTAAATACAACAGGAGGAAACAGTAAGGATAATCTGAGGTGGTTCATGCGAGGATCAAGCTTCAGATACTTAAAGGATGGTAAGGGGAACGTTGTATATGATCACAGACCTCCTAGATATCCTTATTTAAACTACTTTCCAATTGTGGTTTTCTGCATCTACAGCTCCAGAACCGGTTACCAGATTATCAAAGAGGAGGCGCATCCACTAAGCCGCCTATGCTCAGGAAAGGGAAACAATTTTAGCTGTATATCTCTTCAAACAGCAAGGCCTTCCTTTCCCGGGAGGTGGTAAATAGTTCTACCGTGACTGCCAGGAAATCTGCATAGCCTTCATATCCACTGGATCTGACAGATTCCAAGACTTTAAACCCTCTCCTCTGAGTCATGGAAGGTGTTGTTAAAGACCTGACCATGGCACTTAAAAAATTACAAACAGAAGTAGCAGCCTCAAGGCAGGAAAACGCTTTGCTTTTCCAGATCATGACCTCTCTACAAGACAAGATTGATTCTTTGTCACCTAAAGTCCCAGTGGTCGGTCATCCTTGGGGATCAGTCAGTCAGTCAGTCCTTCCAAACCAGCACCATCCCTCTTAGACAACAGATCCATGTTAAGATGAGCCACTCTTCAAGTACCTGAATTGGGTCCCAATATTCCATTCCCTCCCTTGCCTACCAAATACTGTGGAGATCCTCGTGAATACAGGACTTTTCATTTCTTGAATCATCTTGCACTATATGCCATGGACCAGGCCAAGATAGCATTCATTTTACTACATCTAGATAAGACATCTCTTGCCTGGGTAAATCCATAAATATATATACAATGACCCTATGCTCCTAAACTATGGAGCATTGCAGATAGCCTTCCAAAACATGTTGGATCAGCAATATGCCACTCAGACTCTCCTAAATGATTTGGTTGAAATCAAACAAGGGAACAAAATGTTTAAAAATATATTGCTTGATTCAGAACCTGGCCGGCCAGACCCCATTCTCTGTTTTCTAGAGGACTCCAAGAGGAACTGAAAAATGCCATGAGTTGAGTATGTGCTCCCGCAATGGACTATCTGATTATATCTCTTTAATCATTCGCCTTGATCAAGAAATGGGGGAGAGAACTGGAGAATTAAAATATATCAGGAATATCGTAGATATAATCCCAAACCTGAGGCAGAACATCAACTTCTTATTCAACCGTGAGGGAACCAATGCAATTAGGAAGCGTTTGAGACCCCCCTCACATTAGAAGAGAGAGAGCGTACACATTGGATGAATCTGTGTTTTTATTCTGGAGACTACAGCCATACCGTCCTCCAATGTAAAAGAAAAAATACTTGAAAGACGGGAAACGTCTTAACAAGCATTACCCAATTACATTCCCACTCAGAGTACCCGCCCTTTCTATCTCATGCTCCCCATTTATACATCACCATTGAGCTACGCGTCCATGATAGACATTGGGTAAACATTACCGCTCTAGGAGACAGTGGGGCCACTGGAAATTGTATAGCGTTTGACAAACAAAGCCAGCTAGGATTACTCCCTAAAAAGGTCTAGGAGCCTATTGTTTCAGTGGGTAGTTCAAAGCTCATCTCTGGTCCTATATCACATCAAATCGTCACATTAACCATGCTTTACTAACACAACCACCATGAACCCATCTGTTTCATTGCCATTGCCGCGCCCAACTTCCCATTCATATCAGATATTTCATGGTTAGAACATCACAATCCCTCTATTGATTGGAAGAAAAGAGTAATCTTATTGAACTCCCAATTTTGTCAAGAATCTTGCAGAACCAGACCCACCATGTCCCACCACATCCACTTGTCGCCTGATTTGGCATCGTATGGTTGGACCCTCCTATACCAAAGAAATACCCTTGAATATCGAGAATTCAAAATGGCCTTTGATCCGTTTGAAGCAAATCATTTGCCCCCACACCAGCCATCTGACTGGAGGATCATTCTCATTCAAGGTGCTAGACGTATGCTCTTTTAGAAAAGGAAAATGGGATACTCAAGACTCATGTGACGGAAAACCTAAAGAAGAGATATATTCATCATTCCAGCTACCCAGCTGTGCCTCCTATCTTTTTCATTCCAAAGAAGGAAGACACTGAACTAAGACCTTGTGTTGACTACAGACAACTAAATGCCATTACTGTAAAAAACTGGTATCCCCTACTGTTGATACACGCCCTACTAGACCAGGCCAGGAATTGCAATGTATACATCAAACGCTAACTCAGGAATGCATGTAACCAATCTAGTGAGAATATTTCCTGGAGATGAATGGAAAACAGAATTCTGCACTCGATTTGGCCATTTTGAACATCTCGTAATGCCTTTTGGGCTATGTAGCACCCCTGCTGCATTTCAACATTTCCTAAACTGAATCCTTAAAGACATCTTTGAAGTCTATGTGGTCATCTGTCTGGATGACATTCTTGGATTTTCAACATCCTACTATGATCATGTATCACATGTCAAACATATACAGCAATACCAAGGAAGCACCATCTATGTGCTAAGTTATCTGAATGCCTCTTTCCCCAGAAAAGGATTGATTATTTGGGATACATTATTTCCCCATTGGGTATCGAAATGAACCACACCATGATTGATGCCATATTAAGTTGGCCCATGCTTACTAATGTAAAGGAATTACAGCGTTTTTCAGTTTTGACAACTTTTATAGAGGTTCATTCCTGATTACCCCAAGTTGCTGAATCCTTTCACAGAACTAATCAAGAAGTATAGACCATACATATGGACAAACAGCAGCCAAGAAGCATTTCAACCTTTATAGCAAAGGTTTGCTACTGTACCTGTGTTACGTACAGGGTCGGACTGGGACAAGAAATGGGCCCGGTCACCAGAAAAAAAAGTGACCCGCCCCTCGCCTCAGAAAAGTGGCCCACCCTTCACCTCACGACCCTTGACCTCTGATGACATCACCGGGAGTGATGTCATTTGACCCCACCCCATAGTGACATCCCAGTAAGGGATGAAACACCTTTCACCCCTTGACAAAACAGAAAGTGGCATCAAATAGCACTGTTCCTAAGTACACTAAATTACTGTGAATCCAAGCAGATGTCCAAGGCCAAATGATAATGTTACTGTATAGCACTTACGCTTAAGCTGTTTTTATATAGAACACATATGCATACAATATCACCCAACCTGTGTTGACCTAAGAAGGATGAAAGGCTTTTTGGAAAAAAAAAAAAGAAGAAAAAAATGAAGAAAAATAAATTCTATTTATTTTTCTTCCAAACCGGCCCAGGCATGGCTAGAAACCGGCCCCCACTCCCCAGGGACGATTTCGGCCTGGCCACGGGCCGAAAGGCTGAGGGGCCAATCCAACCCTGGTTACGTATCCCAAAACCAAACCAACCATATGTCTTATGCATCCAATAGCTTACCATTCTGGTCCAATTACACAAGCCGAGAAGAACTACTATATCTTTGAAAAAGAGCTCCTGGTCATCAAGGATGCCTTCAGTACGTGGAGACACTTATTAGAGGGCGATAAACATCCCATAGCAGCTATCTCCGACCACCAAACCCTTGAATTTCTAAAAACAGCCACAGCCATGAATGCCAGAACAGGTGGACTCACTTCTTCATGTGTTTTGACTTTATAGTCACTTACAAACCAGGAGTGACAAACACCAAGGTGGATGGCTTGTCAAGACAATATTCTGGTACCAGCTAAGAGTTGCAAGGTATCCCTTTCATCACGCTCACAAGATTATGTTGACCGTCCATGACCAATCCTTTACATCCTTAGGAGCAAGAACACCAGGGTGCTTATTATTCTATTCAAGTCAATAAATTATTGGCCCAGCTTTCTTCATATCATGAGAAACATATCTTTGCTTCAAAGGAAAGTCGTTTTGGTTACCGACTAAGAAATATCAACTGATGGCTTTGAAATGGTGCCATGATTTTCCGTGTGCTGGGCGCTTTGAGGTTTGAAAAACTACAAAGAAATTGGAAAGCTTTGTATCCTGGGAACAAATGCAAAGAGGCGTACGGGGCTATCTCAAAGGATTTTTTGCTCATTTCAAAACCCTTGCAGTTCCCCCATGGGTTTGCTTCATCTGTTGCCCATCAGATGTTCCTTGCCTCTTTGTCATGGCCGTTTTTTTTTTAAAATCAGCAGCTAACCACTGGAATGCCCTCCCGTCTCACCTAAGAGAGGAACCGTCCTACTGGACCTTCAGAAAGACTCTGAAAACCTACTATTTGCTTAGCACCTGGACTTATACTGGCAACCACCCTAGCCATACGTACCTGACTTTCTACCACTTTGAGTGTAATTTGTTGTAAGAGCGTCAAGATGCCCGAGGGTTTTGTGTGCTTTATAAATGTAAAAATAAATAAATTAATAAATCAAAAGAGTGTACTACTGAAAATACCTGGTACACCAACTGTCCTCTTAGGAAGAATACTCTTGGTAATTTCATTCCCAAAATCTGCAAACATGCTAACGTATCAACTATTTACCCTAACCATTCAATCCGGGCCCCACCTGTCCAAATTTTAGCCAACACCGGTTCAGAGGCACACCAAATTATGTCAGTCACCGGTCATAGAAGTGCCTTTTCTATTGATAGCTTTTGGAAACCTCTTGCAACTGAACGTCGTAAATGGTCTTTCATCATACATCATGCCGGTTCTCCTTCTCGTACTACTGAGCGTCCTTCAATGTATCCACCATGTAACTTTAGCCTATCTTCCAATTCTAGTTTCCTCACTACTTCAGCTTTCACTTCCATTTCTAATATTTCCTCGGATCCTCAGTTCGCTAACTGTTCTTTCACAGTTCATGGAAATGTTCAATTTAATCACCCTCCACGATAATCCTAATATTAATTCACATTCAACTTTTGTGTTTTCTCTGTATTTCTATGCCATTTGCACACTTCCTTGCAATATGTTTCCTCGACTGCAATTTCCTCAATTATTTGTGCTGCCTTTGAGACCAAACCACTTAATAATCGCCAGCTCAATGCTCTGCCAATGCTGATGAATGTGCTTTTCCAACTTTTCTTCACCTTTTAGGTGTACACACTCACTCTGAGCAACACACTATGCTCAACATTTGTAATTGTAGTCATGGTGTACAACTGTGATCACATTTTTCCTATTTCTGCACTCTTTAACCAATATCTATTTTTTTGCATTCTGTGTTACAATTTTATTAAAGGCTTGTTCCCTATTTTCCTTCAACTTTTTTCAATTTAATCATGTATATTCTTTTCAATGCCTCCTTATGTATACATGCCTCCTTTTCTAATGTAATTCCAGTGCTTGGAGTCCACTGATTAGAATTCTATGCTAATCAGTGATCTCCAATACAACCAACATGGCTGCCTGCCGTCCCCACTCGGAACAGAACAAGAAGTCTAGTCTTCTCATTCCATTCTGACCTTTGACAGCCGCCAGCCATTTCGTGTCGGCTCTGTGTTGAAACGCATATGCTGACACAAAACGAATCTCCAAACGATCTTCTATTGCTATCAGTACAGAGGAAACGCTCTGGGAGTACTAGTAGCAAAAGAACCATTGGAGGGGGGGCATTATCTGCCAGGTAATGCCACAGGGACAATGTTATGGCACTTGCTATGCTCAGGGACATCATTTGGGGTTCTCCAGGGGTCGCAACTGTGTGACAGTGAGGTCTCCTTTGCTACCCCTGTAGACGTCCTTGCTACCCCTAAAAAAAAAGAATAAAAAACATATTTTGTTCCTTTTTCTTTTTAAATGTTAGCCCCTGTTTGTGGCAAGCACCATGTGTCTCTGTTTCTGTAGTGACTGGCTTTCTTGTTCAGGCCTCTTAAAAAAAAAACATTGGGTTCCACAAGTGTAACACTTTAAGCAGTGACCCTAAATAAGTATGAATAAGAATAACACATAATTTGTCTTTCTGGAATTCTATACAATAATTGCTAGACTCATTAAAGGTTTATTTCAGGCACACTTCAGGGGGCGAGTCACTGATTTAGTCTGTTCTTAAACACCTCAACTCAGCCTTTTATCCTTCTGAGGTCGATTAATGAGTACCAACACAGGTTGGTTGATATTGTATGTATATTTTTTCTATATAAAGCGCTTGAGCGTAAGTTCTATGTAATAACACATCATTATCATTTGGCATTGGACGTCTGCTTGCATTGACAGTAATTTGGTAATATGGGCCTATACACTCTGATATTAACGCTACATATGGTGATCCATTATTGTATGAAATGTATAACCCATTACAGTGATATCATAACCATATTTCTCGTAGTGTACTCAGGAACAATGCTATACAATACTAATTCCTGTTTTATCAAGGGAGGAAAGGTCATGTTCCATCACTACCCATGATGTCAATTCAGGGTGGGGTCAAATGACATCTCTTCCTGTGATGTGATCGGAGGTCAAGGGTCGGAAGACGTCACTTCCTCTACCCCTGGTATTTTGGTGAAATGACGTCCCTGGCTACACTCAAGCTTATAACTCAAGCCCTGCGGGCATTACCCAACCGGTAATGCCCCCACACCCCTCAGTTGTTATTGTTACATTGGTGCGGCTTTAATAGTTGTGTGCCCCTATCAGTCACAATACCATAACCAGACATGGCTTATTATTCCTATAGGTTAACCTGTCATCAGACTGATGAGTCAACACTTATTACATGTTTAATCAGATGGTGCAGAAGTTAAAATGTCACCTATGTCTGCAGTGACTTTAGGTCACAGCAGCTGTCAGGTATGCACATCAAACGTTTTTAAACCTGCCCTGTGCCTGCCCTGTGCACTGTGTGCAGTTGTCACGAGATGGGTGCAGCAAGGCCACATTTATATATTATGCTTTTGGCTTGCAGCATTATGAAAGGGGGGGTCTGATTAGCAGGCTCCCCTTTCAGTAACAGAATTACCCACATCATGTTCTAATCTAATAAAAATCAAAACAGCCAAGACACTCACACCCTCGCCAGATGGCAATCCGTCAAAAACACTCTTTCCTATATTTTGGATTATGTAGTGGTCAATACAAGAACATAGTGAGGAATGCGATCACACCAGTGCGGCAGTGCAAGTGAAGGTGTTACATTTCAATTAATTCATTATGATTCCTTGTACCTTAGAGATTCAAGATCGTGGGCTTCATTAGTAGCCAGATCAGCTTGCAGCTGCCCTGGGGTGTATCGAGTTAATGTAACATATTGTGCTTTCAAGCATGCAGGGCCATTTAACAAAGGAAAGGAGTATCATTGACAAATGCACTCCCAAAAGATTCCCATGAGAAAGCAGCCTACCTTACTAATTATAGCTCATGAAGCAGTTTAGACGTGCATCAGCTATTTATGTGTTTGTTTCTCTTCTTCACTTTCTCTTTGTTCTGACTGCAGAGCAGCAGCCAGCATTGTTCTAGGCATAACATGTTTAAGTGAAAGGGATGTGCTTTTACGACAAGCCTGTGTAAATTACATAACTCACATTCTTTTCTTGCTCAACAATTCAAATAACAATTGTTGTCTCGGGTTATTTAAATTATTTCATGATGAAATGTAGCTTTTTACTTAACCTTTTTTTTCATTGCAATTAAAGTTCGTATTTGTTGCTTGGATTGTATGGAAACGACTTCAGAATACAAGCTTGACTGACAAGACAAGATTGCAGGGATCAAAGTTGAGACAACAGGCCAAAAAGCACATGCATGTATGCATGTATGATATTTAAATTGTGAGGTCCTTGCTAGAAGGCAATGCAGGCTGGTGCACATTGAATGATATCACGCAGATCCCACATTAGGAGCAGCAGACAGAGGAAGCAGTCACAGATGAGAGAAGAAGGCCTGTAAAAGCATGCCCATGTGTTCAGCAGGAGAACGAAATCAGAGCACACTTGGGTACAGGTACTTCGTCAGGGCCTTTCCAGTTTTTCAATTGAAAGGGGCAACAAGCCTGTGGGTGGGGTGGGGGCTCCAGCAACTGCTCCCATGCTGACAGTCTTATGATACGGAAATATATTACTTTCTATATTACTGTAATTCTGGGGCTTTAATGGAATATTGCTCTCAGAAATATTATTGTCCCGATGGTTCGGGCATGTGTTTTTAAGCATATGTTGATCGATTGTGCAAATATTTCCTTAACGTAGTTTTCCTCTTTTGTACACAAGCGAAATCAGGCATCAGGGCGCGGCCATCTTGTGATAATCTTATCTGTTGCCGCATCGCCCAAGCGGGGCTGCCTTGGCAGCACTAAATCATATCCCCCACCCCTGAGGCTGACATCACCAAACCTAGTGATATTCTCTGCCTATCTCCATGGCGTTACTGGGCAGCGTCGCCAAATGCACCCAGTCATCACATACATGACGCTGAACCCGGAAATCAACACACACCATCTCACAACACAGCGCGTCACAATTAGGAATATAAAACTATACTTTAAAAGGAAATAACAAGACTGTCCAATTTGTAAAGTACTTTTAGTTCACAATAAACGCTCCGAGAACATCCGGCGATTGCCATATTCAATCAAATGGGTAATTCTTTTCTTCCATCTCGATCCGCAAATGTTTATCTTGAGTCACGCGGTGTTCCTTTTGGGTAAAAGAAGCGCTTTGGACACACCGTGAATTGCAAGGCTTGTGCATCAGCTTGGTGCTAGGCCACCATAAACGATGTTAGGTTGCTCCTAATCGCTGGAACCACGTAAAGGCATATCGTCCCGTGGCGATCGTCACAAAAAAGAGTCAATGATATCCAGTTATTGACGTGTATCCTCAGCTGCTGGTTGAAAAACCTGTCAGTTGGTATGCGGAATCGATGACAATCACAGAAAGGCAGGATGTAGCTGTTTTGAAAACATAACAGAAATGTGTCTCAGTAGCCGATCTTTGATACAATTTATCATTTTACCCATTTTTCAGCCTCGTGTTAAAACTAACAATGAACACATACGTGAAACAATGGGAGCACAGAGAAAACAACGTGGAAAGTAGTCTATAATTTGCTTAGGAGGTTAGTGCTATAGAGTATGTTCATCTCGAAATGGGATGCGGAAGCTGACGCTACAATTTGAGGAACACATAGATGGCATTTTAATTAAATATTAGCGTTGAACCTGGGGGAACCGAGTGGTGGTCTACATGCATCCCGTTGCTGGACTGCCCATGTGCCCGGCAGAAAGACCAGTACACACAAAGGTTCTTGCGTTTCATTGCAGTATGCCACACAGAACAAACAAGTACAATGTAACCCAGCAATAACAGTCGACTAATGATAAGTTAACTCGTAGGTCTATAAAATCGTTGAAAGTCAAACTTACATTAAATTCGGCATTTCCATTCTCTTGGCGTAACGCAGACTGTAACGCAGACTCCGTTCTGATCAACGATTTTTCATAAACTGAAATTACATGTTCCTTTGTTCAGTTTTGGAATGGTGAACCTTATCATATCTGACTTTATCACACCCCTCCCTTAATTCAATTCCTTTTGGAATGGTCCCTTTCTCTCAAGGTCGAAAAACAATTGAACCTTTTACTGCGTGTGATGTGTGGGCTTCCTCAGCTCGCAAGCAAAAATTCAAAGCTGGTGACCTTCACTCAGAATGAAGATACATTCTTAGTTTGCAACATCTTGTCTCAGTGCATCCATGAGAAAGGGATTTGTGAGGCACAGGCAGAGGAGGAAAAATGTGGGGGCTGACAGTGCTCGCTGTTCGCAACGCTGCTGAGGGGTAGAGGAAACTTTGCAATGACAGAATGCAGCTTAGTCCAAGGTTGGAGTCAAGAGTACACAAAATGGAGTCCAGATGTGTCTAGCAATAGCCCCACCTCTGCTTATGTCAGGGCCTTCTTCCCCATGGCAGCAGAAGGGCAAAGGAGGCGCCCCCCATGAGTGCAAGAGCAGGATGTCACTTTCGCGTATAATGTTAGATAGCATTGCATTAGATTGCAGACCAGTCTCCTCCTCGTCGCTCAAATCTTGCAAGCTTCTCACAGTTAAGCTTCAAACTTCCCCCAAAAGAACAAACTCCTTTCACCTCACATACAGGCCCCCAGATCCCCAGGAGCATTCGAAGAAGACATTACCTCACTTATCGGCGAAAACTCCAACCCCCTGGCTCAAACTATTATCCTCGGAGACTTCAACCTTGGTTATAACAACCCTAATAACGCCCCAGCCATATCACTAGCCAACGCCTTAACTGAGCACGGCCTGACTCAACTTAGCATCTCACCCACACACCAGAAGGGTAGAACCATTGACTGGGTAGCGGCCCTCAACTGCAATACTTCCTGCAAGGCACCCCAACCTCTAACCTGGACAGACTACTACCTCATCCCCTTTGAAATCAACACCAAACTTTCAGCACCTATAAAATGCACCATGGCACCAGCCTGCCTGACTAGAAATAAACGCAACATTACTGCTGAAGCCTTACTACCTCTAGTCCTAGTCCTACCCACCCTCAATGCACTACCAGCTAATGCTAACCTGAACCTCCTTGTCGAGATACGCTCAGGCAAACCAAGAGCTCATTTGAACTCATGGTACACCCCTGAACTTAAGCTACTCAGAAAAAAGAAAGCCAAATTAGAACTCCTATGGAAAACAAATCCTTCAGTTGAAAACAAATCCAATCTGACGACCATTTCCTCACTGTATAAAAAGGAAGGAGATAATTCGCACAAAAAAGATGCCTACAACGTCAGGATAGATCAAGCAGGCTCATGTACCAAAGAACTCTTCAAAATAATAAATGAACTTGAAAATCCTAACCCACCACCAGACACCTGCATGAAAGACAAACCTTGGTGCACCAGCATCCAAAACGCCCTCAACAACAAAATTGCAGGACTTCAAACCAAAATTGAGGTCAAGCGCCAACAACTCTCTAGCACCAAATCCAATAATATTAGCATACCAACACCCATGAAGACAGACGCAAGATTCACATTTAAAAAAGTAACCATCCTAGAAGTTCAAAAAATCATCACCTCCCTAAAACCATCCAACTGCAAAGGAGACAGCTGTCCTGCCCAGATCATAAAAGACGCAGCCAGAGATCTCTCCCCTTTTATCACCAAACTAATTAACCTATCCTTTGCCAACAACTCCGTCCCGAACAACCTTAAACATTCCTGGGTTCTCCCACTCTTAAAAAAACAATCACTTGACCCGGCCATACCCACCAACTACAGGCCCATCACCACTGTACCTTTCCTGCTAAAGATACTGGACAGAGTGGCTTACCTCCAGATTCAAGAACACCTGGAATCTAACCAGCTGCTTGGTATACGTCAATCTGGCTTTAGACCACAACATGGAACAGAAACTGCCCTTGTTGACCTCAAAAGTCAGATTGATAAAATCAAGGACAAAGGTAATGCCGCCATCCTACTCCTCTTAGACCTCTCAGCATCGTTTGGTCTAGTTGATCACAAAATCCTCTGCAGCCACTTTTCTACCGCGGCTCACTTCTCCACGTCCGCCTCCGCATGGATACAATCCTTCTTGGCGAATAGAACCATGAGGGTCTTCTCCACAATAGCGGCAGCAGACCCCATCCCCATCACATGTGGAGTCCCACAAGGCTCCTGCGTCTCCCCCACGCTCTACAATATATTTACAAAACCCCTATTCGACAAACTGGACTGTCTGGGTGTCGTCTAGAACAACTATGCAGACGACACCCAGACACTCCTTACCATCACAGGCAACTACAACATGGACGTCACCCGGATTAATGAAATCTTCTCCGTCATTCAGGCATGGATGGCTACACACGGTCTATGCCTGAACGATGAGAAGACAGAGCTTCTCCTTGTCGGCTCTCCTAGTAACTTGTCTAAGTTGAGCCCTAGCTACAACAACATCATCATTGATGGCAACACTATCCCCATTGTTAAAAGTGTAAAAACCCTAGGCTTTTACCTTGATGCTAACTCCAACCTCTCCAAACAAATTAATATGACCGCCTCAGCCACTGCTTACACCGGCAAGCTGATCAGGGCCAGCAGACCCTTCCTATCCCCCAATAGCTGCCTGACTCTTGCCAGAGCCCTCATACAATCCAAACTTGACTATTGTAACAGCATGTACCTAGGTGCCAACCAAACCATAATCTCCAAACTTCAAGTGCTCCAAAACAATGCACTACGAGCAGCCCTTAACATCCCCAAGCGAGAGCATATTTCCGATATCAGAAAATCATGCAAATGGCTGTCCATAAGACAAAAAATAGACTTGAAAACCCTCTGCGTCACTTACAAGGTCTTAAACCACCTAGCCCCACCATATCTCACCAATAAATTCACCTTGAAATCCTCCAACAGAACCACCAGATCCTCCAAAACACTCTGCCTAACAGTACCTAGATTCTCCTTAAAAAGAGCAGGTGGCACCAGCTTCTCAGTACTTGCTTCCCAACTCTGGAATACTCTACCATTCAACTTAAAAACCATTGAGTCATTTCAGATTTTCCGGAAACATGTCATTGACTGGCTACTGACCAAAATGTACTACCCAGTCCTTACCATCAGATACCCTAATATATGACAAACGGCTTAATCTTGCTTGCAACTTGTAAATATCGATGTTCGTGTTATGTATTGAAAACTGCACATATCCCACTTGAGGGACTATGGAAATGTATATATGCCACCCTGTAACCATCTACTTATGCGCCCTTCTACCTCCGGGTCTGGAGCGCTATATAAATAAAATAAACAAACAAACAATGTATGGGGGCTAGGGGCTCAACCGACCCACACCTTCCTTGCATTAGCAAAGACCCCCAACATATGCCCCCATGAATATATTGGTCAGAGTGCAGCTATTTCTCACCAACAACCCACTTTGATGTGCTGTTTTGCTCACAGTCAGTAGTTCTTGCGTGCCGAGTATCTTATCTAGCCTAGGTCTCGTCCCTTTTGTGAGATGAGTAGTTATTCAGCTATTTGGGCAACTGTTTGGTAAGGCAACTGCAGAACCCCAAAGTTGCTTTCATACTGTAATCCATCTGGCCCTCCCACCATCAGTGAAGGTCCCACAGCAGCTCGACGAAACTGTGAACTGTGAAAGCACAGCGTTACATTGTATGGCATTCGTAAAAATGGTACTTGTTAAAAAAATATTCACAAAGTGGATAGATTTCAGAAGACAAATTGGATGCTTTATTTGGACACTTCTTAAAAAGATTGTTGATCAAAAAAACAGATGGTAATCATTTGTACCTGGAAGTGAACTATTCCACGAGCTCTGCTTTAGGTGGACAGGGCACGTTGGCAATATTTTGTGCAATGTATGTGTCCTCGCAACAAAATCGTGCACGGTTCCGTGAGTATGTATCTCCAAGACAGTCATAATAAGATCTTTCACAAAATCAAATTCCATTTCCTCATATATTGACTTGACCACCCATTTTCTGCTTCTCTTCATAAAGGCCATTGTGTAGCGAAGCATCCCAAAGTTTCCAGCAGTCCTCGATTGTTCACGCCCTACATTCTAGTTATGCGCTAATACCGCTAGTAATGTCCTATATTGCACCCCGTCTATGTCGAAATGCAATCTCTTTGGTCTGTACTTTAGGCACATAATGTGGAACACCTCCAAATCTCCCGTGTGACAGAATTCTGTGAGTCCCTTCAGATCTCTTGATAGAGTTTTATCAAACACAATCTTCTCAAGGGCTTTGTGTAGAGGTGAAGATGGAATCAAACACTTCTTCTTCCGTTCCTGCTCCGGCGACAAAGGGCCATGTGCACATAGGTGGAAATGTTTGTTTTCTGTCCAAGAGTGAACGTTGGAACAGTGGTGCATTAATGACCGCCATTTTTCTAGTAGAATTTCCACAGACCCATCACAAGTTTTGGAGCTCCACCAAAGATGGTTGCTGAAAGACTGGGACCACTGTAAAATACTTTCAGAAATGTTTTTTTCCCTGCAGCTGAGATTTTTCTATTGATGGATTTGCCAACGTGCCATACATCAAATTGATGGCCAATATTTGGAAATTGCTCTCTCATTGTCTTGGTGATTGAAACAAGTCTGTCCGTGGCTATGAGGTTGATTTGCATTCCCCTCGATTGGAGATCTTACAGTGATTTTATAAAACCAAGTTTCTCCATGGCCACTGAGGATTTACATTCGGACACCTGCATGACCACCAAACTCACATTTTTTTTAGTTTCCATGTCCTGAAAGTGGTATATGCAGTACTTTGCTGAAAATCCGGGGCTGTCACAATGTCCATCGCCAGATAGCCTGAACCGTTTTTCAGAGAATGTACTTTGAATAGACATTTGTTCAATTTTCCAAGCTTCACTAATGGCAGGGAATAGATATTGATGTTGATATTTGTAGTACTGCGTTTTAGAAATGAAATGGTGTCCCACAAATTGACAGAAACTGGACAACGTAATGAAATTAGAGCCACTGAAAAGTAAAGCAGCTGCACACAGTAGATTGCCAGCTGGCAGTTTCCACAGCATCGGTTCAGCGGACCTGGAACATTTTTCATGGAGCATTTCACAGGTGGCATGTATTTTGAGGTTACTTCCTTGTGATACACGAGTCACATTCAGCAATGGCTTCCCACATACTTCCCCTCTCACTTATTAGACTGTCATCTTGCATTAATGTTGTTTCTGACTGAACTGTGGTTGACATATCAGCCAAACTGGACATACTGTATTCGAGATCTTTTTCTAGTTCCTCGGTCAATTGTATTGATGCTTCAGTCTCTGTGATTTCAGCGTCTTTTACTTGAACATGAATCGGAGAAAACATCAATGTCGTTTGGTTTTGGGTTGGCCCTTTTTTGGCGGGTGTCGATTGTGTCAAGTGGTCTTCGACTAATTCAAAAGCATCTTCATTAGATTCAGTTTCACCTTCATCTGGTGGAGCAGTCGCATTGTAGCAATGGTCCAACAACACTTTTCTGGCTTCGCTGGTGTCACGCTGCACGCACGCGCTCGCGCACTACTTACCTGTTCTGGGGTCCCTGTTCCTCGGCCACGGAGGTCTCCCTCTTGGAGACTGTATCCGCGCTGGCGTCTTTCCTCGCAACGTCCCGCGGTCCGGGCCGGCTCCGTGGGCACGGCCATCTTGAATGTTCTGCGCATGCGCGGATCGTCAGCATCTGACGTTTCGCGCATGCGCAGTAGCAGGAACATGCGTTCCGGGCCTCGCTTTGGCCCCGGGCTATAAAGAGGCTCCGCATACATGGAAGCATCGCGTCTCAACGTGGTTTTCCCGTGTATGCGCTGCTGGAGTTCTGCTTGTCTCTGCCTCCAGTCTTCCTCCTGCCTCTGCTCGCCAGACCTTGTCCTGCCTCCCTGCTTCCCCCCTTGGGTCCCAGTCCTCCTGACCTCTTGCCCTTGCCTGCCCCCTCATCTTGTTGCTGAGTTCCGTTGCCAGCCGCTGTCCAGCCTGGGCTACCTTCTTGCCCCTTCTTGCCCTGCTCTTTCTACTTGGAGAGGTCCATCCCTGGGTGGGTTACTACTCCTTCTTACTCTCTTTTCTTGTGGATCTGTCCCGCCTCCTCCTGCTTGTGTTGTGCCCTGCCGGTACCTGTGCCTATTACCCCGTGGGAGCACCGAAGACCCGTTTCTGGAATACCATACTGGACTCAGCTTGGCCTTCTCTGTCAGTGGTTACACTGTCCCGACGTCACGTTAATACAGAGAAGAGCTCCTCGTGGCGTTGGGAGCTGGTTCAGTTCCATCCTGTCGTTTATCGTCAGGAGGGGGTTGGGTCGGTTCCCCGCGTTGCTTATTCCTCTGCTATGATTCATCGACATACTGGCAGCCTCAACTCAGCGCTCTCCAGGAAAGAAAGGTAACTCTAGCTCTCGTGACGCCTCGTATAACAGCTGGTCACATTAAATTCATTTTCTGGCCATTGGGCAAAAGCACCTCGAGTCTGCTTATTGATTTGAACATGCTGCACCTCAAATAATGGTTGCTCCATGGTGAAATAAATTTGATACGCAACATCTCTGCGTTCTGCAGCTGTCTGGGTCTGCATAGTTTGTACACCATCGGGCAACTAGAAGACACATTGGGAAAGGATGTTCAATGTAAATCCAACATACAGTATTAGACAATTTACATTTTTTTAAAAGCATGTCAGGAAGGCACCAGCACAAAACACTGTTTAAAAATGGAATAGTTTGTAAATTACCGTATTTTTCTTGCTTTTCTGTCCACTGACTCTGATCCACGTGCCTCCTCTTCTATATCCCGATCTTGTATACATCCCTAGAAAAGAGTATCCATTAAAAACAAGTCATTCGTATTTGAAATCAAATTATTCCATCGCACACATGACTTACACAGATACACTCGTACACCGTGTACGTCATTAAGTCAAAATATACATTTCGAATCTCACCTGATTGATGGCTAGTTTACTCGATCAAGGATGACTGTGCGAAACACAATTATTTAAATGTTGCATTCAAGCAATTTTTAAAAACCGCTAGTTTATAATGATGTCACTGTCTAACAGTTGGACCTACTTTCTTTTATTCGAGGGAACTGTCAGTACGCATACCTCTGGCTCTGGATCAACTACGTGGATGATGTAATTGTAGTCTAAGCTTCAGCATCTCCCTGTAACACAGTACTTGTTGTAGTGAGGATTAAAACATTGAAATTGAACACACACAGAGGCCGATTCATGGAATTAATGTGCGCTGAAATTTTCAGCGCAAGCGTGCGTTAGCATGCGAATAGCAGTGCCAGTGCGAAAATCGCAGCAAAACCCGCGCACAGCGATTCATGAAAGTCCGTGCACGTGGAAATCCATGGATGTGTGCTGAAATCCTGTTCGGCGCACGCTGGTGCACACGCCTTCAAACAGCGAGTGCTAAGCGCACAGCGAAAGCGCACATAGCGCGGCGCACACAACAAAAGTAGGCGTAACATGGGGCGTGACACGCGGAATGGGGAACAACGCGTGAAAATGTGGACATCACGGGGGAAGTACAGGAGGCAAGTGCGCGGAACGCGCAAACGCTCGCCTACAACACGTATTCATGGAATCGAATAGGGCAAACCAGCGCACGGGCAAAGATGCGCACAGGCCTAAACACGTCCGCCACACGAAGGCAGGTGGTAGCGTCCCTGCGCAAGAAAAAAATGTGCGCTAACAAAATGCACGTACATACAGCTATGATGAATGTCCCATACTGTGTCCCTCTAGGACAAATGACGTGCAAAGGGGTACGCGACAAACACGGAAACCCGCTGTGTGAAAAATAGCGTGTGTGTGTGTATTTCGGGGGTGCGTGGGAAGTTTCACACGCGATTGGCCCTGTGGGAGTGGGGAACGTGTATATCTGGGGTTCGCGTGAAGTTTCACACGCGATAGGCCTTGGGCGAGTGGGGTACGTGTATAACTGGGGTTCGTGTGGAGTTTCATATGCGATTGGATCCGGGTACGTGTATGTCTGGGGTGCGCGGGAAGTTTCACACGCGAAAGGGCCTGTGCGAGTGGCGTACGTGTATTTCTGGGGTGCGCGGGAAGTTTCACACGCGAAAGGGCCTATGCGTGTAGGGTACGTGAATTTCTGGGGTACGCGTGGAGTTACACACGCGATAGGCCCTGTGCGAGTGGGGTACGTGTATTCCTGGGGTTTGCAGGAAGTCTCACACGCGATTTCAGCAGTGTACGTGTATTTCGGGGGTGCCGGGGAGTCCTACACGTGAATTGGCAGTGTGGGTCCCCCCAGGTGTTCCCTCTACACCCTCCACGGCCCCTGCAGGCAGGCCACACCACAGGGGACTACCCTGCACCCCTGGACATGTCCCGCAGGCAGCCCATCCACCATGGGCATGCCCCCCAGCCAAGCCACATGTCACGTTGCAATATGATCACCAACTCATGTCCCCCAGCACCCCCACCCCGCAGCAGTCAGGGGCACCTGCCAGCAGGCCCCCACACATGTCCCATACATGTCCCGCTGCACCCCCCACCCCCCAGCAGTCAGGGGCACCTGCCAGCAGGCCCCCACACATGTCCCCCAGCACCCCCACCCCCAGCAGAGCAGGGCACCTGCCAGCATGCCCCCACACATGTCCCCCAGCACCCGCACCCCCCAGCAGTCAGGGGCACCTGCCAGCAGGCCCCCACTCATGTCCCACTCATGTCCCCCAGCACCCCCAACCCCAGCAGTCAGGGGCACCTGCCAGCAGGCCCCCACACATGTCCCCCAGCACCCCCACCCCCCAGCAGTGCAGGGCACCTGCCAGCAGGCCCCCACTCATGTCCCACTCATGTCCCCCAGCAACCCCACCCCCCAGCAGTCAGGGGCACCTGCCAGCAGGCCCCCACGCATGTCCCACACATGTCCCCCTGCACCCCCACCCCCCAGCAGTCAGGGGCACCTGCCAGCAGGCCCCCACACATGTCCCCCAGCACCCCCACCCCCCAGCAGTGCATGGCACCTGCCAGCAGGCCCCCACTCATGTCCCACTCATGTCCCCCAGCACCCCCACCCCCAGCAGTCAGGGGCACCTGCCAGCAACCCCCCACACATGTCCCCCGGCACCCCCCAGCAGTGCAGGGCACCTGCCAGCAGGCCTCCACACATGACCCCCAGCACCCCCAACCCCCAGCAGTCAGGGGCACCTGCCAGCAGGCCCCCACTCATGTCCAACTCATGTCCCCCAGCACCCCCCCCCAGCAGTCAGGGGCACCTGCCAGCAGGCCCCCCACACATGTCCCCCAGCACCCCCACCCCCCAGCAGTCAGGGGCACCTGCCAGCAGGCCCCCACTCATGTCCCACACATGTCCAGCTCATGTCCAGAATATTTAAAAAAAATGTGTGAAAGCAGAATCCAAATCAATCCAAAAGCAAATGGGTCCAAAGAGTCTGTCCGTCCAACCAAATCCAAAGTGTAAAAATAAGACACATCCATTGATCCATGGTAAAAAAGAAACTTAAATGAAGTGAAATCCAGTGTAGAACTATATACAAAGTACAAATCCAGGGTCCATGAGCCCAACCACTGAAAGGAAACCTACAAAAACCCTACCTAATGAACAACTATATACAAAAAGGTGGGGCATTGTCCAAGCGCCCCAAATGAAATGAAAACCAAAAGGAAACCTAACACTAATTAACTATATACAATGGCAGCGGGCTAGTCCGACGGCTCACTTCCTGATTTCCTGGGCCAGGGCATCATCGAACTCCTGGTCGATGTCCCGGAGGCGGTCCTCTTCTAAGGCCCAGAGGGTTCGAAGGGACGATGACATCCGGACCTCCAGGTCCCTGCGAATTGCCTCCAGGCACTTGGCCCGCCTTAGAGCCCTTTCCATGGAGTTCTCTGCCCTGACCATCGTGAGCCGTGCCTCTTCCTCCCGCTGCTGCTCCGCATCTATAACATGGCCTAACCGCTGCCACACGGAAGACACTTCCCGTCCTGGGTCCTCCTGCCCTCCGACCGATGCCTGCCCCTCGAATGTCGAAAGCCCCGAGCCATCATGGCTCCCACCTTGTTGCTGCTGCTGCTGTGCCTGTGCCCATGCCCTGGCTCCTGCTGCCTGCACATCCTCTTCCGGCTGGGGTGCAGTTGTTGAGGTGGCCACCTCTGCTGGACGTCCGACTCCTGACTGTGGCAGGGATGTGTCCTCCACCAGCCTGGCCGCACGGTCAGAGGCAGCTCCTCAGGGTCCCCAGGTGATACATGGGTGGGAAGATGGCATGAAGGACGACTGGCGCATAGGGGGTTCAGGTGAGGAGGGGGTCGAAGCAAGGTTCAGCAAACGGAGGAATCCGGCCTGGGTGACCTGTCCCAGTAGGCTGACATGGTCAACGAGCCATTCGACATGACGTGCAGTCTCCCCATGGAAAGACTGCAGGTCACCTCGCATGTCCCGTTGACACAACGCCACCCCACCCAGGACAGGCTCCACCCGGTCCCGGATAGCCACGTCCGCAGGGAGAGGAAGGCCAGTTGTTGTAAGCGGATCCCCTCCCTAAAAACCGGTCTGGACGTAGGCATCCCTGCTGGTGCGGGATGATGCAGTTGCAGGATCGGGGACAGGATTACACACAGGCACCTCGGCTGCGGCCTGTGCTGCCTCCTGTCCCTGCCCCTGCACTGCACCACTGGCACCAGTGGAATCCCCACCTCCAGACCCCGTCTCTGTCCCTTGCGCGGCCTCCTCCTCCACCAAACCCCCCACCAACCTGGATGACTCCGTGCCATCTTCCATCGTCGGACCCTGTGGGGTGTGCCAAATCACTCTGTATCAAGCTGGCCACGCGAAAACACATGGAAGACCACGCTCCTGCCCTGAAGGCCATTTTCCTGCCCCCAAGAACCCCGAGCACGCTCCCACCTGCCATCTGCTGCTGCCTGCCTGTCTGCTGCCCACGTGCCCTGCTATTTGGTGCCTGCACATCAGCCATCTGCAGGGGTCCAGTTGCTGTGTCCACCCTTGCTGGAACAGAAGACTCCCGACTGGGATACCATCGTTCCACAGCCCAGCCCCAGGACACAGTTGCCCACCCACGCCTGCCTCGGGGGTCGCCATGTTGGGGCAAACACCATCTGAGACCACTGGCGACCCCCAGCCAGAGGGGCAGAGGGCCACCAGCTTCAGTCAGAAGGAAGTTGGTGTCCTGGTGGAGCATGTCCTGGGGCATTATGATGCCCTCTTCGGAACATCACGCGCCAACAAGGAAGGACGGGATAGGATCTGGGACGACTTTGTGGTTGCCATCAACGCAGAGGGGGTGGCAACCCGCAACATCAAGCAAGTCAAGAAGCGCTGGGAGGACTTGAGGTCCAGGACCCTCGTAAAGGCCCGGAAGGGGTGGGTGAGCCCCCACAGGGGCTTGCAATGGCGGAAGACGGTGTGGAGTCATCCAGGTTGGTGGTTTCCACAGAGGAGGAGGAGGCTGCTACTGAGTCGCACATGGGGCCTGGTGGGGGTGGTACCACTGGTGAAAGTGGTGCAGTCCAGGGGCAGGGGCAGGAGGCAGCACAGGTCGCCACGGAGGGGCCTGTGCATGTCACTGTCCCTGACCCTGTGACTGCACCACCATGCACCAGCAGGGATGCCCCATCCCAGGCCCGTCCGCAGGTAGGGGGGATGTCCATGTCATCTGACACTCCTCTACCTGCGGATGAGGGGACCCCTGGCCGTATGGAGAAGGTCCTGATTGGTGTTGTGTTGCGCACACGTGACATTCGTGATGTCCCGGGGGGAGCACGCACGTCATCACGAAGAGCAGCGTGCCAACGTGGCCCAGTTGGGAGTGTCCATGGTTGGGGGTTTTGTACATGTGTCGGCCACTCTGGTGGCCCTCTCCTCCTCTGTGGAGACGATGCGCCAGTCGTTCTCCATGCCGTCTTCCGGCCCAGATGCCACCAGGGCCCCCTGTGGACCTGCCCTGACCAACGCAGCCAGCTCGGTGGGGATACCATCCCTGCCACAGTCGGGAGTCGGAGGTCCAGCAGGGGTGGACACCACAGCAACTGGACCCCAGCAGTTGGAGGATGTGCCGGCATCATCGAGCAGGGCATGTGCATGACGGCGTCGGTGGATTCCATCAGCCTGGATGCCGTCGTGCTGGCAGAGGCAGTTGCGTCGGAGGCAGCGGCAGGCTCAACGTGGGAGGCATCATGGCTCGGGGCAATCTACATCAGAGGGGCAGGCATCGGCCGGAGGGCAGGAGGACCCTGGAATGGCAGTGTCTTCCGTGTGGCAGCGGTTGGGCCAGCAGATAGGTGCGGAGCGTCGGCGGGCGGAGGAGGCACAGCACATGATGGTCAGGGCAGAGAACTCCATGCGCAGGGCGCTGAGGCGGGCTGAGTGCCTCGAGGGAATTTGCAGGGAGTTGGAGGTGGACATGCCGTTATCCCTGCGAGACCTCTGGGCCAGAGAACAGGCCCGCCTCCAAGACATTGAACAGGAGTTCGATGATGCCCTGGCCCATGACATCAACATGTGAGCCGTTGGACTTGCCCACCGCCATTGTATATAGTTCATTAGTGTTAAGTTTCATTTCTTTTTTCTTTCATTTGGGGCGCATGGACTATGCCCCACATTTTTGTATATAGTTAGTAATTAGGTAGGTTTCATTGTAGGTTTCATTTATGTCGTTGGGTTTATGGACCCTGGATTTGCTATTTGTACATAGTTTTACATAGATTTTTCTCTTTCATCTTTATTTTTCTTCACCATGGAGCAATGGATATTACGCTTTTCTTTCCCTTTGGATTTGCTTTGTTGGACGGTGACTTTGGACACATTTTCATTTGGATTAATTTGGATTCTCATTTTTTTTATTTATCATTTTTTGGGACATGCTGCATTTTCATTATTATTAATTGTGTGTTTTTATTTCATTTCCTTCATTTTGACTTGAATACATTTTTGTTTCTTACTTCAATGTGTGGTCTTCTCTCATTGGTTTCATGCATGTCACAATGTGGGTTTTCTCAGTCATGTGTTGCCATTGTGTGGGTCGGACAGACTTGTACTCATGCGCATACTGCTTATTTGTGATCTATCATGTAATGGGGATTTCAATTTGGAGTGGATGTAAAGCTTGGTTGGGTGTTTGGACTGGGGTGCTGTGGGGTGGGATTTGTGTGGCCATAAGAGCCAGGGATCTGGATTGTGATGATGTGTTGGCTGGGGGACATGTGTCAGGGCCTGCTGGCAGGTCCCTGTCAATGATGGGGGTGTGGGGGTGCTGGGGGACATGAGTGGGACATGAGTGGGGGCCTGCTGGCAGGTGCCCTGCACTGCTGGGGGGTGGGGGTGCAGGGGGACATGTGTGGGGGCCTGCTGGCAGGTGCCCCTGACTGCTGGGGAGTGGGGGTGCAGGGGGACATGTGTGGGGGCCTGCTGGCAGGTGCCCTGCACTGCTGGGGGGTGGGGGTGCAGGGGGACATGTGTGGGGTCCTGCTGGCAGGTGCCCCTGACTGCTGGGGGGTGAGGGTGCAGGGGGACATGAGTGGGGGCCTGCTGGCAGGTGCCCCTGACTGCTGGGGGGTGGGGGTGCTGGGGGACATGTGTGGGGGCCTGCTGGCAGGTGTCCCTGACTGCTGGGGGGTGGAGATGCTGGGGGACATGTGTGGGGGCCTGCTGGCAGGTGCCCCTGACTGCTGGGGGTTGGGGGTGCAGGGGGACATGTGCGGGGGCCTGCTGGCAGGTGCCATGCACTGCTGGGGGGTGGGGGTGCAGGGAGACATGTGTGGGGGCCTGCTGGCAGGTGCCCCTGACTGCTGTGGGGTGGGGGTGCAGGGGGACATGTGTGGGGGCCTGCTGGCAGGTACCCCTGACTGCTGGGGGGTGGGGGTGCAGGGGGACATGTGTGGGACATGAGTGGGGGCCTGCTGGCAGGTGCCCCTCACTGCTGGGGGGTGGGGGTGCTGGGGGACATGAGTTGGTGATCATAGTGCAACGTGACATGTGGCTTGGCTGGGGGGCATGCCCATGGTGGATGGGCTGCCTGCGGGACATGACCAGGGGTGCAGGGTAGTCCCCTGTGGTGTGGGCTGCCTGCAGGGGCCGTGGAGCGGGTAGAGGGGACACCTGGGAGGACCCACACTGCTAATTCACGTGTAGGACTCCCCGCACACCCCCGAAATACGCGTTCCCCGCTCTGACAGCAAAATCGCGTGTGAAACTTCATGCGCAGCCCAGTAATACACATAACCTACTCCAATAGCGTGTGAAACTTCCCTCGCACCCCTGAAATACACGTACCCAGCCCAATTGCGTGTGAAACTTCCCGCGCACCCCCGAAATACATTTACCCATGCCAATCGCATGTGACACTTCCTGCGCACCCCTGAAATACACGTACCCAGGCCAATCGCATGTGAAACTTCCCGCGCACCCCTGAAATGCACGTACCCAGCCCAATTGCGTGTGAAACTTCCCGCGCTGCCCCGAAATACACATACCCAGGCCAATCGCGTGTGAAACTTCCTGCGCACCCCGGAAATACACCTACCCAGGCCAATTGCATGTGAAACTTCCCGCGGACCCCTGAAATACACGTACCCAGCCCAATCGCTTGTGAAACTTCCTGTGCACCCCAGAAATACACATACCCAGCCCAATTGCGTGTGAAACTTCCCGCGCACCCCTGAAATACATGTACCCAGGCCAATCGCGCGTGAAACTTCCCGCGCACCCCTGCAATACACGTACCCAGGCCAATCGCGTGTGAAACTTCCTGCGCACCCCTGAAATACACGTACCCAGCCCAATTGCATGTGAAACTTCCCGCACACCCCTGAAATACACGTACCCAGGCCAATCGCATGTGAAACTTCCCGCGCACCCCTGAAATACACGTACCCAGGACAATCGCGTGTGAAACTTCCCACACACCCCTGAAATACACGTACCCAGGCCAATCACGTGTGAAACTTCCCGCGCACCCCCGTAATACACGTACCCCACTCGCACAGGCCCTTTCGCGTATGAAAGTTCCCGCGAACCCCGTAATACACATACCCTGCTGAAATCGTGTGTGAAACTTCCCGCGAACCCCAGTAATACACGTACCCCACTCGCACAGGCCCTTTCGTGTGTGAAACTTCACGCGCACCCCAGTAATACACGTTCCCCGCTTGGCGTTTGCTGTTTGGCAGCCCTGTAAACTGGTCCAGGGTTAGCGCAGCCCTTTGCGCTGAATTGGGAATTTTGATGGCTTTTCCTTGCGCGAGGGCGTTCTTGGGGGCGTAACTGGCGCTGCTGCAGGGTCGCTGCGCCACTCTGCACCACGGCTGGTTTTGGAGGCTAAAATCCATGAATACGCTGTGCGCACAAATCGATTTTAGCGCACGCGGCTGGTGCAGACATTCGCGCGCACACACTGTGCGCCAGCCGCGTGCGCCACTTTTTTGCAAAATTCTATAAATTACCCTAACAGTGTGTCACAGACAATGCTACATATCAATAAAAAACCATGAATGAAACATTGTGTAAACGCGACACGATACGTAAATATGATCATATTATCTCAAATTCCATGCATGAAACATTTCCGGAACTGAATAGCTAAATAAGACTGATACGCACTCGAAATAGTTGTTGACTCCAGACAAGACTTGGATGCAGAATCTTGCTCCTTCATATTCAATGCAGAGTCATGGATTTGTAAAGGGAAAATTTGATTTGATTTAGAAATGCTAATCTTAAAAATTGGCATGTAAAGAGACAGATTACGAAAAGATTATACTTATTTCAAAGGGCACTATACCATAGTTATCTGTGCACATACATCGTTTTCTATGATGCTCCTAAAACCAAGGACAGATGTTTAGCAAAATGGGGTTTAGTCATTAAGCAATACAATCTTGTAAATATGAAAAGTATTATAAGGGACATTTACACCTAATCCGTACATGTAGTTACCTGTTCACTACCCCAAGGCCTACAGCTAAATCAGGAACCATGGCTCACCTGAGGCAGCCTGTGCATGAATAGAGTCATAATTGCATTTGGAGGCAATTTACGAGACGTTCCGAGTCGATTCTTCTTTGTGTACTTCGATTGGTCGTACATATTCGTGGCAAAATGCAGGCTGCAGATGCAGAATCGATCAGCCCACGAGTCCACCAAGACTTCAGGGGCTCTACTTTCAAGCTCTTCTGGCGCAAATACCCAATATCTAACCCATTCTCTTATTAGATCTATATTCCTCAGAAATACATGCATTGTAGTGCCTTTACATGTTTTATGGGTCTTAGAAGGACAACCGAAAACCGTACATGCAGGCATTGTTGGAAATTCGGTAAACCAAAAAAGGTCAATATTATTCGAAAATTACTTTTCATAAAAGCATGAAAAAGATGCAATTACACTATACATTTCTTCTATGCAAGCTATGTTTTGGTCACCGAAGCAAAACCAGTGTAGCGTAGCCGGCAGCATTATAGGATAGCTTTCAATAACAATTTATTGATGTGACGAAAATCGTAACATGTTACTCGTCCCTTGAATTTACTATCGTGCATCAAAAGGAAACATGCTTATAGACACGGTCCGCGAAGGTGCAATTCAATCCCAATTTCCACTGATGACAATTGCTATATATCGATAAAATAACAAATTAAAATCAAGTCAGTGGCAATGAGATGAATGAACATAACACTACTGGGTACGTTCGTTCGAAATAGATAGAAATGTAGAGATCAAGGAGATATGATTAGGTGACCTGCCCTTACCTTGACCAACAAACAGTTAGATTCAGCAAGCAGGGTAGTTAGTGGCAGGAGAACAGGGAGATGTTAACAGGTAGCACGACGACGGGCAGACTCGCAGTGGTCACAGAAGTTCTCAGGTAGCACGTTCACAAGTGGACTTGCAGTGCTCAAAGATGTTCTCATGATAAATATCAAGTGGTTTATAAAGAATTAGAAAAGAGGGTGTGTATGTGAATGAATGACGTGGTCTAATGTGGATAGCAGGATTGCCGCCTGCTTCAGGGGAGCTTGCCTGGAGACACAGGGTCTGAGGAGGGCATGTGAACATTAACGCCTGCGCGTAAGATACCATTGAAGTGTACATGGTGTTTGGCACCTTGGCCGCTCCCACCCCAGCCAGCACCCTTTACAGCGCACATCCACTGGTGTGACCTACCTTTGATAATGAAGGGGGGATGGATGGGTGTGAGGCGTGCAGACAAGGTCCGGAACACTGCTGAATGGAGACACACTTATGTGGATTGCAGCGGCGTGGCCTGCTTCAGGGGGAGCTTGCCTGGAGACACGGGGTCTGTGGAGGGCATGTGAACATTGACCCATGCACGTAAGATACCTTTGAAGTGTACATGGTGTTTGGCACCTTGACTGTTCCCACCCCTGCCAGCACCCTTTGGCAGCGCACCTACACTGGTGCGACCTGCCTTTGATAGTGAAGGGGGATGGATGGGCATGAGGCGTGCAGACAAGGCCCGGAACACTGCTGAATGGAGACACACTTATGTGGATTGCAGGGGCGCAGCCTGCTTCAGGGGGAGCGTGCCTGGAGACACAGGGTCTGAGGAGGGCATGTGAACATTGACCCATGCGCGTAAGATACCTTTGAAGTGTACATGGTGTTTGGCACCTTGGCCGTTTCCACCCTTGCCAGCTCCCGTTGGCAGCGCACATCCACTGGTGCGACCTGCCTTTGATAATGAAGGGGGATGGATGGCCGTGAGGCATGCAGACAAGGCCCGGAACACTGCTGAATGGAGACACACTTATGTGGATTGCAGAGGCGTGGCCTGCTTCAGGGGGAGCTTGCCTGGAGACACAGGGTCTGAGGAGGGCATGTGAACATTGACCCCTGCATGTAAGACACCTTTGAAGTGTACATGGTGTTTGGCACCTTGGCCGTTTCCACCCTTGCCAGCTCCCGTTGGCAGCGCACATCCACTGGTGCGAACTGCCTTTGATAATGAAGGGGGATGGATGGGCATGTGGCGTGCAGGAAAGGGCCTGAACACTGCTGAATGGAGACAAACTTGATTCACTGAACAACTGAAACAAGCACTGATAAAAGTTCTGTTGTGTTTTATTTTGTTGCTGATTTTGATGGCCCAAATGTACTACACATTATAAAGTTCTGGTTGCAGCACAGTGAGGGAAAATCCCCTTCACTGACCACTGTCACTGGGGAAAGTTTCTGTAATGGCACCAAGGACACAGGCTCGTCGAACGCATTGTCCAAGCCTCCATGAAGCCACCATGTACACGAACGATAGGCCACCATGCTGTACCACCTGTGAAAAAGAAAGATACAAACTGTTTTTAAATTAACAAGATAAGTGTATTAAACCTTAGTTGGCAATGACAATTCTTGTATCCAATGGCTTTGTTGCCAGTACAAATGTTACCTAGACGATGTACAATATTGAACGTCTATGTATTTGATTACATTTGGGACACAAAGAAATATTGCTTCATGGCTGTACATGACATAAACATAAGGAGACCACTATGATTTCCCCAAATTGCGAGTGACGTATAGAATTGCAAGACTACATTTGCGACAATATAGGAGACAACCGTGAAATGGTAGTGGCCTAAGTGACATCACAACTAGAGTACACTTACTCATTGCTCGGATTGCGAGGGCGAACTGTTGCTCGAAGTTCGTGCACAAGCACCATCATAATCCTCAACATGGACCGTATGAGGCAGGCTGCCCTGAACTCTGGCAGCTCGGTAACGCATTACGGCTGTGTCTCGCTTTCGATATGTACGACAAGCATCCAGAGTTTTCTCGGCATCAGCAGTTCTCCTCCTCGGTTGGCATTAGCGCGCACTGACTGCAGGTACACCAGGTGGAAACACCGTCCATATGACTAGGCTCAGGCTCTTGATCTATTGAATCGTCCTCCCAACTGTCCTCCGAAGCCCCATCATTTGTGCATCTTTCTCTTTCGAGTAATTCCGCCTCGGAATACTCCGGCTCATACTGGTAGGGCTGTATTGCTATTATAGGGCGACATTTTTTTTATACTAATGGTACTGGTATCTGTTTGCACGGGCTACAAGCAACAAAGGTAGTTGACTAGAGCACAGAAACGAGGCACAGAATACTCAAAAACAGACAGTGAAAGGAATGGAAAAGCAAATCTGAATGTTGTCTGTTGAGAAGTGGTCTGTTTATATTTATTGAGGAAAGAGGCGTCCTGCCATTTCCATGGAGTCACATCATTAGCTGATGCGCAGAGAATGTTGACACGAGAAGTGCATTGGCGTTATGAAATGGGCGGTACGCGTCTAGTGATCTCAGCCTCAGGGGCGGGGGATATGATTTAGTGCAGCCAGGGCAGTCCCGCTTGGGCATTGCAGCAACGGATAAGATTATCACAAGATGGCCGTGCCCTGATGCCTGATTTTGCTTGTGTACAAAAGAGGAAAACTACGTTAAGGTGCATAGGAAATGTTTGCACGATCGATCAACGTATGCTTAAAAACACATGCCCGAACCATCGGGACAATAATATTTCTGAGCGCACTATTCCTTTAAATGTGTGCTTAGTAGTGCTCGCATTACAAGCTGCATTTGCTGGAGCCCTTCCAGCCGTCACTTCCCTCGGGGTATGCAGTAATCTTCGTATCACCTTGTTGCCATTTAACACAGGTTTCTCCACATCAGGCTCTTGTTGCCAAAGAAGGATTTACAGCTTTTCAGAGGGCATTTAGTGTTTCAGCTACCTGTTGGCTAGCCGTCTCGTGATAATCAGTGGCAATTAACCCTCCATTGTATTTCTTTGTCACTATCATAATGTATGCACCCCACAGGTGCCTCAGACTCTTGTTTTCTGCTCAAAGCAAGGGGGGGGGGCCTAGCCGTCATGTTGAAATGGGCCCCCATGAGCCGTGACGCATCTTCAGCTGGGCCTGCTTAGGTAGTTGATGGAACCTTCAGACAGAATGAATCTGCAATTCGAAAACATCCATTACAGCCCACTGTACTAGGCTATAATGCAATTATATTACCTGCAATGACCAACCATGTGGCCTAAAAATGTTTAATGTCAATCAGGCACAGTCTCATGGTTCCCTATCAACTGACTCAAACACATATGCAGCATCAGGACAACCGTGAAGCAGATCAAACACAACATCTTATATAGACCAGTCTGGGGCAATAGGCCCCCAACTCGCAGATCCCGACAGCAACACATATACTAGCACCAACCACTGCTCAGTAAGTACTGCTCAGAATGGAAACCCAGTGGTTGAGGAAACACATATTCTCAACAGCGCATTGAGGGCATACCAATTGCAGATGAGAGCTACAGATTTTAATTTATTGTTTAAAGCGCCGACCTAGATTGAGAGCAGCGGAGCGCTGTACAGAATGCAGGTAGCCGGCATTTGGACTGGCATCTTTTAATAGTAGTTCAGTACTATTAGGTCTGTGAGTCGGTATGTGTGTCCATTGAAATTAGTCCTTGGTCAGGTGTTGTTGAAAGAGTCATGTTTTGAGAGATTTGCGAAATTTTAGAATTGTTGTTGTATTCTAAGACGACAATGGGATCGAGTTCCATTGGGGTTGGTGCATGACAAGAGAAGGATTGTTTGTGGGTCTTCTCTTTGCAGACGAGTTGTGATTCAAGCTGGTTGGTCGATGTGTTGTGTGAGGAGCGTGTGCCGCCAGAACATAAACACTGTTCTTAACGATCTTCCCTTCTGCTCAGAGGAAGAACATTGTCTTCTTCTGCAGTATTTTGCCCAGTTTCAAGGGAGGTAAATGTACAACCTCTTTGCAGAAAAGAAATGCCAACTTTCCATTGAGGGGATCGAGGTAGAAATGAATGTTTGTTTTCATAATCGTGCTTCTTGGCTCTGAGACAGAGCGGATTGTGCTTCTTCATAGCCACGACAACAGTTGTGTAACCACTTTAAAAAGGATGGAATGTAAGAGGATGTCATGAAAACTCTTTTCTGATAAGCCATCTTGGACCCTGTCCAACGGGGAGGTTTCTGCCCATCTAAATCCTGAACTCTCTGCCATCTATCATAAGGTCCATCCAACTGAATCCCACACACTCTACCCATCAACTATAGGGTCCATTCACCTTAATCCTTTACTCTCTATCCATCTATGATAGGGTCCATTCACCTGAATCCTGCACACTCTACTCATCTTCTATGGGGTCCATTCACCTTAATCTTATACACTCTACCCATCTATGACAGGGTCCACCCACCTTAATCCTGCACACTCTACCCATCTACTATAGGGTCCATTCACCTTAATCTTGTACACTCTACCCATCTACGATAGGGTCCATCCACCTGAATCCTGCACACTCTACCCGTCTACTATAGGGTCCATTCCCCTTAATCCTGAACACTCTACCCATCTACAATAGGGTCCATCAACCTGAATCCTGCACATTCTACCCATCTACTAAAGTGTCCATTCACCTTACTCCTGTACACTCTATCCATCTACAATAGTGTCCATCCACTTGAATCCTGCACGCTCTTCCCATCTACGAAAGGGGCCACCCACCTGAATCCTGTACATTATACCCATCTACTTATAGGCTCCATTCAGCTTAATCCTGTACACTCTTCCCATCTACGATAGGGTCCATGCACCTGAATCCTGCACACTCTACCCATCTACTATAGGGTCCATTCACCTGAATCCTACACACTCTAACCATCTAAAATAGGGTCCATTCACCTTAATCCTGCACACTCTACCCATCTACGATATTGTCCACCCACCTGAATCCTACACACTCTACCCATCTACTATATGATCCATTCACCTTAATCCTGTGCACTCTACCCATCTACGATAGCAGAAAAAGTCAGTGGGGAAATTTCCAATGCAGAAACGACTGCATCTTTGTTGTGGTTATTTCTCCAAATTTGTGGATATTTCTAATAAAAATAGGGGTGGGGGAGTAAGGGGAATAGTTAAAGTTGGGGGTTAGAGGGAGAGGACCGGGGATCACCCCCTGAATTGAAAAAAAGAAAGATGCAGTCATTTCTCCATTCGGAATTTTGACGTACATCCAATCCTGCACACTCCACCCATCTATGGACCAGATTTTTGGTTAAATAGATTTAGCTGGAGACTAACTATAGGCCATTACCCCAAGGTAGCGACCTTGGCTAATAAGGAGCAGTACTAAGTGTACTACTTCAGAGTATCTGCTATACCTTATGGGGGGCTAGTAGATGTGAGTGTGCTTCTCAGATTTACCATGCCAAGGAGCCATTGTGGTATACCTGTGTCCTGGCAAAGATACTTACCAATGCATTGCAGTGTGGCTGCCTCTCTTTCGAAGATCGGTAAGATGTGGCTTGGAAAGGGTGGGTCCCCCTGAGGCTAATCTAGTTGTTAGTGCCTTTCACCCTCAAAATGTGCATTCTTTAGATAAGTACAGTATCTCGCTTGGGCTGAGTGGGAGACCTCTCCCCAATATGAGCGTTTCAACTCCTAAACTGCCTTTCAAAACAACAAACACATGAGCTACCGCTAAGCATGACGTTGGGGGGACTGTCCAGCCTCCAGTCCACCATCAACATTACAGGGTACTTTTCTCAAAAGGGAGAAGTGGCCCCTCAGAGGGTAGTTTAAAGAGTTTGCGTGTGACTCTCTCATTCACCTCAGATCCCCTAAGTGAGTTTGTACTTTGAGTTGAGACATTTGATAAAATCTTGAGGTGGACACAGTGTCACATTGATGGACTCCAGCCTGATCCGGATTGACCAGCAATAACCACATAACTGATCTAGGTGCCCTCTTTGCTGAAAGCCCAAAGGGACAATTGCAGTGTCTCCCAAAAGATGCCCATGTAAGAGGGTGGTCGGCCAACAGGTTCTATTCCCGTAGATCCAAAGTCCTCCCTCCCTTTAGCCATTCCCCTTGGACGCGATTTGAGCACACATTGGCCCTCATTACGACCCTGGCAGAAATCGAAAAACGATGGCGGAAATGCAATACCGCCATCGAATAGCGCTCGGTGCGATTATGACCCGTCACCGTAAAGTACGATGCCATTAGCGACACCGTAGTGAACGCCAACGCTAACTGCACCAAGTACGCGCACGCGCGCCATGCCAAACCGTAACTACCACCATGGCGCAATGGTACGCGAATTCTGACCCTAGCGGACATGTACCTAACGCCATCAAGCATGGCGGAAAGTACCATTCCGCCATGGTGAGAAGTACGGCATCGCGAATCAACCGTAAACGGCCCTACTGAGTGCCTGTACACCACTCCCTGGCCACATTGCACAACTCCCCGTAGGTGCAATGAAGTCACACAATGCAACCAGTGAAATGTACAAGTCACCCATGCATGCCAACGAACAAATTAATCTAGGGGCTCCAAGTGCCTTGTGAGTGGCCATCCATATTTGCCATGGCACCATTGCCGCACTGATGCAGCACAGGCATGTGAAGGTTCAAGTACAGCAACATGAACTGAAATATGAGACAAACAAAAACAGGCCCCCCATCGCTTGACACCAGTGTAAGGCAACATTCAAAGCAGTATCTTGAGTGAGACTGCACAAGCCCTGTACTCCTGCCAGTAAACAAACCAACCATCAGCATAAGCATGTACCACACAAGTTGGCAGAGTGACTGAGCAGCCAGGCTCATCTCAAGAGGGGACAATGGGAGCTGCAGGGCACAGATGGCACGAATACAGAAGCTATTCCAATGGACATGACCTCAGTCTCCCTCCAAGAAACGCACGCAAACACAGGCACCTGTGACCAGCCATATTCTGATAATCACATCATTCCACCAATCCACCTGGCTGACCGGCATCTGTTACACAAAAGCTAATCCCCCGCCCATGAGCATGACATCATTAAAACAGTCATAATGGTAGCCCCGATCCCTGACCACACTGGGCTTCGTAGGCAAACGCGGCCAGTACAGTACCACACAACTATAACCAGAAGCCGGAACCCAATGCAGATCTCCTCACAATACATCGCACCACAAATAGGAATATGCTACATTACTTGCAAAGAAGAACGCTACACGGTTAATATCAGAATAGAAATTTAATGCACCACAAAATCACCATGCCCATACAGCCATTAGGTCATGAACCCCAAAATACATTTCATCATTGTGGGCTGCATCCGCAATAAATGACCAGCTTCTTCTTGTGTGACGCCCTGTTCCTCCATGGTACACAGGGGCTACATTCACGTTCAAAAAGGCAACATGGAAGCGCCTAGAACCGCAGGGCCGTCCCATTAGGTAGGCACTAATCCAGCTGAAAGGTCGAAATGTTGCTCCTAGCCACTAGAACTGCGTAAGGGCATGTGGCCCATTGTCGATCGTCCCATAAGATCGTAATGGTGCTCCACTGATTAACTCGAAGCAGCAGGTGTCGGGAGTAAAAGCCATCTGCAGGAGTGGCATATAGATGGCAGTGGCAAAAGGGGAGGAGATACCTGTCACCCAAATGAAATGAAAAAGAATAGTGTGGGCATCAGAACTTGATTTGTATTACTAACTTCAATCACCACACTAAATCCACAGCCATATGCATGCTAGCCCACTCCAAAGGATTATTCCCACCCAAAAATCACCTGCGAATCATAACTATGAAAATCGAGGTGAAAACACTATTACAAACGAGTGTTTGTGTGCATGCGTCTGTCAAAACAGAATCCATTCGATGGGATTAGTAACGTGCATAGACACAAGTGTCTGAAGGCGCGTCGAGACAGGGAGGGTTCAACAAGGGCAGATAGACGATGGTCCCACTATGGCAGCTCTGCATCACATAGCGCAGGGGAGGTGGATAGATCCCAAAAAGCCCTGTAAATGGCAAACTCTCCATCAAATCATCTGTCCATGCATCCATACATCATTCCCTCATCCCGGTATGAAAACGCCTGATTATTTACTCACATAACATGTGAATTTTCCATTGAGTCCGTGCGTAATGCAGTCTCCAAAATCCACTGTGCTCCAGGCCGGAATTCCAGTGTTGTGAAGTAACATGTATTTGGGAACGTCCTGCCTTATCGTCCACTACGCTATTGCGCATCCCATACTATTCATATCAATCATTGCATTCTCGCCATGGCCCCTGTCCCAAGGACATTAAACAATAGAACGTTATATTTGCAGTCAGACCTGTGGGCGTCTCCTCGTCGCTAGCTGAAGACCGAAAGCGTCGTCCTTCGAATTCCTCATTTGCAACATCACGTCGAAAAGGCATCTGTGACCGCTTGAAATCACAAATCCATCCATGTAATGCGGCAATGTGTGAAAATGCAAAGTGGCTTCACTCACAAATGGGACGCCCCGCCCGTCGGTGAACCGCGGTACAGTGCTGCATGAGGGTCCACCGTTAATCGAGTACTACATTCCACTGACCCTTCACAAGTTTGTTCGCGACTGCAAAGATAGTATGTGAAACAATGGGACCATAGCAGAATGAACATATGAACCAATATTTCACTGCCATCGGGATCAAATACATGATTGTAATAGCAAGATGCCATGCGTCGAATTGCAGCGTTGTGTGCGGGACGTGCTCGCCCAAAGGGGATTGCAGCTTGCGCAGGTGGAATGAATCACCACAGGTGGAGGCAATACAGCTTGAAAACACATAAATTGCACACCCAACCCCCTCCCACAACCACACCCACTCCAAAATGCTACCGGCAGGACTAGCGATGTTGGCCCTGGGGGACCTGATAGCACTGCAAGTACTCCAACTTCAAGAACAAGACGAACACCAACTACTACAACAACCGGCCGCACAGAGGACACGCAGGAGGAGGAGGAGGGCAAGGCAGGCCCAGCAAGGCCCGCCAGCAGAGCCACTACCACCACGCAGGCAGCCCGCAATCCCACGCCTCCGAGCACATCCGTTCGACCTCACGGATGAGCAGATCCACACCCTCTACCGTTTGGACCGGGACACCATAACCGCCATTGTGGACATGACACAGGCTGACCTTGTCAGCATGATAGATAGCCCAACCGCCATTCCACCCCTACTGAAGGTGGTGTCTGTACTCCACTTCCTGGCCACAGGCACCTACCAGCACACAGTCGGACAGTTGCATGGCATTTCACAGCCAGTGTTCCCACGGACACTATTGCAAGTGCTCGATGCCCTCCTGAAGCACGCAGACGACTACATCTCTCTACCACGCTCGGAGCAGGAAATTACGAACACAAAAGTGGGATTCCATGCACTTGGCGGCATACCGGGTTGCATTGGTGCCATCGACTGCACCCATGTGGAATTGGTCGTCCCACATGCCATGGAGGCCCAGTACCGCAACCGAAAACAATTTCATTCTCTGAATGTACAAATGGTGTGTGACTCCAACAGGATCATTACACATTGTTGTGCACGATTTCCAGGATCAACCCATGATTCTATGGTCTTGAGGAACTCTAAAATACCACGCTACATGGAGCGACACTCAGGGAACAGATCCTGGCTACTCGGTGAGTCTCATTTCATGCATGATAATGTGGGGTATGTGATGCGGCAATGACCTGGCAGGAAGGGGGGGGGCCTACGTAGCAATGTCATTCCACAAACATCCTTTATTGTCCACATACAGGTGATGCCGGGTATCCACTGAAGAGATGGCTCCTTACACCACTCCGGAACCCACAGAACCAGCCTGAGGAGGACTACAACCATGCCCACTCACGTACCCGTGTAGTCATAGAACAGGCATTCGGCCTACTGAAGACTCGTTTCCGCTGCCTCAGCAGGTCTGGCGGGGCACTCCTGTACCGCCATGTGAAGGTTGCAAAGATGGTCATGGCATGTGTCATGCTACACAACATGTGCGTACGTAGAAATGTGCCCATGCCCCCTGACTCAGAACTGCAAGCACCTGAAGATGGTCATGATGAGGGTGGGGATGTGGCAGCACCTCAAGGAGTCTGCGAGGCACAGGAGGGCCGTGACATTCATCAGATTCTCATTGATTCATGCTTCTAGCACTCACGCCTGGTGGCTGATACATGGACACGGGACTTGTGGCACTGTGTGTGTCTGGAACATGCACAATATGGACTGTACGCCTATAAAGGACTCGTACACAAAGATCAATGTCCACACATCTCATTGGATGATCGTGCATTGTTTATAGCATATGTGAAATTATGTTACACACCCCATCGACCCGCCACCAAAGTGAGCCCAACACACCCCCTCCACCCTCCTACCTCCCCCCCGAACACCAGTGTCCGAAGATGCTCATAGTCAGTGGGCAGACGCTATTGCAAGCCCCCTCTCCGGGTATCAGGGGCACCCCTGCCTGTGTAACGCAGGTTCCTCCCAGATCTACGTTGAGGGCTGCCCTGGGCGGAACTTGCAACGGATGATGTCTCTGCCTGCTCACGTCCATGCATGTCCCTAAGGGTTTGTGAGAGCTCAGTGAGCACACGGCGCACAGCGGCAAGTTCAGCACATACGTCTTTGGACGTCGCATGCAGTTCCCCCCTCAGGCTCTCGGTGCTTCTCTCCATTTGTACTCTCAGGCTCTCGGTGCTTCTCTCCATTTCTGCCCTAAGTGTCTCAGTTGATGTTTCTATGGCTGCCTTAGTAGCCCCACATTCATCAGCATGGTCCTTGAGGAGCGTGGCCAGTTGCTGCTGTTGCACGATCACCTGGTCGAGGGACTGTTGCCTCTGCTGTGCCATGGCCATTTGCGGTGGTGTCACAGAGGGGCTGGTCACCTCATGTTGCCTTGCCACAGGGCTTGTGGGGGATGGCCAGTCGTCGTCTTGTGGGTGCCCCTGCATGGTATCCTCATGGTGTACGGGATGAAACAAACAGGGGGATTGAGACAGGTCATGGATGGATCTTACTTCGACATCCCCGTTTTCTGTGTCGGAGCATGCTGCCATTAATGCAGTGTCACCTATGGTGCTGCTGCCACCAGAAGCAGTGCCTTCTGTGGCATCCATTGGGGGGACCAGTGGTGGTGCTGTTGTGGGCATGCTGGCTGCTGGGGTGCCTGTTGAAGTTCCCTCCTGTGTGCTGCCACTTGATTTGTGCTGCTGCCGTGTCTTGATGCGTGCAGCTGAGGTGGAGGGTCTTTGGCCGTTGGTCTTGGCCCTCTTTGCAGGTGTGCTGGTAGGGGTGTCCTGGAGCTCGTCGTTTGAATCGGACCCTGTGGTGGAGTAAAGGAGGGCGAGCGTTATTAATGGGTCTGTTGAAATTGGAATGGCAATGTATCACATGCATTGGGGTGGTACCTGAGGGTGATTTGGGTCGGGGCCTTGGAGGTGGTTTCATTTTTGTGTGGATTGAGGATGCAGTTGTTTTGCAGCCTGCAGTTAGGGTGTGCCTGCTGCACGTGTAGAGGGTGTTTTTAGGATTTTTAATTATTTATGTATTTAATGTGAGTTTTAAAGTGCGCTATCAGGCCGATGTATGTGGACGTTCTCCTGGACATGTGTTACTGTTGGACTATGTGGACACATGGTACTTCACATGATTGGACATTGTGGATTTAGCATTGTTTAATTTGGCCCACCTACCTGATTCTTCGGATGTCTGCACTCCTTTCTCCATCCCTCCGACTCCCTCTATACTCTCCATTCCAATGGTGGAGGCACAGATTTCTTCCCAGGGGGTCAACTTGATGGGTGATTCCGATCCTCCCCCGGTAGCTGTGGCAATGTTTCGGTTGGCAGAAAGTATGCTACGGACGCGGATCCGCAGGTCGTCCCATCGCTTTCTGCATTGCTGTGGGTTGCGGGGTGCGGTCCCCACCGCACTTACCCGCTGTGCCACCAGGGCCCATATGGCCTTCTTGTTCGCAAGTGCCGTCCTGGTCATTTGCGTCGAGAAGACGACGGCAGCATTCTCCTGGAGGGTCTCTGTGAGCACGGTGAGTTCCTCACGGGAGAAGTGGACCTGCCGCTTGCGGTCGCACGCTTTTTTCGCTACTTTTCCCATTTTTATTGCTTTCACTAGGGTGGATGACGGGTTGGGATGTGTCTCAGGGTAGTATTTTTAATGGTTGTGTGGGAATTCTGATTTTATAGGTGTACGGCGTGCTGTTTCCCGTTCCGGGACCATGTTTTTACTTCCGTTTCCGTATATTTACGGTCACCGTACTTTCCGATTGCCGCTCATTACGGTGACCGCTAAGATGGGTGGCGGAATTGCACCTAGGGCGCCGTACGACGGCGGTGAGGGGCGTTTTGGGGTCATTTCCGCCATCGCGGACTTTGCACTTCCGCCATGGCGTAGTGCTCGTGCCCGATGGGTCGGAATTAGCCGCACTTTGCTCCGTCGTGCAATGGCGGAAACGCTATTTACGCTATGGCGGTCAGGTCAGTCACTTTCCGCCAGGGTCGTAATGAGGGCCATTGTGCTCAAGGACAGGACAGAGTTCCAAGGCAGGCAGCTTCTGTCGTCACAAACTGTGAGTGACGCCCTTCAGGACGTTGACGACGTGAAAGCCTCCCAGTTGTCTGGTCAGGCTTGACGGCCTGGTTATGTGGTAGAGCCGCCTGAGAGAAAAGTCCTCCCCTTTTCAATGTTGAGGTTGAAACATCTGCTGCTTTAAGACCCCTCTCCCAGCTCGTCGGGCAAGAAGATCACTGAACCTTTCCCTGCTTATGCTGGATATCCAAGATCCGTGGCCGAGCTGCATTACCAAGATCCCGGAGCAAGAAAAGGCAGGCTCCTGGTGATGTCCCTGTAGACACAGCCCCACCTTTAGGTGGCTGCGCCCATTCCCCGTGCCAGGAGGCTGCTGCCCCACCACTTCCAATGCCGGGAAGCCTTGCTCCCAGGTGGAGTCTCTATAAGGTGCCGCTGGGGCTGGAAAGTTTCTGTCTATCAATGTATCCCAAGCGCTCTTTGTACTGGGGACAAAATGGCGTCACTCCCATGACTTTTTCAGAGTTGATTCATTCCTGTGCAGCATTTTGGAAGTGTTCTGCTTGAATATATCGAAATTGTACGCACAAGACTGTGTTTCAGTCATTTGAAGCATCCAGCTAGGCTTACATTCATTTGAAGGGCCTGAATGTATAAACTTTTCATTTGAAATTTAAAAGTCTCTACCTTGCTTTATCTATTATGTTCAAATGTACCGTTTATTGTTTTTTTATTGTGTTAAATTCGATTGCTTGTTTACTTTTCGCCCCTCATATTTCCAGGGGGTTTCTTTGTAGTCGAACTGGCATAAAAAGTAGAGAAATCGTTCTCAGGTGCCCACTTTTTCTCCCTGTGCAAGATTAGGACACTTCTGAGTAGATGACATCATAGGCCACACTGAACCTAGAAGCAACCCTTCTCTGGGAAGTCTAAATAAGGCATACCATCTTGGACTGCTTCTTCTCGCCCCCTCTTCTTTTTCTATTCTGTTTTTATTCCTTCCCTTCCATTTCTATCTCTCACTCTCTTTCCCTCCCCCCACTCCTTTGTCCCTTTCCACTTCCTCTTGCTGTCTCTGCTCTTTCTCTCTCCCCACTCTCTTGTGTTTCCCTCCCCTAAGTGCTCCCCATTGGGAAGCATGCCAGCTCGTGGCACTTGGATTGCACTGCAGTCTGGAGCAACCTCTTCCAGTTCCATGCACACTGGTGCCTGATGCGACACTGAACTATTCAGCTCCTTTGGCAGCAGCTACTCTTGTTTTGGAATGCCAAATGCGAGGGTTTAATAGCCCACAATTTATTTAAATAAAATAATGGTGGTAATTCTGTTTCTGAAAGTGAGATCTTCTGATTAGTTTCCACTTTAACAATGCTTCATGTCAAAAAGCACAATGCATACATGTACCCTCCTGACATCACCAGCAACTGCCCTGTAGTAGCAGAAGGGCAGGTTCAAATGTCACATGTGCATTCCTGAATGCAGCTGTGGAGCTGTAGGAACACAAAGTTCCAACAGGCAAAGGAGACATTTTAACAATCTGCTCCTTTGGTTCAAAATACCAGAACTGTGTAGCCCAGGCAGCCTGGTGGCAGTTTTAAAATATACATATAAGCCATGTCTGGTTCTGACATGGTTGCTACTGAGTTGCACAATTATGTAGCCACAAGCATGTGTATGTCATATTGTTAGCTTGATGAATACTGACTCATATAAAAAATGCTGGATCTGCATTAGCTGTCTGGCCTGGGTGCCCTGACAACAATCACATGGGACCCATCTCAGGAAGTTTCTTCTTTGAGCCCCACCTTCCTCCAAGGAACAGGAGCCCTGCCCAGGAGGTCCCCTAGGTACCGTAGCTTCATAGGTGATCCTGTCATGATAATTGCCCTCTCATGCCAGGGTGCTGATTACTGGAGTCCTTTTAAAGTAGGCCTCCAGAGGAAGCGGCACATTTAGAGTAGCTGAGTAGAAAGGTTCAGAAGGGTCTCAATTTCTTGGATATGCAAAGGTTCCATAGTTCTTCTTTGCCTATCCTCACTTTCTGAAGACAAGGCACTCTGGGTATGACCTCAGCAGGCAAAGGAGATTTGTTTACAGCAGCCAGGAGTGGATGGACCATCTAACAAACCTTCTGTTGACAAATCCACTTTATTTTGCATATCTATGGGGGACCCTCCCCTTAGTTGATTAATCTTTGAACTTCAAGACAAGAAGGATTCACCCTGAACTCTGTTGGGGATAGAGGTGAAAGCAGACTCTTTCAAGCAAGAGTCCAGCTTTTGTCTCTAACCATTCCCAGGGCCTTTGCAGGATGGACAGCTGGGTGAATAAGGCCTGCTGCAATTGAGACAGTGGTATCCAGGATCTCGCTCACTTAAGGTGACAAAACCCTGCAAGTACTCTCTACAAACCATTCTGGTTGGGAATGGAAGAAGAAAGGACTCACTTTGCCCCATAGACCTTGGACCCAATTGCCCAACAAGCACAGAACGATGGAAGTGCCACCTGGCTCTCTCTGCATCTCTGAACTCACTTGATGCTGGTTTGGATGCCTTCAACGCTATCAAAGCTGCAACAAGGGAACCTCCAGAATCATTTCCAACCTCAATGCTCTACTGCCTTTGCATCTCAGAGTTTCCCTCGACATGGACACAGGCACTCTGCCATCTTTGCATCCCAAACTTGACACAGCCAATCAACAGCTTTTTAGAGCACCGAGACGACAATGCTGCAGTACCCTGACACCATGCTGAACCAGCCGGGGTTGCTCGCCACTGAAGGAAAGTCTCTACTTTTCAAAACCCGTGCATGGCTGCCGAGTCTTCCAGTGGCACCGACCTGACTTCACCTGCTGTCCCCAGCATCTTCGACCCACAAGCTGTTGCTGCTGCCAAACAACACTGTGTCATTGGAACCCATCGCCGCCACTCCACAAGTGAACACCAGCTCTATGCCGAAAGCTCCCAGGCTCCCAGATCAATCCCAAAAAGCCTGGCTTGACACTATTGAGCCCCAAAAACAAAACCATAATGTATTTGAAAAGGCACTGCTGCCCCTGGTCTGCCATACAAGTTCTTAGTGATTTTAAGCATCCTTCTCCATCTTTTTAAATAGATTATCATAAACTTGACATTTTGCTGCTGAGACCTTTGCTCGAGGAAAACTGTCTACAAACCCACAGTGCCCCTCAATTCTAAGTCTGCTTTCTCTGTGTGTTTTCCTACAAAGGGGGGTGGGGGGAGAGGACGAGTCAAGTTTTTATTAGTTGTTTCCTCTTTTTGTTAGTTTAATTAAAGATTTGTATATTGCTAGATTGTAAAAATATTTTGGTACCACCATACTATTTTTGTTTGGGTTGCTTCTGTAGCAGCTTACACCCCTTCTGAAGAGTACATCCTGCCCCGCCCCGCGTTCCCAAAAGCGATGAAGGAGATATACCTGCCGGTCTGTGCCTGGGGAGCCTTTCTGATTGGGATCCCTGGTCTTTTAGTAGTAGTACAGGGCTGAGTAAGCACTTTAGCCACTACCTGTCCCTGTACCACTGCAGAGCACTAGTCATGTCATCACCCCTGCTCTCCCGGGAGGATAGCTCAGCGGCAACGTGCTTGGCTTGGAAGCAAGATGATACGGCGGCGCAACACAGGTTCGATCCCCGAGTCCGCGCTTAGAAACCTCTGGGTATTAAGCCTGTTATAAATAACGTATCGTATCATATCACAATGTTAATTAAAAAAAAAGATTCAGTTGCTTGGCCAAAAGTGGCTCTAAAACTGAAAGGTTCAACCCCTGATAGTGGCAGTGCAGAGGGTGGGCCGCCACTGTTGCTCCCTTATGCCTTTCTGGTGCTTGTACCGGCCACAGCTTTATACAAATAAACGTATGCATTTTAAAATAAATGTCTGTGGTCGATTCCGCGGTCACTGAAGCGACTTCCTATTCCTGTGCTGTGATTTGCTGTGCAAGGGCCCAATGGAAGCGACAGGATGGGATGCCTGAAGAAGATTATGGCATGTGTGAATAATTCATTTTAAAAGTGTTTGTAGGTGTACATGTGTGTTTCAAATGCTTTGCAATATGTGTGTGACCTTTTAATGCGTGTGCACACATGCATGCGACTCCGTTTACCTGCATGTATGTTTCTGTGTGAGTGCAACGGCGCACACACGTGTGAATTAGTGAGTGTCCCAATGAGTTTTGGGTGCGCGTGTCTTTGTGCCAATGAATGGATTCTTTTGGCCTGGGGAAAGTAGCTGCATGGTGTACTAGTATCATGGAAGCATAATGTAGTGGCAATGCTAACAAATATGGTGGCTCAGTTTTAATGAACGTGCAATACAGGGACGATACTGACAAGTTGGGGTGCATCTTTATGAAGTGAAATGCAGTGGCAATGCTGGCATATATTGTGAGTGCAGCTTCATGAAAGAGACATGCAATGACTTTATTGCCATATTGTGGGTGCAGCTGCACGAAAGTAAAGTGATTTGACAATGCGGACATGTACTGTGGGAGTAGCTTCAGGAAAGGGCTTCACCATGGCTAAGCTTCATATATTGAGGGTGCAGCATCACGGAAGTGTTTTACAGTCAGAATGCCTGCATACATTGTGAGTGCAACATCAAAGTGATTTACAGTGGCAATGCTGCCATTTGTTGTGGGTGCAGCATCATGCAAAAGTACAATTCTCATGTGTACTGTTAGTGTCCTGGAATCTATTAGATTTCTGTTATGTATTACCCTAGAGAACTTACTGTAAATTCTTTCCATTTTTACACCATTTTCAAAATAATTTATGCATAAAATTCACCATTTCAACTCATTATTTTAATATTGTTCCTGGGGGAAACCTCCCCCTCAAGCCCACCTAAGCGATTGTGGGCTACCTTGATATGTGCAGTTGTTCCTTCAGATTTGTGGAGGTATTTAGGATTCACCAGCCAACATTGACCAGGAATCAGTTAGAATGCTGTTGCCACCCCAGGCACCACAAGCTGCCGCGGACACCCTGTAAAACGCGTCTGCAATATCAACGCTGGGTTTGTGGAACTATTGCAGGGACACACACAGGGGGTTGTAAATAACTCCACACATGCTAGACCGAGTGGTTCCATGTATCCTCGCCCAATGCAAAACAGAAATATCCCAGAATTAATTGTACAGTCACACAATGAATGGCCTCTTTCGTTATTTTAAAACTAAAATGCTGCTGAGGCTCTATCAGCGTTTCTGCCAGGCGTTGTCAAGGATGTCAAAAGGGATAGACAGACGCGCTGCCCCGAATAAAGTATTATTATGTAACTACAATTCCCACAATCCCCAAATGTGGGCATCATTCCCACTGAACCCACATCAACTCTTTGACTATACTTTTTTATAAACATGCACTGTATTTTAACATGGAATTTTAACCCACACAGGCAGAGTACGAACAATTCTCATGTATGCAGCAAGTGCCAGCCATCAATATTAAGCGGGCTTGGTCAACATAAGCTGCCACTGCCACACACCTGTACTTTATTATCCAGGTGATCTGTGACATAGATCATGCCGCATACACTGGCTATGAGTTTTTAATCAAAACCCTGACAAGAAGCATGTATCAAAATACATCCAGAGCCTTCCGGCTGCTAAAGACCAATAATGGTTCCTTCCCATCAGCGTATCAAAGATCTGTAAAATCTACAGCCACTAATTAATTACCTCATGGCAAACAGCACTGCTAGAAATGGAACCCTGTACATTAAATAAACCACGAACATCAATGTGGCCCCATTGGGTGTTAGAGTCACAGTTTGAACCCGCTAGGCACTTGCAATGGCTCAGACCCTCACCTCATGTTTCCGCGTTGCACCAATGGTGATCCAAAGTCCAGCATAATTATACCAGAGAGGTTTATAAGCGCGGACCTGGGATTCGAAAATGTGTTGCTCTTCACTGAGCTACACTACCCGTGTAGTATAGGCAGCTGCAGCTGCTTCCGTGTTGGCAAAGTCACCTCAAGGGGGCCCAGGGAATCGTCTCTTCTGTGTGTGCTACCGGCGCATGCACCTGGACTTGGAGCAGGCCCTTCTGCCATGACAACTAGGACACATTCCTTCTAACCAGTCAGTTGGGATCAGTCACTTCTAATGACTTATTTTACCTTCGCAATCCAATAAGGTTACCCAAAATGCAGGTTTTAACAGCTGGTATATCCTGCAGTGGCCTCTCCGCGAATCATAGTCAGGGGGCACACAAGGGGCCCGAGGGATAGGTAGGTGGGATGCCTGAAATGGCAATGGCACACCTGTGTGTTTTTGTTTATATACAAAGCGTTTATGGATATGAACATGAGATTTGGTCATAGCTCATGGAAGCATAGAAAGTGCTTGAGAAATGATTTTTATGCGGGCATACCTAAACCTGAAAAATACTGGGTACGTGTATGACTGTGCTGAGGGGGTCTCAAATCCCCCCCCATCAGCATACCCCAAGATGACAGTTGCCACCCACTGATGCAGCCCCACAGACCATACCCAGATGACATAGCCAAAGTAATCATGAAAAGGCGACATGGCTGAACACACCCGCAGAGACATTAAGTGCAAAACAACACACGTGAACTGCTTGCTGACACCAAAAAAGCAATTTCCATGAACGGCCATGAAAGCAAAATGGAAGCCACAACTGCATTGAAATGAATTGGGAAAGCTTAAAACTGAAACGCAAAGCAAATCTGGCAGAGCAGGCAGCATGTCCAGCCTTGCCAAGGAATCTGGGAGGGAGTCTGAGTCAGCAGAAAAGATACAGCACCTACAAGGACAGAAGACCGAAATCCCTCATAAATGCAGGCCGAGAAAATCACTGTTACCATCCCCTGAACACTTTACCTGGAGCTGGGGAACAAGGCCCATTCCGACAGAAAAGGTTGTTCCCATCAAACTGAAGACAGAAGATGCAGAAAGTGTCCTTGCTCTGGGCTTGAGAAGTTGGAAGTGACAACATTAGGAGGAATAGCAAAGGGGGTCCTCGGAGAGTCTCTGCCAGACATAAGTCCTGGTTTACAAGAGCCTTAACCAGAGTCTTTAGCTCACTATCTTTCACAGAGTAGAAATATCCTAAACATATCAGTCTTTGTCCTGCCCTGGGGCAGTCCAGCACCGAAATGCTAGGCAATTCTCCTCTGAGCAAGAGTACCAACAGCGACCCCAGACACGTGTTTCGGTCTGGTTGAACCTCTAAGAATAGTGAGCAAGGGCTCCACGTCTGTATTCCCCTAGTAATTTAGGGTGAAACTCAAAGTTACTTGAAATATGCAAATAACAATGGGGGGTCCTTGGAGACTCTCTGTCTGACAAACATTAGAGGGGAGACACCTTCCCCAACCATCACTTTTTGCTCACAAGCTGGTAGATTTCCTAAACTGACAAGGCTTGCACTGTCCTCCTGGGGGTGGTGACAGGCGTAGCTACCAGATATGGTCACACCAATCATTGTATTTGTCCTCTTATACTGTAATTTTGCCTATACTGTTCACCCAATTCAGATCTTGCTTAGACTCCAGGAATATAACTTTTGGTTGTGATGTCCTGTTTAAAACCTCACTGCCCACCTTCAATGAGCTGAGAGTGCATCTGGAGCTGTAGAATCTGTGTGCGCCCTGTTTGGATTAATAAAGCATCAATTTGTCACATTTCTGGACTACTCTTTTTTGGGCATGAGGGAATTTCCCTCAAGCCAAAGTCTGTTTTTCTAACTACACTTCAAGTGGTAGCAGAGAGACGGCTGCTCGTGCCTTCAGCAATAAATGCTGTCTCTCCCCTGCATTTCTGCCTGCTCCGGAGATCAGAAGGTGGGGGTGGCAGGCTGGGGGAGTGACAGCGAGTCTGAAAGCTGCACCAGAATTGCAGAGCTGGTGTAAGTGTGAGTCCAGGAATCTGAAAAATACAAGGGGGGAGGGATCTGGGGAAACAGCTATGTTTTTGTCAGTTGGGTTGTCAGCAGATTATGGAGTATAAGTCGCTATATGGCAAACAGGGGAAGGTATAGAAAGGGTCCGCTTGATGTTTGTGTTAAGGTATTGGTTTCATATGGAATGTTGTTACATTTTATTTTTGGTTAGGGAACATTTGGTCTTAGGTGATCAGTTTGGGCAGTGAGTTCAGACTATTGATTTAAGAGTATAGATGACAAAAGGTATGTAAATATTGGATTTCCTGTGAAAAGTGTGTTTTAGCTTTTTTCATAGATGAGGGTTACTTGTGAATAGGGTTGGCAGAAATATCTAGCTCGTATCATGGAAGGTGAGTTCCTTCGTTTTTTCTTCACAGAGGTAGACCTCTACAGGCCATGCAGCAGATAAAAGAGGACCACAAGAATGATTGGAGAACTATTGGAAGGTGGCCAGGGATTGTTATTTATGTATTGTTAAGTTTGTCAGTGTATTAGGGAAGTGTTTAAGCAGACGTGTAGTGAAGGGGAAGCAGTTGACTATTTTTTGTCACCTTGCTGTAGGGTTTGTGACGTCACAAATAAGGTTATGGAATAGGACTTAAAGTGCTTAGAAGGTGGCAGATTCTAACTCAGTGAAGTGGCACTTGAATTGGCTCGAGGAGCACATGACAGAATTATATATTGGCCCTGGGGGCAGAGTACACAAAGAGGGCGGTGGAGAGCGCTAGGAGGGCTGTTGTTATTCTGAGAGAAGTGGGTTAACATTCATGGTAAGTAAGAAATGCATCATGATCCATAATGTCCATAATGGATCACGTATTTGGTGGACAACACATTGAGGTTTTCAAGCTTTGCAAACTGTGACATTATTGAGGTGAATTTGAGAAGCATGTGAAGGAATGATGGACTGGCCTAGGATGTAGGTTAAAGTGAAAGTGGTTTGTGGGGTGTGCGTGTTGAGGGCTTTTCAACAAGTGGTGGGTGTGTTTATTGTATTTTGCGTGTGTGAGTGCAGTTGAGTATAAGGTGTGTGGGAGGAATGCATAAAATTGTGTGTGTTATGTGCTCCGAAATATTGTAACTGGGTGCGCTGTTTTATATTCTTTCGTACTCGCGTTCTCTCTTTTTGCCGCGGCACCCTAAGCTATGTCGTTTTCTGTTTTTAAATGGACGGCTCAGCTTGCGCTGTCTATGGAAAGATAGAAAACTCCCCCATAGAATAGTTTCATTTTTGGGAGTTTTGAAGATTATACTCCTGCCAACAGGCATTGGCAAATGAACAGCAGTGAAGGCAGGGGAGGAACCCAAGTAGGCCAAGCAGGCTTTAGTTAGCACGGAATGCTATTGCCTATTCAGCAGATTTTTTGTTTTAACCTATGTCTTGGACAACATTAAATAAAATGAAGTAAGGAAATTGTATTAAGCATCATGGTAGGCAATTGAAGTGTGATAACTGGAGCAAGCACCCGAAGAAGCAATGTTTTTTTAAAGACTGACAGGAGGTTGCGGCCAGCAACACACATAGGAATTGTGAATGTTAATTTCCATTACATGACGAAAAAGGGCAATGTGACTTTGTGCATTGGGAGAAGAGTGCATGGAATTTAGGCATTGAAAGTGCAAGGTAACAGAGATACGTTTTGCTTGCAGGGATTGGGAGGTAACTAGAGAAATGACAGTGAGGCACAGAGAGGGAAATCTTTGGTAAAAGTGGGATTTTTGGAGGACTGTGAAAGAGTTTGGGGGGCTTAGGTGATGTGACCGGGGGAGCAGAACAGAAGTGGGCTGTGTGGTGAGTAATTAAGGAAATAATTAATATTTCCTTTTTAGTGATTGAGGTTAGAGGCACTTAGCTTTGTAAGGAAGGCATGGTATCAAACAGTAAGACAGACACAAGTGACCACAGTTCAAGGGTGTTTATACAACTTCAACTGGGTTTGAAAAACGTCTATCTAATCCTAAATCTAAAGATGGGAGCAAGCTACGACCATTAGATAATAACGCAGTCTTAGTGGTGTCTTGTTAAAATAAAACGGCCAATACTAATAAACCTATTGCCAATCCTTACTTCTAAATACAAATAGTGTGGGAAACAATGTTATGCAAAAGAAAAATGTTCAAGAAATTAAATGTCAGGATATTCAAGCAGTTGGCTTCCCTTCCCCACATTTTCAGCACGGGACAAGATGGCACACTCAAGCTTAGCACAGTCTCTGGCTTCTCTAGCACACAGGTGCAGTTCAAAACTTCAAAATCATGGTCTTCTGTGTTGAAGTCTATTTGCCATTCAAAGTCTCTTTTTCAGAGGGCCTGATGGAACACAACAAACATCAAAGTTCCTTTCTCCTTAGGATTTCACATGTACAAATTCTCGCGTGATTTCCTGTTCACCCCAGGTCTCCCTCTTCCAGGCTCAGACCCACTTCAATACAAAACCTTCTTGGATGATTCTCGCTTCACCCCGCGTCTCCCTCCACTCGGCTCAGAGCCATTTCAAAACAACGCTTTCAATTGATGTCCCTCTGTTGTGCTCGGACCAACTTTATCTACTTTGCCACTTTAGCTTGACCAGTCGCAGGACCACTTTGATTCCCAATTCTCTATACCTCTTTCACTTTTCAGCTGGATACCGTACAGAGACCTTCAATTGAGCACACAGGCAGTGCTGGACCACGCTGTCAAAGGTATTGTATCTTGCTTTCAAAGTTCAATCTCTCTGGCCCTGAATCATCCTGTTCCATCTTCATCTTGTATCCTGGCTTGCAACATTATGTGTTACTACTGATTTATGCAATTGTATTTGCTCTCCTCTCTTGCTTCTCCACTCTTTTTGACTGCTTACTCTCTGTTCTCTCCTCCCCTCCCCTCTCCCTTTTCTCATCTCCTCCCCTCCTCCCCTTACTTTCTTCTATGCACTTACTCTATCAGAATTGTCCCTGGACCTACTATGATAGCAACCTCGTCTGTCGCTCCCCTACCTCCTTACTGTTGCCCCCCCTCCCTCCAACACTATCTGAAACGTTGTCAGGCCCAGTACGATAGTCACTTGTTTTGTTCCTCCCCTCCCTTTCTGCACCCCTCTCCCTCACCTTTTGTTTTCCTTCAGCTCTACCAGAAATGTCGTCAGGCCTAGTACGGTAGTCGCCTGTCTGTTTCCATTTCCTTCCCACTCTCCCCCTCCCTTCCTTATCTTTGTCTTAGCACTTGCAATATCTGAAATGTCGTCAGGCCGAGTACGATAGTTAATTTCACATCCTTACTGTTCATGGCCTGTAAGAATGTTGTTGTATTTTCCCTTGTTCCATTCCTTGCCTTGAAGCGCTTTGAAACACATTGTGTATAGGCGCTATATAAATAAACGATCATATCATATCATACCATCAGCAGTTCAACTTTACTTGCAGTGAACATATATCTTTTAGCATACGAATTTCAAACAATGTTCATTCCAGCGTTTGCCATACAATATTGCTGCTTGCAACCTTGGCTTCAACACAGACCAGTCTTGTATCAATCTCCCCAACTCACTGGCTGTGTTGTATTTCACTGATGTTGCTTTGTTCTTGGAGCCAAGGACAGTGCCACAGAGGCTGGTGATTCTTGCCGCCTTGATTATTGACGCAGGAGGTCCACAGGTATCTCTGACACACAATGCAGGATTCTTCAGCCTGTGTTCCTGGTCTTATGCTTTCCAATCTCGAGGACTCATGAAAGCAACGGTTCCTTGTCGAAAAGGTCAAGGGAACTTCCCTCCTTACAAACCCCTTCTGTTTTGCCGTCTTTCGTATCTCGTTAAACTGCCATCTTGGAACTGCTGTTTCCGCATGTGTTTTGCCTCGCTCAGAGTGTGCTCTCGTGCTCCGCCTTTATCCATGTGGGGATACTCAATGCAAGTCAGGTGTGTGTGATAGTCATTGCCTGACCTTGCCTGACCATTGTAGTGGGACACGTCAGGTATACGGCTCGGGTGTTAGTCCATTTTCTCTCATAGCGGGTTGTCCGTGAGAAAGTGTTTATGTTGTAAACGGGCGTGGGGGTAGAGTTCCTACATTTTCTACTTGGTAGGATGGGGTAAAGGTGTTATGGGTAAGGGGATAAGCATCTCACCATCCTGTTTCCCACTCCCACTCCCCGAAGACCCCTCACCCAGGTGATCCCCCCGCACTGGTTCACCTCCAGGAACTGGATCCAAAATCAATGGTCATGTCCGGGCCACCTGGATGACAGAGCTTCGGGGACTAGTGGATGACACACCTTCTGGTTTCTCACAGCATGCAAGATTGAACAATGTATTTGTGCAACCGTTGTTGAATTTGTAAAGCCCTACCTTACAAAATGCATTGACCAGGCATCATTTTTGTGCTGGAGGTTTCAACATTTACTTTTTTCAGCACTTTTTTGGCCAACTTAATGGTGAGCTTCACTTTTGTCTGCATGTAGGACTGCATTGGAGAATGGGGGAGTCATAAATGACATATACATATAAGGGCATGTAGGTATGTGAACAGTGTATAGCGTGAGGCGACAATGGGTAAGATTTCATTCATATTATGATGAAGCAACATTTTTTCTTATATAGAAGGATTAAGAGAAGGTTTTGGTTGGCATTTGCAGTGGAACAAGTATCAGGACATTCTCTGTAAATATGACCATTAATGAAGGCCTTTAATTGCCCCGACAGCATTTTAATGCTACCCTAGAGTAAGAGTGTATTGAGCTAGGTATTGTTATTAAAACCTTTACAAAATATATGGGTAAGAATGTCGTTTTGACAACAGGAGTGGGTTCTTGGGAGCGAGCAGAGTGAATATTTTATTAGAAGGCATTTAAATTTGAGGACTTTAATGAGGGAGGGGCAGTGAAGGGAAAGCATGCTAAGGGGATAATGTAAATAGATGTGTATGGATCTAGAGACCTTTTTTGGTTCAACGATTTATTTGGGTTACCTGAGCAGCTCTGCTGCTTCAAGGTTGACACCGTTCCAGAGGTTTTTAAAGCATTTTTTCAGGCACTGCTTAGAAGCACGGTAGGGGGATATTTTGTGCATATATTATTTAGTTCTTGCAAGTGCTTTTAATTAGCAATTCATTAAGGTATGTAAAGCAGGCACACAAAGTAAATGGGGATAATGCTTTGTGATTTACGTTGATGAATAACACTGGAAGTTTCAAATGCGTTTTGGACCATGGGCTGTCAAAGTAATGTTTCCACCCAGACACATAGTGAGGCAGGAATTTTCAAGAGACAAGATAAGGCTGCGATGACACGGACAGGCATAATCATGGGAATTAGGAAGCCACAGGCATAAAACGGACATATTTTAGCTGCACACACAAGAGAAATATGGGAGGAAGATTACGATGCATTTTCTCAAGCATGCAAGGTGGAAAAGGCCACAAAAGACAAGGGGAAGTTGGCAAGACCTGGGAGGGGGACACGCCCTTCACAGTACCGTGCATAACAACATGAACAGTAGGCCCCAGATCACAGTGTCCGGCACATGCGCTGCACATGTAACACACATCGCAGACAAATAAGGTCACGGCAGGCACTAAGGCAATGCAGATACACACACATAGAAAAGGGGAGCGGATCACGTTGAGGGGGGACCCATTTCAGGGGAGCAAAGTGATTTTTATTTAGATGATTCATGGCAGCATTTTATAGCCGAAATAGACACAAGAGTACGCCATTACAATGGGAAGTGGTTCTACATGAAAAGGACACACAGCAATTATGATTGACATAAATGAAGGGCACATTTTCCTGATACTAACAGCAGTTTTATTGAAAGAAAGGGCTCACACAGAGAGGTAGAAAATGACAAACAGCTACAATGGAGCTGCTGAGGTGCGATGGTGAGGGGGGGGGGTGACTTCACTCATGCAATATAAGGATGAGGGGTGAAGTGGAGAAGAGAGACAGCTCTTGATGAAGGGGCCAGCAGTCCCAGTAGATAGCTGTGTGTGTGTGTTTATACCAGGGGAAAGCATATTTAATATAAAAACAAAACTAGAGACTGGGAGGATTTGACATTAAAATGAATTAAACTGCGAATTGACAGCAGACACGATAGTTACACATTTAAGGGGACCAGTCTGGAGGCATGGTGTACTGCTTAAAGGGACCAGAGCAGTGTTTCATGGGGAATAGGGGGTTTCCTGTGAAGTTTTCTTTTTGGCTGAGAGGGAAAGGGGCAACTATGTTGAGAATATTATTGCAACAAGAGCATAATAACAGATCAGGTAAAGGAAATAAGGTGTTTAATTAGACACAAGATAAAGGCCAGGAGGGAAGGGCTACAGAGGGAAGCACAATGTGCAAAAATTGGAGTTCCCAGCCAGTAAGGAATCAGCATATTAAGGTAGGTAACACATTTTGTATATTATTAATGAATTTCTAATGCTTTAATCGGTTTAGGGATGACATCATTGGGGTAAAGTAGCAATGTAAAGAGAAGGACCAACGCTTGAGGTAGGCACTTGTGAAAGGGAAAAGTAAGTGGATAGAGATGGCAGTAATTACTGGGGAGATGAGTGGAATGTGGGAGGTCTCATATTGATCTCTAGGGGAGGGCAAGGAGGGACAGGTAAGCAACAGGTAGAAGGTGAGGGAGATGAAGAAAGGTTTTCAGCGAAAAACATCTTTTTGTACAGGACAGGAGGCACAGATGAATCATGACACTTGGAACATGGCCTTCAACAAGAAGAAGAGTATCCTTTTTATGAGGTGTACACAATGTAAGGGAATACATGTGTTCTATGATTTGAAATGTAATGTTTATATGAAACGTTTTTTATGATTTCAATTGTAATGTTTATATATGAGATGTGTACCCTTATTTTGAAAAGAAGCAGAAATGCATGTGCAAAAGGTGCTAGGCAAACTTGTGTATACATATCTCACAGCTGCAAGCACTCACCCATCATCTGCGCTTGTGTCAGCATTCAGAAAGGTTAGGGATGTAGCAGCAAGGGTTTGCAGGAACGCTATAGCACAAGGAAGATGGACAAGCAGAGGAATATCAAGAAAGAGACAACTCATGCAGGTCTGCCAAGAAACGACAATCCCAAAGACAAGTTCAGTCACATTGGCCTAGATCGCAGAAATTGCCAACTCATCAGATCAAGGAATAACACACCAGCAAGTCCAAGGCACCACATGCAGGAGAAAAGAGAGAAAAGAGAGAGCTAATCAAAAGTGGAGTACCACTCTGTCCATTACTTTATTATGACTTTTGTCCCCATTTGGTTTCTACAGGACAGTTTAATTCAAGCAAAGAATGTGCCCGAGAGAAAAAGAAGAACAAAAGTGGCAATGGGTGAAAAAGGAATATGTTATTGTCTTTTGTTTTGTTCTCTCTCTCTCTCTCTCTCTCTCTCTCTCTCTCTCTCTCTCTCTCTCTCTCTCTCTCTCTCTCTGTCAATAAGGAAATAAATGGGACAGCTAATGCTCTAGAGAAATCAGGAGAGCACCAACATAATGGATGACATCTGGAATAGAAATTGAGTGGGTAGTAGGCATGGAAGATGTGAAGTAGATGAAAGTAATAGATAAGTAGTTGCAAGCATTGAGGGAATGATAAATGTGATAAAGAAAATGCATATACATTTCAAGAAACTCACCTGGCTTTCTCTGTGTTTTAGGCACAAAGGGACTTTCAACTGCATACCAGATTGAACAGGTGACAAATACAACCGAGCCCACGAGCAAACAAAGAAGGCCTATCGCCAGGAGGGCCTGTGAGACCCAGCCTAATGCCCAGATGTCACAAACTGACACATAAGAAAATCTCTCTGATTGTATGCAAACCAACCACTCCATTTCCTCTTACTATTAACATTCTCCCCATGCAGTGACTGTCTTACTCATATACCTACATTTCACTGAATACAATTTTACCTAAGGAGTAGTGACCAAATTTATTTCACCGAAAATGGTAGGTAAAGTGGTATATGTATAGTGCCTAATAGGTGGGGTAAGGGTATAGGTTAGCGTAGGGAGTGGTGAGGGAGGCTGCAGGCGGTCTACCTCTGCATTATTTTAAAAAATAAGTAGAAAAGGTAAAAAGTAAATTCAGTGAAAAGAATTCAGTCAAATCTCCATTAGGTAAAATATTTTCAAATAAATCACATACATCCGTCTTACTACCTGGTATTTGACTTAAGGTTCTTTGACATGGAGCAGTTCGTAGTATACATGGTGCCCAAGCAAAGAACAAAGGGGACAGGAACACGAGAAAGAACTCTGGGAAGAGAAAAAGGTGAATTTGGGAGTAGCAACTGTTAAAAGAAAAAAAAAGACTGCAATTTTTTCAAAATTGCAAATGGAATGATGGGTCTGACTAGGAATACTGGAGCGTCACTTAAGTGGCCTCCCCTGCTTGTGTGGCAAGGGTCACCCATTGTCCATGGAATAAATACAATTGTTGGTAGCTAGACAATTACATATTTGCAACCTGTGGAATTACATCGCTGGAAAAGATTGTAACCTCTAATTGTTTGGTAATCTGCTGTCTCTAATTTTGTCCCCTCTTAGGACAGTAACAGGGAAACATTAGCCTACTTATTTTCTGTATTTGAAAGAAAAATAGTGACTTTACCCCTTACTAGTGACATGAAGGAATGACGTAGCTTTAATAGAAGATTATTGTTGATTTAAAAGAGAAAAAAGGAGAACAAATATATATAAGTGCTTGTATGACCAATTTGGTCCACACCATTAATGATATGTAGGACCAGCATGTGACCAATGTGGGGAGGGAGGTTTCAGGGAAGAGCTACCATGCAAAGTCTCCCACTTCCCAGGCCATGAGCAACTACAAGATTTCTATGGCGGTTCCAGAGGAAGCAGGCTACACTACAATAAAAGACACAGGAGAAGTTACCCCATGAGGACAGTTACATGAAAGCATGGACAATGATAGAGGATTGGTTGAATGCAGATGACTTGACAATACGCACTGAAAGGCCCAGACAAGGGGAGGTGCAGTGCCTCAAGAGCGCAAGAACAGAAGTGGGAGGACTGTCTGAATGTTCAAGGAACACTAGGTACTCATATATGGACATGAGTTTGCAAGAGAATAATGAGTTGAAGGGTGCAGGTATACAGAGGCAAGTGCTTCTGGCAGTTCCAGTGGAGATGATGCAGAGAGAAAAGGATGAGTACACGAAAGGTAGAAAACAAGGTAGGCCTCTGTCCAGAATGGCACCAAAAATAACACCCTCATGTTGCCAGTATGAAGATTCAGTAAACAGTTGAGAGAAAAGAGGCCACAGATGCATTCCAACAGTACATGGCATGAGAAGAGGCAACAATATCCACAGACCAACACTGGGCCTGAAGCTCACATGCAGGTGCCACCCAAATTAAGAAGAAAATGTACCATAATGCCATGGAGCACACCGGCATTGATGGTGCCCTAGAAAGACACAGGATGGATGCCCTTAACTGGATGCACAGCGGAGGAGGGAGAGGGCGCTGACGCTGAGGAGGGGGAAGAAGAGGAGTTGACCTGGAACACAAATCAACCCAGAAGGAGTTGAAGCAACCTGTGGGGGTGACGAAGGTGTGAGAAAACAAGCTACACATTGTGAAAAGAGAAAAATAATATGAGGCCGGGAAACCCAAAGGAAACACACCAAACACCGATTGAAAAAGGAACATACAAAGTACTTTATTTTAAGGTCAAGAAATGACAAAGTCAATGACAAGTCGGATAGCTATCGGCCCTCAGTACAACACAACGAACTTCAACGGGGTTCGATGTATTCAGTGAGAGACTGTACATTGGGACATTCAGGCTTTTATACATTTCTCCAGCCTGTTGTCCAACCCCTTCGCGGGTTAACCATTCCATGAATGTATTACTGGTCTAGGGTCTCTGCCATGTGAATTCTAATTTATTCATCAGTATGTGCATAGATCAGTTCCGTTGATACAGGTAATCCATTTACATGCAGGTCAACAGAAGGACAAGGTCTCAGTTCACGACCCTAACAAGTGGCCTGTAGGCAAGTTAAACATTAGCTGTACGGAGCTCATGTCGACCAGATTCTGTTCGGAATGGCATCGTCCACCATTTTGATGTACAGGGTGACTTTTACACAGCAAGAGAACATAAAATGGCGGTTTGATTCAAGATGGCGGCCTACATCAATTTCTAAGGTCAAGACCTTGCCGTAGAGAGTTATTCACGTACAGTTTTAAGCAACTTGGCGTAGGTCAATATACATACAATCGTTTACAATAGGAGGCAAAATTTAATATCCAGTTTGACAAACCCTCCTTTTGGCCTATGCCAAGTGCTAAGACTACTTTTGATCTCCTTACAAGTAACTCCATACATCATCGTCCATACACCCTGAATCGCTGTCACAGATATCTATGGCCATCTGGTCGTTCACTAAGATCTCTTTTAACACATACTCCTTGGAAGTTTTATCCGGGGCATATACTTTTTGTCCTATCGTACCTATCGCCTGAGCACAACAACCCCCTAGCATCGAACATATACTAGGCAGACATTGGATACAACAACAAAGGAATAACAGAACTCCCAAAATGATCAACAAAACTGAAAGTACCTTCCAACCCCAAGATCGCAAGAAATCCCAAAACCTAAGATTCCAGTTCCCCTCGGGAACATGCATTTCTGAGCTAAGGACGTGCAGATTCTGAATTGCTTTGAAAATGGTTGGGGAGGAGTCTGGTACGAAAACACAGCAAGCGGACCCCACTAATTTACATACTCCACCACGTTCAGCCAGAATGACATCTAATGCCATCCGGTTCTGGAGTGCTACTAATCTTATCGCTTTCTGTTCTAATGTCATGTTATAGAGTATATCTGTGGTCCGGTTGATGGTTCTCTCCAGTACTCTCGCTAGTCTCCTGATGTCTTCGGAATTTGCTATCTGCCCCCAAAATGGCACAACTGATTTTGCTATATCTCCCATCACTTGTGCGGGGGTATCACCATTCTCGTCCCGCCGTGGATGAGCCTTTGAAACTTCCAAAGTGCTTGCTATGAATACCACAGGTAACAGGATCCCTAAATAACAGGTTCCCTGCCAATCCCTGGGCAACCATGGAAATGCTACATTACCACAAACGAAATAGACAGGTTCGCCCACATACAAAGGTCTGTCCTCCCAGTCAAATTTGCAACATTGGCACAGCCTTTGAAATCTCCCATTGACCGGGTACCATTCCTCTGTATGCAGAAAGAACCTGAATCGGGGCTATGGTTAACAGAGTAAGAAGGAGGCACGGCATCCTTATTGCCTAATGGAGCCATTTTAAAGGAAACCAAAGATTGGAAAGGACGAGATAGTCTATCAGAAGGCCTAATTGAAGCAACGTTGAGTTCACTCCTATTTCTGAAAAGCGAGCATCCCAGGGGAGTCAGAACACGTTTCTCAAAGCAAATTAGTTCCATCAAAATTCCCCGAGATGCTATCATTCCATCGGCCAAAGAACAGTGCTCTAAGAGAGGCATAATAAGCAGTCGTCAAAGGTAAGGGATGAATATACCAACCTAGCCCCTTATCCCCATGTTGCGGTAAATGCGAGCAGACCCAGCAATTGGTTTTGTTAAAAATGGCATGTGTTGAATTTATAATCAGCATCATAGTATTATTGTGATACCTCTGTCTATGCTGAGAGTCCCTAGGTGACAGAGTATGCAAATGTACAAAAGGAGTAAAAACAGTAGGTACAATTTCAGTTGGCAAAAGAGGCTCTAGAGGATAAATCTCCTCGACATACCAGAATCCTAAAGCAGTTACTATAAAAACCCCAATTATTATCATCAAAACACAGCAATACGTTTTCGGGGCCCAGGCACATTGTTCATTGTTCAAGTTGGTCACCCCCTTATTTACAATTCCAATACGGGCAGTAGCGGTGGCAGGCATCATAGTCTTCGGATGGAAACCCCAATGTTTGTTGCTGGTGACCCCCCGGTTGTGCGGCTTCTTAGTCCTTCCCCAACCCTAGCCAACAGAGCCCTCTTCCTCAAAATGTGGGCAAAAGCAAGCACTTGATGATCCTTTCCTTCTTTTGAATGCACAGTCGAACCGTGCCGTAGGTCTATTTTCTCCGCCGAAGATTATATCTGGTGGTTCCCAGTACTGTTTGATCCAGAAATAAGGTAACGTCACTTCCTGAGGGAAGCAACGCATCAGAGGCAACGGAAGTTGCAGAATTCGGAGCAATAGTTTCCGGAAATGACTTTTCCAAAGAGTGTGGAGACAAAATGAACGGTTCCCCAAGCCCCACGGGCTCGGGGAGATTCTCCGACTCACTCACAGTGCTATTTTCTGCTTCAGGATCATCGATTGCAGCGTTAGTGAGGGGTTCTGTTTCTTCTGTTACGAGCGGCGTCGGGTGAGGAAGTTTCTTGACATGCGTCGCATGTATCCAGTTCTTCTTTCCAGCCACCTGCACTGCCGTTTGGTTGACCAACAAGACCTGGAATGGTCCCCGCCAGCGAGGCGTGAGGCAAGAGGACCGCTCATATGCGCTCACCAGGACCCAGCTTCCAGGCCATATGTGGTGTCCTGGGCCCTCGTAGCGTTCAGGTAAAGCTTATCGTACCTGATGATAAATGAAATACAGATTTTTAGTCAACTGGTTACAGTAGTCTGAAAGCAATACATTCTCAACATTTCTCAGTGCTTTAGGTTTCGGAAGACCCCAAATATTGGCAGACCTCCCCATCACCACCTCAAATGGAGAGAGCCCAGTCTTAGTTTGAGGGGTAGTGTGCATGGCTAGTAACACGATCGGTAAGGCGTCCGGCCATTTGAGTTTGGTACCGGCACACGTCTTAGCGAGTTTGTTCTTTAGGATACCGTTATGTCTCTCTACCAACCCGGCACTTTGAGGATGTCTAGCTGAATGAAATCGCTTATCAATATGTAGTGCCGTAAATATCTGTAAAATTACAGCAGCAACAAAATGTGGACCATTGTCCGACCAAATGACTCTCGCCAACCCAAACCGCGGGAAGTACTCCTTTATCATAATTTTCGCAGTGGTCATGGCTGTAGCATCTTTGACAGGGAAAGCCTCAACCCATTTACTAAAGGCACAAATGACCACAAGGACATATTTTAAACTATTGCACCGCTCCATCTCAATAAAATCAAAATGAATCACTTCAAACGGTACAGAAGGAGGCCCAAAGCTACCCATTGGAGTTACCGTCCCCTTCCCCACATTGTGCTGTAGGCAAATCATGCAATTTTGGACATAATGCTGAGCAATTTTTGAAATCTTATCATTTACCCAGACTTTCTCTAACATTTTTGTAATCTGTTGAGCACACACATGTGTGGCACCGTGTGCCATAGTAACCATCATGACTATGTAGGCATTAGGAAGTAACCATTTCCCTTCAACTGTGTCCACCCAACACCCATCATCATCTAATTTCCCCAAGCCTTCAGCCCATTTCTTAGATTCTTCCATTGTGGCATCAGCTTGGATATCCCGCACAGACCCAATATCCTCATCCATTACATAGACATCCCTAGTTTCTCTTAGAGTATACATTTCTGTGCGAAGATCTGTGGCAGTTTGTCTAGCTATCTGATCAGAAAAAGCATTCCCTTTTCCTACATCGTCTGTGATCTTGCAATGCGTTGCGCAGAGTTATGTGTAATTTGCTTGGTCTCTACAACCGTGCTCAATGTAGTGACTGCATAAGCAGCTGTGGATGTACCATCTGGAAGTTTGAAACAGGAGCCATCACAAAATAGCTCCCCTTGCGCATTATCCAAAGGAGTGTCCTTAAGATCAATTCTGCCCTTTGTTTCTTGTTCAGTAGTATACAGGCAGTCATGTGACTCATCATCACCGCAAACAGTATTTTGCGGGAAAGGTAGGAGTTCAGCTGGATTAAGAACACAACACCTCCTAATTTTTATGTAGGGAGCAAACAAAATCAATTCATATCTCGTCAATCGTGCAGAAGTGAGGTGTTGCGTTTGAGTTTTGTTCAATGGAACATCTACAGAGTGAGGCACCATCAGGGTTAGATCATGGCCTAGGACCATTGCCTCACTCTGTGTTACAGACGCGGCAGCAGCAGCGACAGCTCGCAAACATCTTGGCAAAGCGCATGCGACAGGATCAAGGGCGGAAGAGTAGTAACCGCACGGCCTATTCTTCCCTCCATGTTCCTGCGTTAATACAGCCAAAGCACATCCATCACATTCATGCACAAACAACACAAAGGCCTTGTTTTAATTTGGTGTACCCAAAACTGGTGCAGAGCATAATGCAGTTTTGAGAAGCTCAAATGATTGTTGATGTTCCGATTTCCATGGCAATGCCGAAGAAAAACGCCCTTCTTTGTCAAAGCCAACATCGGTTTTATCACTAGTGACAAGTTTGGGATCCATAACCTACAGTAAGAAGCCATACCTATTAAGGCTCTGACTTCCTTCTGTGTACTTGGGACAGACATGCCATAAATGTGTTTTATTCTTTCAGGTGTCAATCTTCTTTCCTCCTTTGACAGGAGGTAGCCTAAATAGGCGACTTCCTGGCAACAATTTTGAAACTTTTTTAAGTGAAGCTTGGTGACCATACTTAGCTAGATGGATGAGCAACAATACAGTGCCCTCTTTACAAGAAGAGTTCTCAGAATCTGCTGCTAAAAGCAAGTCGTCAACGTACTGAAGCAGCGTACAAGTAGGCGGTAATTCAAGAGTATCAAGCTGTTCTTTCAAGGCCCTACTATAAATACTAGGACTCTCGGTGTAACCTTGAGGTGCACGAGTAAATGTGAATGATCGTCCCCCTAAGGTGAACGCAAATAAATATCTACTGTCCTTGTGTATAGGAATACTGAAGAAAGCATTCTTCAGGTCCACAACACTGAAGTAAGTAGCCGTAGCTGGAATCATAGTTAATATCGTCGTCACATCAGGTACACTTGGAAATTGTGGAGCGACAACTCTATTGATGGCACGCAAATCAATTATAAAACGAAACGGAATAGCATTATGCCTTTTTTGTACACGGGTAGGATCGGACTATTGCACAAACTTCCTGTAATCTCCTCAATCACCCCACGATGCACAAAATCGAAAACAATGCTCTTCAAAGCTCGCTCACCTTCAACCGAGATCTTATACTGCGGGATAAGTGGCAGCTTAATACCATGTTTCAAGACTATTCTAACAGGCTCAATCTGCAGAACACCGACATCATTGTTGTCAGCCGCCCACAAATACTCCGGGACATTACTGAATTCTGGTGGCAAAGGTCTATTCAAAAATTGTGAAACAGAAAACTGCTGTGGTAAAATCGTTAAACGCACTCCATCAGATGAACAATGAATTACCGCATTTAATTCCTTCAACAGATTCAACCCCAACAAATTCTCTCCACAATTCGAAGTCAAAAGAAATGGACAGTGGTCCATAAAGGGACCCAAAGAAATAGATACCGGCGAAGAAACCGGACAAATGACTGGTGTGCCAGAAAACCCTACGGAGACATTGGTTTGCCCTGACAGTGGAATGTTTGGAACCCGTGAATGATCAATGGAGCACTTCTGTGCTCCAGTGTCTATCAAGAACTGAGGTTTCCTATTTCCCACTACCATTTCAACGTAGGGACCTTTCTGACTAACGGGAATAGGTGTAGGTTCCAAACCCTGCTTCGGGCAATCTTAACGAAACAGAATATTTATCAGAAGGAAGCTCCTCAGAGAAGGGTGATCGAATATGTTTCTAGTATCCACACTCGAAGTCTGTCCTGTGAAAAAGGTTGCTGAGGATCCTGCGAAAACTGACCTCTACCAGGTCCCCCCACCCCGGGGCGACCTCTGGGTCGTCTACCCATACTCCCAAATGTGTTATTCGACCTCTGTCGAAGGACTGGGCATTGTGCACGCCAATGACCCTCCTGGTGACAATAGGCACACTGGTTAATGTTCACAGGACCCACGGGCACATTCCCTTGTGGAACATACTGGCCTCTAATCTGCGAACTACCCCCTCTGGGGCCTCTAACAATTTGTTGTAACAATACTTTAGTCTTTAAGTCTCCTTTTCTCTTTTCTACTCTATCTTTTTCATTATTGACACGGTTCTCGTAGTACTGAGCCATGTGCAGTACTTCTGATTGGGATTTCGCCTGCCAAGCGCTCTCGGAAGACATTATCTCTGACTGGATGTCAGGCAGCAATCCACGCACAAATTTGTCTACAAATAACCTTTTCCCAGATTCTGTGCCTAAATCCTGTCCACTGAAGTCCGAGAATACTTGTTCGAACCGATTAAAGATCTCAGTGGGACCCTCAGATTTTCCTTGGACACAGGCGTAAGCTTGTCCCAAATGATTCTTTTTTCGGGAATTATAGTTTTTTCATTTCGCAATAATTCTGTCAGGCAAAGTGAGTATCACCTGAGGCGGTCTCTCACCAGCTGGCCTTTCCCCGTCAAGCCTAGTTATATTAGCCCACATATCTCCCAACCCAGGTGCATCATATATTGTTCTAACCTGCTTCCACAAATCTACGGGCAGGAGTACAGGGAATAACAAGTCAATATCGCCTAGGGTGAACACTGAGGACTGCAAGACGGACTCTATCTCTTTATAGAATCCTGTCGGATTTTTCCTAATGTCAGGAATAGATTGCCTAATAGTGTTCACTTCCTGTCGTGAAAACGGGACGTGAACAAACTGTGATACATAATGTGCAGGAATGTCCACAGCAGCTATACCTGCTGCAGCATTAGCTGCAATCTCAACTTTTGGGACGAATGTCAGAGGTACCTCTCTCATAGGCAACTGAGATATAGGCAACTCCGAACGCTTACTAAGCAACAGAGCTAAGTCGAGCACTAAAGCAGTCGAAGAAGTGTCAAGTGAAAAAGCTCTCTTATAAATACCCAGTAACTCTGTGGGCCAACTAACGTTCTTCCTCACACATTCATCCTGCAGGTACTCTACCATTACCTGAATTACCTTCCTCTACATTTCTAGCGTATATTGACTTTATGTGTCATATACCTCAACCGGAGTTATCGATAAATCCGAAATCCATCTAATCGCATCTCTTGTACAAATTTGTGCTTCCTCAGATGCCCATTTTCGAAACGGAAGAAATCGTTTCTGTACATACATACTCTCTTCTTCGTCATCCTCATTCCGTAACTTCTTCAAGTCTCTCCAATACTCAAACAACCTTTCAACATGCTCATGTACTTTCTCTACAATATCTCTTGATAGTGCTAAGGTATTCAGATCCCGCAGCCCTTGTGGGAGATCCACATTATTTAATTTACCCCACATTACGCATAAATGAATCCCTAAACCCTCAATAAAAACATTTTTCTTAGGAAAATTATCCATATTAGACAGTGTGGCAAAAACATTAGCGAGATGCTTAGCCCATGCAAACAAATCCCGCTTTTTATCTGTAGGGACAGTATTACGAGTAACAACCTTCGACCCCGCACCCTGATCAACTATAGTCGGTACAGAACCACTCGGGAGTGGAGGTGTAGGTAGATTCAATGGAGGTGTTATTACTGGTGCAATGGGAAGAGGTAGCAGAGCAGGAAGAATAGGAACAACAGGTTGAGCAGGGAGAGCAGGAATAACAGCAGGAAGAGGCAAAGCAACAGGAAGAGGATCATACGGAGGTGGTGCAGAGGCAACAGGCCTTTGCTCGTTTAACAATTTGTCGAGAAACTCGCCAGAAACATGAAGGTCTTTAGAAGGATAGATTTTCTGAATACCGAGTGAGAAAGCCCTATCCATATTCCTAACTCACTCAGACTGTTTGTCCTGATCATATAACAACGCCTTTTCAGCGTTCGTTATATGACTGCGCGCATGTTTTTCCCTACTCTTAAACTGCTGCAACGCTTCTTTTTTCCAATTCTGTAGAACATCAAATGCTGCGGGTCTGGCCTTTTTCTTTAACAAGACTGATTCAATACGAGGGATCTCAAAACTACCATTGATTGGCCACTGAAGTTCGGAAGCATGTCTGGTTTGTCTGTGCCAAATATCATTAAATACTACACTTCAATGCCATGTTTACAATACATAGTAAACACTGGCGACCCCTCCTGTGGTGCCGGGTGGCTAAATTCCAAAGATTGTTGATCGCTGCGGAATAATGCCCTAAAGCAGCTAGACAATTTCCCAGGCATTTCTCAAAAACCTGGTGTTACCTGGTCAATAATTGTGTCTGCAGATACAATGCGCCAAATTCAAATTGTCAGGGTTAAATTATAGAGTCGGGTCACGACTCACCTGACCAAACCTAAGGAGTACCGTACGGTTTATCAAAGAACTTACCTAACGAATTTTACCTTGTGTTTGGTGATTTCGGCAAATCTGCCAGCCTCAAAAGTGGACCCTCGTCAAGATGCCGTCTCAGACCGCACGGCTATCGTCCAAGGATCGGATCGTGCAGCACTGTAGAGGTGTCGCGTCTCATTCAGTCGGGCCCGTAGTATCACACCGTCCGATCCCGGTCCGATAGCATGCGTCAACCTTCAATGGTCCGGCATCAATCTTGAGGGTCCCTATTCGGGTTCCACTGTGAAAAGAGAAAAATAATATGAGGCCGGGAAACCCAAAGGAAACACACCAAACACCGGTTACAAAGGAACATACAAAGTACTTTATTTTAAGGTCAAGAAATGACAAAGTCAATGACAAGTCGGATAGCTATCGACCCTCAGTACAACACAACGAACTTCAACGGTGTTCGATGTTTTCAGTGAGCGACTGTACATTGGGACATTCAGGCTTTTATACATTTCTCCAGCCTGTTGTCCAACCCCTTTGCGGGTTAACCATTCCATGAATGTATTACTGGTCTAGGGTCTCTGCCAGGTCAATTCTAATTTATTCATCAGTATGTGCATAGATCAGTTCCGTTGATACAGGTAATCCATTTACATGCAGGTCAACAGAAGGACAAGGTCTCAGTTCACGACCCTAACAAGTAGCCTGTAGGCAAGTTAAACATTAGCTGTACGGAGGTCATGTCGACCAGATTCTGTTCGGAATGGCATCGTCCACCATTTTGATGTACAGGGTGACTTTTACACAGCAAGAGAACCTAAAATGGCGGTTTGATTCAAGATGGCGGCCACATCAATTTCTAAGGTCAAGACCTTGCCGTAGAGGGTTATTCGCATACAGTTTTAAGCAACTTGGCGTAGGTCAATATACATAAAATCGTTTACAATAGGAGGCATAATTTAATATCCAGTTTGACAACATCTGTCAGGAGGTTAGGACTGGTTTGCTGGACCAGAGTGGGGATCGCTGAGGGGGTTTTAACGCCTCCAGTATACCCTAAAATGACGGATGCCACCCACTGAAGTAGCCCCACAGACCATACCCAGATGACATCACCAAAGTAATCATGAAAAGGCGACATGGCTGAACACACCCGCAGAGACATTAGCCAGGTGCAAAACAACAAGCATGAACTGCTTCCTGACACTGAAAAGCGATTACCATGAACAGCCATGAAAGCAAAATGGAAGCCACAGCTACATTGAAATGAATTGGGAAAGCTTAAAACTGAAATGCAAAGCAGATCTGGCAGAGCAGGCAGCATGTCCAGCCCTGCCAAGGATGCTGGGAGAGAGTTCGAGACAGCAGAAAAGTTACAGCACCTACAAGGACAGAAGACCGAAATCCCTCATAAATGTAGGCAGAAAAAATCAATTTTACGGTCTCTGAACAAGTGACCTGGAGCAGGGGAACAAGGCCCATTCAGACAGATAAGGTTGTTCCCATCAAACTGAAGACAGAACATGGAGAACGTGTCCTTGCTCTTGGCTTGTGAAGTTGGAAGTGCCAACATTAGGGGGAGACACCTTCCCCACCCACCATTGTTTGCTCACATGCTGGTAAATTTCCTAAACGAAGAAGGATTGCACTGACCTCCTGGGGGTGGTGCCAAATGGAGCTAGCATATCTGCCAGACCAATCAGATTATTTGCCCCCTATATACTGCATTTATGCCTATGCTGTTCACCCAATCCAAATCTTGCTTAGAGCCCAGGAATGTTACTTTTGGTTGTGATGTCAGACCTGTTTAAAACTTCACTGCCCGCCTGTAATGAGCTGAGAGCAAAAACCAGGATAGGATGACAAGTTCAAAGGGGAATTTGAGACCACTGCAAAAAAATACAATATTGCTGATTTTACAAACACAAACTGTTGGAGTGTGTTCACATATTGGGAAATCTATTGAAGAGGAGGGCCCAGTGCCCTCCATGGGCATGACACCTGTGGATCATGCGGCAGAGACAGGACACAAGGCAAAGAGGCAGAGTGAGCACCCCAGACTGGTTTCAAAGGTCATCTTTAATGCATCACAGGATCAGGAATGCAACAGCAATGAGCTCCCAAAATCACTGGGTTTATATACTTTTCTTTGTGGTTGATGCAACATTTCATTTGATTATGCAATACATTTTGATTGGATCTTTCAATTAAAGACAAGCCCTTATTTGACTGTGATTGGCTGGCATAATTGCCACTCATCAAGCCCACATGACACAGTTTGGCAAGCCTCACTTGACTGGCATATAGGGCAATTAAATGTGTGTGTGAGATCCTACTGACCTTTATTATAAATCCTTTGATATTTTGAAAGGAGCACTCTTTTTCAGCTCACCTGAGTCTTTTTGGCAGGCTATACTGTGCTTGTTCATCACATTTGTTGCAAACCAAACAGCTGTCTGCTCTAATTGCTACTTTCCCAGGTTGCTAACTGGCCTCCCCCGGCCCATCAATGTCAGAATTGCTGCCAATATGTTCTAAATATATGCCCCAGTTGCAGTGAACTATCCATGAACTGCTGTTAGGGAAGTATTTAATTATCTTTGCATGACCATGGGTTTTTCCACCATCTTGTTTTCCAGCAGCTATTTTTAATCAAACCCCATCTGAATACTTGGCCATTGTACCAAATGGCAACATACTTTTGAACATAACTTATTTTCTGCCCAGTTCCCAGACTAGGTTTTTGATATTCATTATATTGGTGTACTACCTGAGATACCCACCGCTGTGTAAGGCATTTTGACCCTAAAAAATATATATCAGACTAAAACATGCTTTTTGTCCTAAAAAGTGCCACAATTCTGATTCTTGCAATACTGAAACTATAGATCAGCCTGACACGTTATCTGCATTCAGTTTGTGGGGTAGGGGGCATGGGGTCTAGCAAGTCTAGCACCTCCTCTACACTATAAAATATTTTTTTCTGAAATTGATTTTATTTTTACTCATGACAGCACAAAAAAACTCTCTCTTGGTGGGCAACTCCTCAGTATGCGTACTTCATAGCTATGAAGGCTATCTACATTCCTTTCACAAATATGTGGTTGCTAATGGCAGAACAGTACTGTAGCAGATTGATAGCCTTCCATTTACATAGCTGTAGCCATGCGCGAGACTCTATGCAGAGCATGGCCGTAGCTTGAGCAGAGGGCTGGGAAAGGGGGGACACCAGAAATGGGGAATAACATGTGAAAAAGTGGGTGTTCTGAGGGACGGCCTGCAGGCAGTCCCTCTCACTCCCACAATTAGGCGGCACAAAATGTATTCATGGATTCGATTGCACAACCTCTCAGCTGGGAAATGGCCATGCAAGTCCTTCATACTATTCCCCACCCAAAAGGCAAGCATAAGTACAATTGCACAATTTGCAGTGCAGAGGTGGGGTTGCATGTCATATTTTGGGGTGTGTGTACTGAACCGGGTTCTAATCTAATTTAGGGGTGCATGTACACAGTTTAGCGGGGTGCAGGAATGGTTTATGGGGGTTCACATGCAGGATTCCAGAGTAATTACGAGTTAAGATTTTTTATGCGCATATTGTCGAGGTGCCTCGTGCAGGGTACCTGAGATGCAGGCCTGCTTGCGGGGGATGGCACGCACTGTTTGAGGGGTGCATGTATTCGTGCCCAGGGGAGCACGCACAGTTGGGTGTTCTTGCTTTTTTTGATGTGCGTATGGGCTGGTCGGGGGCATTGCGGCCGCGACTTGCGATTACGGTTACTTTGTGCAGTAAATTCCTTGAATACGCAGTGCGCGCATTTTTCATTCTGCGCGCAGGCTCACACAGTGTCCTTCTCTGCCTTGCAGGATTCCTGTGCACATTTCTGTGAATCGGGACCCTTGTCACTGCTGAGGCAAATTGTTTATCGATTCCTTGGATGCTTTTTGTGAAAAAATCATTTGGCTAGGCAAGTGCTAACCACTATTTTAAACAATCCATCTCTTATTTCCAACACGTATCACACAGTGATTTTAGGAGATCAGAAAACATTGTCAATGGAGCGAGAATATAATAAATTGTGTAAAGTTTCAAATCATTCACATATTGTTTTGCGGCCACAGGAAAATAGGCCACAAACAGCAAAAATAATATGCATGATGTGCACCGTTTGTTAAGTAATTATGTACACGAGGACACAATAAATGTGATCTTCTTTTGTTCAATCTATCAGAACATTAGAAGAACAGCAAAGGTATTGTTACTTCGCAATATAGGCTTTAGGCAATGAAGAACAGCCTTATATTTTATTTAGCTGGCTGATTCACCTTTGGTGGCTTGGAATGTACTATACTATTTGCTCCATTAAAGCTAAGGGGTGCATTGATCAACTATGCTCTATAAGAATTGCATTTGATCTAATTACTTGTTTGTAAGTGAGCATTTTTATAAACATGCAACCACAAAGAAATTAGCGTATTCAACTGCTCATCAGATGGGCACGCCTAAGCACAATTTGCAAAATGCAAAAAGATAAAAGAATCACCAGGCAAGGAAAGTTACAAAAATAGGAATTTTATTTCCTCACCAACATCAAAACAAGGAAAATGGCACCAATATTTTGCTGTATTCCACAGCTTAGTCATGGTAATAACAAACAAAAAGGATTAGTCTATAAATCCCATTTTGAATGAATACGTGTCCCATGTTCTTAGTAAACATTTGTACTTTCCTAAAAAATGAAAAAAAAGATCAAATCATTTGTATCTATGATAAATCATATTTTACTGCTATGATGTATTCATTGCTTTTGTTTTGGTTAAAACTCTGATGGATCATTTTATCTGAATAGTGTTTAATAACTGAGTAAAATAAAGCAATCCTGGAGTGGTCTATAGTCAGGGATGTTTGTAGAAAAACACTAGTATGGGATTGCAATGTCAAATAGTAGCATACATGTCCATTTTTAAATATATAAACACATTTGTTTGTTTGTTTGTTTTATTTATATAGCGCTCCTCACCCAAAGGTATCTAGGCAAAAGTTTACATGTTACAATTAAAGTACAGGAAGTTTACATTACAATTGACGGGTACATAGTTTACATTACAATTAATAAGTACATACAGAGTAACATGGGATAGTACGTAGATTCATTTACAATTGAGCAAGTGCACACCAAAAGAAGTGGCAGGCTACAATAGTGCAGTTATTTGCCAGGCAGCATATTGTAGTAGTATGAATTAGGATTGATAGGACCAAATACAGTAGTCTAAGTTAAAATGACAGGAGATACAGTGCATGGTGCATGGACCTAGAGCAGTAACATTGTTAAAGTACATTAGGTTCCCTCCAAAGACAATAAAAATGTAGCATGAGGCCCTGATTTATTCTTGTGAGACTAACCAAGTTTTTAATTCTTTACGGAAAGTTCAATATGCTGGCTCAGTTCTGAGGTCTAATGGCAGTGCATTCGACAGTTTGGAGGCTAGGACTGGGAAATTCTTGCCCCCGGTATTTTCCAGCTTATATCTGGGTATCATAAGTTGGTTGATCTTGGCAGATCTGGTAGGTCTGTCAGATGGGTTTTTGGTGAACTTACAATTTGGATATTTCAGGGCTTTGTTTGCTAGCCACTTATGTGTAAGTGCTAGCGTTTTGTAAGCGATTCTGTTCTTCGCTGGAAGCCACTGGACCTTTTATCTGGTGGACAAGATGTGGTTGGCCTTACGTATGTTAAGAGCAGCTCTTAATGCATTATTCTGTAATGCTTGTAGTTTGTTTTGATTACGGAGACTAGTGCCGATGTATAATGGGTTGCAGTAGTCAAGTATTGATAATATAAGGGCTCTAGCTAGGATGATATAGCTATTAGGGGACAGGAATGGCCTACACACAGTAATAAGTTTGGCTGTGTAAGCCACCGAGGATGCTGTAGCATTGATTTGTTTAGCAAGGGCGAAAGTCGAGTCAAGGTATATCCCTAAAGTTTTGACTTCTTTTGCCACTTGAATTGTGTTGTTATCAATGATGAAGGCTTTGAATTGATTGGGCAATTTATTTAGGCGGTTTTGAGAGCCACTCAATAATACATCTGTTTTGTCATCATTCAGACAGAGGCCGTTAATGGCCATCTATACCTGAATGACTTGGTAAATTTCATTCAAGAGTTTGGAGTCAGTGTTGTAAGATACTGAAAGGGGGATGAGTATTTGGGTGTCATATGCATAATTAGTGTAGGTGACACCAGAGCTTTCTAGGTAATCAAATAGAGGCTTTGTAAAGATATTGTACAAAGTGGGCGAAACGCACAAGCTTTGGGGCACTCCACATAGCTCTAGGGCCGGGTCGGCTGCTGCTGCTGTAGGTGAGAATACTCTCATTTTCAGGTTAGAAAGGAATGATTTAATCCAGGATGTGGCTTTGACAGAGAAGTGTGCAGCTGATGTCAAGTGCTTGCATAAGACGTTATGGTTGTCCAGGTCAAAGGGCGCAGAGAGGTCTAACAAGAGAAAGAGAGCTACGTTGCCTTTGTACATTAGCTCGTCCATTTGGATTTTGATGTCAAAAAGTGCCAATTCTGTGCTATAGCCTGGTCTAAAACCTGACTGGCGCAGGCCAAGGAGGTTGTTTATTTCGAGATAATTTTGAATTTGGTGGTACGCAGCTCTGACCAGAATTTTGAGAAGGAATGGTACCGTAGTTATGGGTCGATAATTGGTAGGTATGTTAGGGTCTAAAGAGGGTTTCTTTAACAGAGGAAGGATGAACACATCTTTAAGATTGATAGGGACTGTGTAGCTTCAAAAGAAGCATTTATTAAGGTTGTCATGAGGAGTGCGATATCTGCTACTAGAGCTTTGATAAGAGTTGCCGGGCAGGTGTCTCCCTGACATCCTGATGGTTTAAGGCTTTCAATTATTTTTTATCACTTCTGGTACTGAGACTTGAGCAAATTAAAATGGGGCCCTCTGGTTCACCTTGCCATTAGTTTGCTCAAAATGTTGGGTGTCAGACAGGCTACATTTCTTTAGGTCAATTTTAGTTTGAAGGAGGGCAATTTTATCCAGCAATGCTTTTTGGAGGTTTCTAATTCCCTGAGAATAGAGAATAGTTCTTTGGTCCCTGATTTTGCATTGCTAATTCTCTCATAGTAAGTATCACTTTTTGTATGGCTATACACCATTTTTGTAGTTTTTAGATGCTATGGCGAATTTCTTTTTGTTGATGGAAGAAGTTTTTTTTTTTTTTTCCAAGCCCCTTCGTCTGCTCGCTTTGTACTCTGTAAATTTTTTCGACTTATGGTGTACCAGGTGTTAAGATGAGCTGATTGTTTAGTGCTATGAATTTTGTAGTGGGGCCCCTTTATCTATAGCCAGAGTGAGAGTTTACTTGTACAAATTTACCATCTCTTCAGGGGTTAACTTGTTGAAGTTCGGTGGGATAGTGATAGGTTTAAGTAAAGGAAGCATCTTTTCTGCTGTAATGTTCTTTTTTTTATTTCTGGTGAGGGATGGTGGAGCCATAATGAGGCTAGTGTGTGAGGTAGGCAAGTCTTGAATAGTGAAGGTGATCACATGGTGGTCTGACCAGGCACAAGGTGTGTTTTAGAGGACCTAAGTGTCTCAGTTAAGAGCCATGATCCAATCAAGGCTTCTGTATTTGTTATGCGTGGGGCTGTTGATACGATTCAGAGAGCCTAATTCTGTTATTGTATTGGCTAATGGTAGCGCATTGTTATCTTTAGGATCATTGAAAACTAAGTTAAGGTCTCCTAGTAAAATGATCTTGGACCCTAGTTTGACATTATTGGTGAGCAGTTGGGTGATCTCTTCATCAAAAGAGGATACTGGACCGGGAGGTCTGTATGAGAGATGTACTGTCAATGTGGAGTTAGCAGTAAGTGGTAGTTTTACGGTGAGTAGTTCCACTGAAGTGAAGGGTTGGTAGGTGGGTATTTGTCTTGCGCCCAGTACTTTTTTAGCGATGAGTTCTACTCATCTCGTCTCGCATTTTCCCTATCTGATCAAAGGATCATGTAATTATCTGGAATGGCCAACGAGAGAGCAGGGTCGGCTGCTGCATGTAACCAATTTTCTGAAATGGCTATGAGATCTAGATTGTTGGTCAGGTTAAGATCAGCAATATCTGATGTATGAGCTATAAGCGATCTTTTGTTAATGAGCGCACACTTGATGGGCGGTAACTTAGACTTCAATGTATACTTGTTAGTATGAGCAGTGGCTAGTTTGTGTGAAGAGGTAGTAGGGCAGAGGAACCTGTGAGGCGGCATGTCTCAGCTATGTTTGACTTTTGATGACTTGCTTTTAATAAGGTTCTTGTGGTTTTCTAGGGACTTTTAATTGTGAGACGGTTTGTTGAGGTGAGAATCAGGGGTCATAGTTCCTCTAGATCGAAGTTTGAGGTTCCTGATGCCAGGCAGACAAGGAATGTTTGAAGTAGGCCGAGAGGCAAAATTCGCTATCCACTGGAGAGGGGTAAATGTAGAGTTCATGTTTTAAATTTTCTCAGGTATAAGAGAGGCGTTTTTGGACTGTTGAAGTTATTTGGTAGGAAGTCAGTCAGTTGTACTAGGTTGATGGGAGGCAGCACTTTGGTCATACTGAAAGTTATCCCAGTAGGTATAGGCGTGTCCTGAACGAGGGAGATCATGGTTAGAACTGAGCTGATCCAGTGCGGGTGGTAACTCTAGTCATGTCTTAAATTAATGTAAATATTAAATTCAATAACTACAGTAATGGACAAGGCAGGTGTGTAGAGGCTGGAGACACATGAGGGATTACGCATGTGTCTGATACTGCTTCGATAGTAAGTATCAGCTGAACAATTCTATTGATAGTTCTTTAAATAATTGTAATGGCTCCAACGAGCAAGAGACTCTTGCACAGCACCGGTGAGAGTGCATGTGATATTATGGTGAGTGTATCAGTGGTACACATTAGTCCTGTGATTCTCAATCGAGGACAATGAGCAAGAACAGGCACCACTAAGAAATTAAGTGTGTCAAACATAGCAAAGATAGTTGCGCATTATGATCATAGATGATAATAATTAAAAGTCTTAATATAAATTGCAGTATATGAAGAATGTACTCGTAGGCTAGTGATTCGGCAGGCAGTTGGGTTTACTCTGGGAAGTTGGTGGGGTTGGAGATGTAGGCAAATAAAGTGCTGTACACAGAAGGCAATTATGACACAGTGTAACTCATTATTGCAGTAGCGAATACAGTTGGCCTACGAACTTAGGAGCAAGACAGTTTGCTCGGGGCTAATCACATTGGAATCGGGATTCGTGGGTGGGGTACGCACAGCGTGACTGTATTTGTATTTTGTATTTTATTTATTTATATAGCGCACCAGGCCTAAGGGCATCCGGGTGCATCACTTGAGTTACACAATAAATTGACATACATAATGGAGGTTACAAGTCAGATTGACATACAAAAAATATACAAAGTCATGTACAGTATAGCATGGATAACATACAGTGATATACACATTAAATGGTCAAAGAGCACAATGATGATGATAGGCAGGATCAATCACCTAACACAAATATGTACAAGTAGATGAGTTTATGGGATATATACACACAAGTCCCTTTTTACGCTGAAGGAGAAGGCACAGGTGCAGAGGAGTTTTAGTGCTGGGAAGAGTCTTGGGCAGACATCCAGGCTTTAGCCTTGCACTTGAAAGCATGGAAAGACGGTTCAGCTCTAAGACGATTTGGGAGTGAGTTCCAAAGTTTCGCAGCAAGGACTGGGAAACTGATCCCACCTGATCTTTGAAGCTTAAAGCGAGGTATGGAGAGGCAATTGGCCTGGGCAGATCTGAGAGGTCTGTTGGGGGTGTGGTGGGTAAATCTGCAAGCTAGGTAGATGGGTACTTTATTGGTAAGGCATTTGTGCGTCAGTGCAAGTGTTTTGAGTGAGACTCTTTGCGACACTGGAAGCCAGTTAAGGCTTCGCCTGGTGTCGGAGATGTGAAGGTTCCTTGGAATGTTTAGAGCTGCTCTGATGGCATTAGTTTGGATAATCTGTAGTTTATTGAGATTACATTGGTTTGTGCCTAAGTAGAGGGCATTGCAGTAATCGATTTTGGACATAACCAAGGTCCTGGCTAGTGTAGTACAGTTGGCAGGTGTTAGTAAAGGTCGGCAGGCTGTGATAAGCTTACAGGTGTAAGCTGCGGTCCAGGATACTGCGTTGGTTCATCTAGAGAGGGATAGTGTGGAGGCAAGGTAAATACCTAAGGTTTTGGTGTCATCCGTAACTTTGATGATGTTACCATCAATGACGAATGATTTGAAGGAGGGGTCGAGTTTGTTAAGTCTCTTTTGGGAGCCCAAGATGAAAAGCTTTGTCTTTTAATCATTGAGACAGAGTTCGTGTTGAGCCATCCAGGGTTGAATGACTTGGTAGATAGTGTTTACGGCAAGTGTGTCGGCTGTGTGGTCTCCGGTAATGGGAATGAGTATCTGGGTTGCATCCACATAATTCATGTAGATGACCCCCAGATAGTCCAGGATATCGAATAGTGGTTTTGTAAACACATTGTAAAGAGTAGGGGAAACGCATGAACCTTGTGGTACTCCGCAGGGGACTGATGAAGGTTCAGCAGCAGCAGTGAGGGAGAAGACCCTCATGGATCTGTTATCCAGAAATTAACTGATCCAAGTAGTAGCTTTGTCGGAGAAATGGGCAGCTGATATGAGGTGGAGACAAAGGATTTGATGGTTCACTAGGTCGAACGCTGCTGATAGATCAAGAAGGAGTAGAAGGGCCAGCTTGCCTTTGTCCTTTAGGTCTTCAATCTGTGTTTTGAGGTCAATAAGGGCGGTTTCAGTGCCGTGTCGGGGACAGAAGCCAGATTGTCTGAGGCCCAATAGATTGTTATTTTCCAGGTAATCTTGGATCTGAATGTAGGCTGCGCAATCCAAAAATTTTAGCAAGAAAGGCACAGTGGTAATTGCTAGCATCCAGTGTAGGTTTTTTGAGAAGTGGGATGACCCACGCATCTTTCAGGTTATCTGGGACAATACCTGTGCTAAATTAAGAGTTTAAAAACGCAGTGATGAATGGGGCTAAGTTATGTGAAGCCTCCTTGATAATAGGGGCTGGGCATAAATCACCCTGGCAATTAGAGGGTTTGAGATTATTAATGATATTTTCAACTTGAGTAGTGGAGAGGGGAGAGAACCTTAAAGGTTTATGAGTGTGAGTACCAGTTTTTGGACTATCACGATAGGGCTTGTAATGCAAATTAGTCTGGAGGGAGATTTCTTTATCATTAATTTTGGCTTGGAGTGTGGCTATTTCATCAAGGAGCGCCTTCAGAATATTGGCATGCCAGGTACTATCTTTAGTACACGTGTCAGGTAGGATGACAGGAGATTCCAGTCTTTTAGGATCTTAAACAACTCTTTAGTGTTAGATTTGACTTGTGAGATTCGCTTGTTATAACTGTCTTTTTTGGCCTGGAGGATGGCCTGTTTGTAGTTCAGAGTGGCTGAAGCGAGACTTGCTTTGTTCAATTCAGTAGGATTGCTTTTCCAACCCGCATCTAGGTTACGTTTATCTTTGCGAAGAGCTCGCAATTGCGGTGTAAACCAGGAGTTGAGGTGGGCACGTGGTTTAGGTTTCCTAGATTTAATAGGTGCAATAGAGTCTAGGGCTTTCAGCATGGTCTGATTGAACGTGTCAAGCAGAGCAGTAGGATCGGAGCAGGAGGTGGTGTGTTTGTTCAGAGTTGGGAAGAGAAGTGGTAGCAATTTTTTACAAGTTACATCTCTCTTATTTCCTGTGCACATAGAAGGAGCTATGTCCTGCTTGACACAGAGGTTTTTTATGGGGATACTAAAGGTAATTAGATGGTGGTCAGTCCAAGCACAAGGTTGATTGGACTCAATAATGATATCACAGTTTAAGTCTGTTAACCAATCAAGGGTTCTGCCCTTAATGTGTGTTGGTTCACTGATACGCTGTCTAAAGCCTGAGTTTAAGAGTACATTCGCAATCTCATAAGCTGGGGCATCGTTAGTATCTTTGAAATCAAGGTTAAGGTCACCTAATATGATGATTTGTGATTTGGTTTTAGTTTTGTCGGCAAGGATGTAGGATATATCTTCTGCAAATGTCGATAAAGGACCAGGAGGCCTATAAATGAGGTGAAGTGTGATGGTTTGGTTGGGAGATGTGGATAGTTTCACTGAGAGTAGATCTGCTGGAGGAATCGGTAGTGTAGAGGAGATGCGAAGGCTGATGGAGTTTTTGTGTATAAAGGCAATCCCAACTCCTTTAGTTTGGCTAGTGTTGCGATCACTTCTGATGATGGTGTAGCCTGTGGGGATGGCCATTGATAGAAGTGGTCCTGAGGCAGTATGGAGCCAAGTTTCTGTGACGGCGATGAAGTCAAGGTCATGTGTTGTGAACAGGTCAGCCATGTCAAGTGCGTGAGCAGTAAGGGACCTGGCATTAATCAGTGCCCCTTGATCATGTTTTTTTGCAGGGATGTGCTTGTATTAAGTGGGGTGTTCTTGGTTAGGGTGGTAGCGGATCTTAGAGAGTGCATTGCCGGGTTAGGGTGCTTGGAAGTGCCGATGTGGCTGCCATGAGCTTGTAAGAATCTGGAGCCGAGTCTAAGGTTCCTTGTACGTATCGTGCAAGGTGGGTTAGGGGTGGGTTTGGTAGCAAAATGTTCAAGCCATATGGCTAGTGAGTTGAGGTAAGCGTTGACTGGAGGGGGTGCTGAGGTCAGCACTGAGTTGGGGTAATTTTGCTTGCTGATAGGCGTGGCGGAGATGTGCGGTTGTTCATTCAGGTTAGAAGGCATGATGAACCTAGGGTGGGTGGTGAATGGGAGCACTTGGTGGGTGTAGGTTTTAGTACGATTTGGTTCAAAGGATATGGCACTAAGGTATAGGGTAAGTTACAACGTCAAGACACAGTGGCAACTAGGGAGCACAGAGAATAATCCACCAGCTATGTATGGTCACAGTATATAGTAGGCGCAGATTAGACAAGATAGGGTAGTGTCAGTGGCATGTACGTATGATAAAGGAGTGTTTGCACAAGTAGGGTGAGTAGGTGCAAAAGTCATCAATAAGTTACAGTAGGCTAGTCTATGATGGCACAGGGGTAAAAGTTTAAAAGGCTGAGCATAGGATGCAGCAGGTGATGAATTGCGACAGGATATGCTAGTACCGGGTGGTGTATAATTCCAAACACCAAAGTAGGCGCAATAGCCAGTTTAGGCAATATAGTGCATACGTGTGCAATGCGCACTGACAAAAAACAAGTAAGGTGGATCTAGATAACATGTGGGTTAGAACATTACCTATGATCCCTGCACAGTTGACTAACACAATGTAAGTATATGCAGAGATAGCAGAGTACAGAAGAAAGAGCAGATACTCAAGTAATCTAGTAAATGTGGACACAATAGTAAATGCGCTAGGCAGTCGGTAGGCAAAGTAGAGCCATATGTAGAGGGCCTTAGGTTAGGGCCAGAGAAAGCTGGTTCTCAGTAGCGAGAGGGTCTAGAGCCTAATTTAAAGTGGTAGGCAAATTATATGAGCAGAGTAGTAGCACGCATGTCCGAAATGCAGTAATACAAAATGGGAACGGACATAGAGCAAAGTAAATAGAATGCGCATGAATGATTGCTGTAGTTCGTAATGCGACAGACGTTCGATGTTAGGAATTAAGTGAATGGGTTCTCATTGGTGTTTTTGAGTAACAATGGATATCCAGGGGATCGCGGCAGTGGCAGCCCGGCGGCCACGGACAGGCACAGACAGGCTACGTGCCTTAAATCGGGTGCCTTAGCAAAGGGTGCCGGCTTCCGCCTTCCGGCGGGGCAATGCCGGTATGAAGAGGGAACAGCCCAATGAGGTTGCACTGATGTTGCTCGGTAACCATCAACACCTCAGAAACCGCGGCCATTTTAGGTAAAGCATGCAGTTTTGGCAACGTGAAGACACAGCAAGAAAAAGCCAAGTTGCAGCTTCTAATTCAGAAAGGTGGTCAGGGTAACAAAAGAGCGATCGTGACTGCAACTGGGTCCTGGAGTCTGCTGAATGGGACATGGATGCAGCCTCGATGTAGCCTCTGGGTGGCCCGATGTAGCGGCTCAGCTGTATGAGCTGAATGGTGGAGACGCCTGGGCTCCTGCCCGCGTGAGGAGGAGTTGATGACTGGAGCTTGCACGGAGAGAGGCTTGGTTCCTCTTGTAGTTCGACTCGGGTAAAGTGTTGCTAGAGTCCAAGCAGCAAGTGCCTATGGATATTTGGAGTGGTCAGCAGTGCTGGGCACAGCAAAAGTTTGGTACGCCCTGATGCACTTCCTGCACTGACAGGCACGGAAAGGGGTCTTCTTGTGGGCCTTGCCTGCAGGGGCCAGCTTGCGCCTTCTGGCGACCGGATTGGGTGATGCACAAGGCTACCTTGCTGGTTGCTAGGCAACCTGGTAAACGACATGCAACGCAGCCATTTTAGGTACGGGAGACGAGGCAAGTTCAATTTTCAGGCTGTTCCTGCAGGCTGCTTCGTGTGGCCCTTGGGGGTGAATTATCCAGCGTGGCTGCCCTCAGGGACTCTGTTTTATGGTCCAGGGCAGAGATGCGGTCCGGATGAGGCGAAGTCAAAAAGGGGAGTACGTTCCACCCCTGGTTGGCATCGAAGTAAGTGTAGCTGCTTCAACACCTGTTCTGAGAGCACAGCGCTGAGAGAGCAGCTCGCCGGCAGTCCTGCTGCAGATCAGGCCCCATCCGTTACTCGGGGTCCTGTGGGTTTGTTCTATATTTTTTGAAAATTGTGTTTTCTGTTTGCGCTCCGAGCGCACGTTGTTTTCCCTGTCCCACCACCCCTGAAGCCACTTTCTGGTCCACTCCTCCCTCCCGCCTCCCTGCCCGGCCACCACCCCCCCTCCCCATGGCTCGCACATCTCTCCTTCTTAACTGACCCTCCTGGGCAGACCCCTGCCCGGCAGCCCCCACGGCAAAGGGCCCCTCAGGCAAAGGGTGGCTCCTGTGTGTGTTGGCAGGTGTCCGCAGGGGACGCCAGTCGCCTGCCCTCTCCCTTCGACCTCCTGCTCACCCCTCCCTCCGCTCTTTAGCTGTAATCCCTGCTGTTCTATTTGCAAATTCCGCCTGCCTTATTACCGCACTGTGAAACCTAGGCCTTTTCTCCCTCTTTAGAAATCTCAAATTTAGGCAGCGCTAATTTGATTGTAACGGTACCACCTATATAATTGCACTGTGAAACCTAGGCCTTTTTCTCCCTCTTTAGGAATCTCAAATTTAGATTTGTCCTCCTTCCTATCTTGGAATGCTTGGTGCCTTTCCTACTCTCCCCCCCTAGTGCCATCGTCTTGTTCCCACTCTCTCCTGCGCACTTGCCCCTCTCTGTCTTGTCTGTCTACCCCTCTGACCTCCCTCCTACTCTATGGTGCTTTCTGTCTCCCCTATTTTTTCAAACTGTTTCTCTATTGACTATCCTTCTCTCCTCACTAGGTCTGGTAGGAAAAAGTTTAAAAAGGACATCCTGGTCTCCAACCCAGGCCTCCCTATTGCCGATACCTACACCAGGGCCTCATCCAAGGAAACTCTTACAGACATCCTCTTTGTCGTTCCTTCACCTGATCTATGGACCCCCCATATGGTCTCTGTGCTCTCTCCTTTCTCCTCTACTGCCATTAATGGTGGCACCCGTTGGGATGCCCTCCTGGCCTCCTTCCTATCATCTAAGGTCATCATTAATGTCTACTCTAATGGGACCGTCTTGGTCCAAGGCCCTCAGGCCAACCTTCTTCTCTTTGATAGATGCTTTCCACGCCTTATCAACTTCCTTTCTTCTCCTGCTCTCCCCTCCCCCCTTTCCTCGGATACCTGGCCTTCTACCTCCCTTCCTGCCCCCTCTTGGGCGCTCTCTACACTTCCGCAGGGCGTACCTCTGATCTGTACCCCTCCCCAGAAGTCTTTCAAGGGGGGCAACCTTTTCCACATTGCCACTCTTAACTCCCGCTCCGCTGTCAAACACTCCTCTGACATCTGCCGCCTTCTTGAAGAACTCGACCTATATGTCCTCAGCCTCACTGAGACATGGTTTACGGCCAGCTCTGTCACCAGCTTTGACACCCTCCTACCTGATAGGTACAAGATCCTCTCTGCGCCCAGGCCGAACCGCTCTGGTGGTGGCGTAGCCCTTATCTTCCTTGAGTGGATTCCTGCCTCTGTCATTCCTACGCAGGCCTACTCCTCTTTTGAATGCCTCGTCTGCAGGCTCTCTCTCTCGCCAAGCCATTACCTTACTGTGGCTACTATCTATCGGCCACCTGGTCAGATTTCTTCCTTCCTCTCTGAGTGGGGAGACCTCTCCTCCTCACTCCTGGCCTCAACCACTCAACTCCTCCTTCTTGGAGACTTCAACATCCACCTGGATGCCTCCTGTCCCCCCTCTGAACTCTTTCGCGACCTCTGCAACTCTCTCTCACTCGCCATTCTCCCCTCTGGCCCAACACATTCTGCAGGGCACACTCTCGATGTTCTGATCTCTTCAGACCTTCCCCTCTCTGTCCCTCTCTCCACTCCTCTCTCCTGGAGTGATCACTTTCTCCTCTCCTCCCACCTCACCCTCCCTTCCTCTCAGGCAAAGCCACCTTCATCACTGCCACCCTCCTTCTCGGTCATCCGACCCATGAAGCGCGTGTCAGTTGAGGCTTTCGCCGCCACCTTCTCACTCCCCCCTCTTCGGCTGACTCCCACCCTGACACTGCCCTCTCCACTCTCCACTCTGCTATATCTGATACTCTTGATATCCTTGCCCCTGTCATGAGAATCCGCCTGAAGCCCAAAGCCAAATGTAACTCCTGGTATGACTCAGATCTCGTCACCCTAAAACGCAAGTGCAGGATGGCAGAGAGGAAATGGCGTGCTTCATGTTCATCCTCTGACAAACTGGCCTGTCGCCTGCTCCAAAGGCAATACCGGCTCTCCGTTCTCACCAAGAAGAGAGCCCTTATCTAATCCCGCATCTCTGCGGCATCTAACAATTCGGCTGAACTCTTCAAAATCTGCAAGGAACTGGCCAACCCTGCTGCAGTCTCTACCTCTCCTGTCCCCTCCCAGGCCCTCTGCACGGCACTGGCCTCTCACTTCATTTAAAAAAACTCAGGACATCCTGTCCTCACTCTCCTCCCATCACCTCCCTCCCTCTATTCCCTGCTCTTCCTCTGGCCCTTCTGGAGCTACTCCTCCTGCCTCCTTCTCTGCCTTTCCCCTTTTCTCTGCTGACGAGGTTTCCAGACAACTCCGATCTATGACAGTCTAGTCAAAACAGGTTCACCCCTGTTCCTCCAAAACTATCAAGGACCACATTGACTCCCTGGCTCCTGCCCTGGCTGACTTCTGCAATCACTCCTTCGCCTCTGGAGTCTTCCCATCCCCCCCTTGTGCACCCCCTTCTTAAGAAACCCTCTTCCGACCCCTCCTGCCTGGCTAACTATCGCCCAATTTCCATCACTCCCTTCCTGGGCAAGCTCCTGGAGAAACTGCCCATCTCCAAGCTAAATCTCCATGCTGAATCTGTTGGTAGTCTTCATGACCATCAGTCTGGCTTCAGAGCTGCCAGAAGCACGGAAACTGCTCTCCTGAACATCCGTGATGACCTGTGCTCCAACCTTGACTCTAACACTCCGTGTGTTCTCATTTTGCTCGATCTCTCTTCTGCCTTTGATACTGTCAACCATGCCATCCTGCTCAACTGTCTCCATGATAACCTGGGTATCACTGGTCAGGCCCTGGCGTGGCTGACCTCTTTCCTCTCCAATCGACCTTCCCAGGTCCAACTGGGGTCCTTCCTCTCTGACATCTTTTTCTCTACCTGTAGTGTCCCCCGGGGATCTAACCTCTCTCCCTGGCTGTTTAACCAGTATCTAGCACGCCTTGCTCACCGTATCGCCGTTCTCTTCTCCAAATTTCAGTGCTATGCGGATGATACCCAGCTCATTTTCAGGCTACCCTCGGCCTCCTCCTCTCCTTCCCTTATCTCTGACTGTCTGTCTGCTATCCAGGAATGGTGTGCCGCCAATGACCTCTGCCTTAATGCCAGTAAGACTGAGATTCTACTCATCAACACACCCACTCCCTCCTTCCCTGCAGCCCTCTGACCGGCCTCTCTTGGCTCTCTCCCTGCTCCTACCTGCAAGGCAAAAAACCTCGGGGTCATCTTCGACTCCACACTTTCCTTCTCTCCTCACATATCTGACGTCTCTAAGAAGTCACACTACCAGCTGCACCTCCTCAGAGGTATTCTTCCTTTCCTCTCCTTCCCCCAGAAGCTCACTGTCTCCAGAGCCCTGGTTCTCTCTAAGCTGGACTACTGTAACAGCCTCTATCTAAATCTGCCTGCTTCTACTCTCCGCCCTCTGCAACTCATCCAGAACAGGACTGCAAGACTTGTCCTTGGCCTCAAGCCCAGGTACCGTATCTCTCCAGGACTAAAATCTCTACACTGGCTCCCTGTGGCTGTGAGGATTAAGTTCAAAACCCTCTGCATTGTACACAAGGCCTTCTGGGGCCTGGGGCCAAAATACCTTCAACTCTCTCTTCCTAAATATCTTCCCTCTCGAGCTCTTCACTCATCCGCCTCCAACTCCCTCAGGGTCAGCCGCTTCTCCAAGCAACGAGATGGGGGTAGATCTCTCTCCGTGGCAGGGGCCTCCCTCTGGAACAGCCTTCCTGCCTTCCTGAAACTTGAGGAGAACCATCTCCAGTTCCGGAAGCACCTCAAAACCTTCCTCTTTTCTTCTGCTTTCTCTCCCCCTCTGCCCAGCTAAATTCCTGACTGAAATTGCACTGAATCAGCAACTGGGCCACTCTCACCGATCTCGGTCTTTGGCCCAGCCACTCTCCCCTTGCACTGCCTCTCTGGCAACCCCTGCACTGCGGGACTGTCTCTGTATCCCTACAGCCCCCCTTCCCAGCACTTGTCTGCACTTACCTTGCACTTGCCACCAGCTGGCCCTTATTATTTTTCGTGTTATTCTACTACCCCTGTACTGCACTTTCCCCTCTCCCTTTCCCCTTGCACTTTTCCCGTCCCGTCTACCCATGCACTTGCGCGATCTGAATAACACCTGGCCTAGTAGGATCGCTGTCTGTCTTCCCTTTGTTCCCCCTCCCTGCCTCGTCGCGCCTTGAAACACTTGTGTATAGGCGCGTTACAAATGCCATAGCATATCATATCATAACAGCAGGGCACCGGCCTATGCACTCACTGGAGGGATGGCACTAAGAGTGGCTTAGAGTGGCACAGTGGTATTTAAGAGGCACAGACAGGGGCCTTCTATGCTGGCCTTGCCTACATGGGCCAGCTTGCGCATTCAAGTGACTGGATTGGGTGATGTACAACGCTACTTTATTTGTTTTTTGTTTGTTTATTTGTTTATTTATTTATTGTGCGCACCAGACCCTAGGGTAGCAGGGCGCAAGAGAACAAGGAGGTTTACAGCTTAGTTAACGTTTACAGGTTACAGATTAGTTAACGTTACAGGTTACAGGCATAGTGGACATTTCGAATCTGCAGGGTAGGGCAAGTGCAAGTGCAGATAAGGCGTAGCTAAACAGTCAAATCTATGGCGATCAAACAGTAAGAGCAGGTTAGTACAAACATTATAAGAAGACGTTACGTATAAAGTGACATACGCTATGTCGCATTCTCAATAAGCCATTTTATGGTGTTCTTTCTAAAGTTATTGAAGGTTTGGTCAGATCTTAGTGCAAGGGGTAGGGAATTCCATAACTGTGCTGCCTTAACTGGGAAGCTGGAACCTCCAATGGTGGCTAGTTTGAATCTGGGCACTAGGAGGCAGTTGGGGCTGGCTGTCCTTGTGAGTCTCGTTGGATTTTTCCTGTTGAAGCGTTCTGAGAGGTATCGGGGAGCTTTGTTGTTTAGGCATTTGTGGATAAGGGACGCAGATTTAAGGTTGATTTTTTCTTGGGTGGAAAGCCATTTGTGTTTTCGTCTTATTTCTGAAATGTGTGCACTTCTGGGGATACTTAGGGCCGCTCTAAGTGCATTGTTTTGGAGCACTTGGATTCTGTGGATGATTTGTTTGGTAGTCCCTATGTAGAGGGCGTTGCAATAATCTAGTTTCGATAAAATGAGGGCTCTAGCTAGAATAAGACAGCTGTCCTCTGAAAGGAATGGTTTCCCAGCTCGTATTAACTTGCATGTATAGGCAGTGGATGATGACAGTGAGTTCACCTGTTTGGTGAAAGATAGTGTCGCATCAAGATAAAAACCTAGGGTTTTTACTTCTCTGGCGACCTTGATAGTGTTGCCATCGATGATGAAGGCGGAGTAGTTTTGGTTAAGTTTGGAGATACGGGCTGCCGTGCCCAGGATGATGAGCTCTGTTTTGTCATCGTTCAAGCATAGGCCATGGTTGGCCATCCATGCCTGAACGATGCTGTAGACTCTATTCACCAGAGCCAGATCTTCGACGTAATCCCCAGTAAGTGGTAAGAGAATCTGAGTATCATCTGCATAGTTAGTGTAGGTGATACCCAGATTATCAAGATCGTCAAAGAGTGGCTTGGTGAAGATGTTATAGAGTGTCGGCGAGACGCAGGATCCCTGGGGCACTCCGCAAGTGATTGGGATAGGGTCTGCTGCCGCTGCGGGGGAGAACACCCTCATGGTCCTGTCACTAAGAAATGATTGAATCCAGACTATAGCCTCCTCTGAGAAGTGGGCAGCCGAGTCCAAGTGATTACATAGGACTTTATGGTCCACCAGATCAAAGGCGGCTGAGAGGTCTAGAAGGAGGAGGAGAGCTAGTTTTCCCTCGTCTCTGAGTGAATCTATTTGGGCTTTTAGGTCGATAAGGGCAGTCTCTGTGCCGTGTTGCGGACGGAAACCGGATTGGCGGGTGCCGAGGAGATGGTTCATCTCAAGGAAGTTCTGGATTTGGGTGTATGCTACCTTGTCTAATATTTTTAGTAGGAAGGGAACCGTGGTGATGGGCCTGTAGTTAGTAGGAATGTTGGGGTCCAATGTTTGCTTTTTTAGGAGGGGGAGTACCCAAGATTCCTTTAGATTGCGGGGGATGGTGCCCGTAGTAAAGGAGGCATTGATAAGTTTTGTGATAAAGGGGGCTAAATCCCTAGCCGCATCCTTGATCAGTTGTGCGGGGCATTGGTCGCCTTTGCAATTAGAAGGTTTGAGGGTCAAAATGGTCTTCTCTACCTCAATTACTGAGACCTTGGAGAAACGGAATTGGGTGGATTCTGGGTTGTTGGATGAGGGAATTTTGACTATCAGAGGTTGAGTTGGCAGAGAGGCTTTCTTTAGGGCAATTTTTGTTTGGAGGTTGGATACTTTGTTGGTTAGTGCCAGTTGTATGTCTGTGCACCAAGTTTTGTCTTTGATGGAGTCATCCTGTACTGTGATAGGAGTTTCCAATTCCTTTAGGATGGAGAATAGCTCCTTCATGCTGGAGTTGGATTGGGAGATCCTATTATTATAGGTTTCTTGTTTGGCCAGGATGATGTCTCTTTTGTATTGCGAGGCGATGTTAATTAGGTTAGTTTTATTTTCAGCGGTCGGATGTCGGTTCCAAGCTGTTTCGCATTTTCTCTTCTGTAGTCTTAGGTTTTTTAGGTGGGGTGTAAACCATGAGTTCAAATGCTTTTTGGGTTTACTGATCCGAAGTTTAAATGGAGCAATACTGTCAAGAGCAGAGCACATGGCTGCGTTGAATGCATCCACTAGGATGCCTGGGTCAGAGTGGTCAGGTAGGGAATTTAGTTTGGGTAGGATGTGGGGCAGAATATTGTCGGCTGTAATGTTTTTCTTGTTTCTCGTTAAGGTGGGTGTGGCTGGCGTGGGTGTTAAGACTGTGGGTCTTTTGGTGTTGAGGGTGAAAGAGATAAGGTAATGGTCAGACCATATTTGGGGGGTGATGGCTGTTATAGAGGGGTAGCAGTTGTGACTGGCAATCCAGTCTAGTGTTCTTCCCTTGATATGTGTGGAAGTATTCACGAACTGCGTGAAGCCTAGCACTGACAGAGTATTGCCTGTGGCAGTAGCATGATGGTCGTTGATATCGTTGAGCCCTAGATTGAAATCTCCTAGTACAAGTGTTTGGGAGGATTCTTTTAGCTTCTCAGAGATAACAGTGGTGATGTCTTCGGTGAAGGTGCTGACGGGGCCAGGGGGTCTATAGATAAGGTGGATATTTAGTGTTTGGGAGTTTGCAGTCGGTAATTTGATAGAGAGAAGCTCGCAGGATTTGAGGGAGGGTGTGGGTGTGATCCTCATAGAGAGATTAGATTTGGCGATAATTGCAATTCCTCCACCGCGCGAGTCTGGTCTGTCAGCTCTGAGAATGGTATAATTCTCTGGGACTGCCAGAGTGAGAGCCGGACCTGCTGCATCGTGGAGCCAAGATTCAGTAATGGCAATGAAGTCAAGGCTATTATCCCGTATGATATCTGCTATGTCAGTGGCATGGGCGACTAGTGATCTGGCATTGATTAGAGCAGCTTTTAGTTCAGGTTCTAGCTGTGCTGTGAGCGGAGGTTTGGCTATAAGTTTATTGATTTTATGGTGTGGTTGGTGTCTGAGAGGGGCGGTGATTACCAGTGGTCGGCATATTTTGGGTCGGAGGTGTTCTAGGTTAATGTTATATTTAGTAATAGGTTCGAATATTTTAGGTAGTCGAGCCCGGAGTCTAAGCTTCCTTTGTTCTAAGTTGCAGGGTTTAGAGATGAGTTGTATGTGGGCACCAAGGCCCTCTGTAGGCAGAACTGTAGGCATGGTTGTGTAGATGATGGTAAGGATAATTGTCAGTTTGGAGAATTGTGCAAGGTGAACTGGGTTGGGCATGTGGAAGTACATATTGTTACTACTAGCTGAGCTAGGTGGGCTGGACTTAGTTGCCGTGGATGGATACGGGGCAGAGTTGGCAGAGTACAGTTCACAAATACTTAGCGAGATTAATGCAGCAGTGACGTACTAGTCTGAGAGTAGCAGTCAGATATTGGGCTAAGTGCGACGGTCAGATGTAGGTCTAAAAACCGAGGTCAGATACTGGGCTGAGAGTGATGGTACAGTGGTCTCTGGGCGACCACAAGGCACTACACAATAATACAGTGGTCTCTGGGCGACCATAAGGCACTACACAATAATACAGTGGTCTCTGGGCGACCATAAGGCACTACACAATAATACAGTGGTCTCTGGGCGACCATAAGGCACTACACAATAATACAGTGGTCTCTGGGCGACCACAAGGCACTACACAATAATACAGTGGTCTCTGGGCGACCATAAGGCACTACACAATAATACAGTGGTCTCTGGGCGACCATAAGGCACTACACAGTAATACAGTGGTCTCTGGGCGACCACAAGGCACTACACAATAATACAGTGGTCTCTGGGCGACCATAAGGCACTACACAATAATACAGTGGTCTCTGGGCGACCATAAGGCACTACACAATAATACAGTGGTCTCTGGGCGACCATAAGGCACTACACAATACTACAGTGGTCTCTGGGCGACCATAAGGCACAATACAGTGCAGTGGTCAGTTAGCGACCAAAGGGCACGGCCAATAGCAGTCATGAGGCATAAAGCACTAGGGGCTGAAAATGACTGAGCTATTAAAGAGGTGGCAGCAGTAACGCAAAGAGGCGGCGGAGTTGGAAGCATAAGCGTAAGCAACAAACAGTTATCGAGGGTGAAAGAAACCGAGTTCAAATGTTTATGAATGTGGAATAGCAGAAGACATACCAGAAAGCACAATAGTGTAAACTGAGGGTATCCCCTTTACTCACAAAAGATTAAAGGTCCGAGTAGACACTGGCTCCGAGGCTCCGGAGGCAAACAAGTTGCTAGGCAACCCGCTAAACAACATGCAACGCAGCCATTTACAACACATGTGTCATCAACCATTGTAATACATCATTTGTTTATCTTTCTATGTAAGAAAAATGACTCAAAATGATTCTGTGATGAGTGAGCAGGGGCAATTGAACTAACGGTGTGCACTTCATAAATGGTTAATGTAATTGTATGTGAGTAATACTATTGTCAAAGTATGAGTGAGCCTTTGTCTATACAACATCATTAATTAATTCTCTGCTGTGTGATCCCAGTACTGGTAGCTAAGGAAAAAAGTCATAGTGGGATAAAGTGATTTGCTGTGCATCACATAATTTGGGGATCTGATTTCGGAACCCTTGTTTCCTGTTTCCACAATTTTCAATTTGATGTGTAGAGTAGATTATTCCAACTTCTGTTTTAAAATCAAAATTCATTGCTTTGTATTTGTCTTTCCTGGACAAATCTAGCATCCTCTCAAAAAAGGCGGACTCGCAAAGCACCAACACACATGATAATGCATTATCACAGTAGAAATAGGTTTGCTAAAATAAACATGATTTGCTTTTTCTGAACAAAAGGTACTGAGTAAATCCTACAAAGAATAAAATGGCTGCAGTACTATACATGGTGCCTGCAGATCTCAGCAACAGTTACACAACTTGCTGAGTGGCCTAATTTTTAAACACAAGGGGGGACAAGCACTGAAAGAGAATATGTGTGCACAACAATGGCTTTCAGGTAAAATCCTGGATATGGGAGTTCCACTGTGCATCCAGTGTTTATTTAGTCACTGTATAGACAGGAGCAGAGTGTGGAGGCAGCCAATCGGGGTATGCTCGCTCTCTTCCTGATGGAGCAAGACACATGAAATATGCATACCTCCTGTGAGGAATTCAACCATCTGCACGGTGGATGTGCACTCGCCTGGGCTTTGTTAAAATGTTTAATTAAACTGAATGATGGTAGACCAACCTCATGAACATGTTCGGGGCTAATCCACACACATTCTCCTATGCTCACAGCATGACAAACGCATAGACTTGTGTACTCTGGGTGGACACAGCCTACAGGCACATTCTGCCCTGTCATATTTAGTTGGAATATGACAGCAGGAGTACACGATGCATCTCCAGAAGGGGGAGGACCAAACTTTCCCCCTGCCATGGACAGCCTGATTAACTAACAAAGGCTCCATGGGTCCACTCTGATCTTTTGTTGGGTCCTGCAGCTGGTGGCAGTGATTTGCAAACCAATTAAAGGGCACTTCAAGCAGGCCCACATGGGGCCTGGCTGCAGAGATTAACAACAGAGACAGAAACCCCAACAACCTTTCATATGCAACTGTGTCAACCTGAAGCCAGCTGCCGCCCTCAGTATCGATTGCAGTGAACTGTCATGTCTGGGACTGCATGTTTACAGTAGTCCACTGTGCAGGGGACCCCATTCATAAGGTATAAGAATGTGTTTTGCAGGAGCCAGAGAGTCTGGTCTTGCTGCTGACCTCATGCATACAGGAGATTGTTGGTGAGGACCCCAGGTTTGGTTCATTAAGGTAGGCTTAGCCTACATTAATCACTGTGGCCCATTTGGCTTGAAAAGAGGCCCTCTTTTGGCAGATCATCTCAAGACTTTGCAAGGAGCAGCAAGAACAATTCTTCATTAGACCCTGGCTGCATGTAGAGTCTGCCATACATCTTCCACCAGTGAAGGAAAGCCAGGTCCAACAAAGAGGGAGGCAAGATCCCTCCCCAAAACATCTCCCAGGGTTCAGAGGGATATACCAAATCCAGAGGACCCTCCAGCTGCTCCAGAGCTGGTATGCAGCCAGCACGCATTGTGCCCTGCTAGGCTCTGCAGCATGCTTCCTAGGTAGGAAGTGCCAGAAAGTCTCTGAACCTGCCTGTAAAACACTCCTCAGCGTTGGACCATCCACCTTAAAGGACGACAGAAGCCCAGTGAAGAAGCTGGGAGAAGTGCCTCTACGAGCATCTACCAACGTCCGTCTTAAAGGACATTTTTGAGCCAGTCGAGTTCCTCGAGCTGCAATGACTGCAACACTGACATTTGTAACACCGCAGTTGCTTAAAGACATCTGAGACGTCTTGATCTGTGCTTAAGAACTGCCGACCAGCACTGAGACAATGATTCCTGACCCTGAGCCACCTTGTAGGCCAGCCTGCAGCCGTTTGTAAAGCTTCACTCGCGAAACTGTTTTGCCGCCTGATACCCACAGCTGACTCCCATCTTGAACTCTGTCACAGAATCCTGCACTGAAGCTGACTCGCCCCTGTTGATTACCAAGAACACCTACAGCAAAAGGTACTTTGTGGTTCTATCTCCCTGGTCCTTCCCCGAAGACCCCTAGCAAAATTCCAAGACCCATTGCTCCCTTTGTGCTGAAGCCAAGTTACCTTGAACTATTGTGATTATTTACCATACCTAGGAACCTCCTGTCAGTATCCAGATTGCATCCCTTTTCCTTCTTTGAAACTGTCCTCTGCATTCCTTTACACGGTGTGTTGTATTCCGTAGTGTTACCAGAACTGCCTGTTGTGATAATAATAAAGTAGACATATACAACCTTGACTGTACAGTCCCTTTTATCATTGGGTAATATTTGTATTTTCGCTGTGTAACAACTAACCAACGATCCACAACCTTTCGGAAATAAGTCTGCTGTTCCATCCACTTTGCCAAAATTGGACAAGGAGATTTATGATTTGCTTGTGTTTCCAATCTGTTTGGATCCCTTCTGGTGCACTAGAGGTGTGGGGCTGATTGATGGTTTAGAACCCGATATTCATCCCTGGCCTGGTGCCCCAGACATTTATTTTTTGCACTGGTGGCAGACGGTCAGATCTAGTTGGAGCCTTGTGCACAGCTGAGTCACCCAATGATAAAAGTGCTGTTGCAGGCAACATTTAGAACACTGCCAGGTAATTTTAATGATCATGGAGCATGACATTGAGACTGTGAAAGGCATGAGCAAAGATGTCCTGCATGTCCTATATGAAAAGAGGTGTCTCCCCCAAAGTACCAGGATTAATAAACCTGAGCTGCTAATCATCCTCCAAACTTGGGTAGAAGCAAGGTCGGCTGGGGAAGTGAGCACAGGGGACATGCTAGGGCCTGTGTACCCGAATGAAGAAGACCTTCCAGAAGGGGTGGTGGAAAATGACGAGGAAGATTGCATGAAAAGTGTTTCTCGTCAACAATCCCTCAGGGTGACAAGTGTGGTTTCTCTACACTCCTGAGTGTCAGGGAGGTCAGGGGCTAGTGCGGCATCCCTTGGGTCCCAGGCCTTGGCACAGCCTCCAATTGGTCCAGTAATTGCTCCAGCTGTTATCTATGTAGCAGCAAGAAAGCTCCTGTTGGAGGAGAGGAGACTAGCTCCGGAGGAGCAAAAACAGTTGGACACAGGGATGTCATTTTGGGGTCACTAGGGTTCACACCTGCAACCCCTGAGGTCTCCCTTGCTACTCCTGTGGTCTCCCTTGCTACCCCTAAAAAAAAAGAAAACGTTTTTATTTATTTTTAAATTGAAGCTCCTGGGCTGTGGCCAGCGCCATGTGGGGCTTTGTTTTTGGAGTGGCGGCCTTTCTTGTTCAGGCCTCTTAAGAAAACATGGGGGTTCCACAAGTGTAACACTTTGCGCAGTGACCCTAAATAGCAAAGAATAGAAAGAGTAGGAATAACACATAATTTGTCTTTCTGGAATTCTATACAATAATTGCTCGACTCATTAAAGGTTTATTTCAGGCAGACTTCAGGGGGTGAGTCACTGATTTAGTCTGTTCTTAAACACCTCAAATTCACAATGCAGACAAAAACTTCCAAAAAGCATTTTGAGTAGAATAAGCATTTATTTCAGACTATGTATTTTGCTTTTCGCAAGTTGCAGTTATATCATTTTTTTTCTGCCGTTGTCTCTGTTGTGATCATCACAAGACATTCCATCTAGGTATCCTCGGTCACTTGACAAAATCCTTGTGCCTAAAAGCTTATGTACAGTGTAGAAATGTTTAACCATAGCACATAAAGTGGCCCTTGATTTAATTGTGCCACAATTAATGCTTTGTTGTAATGTCATGCTGCTCAGGATGTTTGTTTGCATGTATGAGGTAACGAGTGCCCAGAGTACGGGATGCCGTGTCAGTGCACTGCATTTCCCCGCTACTCTAAATTCTTTAATACACAGTTATGAACACTCCCAATGTTATGTATTTTGGCAACCTCTGAAGCCTGTAAAGTAGATCCACGCACGCTTGACATGTGGCCTCCTTTGCTCCAGACCTGCAGATGAACTGGCCTGCTGTTAAATATCAGTTATCAGTTTAATGGTATCCACTACAGAGTGTAATTTGCTTTCTGACTTTGAGAACATTCAGACATGTAATTCATTTTACAATAGCCGGTAAGATAGCTATAGCCAGTAAGATAGCTCAGTGGGTTGAGTGCTTGCTGCTGCGATGTGTGTGTGTGTGTGTGTGATCTGCAGGTTGCTAGTTTGAATCCCAGCAGAGCCAACTTAGCCTTTCATCCTTCCGAGGTTGATAAATGAGTACCAAACAGGTTGGGTTATATTGTATGTACATCTGCTCTATATAAAGCGATTAAGAATAAGTGCTATATGTTAACACATGATCAACATTTGGCCTTGGATTTCTGTGTGCATTCACAGTAATTTGGTAATATAGTTCTGTACACATGGATATTAAAGATACATATTGTGATCCATTCTTGTATGAAATGTATATCACATTACAGTGATTTCAAAACCATATTTGTCGTAGTATACTTAGGAACAATGCTATGTGAGACCTCTTCATGTTTTGTCAAGGGGTGAAAGGTCATGTTTCATCGCTTCCTGTGATTTCACTTCAGGATGGGGTCAAATGACATCAATTCATGTGATGTCATCAGAGGTCAAGGGTCACATGATGTCACTTCTGCTACCCCTGGCATTTTGGTGAAATGACATCCCTGGAAGGACATGGTCACCATAGAGCCAGAGCTGCCATAGAGGTGCACAAGGTTGCATTTGAAAAGAAGAAGGTGGCCAATAGATCCAGCTCTAGCAAAAGCAGCAGTATTGGCTCAAACCAGAGTGGCCAGGATAAGCCCCAGCGACACATCCCCAAAGACTTAGTGCAGGATTACGAAGTGGGGAAGAACTTTTTTTGACAGCTTCCTTTTCAGCGACAGGCACCCCTAACACTGTGACACCTGCGTTCTCCCAACCCAAAGGTTGTTTTGTGTGTAAGGCGATGGGCCATAGGAAAGGGGATACTTCCTGCAAGGGCTTACCCAAGCAAGCCAGAGTGAATGTTTGACTCATGGATGAGGCTATCATTACTGTGGACTTCCTACACTGAGTGGGAACGGTATCCCAGTTTCCAATAATACTCAACTGTTCTTAGAAGACGTGTATATCACACAAAACTCTTGTGGTCAGAGACACTGTGGCTAGCATCACTGCTGTCACTCGGCAGTGGGTATAGCCTTGCCAGTATATTGATGGACCTCATTGTAGCATCAGTGGGTTTAACAGAAAGGGTAAGTGCCCCTTGGCGATAATAAAGATCAGCTGGCGAAGTGAAATGACCCAGCGCTGTGTATTGGTGAAAGACTCCATCCCTGTCCCATGTCTGTAGGGTAATGAGCTTCCTGACCCCGAGATAGTCACAGCGGATACCAGATTGAGGGCCTGGAGTGCTTCCACATGGCTTGTTGGAGGGATTGGCATGGCCGGTGGCCCCTGCTCCAGTTCCCCAGACTGCTGACTCACATATTCCTGTGGGAGAGGGGCCAGTAGCCACTGAAGAATCTACTTTGGTAACAGGGTGACTTCAGAGTTGTCTGGCGCAGCACAGGAACTTGAGGTGGAGGACCAGGTGAGCTCAGATCTGAAGGGCCTGCCCAAGCTGGATGAGTTTGCAGATCAGACTCACTTCTTTAAAGCCCAGAAAGAGTGTCCTACTCTGGCGGGCCTGCAAAAGCATGCAGAGGAGCATGCTAAGGGCAAGGCCCCTGGACTGTTCAAAGTGTATAGGGAAGATGGACTCCTGTACAGTGAGTCAAAAGACTCTGAGGATGCGAGCACCAGAAGATTGGTGATTGCCTAATGCCACAGAAAGATCCTTTTGGGTTTGGCTCACCAAATTCCTTTAGCGGGTCACATGGGAGTGACTAAGACATTGGACAGTTTGTCTGTGCACTTTTACTTGCCGCGGTTCAGCGTAAAAGTTAAGGAATTTGTCCGGTCCTGTAAAACCTGTCAGGGTTATGGCAAATCAGGAGATGCCACAAAGGTCCCCATAATTCCACTACTTGTGCTTATGCAGCCTTTTCAGAGACTAGGCATGGATCCTGAAACCAGATCAGGGAACAGATACATCTTGGTGGTGGTAGACCACGCCACTAGGTACCCTGAGGCTGTCCATCTGAGGAGCATCAAAGTCCCCATGGTTGTGAAGGATTTGATTGGGATATTCTCCTGTGTTGGTTTTCTCAAGGAAGTTGTTTCTGACAGGGCATCAAACTTCATATCCGGTTATATGAAAGACATGTAGGAAGAGTGTGGAGTCACCAACAGTTCTCTAAATCCTTCCATCCACAGACAAATGGGCTTGTTGAGCAGCTCAACGAGACCCTGAAAGGCATTTTAGGTGGCTTGGAAAAGCACCTAAGGAGAAAATGGGATATTCTCCTGCCATGAATATGGTTCGCCTACAGGGAGGTGTCACAGAAAGAAGTAGGGTTTAGCCCCTTTCAGCTTCTGTTTGGACAATCTGTACGAGGTCCCCTCAGTCTAGTGAAAAAGGGATGGGAGGTCAACATGGAATAGTTGATGAAAAACCTAAAGGCCAGTCAGCAGCTGAAGAACTGGCACCACCATAAGGCCACATTGCTAGTGTGAATTATTGAATCTGTCAAACCCAGTGCCCTTCAGACAAGTAGACTGGGCCTTACTGTGTGCCGTAAAAAGTAACTGAGGTAAATGATCTCATTGACATGAAAGGACCTGAGCTGATGTGCAGATGTACGGGGTCTTTCACGTCAATTGGCTGAAAGCTGATTATAGCCGGGATGACTTGGTCATGGCATTAGTGAGTGGTGGAGAGACGGAGCAGGAGAGCAAACCCCTCCCAGACCTCCTGCACACTGAAGCCACAGATGGGCCAGTTGAAGGTGTCAACCTTGCAACAGACCTGTCTGAACAGCAACTGACAGACTATCACTGTTTACTGGGGCAGTTTGTAGGTCTGTTTTCGAAGACTCCAGATTGGTGCACCCATAATGTGGACACTGGAGACAATAAACCGGTGAAGAGCAAGATTCAATGGATGTCCGATAAGGTCAGGCACACCATCAAGGAGGAAGCTTCCAAGATGCTGTCCCCAAGAGAGATAGAGCGATCCCATGGCCCCTGGGTTAGCCTAATGGTACTGGTCCCCAAAAAGACCAGTGATGGGAAAACTGATGTCTGCTTTTGTGTGGACTACAGGGGGCTCCATTCTGTCACGAAGACAGATGCTCACCCTATTCCTCATGCAGATGAGCTCATTGACAATCTCAGCAGTGCCAAGTACATGAGTACCTTTGACCTCATAGCAGGATACTGGCAGGTCGGCTTTACAGACAGAACGAGAGAGAGGTCAGCATTCTCAACCTCAGAAGGACATTATAGGTTTACTGTGATGCCCTTCAGATTGAAGAATGCCCCTGCCGGTTAACCAGGTTTTGTCTGGACTGAAAAACTTCAGTATCACCTATTTAGATGACTTTGCTGTGTTCAGTTCAGTCACACCTGGGAGGATCAAATATCCCACCTAAAAAAAGTGCTTCAGGTGCTGCAGAATGCAGGTCTGAATATCAAGGTCATGAAGTGCCGGATAGAGCAGGGCACAGTGATTTACCTAGGCCACCTAGTCGGTTGTAGGTAAGAAACAACCTCTCAAAGCGAAGGTATGGGATTTGAAGGATTGCGACATGCCCAGCACACAGACACAGGTGAACGCCTCTCTAGGTCTCACGGGTACTACTGTTCATGCCATGCCCCTGAATGATGTAACTTCCACGAAAATGCCAAAGAAAATAACTTGGAACCCCGCCCGTAAAACCTCCTTTCAGGATTTAAAGAATGGATTGTTCAGGGCCTCAGTTCTGAAAGTGCCAGGCTATGGGGTCATGAGTTCATTATCCAGACAGAGACCTGTGATTTTTGGATGGGAGCAGTGTTAACACAGCTGTACTCTGAAGGGGTAGAGCAACCTGCCACCTACATTAGCAGACGGTTGACAAAAAGGGAAAGGAACTGGTATGTCGTAGAAAAAGAGGCATATGCGGTCGTGTGGGCTGTAAAAAAGCTGAAACCCTACATCTTTGGGTCGCTCTTTATTATCCAAACAGACCACCGGCCTCTTTGATGGTTAATGGCTATGCACGGGGGGAACCCTAAGTTTTGCATTGGGCCATATCCCTACAGGGATTAAATACAGAAATCCAGCACAAGCCAGGCCCCAAGCATGGAAATGCAGATGGCCTCAGCTGGTGCTTTCTCCTAGATGACAAACCAGACCCTCAGTAGCATGGTGGTTCACATGTTGAGGCTGGGGAGCATGTGAGGAATTCCATGATCCGCATAGTATGTGTGCGCTCGCCTGGGCTTTTGAATTTTTTTTATTAAATTGATTGATGGTAGACCAACCTCATGAAAATGTGTGTAGCTAATCCACACACATTTCCCTATGCTCACAGCATGACACACCATAGACTTGTGGACACAGCCTACAGGCACAGTCTGCCCTCTCATATTTAGTTGGGATATAACAGCAGGAGTAGACAATGCATCTCTAGAAGGGGGAGGACCAAACCTTCCCCTTGACATGGCCAGCCTGATTAACTAACAAAGGGTACATGGGTCTGCCCTGCTCTTTTATTGGACCCTGCAGCTGGTGGAAGCAATTAGCATTCCAATTAAAGCGTACTTCAAACAGGCCCCCATGGGGTCTGGCTGCAGAAGTTAACAACGGAGACAGGAAACCCCAACAAACATTCATATGCAACTGTGTCAACCTGAAGCCAGCTCCCATCCTAAGTATCCATGGCAGTGAACTGTCATGTCTGGGACTACATGTTTACAGTTGTCAACCCCGGAGTGGGACCCCATTCATAAGGTATGAGAATGTGGTTTGCAAGAGCTAGAGAGTCTGGTCTCGTTGCAGCTTCAAGGGAGACCTGCTGCTTTAATCCGGAACCACAGAGAGCTCCATTAACCAGAGAGACCCTTTGATGCACAACAGAGAGGAAGATGGGTTGGACTTAGTAATACATGTTTTCACCCCTTTACCTTTTCTGTTGCAAAGCACTCTGGTTATCACCTCATGCATACAGGAGATTGTTGGTGGGGATCCCAGGATTGGTTCATTAAGGTAGGCTTAGCCCCTCTTTTGACAGATCATCTGAAGACTTTGCAGAGTGTAGCAAGAAGAACTCATCATTGGTCCCTGGCTGAGGGTGCAGTCGGCCTTACATCTTTCACCAATGAAGGGAGGCCAGGACCTCCAAAGAGGGAAGCACGATCTCGCCCCTAAACATCTCCCAGGGAACAGAGGGAGATACCGAATCCAGAGGACCCTCCAGTCTCTTCAGAACTGCTGCCCAGCCATCACACAGTGTACCCTGCTAGGTTCTGCAGCAAGCTTCCTAGGTAGGAAGTGCCAGAAGGTCTCTGAACCCAAGACCAAGGAAAAGGCAGCTGCATGCAACACACTTCTCAGCTTTGGGCTGTCCCACTAAAAGGATGACACAAGCCCAGTGAAGTAGTTGGGAGAAGTGCCTTGACGAGCATCTACCTACATCTGCCTTAAAGGACGTTTTTGAGCCAGTTGAGTTCCTCGAGCTGCAACCAACTGCAATGCTGACCGTTTTTACGCCACAGTCACTTAAAGCCATCCAAAACATCTTGACCAGTGCTTCCGAACCGCCAACCAGCACTGAGACAACAATTCCTAACCCTGAGCCGCCATGTAGGCCAAACTGCTGCCGTTTGTCCAGCCTTGCTCGCCGAACTGTCTTGCTGACTGATACCCACAGCTGAGTCCTGTCTTGAACTCTGTCACATAATCCTGCAAAGCACACGGAAGCCGACACAACCCTGTCGAGCACCAAGAACACCTACAGCACAAGGTATTTTGTGGTTCTGTCCCCCGGGTCCTTCCCGGAAGGCCCCTAGAGACATTTTAAGACCCATTGCTCCCTTTGTGCTGTAGCCAAGTAGCCTTGAACTGTTGCAATTATTTACCATACCAACTACCCTCCTGCCAGTATCCAGAGTGCATCCCTTTGCCTCCTTTGAAACTGTCTGTTCTCTGCATTCCTTTACAGCGTGGGTTGGATTTCCTAGTGTTATTACAACGGTCTGTTGTGATAATAATATAATAGATATTTTTATGAAACCTTGACTGGACAGTCCCTTTTATCATTGGGTAATAATTGAATTTTCGCTGTGTTGCAACCAACCAATGAAAAACGACCTTTTGGAGATAAACCTGCCATTCCCTCCACGTTACCAACACTGGACAAGGAGGTTTATAATTTGCTTGTGTTTCCAATCTGTTGCAATCCCTTCTGTTGTACTAGAGGTGTGGGGCTGATTGATGGATTAGAAACCAATATTCACCTCTGGACCACAGGTGCCCCGGAAGTTGATTCGTCACACATCCATAGCCTTCTGTGTCCCTGTTGGCTATAAATGTAGGTCCAATAACGGTTCTCTCTGACCACAAAAAAAACAAAGCAAGGGATGTAAGATTGGCTAGGTACATAGCCATGCTAACATCTACATACTTAAGGACGGGATCGACAGGCACCGGCATTGGCACCAGCTGCTCACTGGTGGGCCAGATATTATGAAGAGGGTGCCAGAGCCCCTCTCCCCAAACCCCTCAGAGAAGCCACTGGTAGTCTTCCATGCTGAGCAAGCAGTTTACTGCTCACGCCTGCATCACCCCTCACACTGCCCCACCACATAAAACTCCAGCCAGAAATGTAGTTAATGAAAAGGGTTCTCGTACTCATTCAATGCCGCCACAGCAGCCTCAAAGGGACCCCCATATCCAGCACCCCACTCCTCCAATTCGCCTACATCCATCATGGATTTAAGCCACAGCCTAATGCCAGATCAACACTTACATGGAAGACATTTTATTTGGAGTTTGTTTTTTAGCTAGGTAATGGGCTGCAAATTCCCCAAGGCCAAGTTTGACCCTCAAATCACCGGCCCTTAGCTCCCTGGATGTAACCTACAGGTGCTAATGGCGATAAAAGTCCTTAGCCAAGGAGAATTGTCCCTGCTTTGCTTGGGGCCCTTCTGTAGAGTTGGAGGGGAACCCTGCACATAAGTACAGCCTTCTCTCTCAGGCTTTATTCCCATAGTATGGAATGGAGGGGACAGATGCCTTTTTTTTCAGATCAACTAGGCTCGGTCAAGGCTCATTATGCTGGAGGAGAAAGCACAGATAGTTGCATAGGCAAAATACGTAAGGGGATCACCCACAGGACCAAAAATTGCGTTACATCAAACTATATATAGGGGAAAAATAATGGGACTCATTACGCGTATGGTGGTGCATGAAAAAGGTGTTGGTAACGGAATTACTACCACTGTTCCCGTTCCACCATACTACGAGTTTGGCCTGGAGTAGGGCATTTACCTCCAGCATCATGCAGGAGATAAATCCTACCACTATCTGCCCAGAAATCGCCACAATCGTGGAATTGCAGCGGCAGTGATTCCACTGAAATCTCCAATGGAGTCCTATGGACTCCAAGTTAATGGGGACTAACACCACCACTTGTAATCCAGCTGTAAACCCACTGGACCAAGTGGCAGTAATAGTAATTCTGTTGGGTGGTATTCTGGCAGATTTACTGCTGGAATACCATCCAACTCGAAATGAGACACAGTGATTCCTGTCAATGTGGATGAGTCAAAATGGTCTGGACGGAGACACGTACAACAAATAATGCTGAGGAAACAGACTAGAGAACAGAGGGGTCATTAAGACGTTGTTGTTACTGGTAAAACATGCAGTATTTGGAAATACCACATATTGTTATGTACCACATACACTTTATTGATTTATTGCTCTTATTTATGAAAGAATGGATTTTTGTAATATGTATAAAACTGAAAAAGTTGCTGTAATGCAACTATATTCAATAAAAAAAAAAAAAAAATACCACATATTTAACTATCTGCTAAAGTCTGAGGTCTGAGTCCCGATGCTGAAACTCTTTTTTTCTGGCTGATATTGTGTGGAGGAAAATTCCTCCACCCAAAAGCATTACTATATGTGGTAGTACCCATGTGGTGTGTCCGCATGTAGTAATACCGCAGGTCTTCAATGGAGTCCTCTGAATGCCAAAATGGGCAATAACGGATAGGCATGCATAACTCTAAATCATGAGCCACCTTTGCGTTTCTTCATGTTTCTCATATGCAGTAGTGGTAATCATGGTTGCAGGTATCACCTGAGGTAATACCGCCAAAGTCGCAATTACCCCTGTACTGTGAAGATGCAAAAGAAAAGTATATCAATGTGTGAGGAAGGCATGATTAACTGCTGCAGCATTTGGGCTTTAAAGTTGCAGTAACTGCTGTATTCTACTCTCTATCCTCATATAAAGGCTCCAAGACACTCTTGGTGTCTCAGACCAGGCACTGGGTTGGCTGACCTCCTTCCTCACTGACCATGCTTGCCAGGTGCACCTGGGCTCTTTCTCGTCCTCCACCACGCTTTCTACATGTGGTGTTCCCCAGGGCTCTATACTCTCGTCTTGGCTTTTCAACATCTACCTTGCATCTCTCGCTCACCTGATCTCTGCCTTCTCTACTCTTTTCCAATGTTACGCGGATGACACACATCTCTTCTTCAAGCTCCCCTCTTCCTCCTCCATCATTCCCGATTGCCTGTCTGCTATTCAGTTTTGGTATGCTTCTAACAATCTCTGTCTCAATGCCAGTAAGACAGAGATTCTTCCTATCGGGACACCTGCTCTCTGCTTCCCTCCAGCACTCTGGCCACTCTCTATGGACTCTCCTCCTTCTCCTTCCACTGAGGCTAGAAACCTTGGGTTCATCTTCGCCTCCTCTCTATCATTTGCTCTTCACATTTTGGGCCTTGCCAAGAAGGCCCATTTCAACTTTACCTCCTCTGGGGTAGTCTCCCTTTCCTCACCTTCCCCGAGAAGCTCAATGTATTTAGTGCTCTCATACTCCCCAGGATGGATTACAGCAACATCCTATTCCTTAACCTGTCCCTTTCCTCCCTTCGCCCCCTTCAACTGATCCAGAATAGGTCCGCAGGACATATCCTTGGCTCAATCCCAGGGACTGTATCTCTCCAGCTCTAAAATCTCTCCACCTGCTCCCGGTGATTGCAAAGTTCAAATTCAAGACCCTCTGCATCATCCACAAGGCTGCCTGGGGCCTGGGTCCAAGCTATCTGCAGCTTTCTCTTGCTAATTACTCTCCTTCCAGATCCCTTCCATCTTCTTGCTCCAACTCTCTGCTGATGAAACGTTTCTCCAAGTAGAGAGCTGGGGGCAGATCTCTTTCCTCGGCTGGCTCCCTCCTCTGGAACAGCCTCCCTCCCTCTTGAACCGGACCTCCTCAAGTTCTGCAAACAGCTCAAGACCTTTCTTTTCTCCACCTTCTTCTCTCCCTCTCTCCCTTGTTAATCCACTCTGGTGCCGCTAAAACTGGCAGTCTGGTCCCTCCTGCATCCAATAGGGTCTAGGCCATCTGGCCAGTTGCCACCAGAACCACCCCCTGAACTGTGCGCTGGGCCCACACCTGACTGCCGGGCGGCATACATCCCACACCCCTTGGATCACCCCTGCCCTTGCACTCACCTGCCGGTGGCAAACCCCTCCCCCTCTCCTTTTGGGACATCTCTGCCCTTGCACTTACCTGTTGTCTCACTCAAAGGCGCCTGTGGCATCCCCCAGGGGACCCCTCTAGCACTAATACCTCTGTTCTCTTACCCCCCTCCCCTCACCTCTCCATATTCCCACCTCCACCTTTATTTTCAGCGCACTTGCACGTTCCGAGTAGAACTGTGTCTCGTTTTATTATTTCTTCATTGCCATTGTTATTTTTTTGCTTTCTCCCTTGTTCCTTTCACTTTTTCCTTGTGCTGCCTTGAAACACTGTTCTGTTGTATAGGCGCCTTATAAATATCCAACAAATAAATAAATACATTCTAACAGGTGTCAGGCAACATTCCAATAGGTGGAAGGCAACATTCTGGTACGAGTGGCCGGCCTGCCTGAGAGCTGAGGCTGTTGCTGGTCCTTTACCAGAAGCTGTGAACAATTGTGAATGGCTAATATCTGATTGGAAACTCTCCTTCAAACAAATGCGCCAACCTTTGTCATTTGTTTAATCCAGAAATATAGTTTATTTTCACATATGATTCTGAGATATTCTTACTTACTTCATGGTATAGTGAGCGAGGGATTACGGGGGACACCCCTGCAGCCTTCTGTTTAAAAAAAAAACATAAGTGCTTTTCTCAAACCAGGGTTAGCTATTGCATTGATATTTTAAACATACGTCATAACGACACATTGTGAAACACACATCAAATAAAACAAAATACGAATACATATAGTTTGTTGTCCAAACATTGTCAAATATCATATATTAGATATGAGACAGAGATGAGAAGGGATGACTAAAGGGTAGGAAGTTTGAGGGAAAGTGAAAAAACATAACAACAAAAAAGGAATTCGGATTAGTTCAGATATCTTGTACCAGAAAATGCTTCATAATTTATATCTCGGCAAACTTGTTCTGAAACCGGAAGTGACTGACTTGTAGTATTTAGAGCTCATCTCTTTTTAATCGTATCTCTTTTATACTTAGAAGCCATAAAGATTCCAACTGTCTATTTCAGCATTAGCAACATGTATGTTCTTATATTCTTAAATAGAAAACCAACATCATTTGCCCATTTAACTGCTTAATGTCCTGCTTGCGCATTTGGAATAGGTCGTTATTTTACCTGTTTACTTGGTACATATATGATTATATGCTGCCGTCTGTACTTGAAGTAGTAACCGGGTTAGATCCCTACATAGAGAGATACCTCTAATTAACTGTTGTTAATAACAATTTTAGGCGTAAAGATGTTTGCAACTGGTATTTAAAAAAGTGTTAATTTTAACACAATAACACGAATACGTGAAGCGTTCAATGGACAAGTTTTGAGCTTGTATCCAACCCTACGTAGTTAAATCTATTTTGATTAGCAAAAATGTGCGGCATTACAAAAGTGCATACTTGCATAAAACACAGCCTTCTATCAACACATAAGTGATTGTGCCGTTTTGCAATTGCGTGCAGTAAATTTGAAGTTAGAACTACCACTGTATGTGGATAGTGATCGCGCACACGCGTTTCATTTCCTAGCGTGGCTGGATTGTTCCTATTATATATCGTTTTTGTTAATGGCGTTATGCCGTTTTGCAATTACGTGCGGTAAAATTAAAGTTAGAACTCCCACTGGAGTGTCTTACTGTACGTGCTGGGCTATTAAGCCTCGTCCATCAACCCGCGTTCAAAGAGGGTCGCTAATTTCAAGTGAACACGTGTTGTCGGCGGGTGCCATGGCAACATAATAGTCCTTTCTCAGCTGTCATGCACCTGTCGGCCATCTTTTGGGATAACTCTCATTCAAACCAACAGAGGACGATATTCCGATCCTGTGCTCGTGTTTTGTGAAGTGGCACATTATTTAAGACATTGGTAATATTAGATCTAATTAGCCCTATTGTATAATTGCTTGAACACATTCAGGAGCAAAAAATTACCCAACAAATTGTTTGTATTTTTCATGGCGAATTGATGCTGGATTAATCGACTATGTAAACTAATTTTTACTTATGTCCAGCTTGATGCCTCATTAATAGGCTATATCTATACTCGAACTGTGATTAGTGTAATTTAGGTACGAGCGTACATTTCTTGTTCCAAACTTGCTATATATCTTGCCTAGTGTTGTATATTGCCCCCTTTTAGTGAAGACAGGAGCCGTAATTGAATTGCACCAGTGGTTTATTTGTGCTGGAATGCAATAACGAATCTAGGCTGCAACAACAATGGCCAACGGGCCTAACCTTGCTGAGGTTAAGGATTCCTCAGGATACATGAATAAGAGGCTTTAAGGTCCCGTGCTCGGAGGAGCCGGGGAGACGCCTCTGCTCGCGTCTTGAGCTCGTCCCGTAATGCGCGCGTAGCGCGCGGGGGCGGAGCCGTGTTTGCTCGCGAGTTCTCGCGAGAGCGGGGCTCTCGCGACCGATCTACACACCTCCCTTCTTCAATGCAGAACGAGTTCATGGTAATACATAGTCATTGTATCTCACCGGTCTTCTGTGTTCCCTTCGGGGTCTCTCACCAGTTCCAGGGCAAAGTCCCTGCTGCTCAGGTTCTGGGTTTAGATATGGTTCTTCTGGTTCTGTCTCGGTTTCTTCTCTTTCTCCGTCGTTTCCTTCGGGTTCTCATTCGTCGTTTCCCCCATAGTCCTTTTCGGCTTCTACATGTGGTGTCTCTGGGGTTCTCGCCTTTTCTTGCCTCCGCTGGTATAATGCTACTCTTTCAAAGTTCCATGCGCGCCCGTCTTCTGTACGGACATGATTGGTCCCTTTGTGAGTTACTTTTATGGGCTGACTATACCGGGATCCTGTGGTTTGATCTTTTCTTGGTAGTTTTATTTTCACCCAGTCTCCTTTTCCTATGTCGGGCGCTTGCTTCGTCCGCCTTCTTTCGTCGCTCCACGATTTCATGCGTGACTTGTTTTTCTCAATGCGCCATACTACTTCCGCCATGTTCACTGCTTCATCTTCCCTTACTTTCGACAGCCATGGTGGGATGAGCATAGATGCAGCACTCCTCCCTCTCAACATTTTGAACGGGGATATTTGTGTAATTCCGTTCGGCGTGAGCCTGTGGGCCGCTATGGCTTCTTTGGTGGTTTTGAGTGGGTCCATGCCGGAAGCCGTGGCCAGTTGGATGGCGCCCTTTATGAATCTATTTGCCCTCTCGACGAGTCCATTGGCTTGGGGGTGATATAGGACCGCTTTCTTTTGTTTAATGTGATTCCTTTTTAAAAATTCTTCCATGTCTTTGGAAACTAGTTGTACCCCATTGTCTGTGACGACCTCTTTGTGGAGGCCTTCCCTTTGAAAAATTTCTGTAAGTACCTCTATGACTGTCTCAGTAGTTATGTTTGGTACAAACTCTGCTTCCACCCACTTGGATAGATAGTCGACAAGTACTATGCCGTATCTGTGTTCTGTCGCCATCGCCTCCAGGGGCCCTATGAAGTCGATGCCCACTTTGGACCATACTGCTTCTGGTATCTCGGTGGGTATGAGGGGTGCCTGGCGAACCTTAAGTCTTTTGTCGCTATTCAGGCATTCGTGGCAGCGTTCTATCATAGCACGAATTTCTTGATCCATGGACGGCCACCAGTAGGCTTCTCTCACCCTGCGACGTGTCATTGTGTTCCCCAAATGTCCCGCATGGGCCCTACAGAGTATAATGCGTCTCATTCCTGTTGGGGGGATGATTTGGTCTGTCTTTAAGATTATCCCCTCTGTTTCCGATAACTCATCTTGCACTTTCCAATATGGTCTCATTCCTTCGGGCAGCGTTTTTTCATCGGGCCACCCTTCCCTGATACATCCGCGAATCTTTACCATGGTGGGGTCTTTCCCATCTTCTTCTTCCCAATGTCTTTCGCTGAGTTCCAGGTACTCAGGTGCCGTTAGGTCTGTGATAGATGCAACTATGCATTCCCCATGTAGGAACATGGTAGCCTCCTCTTTGCCCTCCTGCAGCCTCGACATGCAGTCGGCTTGGGAGTTTTTCCAGCCTGAGATGTGCTGGATTTCAAATGTGTGCTCTTGTAGTTTAGCTGCGATGCGGGCTAGTCTGGGCGTGGATGCCTTGGTGCCTCCTGGACTGAGCATGTGGATGAGCGGCTTGTGATCTGTCACCAGCTTAAACTTTGTGCCCCACACGTATGTTCGGAAATGTTCGACTGCCCATGCGCATGCGAGCATTTCTTTTTCAATGGTGGAATAGTTCTGTTCTGCCTCTGACAGTGCCTTTGAGGCAAAGGCCACTACATGTTCGGTGTCACCTCTCCTCTGCGTTAGCACTGCCCCTAGTCCGTACGCACTGGCGTCTGTTGTGATTACTGTTTCCCACTCTGGGTTAAAAGGTTGAAGACATGGGGCTTTCACTATGTGCTGTTTTATGGTTTCCGTCGCCCTCTTCTGGGGCTCTCGCCACGTGAATTCCGACCCTTTCTTGAGCAGATCTCGGAGAGGTGTGGTGATTTCTGAAAACCTGGGTATGAATTTTGCATAGTATTCTGCCAATCCTAAAAATGACCTCACCTCTTCTTTAGTGGTGGGTTCCGGAGCTTTGGTGATGGCCTGCAGGAGGTTCTGTTTGGGACTGATCCCTTTCTCCGATATCTTGTACCCTAAGTATTCGACTTCTTTCACCCCGAATGAACATTTTTCGTGGCGTAGGCGCACTCCTGCTTCTTGTAACTTGTTGAGAACTAATTTGAGCGTGGCATTGTGCGTCTGTTCATCTCTAGCATATACCAGGATGTCATCCTGGAAATATACCACGTTTTTAACTTTCCGTAGCAGGACATCCATCATGCGTTGGAAGGCAGATGCAGCTGACGACAGCCCGAAAGGCATTTTGGTGAATTGGTATGTACCAAACGGAGTGATGAATGCCGTAAGGGGTTTTGATTCTTCGTGCAGCTGTATTTGGTGGTATGCATTTCTCATGTCCAGTTTAGAGAATATTTTGGCTTCTTTCATTAGTAAAATGAGTTCATTAATGCTCGGGAGCGGGTAGTTGTCCGTAATGACTTCTAGGTTTAAACTGCGCAGGTCTATGCACACCCTTAATTCTTGTGATTGGGGTTTCTTTATGAGGACGACTGGGCTCAGCCATTCGGATGCTTCAATTTCTTCTATTACCCCTTCCGTTTTCATTTTGTCCAGCTGTTGCTTTAGGGTGTCTCTTGCTGTGGCTGGTACTGGTCTCACCCGGTGTTTGACTGGGACCGCATTTCTTTTGAGCACAATTTTGTGAAGAAAATTTTTGATGTGCCCCGGTTCCTCCGAGAAAAGTGTTGGATAATCGCACTGACCGACAGGACCTGATCTTCTGTACTGGGGTCTAGTTTGATTTTTAACTTGTCTTGGTCGTCCCAACCCAAAACCACTGGACCTTCGTGACTGAAATAGACTCGGGTGGTGGTTTCTCTCCTTTTGAATTCGACTTTTCCATTGATGTAACCTAACAGTTCAACTGATGCCCCTCCAAACACAGTGGGCTTGTGTCGCGTGGTGAGAACTTGCACTTTCTCCTTTCCCACCATTGCTTTGTATGTGCGCAGGGGTAAAATGGTGAGATCTGACCCGGAGTCCGCCATGACTCTTGTCTCTTTTCCATCGATTTTGATTAGGCAATGGGGCTTCTCTCTCCTGGCCCGTGTGCTGTTCACCATAATGACTGTGGGTCTTCCTTCATCCTCTGAGGAGGATTCTCTTACCACCGTTCGATCTGTGGTGAGGCTGGTGACTTTCTTGTTTCTCACTCAACACACTATGGAGAAGTGCCCGATGCGTTTGCAGATGGAGCACTCCTTGTCTCTGGCTGGGCACTCCCGGTCAAACGCCAAGTGCTTCGTGCTGGTGCACCTGTGGCACTTGAGTGGTTCTTTCTTGTTTCCTCTCACCTCTCTCGTGTCTGCTGTCGACTTTTCTTTTCTTATGTGGAAGCCCACCGCTTGAATTTCCGCGGGACCCTGGGCCCCTGCGTATTCCTTTCTTCTTCCCGCCGTTTCTTCTACCGCTCTGGCGATCTCGACGGCTTTCTCTTACTGTAGCTCCTTTTTGAGGATAAATTTATCTTGGACCTTGCGACCGTTAGTGTGTACGACCAACATATCGCATATGCGGTTCTCTGCATTGGTGCCGAAGTTACACAAGGCTGCTAATTCCCTCAATTTGGTGACATAGTCATCGACGGGTTCAGACTGTTCCTGTTTCCGAGTGTAAAACCGTATTCTGTGGAGCACTGTGTTCTCCTTACTGGCGAATCTCTTGATGATTCTCCTGACCGCCTCTTTGAACACATCATCATTGTCATCGTTTACAGGAATCGGGGTAAGGCCCTCGAATATTCTTTGCCCTTCCACTCCAAGGGCACTGAGTAACATGGCCCTGCGTCTTGCTGCCGAAAACCCTGCTCCGCCCATAGCCTCCACGTATGTCATAAACAGGGGCTGCCATTGTGGCCATGGAATAGCAGGCCTACCTGGCGTTTGCAGAAAGAGTGGCGGTGGCGTGGCTCCTTGCATGCTTCCGTGCGGGTTCTGGTGGTGATCCTCGTCGCCAATTTATGTTGTATATTGCCCCCTTTTAGTGAAGACAGGAGCCGTAATTGAATTGCACCAGTGGTTTATTTGTGCTGGAGTGCAATAACGAATCTAGGCTGCAACAACAATGGCCAACGGGCCTAACCTTGCTGAGGTTTAGGATTCCTCAGGATACATGAATAAGAGGCTTTAAGGTCCCGTGCTCGGAGGAGCCGGGGAGACGCCTCTGCTCGCGTCTTGAGCTCGTCCCGTAATGCGCGCGTAGCGCGCGGGGGCGGAGCCGTGTTTGCTCGCGAGTTCTCGCGAGAGCGGGGCTCTCGCGATCGCTCTACACCTAGCCACGATCTATTGTGTCCAATATAAATGTATAATGCGCTTGTCCTACATAGCTCTCAACCATTTGTGTCGCAATGGCGGGTGAAATCACCCGATTTTGATTTTGGCGGGTGAGACGCCCATTGGAATGAATGGGCATGCAGGAGTCTTGGCGGGTGAGTCAGCCCTTTACAAGGCGGGTGACACCCGCCAAAAGCGTGTGAGTTGAGAGCTATGGTCCTATTGTTATTTGTGATTAACTTCATGTGTGCTTGCTCTTATTGTATCGGCTGAATGCTATGCATTCTGTGACTGCCTGTCACTTATACGGTGGTCGGTCAAAAGACCGAAAAAAAAATCTCGAAATACAATAATCTCGAATCCAAAATCCCGAAAAAAAAAAAGTCGAATTATTTATTTATTTAATTATATGCTTTTTTGGGGTCAGGTAAGTAAAAAAAATGGGTTAAAATAAAAAAAAAATAGAAAAAAGGGGGGTTGGGGGGGGAACCCCCCCATTTCGAACAAAAAACGTCATTAAAAAAAAATTCGACTTTTTTTTTTCGAGATTTTGGATTCGAGATTATTGTATTCGGGATTTTTGTTTTCGGTTTTATGACTATAAACCCACTTATACATCTTGTTTCACAATTTTTAATATTGCATACATTAATAAAAAAGAAAACATTTCACTGTCGGTGTTCAAACCTAATTTCAGAGCTTGAAAATGGCAGGTAAGTCTTGCTTCTGATTGCTGCAGTGCAATTTCTAAATTTCCACCTCTCCTGCCAAGACTCTCATGTTTCAACCCAATAAATCTAATGTCTTTTTTATCATCCATTTGATGCTCCTGTTGCCAATGTATGGCTAGTGGCAACGTCTGATTTTGGCTACCAATACCGACAAATGTTCTCGAATAAGTGTCCGTAGTTGGCGAATCGTGCTTCCAATGTATATTTTTTGGCAAATGTAGACTTACTTTTCCACCATTACGCTGTGGACAACAATCTTAGAGTAAACGGTCAGAAGTCTAAAATCATTATCTTCACCACTAAAAAGCGTGCTTCAATCTTTAACTGGAGGGTAGGACACCACCCCCTAAAGAGATTGCAGTCACTGAGGTACCTGGGTTATAGCCTATCCAAGAGTACCTCAAGAGACGCTTTGAAGGCTTTTCTTAAAGGTACATTTATTCCACTCCTTACGAAGATGAAAAAATCTGCTCTCAACTCTGTCGTTTCTCCCTTAAACCACTGGTCCAGTACTATTTACTTAAGGTGGAGCCCACGCTTTTATACAGGTTGGACATTTCATTAATAGATCTGGGACACCTAGACTCCTTGCAGGGTATGTTGTGGAAGAGAACTTTGGGTTTGGTGAACTCGGTTCCCAACGCTGTTGTTAGGCAGGAGTTTGGCTTTACTTCTTTGGCTGCAAGAGCTACTTGGAGGAAACTAGCATTGTTTTCCAAATTCTAGAATCCTCCCAACAATTCCCTCTATCAGCACTTGGGTAGGGACCAAACCTGGGACTCAGCGATTACTATCAATGACTTTAAATTAAAAATGACAACTATTCTATCACAGATTGGTTCTTCTACTGAAGAATTAACCAACAATGTGTGTAAAAAGTTGTTTAAGTAGATTGGGGACCTACAATAAACCTACTGGCATCATACGCGCTCTATGCTCTATGTATGCTAAATGCATTACAAAAAATGAGGATACCCTGAGTTACATTGCCCTTTTCCTTGTCCACGAATGTGGGCGGTATACCTAAGATTTTCGATTAAATTAATTCCAAACCCAGAAACGTAAGAGCAAATGGGACAAGACAATTATGGACATGTATTGCAGGTTTTGCAGTGACCTTTGCTCTATTGAAACTTTAAAGCATTTGGTTGTTGACTGTAACGCATTTAGGGACCAACAAACTCGGTTTCTGGGGTCCGCAGAGTTGACCGACATTTCATGGGTCCAGTTGATGTGGGGAAATATTGATTGTATCATTATCTGCTTTTCTAAATATTTTACTGGAAAAACTGGAGGACAATTAGAAATGGATCAAATGTGTTATGTTTGGATTGATTGTTCTGTGTTTTGTTTTGTTTACTTGCCTACTTATTTAATTATTTATTTGTCCTCCTTTTCTTTCATGTTTTATTGTAATTAACTTGGATAGTACTTTAACTTTTTTTTATATATATAATTTGTATGTTGTGAAAGGCCTACATAGATTTATGGGATACAGCACAATAAAAAAAAATAGTATTTTTTAAAAATAAGTGAGTATCAATGTTTAGGGTGATACCAACTATTATTCAGGCAATTTGATGCAGTTCTGTTTCAGACAGGCATTTAAATCGGCCCCCTGCATAGTACAACTGACCCCCCCACCCATGCATAGCCTTGGGGGACTAAGCCACATTCCTTGGTGCTCCGGGATCTTCCATTCATGGACAGTAGGTTCTGGAGTCTTTATCCGAAAAGAGTGCACCCCCTCATTAGATCGTGAGTCTCTGCCTCACATCCATCAATACACTTTTTTACGTGGGCAGTGAAAAGGGAACAAATACAATTGCCTGGCAATAACCAATAAGGATGGTTATCGAAGAATACCATATGCATATGTGTTTGCATTTATACATGCCGCTAAAACAAGGAGGTGACAAAATAGAGTGATATCATGTATTCACTTTTCAGTCCAAAGAGGGTCATGTGGTGTTGCAGCGATTAAGGCAAGGGAATAACTTTGTGGTGTTTAATTTATGATTGGTCACTTTATTATTATATATGAAGCAAAACTATATTCTATTAAACCATAAATAATGCTGTTTTCGAATAGTGCACGCTGTGAGCTGAATCACCTCAAGGCACAATTTTTGCAGACAAGGCAGAGATAGATTAAATGATTTGTCTAGGATCATGCATGTTGTTTAAGCAGTGAAGCCTTGACTTGAACCCACTCTTCAATTTAGGCTCTTGACCACTAGCTCTGGTGGTCTAGGCCAATTTTACCGAAAATAAATGGTCGCAATGACCAAAAGTTCTAAAACTGCTACTACCAAATGTTCGAACACCAAAAGTTTGAACCTTTGGTGGTAGCGTTGTAAAAAAAAATACGGGGGCTGCGTGGGTGTCCCCCACATCGCCCCGGTCACTATACTTCATGGTATAGTGAGCGAGGGATTACGGGGGACACCCCTGCAGCCTTCTGTTTAAAAAAAAAAGAAAGGAAAAGAGAAGAAAAGGACCCTTCAGCGCCAGTTCCCGATCAAGGAAGTGAAAGGGAACTGGCGCGGCAGGAACCCAGCGTGAAGATGAAGGTAAGTGAGGCTTGTTTATGTTGGGGATGCGGGTGGGGTGTGCTGAGGGTATGGGTGGGGGGTGTTATGGGTGTGTTGTGTGCGTGGAGGTGAGTTTGTATGTGTGTTTGCATGACGAAGATGCAAACTTTGTTAGTTTGCACCTTTCTCATGTGAACGTTTTGCCCGCAGTACTTTCAGCCGCGGGCAAATCACTGCAAATCGCTCTGGTTGATACACACACCTAAGGTCTTGCTTTCAATGACTACAATAGTACTTTGTTACAGAGATTACTTGCAAACTACACAAATGACACAGTAAAGCAGCCTGACATGATATGAATCGTTATAGAAACATCTTAAGCAAAAATATTATAATAGTAGCTTTAGTTTCTATACCAGAAATAGAAGGCAATCAGTGCCATAAAGCATAGTAATGAAAACCTTACCAATAGCCTCTATTTTACGTAACTGTACCTTCTCTACTTAAAGGCATACAATAAAAGACACTGGGCCTCATTACGACCCTGGCGCTAAGCGAAAAACGATGGCGGTAAATGCTTACCGCCATCGTTTTCCGCCAGGTACGATCATGACCCGTGACCGTTAACTACGATGCCAATAGCGGCATCGTAGTTAACGCTGCCGCAAACAGCGCTAAGGGTGCGCGCACGCGACCGCCCACACCGTACTTAGCGCCATGGCGGAAAGGCACGCAAATGCCGACCCAAGCGGACATGCACCTAACGCCATCAATGAGGCCGCTAAGTACCTTACCGCCATGGTGCAAATAACGCCATCGCGAACCAACCGTAAAGGGCCAATTCAAGTGAATGCAGCTGCCACAGGTGCACAGAAACAGCACAGGTGAAGGCAATACAGACTCAGGGGAGTATAAAAAGAGCACACCCCACCCCTACCCACACCCAGTCACACTCCACAATGATGCCAATACGACTAGCAATGTTGGGGCTGGAGGACCTGATAGCAATGCATGTGCTACTACAACAGCAACAGCAACAACAACAACAACAGGCAGCACAGAGGAGACGCAGGAGGAGAAGGAGGGCAAGGCAGGCCCAGCAAGCCCCACCAGCACAGCCAGTGCCACCACGCAGGCAGCCCCCAATCCCACGCATCAGAGCCAATCCAAACAACCTCACTGCTGAGCAGATCCACACCCTGTACCGTTTGGACAGGGACACCATCACCGCCATCGTAGACATGACACACAACGACATCGTCAGCATGATAGAAAGTCCAACCGCCATCCCCCCCCTACTGAAGGTAGTGGCTGTACTCCACTTCCTGGCCACAGGCACCTACCAGCACACAGTGGGGCACCTGCATGGCATTTCACAACCATTATTCTCACGAACACTCATCCAAGTGCTCGATGCCCTCCTCAAGCACACAGACGACCACATCTCATTACCACGGACTGCCCAGGAGATTGCAAACACCAAAGTGGGTTTCCATGCACTAGCCAGCATACCCGGTTGCATTGGTGCCATCGACTGCACCCATGTGGAATTGGTGGTTCCACGTGCCATGGAGGTACCGTACCGCAACCGGAAACAGTTCCACTCTGTCAACGTGCAAATGGTCTGTGACTCCAACAAGATCATCACACATTGTTGTGCCCGATTCCCCGGATCAACCCATGATTCCATGGTCCTGAGGAACTCCACAATACCACGCTACATGGAGCGACATGCAGGCCCAAGATCCTGGCTACTCGGTGAGTGCGATGTCATGGAAGTGGGCATGGGAATGACGTACCAGTGCATACTCCACCTGGCTGAAAGGGGGGGGGGGGATGATGCATACTCCACCTGGCTGAAAGGGGGGGGGGGATGATGCATACTCCACCTGGCTGAAAGGGGGGGGGGATGATGCATACTCCACCTGGCTGTGAGTAACACAGAGAACGGATACAGAGGAAGGCCACTCACAATGCACAAAACCCCTCTGCATACATAGGGTGATGGCATGCAAAACAGGCCATGGCAGCAATGAGCATATACTGGTTGCATAGTGTGAATCAATTAGTGCATGTAGAAGTGAGCCAAGGTAACAGTTCCATGCCAGCCATGGTGGGACATCATGTTCCTGATCAGACAACATGACTGACACATACATTCTCGCCTACATACAGGTGATGCAGCCTACCCCCTGAAGAGGTGGCTCCTCACGCCAGTCCGGAACCCGCAGAACCAGCACGAGGAGGACTACAACCGTGCACATACACGTACTCGTGTGGTCATAGAGCAGACATTCGGCCTCCTGAAGGCACGATTCCGAAGCCTCAGCAGGTCTGGTGGGGCACTCCTGTATGGCCATGAGAAGGTGGCAAAGATCGTCATGGCATGTGTCATGCTGCACAATATGTGCGTCAGACGGAATGTGCCCCTGCCCCCTGACGCAGAACTGCAACCACCTGACGATGAGGATGAGGATGAGGAGGGTGCAGAAGGGGCGCCACCACATGGAGGAGGCGATGCACAGGAGGGGCGTGCCATGCGCCAAAGTATCATCAACCACTGCTTCTAGCACACACGGCTGGTGTTCATCGCATGGAGACTGCACTTGGGGCACTGTGTGACTCTGGGGCATGCACACTGAGGACTGGACACCAATAAAGCACACATACGCAATGAAAATGTCCACACATTTCCTTTTTTGAAACGAAAAAGTGTATTTGAACTATGAACTGTCGTGTCACACCCCCTCCCACCTCCCACCTCCCCCCTGCACACCCCAACACACCCCCTCCCACCTCCCACCTCCCCCCTGCACACACACCCCCCCAAACTCCCCCCTTAACTCCCCAACACACCACCCCGCCACCCCCCTGCACACCCCAACACACCCACTCCCCCCTCCACCCTCCCCCCCCCCCTGGAATCCCAACAAAGGTGTGAGTTGGTCTGTGCAGCAGTGTCAGTAGTAGGATTCCTACACTGTCCGGCCACTATTGGCAGCCCCCTCCACTGGCCCCCGGGGCACCCCTGCCTGTGCTGCGGAGGTTCCTCCCCGATCGGCGGATGGGGCTGCTCGGTGTCGAGCTGGCAACCGAGGAGGATCCTGCCTGCTCATTTGGACGCATGGCCCGTATTGTCTGCACAAGGTCAGTGATGGCGTGCCGCACAGCAGCTAGTTCCGCGCAGATGTCCTTTGTGGACGACTCTATAGCTGCCTTCACAGTCTCAGCACATTTCTCCATTGCTGCACTTGACCCCCCACATTCAGCAACATGTTCTTCGAGCAGCGAGGAAAGTTGCTGCTGCCGGGTGGCAATCGCCTCCAGAGAATGGTTGGAATTCTGGCCCATGGCTAATGGCAGTGGTATTCCCATTGGGCTGATCTGCCCCTGCAGCGGGGATGGAGTGGCTGGCCAATCGTCATCCTCTGGCTGACCCTGTGTGGCATCCGCATGCGGGCTGCTTAGGGACAGGTAGGGGGAATGAGGGTGGCCTGTGGGGCTTCTGACATCACTCTCCTCAAAGATCCCTGCTTCGCTATCGGAGGAGGCAGCAATGGCAGCAGTCTCCCCAATTGTGCTGCTTGCAGCAGAGGCTGTGGCTTCTGTGGGCATGATTGGTGTGATGTCTGCTGCTGCTGCTGCTGCTGTACTGCCTGCTGGGGTGGCTGTCTGTGCCCTGTCCTGTTTCCCTTGCAGGGATTTTGCCTGCTGTGGTGTTTTCCTCGGGACGACAGAGGTGGAGGGTTGTGGCGTTGGCACAGTTGGCCTGGCCCTCTTGGTGGGTGTGGAGGCTGTGGTGTCCTCTTCCTCAAGGTCGGAATTTGAGCCTGTGGTGGGACAGAGGAGGGAGAGTGTTATTGATGGGTCTGCGGACATTGGCCGGGCATTGTGGCGACTGGCATCTCATCAGTTAGTACATGTGGCACATTTCATGCAGGGGAAAAAAGTTGTCTCCCTTTTGTGTGGAAGTAGCATGGAGGTATGTGGGTGCCTGCAGTTAGGGTGTGCGTGCTGCATGTGTACAGGGTGCAGATCGGATGTATCTGTGGGCAGTCTCCTGCTGATGTGTTGCATTCACACTATGGGCCAACATTGTACTTCACATGAATGGACTTAGGTGAGATTTGCATGCCTTGATTTGAGCCACCTACCTGCATCGCCCGATGTCGGGGCTCCTCTCTCCATTCCTCCTACTCCTTCAATGCTCTGCATTCCGATTGTGGAGGCACAGATTTCCTCCCATGGCTGCAATTTTATAGGGGACTCCGATCCTCCCCCAGTTGCCATTGCCAGGTTCATGTTGGCTGATAGTATGCTCCTGACTCTGAGCCGGAGATCGTCCCACCGCTTGCGGCACTGTTTGACATTGCGGGGTGTTGTTCCCACGGCACTGACCCGCTGAGCTACCAGTGCCCATATGGCCTTCTTCTTGGATATGGCCGGTCTTGTCAGTTGGTTGGAGAATACCACTGCAGCGTTCTCCTGGAGGGTCTCCGCTAGAATGGTAAGCTCCTCTCTGGAGAAGCGGTCTTGCCGCTGGCGGTCACAGGCTTTTTTCAAAACTTTAGGCATCTTCCTGCAGGTAGAAGGTTGAAGACGGTATTGGCGGGGTCTCAGGCTCGGATGTCCAGTGGTTTCGGAGGATGGCAATGGATAGTGTTTTTAAAGATGGCCGCCGTGCTCTTTCCCGTTCCGCCGCGGTGACGCTACTTCCGGTTCCGCTTATCTACGGTCACCGCTAATTGCGGTGACCGCTAACTACGGTCACCGCTATGTACGGCGGTGGCGGTGGTGCACCTTGCGCCGCATACGATGCCGGTAGGTGCCGTTTTGGGGGCATTACCGCCATGGCGCTGTTTACATTACCGCCATGGCGTAATGCTCGTGCGCGATGGGTCCTAATGTGGCGCACTTTACGCCATCGTCCCACGGCGTTAACGTTCATTACGCCATGGCGGTAATGACGGCGGATTACCGCAAGGGTCGTAATGAGGCCCACTGTGAGATAAGGTCACTTGCCTACCAATATTGTTTGCCACACATTTTTAGCTTATTGTTTTCCATGATGTTAGAAAATTCAAATGTACAATAAAGAGGAAACCTTTTTCTATGTTACACTATCAGATATCATGGAATAAACTAAACTGTTCAAGGGGAATTTTATTTTGAGAGACAGAGAGAGAGAGAGAGAGAAGAGAGAGAGAGAGAGAGAGAGAGAGAGAAGAGAGAAGAGAGAGAGAGAGAAAGAGAGCGAGAGAAAGAGAGAGAGAAAGAGAGAGAGAGAGAGAGAGAGAGATAGGTCACTGAGCAGATCTTGGACACCTAAACTCCTTGCAGGGTATGTTGTGAAAGAGAACTTTGGGTTTGGTGAACTCGGTTCCCAACGCTGTTGTTAGGCATGGGTTTGGCTTTACTTCTTTGGTTGCAAGAGCTACTTGGAGGAAACTAGCAGAGTTTGCCAAATTCCAGAATCCTCCCAACAATTCCCTCTATCAGCACTTGGGTAGGGACCAAACCTGGGACTCAGCGATTACTATCAATGACTTTAAATTAAAAATGACAACTATTCTATCACAGATTGGTTCTTCTACTGAAGAATTAACCAACAATATGTGTAAAAAGTTGTTTAAGTAGATTGGGGACCTACAATAGACCTACTGGCATCATATGCGCTCTATGCTCTATGTATGCTAAATGCATTACAAAAAAGGAGGATACCCTGAGTTACATTGCCCTTTTGCTTGTCCACGAATGTGGGCGGTATACCTAAGATTTTCGATTAAATTAATTCCAAACCCAGAAACGTAAGAGCAAATGGGACAAGACAATTACGGACATGTATTGCAGGTTTTGTAGTGACCTTTGCTCTATTGAAACCTTAAAGCATTTGGTTGTTGACTGTAACGCATTTAGGGACCAACGAACTCGGTTTCTGGGGTCCACAGAGTTGACCGACATGTCATGGGTCCAGTTGATGTGGGGAAATATTGATTGTATCATTATCTGCTTTTTTAAATATTTTACTGGAAAAACTGGCGGACAATTAGAAATGGATCAAATGTGTTATGTTAGGATTGATTGTTCTGTGTTTTGTTTTGTTTACTTGCCTACTTATTTAATTATTTATCTGTCCTCCTTTTCTTTCATGTTTTATTGTAATTAACTTGGATAGTACTTTAACTTTTTTTTAAAATAATGTGTATGCTGTGAAAGGCCTACATAGTTTTATGGGCTACAGCACAATAAAAAAAAAATATTTAAAAAAAAAATAATTGAGTATCAATGTTTAGGGTGATACCACCTATTATTCAGGCAATTTGATGCAGTTATGTTTCAGACAGGCATTTAAATAGTCCCCCTGCATAATACAACTGACCCCCCTACCCATGCATAGCCTTGGGGTACTCAGCCACATTCCTTGGTGCTTCGGCGTCTTCTATTCATGGACAGTAGATTATGGGGCCTTTATCCGAAAAGAGTGCACTGGTCTGTCCCCCTCATTAGATCGTGAGTCTCTCCCTCACATCCATCAATACACTTTTTTATATGGGCAGTGAAAAGGGAACATACACAATTGCCTGGCGATAACCAATAAGGATGGTTATCGGAGAATACCATATTCATATGTGTTTGCATTTATACATGCCGCTAAAACAAGGAGGTGACAAAATAGAGTGATATCATGTATTCACTTTTCAGTCCAAAGAGGGTCATGTGGTGTTGCAGCGATTAAGGCAAGGGAATAACTTTGTGGTGTTTAATTTATAATTGGTCACGTTATTATTATATATGAAGCAAAACTATATACTATTAAACCATAAATAATGCTGTTTTCGAATAGTGTACACTGTGTGAGCTGAATCACCTCAAGGCACAATTTTTGCAGACAAGGCAGAGAGAGATTAAATGATTTGTCTAGGATCATGCGTGTTGTTTAAGCAGTGAAGCCTTGAATTGAACCCACTCTTCAATTTAGGCTCTTGACCACATACCTTACTAGCTCTGGTTGATACACACACCTAAGGTCTTCCTTTCAATGACTACAATAGTACTTTGTTACGGAGATTACTTGCAAACTACACTAATCACACATTAAAGCAGCCTGCAATTATATGAATCATTTTAGAAACAACTTAAACAAAAAATTATAATTGTAGCTTTAATTTCTATACTGGAAATAGAAGACAATCAGTGCCATAAAGCATACTAATGAAAACCATAACAATAGCCTCTATTTTATGTAACTGTACTTTCTGTGTTTAAAGGCATACAATAAAAGACACTGTGAGATAAGGTCACTTGCCTACCAATATTGTTTGGCACACATTTTTAGCTTAATATTTTCCATGATGTTAGAAAATTCAAATGTACACTAATGTATTCACAGAAAACAAAGGATGCTGCCGATATCAAAAAGATGAAGGTGGGGGGCACTTTTGCACTGGTAGGAAATGGCAGCCTGAGTGCCGAGCTCCGGACGGGGATAATCCTCATCGAGAAAATAACCGTATTTATGCAGTGAATCCCCTTTCATCTTGCTACCTCCTCTGAACAGGCCTGCACTGCTTATTCCTGCCGATTTACAGGACCCCAAATCCTGTTGCTGCGGCGCTGTGGCTGTGAGAAAAACCAGCGTGGGACTCGCCGGACTCACCCCGTGCGGCAGCTCCGTGAGGTGCGGGCTGCTGGACTGCTGTGGGCTGAGGCGCCGCGGGCCGCAGGGGGGCGGGGCATCCCAGCCCTGACTGCATACCTGGCGGCCATCTCGTAGCCTGAGGCTCACTGGAGGTGCCCGTGCAGGGCTTAGCTGTTAGCCTGGATTGCATCTGCGGGAGCTGCCGACTGCTGGGCCCCCACCAGCCTGTGACCTGGGCGTATAGCCCCACGGGCGGACACAGCAGGAGGCAGGTGTACGCCCGGATGACTGCGGCGTTCCAGAGGGATCCACATCGGTGCACCAGCTCCTGCCCCCCGCCGGCACCCTTGCCTGTGGCTGTGCCCCCCTCCGGGGCTGAAGACATGGTAGGAGCCCATAGGGGCCAGCAGGGTTGGTTTGGGTGCACCCTCCTTGCGGGGGCGCTTCCATCTGCTGCTGGGGGGCCCTGTTGGTCACCCTCAAGACCTGCTGTGGAGTTGGCAACACACAGGGAACCTTATTACTTAGAGCTACAAACAACAGTGAGCGCAGCTCCCGCGGCAGTCTATGCAACCGTACACTGCGGCTGTGTGGAACTGTCCCCACAAATGTTTTACTGACACCAGCGGCTGGCTACAATGAGCGGTGGAGCCTAGGTCTCCCGCCGTGTATTACGCACTCCTGCCCTGTACCTGGCGTCTGTCAACGCTGGTCTTGGACTGGCCCCGGTGCCAGCCGTGCACACATTGGTTCCCTGGGAGTCCTGGCGTTGGTGGTCGTGCTGTTGTGGTGCTCCCTCTGGGTGGTCCCCCGCCACTACTGCTGCAGGTGGGGATGAATAGAACTGTAAAGCCAGCAACTGGTGCAAACCCATTAACACAGGGGGCGTAGACACAACCTCTGCTGAGACACACTCATCAACTTCAAATAGCACCAGGGCCATAACTCTCCTGGGAAAATCCTGTACAGCACTGTAGGAGATCCGAGCATATCATTGTTAGATACACCTTGTACTCTGCGTTTCAACAGAACTCCGATACCATGACCAAAGGAGCGGGCGCTGGGAAAAAACAGAGCTCTCTGACTCTGTTTGCGAAAACGCTGTCTAGACCAACTGCTGAGGCACTGGAAGATCCACCCACCACGGCGACCCCACCGGCCTCTGATGACTCGCAGAAGATGTTAGAGTATATCCGAGAAGGGTTCACCATCCTGCACACCAAACTTGATGACATGAACAGCACCATCTCATCCATAAAAGCACACATCGAGAAGCCCGATGGCTGGGTGTCCGAGATTGAGACGAGGGCGGGTGCCACCGAGGACGATCTTGGCTCCCTGAGGGCTACAGTCTCCTCGCTCTCCAGTCGGGTACTTGCAGTGGAAAAAAAGAATGATGATCTCGAATCTTGGTCAAGATGTTATAACCTACGCATAGTCGGTGTGCCCCAGGACATTATCAAGGAGCCCATGAAAGACTATGTGGAGCGCATGCTCCTAGCACTTCTGGAGTCGCCGAAACACTCCCCTCAGTTCGCAGTGGAAAGAGCCCATCGATCCCTAACTTCGAAGCCCAGACCTGGTGCACCTCCACGTCCCATCATAGCCAGAATCTTAAACTTTCGGGATCGTGATGCCGTCCTTAGGGCAGCTAGAGTCAGGGGGGAGCTGCTTCTTGGAGTGGCAAGGATCCATCTGTATCCGGATTTCTCTGTGGCGGTGCAGCAGGAGCGCAAAACCTTTTTAGCTGTCAAAAAGAGACTCCGATATTTAGGAGTTAAATACTCCATGCTATTCCCTGCTAATCTGAGAATCGAACACTCCAATCAGACATTCTTCTTTACGATTCCCGAAGAGGCCTCAAAATTCATTGATGAGCATTTCCCTGGCTGATTCGCCCCTCGCTGCCTTAGCATTGCTCATTGCTCCGTTTTTGCCACCTCGGCTTCCACCTTGCAGCGGGCCACATAGGGCCGTGCACATAAGCTACTGTTGCGTTCCACAGGAATATAATAGTAGTTGAAATTGTTTTCTTCAATTGGTCTGTTGATCCTCGATCCATGTGTTCCTTACTAATCACACTGACTAAACTTTGTATAGAACTGCAAACATCCTTATATACCCACCAGTTCCGGAGCATTACCGCCAGGCCAGCTATCAGGCCCCCAGGCATTGATGCCGTTGATCTGGTTGTTGTCGTGGTTGTGCTGGGTTATCATTCCTCTGTTTGGGGGAGGGATGTGGGTGGGAGGGGCTTTGGGGGTTATGTTAAAAATGTCTTGACGACCGCAAGAGATGTCACACACGTTGCAATGTCTGGCTATAACCCCACTGGTGCAGTAAGGTGTCCGCATCCGCGGGATCAGTATTGGCCACCACTCCACCATGAAACAGAGTTCATTCAACATCTCCACACAAATGGTGGATAATGACCTAACGTTCATGAGCTGGAACGTACGGGGTTTGGGCAACCATAAAAAGATGCAGCAGATACAACTCCATGCCGAACGGCATGACGTTAAAATCTTATGTCTGCAGGAGACCCACGCCCGCTCTGAACAATGTGAGAAGTTTTCTAAACGGTGGGGGCCCCGGAGGTACTACACCAATTATTCCACCCAGAGCCGAGGTGTGCTGAACCTAATACACAGATGCCTTATATTCACGTGCAGTCACTCACGGGTAGACCCACAGGGAGATATGCATTGATCATGGGCATGCTGCAAAATAAAGAGGTAGCCACACTAAACATCTACGGACCAAATATTGATGACCCTGACTTTTACCTGCACCTGGCCTCTCTGTTGGAGAGTTTCCCCCTGGTTCCGATCCTATGGGGGGGGGGATTTCAATACTATATTGGACATCAACCTTGATAGATCAGGCTCCAGACCCCGTCAGCTCTCCAGAGCAGCCCACTCTATCCTGACATTACTCCCCCACTTATCATTTGTGGACGCATGGTGTCTCATGTACCCTGACTCGCAAACATACTCCTTCTACTCCTCAGTTCACGATTCACATTCCAGGATTGACAGGTGGCTCATATCAGACATACTGATTAGGAACCTATCCCACCTGTCGATTGTCCCTAGAACTCTTTCTGACCACTCTCCAGTCATCATCTCCCTAAACTAGGGTCAGGAACTTGAATCCTCCATTGAGGAATTCTTTGAGTTCATTACTAATTCTGTTTCATCACAATCCATCCTCTGGGAATCTTTTAAAGCATTCATCAGGGGTATTACCATCTCCAAGGGAAGTGGTAACCTGAAGGGGATCCACACGGATATCACGAGAATCACGAGAAGCGAGACGTCCCTAGCTACCCTTGAGGCCCAATACACTTTGGATCACTCTCCTGAGACCCGAGCGCTGTTGGGTTGAGAGCTGGACACATTTCGTGAGATGGCTGAACGGGAGGCTAAATTCTTAGACAGTTTCTGGTTAGGAAATATGGTGAAGGACAACGACCAGGCCGGATTTTAGCCAGGCTATTACACCGTGAATTTGGTGCCCCCAACATACCTGCAATAGAGAGACCTGATGGAACACTGGCTACATCACCACAAGACATTAACTCGGAGTTCCTAACATTCTATAGTTCCCTATACTCAAAAGCTGATAGCCTCCAGATATCAGAGATTGATTCCTATCTGGAGAGCCTTTTTTTTCTCTCTGTCCTCTCCACTGACACCAGCATCTCCCTTGAGAAGCTGTTCACTCCCGAAGAACTTTCAGAGGCCATTGATTCACTAGCATCAGGCAAAGCCCCTGGTCCGGATGGCCTTCCCATTGAACTCTATAAAAAATGTAAATCCCTGCTGATCCCACATCTAATGGCTCTATGGGAGGAGACATGCGAAAGGGGTGTGCTCCCTCCTTCACTCCGGTAGGTAATGATAACGGTTCTACTTAAACCTGGCAAACTCCCCACCCAATGCGGCTCATACCGACCCCTTTCATTAATCAACTGTGATGTCAAAATCTACGCCAAATTACTAGCCATACGACTAGCCTTATTCATGCCCCACATCATTCATCCGGATCAATCGGGATTTGTCCCAGGCCGATCCACCTCCCTGAACCTGAGACGTTTATTTAATGTGATCAGTAGGATCGACTCAAAAGTGCAGGCAGTGGCGGCCACCTTATATATGCAGAAGCATTTGACTCGGTATCTTGGCAATACCTATGGTGATTCCTTGAGAAATGCAAATTTGGTCCCAACTTCCGATCCTGGGTCAAGTTGCTCTATACTAGTCCATTGGCTAGAGTGCTCACGATAGACAGATTCTCCTCCCCCTTCCAGATAGCCAGAGGAATGCGGCAGGGCTGCCCCTTTTCCCCGCTCATATTCGCTATAGCCATGGAACCCTTTGCCGACATGATGCGTCAGTCACATGCTCATAAAGGCCTTTGAACTGCAGGCCAGTCCGACATTGTCTCCCTATATGCTGACTATGCCCTGCTTTATATCCGCTCGACAGATACTAACCTTGCCCCAATTCTGGAGGATGTGCTCCGGTTTGGGCACATATCCGGACTGAAGGTGAACTGCTCTAAATCAGTGCTGTTCCCGCTCCCTGACTGTACGATCCACCCTCCTGACCTAATTGTGTTCACATGGTCCCATTCCAGGTTCACTTACCTGGGGTTGGTGGTTTCCCGTTTCTCTGAAATGCTGCGTGAAGACAACTACCTGAATTACCTTACAAACCTGGCCACTAAAGCCGCAAGCTGGGCTAGACTCCCGATCTCCTTAGCAGGCCGAATAGGGATACTAAAAATGATTGTGCTGCCCCAACTCCTCTATTGATTCACTAATCTTCCCCTGTGGCCAGGTGATGACTTATTTCAGTCGTTACTCCACACAACCAACACCTTTTTGTGGCACTCCGGTGCAGTCCGCCTTAAGCTGACAACATTGACTACCCCCATGGAATACGGTGGAATCGGCGCACCGGACTTCCCCAGGTACTGGTTGGTAGCACAATCCCAATTTGCGTCCCACTGGTTTAACACCACTGACCCTCCCCCTCATGTTCGGCTGGAGAAACTGACAGTCAGCGATCAGAATCAGAATATTTTAATAGAACGGAATACCCATTGCCTCGCCAGCCACAGGTATAAATACAGAAATGCCCTATAGCCCATTTATTTCCCTCATTCTCAAACTTGCTGCAGCTGACCCTGGCTCGGCGGATTTGGTTACTAACACATACCTGGCCCTTTCTAAAATCTGGAAACTTGTGGGCACACCCCATCCCTTCCATGGGGACCTTCCGCTATGGAATTTCCTCCCAGAGGTCCCATGCGTCCCACAATCCATCGTTACCTGATGGGCCGACGCAGGCTTCTTGGCACTCTGAGATTTATGTACAGGGTAACTTTCTTGAATGGTCAGACCTCCCATTCGCCCTCAGGAGGAGACCATCAGCATGGCTACAGTACTCCTCTCTCCGGAAGAGTCTCAAGACTAAATATCCCGACTTCCCTACACTTCGACCTGATGAACCCTTAATTGCTGAGCTCTGCTCCTTTGACTCCTCGAAGGGGAAGGTGTCCAGGCTTTGCGCCAGGCTACAGGCCAGAGCTGCACCCTCCTTCACCGTACTGAGACACAGGTGGGAAGAAGACCTTGGGGTGGAGATAACTGATGAGCGCTGGTCCCGTATGTGTGCACACACCCACAAAGTATCCTTCAATTCTCGATTTAAATTAAAACAATTCTAGGTGTTTCACAGATATCATCACACCCCGAGCAGACTCCATCACATGTTCAACAAGCTTTCCCCCAGCTGCCACAGATGTGGCTCCGATCAGGCTTCATATATTCATATGATTTGGTGCTGCCCACGATTGACACAATTTTGGTCAGAAATATGTTCCACATTGTCTACTATACTAGACCACACTATAGTCCCTTCCACAGTACGTTGCCTTTTCCATGACTTTCCCCAAATAGGGCGTGACTCGAGGAGGTTGGCTGGCCTTTGTATGCTGTTAGCAGTGCGCTGCATCTTGATGAACTGGCTCCGGCCTAGAGCACCCTCGTACACTCAGTGGCTTAGAGCAGTCACCTGGGCATCAGATACTGAGGAGGCATGGGGTACGTTGCAATATCCGCACTCGAGACCAAGGGATATTTGGCGGAAGATTCGCAGTTATATGTCCACCATGAACTCAGACTCGGATGCTGTGTCCTCCGTCCCTACTCTTTCCTCTCCGGTCGCCACCCCGTGAGCAGAGACTGTTTGCTCCCCCATGAGTGTTATTGCCTGGACCCTGACCCAATTATGTGTATGAACTGTCCACGAAATGCCAGTGTATCTTGCTATTGCGCTGTGTGCATCCCTGTTACCTGTGCGTTGTCAAGTCAAATAAATAAAGGTTTAAATAAAAAAAGATGTTATGAAGGAATTGCCACGCCCTCCTTAATGTACTGGCATTCTCATGAAAGAACTGGAGGTCAGCAAGGTCTGCTGAGCGCCAGTCCAGAATTTCAGTGCTTATGGGCGTAGACCAATTAGCCCACCCGTGTCGCTTGCATTGTTTGTGTAGATATGTCCCCCATTCAGACAATGTGTATAGAAAACTAAACCCCCTTTTGTAGGCCATTCCTACACATATAGAGGCCCCACCTCTAAGACTGGTTCCCCGGTTACCTATGTTTTTTTGGACTACAACCTCAAATAAATATTGTTCTGCGCCATTTCACCCCATCTCGATTTTCCAGCTGATTTAAAGCACTCAGCAAAACAGAAACGTGTGGGGCCAGGTGACTCTTTGCCCCCTTCTGGTGAATGAAAGGTTTGGTGGAAACCTGGACAACACAGCTGCTAAGGCAATTCATTTGTCCAGAGGGAGGCAGAGAGCTGACATCTGCCAGGACATTCCACCTCTGCATTCCTCTTCCAGGTATTCACAATCCACAATGGCAGTGTGGAATAGAATCCTTTGCAAACATTCCTACTTCTGTTTATGTCGTCACTCCAGGTCTATAAACTTGGCTTGCAGCCACTTTACGCCCAGTCATTTCCTAGTATATCACTGGCTCCAGAAAGATGTATCATATATATATATGAGGGGACGTTATGGTTAAGTGGCCCTACCAAAAACCTGTGCAGTTCACTAAAGAAAATAATTTCAACCTCCCCTTTATGGTTCCAATTAAAACCAAAAAAACCCTGAAATTCGACAGTTATGGTAATCTAAGCCCCCAAACCTGCCCCCGCCCCTGTGCATTGCTAACACTAACACCCAGACCATGAGCAGTGTTTTTTGGTTTCACTGTGAAGTATAACATTCCTTTAACAAAGTTTTTTTACTGAATCTGAATGTACATATATATATATATATGGCAAGGAACAAAAACAAAGGGACTAAACGTGATGTCGTCAGGGATGTCATCAGTGACATTTGAGATGACATCTTTCATGGTCTGGGTGTTAGTGTTAGCAGTGCACAGGGGCGGTGGCAGGTTTGGGGGCTTAGGTTACCATAACTGTCGAATTTCAGGGGTTTTTCAGTTTAAATTAAACCATAAAGGGGAGGTTGAAATTATTTTTTTAGTGAACTACACAGGTTTTTGGTAGGGCAACTTAACCATAACGTCCCCTCAACAAAGTTTTTTTTGTAGTGAATTTTACAGGTTTTTGGGAGGGCAACTTAACCATAACGTCCCCTTAACAAAGTTTATTTTGTAGTGAATTGTATAGGTTTTTGGAAGGGGAACTTAATCATGACAGTGTGTCAATGAAGATGTTGTGTGGAATGTACACTGTGATGTTGTGATTTTGGGAGATATGTAGTATAATCTACATACTTGATAAACATTTAACATAGAACATACAGAACCCCCTCCCTATTGACAATAGAAAGGGACGGACTGAGCGCCTGTTTGCGGACGGGGGCGGACAGGAGCAACATTACCCAAAGAGGCGGGGGGTATCTGAAAATGTACTATTGTCTTACACAAAAAGTGTACAACGTAGAAGAAGGACATAAAGATATTATAAGTAGTAATAAGTAAATATGGAAACCTGAAGATGTGAAAAGAAAAGGACACATTTAATAACCATGTAGAATGAAATGGATGGTACCATAAAAAAAGGATGCCTCCATCGTATTCACTTCACAGAAACTCGGCAGCCTAGAATGACAGTGGACGGACGCAGTAGGACGAAGGGAGATTACATCAAAAGAGTGAGTGAAGGTCATTCTTTTGGTATGTGTGTGTTTTATTTTGGTATGTGGTGTAGAAATAATAATTTCTTTCTGTTGTTTTGACTCAGAAATGGTAGTACTTTGGAGTGGCTGGAGGAGTACTTTCCGCATGGGGAAATGTCTGAAGACAGCGGCAATAATGGTACACATTGCTCTGCATATGCAAAATAATGACCGGTATTGTATAGGCATTTAACACATGTATATATTTTTTTATCAGACCAGGAAAGAGAAGAAGAAAGGGCAACAAACAAGACAGAAGAAGATAGGATAAAAAGAATTGAGCAGAAAATGGACATATTGAACGAGAATTTTAAATGTTTACGGGAGTTTGTGGAGGACTGTGTGAGGGGAAAAGTTTGTTACCATTGCCCCACCTGTACCTGCCCCGCTTCTCCATTCCGTAGTGAACCTTCCCCAAACCTTCAAGAGGAAAATAGACGTTTTGACGAAATATCCATCCCTTCTTCCCCTCACAAATCTTCTCCTCATAATCAGCCCATGTTGAATCCTAATTCCCCCATATTTGTCTCAGTGTCTGCTTCCCCCACTATTTCTTTGGAGTGAAGTGTGTGTGTGTGTGTTTGGAATGTTTTTGTACAGTACTTGTAGTGAAAGAGTGTGAGTAAAAACATTTTTTTTTTTAAACGAACAATGTTCGCGAACAGCACGCCTGTTCGACCTATCCGTAAGGAATGGAATGTGGGTGCTGTAAAGGCAGTACACCTACCCTTACTAATGTCAAGTAAGATGGACTTGATGTTTGACCGCACCATCTGTTGAAGTTGTGCGTACATAAACAGAAAGGGGCGTCCTAAGGACATTATACCTCGCTGTACCGCTTGTAAACGAGATGAAACATGTTTGTAGAATACACAAAATGTCCGGGATGGCTGTAAATGAGTAAAATGGGAGCGTGTGAATGACAGTATATCTGTCCGTATCGGGTGCAGCCAAAATGGTGCCATCCGTAGAACAGGCGCGGTGGCAGGCAAGTTCATAGGCAAACAAAATGGAGTTGTCCTAAGGACACTGGAACTGTCCGTACAGTGAACATAGCATGTATGCATATGCGCAGTACAGCCGTAAGTATAGCAAACATCATGCCTGTCCCTAACTGTCCATCTCACTTGTGTCGCACTTTGAATTAGTTTGAGAACCCGAACACTGTCCGGAGGATACCTGCACGCATGCGCACGTTTGGTACTCTGCATTTGCTGTCCAGCGGACTCCCATTTCTGTCGCGGATGTGTTCAGGACGTCATCATGTGACCACACCCACGCTGAGCGTGTGGACTAATTTGTGCGGTTTGTGTGCTTCCGCAACAGTCCAAAAGAACTTGTAGACACAAGGCAAAGTATTGTAGAGTATAAAAATATAATTTCACATATCCCAGGCAATAGCTGACCTGAGGACTTGGTGTGTAAAATTTTTGTACCGCTTTGCAGTGATGAAGACAGTCACGAGGCACACCCATCCACCCCTAAAAATGGCCACACCCCCAAGCACATCTTCATTGTCCTTCTAGCTATAGCAGATTGAGGTGTACTGCCTTTACTGCTGTAGTGACGAAAAGGAAACTAATCGGTATGGCTTCCATCGCTGCTGTTGGTTCATTAGCCTCTACACCACCCCCAAACCCGCCACCACCACCACCACCTCCCCAAGGACCTGCAGAGAGATATACGGGTGAGGATGTAGAGAGCGAGGAAGAAGTGAAGGAAGAGAATGAAGTGGACGAGCTCGGCACTAGGAGCACTCGCCGGGAGTCGTGGGTGTCGAGGTTGTTTTCCGTTTATGGGAACGTACCAAAAGCACGTGCAAACCTGGTGAAGTGTAACCAGTGTGAGGTGGTGCTGAGTCGCGGAAGACTTGGTTCGTACAGCTTTGGTACGAGAACCATGAAGTGACACCTCACTTCATTCCACACTGCGGACATTCGCAAGGTGGTGCCATGTGAAGAGCGTAGTCGATTGAGTTACTCCACAGCATCCTCCGTGTCTGATACTCCCACCACAAGAGACACTCCTGTGGGAGAGCGCCTCCCTCCAGCTGCCTCACAAGCCATTCGCAATGCTGTTGACCCTTACATTTCAAAGGTGACAATAGTGTGTAAGTATTGTGATGCAGTACTCTGCAGGGGGGAGAGTTTTCGAAGTGCTTTTGAGGCTACTGTCACAGAGCACCAGAAGATCTGCTCCTTCCCTAAATAAAGCTCACCCAATATCTTTCTCTGTTCACTTGCCCTTTCTTATCCCTGTGGCTGGTGTCCCTTCCGTACTCTCCTTTGGCCTCTTCTCCTAGTGTGTCGTGTGCTGTGAAGCAATAAATGTGAAAACAACAAAAATTACAGAAAAGGCTCTTCTCAGAGCCGCCTTTGTCAGTTTAAAGATAGAACTATGAAGTAATGGTCGTAGACCCCCCGCAGAGTGGTGGAGAAGTTTGCGGACAGTCGTAGGGGAAAAAAGGGAAGATGCAAGCGGAGCAAACACAATGAAGTGTACGCTGGGAGTAAGTGGTGGCTCTGAAAAGAGCCTTTGTGTGGTGTGTTGTGTGGGTCAAAAACTGTGGATTGTAGAAAACGGATTGTCAGATAGGCTAGTGTGAATTCAAAAGAGGTTGCAATGCATTTTGTACACTGCGAAGAAAAATCTGATTGCCAGCATATGTGAAGTGGACTCCATCTCTGCGGAAAATGAAAGAGCTGCGAAACAAAATGTTTTCATTGTGGAAGGAGGACATTCCAACTTCTCTTAAAAAGGCACAACAGCCTTATTCACATTGTGTCTCGCTATCTCCATTTGTGGACCAAAAGCAGAAGAACGCAGCCATATGTGTCTTTGTGCAATACGGGAAAAAAGTATTTGACAATTTGGAAACATGTCCATGAGCTTCGCAAGTCCTTCCTTCATTGCAAATTGCAAAGAAATTCCAGAGACATGGCCTAAACTGTTTCTTCCACAATGAATGATAAGTATATCTGGAGGACGCTCTGTCTACGTTCAACCAATGTATCCATGAGTCTCCCAAAATCCAGATAATCTGTTTTCGAGTATGGAAAGCCATGGCTGTGTGGTCCATGTCAGGGAGAAGATGGTCTTAAGTGCGCCGTTCAGAACGCACCTACTGAATTTTATGGACCAATCTCTAGCTCCGCTCATTCTCATTTGCATGCGTCTCCACCCCTGAATCCCCGTTGGTGATATGCGCTGGCTGCAAAGTACCGCCATGTTCGCGGACATGTATAGGATCAGAGAGTGACGACGGTACATTAAAGTTTTATTCCCCTTTTTCCCCTTTAAGGTGGGCTCTGAAAAGAGCTGTTTTTTTATTTTTGGCTAGATACCGTACAGACATCTGTTATTTTATTTATTTTTTTGTATTTTTTGTCCTTGCTTTACTCCTAAAACCATTACAGAACCTTCTCTAAAGCAAGCCTTACGTTCCAAAAGAACATTGCATTTCCCAAAGAAGATAGCGCAACACCATCTGCTTCAAAATAATCTGCATTGCTTGAAGCAATGTTATCGTGGCTGCAGAAAACCATTCCAGCTCGTAACATGAATGCACGCATGCCGCGATTGATGATACACAGCCCAAAATTTTGATCTGGACAGAAAACAGAATTGTTGTCCCTTTTTACTTTAGGGAGTAAAGCAGGAAAAATTACTTTTTTGTCGGGAAGATGGTCATGAGTGCTTCAACCAACTGTGCCAAATCTGCCAACAAAGTACATGAACTCACGTATCCCAAATGGGAAGCACAGTAGTGCAAAATGACCACATGAGGAGTGGTCATTGTACGCATGTCTCTGCAAACATGCAGAATTGCCGCAGCATTGGCATCAGTGTCAGCGCTCCACACCACTCCTCTCACATCGAAATGGTGTGCCACATGCCTAGTCTCGGCATAGTGATGTAAGCCATGCACAAAAATGTCTCCAAGCACCAAAACCCTGACCCTCTCCACCTCTGCCATTTTCAATGTACGCACCGTCTTTCGACACAAAAGAGTAATGTGAACATCTGATTGGCTGATGCCTACAGTCCCCTTTCCATGCAGGATTTGCTGTAGAAACCCGTATGTGACACGCCCTACCCGCGGATAAGCGTTGTGTACATGCGGCACGTAACTCTTACCCAGTCCTTCTACCCTTTCCACATCGGTAGCAAATCGAGTCCCTCATTAGACACAACTAAGCAGTCACACAACCATCCACCAATCACATTGACCATCGTTAATTATAACTCCGTCATCAAAATTGCAAACTTCAAAATTACTGTTGATGATTCTGAATGGAAGTCGCATATCATTGCAAAGCACCTACTTCACAAGCTACTGTGCAAGTATTGCGAATTTCTATGTACAGCTCCATGCATTCGCACATGCGCACATGCATGAGTATAGAATACAGGTATGTATATTGTAATCAGAGAACATGTGCAACCCTTATGATTTATTTTTGACAAATTAATGTCGCTAAATGTGCATAGGCAATACATACCAATGCTCCCCCTTTTAAGTGCAAGATGTCCGATTTATCAATGACAAACCGCACGACTGCCTACTGTCTTCCGCATAACCTATACACACGTTGCAAGCCTATTTAGGACAGAACTCAATTTTGTAAGTGAAAATGTCGGAGTTGTGTACTGTGTACGGCCTACAGTAATGCTACTTGCAATGTAATCGTATGTGAAAAGTAAGCGCTCCCGAATGCTGTGGTGACATCTCCCTCTGAGGGTCTCCCGATTTCTCGGCATCGTGCTTTTAATTTGCAAGTAGAACATTTTTCCCCATCTCGTACTGTGCCCTATCGCTTACAAACCTCTCTCCTATACATAGAACACTGTGTAAAAAACAAGGCATTTCCATAAACTTAAAATTGTTAGCAATTTTGAAGGACTTTGAAGTACCATATTGCAAATAGCATGCAAAGACTGCACAGAGTGAAGTTAAATGCACACATGCAGTGGGTTGAAATATGAAAGTAGAATGCTGTGATGAAAGAAGCACAATTACTGTGTGCAGTATCATCACTGCTGTAAACACACAAAGTAATTGATTTTGTTTTTTTGCACCGCAGTGAAGACTACTCTCCTGAGAATCAACAGCATCTACACTGCAGACGACATATCCGAAGAAACCTGGTTATTTTGCAAAAAAAGTAAGTACCGTACTACCTTTATATTGTAACTACTCCTCAAAGAGGCTGTGTGGGATATTTGTTTAATTTGGGCGCTAAAGCAAACATTGATTTCTAAACCATTCTACCTACAAATATCCATTTATTGAACAAAGAATAACAGGCAGAATGGCTCACAAATCCCTGTGTGTCTGGAACTCAAATAACATACGTAATCCTTAGAAGGTTAGATTTAGAAAATAAGTTGCTGTTGCAAGTTAATGGCATTTTGTTTATTAATAATGGTTCTCGGCCCCACTTTGTACTCTCATCTGAAGCACATTGTAGTAGTATACAAACAGTAAAGTAGCCTTACCAAATCATTGCAAGAGTCCAATGCACATTGACACACCATGACAAAGAGCTTCCCCATCAGACTCATGCACACATGCACACAGCAAACATACATTGGACAACAGACCAAAGTATACCTTTTTTTTACAACAGACACCAAAGAATGCCTACCAAAAAGCAACTCCGTAGAAAGGAAAACAAAAGTAGAGCAAATAAAAATAAAAGTGCCCAATGTAAGCATCCACCTGTTGTACAGTTTGTAGAGAATGTTGGAACAAACCAGCTAATGCAGTTGGGTAGCAAAACAAAGGAAGTCTCAACTACCGAAACTTTACCTCCTCCATCAAAATATGTCACAAAACACAGAAATGTTGTCAAAAAAACGACTACCATTACAGCTAACAATGCTCCTAATAATCCTGATAGTGTAACAAGAACGCATAGTAAAAAAGTATTTTATCAAAAATGTTTCATCACAGAGTCCTTCAGAATCTACTAAGACCGAAATCATCCTCACCCCTTAAAACCTTCCGTAGAAAGTTAATCCTACATGCTCTCATGGACAGTACAATCCTTCTCAAAAGGAAGTTGTTTATATTAGTGTTAAATAGAATGAAAGCACTAACAAAACTAAGTACTAAATTACAAAACAAACTCAGCAATAAACGGAATGTGAACAAAAATAATTTCTTACATGTTTGTGGTGGTGAATGGAGTCACACAACAACCACAGAACCATATTTTAATGAAGAAGCATACAAACAAAATCAAACAAACACAATTGCCATCCATAGCAGTGGACGAGGGTATAAGAAAATCAATACTACCATCATGGAACAAGAAACACAGCTTACAAATGTATTCCCTGAAAACTCTGAATTACCTCTTGATTCAGCAGAACCACACCGTATACAAATGGCCGTGCACATCAATGTGTACCATTCCAGACAAAGAGTTCAAATCTTTACGTCAGTTCCTCAATCAATATGTAAAAGGTAAAGACAAAAGTAAAATGAAACTGCTTCAAAATATGGATATTTGTCCAGTGCGGAAATACACAGGACTAAAAGGACATTCATTAGCCTGCATTTCTGGGCCTATTTGCAAACGCACCTTCCATGATATCAAAAGGATATCAATACATCATTCCAATGTAAGAAATCTAGTGTATAAAATATACTATGCAAAAAGTTCATCTTCAGAATTAGGCAACTTAAATACCACTCTTCTGCATGGTACACCCAAATACTTATAAGAAGAAATTGACCGTATTCAGAGAAAGTATTTTGGAAGTGTGAGCCACTTACAAAATGCAACAGTTTTAGAACATAGTAGCAACAATTCTGCACATAGCAACCTTCTATTTAAAAGGTCATCGGCTGAAGTACCAAACCATGTGTGTGTGTGTTGCCGCAGAACGTTTTACAAAAGGAACACAAAAATGTGGAGATAGCATACAAAATAGAAGACAATGAAGATTCTAAATGGTTTGAATTAGCTCTCTACCTTTTAGCAGAAAACAAATATGAACTAACTGAACGCCTAATATGTTGCAGTTACTGTACTACAAAATTAGACAACAACCACACTCCTTCACGTGCTATTACAAATAATTTTGAATTGTTTCCATTACCAAAAATCCTGCAACAGCTCAATTTGTATGAGAGCATAATAATTCAAACAGTTCACCCATTTCAAGCAATTATACGCCTTCTTCCAAAAACAGCAAAATTACCTTCCTCTGAATTGGTGAAAGGCATTCGTGGCAAAGTAGTTTATTTGCCATTAGATCTAACGGAAAATGTACACACTCTAGGTGTGGAACATTCAATAGAGCATTCTTTAATAGTCTTGGTAATGGAGTACCAACAAAGGACAAAAACATTTGGCAACAATAAGTGGATTTACACAAAGTTAGACAAGCATTCCAGTTTCTAAAAGACAATAATGAGTACTCCAAGGAAATAAATATTGATGAAAGCTTAAGGGAAACAACTGAAATAATTCAGAAACTGGACAATTCGAACTTCTGGATCCTGCTACAGTATCCACTCTTTTGGATCATTACACAATTCATCCATTGCATTCCAATGAAAGCATAGATGATGCACTGGAAACTTACCAAATGCGACAAACCAAAGGGTAACCAATGAGTATATGGGAAAAAAGTATAGAAGCATGTGCTTTTCCACTGCTATTTCCTACTGGCAAAGGTGGAAGATACGATGATAGACCCACTCAGATTGGGGTATCAGAATACCGTTCATTATGAATGTATTCGCAAGATCACAGATTTAGACAAAATGTGGAATACATATTCCACCTACTCTATGAAAGTGAATTAGCAACAATATGTTGCGGAGTTGCACATATTCTTAAATCTGGTACCCACTTTCAAAATATGTCAGCTACACAGTTAATACAAAAAGTACAGGAAAAAGATGAGGTTTTACAATCAACTATAACAAGTTTGTTTTCAAACATGCGTGGTACAAAGGAATACTGGTTCCGATGGCACGGAGACGTGCGTTGTATGATCAGAAACCTTGGACCACCAACTTGTTTTGTTACGCTAAGTTGTGTGAATATGCATGGGAAGATTTACATGAGTTCCTATACATAGCAAACAGCAACCAAAACAACATAGATATATTAACACCTGGAGAACTTTGCTCTCTAGATCCAGTTAATGTGTCAAGATATTTCCATCATCATTTCATTACCATGCTACACTTTATTTGCAATAAAACTGTTCCTCCCCTTGGAGAAGTGCAACACTTCTTTTGGAGAAAAGAATATCAAGAGAGAGGAGCACCACATATTCACATACTGTTATGGATCAAAGGTGCACCGAAATTTGGTCACGACAGTGACAGCACTGTTTTGCAGTTTATCCAAAAATATGTCACTTGTGAAATTCCTTCTCAACAGACACATAGTGAGCTACATGGGCAGATTTTACAATTTCAAAGACACAAATGTGGCAAATATTGTCGCAGCAAATACAAAAACAAAGGTAAATACTACACCAAATGCCGCTTTGGTTTCCCTAGACCAGTTACAGAAACAGGTGAAGTAAACAACTTCATGTCTTCAGTTCGACATAGTGTTAAAAGTAAATCACCTAAGAACACATATTACATAAAAAGACGGGAAGAATCAAAATATATCAATGATTACAATGCAATCATTGCCCTCTTATAGAATGCAAACATAGATGTGCAGTACATTGCAGACAATTCAACTGCTGTTGCACGATATGTTACAGCCTACTTAACAAAAGCAGAAAAAACAGAGCTTCAAGACCTCTGGGATGACCTAGCATCAGACAAAACATTATCACAGAAATTGTACAGCCTAGGCATAAAAATGCTCTCTCATAGAGAATGTGGCGCCTATGAAGCAGCAGATTGTTTAACTGGTACTGCTTTGTATGGAAAATCAGACAACATAGTATGGCTCAGTCTTGGTCCTGCAAAATCTAGAAAAAGAGTGCTAAAATCATATGAGGACATAGAAACAATTGCCAGAAATGATACCAACAGCCAAGACATTCTAAAAAACAATTTACTGGACACATGCTATCCGAACAGGAGTAGCTCTCTGGAAAGCATGTGTCTATACCACATAGCTCAAAACTTTGCATACAAAAATAATGTAAAACCCGATGAAAGCAAACGTAGATATAGAGTGACCGATTGTGAAGGGAGCTTAGTAAAACTTACCAAACTAAGCTTAATTAATCATGTAAAATTGTCATTAAACACTCCTCAACAGAAAGAACTATATTGCATGTCTCTGTTACAACTTTTCAAACCATAGAGAAAAGAGGAAGACATACTAGATAAGTATGACTGCTATGAAGATGCTTTCAAAACAAATGAAAGCGCTATCACCGATGTGAACTTTATGCAGTACAAAACAATGTTACACAATGAGCAGCAACAGGAAGAAGAACTTCAGGCCCAACTAGATAAGGACTCTTCCGAAAGTAGTCAACTTTCTGTAACAGGAAGTCAAGAACCACTAGAAAATAAAGAATGTACCTGCCAAAATTCAAACCTATACTGCTGTATGTCAGTGGTGAAGCTGGATCAGGGAAAACATTCTTAATCAAAATCATCAGCAAGTTCCTTCACAATTGACAAACAACAAACTGTCAGCTGTTGTAACGGCCCCCACAGGTTTAGCTGCCTACAACATAGGCGGTGTCACTTTACACCGATTACTACTGCTTCCAGTAGAGCATCAGAATAAATCAGACTACTACAAACTTTCTGCAGAAGCTGCAATGGAATTACGCAGAGTATTGAAACAAATGAAAATGCTACTAATAGATGAAGTGAGCATGTTCTTCAACCTAATGTTGGCTTTGATTCATCTCAAATTGCAAGCAGTACTTAAAAGTAACAACGAAGAACTCTTTGCAGGGAAACACATCATCATTTTCGGAGATCTTCTACAATTGACACCAGTGAAAGGTGAACTAATTTTTAAAACCTTAGGCCACAAACTCTGCCAGAAAACTGTTGGTAGCATAGCATAGGTAATTTTAACCTTTGGCAACATTTCCAATATAGAGAATTAACTGAGAACATGCAGCAATCTGCAGATCTCACTTATGCCAACATCTTAAAAAGTATCAGAGTTGGTGTATTATCGCAAGAAGCACACATTGTATTGAAAAACTGGCACATACATACACTTTATGGCGACAATGCATGTGCAACTGATGTTATGGAACAAATAGCACACAAAAATGTCAATAGTATGTCCTTAATGCCAACTCTTGCAAGCTGTTTCAAATTCAATGAAACAATGTTAAATAAAGGAATGCAACCAATACTGGAATTTTGTGCCACAGACAAACTAGACGTACATGGTACAAAAGTACCCATGTGTGAGCAAGCCACAACAAGACTAAATAGTTTAGAAAATTCAATCTCCAACCCAGTTGGGTTGGACAAAATATTGAAATGATCCTTAAATTGTAGAGTAATGCTTAAACGTAACCTTGACGTAGAGCAAGGGCTAGTTAATGGAGCACTGGGCACAGTTGTTAGCTTTCAATCATACCCACGTGATAGCAACATTCAGTTTGTCAATATTCGCTTTGATAAAGTTTCAGAAGTGAAAAGGATAGGGCGCTCAATTGCTCAATTCCTTCTCTTCAGAGACATGTATGTACATAGAGAGCAATTTTCTCTAACTCTTGCATATGCAGTTACCATTCATAAATCCCAAGGTCTTACCCTAGACAAAGCATTGATAGATATAGGAAACACAGTCTTTAAGGAAGGCATGAGCTACGTAGCATTATCACGCTTACGTACACTTGACGGTCTATTGCTAATGAACTTTGATGCAAGTAAAGTCAAAGCTGATATTCCTTGCATTCTAGAATACAAGAGATTGCGTTCACTGTACAGCCCTCATCTGAAACAATACCCTGTTCCAGATAAAGTAAAACGTGGTAAAAGAAAACTAAATGAAACAGAAATGCAACAGATTCCAACAGAAACTTCCGGAAAGAAAAGAAAAGAAGGTAAAGTTTCATCAATTACCGCAAACATAGAAGAATCTATTAGGGAATGTAAACCAGGGACGTTGACAAAGAAACAACAGAAATTCCGAAAAATGCACTCAGATACAGAACTTGCTGGACCATTCAAATTTGCAAATGAAAGTGGGGTAGGTTGCTATGCAAATGTAGCAATGAATATTCTATTTCAATTGGCACCAATTGTTAACAATATTTACCTGCAAAGTACAGACCAATTGTGTTTGCAAATGATAGTGCTGCATAGAAATACAACAAGCAATCCTAACAACACATACAGTGTTCATGGAGTAAGGCAACGATTGGATGACTGTGCTGGAATGGTGAGATTCACTATGAACTAACAAGAAGATCCACAAGAATTTCTAATGTACATACTATTAGTATTGGAAAACAAAAGCATACCTGTAAATGAAATCTTCCAGATTTCGTCCATGTGGAAACATACATGCACTCTCTGTAGCAAAGTGATACAGGAAGAAATCCCAAATGAGCGATTTATGTATGTTTCCATACGAAATTGTGAGAGCATTCCATTTGAGCAACTTGTACAAAATGAAAACCATGGCAGATTATGTGCTATTTGCAATTCAGACAATCGCTCCACCTTACTGATACAATCACATAGTGCCTACATAATACTTATGCTTCTACGTTATAATGCAGATGGCAACAAAAACAACTGCAAACTGCCTGGATTCACACACGGTCAAGTGTCACTTGGAAAGAAAACCTTTACAACAGTAGGTATAATCTACCATACAGGTGCTACACCCAATGCAGGTCACTACACTGCATACATTAAAAAGAATTGTGGATGGTTTGAATGTAATGATAGCACCATTACTCTAAAGCAGAAATTGCCAGCTAATCTTACAAATGCGTATTAAATGTTCTTAAAGCCAAAATTTTCTAAATAATGAGTACTTCAAGATTTTGAAAAAAATATATGCGAAAAACTACGAACAGTTAGAATACGCCAACAGGTATCTAACTACCCAAGAGGATGTACGAATGACACAAATAAATGAATATCACAGATCGTTGGGAACAAATAAACAGGTAGACTATGCCTACAGGTATCTAACTGTTGTTAAAAATCGGCAGGAAGCCAACAAACATAACATTAATGTGAAAGATGAAGGAAACAGGATATAACAACGACGCAAATGAATGAATATCACAAAGCTGTAGGAACAAATGCACAGTTAGAATATGCTTACAGGTATCTAACTGTTGGTAAAAATTGGCAGGAAGACAACAAACATAACATTAATCACAAAGATGAAGGAAACACTCAAAGGAAACTAAAAGTAGTTAGTACCATAGTAAATGAAGTTTTTTTTTAATCCGACAAGGATTTTTTTCCCCAGACCCAAGGATTAGAAAAGCAAACACAGAAACTGAGCACAATGCATAGTACACTGGTTTGTAAACTAAATATGAGGGTAAAAGAAAAGGACAACTATCTATTAAGCAATGTAGTAAATTTTCAAAAAATGCAAAGACTAACATACCTGTTTCTTTTATGACAGAAATGGAAAAAGGGATACTTTCGCCAAGTACGATAAGCAATTAAAAATTGTATGTGGATTCTGAACAAAGTAAGGAGTAAGTATATTGCAGTCATTTTCTAAACATGCGAATCTACAAGTCTAATCTATGGTACTAATATGCTGCAGTGCCTGTAGGCTGGCCCTTGCATCTTCGGTGTGTAACCTACCACCTATGCCTTTCGACCAAGGTACAAGGAGTATAGTTCCTAGCCACAACCATTGCTGCATATCAAAACCATGGTCCTTGTAAATTAGCTACTTATAAATTTACTTTTTAAACCATCGTCTACAGCCATGCAGGCAAGGCACTAGGGCGTCCACACAACTAGCGCATTACACCACATCCATATTCACTTGTTACTCCACTGCTCATGACTTCAGTCTTGGGTGCATAGCCTTTGGCCACCACAGCATATCGGAACCATTGTGCCTTGTCATTTTACTATGTACAAACCTGGTTTTGGGAGCATGGCCTTTGTCCATGCTCCCAAAATGCTACGCCCTCCCCACAATCATCTTAATGATGTTGCATAGTACAAGTGTACCAATAGCTGTGCTATGGTACAGTAGTTTGTAGCCACAGGCTACAGAGGTGCGCTTGAGGCCATAGCATTATGAATGTATGGGTATACAGTATTTAAAATGCATCGTTACTTACAACTGCAGTGCTTATTACTTTGTTCAAATACTCTGCATCCTGGCCACTACTACCACACGATATGACATTCATTGTGGCATATAAGTACACTACAAACAAATGTACTTTTGGGGACATAGCCTTCGGCCATACACCAATGATTGCAGCCCCTCCCCACAGCCGCCAGAGTGATGCATTACCACACCATATCGTACCCATTGTGCCTTGTAAGTACACTACATATAACTGTGCTGTTGGGTGCCTGGCCTGCGGCCACGCACTCATGACTGCAGACTCACCCCACAGCCACCTGACTGATTTTTAATACTAAGGGTGTCTCTGTAGCTCTGAAATGCTGTACTGTTTGTGCGTAGGGCCTAAAATTTTAGGTGTATGGCCATACATTTCGATATATGGTTGTGAAGTCTCTTATAACTCCAGTCCTTACACGTTTCCTGTTGGGTGCATGCTTGGGTGTATGGCATACAGCGTGCAACCATGCACCCAAAAGTACACATCTTGTCCACAACCACTGCATACATGAAACCCATGTGGGTTTGTAAGTGAAGAGGTTATAGCTTTGTTGTTGGGGGCATGGCCTTTAGCCTTGCACCCAAGAGTACACACACTCCCCACAACCAGGCTATCAATACTCATTAGTAAGGGAGTATCCATGGGTGTGACATGCTGAAGTGTTGGTGGCCAGGGCCTTCGGCCGACAGCCATGCATCCAAGACTCTAGGCCCTGGCCACAACCACCGTAGCATGTGCCACCCATGGCGGCGTACTGATGAATATTAGCAAAAACTGAGCTATGCGGTCCTCTTTTTAGGGGCTGGGTGAGTGAGGACTAAATTCTATCAACACAAACACAATCCCACAACACCGGCTTCCACCCAATCAGGCTGTGGGTTTGTCTATAGCACCCGTCCACTACACATACAAAATACCCGTTTTCTATTTAGGTAAACACACAAGGTTTTTTCAGAAAATAACACATATTTTAATGTCTATCACAATTGTAAAAAAACTGTAAAACACAGTAGTACATATAAAAGAACCCTAATGGTTCACACATTAATACATATTTTTACCATTCCATTCAATATGCTTCTAGATACCCTCCGTGATATTTATACCATCGCGCATAACATGTGGACACACCTTAGTTGTACGTTCTTTTTCCTCTTCTTTGGGAAAACAAAATTGATTGGGTGGAAACCGCTATTGTGGGATTGTGTTTGTGTTGGCGTACTGATCAATACAATAACCATAGGAAAAAGTATTGCAATTACGGCATGGTGTCAATTTCAATGTTCCCTAACACCACACGTGTCCTTACAACTGTTACAAGTTCCCCGTGCACTGCATGGACTGAAATACTGCCCTTATTGGACCCCTCATTTTCTGTGCGTACAAGGATGCCATAGAAAATACATCATGAAAAAGGTATAAGTGTGTTATTCGGCCATGCACCCAAGACTGCAGAGTATCCCCACAAACACCTCAGTGATGTGTGGTAGTGGGGGGTTTTCTATAGGTGTGGTATCCTTCAGTGCTTCTGGCCAGAGGCTTCACTCCTAGCTGTATATCCATAGATCTTACATAGGATGGGTGTGCAGTAGCTTCCACGTCTAGTACTTATAACTTTGTTCTTAGGTGCATGGCCGACGGCCATGCATCCTAGACTCTAGGCCCTGGCCACAACCACTGTAGCATGTGACACCCATGGCGGCGTACTACTGAATATAATAATAGCCATAGGAAATAGTAATGCAATCACGGCATGTTGTCAATTTTAATGTTCGCTGCCACTACATGTGTCCTTACAACAGTTACAAGTTGCCTGCGCCTTGGACGGCCTGAAATACTGCCCTTATTGGACCCCTCATTTTCTGTGCGTACAAGGTGGGCATAGGAAATACATCATGAAGACCAACCCCTAGAACAAATGCATTGCTCACCCACGTCTTACTGTCTGAACCTTTCCCAACGGTCTGTGACACAGCAAAAGAGTTTTATAAATAGAGCATGTGTCCGCTGATTGTTGCTCCGCTTTCGGCAGAACCAAGATGTCAGGCGCATCCAAACAATCTGACGCAGAACACGTCTCGCAGCAGCCAATGGGCAGAGATTTCGCGTGTCCGCGGTCATGACGCCAGCCCCTTAGCCAATCGGTATCTTGTCCGTGGACCGAACAGGGAAGTGGGACCGCGAAGCGGACATAGATATCACTAATTTTTTCAGACCTACTTTTTGATAATTTTAAAGAAAAGTACTGCACGGAAGGTCACCAAATTTACAAAAGCATGCTTTCTGAACCAAGCCCCTGTACCTGCCGCAGAGTTCGTGAAAATCCGTCCAGCGGTTTGAACTGTAGCCGTGCGCAAAGTTTTTCCCCCATTCAGTCTATGGGAAAAAAAGACGTTTTGAGACCCCCTCGATAACTTCTGCCCCCTGGACCAAACATCGAAACTTTGCAAAACAATTCGGAGTGGCCAATATACTTTTCCTGCAAAGTTTGGTAAGGATTCGTCCAGGGGGAGCAAAGTTATAAGCCGCCCAAAAAGTGCTCTTCCTATGGAAACAGCAACTTAACCATAACTACACAGCCACTACCGTTATTACATATATATATATTTCTTTATTACTATTCTCAACCCATAGGAAAAGCAGTTTTTGGGTGGCTTATAACTTTGCCCCCCCTGAACGAATCCTTACCAACCTTTGCAAAAAGAGTATATGGCCCCATCAGATTGATTCTGCATAGTTTGGTGAGGTTGCGTCAAGGAGGAGCAAAGTTAAAGGGGTGGCTCCCAAAATTTCTGTTTTTTATATAAACGCAATGGAAATTTTGTTTTGCTGCTTATGTCTACAGCCCAAACTACTCGACGGATTTTCACCAAATTTGTGGCAGGAGCGGTGGCTTGGTGCCAAAGGGTTTGTAAATTCGGTGTAAATCCGTCCAGTAGTGTTTTAAAAAATGCCCAAAAAGTAGGTAAAAATGAATTAGTGATATCTGGGTTTGGTCCGCAAACCCATTTACCTGTTCGGTCTGTGGACGCCCCAGTGATTGGCCTGAAGGGCAACATGAGGAGCGCGGACATCGGCCGAGCCCGCCGATTGGTCAATAAAAAACATGAGGTGCATCATATTTTCCCAAACGCCCACCATGTTGGATCTGCGGACAGCCACAAATGACTGCGAACGGAGTGGTGGGGAAAAAGTCTGGAAAATACATTTTAGGTCATTTGGTGTTGGAAAGAGGTGCTGGGAAGGGCGGGAGAGTGGAAAAAGATGATATGGGGCGCTCTGTATAGGTGGAAAAAGAGTGTACGGATGGCGTGGTAGTCCGCTGACACCACAGCAGTCCACGGACAAAGTCCTGAGCGGACAGCTTGAGAAACACATTTGGGGTTCTTTAGTGAAAGAAAGAGGGCTTATTCAGGGTAGGGCAGTGGAATATAGATAATATGGGAATGTTTTCATAGGTACAACATAAGGTTGGTAGTTGTGGGAGTTCAGGGCGAGTTGTGTTAATGCAATATTTATTCTATGTCCTTCTTATGTATGGTTTAATTACGCTGTGGTGGTTGTGGCCAGTGGCCAGATTCTTGGGTGTTTGGCCGAAGGATTAAAAAAACGCTACTATATTTATGTGAGTTTATGATTGACAGAATGTTTGTTTGACGTATGCTGTACTATAGGGAATGTTTAAAGTGCACAGATAAGTGTATTTGTTGTTACCAGCAGTGTTGGAGTAAGAAGAATTGTGATGGTGTATTTGAATTGAAGTGTAATGAAGGGTATTTTTGAAGTAGTTAGATATCTGTTGGCGTATTCTAACTGTTGATAGTTTACAGGTCAGTGACTAAATTAAGGTTTAAGGAATATTAAGTAGGGGGTATTTTTGAAGTAGTTAGATACATGTTGGCATATTCTAACTATTTTGCTTTTCAAAAGTACCATTGTACTATTTTTGTAAAGTATTTTTGAAGTACTTAGATACCTGTTGGCGTATTGAAACTGTTTTGCATTTTAAAAGCAACATTGCAGTATTGTAGATGTAGTTAGATACCTGTTGGTGTAAGTAGCATTGTAGTATTATGGATGTAGTTAGATACCAGGTGGTGTATTCTAATTGTTGATAGTTTTACAGGTCAGAGAATAAATTTAGGTCTAAGAACTATTAAGTAGGCATTTGTTAGATTTGCTGGTAATCTCTGTTTTAGAGTAAATGGAAGTGTTGTTGCATTCAAAGCAACAACTTCTTTTTTTTAATCTATGCAGCATAGTGAACTGCAGTGGTTGTGGCACCAGTGTGGTAGATTATGCCTACTGTTGTGAAGGTTTTCTTGCCTGTGTGTGAAGCTAGTAAGCTTGCTGTTGTTTTTGGTACCATCGGTGCTGTACCTTAAAATAATTAGTATCAGATATTGCTATGTGTGGTTATGTGAAAGGTGGAAAGATTGTTTGAATTGCAAAAAATGCATAACAACGCATGATTTGCATTTTGCACCAGCTGATGAAATGGAATGGATTCACAATTTGGTATAGATACATACACAAATCATTAATTAGGGATGTGCTTCTGTGAAACATGGTTTCAGAGATGTATGTTTCCACGTGTATGAAATCTGGAAGATTTCATTTATAGGTATGTTTTTGGTTCCAGTACTTTCAGTAAGTACATTAGAAATTCTTGTGGCTCTTCCTGTTTGTTTATGGTGAATTTTACCATTCCTGCTGAGTAGTCCAATTCTTGCCTTATTCCTGAGATACTGTAAGTGTTGTCAGGATTATTTGTGGCATTTCATTGAAGGACGAGCATTTGCAAGCACATCTGATCTGAGCCGTTCAAGTAAATGTTTTGAACAATTGGTGGCAATTGGAAGAGAAGATTGATTGCCTCATTTGCATAGCAATTCACAACAGTTGTGTTGGAAAATGTAAATGGACCAGAGAGTTCTGTCTCTGTGTCATTTACTGGACCTCCACTTGTTTGTTTAGAAGAAATATTTTTTATCTTCTGGTGGATGTGCAGTTCTGTTTGCACTAGACAGTTTTGTGGTTGAACTGCTTCATAGAGTAGCCATTGTTTTGTGTTTCTTTGGTGGTATTGTTGGGAGATCTTTTACAAGTTCTGTTTGCATTAATTTTATTTTTAAAACTTTAGCTTTTTGAGGAACAGGGTACATAGCTAGATGGGGGTGTTTAGAGTGTATGTAGACTGTTGTACTCTAGGATGCTAGGAATATCAGCCTTGTCTTTGTTTGCATCAAAATTGACTAGGAATAGTCCTTTGAGTGTATGCCGATGTGAAAGTGCTAGATAACTCATACCTTTGTTAAAGACTGTGCTGTCAATGTCAATCAATGCTTGATCTAGAGTTAGTCCTTGCAATTTGTGAATAGTGAGAGCATATGCAAGAGACAGAGAAAATTGTTATCTGCATACATAAATGTCTTTGAAAAGAAGAATCATGCTGTTGATCTCCCTATTCTTTTAATTTCTGCAAGGTTGTCAAAGTGTATGTTGACAAACTGAATGTTTTTGTCATGTGGATATGTCTGGAAGCCAACAGCTGTACAAATTGCTCCATTGACTAAACCTTGTTCTATGTCAAGGTTACGTTAAACAATTGCTCTGCAATTTAGACACAAAGTCAATATTTCCGCAAACCAGCTGTGTTGGAGATAGATCTTTCTAAGCTATTAAGTTGTGCTGTTGCTTGTTGACACATAGTGAGTGTCATGCTGTGTACTTCCAGTTTGTCTGTGGAGTTAATATGCAGTATGGGTTGCATTTCTTTCTTTAACATTGTCTTGTTGAATTGACTACAGCTTGCTAGGGTTGGCATTATTAAGTACATGCATTTTTATATTTCGTTGAGTTAATTGTTCCATGACAACAGGAGCAGATGTGTAATGCCCATATAGCTCATGGATTAGTCTACTATTTAAGATTGATTTTGCATCTTTTAAGCAGACCAATTCTAATGCTTTTTAAAATGTTAGCATAGGTGAGGTCTGCAGACTGACACATGTTTTGAGTTAGTTCTTTGTACTGAAAATGTTGTCAGAGATTTACATTTCCTATGCTGCCAGGTGTGTTGCGATATTGTTTGTGTCATAATGTTTTGAAAATTGGTTCACCTTTTACTGGTGTTAACTGAAGAAGGTCTCCGAAAACAATAACGTGTTTTCCTCCAAACAGTTCTTTGTAGTCTGGTTTTAGGATTCCTTGTATTCTGAGGTGAATTAAAGCCAACATGAGGTTGGAAACCATGCTTACCTCATCTATTAGGAGCACTTTAATTTGTTTCAGAATTCTGCGTACTTCATTAGCAGCTTCTGCTGATAATTTGTAGTATTCTAAGTTGGTTTGGTGTTCTACTGGAAGGAGCATTAGTCGGTGTAAAGTTACACCTCCTATGCTGTAGGCAGCTAAACCTTTGGGGGCTGTTACAACAGATGAAATGCTGTTGTTTGTTACATTTTGTACACATTTGCTGATGATTTTAATCAAGAACATTTTTCCAGAACCAGCTTCACCACTTACATATAGGAGGAGAGGTTTATAATGTTTACAGCTACAAGTTTTAGCTTCATGTTTAAAACCATGTTCAATTTCTTCAATGACTTGTTGATATATGGTGAGTTGCTAACCATTTAGTTGTGATTTCAGCGCGGACACGTCTTCTTCTGATTGTTTATATTGATACATGGTATTTTCTACTTCAATCATGGCTATTTCAGCTTCATTTAGAATGGTTAGTTCTCCAAGTGGTTCTTGACTTCCTGTAAGGTAAAGCTGACTGCTTTCTGGAGTGTCTTTATCTAATTCAGCTTCAATGTCTTCCTCTTGTCGGCGTTTCAAATGAGTCATGGTTACCTAACAATTCTTCTTTTCTCAATGGTTTAAAAAGCTGTAGTAGGGCCATGTAATAATGTTCCCTATGTTGGAGAGTTTTAAATGATAATGTTATGTGATTAATTAGGCTGGGTTTGGTATGTTTGTCTAGGCTTCCTTCACAAGTTGAGACTGCATATTTTCTTTTTATTGTTTCTATCTCCTGGTAGGATTTGAGTACTGTTTTCGGATGAAGCTGGACCAAGGTTTAGCCAGACAATGTGTTCAGATTTGCCAGCTTCGAGGCACCTGCATTCTCTATGGGAGAGCATTTTTATACTGAAGCTGTGCAATGTTTTTGACAGTGTTTTATCAGATGATATGTTATCCCAGAGGTCTTGTAGCTCTGTTTTCTCAGCTTTGGTGAGCTAGGCTGTGACATATCTTGAAACAGCAGTGGAATTGTCTGCAATGTATTGTATGTGTATTGTATGTCTATATTTGCATTCCACAAGAGGACAATGATAGCATTGGAATCATTGATATACTTGAATGCTTTGTTTCTTTTAATGTTGTATGTATTTTTAGGTGATTCGCCTTTTACACTGTTTATAACAGAGGACATGAAGCTATTCACTTGTCCTTTTGCACAAACTGGTCTAGGGAAGTCAAAGCGAGATTGGTGTAGTATTTCCCTTTGTTATTTATATCTCTGTCGGCAGTATTTGCCACACTTATGTTTTTGGAAGCATACAATTTGTGTACGTAGGTCACTATGTGTGGTTTCTGAAGGGTTGTTTCAGGTTATATATTTTTCTATAAACTGTAAAATTGTGTCATCACTGTCATGGCCAAATTTCAGAGCATCTTTTATCCACAAAAGCATGTGGATATGTGGTGCTCCTCTAGATTGATATTAATTTCTCCAAAAATAGCATTCTACTTCTCCAAGTGGAGGGGTACTTTTATTGCAGATGAAGTGCAACATGACAATAAAGCAATGGTGAAAGTACGTAAACACATTGACAGGGTCAAGAGAACAGAGCTTTTATATCTATTCCTTCTTTATTTTGGTTTGCTATGCATAAGACGTCTTGCAAAACATGTGGGGGGGCGTAGGTTTCTTAGCATACAATGTACATCAGCGTGACATCAGAGCCAGTATTCTTTTGTACCACGCTTGTTTGCCAAGAGATTTTTTTAAAAACATGATTGCAACACTTCATCTTTGTCTTTTGTCTTTTGAAGCTGTTGAGTAGCGGAAATATTTAAAAAATTGGAGCCTGTTTTTATTGTGTGTGCAACTCCATAACATAGAGTTGCTAGTTCACTTTCAAACAGGAGGTGGAAAATGTATTTTACGTTTTGTCTGAATCTGGGGTCTTCAGAATACATTTTTGAAGAGTGATATTCTGATACACTAATTTGTGTGGTTCGTTTATCATATCTTCCTCCTTTTCCTGTAAGAAAGAGTAGAGGAAAAGGACGTGCTTTGACACTTTTCTCCCATATGCTCATTGGAGATCCTTTGGCTTGATGCATTTGATATGTTTCTAATGCGTTTATTTTATCTTTGGAGTGCAGTGGGTGAATTGTATACTGGTCCAAAATGGTAGCTGCAGTAGTAGGATCTACACATTCAAATTGGCCAATTGGTGGTAAATCCTCAATTAATTGGGTGGTTGCTGTTAAGTTCTCCTCTATGTTTATATCTTTGTAGTATTCATTATTTTCTTTAAGATATTGTAGGGCTTGTCTAACCTTGTTTACGTTGACTAGTTGTTGCCAAATGTGTTTGTCTTTTGTCGGTACACCATTAACTAGGATAATCAAAGATTGATCTATTGGCCGTTGTATTCCCAGAGTTTGTACATTTTCTTCAAGATTTAATGGCAAATATACTCCTTTGCCACAAATGCCTTTTAGTAACTCAGAAGGAGGCAACTTGGCTGTTTTGGGTTGAAGACGTATTATAGCTTGAAATGGGTGTACTGTTTGGATTATAATGCTCTCATACAAGTAAGTTGTTGGAGAGTCTTTGGAAGTGGGAATATTTCTAAGTTATTAGTGACAGCACGTGAATATTCAGCATTTGGTTATTGTCAAGCTTTGTATTGCAGTACATGCAAACAATTGAGTTGTCAGTTATTTATTTTCTGTTGTTAAATATAAAGCTAATTGGAACCATTGGGATTCCTCATTGTTCTCTATTTTGAAGGCAATATTTACTATTTTTATGCATTTTATGAAAATGTTCAGAGACAACAGAAACATACTTGTTCTGGTTTTTCAGCTGATGTGTTTAGAAACTTTGCTATTTCTTTTTTGTATGTGTGTGTTAGGAGGTTGGTGTTCGTAAGGTTTTCACTTTCTAAAGTTACTGAATAGTCTAAGTTATCTTCACTTCCAAAATAATTTCTTTGGATGTGCTGTAATTGTTGAATTAGTTCTTTGGATGTTCCATGTAGGAGTATGTTATTTAAATGTTGCAGTTGTAAAGCAGGACTTTTAGCATAGTATAGTCTCTGCACAACATTCCATATAGTGGAATGGTGTGTTGCTAACATTTTGATGTGGTGGAAGGTGCTTTTGCAAGCAGTTCCTGAATTGAAGGGTAATGAATGTCCTTGCAGTCCAGTGTAGTTGAGCACTGGACAGGAGACTATGGATTTTAAAGTGTTTATTCTACTTTTATCTTTTAGTTTTACATACTGATTGAGGAATTGTGGTAATGATTCGGATGATTGTTGGTGTCTGTTACACATTGAGCTGGATGGATTGTTTGGGAGAAAGGAACAGTTGGTTAAATGCTTGTTGGGAAAGTTTTTTCTAAAAGGTTTCATGTGCCATAATGGTGTCTCCTACCATTTCATACCCTTAGCCATTACCATGTATGGCAATTGATTTGTTTTGTTCTTGTTTATAAGCCTCTTTATTGAAATATGGTTCTGTGCTGCTTGTGTGAATCCATTCACCTGAACAGAAGTTTAAAAAGGTATCCATATTGACCTTAAACATGTTTAGAAGTTCTTTTTGTAATTTACTGATTAATTTAGTTAGTGGTTTAATGTTGTTTAAATTTAATATAAACATATTTCTTTTATCAGAAATGCTCTGTCAATTAGAGGTTTGAGGATGAGTCTTCTGCAGTAATTTTTAAGGGTATCGCGTGACTTTTCAGCTGTTTTCATAAGATTGTGAAGTACTCTACGGTGGATCATTTTTTGTAAAATAAATTTTTTGGAATGCTTTACTGGGGCTACGTTACCATTGTTAGATATAGGGTTAGGTTTATTCATAGGTATGCTTTTGTTTATTCATTTTTTTAGATTTAGATTTTGGAAGAAGGCCTTTATTTTTTATTTAATGGTTGGATTAGTTTGTTTGAGTGACATTATTAGCACGTTTGTTTGAATATTTTCTATATATTGTTTTAGAGGTGGATGACTATATGGCTTGTTTTTATTCCTATCTGCTCTATGTTTTCTTTGTTTTCTATTGAGTTGCTTTTTAGGCATTCTGTTCTGTCTGTTGGAAAAAAGAAAGTGTGTGTTTGAAAGTTGTGGAATATATATGTATGTATTGTGGATGGGGGTGTGAATGTGATGGTAGAGATTAATACAGGACTCTGTGATTGTGTAATGGGACGATTGTTGCGAGTGGGAAGGTTGTAAGAGTTGCTGTGGGTATAGAGGTGTGAAGGGCTTGGTGTAGTCAATAAGAGAGTAGTGGTGTGAATGACTATGTAGGGACATTATGATGTTTTGAGGAGAGTAGTGGGTGCTATAATGATGTTGTTTCGATGAGAATGGAAATAGTGTGCATGCAGAAATGTAATAAGTAATAGTGAAATACATTTTGATGATTAGAAAGGAATATTGTAGGCTAATATATATATCAAAAGTGCATTGGTACCATAATAAAGAGATTAATAGTATAGTGATATACTTACTTTGGAGGATGTGAAAAGTAATCGTCTTCTGGTTGGTGTCTTCTGTAATTTTATTTTTTCCTGTAATTATAAAAGAACGTTAGTGGGTATATATGGTAATGGTGAAGTACTTTCATTAAGAGAGGTTGTTATTTATGAATGAAGGAGGAGTTGTTGGGAAATATAGTTAATAAAGTTGTGGTTTGTATAGTCTAGTGAAGCATGCAAACTGTGTTGTTAGAACGATTGAAGTATGAGTAGTGCTATTTGGGAGATTAGAAGGAAAAGGGAACAATGGGTGTAAGGAAAAGGTGTATGTGTACGTTACTTTAATGCTGCAGAGTTTAATTAAAGAAGTGATGTGTTTGTGGTGTGATGTATTTGTAATATGTTGCAGTATAATTAACGAATAGGGAAACTGTGGCCTATTGGTAATGTAATGGTGGATTGTTGTAGCAGTGTTTGGTGGTGTATAGTAGAGGCTGGAAAAAAAGAGTACTTTATTTGTAAGGTCAATGGTTGTATATAGATACTTTGGCAGTACATACATATGTATAAGAAGGTTGAGAATGGTGGCAGTGCAAGGGTTGTAATAAGTGAGGTTGGAAAGTGTGACATTAATGTGGAATGAAAAATGGAATATGATATCCATGTAAAAAGGTTTGTTTTTAGGAGCATTTTTATGAAAGATAAAAAAATGCATACAAGCATTTATAGCAGCGCTGTGTGTAACTCTTTTGTAAAAGAAAATGAAAGTGGAGGTTAAATATTTGTAGAACATGTTTAAGGGGTACTTGGTGTGTGGCGGTTTAATATGTTGGCAGTGGGTGCATACTTGCAAACATGATGTGTTGCAATATGTAGGTGCTTATAAAGTCTTGTTTTTTTGCTTTGCATTCTGGGAGTTGTAGTTGCAGTTTTTTCATTAGATAAATTGGGCTATAAATCCTAGAATGTACAGAAAAAATAGGACTGGGTAAGCACCTGTAGATTGGAACCAGTTATGTTAGCAAGTATGCATGTACTGTCAAGACATTAAATATGCACACCTTAAGTGCCACTTAAAAATGATGTGGAAATCATTTGCATCTGCTTTTTGTTTCTTTTCTAGAGAAGCTATACACAGTGCTGTTTGAAAGGCATATATACATGTTTAAATTTAATTGAAATGGTCCTAAAAAGATTTTTATTTAAACGCACAGCATTTCCCATTCCATATAAGTGTTATACTTTTGAATTGTCTAGTGTAGTCCTGTGTTTATTTTGTTTGTTTACATTCTGGGAGTTGTAGTGCAAGATGTGTAATGGCAGAAATGGTATTGTAAGTCACTGAGTGCAGAGAAAAAATACATGTTTTATAGCCACCTATAGATCTGAATGGCTTATGTTGGTTGTGGTATGAATGTACTGCCAACATATTAAACTTCCACTTAGCAAGTGGCATTATAAAATGTTGTAGACATCTTTTGAAGCTGAATTTCCTTTTTTTTAGAAATATGTAGCACACAGTGTTGATATAAATGCATATATGCATTTTGTAAGTTTCTTGGATATGCTTTTAAAAAGAAAGATTTTTACATGTGCAGCATTGTAAGTAAATGTGCTGAATTATGCAATACATGGCATTTGGTAGAGTGGTTGCAAAACAGAATATGTTTATTGAGAAGCGTATTACAAGGTAAGTAGAAGCAAACCTGTATATATATTATTTATAAAGGTGTTGAAAAAAAATACTTATAGGCATACCTGTTCTATGTTTTGTTAGATACAGGTCTTGTTGAATCTGGAATTAGAAATCTTGGACAGTTGCACAGTAGATTTTGATGCAGATGTCTTTCCTTAACAAGAGATATGTACTCTGAGAGTTCAAGTGTACATTTGAAGTGTTGAAGTGAGATGACAGCGTTAGGTGTAGAGGTTGTGGATGTGATTGGCGGATGGATGTGTGACTCTTTGAAAGCAGCCAATGAGGGAGTGTTGAGAACATGAAAGTGGAAAGGGTAGAAGGGCAGCCCCTGTGTTACAGAGTCTGTGGATACTGCGCTAGTCCATGGATGGCTTTTGCCCCATCCGGGTCTTTTGTGGATTCCTGGCATGGAAAGGGGACTGTGGGGATTAGCCAATCAGTTTTGCTGGGTATGGTGTACAGGAAGGAAGGGTAGTAGGAATTTTGTTTGCAGGAGTTTTGAGAGCAGTGATAATGGCTATGGCAATGTGTTTCAGGAGGCAGATTGTGTGGATTCTGGGGGACTCTTCAATTCAGTCATTGAAGGTATATGCTGAGAATCATGGCATCCTCTTAAATATTGGATTGGCAGAAGTGGAAGTTTCCTGGCATGCAGTTTGTGGCTCAAACTGGGCAAGCTTGTTTTCCTTCTTTGAGAGTATGGCTCATTTTAAAAGTCCAGATATTATGACTGTCCATTGTGGAGGGGACAGTGTCTTGGAAAGTTGCGGTTAAGTATTTTTTAAAAAGCTTTATGCAACTGTTTCCTGCTGCTAAGATAATCTTTTTGGAAATAAATCAGAGACATGAATGGAGATGTCCAACAAACCTTTTCAGTCCTCAAATTAAACAATCAAGACAGATTGTCAATAAAGGTGTATATGCGCTTTTGTATGGTTCTGGAATGTCACCTTTTGAGAATGATAAATCAATTCTCAGGGTGCGAATTTTGTTTGTCCGGATGGAATTCACATTACAAATATTCAAAATGCCATTTTCCTTTATAATGTAAGGAATACATTGAAGAGGATCCTATAAACCTCCTTCAAAAATAAAGTTCTTTTCAGAGCCACCACTAAAGATTATACAACGTACATTATGTTTAATTTCCCTACATGCCCCATTCAATTGGACAAACTGTCCGCGGACATCGTGGTAGGCCACGGACGGCACGTGCCACATCAGGGTGTTTTGGTGCTGCCTTCGATGGAAATGGGGCTGCGGAGGCCGTGGACAGTCGAGGTGTCCACGGACATCGGGGGATCAGCCAATTAGGTTTCCTGATTATGCTTTACAGCAAGAGAGGGTAGCAGAAGTTTTGTTAGCAGGACATGAGTGAGAATTGAAAATGACCATGGCCATGTCTTTCAGAAGGCAGAGTGTTTGGATTTTGGGGGACTCTTGGGTCCACTGGGTGAAGGTGTATGCTGAGCATTGTGGAATCGCCAAACATCTTGGATTTACTGAATTGAAGTGTTCTGGTACGGAGTGCATTGTATGAAGTGGGTGGACACGCTCCCATTTTGTGCAAATATGGTTAAATTGAAGCCTCCTGACATTATTTTCATTTATTATGGTGGGAACAGTTTGGGAAAGTGATTGGAATCTCATTGCAGTTTTCAATGAAGGAGACACTGGGAAAGTTGAAGGTAATGTTCCCTAATTTCAAAATAATCTTTTCACGAATTGTCCAGAGACAGATATGGATGCTTTCCAGTTCATTTGGTACACAAATGGAAAAAGCGAGTTGCAACGTAAATAAAGCTATGTGTGCTTTTGTTTGCAATGTTGGGATGACATCATTCCATAATGAGAACATTAAATTTGATAGGGCCAATGTTTTTCGCTGAGATGGTGTCCATTTAATTGATGTGGGTAGTCAGATTTTTGTGGAAAACATTAAAAATGCTTTCAAGCAGTTTTTGTGAAAGTGAGAAGAAATATTTTTAGTTCAGTTTGTAAGTCCAAACATTAAAAAAAGCATATATAAGCCAAAAACCCCCAAAAACGGTTCTTTTAAGGGCCACCCTTTTTGAGCACAACAATTTCAATCATTCCAATTGTCCAATGCCTCATTTTAAAAAAAAAAAAAGTCTGTGGACTACTGCGCTGTCCATGGACTTTGCAGCCTGTGCAGGGGCCTGTGATGTATTTCTCCACTTCAATTTTTTAACTGTGAAAGGTGGCTCCTATAGGAACCATTTTTTTTTGTTTTTTAATTATTGTTTTTTGGCCTTTTTCAGGTTTTTTTTGCAGGAGAGGGAAGTTAAGGTGGGGAATGGAAGAGGAGAGAAAGGGCACCAACCACAGAGATGAAAGGAGAGGTGGACAGGGGAAGATGTTGGGCGTGCCTTAAATTTAAGGTAGGGTGCAGTGTTTCTCATGCTCTTTGACAACTGCCTCATAAGCACTGCAAAACTATTTCCCCCTGCAGAGCAGTGTGTCGCAGTACATGCAGCATACTATGACCCTTGAAAGGTAATAATCTACAGCATCCCGTATGGCCTACGAGGTGGGCAGTGGGATCTCTGCACCACAAGAGTACACTGTGTGCTGGCAGGAGCGGGAGAAGAAGATGGCACAAAGGAAGATAGCCTGCTCCTACCTGAGAAAGGAACAGCCTTTGTGGCCAACGTGGCGGCACATTGTTGAGGTCCCGAAGAAGTAGTGCCCCTGTTGTCCTTGACTGAGTTTCACCCCACACTCAATGCATTCAACATGGGGCAGCCTTTGCTTTGGGGACCCCACCCACGGTCTTAAAGATCTGCCACACCCAGGACTCACTCCGGGTGCTGGAGGTAGGCAATTCCACTACCTCATCTTCATCTTCCACTTGTTCCTCCTCTACATCATTGTGCATGTTCCCCTGTCCAGGCCCTCCAGATGATGGCGGTTGGGGAGCATAGTTGGCCAACGCAGATGCCATGATGTCTCCACAGACAAGAATGAGGGATGAGGGATGAGGAATGAGGAATGAGGAATGAGGAATGAGGAAAAGTAATGGGTGCGTCCCTTTAGGGGAACCGTCCGCAAACAGTCGTATTGTCTGCAGACTACTGAGTCGCAAAAAGGCCTTGAAAAGTTGTAAAAAGTTGTCAAATCAACGTAGAATGGGTTTGGGAGCTCTGCAAGGGTAAAGTTTCTGCTTGAAACACCCTAGATTGGTAGGAAATTGACTTTTAAACTGCCGCGACCACAGACACCGTTCATGGACACCCCCATTACGTTGCATGGGTGCGGTCACATGACGACGTCCCCAGACATCTGTGAACCTGATGGCCATTGGTGGACAGCCTCTAGGCGGGAACCACAAGGCGCATGTTCAGGGTGTATGTAGGACTTGCGCAGCATCTGCAGAGTAATTAAAAGTATGTCAAATGCATGTCCGGACATTCCACTTCTCCAGGGCACCTCAATTTTGAGTAGTCATAATGTCTGTGGACTACATAAAGTGCGTCGGACGGAAACAGACATGTCCGGACATCGCGCCTGTCTTGGGGCACCTCCATTTTGGGGTGCGGACATTCCGGACAGTCGCGTAGTCCGCGGGTTCACAATGTTACATTAAAAAAAAAATTCACACAACAATAAACAAGACATTTGTAGTACAACAAATACACGTATTCAACAAAGGGATGGAGTATTAGAATGGGAAACAAAAATGGGATAATTGGGAATTTGTGTAGAATAATCATGAGGGGAGGAAAGGACTGATCTTTCATCAAATCGTCTTTAAGGAAAATGTGCAAAATTGGCTGGGGGTGACTGCTGGGGATAAGGGGTGCATGTGCAAGTGGGAAGTGAGACAGTGAAAAGGAATATTTTAATCAGGTTTTTTTCATGTACTGTACAAGTTCATTGACATTATTAGTTAGTGTATCCAATTTTGTTGACAAGTTCTTCATTTGACTATTGACATTTGGGGATGCGACTTCTGTTTCTGATTGTGGGGACTGAAAATGATGAACCTGGGCGTGCTTTCGTCATGAACACTATGTACTATAAGAGAAATAGAAATAATTATTTCAGTATGGTGTGTACAAAGAAAATTATTTGTTGACAGTAAATTATGTATGGCATACCATTGGAGATGTTATCGTCACTCATTTCATGTCTTGGTAAGTTCTCTTCCAACCATTCTAGTGTGCTTGCCATTTCTGTGAGAAAGAAAATGGCTTCTGTTTCACAACACAAGTTTATGTAATAAAAGCTAATAAAAGAAAAATAAATGAAATGCACTTACAGCTGCTGTTTTCAATCTGTATCCAGAGTTGTATGGGGGAGATCATATGAAGTTTACAGTTATGCTTTGTGATTGGTCCATTCCTATGCAATCTGTGTTACCTAAGAAAGAATTCGTATTTTTAAACGTGAGTATTTGTACAAAAAAGTATACTAAAGTGTTGTAAACATTATTTGTGAATTTAAGTACTTCTGTTTGTTGGTAAATGGTTACATTTTTTTGGGTCTCCCCTAAGATTTCAAAGCTTGAAAATGCCGTCCCCAGTCCATGGACTACCGTGCTGTCCACGGACTCCGAAGCTGCCACATTGTGGGGCAGTAGAATCTATGGGACTTGTAGCAGAGTAAAGGTGCACTAGCAAAAATCTATGAAATTCACTGAAAAAACTTAGTTAAAGGGATGTTATGTTTATGGTGCACTAATAAAAATCTATGAAATTCATTGAAAAATGTGGTAAAAGGGACATTGTGGTTAAGTCGCACTAATAGAAATCTATAAAATTCAATGGAAAAACGTTGTTAAAGGGACGTTACGGTTACAAGTAAAACCGAAAAACCTCAGAAATTCACCAGTTATGGTAAACTAAGCAACAATAACTCGCGCCACCACCGTGCACTGCTAAGACTAACACCCAGGACATCAAAGATGACATCACAAATGTCCTTGATGACATCAAATATCTGGGCCACTTGTTTTTGTTCAATGGCATATCTAGGCCATGTGGTTTTGCTCACTGATAGTGAGAATATTAAAATTTAAAAGTGCTATATATTTAGACATTAAGATTGTGGAATGTTCTTAAAGTACTTTCCTTGGGGTTTGTTCTCAGCTCATGTTGCACATACATGGGGCAATAAGCAGGCGTCAAAAACAATTCATTTGTGTACATGAAGATGAACTTTAATGTTACAAGGGGGTCTCAACATTTTTGGATGGCTTATAACTGTGTTGCCGTTTGACGAATGTAGACAAAAGTTTTCAGAAAGGTTAGAGACCCAACCTTGAATGTTTGTGCAAAGTCTGAATGGATTTTGTCAAGTGGGGGCTAAGTTATATGACTATTGTATGTATGTACATTTTGACACTTTTGAAAAAATAAAAAATGGGCGGATTTCCAGCAAATTTGTGTAAGGAGCATTGGCAAGGAACTGAAAGCATGGTTTTGAAAATGTGTCTGTGTTTACTTTTTTGACAATTGTCATAATATAGGTACAAAAAATATTGATATACCTTTGGTGACTGAGGTATAGCCTGTGGCAATGGGCAGTGGCCAGATTGTCCAGGTAATGACATAAGGTCATCACCCTGACAATCTGGCTACGGGCCATGACCACGAGGGATGACCAATGGTGATAAAGTGGCCATGTCCACCTGGGACTGGCTATGTAGTAAAGGTTTTTGAAATTGGGATAGATTTTGAAAGGAAAAAAAAAAATGATTGTGGTAATATGCTCATAGAGTTCTTGCTTCGCCTTCTGCAGGCCACCATGAAAAGGGAAGAGGGGCTCTATACGGAGCCCCGCCTCCCCTTTCCATGGTGGCCATCTTGGAAGAGCATTTTCCTTCCTACAGCGGGAACTCAAAATGCTAATGCAAATGTTGGAAAATCTTATTGAGTCTATGTACTTTACTAAGAAATGTTAAGTAGATGGAGTCTATAATATTTCGATTATCAGTTCTATTTTTTAACTGTGAAAGGTGGTTCCTAAAGGAACCTTTTTTTGTTGTTTTTTGATTTTCTTGTCTCTTTTTGTAGGAGAGGTTAGAACGAAAGGTGGGGAGGGAAATGAGGGAAAAGGCACCAAGCACTAATATGGAGGGGCAGGTGGACAGGGGAAGCTGTTGCATGTGTGTTACATCTAAGGTAGGGGGCAGTGTTTCTCATGCTCCTTGATTACAGCTTCAAAAGCACTTCAGAATTGCTCCGCCCTGTAGAGTGGTGTGTTGCAGTATATACAAAGGACTGTTGTCTTCGAAAGATATGGATCAACAGCCTCTTTTATTGCTTGCAAGGTATCTGGTGGGATTTTGTATCCCACAGAAGTAGGCTGTGCTGTTACAGTATTGGTTGAGAAAAATGAGGTGGAGGAAGACAGCATACTACTTGCTAAGAAAGCAACAGCCTTGCTGAGAGCATTGCGGTGGTTGGATTGGGTGTAGCGGCGCATGGAGGTCCCGTAGGAGTACTGTCCCGGTAGTCTTTGACTGAGTACAACGTTGCACTCAGTGGATTTCACTTTGGTAGGTTTAGCCTTTGGTACATTCATAACAGCGGTAAAGAACTACCACACCCATGATTCTCTCTGGGTGTTAGAGATAGGCACTTCCTCTACCTCATGTTCTTGGTCTTCTTCATTGTCTTTGGAAGTACTGCGCTTTTTTTGTTGTGTAGGTCCTCCAGCTGGTGGTGGTGGTGGAGGTGGTGGCTTTTGGGGAGGAGGGATGGCAATATCTGATGATATTTTTAAGATAAATAGCAGTTTTGTTAATATTCTTCCAAGTATGTGCTCTGTACTAGATTCACATATGAAATTATTTTTGATGAAAAGTCCCAACAAGGGGTTGTGTTTATAATTTTGGTAACAAGATGTCAGGGTTGATCGGGAGACCTATCATGAACTACTTAATCTATTAAAGAATGTACAAAACATAATCATACATAAACATAGGCAATGACGGCAGCATGCACCATAGAAGTACAATATTTGTAATCTTGTAATTTTGGATAGTAAAATAATGAATGCTACCATATCAGAGTTTTGAGTAATGTTAAACATGTAATAACTAGCTAACAATTCAAGACTTACTACACACTTGAGCTAGTACAAACAATACATATGAAGACCCACAATGCATACAAATCAGAGGCACATACACGGACACTAAAGTAAGGAAGAAAGAAACAGCATCACCAGAAAATATTAATAACATTAAAGTTCATCTTCATGTACACAAATGAATTGAGTGTTGGAGGCCTGCGTATTGCCCCATGTATGTGCACCATGAGCTGAGACCAATCCCTAAGGAAAGTATTTTAAAAACATACAACACGGTTAACGTCTAGATATATAACAACTTTTGAATTTTAATATTCTGACATGGCCTAAATATGTCAGTGAACAAAATCAAGTGGCCCAGATATGTGATGTCATCAGTGATGTCATCTTTGGTGTCCTGGGTGTTAGTCTTAGCAGTGCACAGTGGTGGTGCGAGTTATGGTTGCTTAGCTTACCATAACTGGTAAATTTCTGAGGTTTTTCGGTTTTACTGAAAGTGTGCTTTTTTGAATTTGGCGTAAATCGGTCCAGTCGTTTTTTTTTTAAATGACCAAAAAGTAGGTGTCAGGAACCATTGAACTCGCCCATTCTGGGCTTCCTGGTCCCTGTCACGTCGGGCCTTACACTCCATAATACTAACAACATGGCGGCAAGCTCAGCACGCTGCTTGCCAGTCTTCACGTTCTACGCAGCGTCCTCTATAAAGAAGCCACACCCCCGCGGCCCGCGCGTCTCAACGATGCTACTAGCTGTGATCGGACGTGTGTTCCGAACCTTCTCTAGTGCTACATGCTATCCCCTGGCCTCTGGATTCCCTTCTTCCGACTTCTTCCCTCTTTTCTTCTTCCCAGAATCTTTGTGCCACTTCCGCGTGCCCCCAACACCTTCTTGAATACTCCTGGAGTTTCCCGTGATCCTGGACATCGAAGCTGAATGTAATCTGGAAGCCGAGGACGGCCGAGCAGGCTTATTTAAGTCCCGAAACATACGAAAGAAGACTCCACCTAAGGAGGACATCAGGCAACATAGACAGGTGAGAAAGGGGGAAACCTGTGACGGATTGAGACGCCACCTGACCGAAGTCGATACAGACATGGAGGCGGCCATCCAGGATCTTATGCATGGCATGCAAGAACTATCGACCGAAGTACAGAACTTGAAAGCGGAGAACGCTGCGCTGAAAATTGGTACTCTCACGTGACTCTGCCTCAAAGGACAGCGTGCTATTGGGCGGCATTGATGACAAATATGACGGCTGTGCAAAAACCCTCCGAGGATTCCTGGATTCTTGTTTGGTCCACATTACCTTTAAACCTTATTATTTTTCCACCCCCAGGGCTAAAGTGGGCTTTATTATTTCTCACCTCTCGGGGAATGCCGTAGCCTGGGCCACACCATTAGTTAACACCGGAGATTCTCTTTTGGATGATTATGATGGATTCATTCAAGCACTAAAAACTATGTTTGACCGCCCAGAACAGGTCTTTAGTGCTCAAGAACGTTTACTCGATTTCCAGCAAGGCTCTCAGGACATGCTCACCTACGTAATTCGATTCAAGCAATTGGCTAAAGAAGCGGGTTGGCCTTCTGAAGCTTGCTTCACCCTCTTTCGAAGAGGGCTAAATGAAGATGTTAAGGATGAATTAGCCAGGGTAGCACATCCTAGTTCTTACCAGGCACTTATGGATCTTGCTCTACAAATTGATTTCCGAATCCAGGAAAGAAAGGCAGAGAAAAGAAAGACCAAGTCAACCATCCAAAAAAATCCTCTTGTGAGCCCTTCAAAATCCGAAGATTCTCCTGCTCCTACAAATGAACCTGAACCCATGCAGCTAGGGGCCTTCCGTGGACCCATATCCCCCCAAGAAAGGCTGAGAGGGATCCATACTGGCTTATGCATGTACTGTGCCTCGGACAAGCATTTAGTCAGAGAATGTCCCTTAGCCCCTCCACGGCGTTCGGGAAACGCCAGCACCCGATCCTAGATGGAGCTCAGTTTCGGGAGAGAGATGCAGGCTCCACATCTATACCATCCTTGAACTCTCCTGGACAAAACTCCCTGGTAGTTTTACAGGCTTTTCTATCATCATTTGAGAAGGAATCCACCCCATTCTGGCACTAGTGGACTGCGGGGCCATGGGAATATTCATAGATCAGGAATGGGTCCTTAAACACCATATTCCTTACGAATACCGGAACGTCCAGCAACCTGTAGAAGCAATTGATGGAAGACCTCTTTCTTCTGGATCCATAACCCTTCAGACTAAGGAAATTGAGCTTGCTATAAACCATCACCGAGAAAGGATAAAGTTTGACATCATAAAATCTGCCCATTACCCAATGGTTTTGGGAATGCCCTGGCTACAAAAACACAACCCATACATCAATTGGACAGCTGGTTCCCTGTTCTTAGGTTCCGAATTTTGTATGTCCCATTGTCTGCTCCAGGATCCTTCACCGACAACATCAGAAGAACATTCAACAACTCAGCAAGATCCTCTTATGGTCTCCAACATCATCCAGGTTCCTAAAACCTACCAGGAATACGCCTTCTGCTATTGTCTCTTCTGCTATTGTCCAAGCCCTGCCACCCCATAGGCCTGAGGACTGTGCTATTGAGACTGAACCTTCAGCCGTGATTCCCTTTGGAAGGATGTTCATCCTGTCGGAACCAGAGAAAAAGGCCCTTTGTGAATACCTAGATACTAACCTAAAAAATGGCACCATACGCCCATCCAAGTCTCTGGCTGGAGCTTCATTATTTTTTGTTCCTAAAAAAGACACCAAGGAACTCAGACCTTGTCTTGATTATCGAGGTCTTAATCAGTGCACCCTTAAGGATCGTTATCCATTACCCTTGATCTCGGATATCCTGGAAGCCGTAACAGGAGCCGTAATATTCACCAAATTGGATTTTAGGGGTGCTTATCACTTGATTCGTATTAGAGAAGGTGACGAATGGAAGACAGCCTTCAGAACACCCTTCAGTCATTACGAATACTTGGTCATGCTCTTTGGACTCTCTAATGCTCCGGCAATCTTCCAATTCTTCATGGACCGGGTGTTTTCGGATATGCTATTTCTTTTCGTCATCGTCTACTTGGACGATATTTTGATATACTCTAAGGATCCTCTCAAGCATGAAGAACATGTTAAATCAGTGTTACAACGGCTACGCGAACACAAGCTTCTAGCAAAACCCGAGAAATGCCTTTTTCATGTTTCCACTGTTCACTATCTAGGATTTGTCCTTAGCCCAGATGGCATAGGCATGGATCAATCCAAGGTTAAAGCCATACTATCCTGGCCAACTCCGACCTCCGTAAAACAGATCCAATCTTTCCTGGGCTTGGCCAATTTCTATCGGAAGTTTATACCATCCTTCGCCGAGATTGTTCAACCGATCATCTCCTTGTTGAAAAAAGATACTCCCTATCGATGGACCCCAGCCCAGGAGAAGGCTTTCCAACGCCTAAAAACAGAATTTACACAAGCCCCCATCCTGGTTCAACCTGATATAAATCGACCATTCTTAGTGGAAACAGATGTCTCTAACTATGCCATCGGAGCAGTTCTGAAACAGGAACTAGATGATGGGCTAGAATATCCTATTGCCTATCTTTCATGGACATTAACCTCCAGTGAAACTCATTACTCAGTCTTAGAAAAGGAACTTCTAGCCATCCGTCAAGCCTTCACCGAGTGGCGTCATTTACTTCTAGGAGCTAAACATCCTGTCCAGGTTCGGACGGACCATCGAAATCTCCAAGTGTTACAGGCCCTGGAATGCAGGAACAGCCGTCAGGCCCGTTGGGCGTTCTTCTTTGCTCAATACCAGTTCCAAATTCACTGTGTTCTGGGAACACAAAACGTAATTGCTGACGCCTTGTCTCGGCGCCCTGACTATGAACCTCCTGATGACCGAGCATTTCCCAAGATGTTTCCCCACACAATAATTGTAGCCCAGGTGACCAGCCTCCTAGATGAAGTCCGCAGTCAGACTCAATCCTCGGAACTCTGGAAATGTATCTCGGACAGGAACCAGTGGAAACTGAAGACCAAAGATGGATACTTGTTCAAAGACAATGCCTTGGTCATCCCAACACAAAAACTACAACAAAGGATAATACATCTCTGTCACAATACTCTTTACTCCAGGCACCGTGGTATTACCAATACCCTCCAATTAATACAAAGGCAATTTTGGAGGCCTGGAGTGAAAACTGATGTACAAAGGTATATCCAGGCATGCTCTGTCTGTAATCAAAACAAACATGAGAACAAGAGACCATCAGGTTTATTGCAGCAACCTCCACGTCCAACAAGGCCTTGGGAATTCATAGCAACAGACTTCATTGTGGAATTACCACCTTCCAGGGGGTACACAACCATCACGGTCACCATTGATTTGTTCACCCATGTGGCCCATTTTACACCTCTGTTTAAACTACCATCCTCGTCAGAACTTGCTGGAATTTTCCTGGAACACATATTCCGACTGCATGGACTCCCTTCCACGATCATATCAGACAGAGGGCCCCAGTACATTTCTCAGTTCTGTAAACATCTTTGCTAAATACTAGGAATCCAACGCGCTCTTTCCTCAGGATATCATCCCCAAACCAACGGAGCCACAGAGCGCGTAAACCAAACCTTGGAACAATACCTCCATTGCTTCGCTACCAATGTCCAGGACGATTGGTCCCTCTTAATACCAGTGGCAGAATTCGCCTATAATAATTCGGACCACTCTGCTATTAAGACCAGTCCTTTTTTCTGTAGCCAAGGATTCCACCCTTCGGTTCTACCCTCCATCCTTCCTCATCCGACACCAGTTCCAACAGTCGATTCCTGAATTGAAATGTTCATAAATGTTCAAAGAGAAGCCAAAGAACAATTAGAAAAGGCCAGGACCCAGACCAAACTGTATGCGGATTCCAAACGAAGACCAAGCCCCTCCTACACAATAGGGGATAAGGTTTGGCTGTCCTCAAAACTACTACCACAGCATTTGCGACCAAATAAATTGGCTCCTCTATATTATGGGCCATTCCTTATAAAGGAAATCATCACTCCAGTGGCCTACCGACTCAAGTTTCCAGACTCCTGTAAGAAAATCCACCCAGTCTTTCACACGTCCTTAATAAAGCCATATGTTCAGACCTCTCGAACTAACCTTCGGCCCAAACCAGTAATCATCAATGACCAACTGGAGTATGAGGTCTCCAGGATTTGCGATTCTAGATATAGACGTGGCAAACTCCAGTACCTAGTGGAGTGGAAAGGATATCCCCCTAGTGAACGCACTTGGGAACCTATCTCAAATCTAAATACCCCCAGGCTACTCAGAAGGTTCCATCTCATACACCCGGGCAAACCCGGTGGAACGAGTTTCCGGAGGGGGCATGCTGTCATGAACCATCAAACTCGCCCCTTCTGAGCTTCCTGGTCCCTGTCACGTCAGGGCCTTAAACTCCATAATGCTACCAACATGGCGGCAAGCTCAGCACGCTGCTCGCCAGTCTTCACGTTCTACGCAGCGTCCTCTATAAAGAAGCCACACCCCCGCGGTCCCGCGCATCTCAACGCTGCTACTAGCTGTGATCGGACGTGTGTTCCGAACCTTCTCTAGTGCTACTTGCTATCCCCTGGCCCCTGGATTCCCTTCTTCCGACTTCTTCCCTCTTTTCTTCTTCCCCGGAATCTCTGTGCCGCTTCCGCGTGCCCCCAACACCTTCTTGAATACTCCTGGAGTTTCCCGTGATCCTGGACATCGAAGCTGAATGTAATCTGGAAGCCTAGGACGGCCGAGCGGGCTTATTTAAATCCCGAACCATACGAAAGAAGACTCCACCTAAGGAGGACATCAGGCAACATAGACAGGTGAGAAGGGGGGAAACCTGTGACAGTAGGTAAATAAACTGAGTGATATCTGAATCGGTCTGTGGACTCACTTCCCTGTTCGGTTCATGGACGGGCCTCCGATTGACCAAGAAGGCGACATGAGGTCCATGGACATCGGATATGTGTGCTGATTGGATGGTGAAGAGCGTGAGGTGCATCACATTTTTGGAAGCACCCGCCAAGTTGGATCCACGGACTGCTGCCTGTGTCCGCGGACAACGCGCTGGGTAAAAAGTCTGGAAACACATTTTGGGTCCTTTGGTGGTGGAAAGAGGGGTTAGGAAGGGAGTTGAAAAAAGATGATATGGGGCTATTTTTGTAGGTTGCAAAAGGCCGGGCAGGTGTCGTAGCTGGACAGCGCTGTGGACGGACGGCTTGGAAAAGACATTTGGGGTTATTTCAGGGCTGGAAGAGGGCATGGAAATGGTAGGGAAGTGGAATGAAGGTAATGTGGAGCTGGTTCATAGGTGAAAAAATTATTTGGAAATGCCACCGAGACTGCAGTCAATTTCCGTGTCCGTGGACATCATTTCGATTGCACAGGGATCATGGTCAGTTTTATTAGTTGACGGTGTATTGTACATACTTCTTATATAGTTCATTGTATTGTGGTGGTTGAGGTCAGTGGCCAGATTCTGTGGGGGGGCATGGCCGCAGGCCATTGTCCCAAGAATATGTGCACTGTGCATAACCACCACAGCAGTAATATGGGTATAGTAATTATAGGTACTGTAGTAGGAGTACGGCCAGAATCACCATACTAGCAATATGTGTATAGTAATTGTAGGTAATGTAGTGGGAGTACAAAGTGTTTGTAATATGGAGGAATGATGTAATTGAACTGTATATGGAACTTTTGATTGTACTACAATTGAGGATAGCGCTCATAGAATATGTATTTGATTATAATTGCTGTGTTTACTTAGTGTTGTAGCGTTATGAAGCTGCAATTTCTGTTTTATTTTCTGTGGAAGAAAACAGTACAATTGGTTAAGAAGGATAGTTCAAAAGCTGTAGTTGTATACAATATTAAATAACCATTTTCTTTTTTAGATCCTCATCTTTATAGTATTCATTGTTTTCTTTTAGATATTGTAGGGCTTGTCTAACTTTGTTTAAGTAGACTAGTTGTTGACAAATTGTTTTGTCTTTTGTTGGCACACCATTAACTAGTACAATCAAAGATTGAACTATTGGTTGTTGTACTCCTAGAGTTTGGACATTTTCTTTAGGCTCTAATGGTAAATATACTACTTTACCATGGATGCCCTTTAGTAACTCAGATGGAGGTAAGTTGGCTGATTTTGTTTGAAGGTGTATTACAGCTTGAATTGGGTGCACAATTTGTATTAAAATGCTCTTGTACAAGTTAAGCTGTTGGAGAGTTTTCGGAAGTGGGAATATTTCTAAGTTATTAGTGATAGCACGTGATGGCATTTGGTTTTTGTTAAGCGTTGTGTTGCAGCAGGTGCACACACTTGAGGGGTTAGTTATTTAGTATTTAGCCTCTGCTGTTAGATATAAAGCTAATTGGAAACATTGGGATTCTTCATTGTCTTCTATTTTGTAGCCCAGATCCACTGTTTGTGTGCTATTTTTATAAAACTTTCTGCGGCAACAGACACATATTTTGTCTGGTATTTCAGCAGATGTGTTTTGAAACTTAGCTATTTCTTTTTTGTATGTCTTTATTAGGACGTCGGTGTTTATGAGGTTTTCAGTAATGTTTTCTAAAGGTACAGAATTTTCTAAGTCACCTTCACTTCCAAAGTATTTACGTTGGATGTGCTCTATTTCTTGAAGCAGTTATTTGGTTGTTCCATGTATGAGAATGTTATTTAAATGTTGCAGTTCTAGAACAGGACTTTTTGCGTAGTATAGTCGATGCTCAAGATTGCGTATCGTAGAATGGTGTGTCACTAACACTTTGGTGTGATGGAAAGTGCTTTTGCAAGCAGTTCCTAAAATGCAGGCTAATGAATGTCCTTGCAGACCAGTGTGGCTGCGAACTGGACAGGAGTCTATGGTTTGTAAAGTTTGAATTTTAACTTTGTCTTTTAGTTTCACATAGTGATTGAGGAATTGTAAAGATTTAAAGGATTGTTGGCGTACATTACTGAGCTGCATGTACATTTGTACACTGGATGGTTTGTTTGGGTCAAAGGAACATTTGGTTCAAAGTTTGCTGGGGACTTTTTTTCCATAAGGGTTTCTTTGTTTAACCATTTCATACCCTCAACCGTTATTGTCTATGGCAATTGTTTTTTTTGTTATTATTTATAAGCTTCTTCATTGAAGTATGGTTCTGGGCTACTTGTGTGAATCCATTCACCATCAAAGAAGTTTGAAAAGGTCTCTATATTGACACTGCACATGTTTAGAAGTACCTTTTGTAATGTATTGGTAAATTTAGTTAGTGGTTTCATTCTGTTTAAAATCAATATAAACAATGTTCTCATTAGTAGAAAAGCACTGTCAATTAGAGCTTTTCAGATGTTTTTATAAGATTGTGAAGAACTCTACGGTGGAACATTTTCTGTAACATCATTTTTTTGGATCGCTTTACCGTGACTACGTTAACACTGGTAGATAGAGGATTAGGTTTGTTAGTAGGTCTGCTTTTCTTTGTAGATCATGTTTACTTTTTGTTTTTGCAAGAAGGGTCTTACCTTCTTTAGTCATGACTGGTTTTGTTTTGTTGAGTGAGGTTACTAACTCTTCTGTTTTAATGTCTTATATACATTGTTTTAGAGGTGGGTGACTCTATGGTGTAGTTTTAGTCCTATCTATTCTACTTTTTCTTTCTTTTCTATAGAGTTGCTATTTAGTAGGCCTTTTGTTATGTCTGTTGGGAAAAGTGAAAAGTTGTGTTGGAATGTTGTGCAATGTATATGCATGTATGGTGCATGGTTGTGTGGGTGCGATTGTAGAGATGAATAGACTGCTCTATGATTGTGAGGTGGTATGTTAGGTGTGGTTGAGAAGGCTGTGGGAGTAAGTCTACAGAGGTGTGATGGTTTTGGGTTAGTAAGTAAGGCAGTGGTGGTGTGTTGGAATCTGTTGGTTGATTGTGCTGTTTTGAGGAACAGAGTGGGTGATGCAATGGTGGTTTGTAGATGGGAATAGTAAGAGTGTGAATGGTGGAATATAATGGACTAGAGTGAAATAAATTTTGGTTTTAAAAGCGTAGTCTGGGGTACAATATGTAGTGGAACTGTGCCTCTATAATTACATACATATATACGGTAAATTAATGTACTTACTTTGTTGGATGCGAAGGGTATTCATCCTGTCATTGTGAAAGAAATTTAGTGGGGATATGTGGTAATGGCAAAGTACTTTTAGTAAGCAAGGTTCATATTTATAAAGGAAGGAGGAGTGGTGGGGAAAAAGTTAATAAAATTGGGGGATGGTTTAAAATGGTTGCTTTTCGGAGCATTTTCCTGAAGTTAAGAAATGCGTCATTGCATTTATAGAAGCTCTGTAACGTTTTGTTCAAGAGAAGAAAAGTTGATGGAAAAGATTTTTAGTACACTTTTAAGCAGCAGTTTGTGTGTGAAAGTTTAATATGTTAGGAGTGTATGCATACTTGCCAACATGATGCATTCTAATCTGTAGGTGTATGTAGTGTTACATTTTTTGTTTGCGTGTTTGGACTTGTGGTTCCACTTTTCCCATTGTGAAAGTTAGAGTACAAGTCACAGAATGTAGAGAAAAAAGTAGGACTGCATAAGTAGCTGAAGATTGGAATAGGTTATGTTAGGAAGTATACATGTACTATCAATATATTAAATTGGCACACACTGAGTGATAATTACAAATGGTGTACAAATCTATTGGGCCTCATTAGGACCCTGGCGGAGTGGGTTTCCGCCAGCGCTAATCGCGGCGGACCCGTCCGCCGTACTACGAGTTCCCTTAGCGCCATGGCGCCGTTTTCCGCCTGGTTTTACCAGGCGGAGAAAACCATGGCGCTACGGGACCTCGTTGTTAATTACGCCACCGTATTTTACGGTGGCGTAATTAACTCCTTCCCCACTCCCATTATACCCTATGGGGCAAGAATGGGAATGGGGAAGGGCAGAATGGGGATTGGGGATTTACCGCTCCGCCAAGGTCGGAATGGGGCGGTAAATCCGCCAACCCCCATGGCGCTATCGACGGCTTTCCGCCGTGCTTCGCGGTGCATTTAGCACCGCGAAATCCGCCAGGGTCCTAATGAGGCCCATTGTATCTGCTTTTACTTTCTTTTATGAAAAAGTGACACAGTCCTGCTGTAAATGCAGATATGCATTTTTTAACTTTCTTAAAAATGCTTCCAATTTTTTTTGGGAACAGCACAGCATTTTCTATGTTTATTTGACATACATGTCCCAGTTTCAATCTTGAAGATCAGTCGTGTTTTTTCCTTTGCATTCTGGGACTTGAGTTTTATATTGCGAGAAGTGGAATTGGAAGTGACCAGAATGCAAAGGAAAAAAGAAAGACTTAAGAAGCACCTATACATTGGAATGCATGATGTTGGGATGTATGCATGTGATTTGATTTGATTTGATTTGATTTAAGTATTTGTATGGTGCATACCCCGAAGGGAACAGGCATTGACTGCATGCATCCAGGTGCTGATGTAATAACTGATTCAATGAATACCGCACCACACTATCTCGTAGGCCTATAAGATGTACAAGACATTTTATAGGAAGAGATGTGTTTTTAACTGTTTCCTAAAAACAGCCAGTGAACAAATTCCCCAGAGTTCCTATGGGAGAGAGTTCCAGGACCGGGTGTAACGCTCACCTGACTCCCACGGAGGTGCTGGCCTGGTTCGCGCTGCTGTGACCTCTTCTAAGGTGATGCGTAGGGTTCAGAAGACGGACTGGACCGGGCCCCCAAATCTGGCTTGTCTGGCTCGCAGAAGTATCCTTCTGTAGGCGAAAATAAGGGATTAACTGCCTGCGGGGTAATGCAATCAGCCTCCCACTTTCCCCTCTCACCCTCCTTGAAACCCTTCTGTGATTCCTCGTAGCGTCTCACCTTAGGGTCTGGAAGGACGAGCTCTCCGTCCTGCTTCTGATGCAGGGGCGCGTTGGTATCCAGTTACTTCACTGGACTTTCGGATTGGTGAGAACCAAACTTGCTTGGCTTCCAGGTAAGTTTTTTGATAAGAGGTTCCCCTTGTGTCCATGCATTAATGTACTAATGCTAGTGTTTTTTTTCCCCATAGGGGCCGGGGTACGGAATGCCGGGGAACAGGCACTGACCCGAGATGAGAGGTGAAATCCTTGTAGAAATCAGGTAATTCTTTAATGAGCGTTTTTTGGTAATGTCTTTTCATTCGCTCATTAACGCTGATGTCTCTTTTTCCACTTAGGGGCCGGGGTCCGGAAATGCCAGGATGCGGAGCGGACCCGAAATGAAGAGGGAATGAATCAACAGGTAAGTCTTAACATGGAGATTTAGCTTTCCTTATTCCCTTCTCTCTCTCACCTTTTGTTCTTGTCTTTTTCTCCCTAGGCGCTGGGGCGTGACTGCGAATCCGGATGATCGCTGCTGAACATGGAGGCGCCCAGTAAAGGTGAGTGGAATGCGGCGCTGCAGCGATCGACGCGATGAGCTTTTAAATAAAAGTCTCCCTTTTCAGGATTGTCGGCGAGATGTCTCCGGGATGCGGATTTAGCAGGTAAGGACTTTTCCTTCTTCTGTTCTCCTCTTCTCTTCCTTTGCAGGTGATCCAGGATTCTGGCAGGCGTGGCAGAAGTCAGGATGCAGGAGCAGACACAGTGAGCGTCCAGCTGCTAGATGCAGAACAACGCGAAGCACGTGTGGCTGTTCGGGTGGGGTTTAAATAGCCTTGGAAGAAGTTCCAGGTATGTATCCTTCCTCCAATCAGGTATGCATCCTTCCCCGACCACGCCCAGATGGTAAATTAGTCCCACAGGTAAAGTAGTTCCTTTCAGGCCTCAAGGAGGCCGGGATCCTGCAGCATGGTCTGCATCAGGTAAGTGCACCCAAGCACATCCGTAATGAGCCTGGCGCCTATGGCGCCAGGACTGATGTCTTTTATGAGCCTGGCGCCATAGGCGCCAGGACACTGTCCAAAGGGCCCCTATATGGGGTTGCTGGGTCCTTCCTTGGGGACTGGATGTCCGCTTTCGGGGACGCAGGGCTTGAACCGGCTCCCCGGGAGCGGGCATCATGACAGCACTCCCCCCCAAGGCCCCTCCCAAGGTTGTTCCATCCGGGGGTTTTGGTTTGTCTGGGAAGAGTCGGTGGAATTTCCTGACTAATCGAGATGCATGCACATGGTCGCTGGGTTCCCACGACCTCTCCTGAGGTCCGTACCCCTTCCAATCAATTAGGTAGAACAGTTTTGACCTAAACATTTTTGAGTCTAAAATGTTCTTCACTTCGAATTCGGGCTCCCCATCTATTAGAATAGGTTCTGGAGGTTTGAGTAGTCGGGTTCCGGGTACCAATGGTTTCAGAAGTGACACATGAAAAACAGGGTGAATTCGCATACTAGCTGGTAAATCAAGTTTAACAGCCACTGGGTTAATTATTGCCGTTATAGAATAAGGTCCCAGATATTTTGGGTTAAAAGTTCGAGGCCCTATGAGTGGTAAATGTCTGGTAGCTAATCACACTTGATCCCCAATCTGATACGGAGGTGCTTCACTCCGATGTAGATCAGCATTCTCCTTGTATTTTCTCTTGGCTTGTTGTAAATGCGTAGTTGCCTCTTTGAAGGCTTGGGTAATTGTAGAATGCAGATGTTCTACTGCAGGCATTCCGAGGTTCTGAGGTGAGTCAAGGTTTGAGGTTCGAGGGTGATGCCCAAACAAAGTATAAAAAGGACTGTGGCCAGTTCCAGAGAGTACCGAATTATTATATGCGTATTCGGCTATCCAAAGAATGTCTTTCCAGTTGCTTTCAGATTGCTGTAACATACACCGTAAGTATTGCTCAATGGTCTGATTTGTCCTCTCGGTCTGACCATCGGTCTGAGGGTGGTGAATGGTCGATAATCTTACGTCGATCTGCGCCATTTGACAACATTTGCGCCAGAAGTGGGAAATGAATTGGCTTCCCCGGTCAGAGATTAGTATAGATGGGAATCCATGTAGCCGAACAATATTTTCGAGGAATTCTTTGGCTAGGACAGAAGCTGAAGGTAAACCTTTCAAAGGAATAAAGTGGGCCATTTTGGAAAACAAATCCACAATTACCAGAATAGTATTGTACCCCGAACAAGGAGGCAGGTCCGTAATAAAATCCATTGATAGGGTGTGCCAGGGTGCTGGCGGTATGTCTAGAGGTTGAAGGAGACCGGCTGGTCTTTTCTTTTGACTTTTATTTTGGGCGCAAACACCACAGGACATCACAAAAGATTTAACATCTTTTCGCCAAGAGGGCCACCAAAATTGTCATTTCACCTTTTCCTCTGTCTTGGCAATACCGGGGTGTCCCTCTATTAATGCATCATGATAACCGGAAATAACTAGTTCGTGTAATTCCTTATGTGGCAGGAATAAGCGTCCTTGAAAATAAGGTAAACCATTACCTATGGTAAAGTCTGATCCCTTTTGTATCCAATCCTGTAAGGTTGTAGGGTCCAGGAGTTGTTTCACTCTGGCTTGAATGTCTTCAAGCGTCTGTAACGAAGTCATGCCTAGAATCCTCTGTTCGGGAATTATTGGTACTGGTTCTGAGTTTGTATCAGATTCTCCCATTCCAATTCAGGATAAGGCGTCTGCTTTGCCATTCTTGCAGCCAGGTCGATAGGTAATCACGAAATCAAATTCAGCGAAAAACAAAGCCCATCGGAGCTGCCGTGATGACTGAGCCTTGACGGTTTTCAAATACTGTAAATTCCGGTGATAAGTGATCACTGTGATGGTATGTCGAGCGCCAAGCAGATAATGCCGCCAGGCTTTAAAAGCGGACTTAATGGCTAACAGTTCTTTGTCCGTGATTGCATAATTAACCTCGGGTGCTGAGAATTTTCTGGACCAAAATGCTACGGGATGCAGTTGGTTGGTTTCGGGATCTCTTTGGGACAGGACAGCTCCCATGGCTAGGCTGAATGCGTCAGTCTCAACGACATAAGGGAGATCTGGACGCAGGTGTTTCAATATAGGTGCAGAGGTAAACTTATCTTTTAAATCCTGAAAGGCCTGCTCGGCTTCTTCAGACCATTCAAAACGTTTATTTTTCCTCAAGAGTGCAGTAATGGGTTGTACCACGCGTGAAAATTCCGGGATAAACCTGCGATAAAAATTGGCAAAGCCGAGCATGCTTTGAACCCCTTTTACAGAGCTAGGTGATGGCCATTTGAGGATGGCATCCACTTTTCTTGAGTCCATTCGGACTCCTTTGGGTGTCAGGATGAAACCTAGAAACTCGACTTCTGTGGTATGGAAAACACATTTCTCCAATTTAGCAAATAGTTTGTGTTGGCGCAGTTTTTCAAGTACTGCCCTGACGTGTTTTCTGTGATCAGATTCAGAAGAGGAGTACACCAGAATGTCATCGATATATACGACAACACAAACATCGATGAGTTCCTTAAGGACATCATTCATGAAGTATTGGAAGGCAGCCGGTGCGTTACACAATCCGAAAGGCATCACCTGGTACTGGAATAATCCGTATTTAGTACGGAAGGCAGTTTTCCATTCGTCGCCTTCTTTAACTCGTACCAGATGATAAGCCCCCCGGAGATCTAACTTGGTGTATATGCAAGCGTCCTTCACCTGGTCAAGGAGTTCAGGGATCAGAGGCAGAGGATAACGGTTTTTAACCGTTATCTGGTTCAATGCGCAGTAATCGATACAAGTTCTAAGGTCGCCTTCTTTTTTGGGCACGAAGAACAAAGCCGAGGATGCCGGGGACTTTGACGGGCGAATAAAACCATTAGCTAGGTATTGATCCAAATATTGTCTCAAATGCAGATTCTCAGGTTCAGTAAGGGCATAAATCCTGCTACAAGGGGGTTGTGCACCGGGCACCAGATCGATTTGGCAATCGTACGATCTGTGAGGAGCTAACGTGTTGGCCTGTTCCTTTTGGAAGACGTCCTGAAAGTCTTGGTATTTCGGAGGTAGTTGCATGGAGGCAGAGGTTACAGATGCTAGATTAATCTTCAGATTTTCTGGGTAGCAGGTTTGTGTACAATCCGGGAAGGTTATTCTCTTAGCTCGCCAATCAATTCGAGGATTATGTGTCTCTAACCAAGGGATTCCAAGAATAACCTGAAACTGTGGAGCCTTGATTACATCAAACACAACACCCTCCCGATGGCCGTCGGGACCAATAAGAGTCACCTCAGTAGTGGAATGTGTTACCGGTCCAGAGGCAATTTCAGTTCCATCGACTGTGGTGATGACATCTTTGCTGGTTTTAGGACGGAGAGAGAGGTTAATCCTAGAGACCAATTCACGATCCACATAGTTTCCAATAGCCCCACTATCGATGTATGCCTTTATTGCATGCAACCGCTTAGGCTGTTCTGGATCTACGAGAACGATTGGCACAATGAAATGCAAGGTCTGAGAGTTCGTTTTCAAGCTCGGCAAGCGGACCCCTACACTTGTCGGGCGGAGTCGTTTCCCGAAACAGAGTCTTCATGATTTTTATCAGCGGCTCCTACCGCCTTTCGGGGCGGTTTTGCCGGGCAATCTCGTAGAAAGTGTCCAGAATTCCCACAATAAAGATATAATTTTAACTGCCGCCTCCTTTCACGTTCCTTTTTAGTTAAGGGTCCTTTAACCCCTCCAATTTGCATAGGCTCAGAGACATCATCTCCCTTGGGATTAGCATGGGTCTTGATCAACACCCGGGTCTCAAACCTGGACCGATCTGCTTTTCTGTTTTGAAGTCTGTGATCCAATTGGACCACTAAGTCTATATACTCTGTGCATTCTTGGGGCGGATTTACAACTTGGGCCAAGACATCTTTAAGATCTCCGCGTAGGCCTCGATAAAACAACGTGACTCTTTTATCCTCTGGCCATCCCGTTTCCACAATTAGTCTATTAAAGGTTGCAATATAGGATAGGAGGTCCTGATTGCCGTGTTGCAGGGATAGAAGTTCGTCATCCAGAGCCTGCCCCTGGGAGTGTCGAGCAAATAACCTTTCCATGCTTGCTTGAAACCTTTGAAAATCACAGAGAATCGGGTCATCTTGAGTAACCAGTGGAACTGACCAATCGGCAGCGCAGCCGCTGAGATATGACAATACAAAGGCTACCTTGGTCTGATCATTAGGGAAGGCCCCAGGTCTGCATAGGAAGTGCAAACAACACTGATTCATGAATACGGCGAATTGTTTGGGGTCCCCAGCAAAGCGTTCGGGTGGGGCCAGCGGCATGTTTCCAGGTAGATTAATCTGCACAGGGTTACTGGAAACCACAGGAGCGGGGTTCCCTCCGGAACCGGGTAGAGGAGTTTGCCCAGCTTGACCTTGCAAAAGCTGTCTGGCCAGGTCATCAGTTCTTTCCTTTGATATTATTAATTCCCTCCTGAGGGCATTAGTCTCTTGACGAGCGGCATGTACTTCGGCCCGTAATTCCCCCAGTAATTGGGCCAACTGATCAGTCTCAGAACTTTCCATAGCGCCTGGGTGGGAATTTGTAGGAAGGCTTCGCGTTCTGTAACGCTCACCTGACTCCCACGGATGCGCTGGCCTGGTTCGCGCTGCTGTGACCTCTTCTAAGGTGATGCGCAGGGTTCAGAAGACGGACTGGACCGGGCCCCCAAATCTGGCTTGTCTGGCTCGCAGAAGTATCCTTCTGTAGGTGAAAATAGGGGATTAACTGTCTGCGGGGTAATGCAATCAGCCTCCCACTTTCCCCTCTCACCCTCCTTGAAACCCTTCTGTGATTCCTCGTAGCGTCTCACCTTAGGGTCTGGAAGGACGAGCTCTCCATCCTGCTTCTGATGCAGGGGCGCGTTGGTATCCAATTACTTCACTGGATTTTAGGATTGGTGAGAACCAAACTTGCTTGGCTTCCAGGTAAGTTTTTTGATAAGAGGTTCCCCTTATGTCCATGCATTAATGTACTAATGCTAGTGTCTTTTTCCCCATAGGGGCCGGGGTACGGAATGCCGGGGAACAGGCACCGACCCGAGATGAGAGGTGAAATCCTTGTAGAAATCAGGTAAATCTTTAATGAGCGTTTTTTGGTAATGTCTTTTCATTCGCTCATTAACGCTGATGTCTCTTTTTCCACTTAGGGGCCGGGGTCCGTAAATGCCAGGATGCGGCGCGGACCCGAAATGAAGAGAGAATGAATCAACAGGTAAGTCTTAACATGGAGATTTAGCTTTCCTTATTCCCTTCTCTCTCTCACCTTTTGTTCTGGTCTTTTTCTCCCTAGGCGCTGGGGCATGACTGCGAATCCGGATGATCCGGATGATCGCTGCTGAACATGGAGGCGCCCAGTAAAGGTGAGTGGAATGCGGCACTGCAGCGATCGACGCGATGAGCTTTTAAATAAAAGTCTTCCTTTTCAGGATTGTCGGCGAGATGTCTCCGGGATGCGGATTTAGCAGGTAAGGACTTTTCCTTCTTCTGTTCTCCTCTTCTCTTCCTTTGCAGGTGATCCAGGATGCTGGCAGGCGTGGCAGAAGTCAGGATGCAGGAGCAGACACGGTGAGCGTCCAGCTGCTGGATGCAGAACAACGCGAAGCACGTGTGGCTGTTCGGGTGGGGTTTAAATAGGCTTGGAAGAAGTTCCAGGTATGTATCCTTCCTCCAATCAGGTATGTATCCTTCCCCGACCACGCCCGGATGGTAAATTAGTCCCACAGGTAAAGTAGTTCCTTTCAGGCCTCAAGTAGGCCGGGATCCTGCAGCATGGTCTGCATCAGGTAAGTGCACCCAAGCACATCCGTAATGAGCTTGGCGCCTATGGCGCCAGGACTGATGTCTTTTATGAGCCTGGCGCCATAGGCGCCAGGACACTGTCCAAAGGGCCCCCATATGGGGTTGCTGGGTCCTTCCTTGGGGACTGGATGTCCGCTTTCGGGGACGCAGGGCTTGAACCGGCTCCCCGGGACCGGGCATCATGACACCCGGGGCCAAAACAGGAGAACCGCCTGTCACCCCAAATAGATGTTGTTGTTGGCGCGACTTGCAGAAAGTGCTGGTCCTTGAAGCGAAGTTGTCGTTGAGGGAAACACATCTGGATATTTGCAGTCATATAACCCATGAATGCATTTGAAACCCAAGCAGAGTACTTTAAACAGAATTCTCTGCTCAACCGGGAGCCAGTGGAGATTCCTCTGATACTGTGAAATAGCTGTCTTTCTAGGAAATTAATAAATGAGACTGGCAGCAGAATTTTGGGCAACCTGAATCTTTGGATTTGGAATTTTTGAGCCCCCATAAGAAGGGCGTTACAATAATCCAACCTGGCATTGGTGAGTATACGTATTACCGTTGAGCGGTCCTTCTGTGCTGCCAACACATTAAACTGAACTGTAAATAGAAAAAGTTTGAAGCGTAGACCATTGCAATTGTTTGCTGCTTCATGTCAGCAGGTGATTAATGGTGGAATTCATGGCATTTGCTTGATTGGTTAAAAAAGAGAATATGCTTATTGAGAAGGTTATTGTAGGGTAAGTAGCAGTAACCCTTTATATACATATGCTTATGAAAGAGTTGAAGAAAATATGTTTTTAAATATAAACATACCTGTACTATGTTTGGTTAGATGCAGATCTTATTGAATCTGGAAATAGAAATCTTGGACAGTTGCACAGTAGTTTTTGATGCAGATGTCATTAACAGGAGATATGTACTCTGAGAGTTCAAGTGTACATCGGAAGAGTTGAAGTGAGATGACAGGGTTAGGTGTAGAGGTTATGGATGTGATTGGTGGATGGATGTGTGACTCTTTGAAAGCAGCCAGTGAGGGAGTATTGAGAACATGGAAGTGGAAAGGGTAGAAGGGCTGCCCCTTTGTTACGGGGTCCATCTGCAGACACTGTGGTAGTCTGCGGACGGCATGTGCCACATCAGGGTCTTTTGAGTATACCTTGCATGGAAAGGGGACTGTGGGGATTAGCCAATCAGGTTTGCTGAGTGTAGTGTACAGGAAGGGAGGGTAGTAGCAGTTTTGTTTGCAGGAGTTGTGAGAGCAGTGACAATGGCTATGGCTATGTGCTTGAAAAGTCAGACTGTGTGGATTCTGGGGGACTCTTCCATTCAGTCATTGTAGGTGTATGCTAAAATCATCTTTGGAAATATTGGATTGGCAGAAGTGGAGGTTTTCTGGCGTGCAGTGTGTGGCTTAAACTGGGCAAGCTTGCTTTCATTTTGTGAGAGTTTGGCTCACTTTAAATGTCCAGACATTGTGATTGTGCATTATGGGGGGGGAGTTTGGGGTTTGTGACTCTAGTGTCTTTGCAGGTTGCGCTGAAGGATTTATTTCAAAGCCTAATGCAACTGTTTGCTGCTGCTCAGATACTTTTTTCCGAAATAAAGGTGAACATGGAGATGTCCAACAAATGTTTTCAGTCCACAAATTGAAGAAGCAAGGCAACTTGACAAAAAAGGTGTTTCTGCTTTTTCTATGCTGCAGGAATGTCATCTTTTGAGAGTGATAATATACGTTCTGTTGGTGTGAATTGTTTTTGTCAAGATGGAGTTCACTTCACAAATGTTGGAAATGCAATTTTCCTTTACAATCTTAGGAATGCATTGAAGAGGTTCCTGTAAATAAATTGTAAAGGAAGATGTAGAGTGTACAGGACTAATGTACATAAAAGCAAAAAAAAAGGAAAAAAAACTATGCTTGTTAACAACCCCCAAAAAAGAAATGTTCTTTTCAGAGCTACCACTAAAGATTAAATAACATACATTTTGTTCAATTTTCCCCCAACCCTTTGAGTGGACACCGTGTTAGGCTGCGGAAGTCTTGGGCCACATCTGGGTCTTTCAAGGATGCCTGGCATGGAAAAGGGACTGCAGAGACCGCGGACAGTCGTGGGTGTCTGCGGACATCCGAGGATCAGCCAATCAGGTTTCCTGGGTGTGGTGTACAGGAAGAGAGGGTAGCAGCAGTTTTGTTATTAGGAGTTGTGAGAGGATTGACAATGGCCATGGCAATGTCTTTCAGCAGGCAGAGTGTTTGGATTTAGGGGACGCTTGGGTCCAATGGGTTGTAGGTGTATGCTGAGCGTTGTGGAATAGCCAACAATCTTGGATTCCCTGAATTGGAGGTGTTCTGGTATGGAGTGTGAGCCTTGAAGTGGGAGGAGTTGCTCCCATTTTGTGCAAATATGGTATAATTGAAACATCGGGACATTATTTTCATTCATTGTGGTGGGAACAGTTTGGGGAACGTGACTGGAATTTCATTGCTGTTTGCTATGAAGGGCACATTTGGCAGGTTGAAGGAAATGTACCCGAATAAAAAAAATATTTTTTCACACATTGCACAAAGACAGATGTGGATGTGAACCAGTTAATTTGGTTCGCAAATGGAAAAAGCGTGGCGCAACGTCAATAAAGTGGTGTGTGCTTTTGTTTGCGATGTTGGCATGACATTGTTTCATAATGAGAACATTACATTTGATAGGGCCAACATTTTTCAGCAAGATGGAGTTCATCTAACTGATGTGGGTAATCAGATTTTGTGGAAAACATTCCAAATGCGTTGAAGCAGTTTTTGTGAAATGAGAAGAAATAAAGAAATTCAGTGAAATGTTTTCTTAAAACCAAACATTAAAAAATATATATTTTAAGAGCCACCCTTTTTGAACACAAAACAATTAAAATGATTTCAACTTTCCCATGCCTGGAATTACTTACACGTCCACGGACTACTACAGTGTCTGTGGGCTATGCAGGCAGCACAGGGGCCTGTGACATTTTTTCTGACTTCTATTTTTTAACTGTGAAAGGTGTCTCCTAAAGGAATATTTTTTTGTATTTTTTCAATTTTGTATTTTTTTGGCATTTTTTCTCAGGAGAGGCAAGGTAGGGGAGGGAAGGGGTGCCAACCACAGGGACAAAGGGGCAGGTGGAGAGAGGAAGATGTTGGGCGGCTCTTAATCAGGTAGGTGACAGTGTTTCTCATGTTCCTTGACCGCAGCATCGAAAGCACTCTGAAACTGCGGGGGCCCTCCAGATCGGTGCTTCACAGTACATGCATAGCAATGTGACCCTAGAAAGGTAAGAGTCAACGGCATTCTGTATGGCCTGTGAAGCTGCCGCTGGGATCCTCTGCCCCGAGGGAGTATCCTTTGTGGTGACAGGAGCAGATGAAGATGATGGGGTGGAGGAAGTCAACCTGCTCTTACCTGAGGAAGGTATCACCTTTATCAGATCAGTTAGATGGGTCGATTTGGTGTGATGCCTCATTTAAGTAGTCCCGTAGGAATACAAGCCAGGTTTCCTGTGACTGAGTACAAGTTTGCACTCAATGCATCGAACCTTGCTTGCACAAGCCTTTGAGACATTTCAAACGGTCGTAAATAATTGCCATACCCAAGACTCCCTCTGAGTATTGATGACAGGGACTTCCTCCACTTCATCCTCTTCTTCCTCTTGATCCTCCTCTTCCGTATCTCTGCACCTGTTCCCCTCTCCAGGCCGTCCAAATGATGATGGTGGTGGTGGTGGGGGTGGCTGGGCAGAAGCAATGGCCATACGAGATGCCATGATCTCCAATGTGCAGAGCAGTGAAGAAGCAGGTGCTGTCCGCAAAACAGATCTGCAAAGAGAGCAAGAACTTGTGAACTGCAAGAAGGTGCTCTCTCCTGGATAGCCAGATTGAAAATGAGAGGAAGTTCCTTTCTGAGGAACCGTCCGCAGACAGTCGTACTGTCCGCGGACAATCGAGTCACCAAAAAGGCCTTGAAAAGTAGTAAAAAGTTGCCAGATCAATCAAGAATGGGTCTAGGAGCTGTGCAAGGGTAAGGTTTCTGCTTGAAACACCCTAGATTGGGTGGAAAAAACACTTTTAAACTGTCCGCACCCATGAACACCATTCGCGGACACCACGATCACGCTGCACGGGTGCAGTCACATGATGATGTCCGGGGACTTCTGCGGCCCTGACGGCCGACCTTGGACATCCTCCAGGTGGGAATCACAGGGCACATGCGCTGGATGTTCGTAGAACAGGCGCGGTGTCCGCTGACTTATTAAAAGTGGGTCACATGAAAACTCACATCGCACCTGTCCAGGGGCATCTCCATTTTGTGTGCGGACCGCCCTGGAGAGTTGTGGTGTCTGCGGACTCATAATTAGGGTTTTTAAAAAAAAGAAATATCACACAACAATATACTTGACATTTATAGTGTAAAATATATATTTATTCAAGAAAGGGATGGGGTATCGGAATGGGAAACATAAATGAGAGAATTAGGAATTTTTTAACAATAATCATGAGGGGAGGAAGGGAGTGAGGTTTCCTCACAGCGTCTTTGATTAAATATTTAGAATTTGATGGGGATGATTGCAGGGAATAAAGGGGACAGGTGCAAGAAGGACAGTGATAGGAAACATTTTTAATGACACGGTTTTTGAGATACTGTAAAAGTTCCTTAAAATCATTACTTAGTTCATCCAATTTTTTAGGCAAGTTCATGATTAGATTATTTACAGTTGGGGACAGGGCTTCTGGTTGTGATTCAACTGGGGCGTTGTTTCTTCTAGAAAACTATGTACTGTAAGAGAAATAGAAATTATTATTTTAGTGAGGTGTGTACAAAATACATTTATTTGTTTACATTAAAATATCTATTGTATACCGTAGGAGATGTTATCTTCGCTCATTTCTTCTTTTGGGAAGTTCTCCTCTAACCATTCAGGTGTGCTTGCTTTTTCTGTGAGAAAAAAAGGGCTTCTGTTTTATAACACAAGTTTATGTAACGAAAGCTAATAAAAGAGAAATAAATACAATGCACTTACTATTTAGTTAGAATGTGTTGTCCAATAATCACCTTTGTGTCTTAATCTGTTTGCAGGGTTTTAGTGAGGAGAGTATATGAAGAGTACAGTTATGGTTTGTGATTGTTGCATTCCATTGTAATGTTTGTTAGATAAAAAAAATATTTGTATTTTCTAACATGAGTGTTTGCACAAAAAGGTATATTTGCATGTTGTAAACATTAGTTGTGATTTTAGGTACATCTGTTTGTTGGTTGCTGGGTACATCTTTTTTGGGTCTCCCCTATGATTCTGAGCCTTGTAAATGCCGACTACCGTGCTGTCTGCCGACTCCATATTTGACATATTGGGAAGGGGGGGGCGTATAATATAGGGAAGTTGTAGCAGATTAAAGAGGCACTAGTAAAAACATGAAATTCACTGAAAAAACATTGCTAAAGGGATGTTATGGTTAAGTTGCACTAACAAAAACACATGAAATTCACTGAAAAAATGTTGTTAAAGGGACCTTATGGTTACAAGTAAAACCAAAAAACCCTTGAAATTCATGAGTTATGGTACGCTAAGCAATCATAACTCATGCCACCTTTGTGCACTGCAAAGACTAACAGCCAGGACATCAAAGATGCCCTCACAAATGTCATCGATGACATCACCAGTATCCACGTGAATTTATTTTAAACCGTGCTACTGTCAGTCCTTAAAAGTATTGCACTTAGACACAATTTTTTTGCCTTTTGCTGAATTGCATTCTGGTATTTGTAGTCTCCCAGTTAAGCTGGGGGGAATAATTCCACAATTTTACACTTTTTACCCAACATACTTTTAAAAGGATTTATATATTTGAGTGACACTATGGTATGTGTAACGCTCACCTGACTCCCACGGAGACGCTGACCAGGTCTGGGCTGCTGCGGCATCTTCTAAGGTGATGCGCAGGACTCGGAACACCGACTAGGCCGGACCCCCAAACCTCGCCTGTCTGATGCGTAGGAAGATCTTTCTGTAGATGGGGAAAAGGATTTTAATCACCTGCGGAGTGACGAGTTGAACCCCTCCTTTCCCCTTTTACTCTCTCTTCAAACCACCTCTGAACCTTCCCGTTAATTCTCACCTTAAGATTTGAAATGATGAGCTCTCCATCCTGCTTCTGGTGCAGGGGTGCGGTAGAATCCAGTTACTTCACTGGTTTTTTGGATGAATAAGGTGCTTTCGTAAGTATATGACTTATCAAGTTCAAGGGTTGTTCTCCCTTCCTTTTTGGCCTTTATTTTCAATGGACTGCTTTTAGTCTTTTATCGAAGGTGCAGAGCAAAGATTCCACGTAGAGAAGACAATTCGCTGTGGATAATTCAGGTGAGCTTATGTTGGGGTGGTTTTCTAATGTCTGTATGTTCACCCACTAATGCGCGTGTTCTTTTTTCCCCATAGGGGCCGGGGCGCGGTACTGCCAAAAGGCGTGCCGACCCGAGATGAGGAAGGATTCTCCCCCACCAATCGCCACGTAAGCCTTCTGGCAAATCAGTTTTTTCCCAATGTTTTCTCTGGCTCACCTTTTGTTCTTCTCTTTTCCTTCCTAGGTGCTGGAATGCAGCGGAACGTGCGGATGGTCGTAGGAGTACGGAATTCCTTGTGGACAGGTGAGTTGAGCGCAGCGCTGCAACGAGCAATGTGAGGAATCCAAAAATAATGTCTTTTCCTTTAGGATCGTCAGCGTGTTGGCTCCGGATCCCATGCAATATCAGGTAATGTCCTTTATTCACCTCCTCTTCCTCTCTTCTTCCTTTTAGGTGTTCCAGGACTGAAGCAGGTGTGGCTGGAGTCAGGATGCAGGAGCAGACTGGGTGAGCGTCCAGCTGCTAGGAGCAGAGCAACGAGAAGCGTGAGCTGCTGTCTGGGCGTGGCTTAAATAGCCTCCAAAGAAGTCCCAGTATGTATCCTTCCCCAATCAGGTATGTATCCTTCCCTGACCACGCCCGAGTGGCAAAATAGTCCCACAGGTAAAGTAGTTCCTTTCAGGCCTCAAAGAGGTCTGGATCTGGCAGCATGGTCTGCATCAGGTAAGTCCACCAAAAGCACTCCCTTTATGAGCCTGGTGCCAAAGGCGCCAGGACTGATGTCCAAAATGAGCCTGGCGCCAAAGGCGCCAAGACTGTGTCCAAAGGGCCCCTATTTGGGGTTGCTGGACCTTCCCTTGGGTACCTGATGTGTGCTTCCAGGGCTGCCGGTCTTGGACTGGCTCTCCGGGAGTATGCATCATGACAGCACTCCCCCCCAAGGCCCCTCCCAAGATCGTTCTCTCCGGGGGTCTCGGTTTGTTTGGGAAATTCCGGTGGAACCTTTTGACTAACCGAGATGTGTGCACATGGTCACTAGGCTCCCAGGATCTTTCTTGAGGCCCGTATCCTTTCCAATCTATTAAATAGTACAATTTGGACTTTGACACCTTGGAATCCAAAATGTTCTTTACCTCGAACTCGGGTTCTCCATTTATTCGGATAGGTTCTGGTGGCTTGATTAGTCGGGTTCCAGGTTGCACCGGTTTCACAAGTGATACATGAAAAACAGGATGAATTCGCATATTAGCTGGTAGGTCGAGTTTGACGGCCACCGGGTTGATGATGGCCGTAACTGAGTAGGGCCCCACATATCTTGGGTTAAAAGTTCGAGGTCCCTTAAGCGATAAGTGTCTGGTAGCTAACCATACTTGGTCTCCTACTTGGTATTGAGGTGCTTCACTTCGATGTAGATCAGCATTCTGCTTGTACTTTCTCTTGGCTTTCAGTAAATGCGCAGTTGCTTCCTTGAAGGCTTGAGTTATTGTAGAATGTAGATAGTTTACGGCGGGCATTTCGAGGCTTTGAGATGAATCAAGGTCTGAGGTCCGAGGATGATGTCCATATATGGTATAAAAAGGGCTTTGTCCAGTTCCCGAGTTTATCAAATTATTGTATGCGTATTCAGCAATCCAAAGGATAACTTTCCAATTACTTTCGGATTGATGCAACATACACCGTAGACATTGTTCAAGGGTCTGATTTGTTCTCTCAGTTTGACCATCGGTCTCAGGATGGTGACTGGTCGACAATCTTACGTCAATCTGCGCCAGCTAACAGCGCTTTCTCCAAAAATGGGAAATGAATTGGCTTCCTCGGTCAGAGACTAGTATGGATGGGAATCCATGTAAGCGAACAATGTTTTCCAGAAATTCCTTAGCTAGGACTGAAGCTGAAGGCAAGCCTTTTAATGGAATGACACTGTAACAAGGATAGAGTTATATCCACAGCAAGGAGGCAGGTCCGTAATAAAATCCAGTGACAAGGTGTGCCAAGGTGCTGGTGGAATGTCTAAGGGTTGAAGAAGACCAGCTGGTCTCCTCTTTTGTCCTTTGTTTTGGGCGCAAATACCACATGACATCACAAAAGATTTAATGTCCTTTCGCCAAGAGGGCCACCAGAATTGTCGTTTTACCTTTTCTTCTGTTTTGGCAATCCCTGGGTGTCCTTCTATCAGGGTATCATGATAATGAGAAATAACTAGTTCTTGTATTTCTTTGTGTGGCAAAAATAGGCGCCCTTGGAAGTAAGGTAGGTCATTCTTAACAGTAAAGTTAGATCCCTTTAAAATCCAATCTTGGAAGGCTGTAGGGTCCAGGAGTTGCTTAACCCTAGTTTGAATGTCCTCCAGAGTTTGTAAGGTAATCATACTCAGAATTTTTTGTTCGGGAATTATTGGTACTGGTTCTGCGCTTGTATCTATTTCACCCATTCCTATTCGGGAAAGGGCATCAGCTTTACCGTTCTTGCTGCCAGGACGATAGGTGATTACAAAATCGAATTCAGCAAAGAACAAAGCCCATCGGAGCTGACGTGATGACTGAGCTTTGGCAGTTTTCAAATATTGCAAGTTCAGGTGGTCTGTGATCACCGTGATGGTATGTCTAGCGCCAAGAAGATAGTGCCTCCAAGCCTTAAAAGCGGATTTAATGGCCAATAACTCCTTATCGGTGATTGCATAGTTAACTTCAGGTGCTGAGAATTTTCTGGACCAAAAGGCTACGGGGTGTAGTTGATTAGATTCGGGATCTCTTTGAGACAGAACAGCTCCCATGGCTAAACTGGATATATGGAAGATCAGGGCACGGGTGTTTCAATACTGGTGCGGAGGTACATTTGGCTTTCAGCTCCTGAAAAGCCTGTTTAGCTTCCCCAGACCATTCGAAGCATTTATTTTTCTTCAAGAGTGCAGTGATGGGTTGAACGATCCGCGAAAATTCCGGGATAAATCTGTGGTAAAAGTTGGCAAAGCCAAGCATGCTTTGTACGCCTTTCACAGAGCTAGGCGATGGCCATTGGAGGATGGCATCCACTTTTCGTGAATCCATTCGGACTCCTTTAGGTGTCAGGATGAAACCAAGAAACTCGACTTCAGTGGTATGGAAAACACACTTTTCAATTTTCGCAAATAGTTTGTGTTGGCGCAGTTTCTCGAGAACCTTACCATGCCTTATATGTTCAGATTCCGAAGAGGAGTATATCAGAATGTCATCGATATATACGACGACACAAACATCTAGGAGTTCTCGAAGGACATCGTTCATGAAGTTTTGGAAGGCAGCAGGGGCGTTGCACAATCCGAAAGGCATTACTTGGTACTCAAATAGTCCATATTTGGTACGGAAGGCTGTCTTCCATTCGTCGCTTTCTTTTATTCGCACCAGATGGTAAGCCCCCCGGAGATCTAACTTGGTATATATGCAGGCCTCCTTTACTTGGTCAAGAAGTTCGGGGATCAGGGGCAGAGGGTAACGGTTTTTAACAGTTATCTGGTTCAATGCGCGATAGTCGATACAAGTTCTGAGGTCACCTTCTTTTTTTGGCATGAAGAACAGGGCCGAGGATGCAGGAGACTTTGACGGGCGAATGAAACCATTGGCTAGGTGCTGATCTAAATATTGTCGCAAATGAGTCCCACAGGTAAAGTAGTTCCTTTCAGGCCTCAAAGAGGTCTGGATCTGGCAGCATGGTCTGCATCAGGTAAGTCCACCAAAAGCATTCCCTTTATGAGCCTGGCGCCTACGGCGCCAGGACTGATGTCCAAAATGAGCCTGGCGCCAAAGGCGCCAGGACTGTGTCCAAAGGGCCCCTATTTGGGGTTGCTGGACCTTCCCTTGGGTACCTGATGTGTGCTTCCGGGGCTGCCGGTCTTGGACTGGCTCTCCGGGAGTATGCATCATGACAGTATGTGTGCTTTCCAAGTTATCTTTATAAAGCAGAGTATTGTTGAAAACCAGACATGGTGGTGAGGAGGGGAAATGATGATAGGGCAAGAGAGTTTGCAATCCTGGACACTGGTGCAGTTATTTGCCCCTGATTGTGGCTGCTTTTCATGGCACAGCGTACATATTTTTCAGAAGGCAGACGCAACCCCTTGTTTTTGTTAAGGTTGGCAAGCTTGCTCAAGTATTTGGCTACCAGGATGTTACTCAGGTTGTCATGTTCCCAGTGCAAACGCTTACCCACAAGACCCAAGCATTTGTTTTGTGTTGGGATTTTGTTTTAAAGGGAATATTTCACGACAGATTGTTGGGTTTAAAATGTGAGCACCTTTCATAATTTGCCAGCATATTTATTGGAACATTTCCTCTGTCATGTTATTTTTCTGGTGTTCATAATTTTATTTAAAGTCCAATGGTATTTTGTCTTGTGCGCTTTCTTCTAAAGGCAATGTCAATTGAACTACATTTGTATATTTCACTCTAAGATATGTGTTCACTTACTGTGTGTATATTCATGAGTGCCAGCTTTTGATTTTCACTATGGGGGCAAAAGTAACTGGGCATATGTTATTCTTGCAGCCGGTAATTGTCGTGCCGCTGAAATGCAGTTAGTTGGGATTGTGCTATGTATCACAACAGTCACTAAGAGACCAGCCATCAAACAAGGGACTTGTAGCACGCTGCTTTACCCAAGTGTGTGATCCTTGCCACATAATTTAATCTCACTGCGCATTGCCTAAAACATTGTGAGTTCTCAAAGCCTGCAGTCTTTTATACATAAGAATACCACTGTCAAAACGGGTCAAAATCAGTTTGTGATTGATGAACGTCTTTAAGCGATGGGTTGCAAGTGTTTTCAAATATAGAGTGGCTGTATACATTGGACATGACTGAAGGCCATGGCTAGTGACCTGATAGATTTCTAAAATGGACAGTGGGCATGGCCTTCAGCTGTGCCCACCAACCATGGCCAAAGGGCATTGCTAGAGATCCGGCAGTGTTTTAAAGGCATGGCTAGTGGTCTGATAATGTTCTAAAATATACAGTGGGTACGGCCATAGGATTAACAAAATACTTGAAATTTAAGGAAAAACCTTACAATTTGGACTTTGACACCTTGGAATCCAAAATGTTCTTCACCTCGAACTCGGCTTCTCCATTTATTCGGATAGGTTCTGGTGGCTTGATTAGTCGGGTTCCAGGTTGCACCGGTTTCACAAGTGATACATGAAAAACAGGATGAATACGCATATTAGCTGGTAGGTCGAGTTTGACGGCCACCGGGTTGATAATGGCCGTAACTGAGTAGGGCCCCACATATCTTGGGTTAAAAGTTCGAGGTCCCTTGAGCGATAAGTGTCTGGTAGCTAACCATACTTGGTCTCCTACTTGGTATTGAGGTGCTTCACTTCGATGTAGATCAGCATTCTGCTTGTACTTTCTCTTGGCTTTCAGTAAATGCGCAGTTGCTTCCTTGAAGGCTTGAGTTATTGTAGAATGATACAATTATAATTATTACCCTGCACACCGACCTAGAGCTGCTAAGCCAGTAGATAATCCCGGAGTCAATAGAGAGGTTTTATGTTTTTCTGGTGGACAGCTTCCAGAATAGACACAGGCGTTGCACATTGATTTTACCACCTAATTACAGCCACAGCAGCACTCTGTTTTGGCTTTGTCGCTTATGCTTTAAAACAAAAATCAAGGGTTAGAAGCTAGAGTTTTTTTTTACTTTGCAACTGATATACAGACCTAAAATGGCCCCACAGCGCCATTAGCCAGGCTCAAGAGCAGCTCTGGCAGAGAACTTCTATACTGCTTCTGTATTCCTGCTTCTACCAACTCCTCTTCTCCCCTCTCCTTTTCACCCACTGAGTCCTCTCCTCTTTCCTTCAACTCCTATTCTGATCTCTTACTTCTCCCACTGTTGCACCTATCGCTCGCCCTCCTTGGCTGTTCATCTGTCTACATGTCTGTGTGAACTGCCTCCCTCTTTCCCTTTCTCCCAACCTCTAGTTCCCACCCCCTTCTTCCAATGCTCCCTTTCTTCCCCAGCCCCCTTGTCCCCTTGCTGTGTATGGCTTCCTGCTTCCATAAGAAGCCATTAGCAGCCATTTCCCTTCCTGAATGCTGTATCCTACTGTGATGTCATAGCAGAGGATTATGGGATTAATCATTTACTGCTGCCACATGAAAGAAGGGGGATGTAGGACTTTTCTTTCCGTGAGAATGCTTTAATTTCCTTTTTGGGTTATGGGGGTGAGGGAAGCGGGAACCTGGAATTTTTATGGCGTGTATAGTTCCCTCACGCCTCCACTGTATGCCCGTGCAATGCTGCTCTTAAGGGACAATGGCGGTGCAGCGAAAAACTGGCAATCATTCTGTTACCCTCACTTTTTTGGCCAGTAACGGAACTACCACAATTTTTCCCTGCACTGCCAAATTATAGGTTTTGGCGAATTTACAACCAGCAGAATTACTGTGCAGTAAGCCTGCCGATTTGTGGAGAAAAAAATAAGTGACGGATTCACCTCCAGTTTATTGCTGGAGGTAAACCCTCCGCTCTACCTCCAAAAATCATCACATTTACCACGTTGTAATTCCGCCGGCAGTAAATCCGCTAAAATCCCCATGGGGTCCTGTGGACTCCTAAAAAAGGGACTTACACTGCCCTACCATCACGTGTAATCCCGTTTTCACTCGGCGGGACCAAGTGGTAGTAACGGCAATCGTGTTGATGGTAATTCAGCTGATTTACCACAGAATTACCACCAAACTAGTAATGAGACCCAGCAAACTCAGATGGGTATCTTTGAACTACGGAGTGTATGCCTGTCTTTGAGATGTCACTCAGAACCCCTTGCTGGGATAGTCACCCATCCATCAATCTATAGGTTTTCCCTCCCTCTCTGTGCGCATCTCACTCTCTGCCATTGTTAGTTGACCTCTCTCTCCTTCTCGACTTCCGCCGTCCACCGCCCCTTCTCCTCAGCCTCGATGGGTGGGTGGCAGCGGCTGGGGGGCGGGGGTTATACTTTTTCGGTCTGTGGAGCAGATAATGCAGCGTTGGACGGATCCGCCAGAAGCCTCGGGTCTGCTGCGTTTCGGTTTGAGGGGGAAATTCATCATTTTCACAATAACCATCCCTCCTGTGAAATCAGGCGACAGCTGACATGGTTTACAGAATAATGTCTTTTCATAATCCATCCCCTTATCACAAGCAGAGGCAGGCAGTAGCTTAAACTAGGAAGCCGCGGTGCCCTGGGGCAAACCCGCAGTATTATAGCGAGCATAGCCCACAGCGTTGCCATGGGGACGCTGCACTCATGTGTGCCACATCAAGCGCAATGCAACGGGTATACTGCACTGAGTGGGCAGAATGGACCGCATCACCCCTGCACCAGGGCGTGCTATACCCATCACACTGTTAGAGCACTAAATCCACTACAATGCACTGAAATAGTGCACTGGGGTGAACTGGGTTTTCACAGCCTTACCTTAGCAGTACAGCTAAAGTCAAGGCATTACGCCTGATATAATGTTCAACACTCTGCTAAACCTATAGCATTGCAGTAAGACTATTGAATATTGGAATGACACGTCTAAGCAGCAGTATCACAGCAGAGATTCCGAACTGTGCTTTGCACGAGAACAAGCATTACCAAACAAGCACTGGCAATGCCAACAATTGTGGCTTCTGTGTAGACATGGGGAAGGTATTTACCAGGCATTGCCATAATGGTACTATCTGGCAAATAATGAGAGCAGCTGGGAAATGGTGTATGTACCTGGGCATATAATAGGAGTGCCAGGCCAATGCCTAACTAATACCTATAAAGAAGCTGAAACTGTTGGCTTTGCCAATACTTTTTTTTTTAACATAACGTTAGTACAGGACATGCATACTGCTGATAAATCAAGTGGCTCAAGGCAGACCTGGTTAAGATATTTCTATTGCACCAGTAGCACGTGAACAGCACCAATTAAACCATTAGCTATCAGAGTACTTCATTGAAAAAACCCTGGCATGCACTTATAATGCAATTTTTGACTTAAAGGCTTGATAAAGCTAGCTCAAACAGATCCCAGGAGTGTGTGTTTTGGGAGGGGAGGGGCAGGAAGTGGGTGGGAGTGGCTAGCGATAGACATGGCCATGGGCAGTCAATGGGGTGGCTAAATATTCCCAAACAACACCTACAAGTGTTGTGTGCCTCCTCATATGCCATCTTTCCCTAGCTGCTCTCCAATACATTCGTTTTGGCTTATAGGTGGCGCTAAAACCTTATAGCTAAAACAAAAAAACATTGTAAAATGGAATAAAGCATCAATTCAGTCTGCACTATAATATGCTAAACCAAAGCATTGCAGGAATACAATAGTGTGACGCGTGAATTGAATTACATTACCACAGAGGCACTGCATTCGTCACGTCTAGACAAGGCTGGCGGGTGTGGAACCGCTGGCGTTTCCGCCTGCCATAGCATTCCCGTCACGCTTCCTCACTTCTTTCTTTATCGCTCTAGTGTTGCACGTGTACACAGCCGGAAGTATATATTCCATTACTTCGGGGTTGTGAGCGCGTTGCAATGCTTCCGGTTTTCCTGCTGTGGTTGCCGTCGCTCCCTGCTCATTCGTTTCCCTCCTGGTCCTTGGTTTTTTCTCCTCCGTTTGTTTACTTGCCCTTTCTTCCTCCCGTATATTATTTTCCTCTAGGACCCCTTTCCTTTCTTCCTTCGTTCTTCCATTAGCCCTCTTGCTCACCCTTTTCCTCCTCCCTCTCCTTAAATTTCCCTTCTTCCTTGTGGTATCTTAGTGTTCCTTTTCCCCTTTCTGCTGTCTTCCCATTTTCCTCTAGTTCTACGTTATCCTCGGTCCTGTCTCCAGTCTTCCGCCCTTAAGTGTATCAGGAATCGGCCTGTTTCAAGGACTGCTTTTGTCTCGCCCTTCTTACCTATTGATCCTCTGTGTACTGAAATTCTGCCGTTCACTGGGCTGCCTCTGCCTTGCCCTTGGTGTCGGACTACCCGCTGGTTACAGGTTCTCAGCCTGCAGCACGAGCTGATTCGGCCACCCAGCCATCCTTGTGGCAGATTCTCCTTCCTTGTGCAAATCCTCTTCGCCTCGACCTCCGGCTGCTGCAAGTACCTCCCACTCAAGCCAGATCCTCATTCCATTGGAACTATCTCGGGGTTTTTTGTGACTCCGGCTTTTTCCCCGCAAATATCGTCTCCGGAGGGGCTGCCCCTGTTGCACCTTTGACGGTGACACGGTGGCATCCTTTCGGGGACGTCCATTACTTCATAAAAAAAGGAGAAACCTTCACTCTACCAGAAAGGAAGATTCAAGAAGAAGACGGAAGGTGAGGTGTCGGAGGAGGGGGGTGAACCTGAATTGTCCAGTGAAGAGGAGGATTTTGCTGACGTTTGTGACAGTTTGCAACGCCCACAAGAAACTGAGATGGCAACTCCCCAACAGGTGCAAGAATTAGTAGCAGCCGTCCAAAGCTTGAACCTGGAGGTGCAGAACCTCAAGGCCGCCAACGCCGCATTACAACAGCGTGTGACTGAGAGAGAATGGCCCTCAACAGATTTACCACCCCTTCCCTTGGTATCAGGCAAATTTGATGGCTCTCCCAAACGAGTAAAAGAATTCCTAGATGCCTGTAATCTTCACTTCTCGTTTCGTCCACAAACCTTTGCTTCTGATCACACCAAGGTGGGATTTATGATTACCCACAAGACGGGGAATGCCCTGGCCTGGGCTACCCCTCTAGTAAACCAACCAGATCCTGTTTTGCAGGACTATAGTGCATTCAAGACCCGACTACAGGAGACTTTCCTGCGCACGGAAAGTACGTTCCTAGCTTCGGAAGATCTTTTAGACATCCGACATGGGAATTCCGACTTGTTGACCTACATCACTACCTTCAAACAAATCGCTGCAGAAGCAGGATGGCAGGAGCAAGCCCAATATGCCATCTTTTGGCGAGGCTTACGAGAAGATCTCAAGGATGAACTGCCACGAATCACCCGTCCAACCTCCTTTGCCGACCTGATTACTGCAACCCTCCGGATCGACTTCAGGCTGTCGGAACGGCGAGCCGAAAAGAAAAAGACAAGATTCTATGGACCCCCTCCTCTGGACGTTCCATCTCTAGCTCCTTCACCGCCTACACGTCAGAGTAAGGAGGAACCTATGCAGATTGGGACTGCCCGGGCCCCACTCACCCCGGAAGAACGGAAGAGAAGAAGGGATGGCATCTTATGTATGTACTGTGGTGCGTCAACTCATCTGCTATGTGACTGCCCAGAAGTCCCTCCTAGACGATCGGGAAACGATCGCCCTCGGTAAGTGTCAAGACTCACTTCCGAGGGGCCATCCCAAGTCCTTACACTACACTTTCCGTGTCGTCCACGGGGATCCCAGAAGACTCCCGACTGATGGTCCTTACCGTAACCTTAAAAGTGGAGAACACTGAGGTAACTTCTCAGGCCCTACTCGACTGTGGTGCAGCCGGCAACTTTATAGATACTCTGTGGGCAGAACAGAAGGGGATACGTCAAGTAGCTAAACCAGAGGACCAGAAGGTGGAAGGCGTGGATGGAGAACCTTTAAGTTCTGGAATGATTACTCACACTACGGAAACTCTCACCCTCAATATTCAGCAGCATTCAGAGAAGATAACCTTTGACATAATTCGGGCTGCTCACTTCCCCCTTATCTTGGGGATAGGTTGGCTACGTAAACACGATCCCTACATTGATTGGGCTAAGAACATGCTAAGCTTCCAATCTACCTTCTGTAAGGCAGAGTGTCTACCTGGACCAAGATTCGAAATTGTTCAGACCTTATGTCATGAAGAACCCAGAACCGTGCACTGTCTCCCGCATTATCTCAAGGAATTTACAGAAGTCGTGACAGAGAAGACTCCTATAGAACTTCCTCCGCACCGACCCGAAGACTGCAGCATCGAACTCACCCCTGTAGCTCTGGTACCTTTCTGCCGGATGTTCCCACTAACTCTGGAAGAAAAACAGTACCTTAGAGAGTATTTGGACAGCAACCTGGCCAATGGATTGATCAGGCCCTCGAAATCACCTGCGGGGGCCTCCCTGTTTTTTATTCCCAAGAAGGATACGCGAGAATTGAGACCTTGCATTGACTATAGGGGATTGAATAAGGTCACTATTAAGGATCGGTACCCGATGCCTCTGATAGCAGAAATCATACAAGCCGTTCAGGGTACCACCGTCTTCACCAAACTAGATTTACGGAATGCATACCATCTGCTTCGGATCCAGAAAAGAGATGAATGGAAGACGGCTTTCAGGACCCTGTTTGGGCTGTATGAATACCAGGTGATGCCCTTCGGGCTTGTAAATGCCCCTTCGATATTCCAGCGATTCATGGACCGTCTTTTTTCGGATATACTGTGTCAGACCACGATTGTATATCTTGATGATATCTTAGTATTTTCCAATACTATAGAAGAACATGAAGAACACGTAAAGGAGGTTTTCAGGAGGCTCAGAGACAATCATCTCTCAGTTAAAGTAAACAAATGTGTGTTCTCCGCCACATCCATTCCATATCTGGGTTTCATTCTTTCCAACCAAGGCATAGCCATGGACCCCCGCAAGGTGGCTGCCATCTTGGAATGGCCTTCTCCCAGATCCATAAAAGACATGCAGAGGTTTCTGGGGTTGGCGAACCTCTATAGGAAGTTCATCTCCAACTTTTCTCAAAGGATAGTACCCATTACCACCCTGCTCAAGAAATCTTCTGCACCGTTTCAATGGCCTACAGATGCTGAGGACAGCTTTCGTAGCCTGAAAGACGCCTTTTGTACCGCTCCAATCCTTCGCCAACCCGATCAAAGTCGTCCATTCATTGTGGAGACAGATGCCTCTGCGTCTGCCATTGGAGCAGTCTTGCTGCAAGAATACCAAGGGGTGGAACACCCCATTTCGTATTTTTCCAAGACACTCAATGCCAGTCAAAAGAACTATTCTGTGATAGAGCGTGAGCTCTTGGCAATGAAGTCAGCCTGTTTAGAGTGGCGCCATTTACTGCAGGGAGGCGAACATCCCTTTACTATCCGGACCGACCACAAGAACTTACAAGTATTGAGGCAGTTTGAGTGTTACAACACACGTCGGGCCCACTTTTTTGCTCAGTTTGATTTTGACATAACCTACATACCCGGACACCTCAATCTGGTGGCAGACTCCATTTCCCGTCGAGGGGATTATGAATCTGAATCTGAGCTCTCTTGTGAATTGATGTTTTCTTCTACCAAGCGAGTTGGGGAGTTATCTCTGTTCTTAAGACAAGTGAGCGAAGCCTCTGGTGGCCAGTTTGAGGTAGATAATCATACCAGAGACCTTCAATACGTCATCAAGGACGGTCTTTATTTTGTCAAAAACAAGTTGAATCTACCCACGCCATCGTTTCGGAAACTGGCTTTGACTTGGTGTCACGATTCCAAGATGGCTGGACATAGAGGCACCAAGGGCACTTTGGAGTATTTACAAAGACCTTTCTACTGGCAGGATGAGAGAAGATGTCACTCGTTACATTCAATCTTGTGCAGTCTGTCTTCGTAGCAAGAGTTTACGCCAAAGGCCGATCAGACTCTTGGAGCCCAACGCTGTGCCTGACGGACCATGGAAGGTCATATCCACCGATTTCATTGTGGACCTGCCTCAATCTAAGGGATGCACTTGTATTATGGTGGTGGTTGATTCCTTTACAAAAATGTCCCACTTCTTCCCTTTACCGGGGGTTGCATCTGCGACTAGTATGGCCGAAGTCTTCATCAGCGACGTCTTCCGCCTCCATGGGTTGCCCATGAAGATTATCTCTGATCGAGGGAGTCAATATACTTCCTGATTCTGGAAGGACCTCTGTGGTCGACTTGGAGTGGAGAGGGCGTTGACATCCGGGTTCCACCCACAATCTAATGGGCAGACTGAACGCCTTAACGGAACCCTGGAACAGTACTTACGATGCTTCGTTAACCTCCAACAGGACGATTGGGTCTCCCTTCTCCCTCTGGAAGAATTCTCTTGTAACAACTCTTTCCACTCAGCCCACGGGTTTAGTCCTTTCTTCTGTTCCTATGGCTATCACCCCAGATCTATATTATCTGTCTCTGACTCACCTTCTAGCTTACCTATAGTGGACTCCACTCTGGCCACTCTTCGGGAAACCCAGGTCCAGGCTAAAAGGAATCTTAGTGAGGCCCAAAAACGTTTTAAAACACAAGCTGATAAACAACGCCGCCCAGATTCTGGGTGGGGAGTGGGTTCTAAAGTAATGTTGTCCACTAGATACTTACCCCGATGTGTTCACCGCTCCAAACTTTCCCCTAGGTTTTTGGGGCCACACAAGATCACACAGGTGATCAATCCAGTGGCCTTTAAATTGGAACTACCTAAGGGCCTTAGTAGAGTGCACCCTGTTTTTCATGCCTCCCAACTTAAACCATTTCATGAAGACCCTTGGACACGTCATACTAAGATGTTGCCCTTACCTCCAGTTGTCACCCAGGAGGAATACAAAGTGGCCCAGATCTGTGATTCAAGATACCATAGGGGTAGGTTAGAATGCTTCCTCACTTCTTTCTTTATCCCTCTAGTGTTGCAGGCGTACACAGCCGGAAGTATATATTCCATTACTTCCGGGTTGTGAGCGCGTTGCAACGCTTCCAGTTTTCCTGCTGTGGTTGCCGTCGCTCCCTGCTCATTCGTTTCCCTCCTGGACCTTGGTTTTTTCTCCTCCGTTTTTTTACTTGCCCTTTCTTCGTCCCGTATATTATTTTCCTCTAGGACCCCTTTCCTTTCTTCCTTCGTTCTTCCATTAGCCCTCTTGCTCACCCTTTTCCTCCTCCTTCTCCTTAAATTTCCCTTCTTCCTTGTGGTACCTTAGTGTTCCTTTTCCCCTTTCTGCTGTCTTCCCATTTTCCTCTAGTTCTACGTTATCCTCGGTCCTGTCTCCAGTCTTCCACCCTTAAGTGAACCGAAATTCTGCCCGTTCACTGGACTGCCTCTGCCTTGCCCTTGGTGTCGGACTACCCGCTGGTTACCGGTTCTCAGCCTGCAGCACGAGCTGATTCGGCCACCCAGCCATCCTTGTGGCAGATTCTCCTTCCTTGTGCAAATCCTCTTGGCCTCGACCTCCGGCTGCTGCAAGTACCTCCCACTCAAGCCAGATCCTCATTCCTTTGGAACTATCTCGGGGTTTTTTGTGCCTATGGCTTTTTCCCCGCAAATAGCGTCTCCGGAGTGGCTGCCCCTGTCGCACCTTTGACGGTGACACGGTGGCATCCTTTCGAGGGCGTCCATTCCTTCATAAAAAAAAGGAGAAACCTTCACTCTACCAGAAAGGAAGATTCAAGAAGAAGACGGGAAGGTGAGGAGTCGGGGGAGGGGGGTGAACCTGAATTGTCCAGTGAAGAGGAGGATTTTGCTGACGTTTGTGACAGCATTATAGTGCACTGAGGCACTGCATTACCAGTGACATACTGCATGACAAGGTTGTATAGGCATTCTTTAGCACATTGCAAAGGCATCATGTATCCATAACTTGGATTTCATACTTTAACTTTTATACATTTTAGTAATAACTACCAACATGAAAGTTTGCTTGCCAGATATGGGCAGCTTTTGCTCCTTCTGTTGGTCAAATGTTCTTCTGGTCAACGCAATTTTAATTATATGTGCATCCCAGGTGATCGATCGCGGATCACTATCAATCTCCCCTTCTGTTATTGTTCCCTGTATGTTATTGTTAAGGAGCGACAGGGGCCTTATCGCATTCACCCCAATTACCAGCAGAGAGACAGTCGGGCCCATCAAAAACTTCCCACCCCAAGAATGGAAGACTCTGCCATGGGGCAAAGTTTACTTGCCCCATGACAAAACGACAGGGATCACACTAGAAAAACATGAATTTCCAGGGTTCTTATCTTCTGAGCATGTGTCACCTGGTTTTATACAAGTGTGACGTCGGAAAATCAAGTTCGCCCACGAAACCTATCGGGCGTTCACATTGGTTAGATTTGGCGATCTATATACACTTTTTATTAGGGTTAGTTCTCCTACTGGGTAGCCATATCTGGTAGCTCCTCCTGGAACCACCTCTACATTCCACAAAATACAAAGTTGCAGGACCATAGGGAGACTATTGGCTCCTGCAACATATTATACCTTCATGTGAAAGGTGACTCTGGATTGGGCAGAGTGGGTCCTCCCAGCCCTGGGACCCTGGGCGGTAACCAGGCTGAGTGTACCGTCTCAAGGCAATGACAAAGAACATGAGAAGGCTGTGTGTTCCCTAATGTTGCCATCTCTGATCACCTAAGCCTGGGAGAGTGCATACAGTTGGCAGTTCGTGAGCAACACTTGTATCTTTCTATCTCTGATTTGGTGGGAACAGCTTCTCTCCGTCTACCTTGATTGAATGGGCACTGCCTTGCTCTGCTTGGTTGCGTGTCTTGAGACCACAAAAAGGAGCTCTCGTGCCTGTATTTCTTTTTTTTTTTTTTAAACAATTTTTATTATTTTATTACAACCAAAACAAAATGCAACAACATTATAACACACATTATAACATTGAATATATGCACACACTTCCAAGTCTGCTACCCCCTCTGCCCCCCAACCGAGCCTACTCCGCTTCTCGCTCTGCACCTGTTTCTTCTAGAGGGATTCCTTTTTCTGTATCTTCCTCTGAGTCCTGGTCAGTTGACCAGTCCTGGGCGGGTCCATATAGCGTGGCCACTAGATGCTTGCAGGCTATCAGAGTTTCTGCCTCTTCCTCCCCCCTCTATTCCCGATTTTGTGCCATGCTGCTGTTTCAGCTTCAGTCCATTTTTGTAGGTTACTCCACCAGGCTTCTATTCTAAGTCTGCTACATGCTCTCCATCCCAGAGCTATTCTGCACTTGGCAGGTATGTATGCCAGGTCCTTTAATTTGCTCACATGTTTTAGTTGGCGTGGCCTAGGGAATCCTCCTATCAACCATGCCCATGCTGATACGACATTTAATTTAATCCCCTTCTCTTCAAGCCGGTGAGCTATTTCCTCCCAAAATTTCCCAATTTCCGGGCATGCCCAAAACATATGTGTCATCCCCGCATTATCTTCCCCGCATTTTGGGCATTTTTTTTGTTCTGCATTTTAGAATTTACCTATTCTCTGGGGGGTCATATATGCTCTATGGGTTATATATAGCTGTATTTGCTGCAGCCTAGCATTTCCAGATACTTTTTTGTGGTACCCTTGTGCCCGCTCCCACATCCCATCGCTCATTGCTACCCCCACCTCTTCCTCCCAGTCTTGTCTCAACTGTGTCACCTCCTTCCCCACTTTGGTCATCAGAAGTTCATATAGCTTAGATATCTCGTGCCCTCCTTCTGCGACATCGTATATTGTGTCTATGGTGGCATCAGGTTGCTCTTCTAATGTTATCTCTGACCATGTTTCTTTGATCCTCCGTACCATTCTATTATATGTGATGTACTGCCCCTCATGCAGCCCCATTTCCTCTGTCAGCTCCATGAATACCTTTATCTCCCCTTCCTGCCACATGTCTCCCATTGTTACAATTCCCACCGGTTCCCAGTGCCTCCTAATAGTCTTTATTAGTTGCCCATCTCTTCCCGCCAGTGCAACCAGCGGTATTTGTGGTGAACACGGTGTCGGGTTCTCCATTACCTGGCATGCTTTTCGCCATATCTACCATCCCAATGCCAGCATCTTTGAGCGCTTTTTCATCTCTGCTTTGGGCAGCCATATTACTTCCTTTAGGAAGAACGGGGCACATTCTAATCCCAGCAATCTAGATTCTGAGGTGTGGTCTTCTGATAGCCATTTGGCCATATATTGCAGCTGACTTTCTACGTAATAGATCTCGTGGTTCGGCAGTTTTATACCCCCCTTGTCGTGTCTATTCTTCAACTTCCTGAGAGCAATTCTATTCCTTGACCCATGCCATAGGAACTCTGTAGCTTCAGGAAGAATCGCCTTGGTATCAGGCATGGTACATTATCAAAAAAGTGTAATAGTCTCGGCAATACCACCATCTTTAACAGCGCCCCCCCTTCACATCATTGCCAGGGGGAGCTTGGACCAGAACCTCATGGTTTTTTCAATTTTCTGTACTGCTTTCTCGGTGTTGTTCTGATGTTCCGCCTCCACCGTGTGATAAATATCTATCCGCAGGTATCTAAACGTTTTTGGCTCCCATGGGATTTGTAAGACTGGTAATTGATCGCGTGGGACCCCTACGTACCTCCCTAGTGGGAATATGCATGATTTCCTGGGATTCACGGCTATTCCCGACAGCGACACAAATCGCTCCATCACTTCCAAAATATATTGGAGATTTTCTTCAGGGTATCGTATGTATAGCAGCGTGTCATCTGCGTATAACGAGATTAGATGCGGCTCCCCCTTTATTCCGATCCCTATTACCTAGTACTGCTGCCTCAGGTATATTGCCAGGGGTTCCAATGCTAAGATATACAGCATCGGAGACCATGGGCATCCTTGCCTGGTACCCCTACTCAGTTGCCATCTGTCGGAGATGATGGCTCCAGTTTTGACTCTGGCTAGCGGTGCGCTATACAGTAGTTTGACCCATTTGAGGTACCCTGGTCCTATCCGATAGTGGGTCAAAGCCGCGATCATCCAGGGCCATTTGACAGAGTCAAAAGCTTTTATCGCATCGAGTGATACTATTGCTATCTCCTCCGAAAAATCTTCTGTGTGTTCTATAACCTGGTGGAGTCTTCTGAGGTTATCGGATATGTTCCTGCGCAGAACATACCCTGTTTGGTCAGGGTGTATTAATTTGTTAATGATCCGTTTCATTCTATTTGCTAATACCGCTGTGAGTATTTTGCTGTCTTGATTCAGCATCGATAGCGGGCTGAACGATACACAGTCCTTGCCTGGCTTATTAGGTTTTGGGAGGGGAATGATTATTGCCTCTCTTAGTGATTCCGGCAGCCTCCCTTTCTCAAATTCCTCATTTAGCATTTCAAGTAGTGGGGGGTAGTACCTCCTTCTTGTACATCTTATAGAATTCGCTGGGGAGCCCATCCGCCCCGGGGTCTTACTAGTGGGTAGTTGTACCACCACCTCTTCCAGCTCTTCTAGTGTAATCGGGGCATCTAGGTCCTCATGCTCGGCAGCGCTAATCCGTGGCAATCCTATGTCCTCCAGCGTAGCTATTATTTCCTCGTTTTGACTGCCTCCTTCATCCCCATATAATTTCCTGTAGTATTCTAAAAACTCTCGGTTGATGCCCTCTTGGTGTCTACCAGTTGCCCATCTTCCCCCGTCATTGCTCTTGTGGTAGGTCTGGGGGTCTCCCTTTTGTACAACCATGCTAATATCCTTCCAGGTTTGTCTCCCCTCTGCATGCTGCCTCTCTATATACTTTTTATAGTGCAGAGTAAATAGCCCCTCCCAGTGTTCTGCACATTCCTGTTGCAGTCAGCCTATGTGTTCCGCCTCCTCCTTTGTGCTGCCCCATCTGCTTAAGGCTCTCTCTAGTGTGGTTTTGGCCTTCTGTAATTCTCTTAGTATACCCCCCTGCAGCCCCTTAGATTTGGCTATCGCTATCCCTCTCACCACCACCTTAAAGGCTTCCCACAGCGTACCAGCCGACTCCACGCTCCCAGCGTTAGTCTCAAAGTACCTTACGATTTCCTCTATTAGGTCCTCTCTGTACATTACATCTTTGAGTGCTTCGGCTCTGAGTCGCCAAGTTGGTATCTTGGTTTTGGGGACGATATTGCCATATTAAAACCAATGGTGAGTGGTCCGATAGGAGCCTCACCTTGTATTCGTGGCGAACATGTAGTCTAGTCTCGTATATAGGTTATGTGGAGCAGAGTGATGCGAATATTGTCTATCTTGTGGATGGAGCACCCTCCATACATCCTCTAGTCTCAAATCTGTAAGCAGAGTCTGCAGAGCCTTAGCTGCAGGGGCTGGCCTATCTTGTTTATCATCCGACCTGTCCACCTTCGGGTTTAATGTGCAATTCAAATCTCCACCCCAGATCACCGCCCCTCCCATGTGCAAGCTCAATTTGCTGTATAGGGTCTTAACATATGTCACAGTGTCCTGGTTTGGAGCGTATGTGTTAATTATACATATTTCTTAATTTTCCACCAGGCCCCGTATAACCACCAACCTCCCATCCACTTCGATTGTGTATTGTAGTAATTGAAATGGGACTTGCACTGCTACCCACGTAATCACTCCCCTGGCGTAGTCCGAATATGTCGCTCCAATAAAGGTACCTCCCCACTTTTTCTGGATCATCTCCAATTTTTCTTTTGTGAGATGGGTCTCTTGTAGTAGGGCTACATCTATTTTCTGCCTTCTGAGGTACATCATGATCTTGTTCCTTTTTAGGTAGCTATTAAGCCCCCTGACATTCCAAGAGATTACCATATGGTCCCCCATGCTCTAGCATATCCCCACCTCCCTTTGTGCCTTACCAACCCTTGTCCAGTATGCAAGTGCTAGCGTGCGTAAACTCGTACCCCAACATAAACTACCCTTAACCATAAACACTTCAACTTCCCAAACCTCCCCGCTTCCCTCCCCCTCCCTTGCCTGTCCCAACTTAATCCCCAACTCCCTGCCTTCCCTCCCCCCTCCCAACCTTTGCCCAGCTTCATCCCTGGATCTCAGGCACCCCCGCATCTTGCCTGTTTCTTGGCTGTCATCAGTACTCGGAGCACAGCAGGGAGATACCGCCCTACTGGCGTCTCTGCTACTTTGGGGGTAGGTTGTCCTCATTCTGTGTCTTCTATATTGGCTATTGTTCGCAGCGCATTTATGGTTTATAGCTACATTATAGAATTCTATATTTCAGTCCATCATGTCCGCCCACTGATTTATCAGTGGATCGCATCAGCGCATCTTTGCGCTCCCATTACACCCGGTCCTGGCCCCTCACTAAAGCTTCTCCCACCTCCTACCATATCAAACATATCGCCGTTTTATTTATCCTGTTCATCTCGATCCTGGCCGTCTTCAGCCTCTGGGTATCCAGCCAGCATGTCGCCTCCTCCGGGGTTTCAAAAAAGAGTGCTTTCCCTTTGTGTGAAACCTTGAGTTTCGCGGGGTACAAAAGCATGTATTTGAATCCGGCTATCCTCAATCTTCTTTTCACTGCAACGTAGCTGTATCGCTGTCTCTGTACCTGCATCGTATAATCCGGGTACGTGGTGATAGTGATCGCTGCACGCGTTATTGTTCCACCTTTTCGAAAGAATTCCAAGATCTTTTTCCTGTCTCTGTAGTTCAGTATCTTTGCTATTATGGCTTGGGGAGGGGCCCCAGGTTGCGGCCTTCGCATCAAGGCCCTGTGCGCACGTTCGATCGCAAACCCTGGCAGAGTTTGCCAGTCCCTATTTCCTGAATGAAAATGTTTTCCACATATTCCGTGGGGTCCTGGCCTTCTTCACCCTCCGGTAGGCCCACCACGCGTATGTTATTGCGTCTCGCTCTCCCTTCGGCCTCCTCAGCTCTGTTTTCCAGGTTAGACATTTGTTGCTTTAGTGTATGGACCTCTTTGGCATTAGTGGTGCTAACCGCAGTGTTGGTTTTGACAGCACTTTCCAAGCCACTTGTTCGGTCCGCCAATGCTCGTACATCTTGTCTTAGCAAATGACCTCTATCCCTACAGCATCTATCCTATTTTCCAGTGCCGCTTTGAGGTCTGTCATCGCAACGCCCCACGAGGATTTCAATTCCGTTATGGCCGCCAGGATCTGGCGGTCGTCCCTTGGCAAGGTCATCTCCTCCGGTGTAAGGTCCGTAGTCTGTGCAGGCATGGTTGGGGCGTGCTGTGTTTTGGTGAATATATCCATCGTTGGCTGCTTGCCTTTACCTTTGCCTCCCTTGAGCGCCATTGTACTGAGCGTCCCGAGTCTTGCCCTTCATCTGCTCGGATTGACATTTCGCTCACCGTAGTTTGGTGTTTGTGCTAGTCTACAGCCTTGGCTTCTCAAGTGCGGGTCTCTTGGTGGCCCAATCTGCTGCGTGTGCCCAGTCCTTCGCGTGCAGGTCACCCTTGTGTGTGTCCTTCAGTTCTGACCCCTCGATTTCTCAGCTCTGGTGCACTTAGTCGTGCCTTGGGGACTTCAGTACTGCACCCGTTCTTTGCTTGTAGCTTAGTTCAGTCATCTATGGCCCCCCTTTCTGCGTACATGATGTGTGCTTCCCATGTCCAAATGGTGTGCGCACTTGTTCTTCAGGAATGTCTAGGGTCCCCTCCAGAGCTGGTGCACTGTTTTAGAGTAGGACGAGCCCAGCTCCAGTACCGCTTGCGTGATGGCACTTTGCAGGGCTACCTAGTCTCGTTGTTATGTTCTCCTTACTGGTCAGCCGGTGTTTCTTCGCGCCTTACCAAGGATATTCTTTCCTTCTCCTCATTCTTTATTTGCCTTCAACTTTATTTGTGTATGGGGGGTGCACCTTCCTTCCAGCCAAAGTCCGCTGTCTGCATGCCCCTGGCTGTGGCTTAGTTCCACTGTCCTCTTAGTGCCATTACGGGCCACTGTTCGGGGCCCAGTCTTGGTTTGCGCCCTCAAGGCGCTATTTTCTGTATTCAGCTGCACCCCGATGTACACATGTTTTGGTGCCTACTTTGGCGCCTTTGTGTTTGTCCCTTATTTGTTGTCAGGGGCAGCTCCTCGTGTATCCCTCGCTGGGTGCACCGCACCCTGTTGCTATAAATATGTTTCTTCTTGAGGCTTGTTTCTATACACGTTTGGTGCCCATTGACTGTGGGGTTGACATTGTTCTCGTTCTGCTTGCTGTCCCCCTTTAAGAGGGCTGCATTATCTTGTGTTTGTCTGTTTTCATACAGCGCTATTGGGCAATGGCAGGGTCTGTGTTCCTTGGCATTAACTAGGTGTAGTCCTTCTAAGTTCCTCCGTGCCCGCTACACGGCCCGTCTGCTATCTAAAGGGCTGCACGCTTCATCCACTCGTGCTCAAGGTTCTTATTTGACATTGCAGCTATACCTCTGCCCGCTGCTGTTGCGGCGCATGTGGGGCCGCTGCGTTCGCCCGATTCCTGGACATTCAGTATGCGAGCTGCGGGGAGGGCCCGGGCGTCTGCACAGGCTGTCTCCCCGCATTCACTGGAGTTTGCGACCCGTCCCTGGTCACCCTCCGAGTCACTCTCTCCCGCCCCTTTGCTGCAGGAGCTCCCGAGCAGGCAGCTGCTTTTGGCCGTGCGCTCGTCTTCTTCGCTTGATGTATTTAGCATGTGTCCCTCCGTGTAGCTGCACACCTACTTCCCAGCTGCTGCGGTCCTCATAGCCGGACCGGTCAGCGCATCTGGAGGCTCCTTTGTTGTGGGCTCTCCACCATCTTGCTGCCAGCTCCACGTCTTTGGTCGGAAACTTCATGGCTCCATAACTCCTGGCAATTCAATTTAATTTGCACGCAAGAGCGTGTGTTAGATTCTGCTTGCTTTCCCATTGAAGCCATCCGCTTTCATTATTGGAATGTGTGGTCTAAAGGCATGAGCCCGTCCGGATCAGTTGTTCGGATCGGGAGCACACGAAAAGAGCAGCCTATTCCATGGCTGCCTAGCCACCCACCCCCCATGCCTGTAATTATGAGGATTCTAGCCTGAATTTCTTGCATGTGACTTGTCATCTTGGTAACCAAGAACTTTCCTGTTTCCACTCGTCCTTGGCTGGGTGCATCGTTCTGCTTGCCTCTGGCTGCAGCAATAATGCCAGCCCTTCCATGTACTCAAAACTTGTCTCCCCTTCCCCATTCACTTCAGTGGGCCTATAGTTTCCATACTTGTCCTTATGGCTTTTCCATTTTAGTGGCAGATGAGCATGTGCAAGCTTGGTATTCGTATACTTTTGCATCTTGTGGTTCAGCTGTGGTGAAGAATGTGGATATATATATAAAGATATTTATGTATGTCTGTCATCTACCTGCGTGAGTCAGAAGCATGTTTTTTGTGTCTCTATGCAACAAACTAATGCATGTTTGTGCAACTTTGTGAAGGGATGTCCATGTACTCCATGTCAAAGTGTGGCCACGCTGTGATGTTAGTGATGACGTTGTTGATTTCTTGATTAGCAGTCAGTCGACTTGTTCAATTGATGTCCTCTTCCTCTCCTCCAGATCATCAATTGGGTTTTGCCTGAATGGCTGTCTGAGAGAGTAATGTTTCTCACATCTGCGATACATGGATGATGGCGGTGAAGGGCCTAAGAGTGAGGTGCAGCTGTCATGTGTCTGGGGTGAAAGTCGCGTGGTGGTCATGAGGGCCATACCTGGACCTCCATCTTCAATCCCCCCTCTGATGGACGAGTCAACCACATTACCTACATGACTCTCTTTGGTCACGTGTAACTTTGGGAGTCAAACCTTTGTTATCCCTCTGAGATGTTCATGGTACTTCGCATGGTCATCCAAACTCCGTGTCAGGTAACTGCAGTCTCCACCAGGGTTGTTCGAAACCCATTTCCCCCAGCACTCATGGGTGGTGAATGGGAACAGAGGACACTGCGTCAGTTGTGATTTCAGTGTATTTCGTATCTTTGTCTCTTCATCTTTTTCAGTCTCTAAGTCTACCAATACTTTCATCCCTATGGTCTTTTCAGTTGTCTTTTTGTATTGCGTGATGGCTATTCTGATGACACAAAAGGTGACCAACACTAGTATCAGGGCTGCCACCAATACTTTCAGTGCGTTGGCCATCCATGTTGGTATTCATGAGAAGATAAATGACAGTTAGCCTTTGTCCTTTCCTACAGTGTTAGTTTCTGCCTCCTTCATGGGATGCAGCTCTGGTAGCCGGGTACTGGCCTCTGTCAAGGTCCCATTGACTTTGTCAGGGGCAGGGTAGAATGTACAGCAAGAAGTCCTGATCTTGGTGCAAACACCCCCCTCCATGGCCGTGAGAAGGTCTAGAACATATCTTTTCTGGAGAGCCATTACCTCACTACTGTCAGCTCTTCCTTGATGGCATTGAACCCTATGATGGTTGTATTTATCATCTGCATCGGTTCCCAACACGTTATTTGAAGCCATTTGCCATTTGTACTAGCTTGGACTGCTGGAACGATGGACGAAAAGACCATCTCAGTCGTGCTGAAAAGCCTATGCTCTGGTGCTCTGGTGGTTGGCATCCAGGGCCTCTTCCATTTTTGATGATGCACAGTTCCCTCTTTTCACTCTGGTCAACCCTACCAATCTCTGCTTCCTTTGATGAGCATCCATTTTTGGGAATCCGTCTGCTCCTATGTCCTTCCGGGGTACTGCCAATGCTGGTGTGTTCAACTCTACGAGTGAGCATATTCCTCCAAAGTTGGGTGGCAGTTGCAGGTATGCCCTCAACCCACAGGCCCAGTAGTGGTCCATATGCACTGAAGTTCTGACCTCCATGCCTGGTATCACTGAGATCTGCTTACACTCCTTATTCTCTCCAACCTTTACTGGACTATCATTCTGGAAACATAAAGTGCCCTCAAGTGGTATAATGGGCATGGGCCCTGCGTCATTTCCCACCCATGTGAGCATTCCTTGAGGCAATTGTCATATTCCTTTTGCACTACTTCCACTGGAAATGTTAAGAGCGCATGTACTTTGCTCCCAACCACTCCTTCCATTCACCCATCTGCTGTGTACCCTTGTCCATACACTAGCACATGGGGTTGTTCCCAGCATTCTGGCATTCCTCCTATCTCTGTTCAAAGCACTTTTAATTATATATGCATCCCAGGTGATCGATCGCTGATCATGATCAATCTCCCCTTCTGCTATTGTTCCCTGTATGTTATTGTCAAGGGGCAGCAGGGGCTCTATAGCATTCACCCCAATTTCCAGCAGAAAGAGACTCAGGACCATCAAAAACTTTCAACCACAAGAACGGAAGACGCAGTCTTGGGCCAAAGGTTAAAGGGCCTCATTCCGAGTAAGGAGGTAATCATGGAGCTATTTGGGGAAGTAGCTAATAACGGTACCTCAATTTGCGGTACCGTTATTAGCAATAAAGTCCCTTAACGAGTCCCGTCCTTAACGCCTGGTCAGACCAGGTGTTAAAGAAGGGACCCGCTAAGGGAACTCGGAATAGGGCGCAAAGGTATTACCGGCACCAGTGTCCTTACCAGTGCCGGTAATCTCTTTGCGCCCAACTCGTAATGAGGCCCACTGTCTTTATTATCTAGCAAATTGACAGGGAACACATTAGAAAAACATGAATTCTCCAGGGTTCTCACCTTCAGAGCGTGTGTCACCTGGTTTTATCCAGGTGTGACATCACAAAACCAAGTTCCATCACAAAACCTATTGGGCGTTCACATGGGTCCGTTTTGGTGACCTATATACACTTTCTATAAGGGTTAGTTCTCCTACTGGGTAGCCATAACTGGTGGTTCCTCCTGGGACCACCTCTACACTCCACAAAATAAAAAGTTGCAGGACTGTAGGAAGACTATTGGCTCCTGCAACATATTATATCTTCACGTTAAAAGTGACTCTGAATTGGGCAGAGTGGGTCCTCCCAGCCCTGGGACCCTGGACTGTTACCAGGCTGAGTGTACCTTCTCAAGGCAATGAGAATGAACATGGAGGGGCTGTGTGTTCCCTAATGTTGCCATCTCTGATCACCTAAGCCTGGGGGAGTGCATTCAGATGGCAGTTCGTGGGCAACACTTGTCTTTCCACTTATGATTTGGTGGGAACAGATTTTCTCTGTCTACCTTGATTGAACGGGCACTGTCTTGCTCTGCTGGGTCACGTGTGTTGAGACCATGAAATGGAGCTCTCTTTCCTGTAATTATGAGGATTTTAGCCTGATTTTCTTGCAGGTGGCTTATCATATTGGTAACCAAGAAATTCCCTGTCTCCAATCCTCCTTGACTGGGTGAACCGTTCTGATTGCCTGTGGCTGCAGTGATCATGACAGCCCTTCCATGTACCTGAATTCTGTCTCCCCTTCCTCATTCACTTCAGTGGGCCTATAGTTTCCATATTTGTCCTTATGGCTTTTCCATGTTAGTGGCAGTCGAGCATGTGCATGATTGGTATACGTATACTTTGACGTCTTGCGTTTCAGCTTTGGTGAAGAATATGGATATATATATAAAGAAATGTATGTATGTCAGATATCTACACGCTTGAGTCATAAGCATGTTTTTCGTGTCTCTATGCAACAAACTAATGTATGTTCATGTAACTTTGTGAATGGATGGCCATATACTTCATGTCTAATTGTGGCTGTGCCGTGATGTCTGTGATGATGTCACTGATTTTTTGATTAGCATTCAGTCGACTTGTTCGATTGATGGCATCTTCATCTCCTCCAGATCATCGATTGGGTATGGTCTGAATGGCTGTCTGAGAGAGTAACGTTTCCACATCTGTGATACATTGATGATGGCGGTGAAGGGCCTAAGAGTGAGGTGCATCTGTCGTGTCTCTGTCTTTGGGTTGAGAGTCGTGTGGTGGTTATGAGGGCCATACCTGGACCTCTGTATTCATTATGAGTTTCATCTGTATATTGCTGACCACTTACCTGCCCTGACCTTCTTATTCCCTGTTTCCTTTTCATCCTACAGACCAAGATCTGGTTGGTATCTTAGGCATGGTCACAATTTGCCTCTACACAGGAAAGGCTTGGCTCGTTAAGTCTGCTAGTGTGGCGAAATGAGTAGTATCAAAGAATCAAAACATAACATAATGTAACATAGTGTAGAGGAGGTCCCAAATGCAGCCCGCACACCAACCATCCATTTTGAAGTACCAGGAACGTTCACGCTGAAATATATGAGGTATGATGAGCAAATAAAACCAGCAGAGAGCCGCAGTGGGGCTATGTCCAGTACCCATCAGAAGAACAATGCCTATTGAAGTACCAGTACCAAGGAAACCATGGACAGTAAGGTACCCATTGAGAAAACCACATCAACAAATGAAACGAAATGAAGATCGTCTAAGTACAGTCCCTGAAGAAACCAAAAGGTCTTTTGGAAGACAAATGGTGACAGCACGAGAACCCGGACTGACTCAAATATAGAAGAAATGACGACCAGAGAATGACGTAAAGAGATGAAACGCCATGGGCCAGGGATATCCTGAACGTAAAGTGAAAGGACAATGTCAAATGTAAGAAGCTTAAGCTGTAAGCATGATGAAGATATTCGACCAGTTTACACATGTACATATGCTTGGAACCGCAAGAAAGATAACAACATCGTGCAGCTTGCTATGCTTAGTAGAAAGATAGTGCGGCAAGCGCCACTATACATAATCTACCTCAAAATAAGCACGTTATATAAGTATACTTCCACTTTGTCCAAGAAGCAGAATTAACCAAAGGTTACTAAAGGCCACACGAGGAAAACTTCATATTTAGCAAAATCAAGAATAGGCAGCAGAAAACGAAACTCAGCAGAGGCAACTCATGCCAGGAAAATCCAATGTCATATGCGTAGAATAGACGAACAGTAGCTACAATTAATTGAAGCTAAGAACAGAATATCCTGCTTCAGAAAGGCCAAGATAAGAAACTGGAGGCAGGTGGTGGGTGAAATGAAAATTAAATACACGAATTACATAAAGAAGAGACAAATTCACGGTGTCTGAATCACGCGACCAGCCGAGCAAGGAGAAGTGAGACCTTCACACCAACGCATGGCAAGAAGATGTCAGAACTTTTCCAGACAGGAGATGCAGTCTCGAGGCCAACCACAATGAAATAATTGACACATGGCCACTAAAGTGATGATTGATTGTGACAATAATTGGAGGAAGGCTGGGGGAGCTAAGGGGCACCCTGCACCTGGCCAACCATTCTGCGTGCTGCTAGGCAAAGTGGAAAAGTATGAGTGGGGTTTGGTGCCAACCCAATCACAATGGAACAAAGTAATCTAGGGTCCTATAGTTAGTAAAACCAATTGGATGTTGTACTTTTAGTGATGTCTACAGAAGCCATTTTGAAGGTAGGGCTTAGATGTCCCACCTGACAATGTTTATCCAATCCCTTTACTCTGTTACCATATACAGATATAGTACCTATATTAAAGTTACCTTTCCTAAACCAATAGAATTGCATGCCAACTTTTAAGCGTTAAACGTCAGTGATGACGAGATTTTTGTATAAATGATGTTGTTTTTATGAAGTTTGTTGGAGTTGTGAAGCGATAGAGAAGATCACGCATCCGCTAATATTCATGAGACTCCCCGTTTTTTGTACTTGTCATCAAACGGACTCCCTTTGCCAAACCGTCGAGTTGTCATTATTGATTTGTTGTTGGAGTATTAATCTGCACCCCATCCATCTTAAGGGTGCTGTTATCTTGTCTTAAAGTGCTTCTGGACAAACCCTGACTCTATGGGCCGGTAGGGGGTCCCGGATAACAATAGCGTTACATAACATAACGTAAAACCAGAGTGTTACCTCAGAAATAACCAGGTATTTATTTTGGGTGGCATTGGGTGGACTGCCGGCTCAACCCTCTTAAGTGGGGGACAGGATCCTTCCAACTGTTCCAACGGCACTCCGCTCACGCCATTTGAAAGTTCCATGCTTGTTTGTGTTTGAATGGTCTCTTGTGCGACTCATGTGAAAGGGCACCCTTCATTTATTTATATACACACTTGCAGGGTGTTACAAGTAGCATCTCCACCGGCTGTTTTATCTTTCTTTTTGATGTTGAGGGCTAAAAAATGGCCAGAGATTAATCAGGGACTGATTGTCCCAATGAGTTTAGCATCATTGAAACAAGTTTCAGTATGCATAACAGATTTAAAATGATGTCCTAGGGGCTATTGGAGAAAGTCTGTTCCCTCAGATCAAGCACCTGCAACCTGTAGCTCTCCAGATGTTTTGGACTACAGCTCCCATGAACCCTCACCATTGGCTATGCTGACTAGAGCTTATGGGAGTTAAATTTGAATACCGATATTACCAAATTGACCTTTTCCAATTGATCTTTTGCACAATTTATCTAATTATAGTGGTCCCAATTGACCTTCTGCACAATTGACCTTTATATTATTTTAGTTATTTTATATATGTATTGGGTTTGTTTTGGATTATAAATAATATAAGGGGATGGGATTAGGTGGGGTTGTGGGGGGTTTTGGATTGGTTGGGGGGGATTGTGGGGGGTTTCCCCCCTGCATATATGTCCTAATTGACCTTCTAAATTAGGTAAATTCTCCCGAGGTTAATTCTCCCGAGGTCAATTGTGAAAAGGTCAATTAGTGTACAACCTGCATACCACTGCCTCAGATGTTCCTTGTTCCTTGCCAAGAACGGTGAGTCTCCAAAGTCCAAGGTCTTCAGATCCAGTGCCATCCTGGATAGGCTGATGCCAACACTTGCTATGGCTGCAGAAGTGGTCAGGTGGAACTGCGCTGTGATGGTACTCCTGGGAAGTGGATGGTCCAATCTGTCACATTTATTACCGGTACCTTGACAGTATTCGGGTCCATGCCATCCATCATCACCAGGGACCGCTGTACCATTACACTCCCTGGGAGCTGCCCACGCTCTGATCTCTCCATCAGCAGATATCTTGGGCGTTGCTCTGTGCTGAGTCACACTCTACAAGGAACCATCACAATCTGTGTGCTGGAATAGTGATCTGCTCATAATGGGTGGTTTGAACATCTGCAACAGGTGCATCAGGTGGAGCTGTGGACTGGATCTCTCACTTCAGATATGCATGTTGGCAAATAGGGTGCATGGACAACATGCTGGTATAACGTGATCCAGCCATCTCCTGGCATAGTGCAGCCAGTGCCTCGAAAATCAAGGAATTGGTTCCTATCACCACCAGTGTTGTAGATTCCTCACTCTGATTGCTGTAAATCAGAGCCACAGTATCAATGTGGGTGCTGACTCCAGCAGCATAGAACGGAAACTGATGTCTGACCCAGATGTACACCAGATAGTTGAATGGGTTGTCTCCTACACCAGGAAGGTTCAGTCCAGCTAAGGGTTCCAATGGGATATGCGCCATGAGATTCATGTAGAATGGCCTTTACGTGATGGCGCCTGTGGGCCTTTATACAGTAGCGCTTGTGCCTGCCATCCAGCAATGGTAACTGTCAGGGTGGCTGGTGGTCCTATGAGCCGTTCATATACTCCTCAGGATGTTCCGGTGCAGAGCTTGCTGTTAGTAATACTACAGACAATCTTCCTCTCGGGTGAACTAGCCAGTCTGGATGGATGCTTGTTCCCAGATGACTTGCCCACCTGTGGTGTCACTACAGCCTTTTGACCTGACCGTCTGGTGGTGTCGATTTGATGTTCTTTATCGCTACTCGGTTGGGACTCTTGAGGATTAAGGCACTTTGTTTCCTCGTCCTTGTTTGCATTTCCAACATTAGCATGTGCTACAGTGTTCAAGGCTTGGAACTTCTCTGTGACTTTGATGTCATCCAGTGTGTTTTTGTACATATGTAAGGTGTGGCCATCCTGCTAAGGCTGGAGTGGTGCAGTTCATCGTTGGTACTAATAGGGCTGCTGTGGCTCTTGGGAGTTCTGGAAGAGCTGTTTTGTCCCACCCAGGATGACAGTGAACAGCCTCTTCTGTGCTCTGGTGGCCAGGATATCACTAAAGGCTCCTCTGCAGCTGCATGACCACGTGGCCTAGATATGTCAGTGAACAAAAAGAAGCGGCCCAGATATGTGATGTCATTGGTGATGTCATCAAGGACATTTTTTATGTCATCTTTGATGTCCTGGGTGTTAGTCTTAGCAGTGCATGGAGGTGGTGCAAGTTATGGTTGCTTAGCTTACCATAACTGGCAAATTTCTGGGTTTTTTTTGGTTTTACTTGCATCCATAACATCCCTTTAACAAAGTTTTTTCACTGAATTTTGTAGATTTTTATTAGTGCAACTCAACCATATTGTCCCTTTAACACATTTTTTTTACTATATGTATATATACAAACTAGCAGGGGTTACATACTTTCACAAACGATCAATGCAGAGTTTTGAGATAAAGGGGGAAGTCCGAGTAGATTGCAGCTCATTCATGACAAATGTAGGCTCTCCCCCATCGATTTGTGTGATCTTATGTCGATGTACTGTGCCCCTGGGAAAGATCCTCAATCCTCAACTAGTTTGATGAACTTCCAGCCACTCCTATTCCCATGTGCTCCAGGCTGATTTTGCTAGGTGATTTAAAATGTTGACTAGATCGCAAGAAATGCATGATACATATCTTTGGAAATGCTTGAAGGTCCACATCAATATCAGAGGGAGAAAGAGGATCCACCAATGAGAGGCGTCACTCAGTGGAGGCTATCTTCTTCTAGGATGACCACACCACAGTTGTGCCCCATCTGTGGTAAGAACACCCAGTAATTACCCCAACCGTGTCAATCCGTAGCACAGCTGGAAATCAATGATGAAATTTGCTTAAAAGCTGCACAGCAGTGACCCTTCAATGAGTGCCTTGATCATACACTGAACTTTGAAACGGGGATGACGGAATATCGCTCTCCTGCAGGCACTGCAGCTGGAATGACAGCACCCTGGGAAATGGACAAGATGTGTATCAAAAGGAAAGGGGGAGGAGGTGGTAATCTGCCAGTCCACCCAAGTTGTGCAAACAACTCTGCAACTCTGAAGCCAACTGGCATCATTATCACCCTTCAAGGACTACCCTAGTCAATACATTTACTTTAGAGGACCAAAGAAAAGGATAGTCCATGAGAAGATACTATATTAAGTCAAGTGCATGCATCGAATATAGATAAGGAAGACCTTTACATGGGCAGTGAGCTCAAGCATTGTGTCATAGCTTAAGCACAAAGCACATCCTTTTCAAATAAAATTTCCGCTATCAGACCTGCTCTAGTGGAAAAGATCCAGTACAAGGACAAGATTCAAAATGGGACCCCAAAAAGTGTATCGGTACCACCGTGAGGTCAGATACTGAGCCTTCCTGAGCTTTTCTTCCCTGACCTCTCTGGTCATGGAGAAACTGATAGCTAGGTCATGCATCACCAGATCCACCAAGGACCCTTGCCACAACCCTTGGTAAAGGAAGATGCACCCCTCTCACCTGGGTATGCCTCCTGGAGCCATCTTACACACTTCTTTCCAGAGGGCCCTGTTGCTTGCAGCCGTTTAATGGCAAGTGTAAAACCTGGTTCTATGAGATTTCAATGAAATCATTTACAGAGAGGTTGGTTATGACGGAACTATAATTTAAAAAAAAACATCTATTTTATTTTAAATTTTGTATTTATGGGTAGCCCGCAAACCCCTATTTGCCTATGCTTCTACCCCTATCCCAACCCTATTCCTGCCAGTTGTAAACCCTTATCCCACTCCTCATATATTAAAAAAAGTGTGTTCTTTTTTTCGTTATTATAGTTTCGTTATAACCTACCTCTCTGTAAATGTTCTCGTTATAATCACTGGATACCGTAAAACCTTTGCTCAATACACCCTGGTGAGACCCTGGAGATCCTAATGATTACAGGCCTATCTCCCTTTTGTCTTTCCACACAAAGGCTAAGGTATTAGAAATATTGGCCTGGCCGCAACTGCAGTGGTCCGTAGAGTCCTGCACGGCCGGGTTTAGGTCAGGCACCAGCTGGTAGTTGTTTCAATGCTGAGCAATAAAAGGAGAGCGGTAGATGTCAGCGGGCTGGGTCGCTTAGCCTATTGGATCTATTGGCAGCTTTCAACACTGTTCACGAGGCTACGGTATTGGAGGAGCTACACAAACAAGGTGTAAAAGGGAACTAAGTTGGATTCAATCTTTCCTCTAATAAAGGCCAGACATGGTGGCCCTGACTAGGAATCGACTGCGTTGAACATGGCTTGCTGCATCCCTCTGGGGTCCATCCTTTTGCTGCAAGTCCTTGCTAAACTGCCTAAACTCATGGTACGCATGTGTACACGCATGTGTACATGTATGCCAATGACACCCAGCTGGTTATACATTTATCGACCTAATATCAAAATGGCTTTCCAGGAGCAGGGCAGGGATGTGCACCTGCATGGATGCAACAGGCTCGTTTTCAGGCCCTCCAAATCTCGTTATCGTATGCGAATCAGCTAATACAAAATCGACTGCCACACTCTGGCCATCCAACCCTAGGCACCTACCTCACCCCAGCCAGACTGATAACCAGCTGTTAATTTAGGCCCCTGAAAAAAACCCATCACAGAAGCGTGTTTGCCCAGCTGCGCCTGCTGAGGAGAATGCAACATTTGTTCTGTTATCCCTTGACCGTTGTGTTGGCCAATACTTTGAAATCATCCAGGCTTGATTGCTGCAACATGGCACAACTTTGCCTACCTAAATATGGCATGCTGGAGGCCGCCTAGCCGTGGAGCTTAAAAGACGGTCCGTATATCGCCAGACCTCAGAAGGATTCAGTGACCCCGCGTGGAAAAAATATTACTATCGAAAACCATATCTATTGAACATAAAAGAGATTAGAGGAACTGGCCCAATGTTCCCGCAAGATCAGCTGCGTATTTATAAACCTACCAGATGCCTGTGATGTACTGACCCCTACTTACTGGTGGTATATATTTGGCAACGGCAGGACTGGAAGTAGATTTTCTCCTGTTGGATCTACATGAATATTGTGGCGTGGAAAATTTAGAATCTGAAAATTCCGAATTCGAAAACAGCTGGTCGCAATAATCATGTAGATCGCCCTTGCCAGCATTCCCCCTACCTGCCACCCCTAAACTCCTATGTAAGGTGAGAGTCGCTTTCCTTTCTGACTTAACTGCATCCGTTTCTTCCCTGCAGCGTGAGTGCCGCCTCCCCATTGTCAGGCGGAACTTCCGCCAGAGGGACCGTTTCCTTCCTTTTTTTTTTTACTTTCTCTTTCCCCAGCTTTCCATGTTGCATTGAACTATGACTATGGTATCCAAGTGCACAACATTACCAAAATACACTAAAATGTACCAATGCCATGCAGACCAAACCTTACTAAAACTAAAAGATGATGTTACAGCTGATCAGTGACGTCCCCCATAGGATTCTGATTACCTAGGCCAAAGCTGCTTACTACTCAACCACCATTACGGGAGCCTCCAAAAAGAGCAAAGCCCTCTTTGAAGTAGTAAAGAATTGTACCAAACCCTCAACTAACCCTGAGGTACCAGCAACTCAGGAAAAATGTGATAGAATCAACAAATGTTTCATTGAAAAAATAGACAAAATCCGAGAGACCATCCAATCAACCTCTCACAGCATTAGCATCGCCTGCACCCCGGCACACACAGTGCCCCTCTTCACCGAATTCTCTCATCCCTTTCCCCCAGATCTCCTAAAAATGATTGCCTCCCTCAAACCTACTTCTAACCCTCACAATATAATTCCAGCCTTCATCATTAAACAATTGACGGACCGGCACTCATTGCGCTCCTCAGTGTCATCAATGCCACCCTCGCAGAAGGATCATTCTCGGATATCCTCAAAACTGGTCTCATATGACCTCTTTTGAAAAAAGAAAACTAGATCCAGATGACCTAGCCAACTACCGGCCCATTACAAGCCTTCTGTTTATTCGCAAAATCTTGGAAACAGTAGTTCCTACACCACTATTTGCCAGAATCAAACAACTCCACATCCTAAATGACTATCAGTTACGGTTCAATCCCAAGTGTAGCATCAAGACAGCCACCATCCGGGTGGTGAATGATGCCCTCCAAATCAAAGATAGTGGCACTCATGCCTCCTCATCGACCTCTCGGCTGTTCAACACCATCAACCACCGCATCCTTCTCTCCCTCCTTGCTGGTAGGATGGGATTCTGTGGCACAGTCCTGAATTGATTTACCTCCTACCTCTCAGGCAGACACTAGGCCGTTCAAAGGAACTTGATGCATTCTAACCGACACAAAGTCTCCTGCAGAGTCCCCCAAGGCTCTATCCTCTCACCAATCCTTTTTAAACTTTACATGGAGCCTTCGGGCACTCTTCTCAAAGATCCCAATATAGCCATCCACCAATACGCGGATGATACTCAGTTGTACATGAGAGTAAATAGCGCAGAGGACATAATTCGTCTCTGTGATTACCTAGACTTCATCCAGTCCTGGATGTCGACTGCCTACCTCAAACTAAACCTATCCAAGACTGAATTCGTCCTCATCAGTCCGCCAGCTAAAGAACCACATGTTCAGCAATGGCTCAATGACATGCGCCTAGAGGAATTTGATCCATGACTCTCAGCCTAAGTAAAATCCTTAGGCTTCACCATTGACAGCAGACTGTCCTTCCAGAAACACATGGACATTTGACCAAATTACCCCACCCAACATGAACTACATTGGCTTCCATTCCAAGCCAGGATGCTGTTCAAGACTCCATGTATCATCTGCAAAGCAGTCAAAAGTAGCACACCAGTGTACCTGGTGGCTAAACTCCACATATCTGGTGGCGCATGCTCCTCTCACAGCAAATCGACCAACCGGCTTGAATACCAACTCGCCCACAAAGCGAGGACCGGCTAACTATACTTCTAATGTCATGCACCCATCCTCTGGAACTCTATCCTGGTGTTGGCTCGGACTGCCCCCACAATTCTGCAATTTCGCAAATCTCTCTATCTCTCTAAACATGGCTATTTCAACGACACCTGACCAAGGACTAAATCCAATGGACGCATATACAGACGCACAGATTTCACTGTACTACGCTACTGTTAAAAGACGCCAGCCAAAATGCTGGCTACCCACACTCCGAACAGCGCTACGCTGCTCTTGAGCTAGGTTCGCACTTTAAAGAATAAAAGATTATAATAAATACACAGATAATAATTGATGCCATAGCTGAGTTCAGGTGATGTTCTCAGTGTTTTCATGAGCGGATTAAAGTTTTATGTCAAGGGTTTCATGTATGTCAAGGGAATGATTTGGGAGGAAAATTTAGGCTCTCTGATCTGTAATGTACAAAGGCTGAGAATGATCAACCCATTACCCTCCTCTCCCCTTGTCCCTTTTGCTCATTCCTCCATCGTCCTCTTGATGCTTGGGTCGCCTCAAAGTGATTATTGTGTGGTAGATGCCTTACAATTTCATGATAAATAAATGCATATAATACATTGTGAATTTGGAATGGTGCAGTGCCCCTACAATATGTTTTTAAGTGGTCGTGCCCATACAGATCCTTTTTAAGTGGGGAGTTCCATATGTGGGTAACCTGAGCAGATAAAGCCCTACCACCAATCCCCGCCTTGCCAAGTCTAGATACCAAAGGAGAGTAGGGTGCAGTGCAGGGAAGCAGAATGTAGTACCACATCCTAATAAGCACAAGGGTGCAGAATTTCAAACAAGATGAAATATGAGGGAGTGACCGCAAGACTAGGGAATCGTTCATAAATTTCCTGACATCCTGCGTTTGTGACAACCGAGCTAAAATGTGCACCTCTTGTCTCAACCCTTCTAATTTCCTTACCTGGACTAAAAGGGGGAGGGTAAAGGCTGAGAGAAGTGGAACACTTCTATAATAATCCAAAGCCAGTCCCTCACTAGGGGGTGCGGAAACACCATCAACGAGTCATGGGTCAAAAGCTTTTCTGAAGAGCAATGTTTAAAGTTGCTTCAAGAATCGTAAGTGGTTCTCTTAACTTCCCAGGGCAATGGGTAATCTGTTCCACCAAGTGGCACCAGCAGCTCAAAAACCCCTGCCTACTAACCGCTCACTTGGCATAAGCAGAAGTGGGTGTCAAAGAACTGGCAGGTCTGAGGGCTTTTTGATTTTCTCCTTGAGGTATGTAGGGTCTAGAACCCAGGGCTCATGGTGATAGCATCGTAAGGTCTTCTTTATTCCTTCTTGCTTTCAGGGTGTGGGAAAACTGATCACTAGGTTTGAGCTGCAGACTAGAGCTAGCTGCTGCCTTATTCTGAATGAGTTGAATTTGATGGTTGATATTTTTGGGGAGGCCGAGGGCAAGGCTGTTGTAATAGTCCGAGTAGGAAAGGACCATAGCGTCTGTCAGTCACATCCACCAAGGCATGCTCATGAAAGGGAGTATTTGTTTAACCAAGTGCAGGTGAAAGTGGGGTGTCTTTTTGGGATGTCCTGAACGTGTTGGATGACGGAGAGCTTACCAGGGATGATTAAGCCGAGGTTTTCACTGAGAGATCGGGGTGGATGGGGTCTGCGGGGAAGGACAACATCAGGGTGATAGCTGAACAGGAGCCGGAGCTGGAGGTGGAAGGGAGAGTTCAAGGGAAGAATCTCAGTCGCTGATGCATTCAGACATGAAAGACCGCCATCCGCCAGCCTTGGATGTGTAAAACAGGAGGAGATGAGGTTGAGAGCCACCTAGTCTGAAACAGATCTGTGTGGCATATGCTTAACTGTCATGGAAAAGGGGCATTGAGGGGTCAACAAACACTGTATGCATTACACAACCATGGTGATAGGCCTGGTACTTGTGGAACACCACATTTGCTGACTCAAACCTTTGAAAAAAAGGTCCAGGATTTTACCCCTTTTAGGGCACAGTCTTCAATACCGAGGGAAGCTTCTGGTCACTTGACTATTAACACGTGATTCGCAATATCGAAAGCTGTTGACCAATCAAACTAAACCAGGATGGCAGGCGCGTTGCTGCCCAGGGATTGCAGGAGTTCATTCCTCACTAACAAGAGTGCAGGTTCCTTATCGCGTCTACAGCGTCTACACCCTGATTGATGGTCATGTGGAGAAATTCCAAGATGGAGTCCCTGTGTTTCACAGTTCTTTCAATGTCTTCCTCTTAAGGATGCTACTAACAAAGGGGATGTTGGGGGTGGGGCAGTGATTATTCAGTGCATATGGGTCATCAGTAGTGTTATCTAGGAGCAGGGAAATGCAGGAACTTCCCCAAAGGAGAGGAACCATGCATGTTCAAAGAACCTGTTGGCCAGTCCCAACTCTCATGGGATATATGTATAGGACTTGTGTTTATTTTTGTACTTGGCTCTTTTTTGTGGAGAAATATCCCCCATCTAATAACCCCTACAGCAACAATTCCACCCCATAATCTTGGACAAAAACAGGCTGTTTTATCATAATATGTTCTTGTATTTAAACTAATAAATCAAGGACATGCACGTGGTCCCTTAAATTCCAATGCTGGGAAAGTTACCTCATAACGTGTCAAACGAATTCCGAGTACCATGATAATAAGCGATACTGCACGCTCCCTACTTCTGCCGCACCAATATTTTCTTTCAACATCAACCATCCAGGTTACATATCTTTGCACTAACATCATACATGGAAAATTAAACAGGAATGACTATTCCAGACAACATGTTCGGATGTATTTACTAGATATAGACCCACACATTGGACAGAAATTAAATCAAACATTCTACTCTAGAGAGCGTCTATTTAAACCCACCTCCTATGAAATCAAAAAGGGTGAGGCATTTCCCAGAATATATTTGAAAACAAAGCAATTTATTTTGTTTTCTCTGAAACCATTAACATGAATTGGCATCATAAACATATGGGTGCTTAGACGTATGGTTCCAAAATGATTGAGCTGATTTCAATCTAAAATGTTGGACACTACACTATCTATAACAAACTATTGTTTTTTAGACATACGTTGATTTAATCTTTTATAATGTTGTATCTCTTGCAAAGAATTGTAAGGGCTTTGGACTTGTTACATGGTCACCTGTTCTACAGCAGAGTCTTGTGTATGGCTGAGGAACTGGTGGACTCATCAACAAACTGGGGGACTCAACAACAAACTGAATGGGATGTGACATGGCCAGAAATTAGCATATCAAAGTGAAATATGCATATTTCACTACATTGGCTTTGCATAACCACTCAAATTGCACAGGACGAATAGCATTTGCCTTTTCTAAAATTAGCACACACACAAAACCAAGAGAGGATATTTTCTTCTGATAGTGTTTTTGAAAACGTTAAAAGGTGTGCATGTTTTAAACTCCACGAACCAATACAAATGTTTTCCCTGGATCTTGTAGTACCGAAATGGGACCTTTCACCTTTAGTTGTTAGTTATTTTTCATCAGGTAGTGTGGTGGTGAAGAGTCCAGCCGGCCTGCAAACCTGACGACTGCGGTTCGAGATCCCTGAGGTAGGCTTTATTTCATAAATTCAAAGAAGACATTCAATGTTTCTCATTTTAGCTCGGTGTTCACCCTCTGAAAAAAGTCCCCGCGTGTACCCTCGACTTGAGCCCTGGGTGGTGGCAGTTACTGTTGGTGTGCTTTATGTCCTTGGCCGTTACTATAACAGTCCTGGTGACCTCCGCAAGTTCCTCCAATGGCATGTCCTTCAGTAAGAGTGTTTCTTGCACCCTCCGGTTATTTGTACATCGCACTATGTGATCTCTTATGAAAGAACTGGCAAGTGATCCGTGATTTAGCATTCTGAGAGCCCAATACAAGTTTTAACTGGCTCCTGCTGGTCCTGTTTCCTTTTTAAAAATCTTTGCCTCTGAAAGGTTGTGTTTCTATTTGGCTCAAAATGATTTTGCGGTTTCTTAACTGCTATGGAGAATTTAGCCTGCTCACCTTGCCCTTCGCCTACTAATTTCGAAAGTCTATCATAAACACTGCTTCCGTTTAGCTTCCTTACTCGCTTGAGAAAACTTTTCACCTTCAGTGGCCACCAAGTATGTGTCAAAAATGTTCTAACACCTTGCCCAGCAGATTGGCAGGGTTCCTGGTTCCACCATAAATTGAGTGGGATGGGGGCATGCTAGCTGCCGCCATTATTGAGAGTGAATAGATCTGCCTGAGCGCCGCGTTTGCTGACTCAGACCTGCCCAAAAAAAAAAAATAACAACCTCTAGCCTTGTGTATTGTCTGCACGCTCCCCCTTTGCTATTTCGGGTGGCTGCCCTCACTGCACACTACACTTGTACAGTTACTTGGCAACGAGCTGAGATGTGCACTGCTACATCCCCTGCACTAAACTCTTGAGGATGTGCGCACCAGGTCTCCCTCTCACTCCCCAATGGACCTTCACGGCCAAACCCCTTTATTAGTAAGGAGGTGCTTGTGCCGCACCCCAGCCCGGCCCTGAACCAACCAGGGGCTCTCGCACTGCTCCCGGCGTCTCCTTCATGTCGGCCGTGAGCTCCCTGTCTCCGAGGCAGGCATGGCCAGTGCCGTGACGGTCCACCAGTGCACCACCTGAATTGTACAGGAAAGGGCTGCAGGTGACGGTGGCCTGCCTGGCAGCATCATCCTCATCATCAATATTGAGAGGCAGACATGGGTATGGAGACCGGTAGGTCACCCCAACAGTAACTGCCACCAGTTTCACAGCCGTACATAAGAATCTGTGGAACTGGTGACCTCATAACACATCTTCCCACGTTTGGGAAGTTCTGTTCCCGTGGTCGCCCCATGCTGACAGTACATGGGAGTGGGCTGGGTATGGGTGCTACCTTAACACAATGTACTAAGAGTGGAGGGGAGCATAGGGTGTCTTTTACCTCCAGGCCTTTGAAGGGTGCTGAGAGGAATTACTCTGTAGTTGAGAGTGTAGTGTTCCTGCTAGGGCCTTTGAGAGCACACACAATGGACCTGGAGGGTGCCACTATGTGTGCTGTCCAGGACCCTAGTAGAAAAAGTGCAGTGGTGGCAAAAGAGCTAAAGTGCTTCAGGTGCAGCAGCAACAGGCACTTGGTGGCAAACCAGTTATGCCCGGCAAAAAGGAGACCACTCCAGAGGTTGTGAACAGGGCACTAGGTTGTGTCCGCATTGGTTGGGTTTGGCGGTTGATGTTCAGGTAGACAGGGAGAATAAGACCATAAAGGAAGGACAGGAACATTAAAAGATGGGCCTCTAACCATGAGAAAAAGGCCAAGGTGAAGGAATGGGTGGTTGGTGAGTCAGTGCAAATTGTAAATTCCAGGGTTGGGCAGAAATGCCAAAATAGCAGATTTCTGGGTCCCAAAAAGACTACTGCTGTAAGGAATGGTGTTGTGATTGTGGGGGGTGGAGAGGTTGGAGTTTGTGGGAAGATTACTGTCTCTGTGCGGGGTACAAAACAGAGTGTGAGTGGCTCCCAGGAGGTGGGAAGAGTGATGACGTCAGGAGGTCGAGCTCAACGGTGAGGTGTCAGCTGACCTGGTTTCAAGAATATGTTTGTTAGTGAGCTCACAAACCTTCTTTTAAATGTTTATGTTCAGAATGAGAATTACAGTTGGTAGATGAAGTTATACTTTTCTAGTGTTATTTTGTTAGCAGATACCCTTATAGTGGAATTATATTGTGTAGATAATTTCAGTTTTATTTTCCTGTGTTATGTTGTTTGTGTTAATCTTTTATGTGCATTGTAAATGGGGGAGATATGGTATGAGGTCCCAAGTTCCACAGCAGAATCTTATGTATGGCTGTAGCAGTTACTGTTGGTCTGCTGGAGGTCATGGTCGTGCACCCAGCAGGTGATTAAATACATATCTGTCTCCATACCCTGCGTGTCTGCCTCTCAATAGGTCTCTCAGCATGTCTGTTGCTTTTGGAATATTGGGGCAGCAGAGCCTAACTCGCTCACTATTCATAAGGAATCAGGTTCAGCCCTCACAACATCCCAGTTCCAAGTGTTCATTAAAGATAGTCTTCAATAACTGTATTGACTATAGCAGACACCAATCACGAGACTTTTTATTCCATATTTTAATCTGAGGTGTCTAAAGCTTCCATCTACCCACAATTGCAGGGAAAAGCCCTATTATGATGATGCTACGGTATCAATTGTCCTCATAAATCAAAAAGCGCATACACCTTGCACTATATTCCCCTTTTCAGTGGTATAACTTTTAAACTGGGTTCCTAAAATACCTTAAATGCTATCTGGGATTTCATTAATTCTCAGGAAAAATCTTTAAATAATCTGGGGTCAAATTAAGTTTGTCTTTCAAAGGCCCAGGAAAGGTAAGGATACCGACTAGCCTCCCTAAATGAAATCCCTCTCAGGTAATCTGGCCTGTTTTTGGGAAAGGCCTCTGTGTTTAGTTCAGTCTGAATGGATACAGCCCTTTTAAAGAGATGTTCACATCCGCTACCTCCAGCTGGTATCCAATCTGCTTCTCTTGCTTCCTTATTTTCCCAAAGAATCTCTCCCTATTTCCTATGGGTTTGAACTTACATACTCAGTAAGAAACACCAACACAGCATTTCTTGGCACAGCGTTTTATCTCAGACAGACCATGTGATAGGTTCCCTTCACTTTTTTACCCCCACAAATCCCTCCTCCCTGCGTCTATTGACCCATTCAATTTTGATGTCCCATACGTTGATGTGTCATCTACAAACTAGCCCCTTCCTTTGGAGTAAAGCTAAAATCGAACTACATTTTTTAAAATTATGTATCTACATGGACATGTTATAATTGTATACATAACAGATTCTTAAGAATATTATTTGTCTGGAGATATAGTTTGTTTCTGCCACTTCATCCATGATGGAGTTGTTGAAATATGAAAATGATATATAAGTCAAATAAACAAATGATCTGTGGTTTTCTGCGGCATCCAGATGTGTCTGTGTTCAGTTTTTACTGATGCAAATGGTTCAAAACTACAACTAATAATGCATTTCCAATTATTATCTATCCTGCACCTTATTAAAGTCGACTTTGTGCTGTACTTTTCTAAATTGCATCTATGTGTAGCTTGAAGAGTACCAGAAGAAAAAACATCTCTTGTTTTGAGACATTCGTTTTAGTAAAGGATCATTTTATAATGGTATTTTCCATTTAACAACGTCTGAATGGAACAGCCACACATCTTTGTGAAACACAACGCTCAGGCACCTGCTTCCTTGAAAATGCACTGAACTGGTTGACTCGGTAGCCATTATTAAATGCAATAGTTATCTTTTAAATTGGCTAAAAAGCAACACCATGTTCTGGCCTGAAATTACCAATATGCTGCTTGCATTCATGGTTATGTTTAGAATGTGGGAACATGGCCCTTTGTCTGGGGTTCACACCGTAGCCTAATGGCACTTTTTTTTTTGCTTTCATTTCCCCTGACCCATTTGAGACAAATACGCCAGGAACACTAACACAAGTTACCAGCCAGGATATGGTTACAAGCAATTAAGATCTCCAGGCTCTAGAGTAATCCCTACAGGCCAGGTAACCCCAGAAGATGCTTATTCTATTATGGACTTTTGGCAGCAAGACAGAGTGGGACGAGCACTGGCATTTTTGTTTTGAAGTCCGTGTCCCTGTTTCTGTTCTTGTGCAGATTACAGGACAGCTGCAATGAAGTCAGATTAAGGCACTGGCATATTTCAAACCCGCTTTGGGCCAAGACATGACTCTATGGTATGTGAGTGTCATTTCATTCAGTGCCTGGGTTCACATGTGATCACTACCGTGTGGTATGGGGTCCCTGTGCCCCGAGAGACATTTGGGTGCTATCCATTATCACACCCTTCTTTACTAGCACACGCACTTCACTGATATAAATGGAGGAATCACGTGGAGAGATGCAGGCGCACGCACTCTCTTTTGGACTGCATCCTCTGCCAGTGCTCTTGGATGGGCATGCCTTTTCCCCTTCCGTTCCCCCTTTCCTCGCTAACACACTGGGCGCTAGGGTTTACTTTACTTTGGGTCATTTTTATCCCCAGGTTACGTTTGCCCCGATCATTATTTGGACATTCACACTTTGTGTTACTAGTGGATAAATTCACATATCTTGGATTAATCTAATATTTAGGTATTATTAGAGATTAGTTAAAAAATAGCCAATCTAATTTGATTTTTAGAATTTTGAACACGCATCCATTAGCCCTGATGTCCTACATTGTGACTAATTGATTGAGACAAGTGAGCGAGATTGAACTGTTCAACAGCACCGGCCCCCATACGTCGAAACACGTGTTGACAGTTTAAAATGGCAGTTTAAAATACATGCACCTTTTGTGTGTTGGTTCCAGCTTACAATCGATGATTTTCTTTTGTCCCAAACTTACATTTGTGGCCACCTTTTCCTGTTTAGAATTTTAGTACCCTGCGATGGAGAATCAGAATGAAAGAACCATTCTGATTGGCCCTCGCCGGTACATTATCCGGCCGGGAATCCTTCAGATTCTACACCTTTGTCCCCAAAGGGGGCGCGGCAGCCCCTCAGCCAAAGGGAGGCTCGAAGTAGGGCCATCCCCACTCCGAGCCTCCACACGGCTGGAGGCTGCCTTCATCCCCAGCAGGGTATCAGGTATGTTTTTTTTTTTGTCCTCCTCCCACCTCTTCGTCCTTCCCAACCCCACTTATCTTCAGCCTGCCTTGTCCCTGGTGGGGGACAATGGCAGCCTCCAGCCGTGTGGCGACTCGGAGCAGGGCCATCCCCACTCCGAGCCTCCACGCGGCTGGAGGCTCCCATCGTTCCCCATCGGGGACCCAGGTACGTTTTTTTTTCCCCTTCCCTTCCATCCTTCCAACCCCACTTACCTTCTTCTCTTTATTTTTTTGGGAGTGGGCGCGCTGGGAACAGAAGTGTTCCCAGCACGTCCGCTCCCGATGGCCGCCATGGAAAGGGAAAATGGACTCCATTTTCCCTTCCCCGGCGGCCATTTCTCAGTAATTTTTTTTCTGACAGAAAAAAATGCTTTTAGTACCCCGGTCTCGCAGATCTTGCGGGCGAGGGTACTAATAGCAATATGCCCCTCACGGCGGGGCCATTACCTGACTCGGTAATGCCCCCGCCGCTCGGGGCCTATTGCTTAAGTAATGAATTAACTCATGATTGATTGAATGAGAGACTAGGATTTCACCATTGTTCATTTTATCTTTAACCTAATTTCTTTTGTTTTGTTGTAACCTTTTATGCTGCCATAAATATATGACAATTATATCTATATTACGAAAATATGTGACACTATGTTTTTGGTCTTTGGGCATTACTGATCACCAAGCCCAGTTGCTGATTGGAATTATTGTTGCATAATTCCAATCAGCGATAAGCGACTAATGCCGTCTCGGTTGGTCACTACTTTCAGTTTTTTTTACCTTAGTCTTAAGTACACATAGCTGCCCTGCTTATCTTTGATGGATTGATGTAAGTGGCTGATACATATTCTATCTTTGTAAAGAACCTTTTATTACCTTCTTTTTCTTTTCGAAACCTAGAATTCAAATTTCAAAGTTGATTATATTATCTTTGAACTGCCAGCAGACCCACAGAAACACATGTAAAACAAATCTTATAAAGCTTACACAACCAATCAAGTGTAAGGGAAGCAATGTTTATCTTAAATGTGACTGTTTGACAAGGGAAGATGTGTTCCCTGAGTGGAGCTAATTTTCAAAACTGTTTTGATAATGTTCATGGTGGTGATGGGCTGGAATGAAGTGAGGGGAGACACGGGTTCAATTTTCCGGGTATGGAGTTGGAAGATGTGGCTCAGTTTCTGATGTTGGATTGCCTATTTTCAAACTTGTCCAGGAAGAACAAAGTTGGGTTGTCTACCAGTTCCTGTGACGTGAGTAGATAGCAAGCATTTCCAAGAGGGTTTCTTGACTCTTTGTAGATTAAGAAGATTGCGTACAGTGTGACTTTTCGAGGCTAAACCCTGATATCCTGCTCAGGCTGGGCCTGCACACCATGCAGTTCTATGCACAGCATTTCATGTTCAAGATGCTCTGTGTAATATATATATATATATATATATATGCATGCTCTGGGAATCATTCTGCCACTGCTTGGGGCTGCATCTGCATTATGCATCAAAGGAGGACGGATATTAATCAAAAGCTGGATTGAATTTCACTTACAGGCAAGTCTATCTTAGAGCTTACACTCATGATACCCTGAGTGCTCTCATGAGAGGTGGTATGTGCGGGAGGTCGCAAGCACGGAACTCGAAGGGTTACACTGGAAGTGGTTCCGTGACTCAACTGTCAAATATTGTAATCTTCGCCCTCACATCCCTTCAAGCGATGGATTTGCATTGAATCTGCCTTATATTTTATTTCCAGCGAAGATCCTTCTGCAAAACGGGGAAGTTTAACACCGAGGCAACGTGCATTTAATGGGTTTTGCAATAATGTACAATAACAGATCATAATTACAAATCTAGAGGAAAAACTGACAATAGGCTTTGCGTACAGCGCAAATAACAACAAAGACTGCCCCGAGCCTTCAAGTGTGTACTGTGTTTAGCGCGTGTGCAGAGTACACACAATGCATGGCCATTTCTGCATATTTCATGCATTGCTTTGAGATTCTGAATAGGCCTTGCATTCTGGGTGCTCGCTCGTGGCTCTGCTGTGCTATGCTACATCTATGAGCTCTATGGAGAGAAAAGCACGCAGCACAATTTGCAGTCAGTCTGTTGCATTTTATTTATTATTTATTTTTTCATTTATAAAGCGCACAAACATCCCAAAGGCATTGCAGCACTGTTACTTGTGGCATTCTTCGTTACAGAAGAGTTACATACATGTGATGACAACATAATTCAGATATACAGAAGTACAGTTTCAGGGTTAGAATAAATTATGCGTTCATTATACCATCATTCAAATAAAGATTTCAGCTTAAAACATATTATGCAGGTTTCTAGGTATGCTTATTCCCGGTGTGAGAATAAGTAGAGTTCCTGTCTCGGATGAGTTCTAGTTGAAGAGCATAGTTTTCACCACTTCACGGAATGCTAGGTGGGAGACTTCTGCTCACAAGGGTGGTGGTAGGACATTCCATTGTAGTGCTGCTAGGTATGGGAAGCGGATCCCCGCTGCTCTGGCTCTCTTGACTCTAGGGATCGAGAGCATGTTTGCATATGGAGTTCTGGTTGGTCTGGTGGATCTAGTAGGGTGGATTCTCTCAGAGAGTTAGGATGGGGCAGTGTGGTGGATGCACTTATGGGGGAGGGCAAGTGCTTCAAAGAGAGAGGACTCTTTCTCTTACTGGGAGTCAATGCATACTTGTGCAAAAGCTGCAATGCCGTGCCTGAAATGGCAAATGGGCATGTGATTTGATGGCTCTGTGAGGCTTGTATTTGATTAACCCTATGCCCAAGAGCTTAGTCATAATGCAAACATTGAGCAACCAAAATTTGCTCGTGTGATTGGGGCATTTCTCTTAGAATGCTCTATAGTGAAGCAGACGTTTGCGCCACTGATAGAACCCACCCCTTCACCTCCGACCTATTGGATGAACAACAGGAAGACACTGTGAATGACACCATGTATTATTCCAATATTGCATCGAAAGTATGAGAGATGTTATGCACTCAGACAACCGTACCGAATGTACCCCCCGAGCTGAAGTGGTAGCAGCAGATTTGCAGACACCACTGAACATGGAAGAGCTGTAAAGAAAATCTGACAGGTGCAAAGTGATTTCATAAGGAGAAGACATGATGACACACTGAAACGATATAAGAATACTTAAGGAATGAAGATATAACTGAAGAAGCAAAGTAACATGCATATGAGTGAGAAGAAACCATATATACACAGAGGATAAGTAACCAGATGAATAGTACATGTATGAATGCAGAAACGCATGGTAGATGAGCCACGTAGCAGCTTGCTGCAGTGGTAAATATAACATATCTCAAGCAGCCATGTTGAAGATGGACACTAATAATAAAAGTAAGTGAGAAGCTTGAAGGTGAGAGACCAGGGCTGCAGAGCTGACAGACGCTGGAAATATAAATGTGTACATGTACAAAGGATAGCTGTTGGCCAGAGATCAAAGATGCCAAATTAAGGAGCAAACTGCAGAGTACAAAGGGAGTCCAAAAGGATAAGCAACGTTTGCAGGGCATATTTTTCTTAGATTAAGTAAATGATTGAACATTTGTGAATGCCCGGTATTGACAAATAAAGATGCAGAAAAGCATATGTGAGACACAGCAACCAAGTCTCTAGAGGCCGAAGAGGAAAATGACACCTGACATAAACAAATCAAATAGCACTATATAGAAGGCAAAATTGACAAAATCATGGTCTCTTCACAAGTGGCCCAAGACCAGAAAACAAGGCCTGTTCATAAAGCCCTGGATGAAGATAACAATGTACTTAACTCCCCTTAAAGTTCCAGAGAAGAGAACATCCAGCAAGGTGAAATACAAAGAAAAGGCCTTGGCTGAAGGCTTGGCTGATGAGAGATGGTAGACTAATTGGGCAAGTGGGCAGTAGTCTGATGTTGCTCTCTGCACCTGGGTTTTGTTTTGTTTACGTGCTGCTAGTGAGCTGAGTGTCCAAGGTTGGGAGAAGATGCCAACCTATCATGAGGGCCTATGGAATGATGAGCATACAATGTTGCAGGGGTATCTTGCTGCTGTTATGCTGTTATAATCTGTGTTATATGTTGTCAGAGAGAAGTTTGATGCATGCCTCCCAGATGAGGGGCGGCCAATAAGGTTACTAACAATTACAGAACCTATAGGTAGACATGCCTCATTCCGAGGTTGGAGGTAAGTACCGGTCGTTTCCGGCATGACGTAAAGTACGACTCCGCCAAGGTTACAGACCGCTAATTGCGTCCCATTCCGACCTCGCGGACACGCGCTTTTCGCCATGCCGGAAAAGTACCTAGCGGCATGCCGCAAAACCCCCCGAAAAACCCCTACCAGCCTGCTGCGACACGTACATTACAACACCGCCATGGAAGCAGCAGCGACAGTAAATAACGGGGACCGTAATTTACGGATCCCGTAAATTACGGTCACCGCAAAACAACGGAACCGGAAATTACGTCATCGCACAGGAACGGGAAGGAGCGCGGCGGCCATCTATAAAAACACAATCCATAGCCATCCTCATCAGGCAGCACCCTCGGGAGCAATCCGAAGTTGGGGAAAGCATCAGGAACCCAGGAACTATGCCTAAAGCACCTAAGAAGTCTGCGGACCGGCTCCGCAAGAAGCGATTCTGCCCTGATGAGCTCCAGATCATGGTGGACCACCTGGCAGAACACGCTGACGTGGTGTTCAGCCCAGACATGCGGAGGGACTCCACCATCCGCAAAAAGAACATCTGGGCAGAAACCGCCCAAAGGGTGAGCGCTGTAGGCTCCACCCCTCGCACCCCCAAGGACTGCCGCAAGCGGTGGGATGACTTGCGGGTGCGAGTGCGGGGACTCCTCACTGCCAACAGGAGTCAGGCCATGCAGACTGGAGGGGGCCCAAGTTCCCCTGTGCAACTTGAGGCATGGGAGGAGACATGCGCCGCAATGATTGGCACGGAATGCATAGAGGGCATTGGTGAAATGGACTGCGGGGCAACGTCGTCTGCCGATGGAGGTGAGTGTCCAAAGTCAACACTGCCAATGGCAATTGCATGATGTAGACTCCCCCAAAGGCGCCTGGTCATGTAGCCACCCCCACATCCAACTAATGCAGAGTCAATCAAGGGCCAACTGCAAGTACATAACACACATCAGCTGTAGTGCAGTAACTTGCACATTCCATCATGCACATTGTGCATCAGGTTTGGCAGTGTGTGTGCCAGACTGCACTTTACTATGGCAGGATGAGTCACTCCGACACATGCGTACACATGCGTACATTCAATTCACATTCATATGTACTAGTACTGTTGCAACGCCCATAGGGCCACAAACCCCAAATTACAGAAATGTTAATGCAGCGATCTATGCAATTAGCGCATCATACAATCACTCATGTTGTCCCTCTCCTCTACCCCCACAGGCACCGATCATGACAGCGGGGATACCCAGACGACCCGTCCATCCACCTCCACGTGCAGAGGCCGGTCCCGGAGCATTCCTGCACGGAATAAGAAAACCACCCAGGCACCACAAACGCCAGTGGAGGATGCACCACCAAAATCCCTCCCTGCCTCGGCACCTGCCACATTAGACACCCCAAGGTCGGCAGAATCAAGCATTGCTGGGGAGTTGGCAGCTACGGCCACCCAGGAGAATGTGGACAGCCCCTTATCGATCTGTGGTGCCACTGAGGAGGACTTTTACCCCACAGTCCACACCCCGGAGCCCACCAATGTCCCCCTGCCATCAAGCAGTGACTCTGTGGAGCAGGAAACACCTGGACGTAGAGCTCCGGCAGATCCTGGACCTATTCCACAAGTTGAGGCCATGCCAGGGCAGGTAGGCCCAAGACCCGCCAGGAATGTACCTACATACATTGATGAACCACGTGCACATCAGCTGACGGACCTCATCAATGCCTTCATGGAGGACACCCGCCAGGGCAGGGTGGAGTGGGTGGATGAGCTAAGGCAGATGCGTCAGGCGGTCACTGACAGCAGCAATAGGTTGTGTGCGGTCCTGGGACGCATCGCGGATGCCCTGGAGGCTGCACCTCCCATACGACAGCCCAGCGGGAGGACACACCGTCACAGTGCTCCTCCACCCAGACCAGCCCGCTCCGACGCTCAATGCGTACATTGCGCCGGCCCAACATGGATCCTCCTGGCTCTGGGGGCACGCCTTGAACATGCTGGCACACACATGTGGCCTATGTTGGCCTTATGGCACTATTCTGGGGTTGTTGTGGGTGAGGGGGAGGGGAGTGAGGGTGTGTTTGGGAGTTGGGGGGAGGGGGAGGGGAGTGAGGGTGTGTTTGGGAGTTGGGGGGAGGGGGAGGGGAGTGAGGGTGTGTTTGGGAGTTGGGGGGAGGGGGAGGGTGGTGGAGGTTTTGTTGTACACGTTTCATGTCAATTATTCAATACACTGGTTGTTCATAATGTAAAACGGAGTGGACATTGATCATTGCGCAGGTGCCATTTGATGTCTCACAGTGCATGGAAGGCAACATTTGCTTCCTGGGGAGTCCGTGGTAGGTATATGTAGTCCCTTGTGTGCTTGAGGAGGGCATCCAGCTCTTGGTTCAGTATCCGGGTAAATAAGGGTTGTGATATACCATGCATGTGCCCCACTGTGTGCTGGTAGGTGCCTGTGGCAAGGAAGTGGAGCACAGTCACTACCTTCAGTGGAGGGGGGATGGCAGAGCTTTATTCAATGAAACTCACTATGTCGTCATGTATCAGGTCCACTATGGTGGTGATGGTGTCATGGTCAAGCCGGTACAGGGTGTGGATCTGATGTGGTGTTAGGTTGAAGGAGGTGGCTCAGATGCGAGGGATTGGGGGCTGCCGGCGTGGTAACGGTGGATGCACTGGTGGTGCATGCTGGGCCTGTCTCACCCTCCGTCTCCTCCTGTGTGTCCTCTGTGGTTGGGGCTGTGGTTGTTGTTGTTACTGCCTTGCAAGCAAGTCCTCCTGCTCCAGTTGTGCCACTACTATTGGTATCATCTTGGTGTGGGAGAGGGTGTGGTGTGTGGGTATGCTCATTTTGTGCTGTGCCAGACTCCATTGGCTACACCTGTGCTGATTGTGTGCACCTGTGGCTGTGGAAACCACTGCTCTGTGTTCTTAACTCCTTCTCTGAGATGCCTGTATGTACTCCATGCCGGTAAGGTACTTTACGGCCTTAAGGAGACCGTTATTTACGTGTGCTCCTTACTTGCGATCAGCTCCGGTTTACGCCATGGCGTTAATTACACCATGGTGGTGTGCGCGCGCAACCCAAGACCGTAAATTACGGCATTGTTGTTTACGGTGCAGTAATTTACGGTCTGAAGGGTCGGAATGGCATGGAGCGGAAATCCATGCCAGTAAATCATTACCGGCATGGTTTGTACCTTACCTCCAACCTCGGAATGAGGCGGTCCCCTAACCAATCCCTCGATCCGGTAGGTTTTATTATTTGCCATGTAAGATGATGTCATAGCTAACGTAAAGGGAAGTATAACGCCTTTGTGTAGCTGAAATGTAGTTAAGAGTGTGTGGACTATGATGTGTTGTTCGCCAGGCTTCCCTACATTATTGAGCTGATAATAAGTAGTATTTTTCTATATTCTTTGAGGCTGTCCAGTTATTTGGGTCCAAAATTATTTGTTATGGTAATTGCATTCTGCGCATGAGAATGCTCAAAAGTGCTACTGCACATTTGGTAGTGGTGCGGATGGTTCAGATCCAGATCCTCGGATACTTGACGTCTTCCACCATTAGACGGAAGACCGCAGAGTTTACTGCGTAGAGCGGTGCTACAACACGTGTGACCTGAGATGGTTGGCAGGTGCCTCTTTGAAGAAATTCCTGTCTGGTACCCGCTGGCCCCCTGTGGACTGAGGTTGAAGTGGTTGATTGGGGAAGAGTAGATACCGAAGGCCTCGAGCTGAATAACGGATGTAAGTAGAAGCATCGAAAAGTGGCAAATAAAAGGGGGGAGACCATATTTCATGCGTGTATATATAGAGAGAGAGGAGGAAGACAATGAGATTTATTAGTGCAAAGGAGATAACTTGATACCTTTCCTCAATGAGGTAGAAGGGACGACACTAAACTGTGGAATGGAGCATTATTTAAGGGATTCCTGCAGCTACAGCCAAAGAAGGGTGCATGCCACATCTCAAAATGGAGTAAAATAGAGATGAGATACGTCTATCAGGAGAATAGGACAAGAGGATCGTAGAAAAAGAGTGCACACATGTTTGTGGAGTATAAAAAAAATAGCAGTGTCAAAAATATAATGTTGTGTTTTGAATTAGTGGTTATAATATAGATTGAACAGCTTAAATACATTATAAAAATGATAGTAATACAGTTTGATAAAGTTATAAGGCCCTAGAAAAGCAAGTGGTTGGTGCCAATCAAAACTAGGAGATTAGTACTGTAGAAAAAACGGAATGAAATAAGATTCTTTAAAATATCAAAAATACTAACAGAATAGTACGAATTGATAAAACTATAAATGAAGAAATAAAAGGGATATTGTTGCATAGGTTTGGAAATTGTTTGATGAAACCGTTTTTTGGAAATGGACGGAGTATTGATGGTGCTGGCTGAAAAGTGATTGTCGAAGTGTGATTAAATAAATAATAAACGAGAAAACCCAGTAAGTATTGACAGTTAAAAATGAGGGACACTCCCCTTTTACATCTATGCGGGACACTACCAAGATACGCACCTAAAATCAGAAAGTATCATGCTGAGTGGGTAAAAGGCCCGACTAATAAAACACTAATGCCGTGGCCTCAAGAAGGCTCATTATCAAGGGCAGTGCTGTGACACATGACAATATACTTGCATGCCACATACACAGGGAAGGAGCTACAGAAAAGGATAGCTGTTTAGAATGAGTGAGGATGTATCAAAGTGAGATAGAAGACCCACCTGACAAATAGAGATAGAAGAAGAGATAGAAGAAGAAGCCAGGAGACAAAAGAAAGAGAAAGAGAATGGCAAAGTAAGTGGAATAACAATAGAACAAACGAGTGGATAGGAGGACAGATATTACTTAAATTAGACGGAAAGGGCATTGATGAGGTTAAAGCAAGAGAGGACAGAGAAAAGGGCATAGATGATGTTAAAGCAAGAGAGGAAATAAAAAAGTAGTAAAAGGAGCGAGAAAGGGATACAGTGAAGATTAGGAAAAGGAAAGGAAATGAAAGAAAAAATGAAGAAGGTAGGAAGAACATAAAAAAGAGAAAGAGAGAATACAAGAGAAGAAACGTGAAGAACTAGAAGCCCAAAGATTGAAATAACATTGGTTGCCAAGAAGGCGAGAGTAAGAAGAGAACAGAGAGATGAGAAGGGAAGAAGAAATGAGAAGGAGTAGGACACAAAGAGATGATGAAATAGATCATATTGTTAATAGAAGTATGATACCCATTGAAGTACGAGAGCAATAGGAAGAAAAGAGAGGATCATAACAGCCCCGGAGGGAGCTGCAAGGGCTACCGAGAATACAGACATGGGCCAACGAGCATGAGGCAGAAGGCATAGGGAAAGGAATTGGGGATATATATAGACAAATGAGAGAGAAGGGTGGTTATGAGGCTATGGGGAGCGTCATATCATCTCCACTGAAGGAAACAGGAGATAGAGCGGAGAAAACATTGATGGACGAGCATAGAACGCTGTCCCTAAGTAGACTAGATCTTGATAATGAGGAAAGAGACAATAGCCACACTAGTTGGGGTATAATGATGCCAGACGAAGAAAGGGAGGAAAATGAGAGAATGTGAAGAGAAGGCGCATGCGGTTTTTCAGTAGGTCTGAACATAGATAAAGGTGTGAAGTGGTCTGATTTAGAAGATTCAAGAAAAAAAACACCAGAACCGACACCATATTCTGAATGACCACCAGCACGGTTGCATAGTGCAGAGGATATGTCCCCGCCTTAAGGAAGCAGGTTAAAGATGCTACCAGGATGAAGACGAACGGGCGAGTCTAGCCCCACATGGAAGACACCAAGTGTAGGGGGATATGATTTTGGACCAGGATTTACACATTTTCCTGTTATTAGAGAAAGGGACAGAACAAACACAATATATACCATAGCCACAAATGGACAAAGAACATTTTAAATGTAAATTACCTAGTTTGACTGCAGGTGTGGGAAAATGGATTTATAAGTTAGAGAGAATGACAGCAGGAATGACATTGGCAGTGGGTGATGTAAAAGGCCTACTAGCAGCTATTCCAGGGGAGAGAGCTGACAACATTTGGAGATGAGAAGGATATCCGAGTATGACAGCACAGAACACGACACAAGATGGCATGCCATTTAATAATTGCAGGGCAGATAAAGGATGTCTGCTCACTTCTGGGACCAGCCCTTTTATCACTATGACACCCTCTCCCTCCCCTCTCAGGTTCGAGTACTATGCAAGACACGATGAACTCACTCTGGAAGAAACTCAACCAAAAAATGTGATATGCTTGCATTTATTTCATAACAAACTCATTATATAACTGAGCAGTGTTTTAGCAAAATGGGGTAGAATACAAGTTAAGTATCACAAGCACACAATAGAACCTTATGTTTCTAGAAATCGTTGATCTTGGCACAGGCTTTCACATCTAGGACCCAAGCCACCCTCGCGCCTGGTGCCTATCTCTACGGGACGGGCCTTGCCCCACTCTAGAACCGGCATGGAGGTGGGATATGACTGCTAGGAACCTCTGCCATGGAGTGGTGGCTGGTTTATGGGCACTTCACAGTGTGCACTTCAGCAAAAGCCCAATGGATGAGCCCCCCCCCCGATTAAGGTAGGTATGCATTCTTATTGGGGCAGTTTATTTTATTTATTTATTACGTTTGTTATACGCCCAGACACTGAGGTATCACGGCGTAGTTACAGACAGCTTTAGGACATATTTTGCAGGCATTATTCATAAGAAGAACAAGCATAGTAATTAGAATTTACAAAAACAATTGCAGCAGAAATACAATGGTACATTTAGGACAAGTGGGATTCAGTGATATTTGACTGACCCTTTCCAGTTAGAATTCATTAAATAGCCATAGCCACATTTTTAGTAGCTTCTTGAAGCTTAGGAAGGAGGCTTCATTTTTCATGTTGAGTGGGAGGGTGTTCCAGTGTGTGGGTGCCAGGACTGGGAAGCTACTACCTCCCGCTCTAATGCTCTTGTAGCGGGGGATTGACAGAAATGAGTCAGAGAGTTAGATCTAAGCGTTCTGTTAGAATCTTTTATAGTGTCTGAATTATTGATGTAACTAGGTGCTTTATTAGCAAGACATTTATGGGTAAGGCATAATGTTTTAAATAGGATTCTGGCTTTGATGGGCAGCCAATGGACCTCTCTTCTGATGTGGGAGATGTGGTCCGATCTTTTTAATCCTAGGGCTGCACGTAAGGCTTTGTTTTGGATGAGTTGTAATTTTGCTATATTGGCCTTGGAGGTGCCTAACAGGAGAACATTACAATAATCCAATTTGGATTATATTAAAGCCCTAGCTGCGTGGTACAATTAGATGGTGTGAGGAACTGGCGGCTTAGGGCTATACGTTTGGCAGAATAGGAGGTGGAGGAAGCTAACGCATTTGTATGTTTTGTCATGGTTAAATTAGTATCTAAATATACCCCTAAAGTTGTAACCTGTTTCAGGACAGGTATGGGGGTACCGTCAATATTGATAGAGCTGTAGTCCGTGTGGAGATAATTGATTTTGGTTGACAAAGGCTGTTTAGAGCCATCCAATTTTGTATAATTGTGTAGATATTGTTAATTAAAAGGGTGTCCTGTTGGTAGTTCCCTGAGATTGGTATGAGAATTTGCAGTTCTGTCAATCAACATGATGTGAATTGCTAGAATCTTCGCAGCAAAACCACAACATGTTTTGATGGAAAAACCCAGTTCTGCTCTGCGCTCTTCCACCTCCCACATCTATAGCTGGGAAGACTTGCTTAGGAATGTGGTTCTTATCTGCACCTGCAGCCACGGTCACGCCTTTCCCGTGCAACTCGGTGTCGGCATGGTGTCTGTGTACAGCGATGCTTTCTGCGAAAAATAGTTGATGCGTGCTGAAATACCAGGCTTGCAGTTAACTCTTGCTAAAGCACAGGAGGGCTCATGTTTAATTTAGCTCACTATGCTCGCTATCTAGGTGCTGCTAAAACATTACTGAGCCATCTCTGAAGCTCTGATTATCAGCATTGATAAACTCTTCGAATAAGCTATTAGTCTTAACAGTTACTACAGCAAGCTATACTGAGGTTAGGGGGTCAATGCACCTATGCCAAGGCATGTATGCTTTACACTACAGATGCTTAGAGTACAGTACCTAGACAAATCAGACATGGGTGTGATTATGACAAGGAAAATGGGAGAATACGAAGATCCTGTTGCCTTTATTCAGGAGATTCAGGAAAATTGGCATCGCAAGACGAAATAACTGTGGGATAAAACAGTGGCATTATTTTATCATATTCTATGCCAAAGACTGCCCGAGCCAGTGCAATGGCAGATGAACATACAGGTAGGGATGAAAGCAAAGCCATGGCTAGAAATACAGTTGACTATTGTACATCATTGTCAATTGTTGCAAGAGAAAAATAAGAAAAAAAGCTGAGAATAGAAAGCAAGAGGAAGCAAAGTTAGTTCAGGTAAACTTGTCAAGGTTTGTCATAGAAGGAGCAGTACTGACAAGTAGTAGAGGCCTGACCACACAAGAAGCACAGTCAGTACAGCAAAGCAATGTAGTGCTCCCTGTGGATCAGAGTGGGTACAACGATTGGTCAAGAGATAGAGGGAATGCACCTAGCGGATGAGGAGGATTTCAAAACCATCAGAGGGAAGAGGATGCAATGGGGGACAGCCACAAGAATGCTGGAATTGTGGAAGAACAGGACACACAGCCCTAACATGTAGAAGAAGAGGAGGAGGCATGCAACAGAACTAGCAAGTTTCAAGAGGGGGATGGGTTATTCTTCACAGTACAATACATAATCACAGGAATAGTATGTCCAAGAACACACGCAGTATCAGACAGGTGTCATATAAGGAAGGTTACACTAACCTGGATCAGGCGACAGCAGCTGAGGTACTGAAAATCCCCCTAGGGACTCTGCTCTCCCTCTGCCCAATTGGCTAGAAACAGAGGAATGCAGAAGCCCCAGGGTAACACTCTGGGGGAAAAAACCAGGATGGGTGGAATTGGGTGCGCTGAACCTTCTCTCTGGAGGCTGTTATTGGGTATGCAGAATACTTGGGTCCTTCTAGGCAATGAAGGGTCTGATGAAACTCTATTCATGGAGGAGCAGTTCTGAGGTGTCTAATGTGTGAGAGAGAGGAGAGAATTAGTATTGGAACAGGAGGCTGGCGTAAGGGTCAGAGGAAAGAAATCTACCTGTTGGGAGGCTGGATATGCGCTGATCGGATGTCAGGAGAGACTGTCTCTTTGCACAACACAAAAGTTTGTCAACAAGGGGTGCGCTGTTGAGCACTACAGAAATGGCCCCCTGATTTCAGAGCTCCCACTCCACTGAGAAATCCTGTGCCTAATTATCCTTTTTGGAGCTGCCTGCTGAGCTGAAAACAGCTGTACGGATAGCCCAAGTATCCATGCCTATTCCCGGAATTCCTGGCAATCAGCGACCAAAAGCGCCGAAGTTACGGCTGGATAAACATCAGCTGACTCACGTAGCTGTCACGATCCGGCTGGGAGCACCGAAAGGAACCACCCAAGGGCCATGGATGCAGGGGGACGGAGGGCCATGGATGGGCAGAGCCTGAGCCTGCAGCCCACGCCCAGCGCCTGAATCCTTAATACGCAGCTGGAACGCGGATGTGGAGAGGGTGAGCGAAGTAGAGGTGGGCCGGCAGACCTTCTGATGTGGCCTGGGCTTGCGGCGCTCTCCCGCTGCTGAGCTCTAAGGTCGCCCCCAAATCCGGCTGTGCACCGCGATGAGGGACGTGTGGCAGTGCTACAACATTACAGTGTGCAGAGGCCTGGAGAGATTCCATCATATGCCTCACAGCGCCAAGTAAGGGGGTCGGAGGTGCTGCGGAGGAGGAGCAGTGCCATATAGACACGGTTGATCGGCGCATGCTGTCGGGCTCTCGCCGTTGGGTGGCTCTCTCTTGGGCGGGCCAACGGTCCTACTGTTGTCGGTGTGGAACATGGGCACGGCAGGCCCAGCTGGATACACGCTGCTCCCGGGTGTCTCGGCCCCGTCCCTCGTGGGTTGGATGGCTGCCCTTTAGAAGACCATAAAAACTGATTGAGTAGGCCCAGGGGGGCCCTCCCCTTGTGCGGCCCTGTGCAGGCCACTGTGATCATCCATATATAAGAGCGCAGCGCCGTTGGTAAACGCGGACCGCTACACGCGCTAAAACACACAACAGCGAAGAAGTGCGTGATTATAAAATTGCACACTGGTGGTGGTCCCCCCGACGTGCTAAAACATTGAGTGCGGGCCACATCGAGGGGTGGGCTGGCAGGAGAGCATCGGACCCAAATCAGCTACCTGGCAAGCAATGGAAGCTGAAGACTCTTGAAAGAATATAACACCACGAATCAACACAAACTTAATAATCCAACAATAAAATATGTGGGAGGACACAGTCCCCTCGTGGTAAACAAGTTCTGGCAAGCTATATCCCTATGATTGCGCAAATATAGCACTCCCAACCTTAGAGCCTTGTCCTAGTCCATTACAGATGCATCGCACAAGGGGCAGATTTGACAGTGCGCAGAAGTGTGACAAGCCCAATAATAGAACACTGTGGGAAATACAACAGCAAATACCTCAATATCAGTATGGGCGAACCACACAAAGCAGGTAAAGGGGCCAAGACTCCTGGTAACAAAAAGAAAGGCCCAATGGATGCCTACACTGGCAGCCAGAATCAAATCACTACTGCAGACATCCACACTAGCACTAATGAGGCCTTAGATCCAGAAGTTGGAGATCAAGAAGACAGGTTGACAACAATAGTGCAGAATAGATTTCGTGCAGTGAACATGAAGCTGGATGATATAGTAACCACTATTGGCTCCCTCAAGGCCAGAGTGGACAAAGAGAGCGTACGTGTCACGGAAACTGAAAACAGAATAAGCACTAATGAAGACACCATTGCAGACCATGGCCGCGACATCACACAGCTTAAAGAAACTGTGTCCAAACTACAGAATAAATGCGAGGACCTCGAATCGAGATCAAGAAGAAACAACATCCGAGTAGTGGGCATGTCGGAATCCTTTGGAAAAGGTCAAATGGAAAAGCAACTTGAAATACTACTCAAATCCTTGGGCCGCAGGCATTCTCCGAACGCTTCCTAGACGAGAGAGCGCATCGCACACTGGTGCCAGCACCTAAACCAGGCGCACCGCCACGCACGAAAATTGCACAACTCCTTAATTACAGGGACAGAGATGCAATCCTGCAGATGGTGAGGGAAGCTGGAATGCTCCAATATGAAGAAAACCGGATACACATATACCCAGATTTTTCTGCCGGGGTTCAGGCGAGCAGAAGATCCTATGAGCCCATCAAAAGGCTCCTGAAAGAACACCAAATCCCATATGCTTTGATGTTCCCGGCCAAAATGAGGATCCAACATGCAGGAAGGGTGCACTTTTTCGAATCCCCGGCTGAAGCCATGTAGTATATTGAAACTTCCATACCCCTGCCTCCCAGATGGGGCAGACCGGTACAGAATAACAGGCCTCGGCCGGTGGATTAAGAGACATTTAGTGGACGAACATATGCAAAAGCTACTGTAACCTTGAAGCTGCAGCCATGACAATTTAATGGCTAAGGCGGCCCCACGTAATGTGGTCAAGTGGAGTGCTGGGACCAAGTCGGCAGCCATGTGAAGCAACATGGCTACCCCTGGAATATTCCATGAGGTCAGATGGGAACATTGTCAATTTGGGGGTGATGATGAGGGTGGGTGGGTTCAAGGAGGGAGTGGAAGTTGTTGTTTCTGTTTTGGAACAGACTTATTATGGAACAATGTGGGGGTTTGTGGCCGCTGGAAGGCGTTATGTCCAGGCGGAAGGTTGATGGAGGTTAACTGTTTGTTGAATATTAAAATTGTGATTGCACTGAGACTGGCGCTGGCCAGGTCGCACAAATGCTACAACCCTGATAGACGAGACAATGTCAAAATATCTACCTATAATGCACTGGTGACGGGTTGAGGATAAAACTGCTGACATGGAATGTACGGGGACTAAATAACCAGATGAAAGTCAAGAAAATTGGTGATCACATTGCCAGACATGGCCCCCAAATCCTAATGTTACAAGAAACACATACAGTGGGAGTGAACAAAATGCATATACTGACCAAGTGGGGTAATTTAAGGTTCCATACTGACTACTCTTCTCAGTCTATCGGGGTTATTACCGTTATTCATCCAAGCTTGAGATTCGGGCTGGAGGGCCACAAGGTTGATCAGTTGGGTAGATACATTATAGTATGGGGGAAGGTCACAGGCCAGCACCTACTGCTGGTTAACACATACGGGCCCAATATAGACAACCCCGCTTTCTATATGAATGTGTATCAGATGATTGCTTCACTTGATGTGACCAATGTGATTTGGGGTGGGGACTTCATTGTAGCCCTAGATCCCGCACTTGATAGATCCATGAAAACTATCAGAGCTCCGAGCAAGACAGTCCTGACCCTGGGCCACATTCTTCCACAGCTTTCACTGGTGGATGCCTGGTGGGAAGTACACCCTGGTAGTAGGAGATACACATACTACTCTTCGGTTCACGACTCTGAGTCTAGAATTGACTATTGGTTTGTTACCTCGGCTATGACTGCAGCATTGGAAGCATGTGAGTTTTTGCCCTGTACGCAATCGGATAATTCCCCAGGGTTGTTGGAGCTAACGCTCCGAAATGCCCCCTGTCCCGCAAGAAGGTGGAGAATGCCGGGCGACCCCAGGGTGGTGGAATCACTACATGTCGATATAGCAGAGTTTTTCACTAACAATGTAGGATCGGTTGGTAAATACTCCACAGTGTGAGAATCCTTCAAGGTCTGGATCAGGGGAATCGTGATATCCAAGTCTGTTGGCATGCTGAAGGGTGTGCGAGCCGAGCTAACAGACCTTGAAAGTAAACTAGACACATTGGAAGAAGCCTACACCCGTACACAGGACAGAGAGACATTAGCTGACACACACACACACCTCCAGGAATTTGATAAGCTGGCCATTAGAAAAGTGCGCTATGAGGCAGCCCCCACACGGGCACGCAGATACGGGGAGGGTAACAAAGCTGGAAGAACGCTGTCCAACTTACTCAAACACGATAAGCAACCAAATCGGATCACTAGCATACAAACAGCGCAGGGGGAGGTACTCCTGAGGGAAGAGGAGATCAACAGGGAATTTGTAAGAACTATACGCAAATAAGGTTAAGAAATCACACACAGAAATTAAGTCATACCTTGCGGCTATCGCAAAACTCCCCGATGAGGATCGCTTGGCAATGGATCAGCCGGTAACTGCAGAGGAAATTACGGAGGCAATCAAAGCACTGTCATCAGGCAAGGCACCAGGCTCAGACGGGATGGGAGCCGAAATTTATAAAGAGTTCTGCAAAGAACTCATTCCGATACTAATGCAGGTATGGGAGGAATCCCTCGAGAGCAATATATTACCCCCAAATATGAGAGAGGCTGTGATAACTGTGCTCCCTAAGCCTCAGCGACCACCACAAGATGTTTCGTCCTATAGGCCCCCGTCACTTATAAATACTGATGCTAAAATATTTGCAAAAGTGCTGGCCAATTGACTTCTACCGGCAGTACCTACCCTTGTCCATCCTGACCAAAACAGGTTTATCCCCACAAGATCCACAGCCCTGAATCTCTGCAGGCTCTTTGGCATAATGGCACAAATAGACGCGGGGAAAAGCGCAGGGGCTATATCCCTTGATGCCGAAAAAGCCTTTGATTCTGTCTCATGGGTCTATCTCCTGGCTGTGCTGGAGGCATTTGGGGTGGGCCCCAATTTTATCAGATACGTAAGACTATTATACACTGAGCCCGGCCAATAGATCCATCTCCGAATTGTTCCTGTTTGGCAGGGGCACTAGACAGGGATGTCCATACTCGCCCCTGCTATTCGCACCAACCATAGAACCAATGGCAGCTGCGGTGCAACTAAGACATACAGACAGGGGGATACAAATTAAAGGGTCCACCCAGTTGATCTCACTGTATGCTGGCGATACATTATATGTCCGTGAGCCTGAGATAAACATAGCACCCTTCATGGCAGAAATACAAGAGTTTGCAACTTATTCCGGGTATACTGTAAATAGGGCCAAATCCGTAATATTCCCGCTTACACCGGCCAGCAGATGCCCCGACAGCGGCACATCAGATATCTGGGATCCTTGTTTCCAGGGATAGACTCACATTATATTCATTATATTCAGATAATCACGAAAGCGCGCTACAAACTCTAAATACAAAACTTCAGATCCGGGTACGCCTCCCAATTTCGTTGTACGGCAGGGTCGCCATCCTCAAAATGGTAATCTTACCCAAGTTGCTTTATTTCTTCGTCAATGTCCGCATATGGCCTGGTAGGACCTTTTTCGCCAGACTCCGATCCATGGTGGTAACATTTCTCTGGAACGGGAAGACAGCGAGGATAGGGTGGGAAAAAATGATGGAACCATACTCCTCAGGGGTTATAGCTGCCCCCGACTTTGAGCTTTATTACTATGTTGCTCAAGCGCAATTCGCAAAATACTGGTATAATGCTTCAGATGGAACACCCCACACATGGCTAGAGGAATACACCACACACCCTACGAACATACAATCTGTCATTTTTGATTCACAATACAAGGACACCGGCGAATACAATCTGGTAAACTGCACAGTCAGGGCAAGAGGCTGAGACTGGAGACACCCTATAACACTGGAAAATATCCTTATGGAATTTCCCGGGCATACCCCCTATGCATGAGAGCAGCATACAGGAATCCTGGGACCCAAATAGTGAGATGAAACTGGGTGACATGTTCATCAATGGGAAATTTGTGACCTTGAGGGAATTACTGAGGGCACTGGGAGGTGGACCACTCAAGACACTTCAATATTACCGCACGAGATCTGCATTTCAGAAAAGATGGCCGCTATTCCCCGACGAGCCTTCACCACATCCGTGTATACAGTTGGTAACCGCTAAAGATGGCCTAGGAATCTCTAAGCTGTATTCAGCAGTACAGACCCACACCCCCACAGTAAACCAAGTCAAGGAAAAATGGGAAAGAGACTTGCAGATGCCCATTGAAGAGAAGCAATGGGCCAGGTACTGCTCACTCACTAAGAATGTGTCACTTAATTCTGGGCTACGGGTAATCCAATTCAAAATTCTAAATAGACTTCATTACACACCAGCTAAAATAGCGAAATTTGCACTAGATAGCCCAGATGCTTGCCCTAAATGCAACGCACCTCAGGCTGGAGCCTTTCATATGTATTGGGAGTGTCCGGTGGTCTCGAGTTTTTGGAATGCTGTGGCTGTGATGTTGGAAGAGATAATGCAGGTCCCCCCCGAACTAACTCCTCAGAAATACCTGTTTGGGGACATTGGCAAGCGCTCTGAGAAAATTAGAAGACTGCTTAATATTTCATGTGCGGTGGCCAAAAGATGCATCCTACAAAAATGGAAAAATGCCAGTCCACCCAGCATGAACCAATTTCTTTGTGAACTAACACGAGTCAATGAATCAGAAGAACAATTTGTCCTGACCCAACCTGCGGCATGTAGGCCCAAACACATTTGGTGCCCTTTCAGAGTATATTTGTGTAACATGATCCCTGATGATGACGAGTCTCTGTAACATCAGATGTATAAATGAACCAAATAATGTATACTTATTGAATATGTGAGGTGCGATATGTGGAATGGTGCCGTGTATCTTTTTGTGACCACTAATAAAAAGAGTTTTAAAAAAAAAAGTTTGTAAACATGAGCGGGATAGTGAATTCGGTCTCGCTGGGGCTGCGCGGTAACTCGGCTGAAATGAAAATATGTAAAGTTACTCTGTGTTCGAATGAGCAGGATAAAGAGTGGAGATCTAACTGCATATTCCCTCTGTGTGCGCCGAGTGGCGTGATGTGGAATTCCTTCATGAGTCTGATTACAGGCTCCAAACTGAGCAGCTTGACTGATGGCGAGCTGATGAGGAGGCGTATGCAACAGTAGGACTTGAGAACGCTCAATTAGGAAGTTGCGCAGGTAGCGTGGGTGAACATACGAATAAGAGATATTTAGAAGGAGGTAAAGCAAGGAGAAGGCGTAAGTACAATATCTCAAGGGTAGCAGACTTACAGAGCACCAGGTAAGAGTAGCGACGCATGGAGCTGTGGTCTCAATCTGTTGATATTCTGTTCCGGGAAGTATAGTGACAAGGGAGAATGGAAACACTGGGCGGCCATCTTGGTAGGGACAATGTATGCCAACATAGAAGAGTAGCCCCGGCCTCACCAAGTCCAGCGCCTATACAGGGTGATGACAACAGGTGCGCCACAAATACAGTGACAATGCCACAATGGAAGGTGAATACAGGAGCCGTAGAAGCGTCCATGCCCAGAATAGGGAATGTGACACCAGTGGGAGGGTATCCTTTTACAGGTACAGGAATGAATTTATATCCACAATAGGACAGCCTACAGAACGACCTGGTGTGTTCAGTACTATCTGTGACACCAGACACACAAGAGGAACTAAGGGTTAGGGTAATGATAGGAGGCAAGACATTTTGGTTCCTTGTGAACATGGGAGCAACTTGTTCCTATATTCAAGAGGGAAACTACTCAATGTCTGGGATTGCCATGAATGCAGAGGGATTCTCTGGGGCCACAAGTTTGGTTCCTTTTACTGACGAATTACCTCTTTCTATAGGTGAACATGACATATGAATGCCACAACTGTATTCTCGGCAGACACCAGTTCAAATATTAGGATGTGACGTGATGATAAAATTAAACATGACGATATCCTTTACTAACAAAGGGATGGTGTATTCAACTCCAGTGATACACTATATGAATGAGAGATAATCAATACTAGCTTTTACAGGCCAAAAGGCATTACAAGGGGTCGCTTTAGACTGAGAAATATTTATGTATGGAGTAAATATCCTGTTGACATGGCTTCCTGGACTAAAAGGGAAACTATTGAGAATACCTGATGAGTTTTTGTTTAGAGAAATACCTTTGGATGATGAGGAGGGACAGTTATTTCCCATAGAGTTAGAGGTGACAGCAGTAAATCAAGAAAGGGTGGTTGTTCATGGGACAGATGTTGAGGGAAGAGCATGGAGGACAGTGATAACCCTTAAGGAAGAATACAGACTTACAGATCTAACAGACAACGACTTGTTTAGAAATGAATATTCGGAAGATGAGTTAGTATTTTTTATAAGTCTTACTTATTGAATGACAATTGAGAAAAGAAAAATACCAAAGAAAATATCATTGGTAAAAAAAGAAGCTATCACTTTTTCAGGAAGATTTAGAAAAAGTGCCAAATATCTTTTGGATTAACAGTTCATATGACAGTCTATTAAGTGGAGCAGGAGTGGTTAAAATCAAGCTTAAACCAGAAGCAAGTCTGCCACGTGCAAAACAGTATCCTATGTCTAGAGAAGTAGATGAAGGCATATTTGAGACCATTTCTGCTTTAATAAAGCAGGGAATATTAGTGCCATCAGAGTCCCTATGTGGCACGGCTGTGTAGCCTGTGAAGAAATCTACTGGAGGGTCATGGAAATGTATTCAGGATCTCTGCCCCCTAAACAATATTGTTGAAGCAGAGTTTCCTTTGGTTCCGAACCCCGCTACAATATTATGTAACATTTCAGTGCAATGGATTTAAGAAATGCTTTTCACTTCCCATTCATGAAGCCTCACAGGATTTGACTTTTTGTATAGAAATCAGTGACTAAAATACACAAGGCTGCCTCAAGGATACTGTGAGTCCCCATCAATCTTTAATAGGGTCCTTCAGATTGATTTGGGTAATGTTCAATTCAAGAGCACAATAATTCAGTGCATGGATGACATATTAGTATGCAGTGAGACCGAGGAAATATGCCGGGAAGACTCAGTTCGACTAATGACAATACTAGCAGAAAAAGGATACAAAGTAGGCAAAGACAAATAACAATACTGTCAGGAAGAGGTCCTGTACATAGAACAGCTCATTTCTCAAGTAGGGAGAAAGCAATCATGAAAACTCCAAAACCTGAGACAGTAAAGGAAATGCAACAGTTCTTAGGCCTACGTAATTATTGTAGGGCCTGGGTTTATGACTACAGTACATATATTCAACCACTTCTAAAAGGACTCAAAGAAGCACAGGAAGATAAGACCACAATAACATGGACAGATGAGATGACTGAAGGGTTCGAAGAATTGAAAAAGTCAATTAGTACAGCCCCTGTGTGGGAAACCCAGACTATAATGAAGAGATTTACTTGTTCTTACATTCAAATGGACAAGTGATGACAGTAATACTTTCACAGAAGACGACAGTAGGACATGGACACAAATCACTAGCTTATTATAGTGGGATTCTAGACCCAGTAATGAGAGGCCAATATCCTTGCAAACAAGCATTAGCAGCTGCTGCTTTTGTGATTGAGAAACCTACCAGTAGTACAATGGGATGCACGGTAACATTATTTGTCGAGCACTACCTATTTGCCATTTTGGAGAAACCCAAAATTACATTGACAACGCAAATAGCGACTGAATATGAAGTGATTATTTCAATTTCTGGCAATCAAAATTGTTAGATGCAGCATAGTAAATCCAGCAACATTTATAGCAGAGCCAGTAAAAAAGGAGAACTTTGTACATGACTGCACAACATATACTGAATTTTATGATGATATTCACCAGTGTTAGAGAAAATGCTCTTGGGGGCAGGGGGAGTTCTCTTTATTGATGGTCCTTCAAAAACTTAACAAACGACTGATGAAAGGCATACTGGCACGGCAGTAGTGAAGTTAAAAAAGAATGGTGAATTCGAAGTCGTGACGAGTGCGAGATTGCATCACATTGTTCAGCACAGGCTGCAGAATTAGTGGCCACCATTGCTGTGCTTCAGAGATTTGAAAATGAGGAAGTGACAGTGTATTCTGACTCTGCCTATGTGACAACAACCATACACACAGGGTTGTCACATTGAAAAAAGAGGGGTTTCCTCAGAGCACACGGCACTCCAGTGTAACATGCGTTTCTATTGCTCAAGTTCAATAAAGTACTTAAGCTCCCATTGGCTATCGCTGTGGTGAAATGCGCCTCCCATAGTGAAGGGGCAGACTACATTTCTCACAGTAATGAAGCTGCAGATGTAGAGGCAAAAAGAGCAGCATGTTTTTCAAATATTTCTGATTTTGAATTTGAGGATGTTAATCAAGGGTCAGAACGATGCAGGCTTATGCAGGAAGGAATTAATTTGTTATCCATTGTACAGTTAATTGAGCTGCAAGGTCGAGCCCCACAGGAAGAGCGGAGTCCATGGAAAAGACAGCAATGTTCTTTATCCCCACTGACGCTATGTGGAGACAGGAACACACTGGTAAGCCAGTTATGCCTCTAGCATTATTGAAGGTGGTGCTGGAGCAGCTTCACTACCCCACACACACCACCAGAGAAAGGCTTGCTGAAACAATTGTAGGAGACTGTTTCACACCAAATTTATTAGAACATGTGGCAAAGTTTATTGTACATTGCATTGTGTAGAGAGCAACTAGAAGACCGGGATATATAAACTTGTACAGGTAGCAGACCAAATGGTGGCAGTGCCTACAGTAAGCCTATTCTCTTGCAATACATAAAAACATATGCCAAACACTGGAAAGTGAAAGAATTCAATTCACTGCCATAACATATATGAAAAATAGATATCTTTTAATTCATTGAACACATTCATCACAACATTTTCTAATGTATCAATCATATAAACACAGTAGAAAAATAGAAATAGAAAAAATATTTAATTCAGATTTATACAATAGTGTTAATGAAGCAAAATGCCATAAACAACTGAACCAGACCCATTCACATCTCCAAATACTCCATCCATACTGCACTCCTACATACCTAAAATACAATGGTCAAAAATGTAAAAATACATAGACATGACAAGAGATAAACGTGAAAAAGAATTTCAACACAAAAAATATAAAAAAATATATTTTTAAACACAATTTTCAACAACTAGTCAGTAATCTTGCTATACTGCTAGGAATAGGGCGTCCCACAACTGGGAAGCAACAATTGTCAGCTTAGTTGACAAGAAAAAAGGAGACCCATCAAAGAACCGACATGTTTCTTTCCATCTTGGTTATTGGATTATTGATTAGGAAATTCATCAGGGAAGAGAGAGGTCGAGAGTCTCTGGAGTCAAATGATACTGGAATGTCACAAAGCACTGCATCAGTGTTTTGGTCTGCCACCTAAACAAGAAAGTAGGAGTCACAATTCACATTCAAAATAAATAAGAAAAGAACAGTGAAACTATAATCCAGCTCTATCAATGGGCTAGATATAAAGGTCCAAGGACCTATAAAACCACCAAACAAGAGTAGTTGCAAACATAAATGGGAGGACCACTAAGGTGAGAGAACTACATTAATGGAATTCAAAAACCAACTGTCCTATGTGAGAGAGTCAAGCGGTTGGAACGGGTCCCAATTCATGATTTCAGGATACAAAACTAAATTAGTACTGGTCACACCATACGTAACCAGTCAACCTGAACTCGATAGATGACACAATCCAAGTACAGATCCAAGCAGGCATAATCTACCACAGACTCAATTCGAAAATAGTATATAGTTTAATACAACAAAGAAATTGCCACGTACTAGCGCTTACTCAGTCCAGAACAAGAGTGGTTCAATAAAAGAAGGCGTGGTCGATCTCTAAATCTGTAGCCACACACGTATCCAAATATTGTTCATACTACTGCGCCCTACAAAAAGGAGAGAAAAATAAAGATTCACATAGGTGCCTCAATTTATAAGGTTGTACTAAATCTCACATCCATTGGAATATAATCCACAGTTGGTTAAAAAGGGATATGTAAAAAACACTTACATAACTACCTTCTGTAGGCGAAACCATTATGCGTTTACTAATAATGGCCACAATGTGTTGGGCAAAGTTAAATCGGAAGGAGTAGTCCAACATTTTGGATAACAAGTGGATCACACTGGACGCCTGTTACAGAGCCAAGTCAAACTGTTCATGAAGACCAATAAAATGGCTTTTCGTTAAAAAAAATTAACCTAATTTCTTCTTTCTTCAAGACACTTTTATTTATGTTGTCACCAGAGTATGAACATATTTTCTTCAGCACTGTCCAATTGAATTCATCGCAGCCATGATTGTTGCTCAAAAAGTGCCCAACCATAGGAGCTGCAATATTTTTGGTCCTAATGCAGCTCTTGTGTTTTGTTATTCGGATTTTGATTTTACATTCTGTTTGTCCAATATATAATTTTGGACACTGGCACCAGATGGCATATATGACACCACTGGTGTTGCAATTAGTGAAAGCTTTCTGTTGCCAAGGTTTTTTTAGGCCTATATCCACAGACATGCTTCTTTTAGTTGAGGAGCAGCACTTACACTGGCCACACGGAGCATGGCCTCTAGGACTGTCTAGACCCCATTGTTCAGTGTTGGTTTTCTGTGGAATCAATTGTTCACTGATGTCATTCCTCGTAAGCAATTCCTTGAGATTGCGTCTGCGTTTAAAAGCACACATGGGAGCCAAAATGGGATTGTTCCCTTTGGATAGAATATGCCAATGTTTCCTGATTATTCGTACAATTTTGTGAGACAAAGGATTATAAGTGCTCACAAACACTAGTCCATCAGTACCTTTTGTAGAAGATCTTTTTTTGTATTCCAACAGTGCCTGTCGATGATTATTGGAAGCCCTTTTAAAAGAGTGTTTAACAATTTTGCGAGGATAACCTCTTCTGAATAAATTCTCGCCCAAAATGTTGGCTTCTTCCTCAAAAGTATCTCGATTTTTGCTGTTTCTTTTCAACCTTAGAAATTGGCCAAACGGAAGATTGTCCCGGAGAGTTTTAGGGTGGAAACTGTCGTATCTTGGCAAAGAATTCCAATCGGTGGATTTGTGGAAAGGTTTAACTTGTAACGTGTTGTTAGTAGTATCTACAAAGATGGTTAGATCTAGAAAGTCGATTGTATGTTTATCATAGTGGATGGTAAACTGTAAAAAAGGATTAATGCCATTGAGCCAAGCAAAAAAGGCCAATAGTTGTTGCTTACCTCCGTGCCAGATCATAAGCACGCCATCAATATATCTTTTCCATAAGGTCTGATGTTGTCGAAAAATGTTGTCCTCACTATAAATGCTTTGTTGTTCCCCTGAGTCAACATAAAGATTCGCCAAGGTGGGAGCCACAGCAGAGCCCATGGCTGTACCATGGATCCGTTGGAAGTACTCATTGTTGAATTTAAAGTAATTCTCAGTTAAGGCAAGGGAAGTACACCAAAGTATAAACAAATTTGGAGTCATACCTGGTGTACGTTTAGTAAGTAACAACTCTTCAATCGTCTCAAGGGTGGATGATTGTGGAATTTTGGTGTACAGAGGAACAATATCAAGGGTAACCAGTATGTCTTCCATATTGTCAAAAGGAAAATCCTCAATAAGGTTAATGACACTGGTTGAACCTTGTATTTATGACTGCATCTCTGTCACATAACCCTTTTTTAAAGAGTCTGCGAATTTGGCTAGAGGTTCCAGTAGTGAATTTGTGCCCGATACATGGGTCTGCCCGGTGGATTAAACAAGGTTTTATGGACCTTGGGTAAAATGTAAAATTCCGGGACTCTCGGATCACTCTTGACTAGAAAAACAGCTTCTTTGTTTGTTATCCATTTTCCCTTGTATTAAACTATATATTATTTTCAAATTGAGTCTGTGGTAGATTATGCCTGCTTGGACCTGTACTCGGATTGTGTCATCTATCGAGTTCAGGTTGACTGGTTATGTATGGTGTAACCAGTACTAATTTAGTTTTGTATCCTGAAATCATAAATTGGGACCCGTTCCAACCGTTTGACTCTCACACATAGGACCGTTGGTTTTTGAATTCCATTAATGTAGTTCTCTCACCTTAGTGGTCCTCCCATTTATGTTTGCGACTACTCTTGTTTGGTGGCTTTATAGGTCCTTGGACCTTTATATCTAGCCCATTGATAGAGCTGGATTATAGTTTCACTGTTCTTTTCTTATTTATTTTGAATGTGAATTGTGATTCATACTTTCTTGTTTAGGTGTCAGACCAAAACACTGATGCAGTGCTTTGTGACATTCCAGTATCATTCGACTCCAGAGACTCCCGACCTCTCTCTTCCCTGATGAATTTCCTAATCAATATCCAATAATCAAGATGGAAAGAAACATGTCGGTTCTTTGATGGGTCTCCTTTTTTCTTGTCAACTAAGCTGACAATTGTTGCTCCCCAGTTGTGGGACGCCCAATTCCTAGCAGTATAGCAAGATTACTGACTAGTTGTTGAAAATTGTGTTTAAAAATGTGTTTTTTATATTTTTTGTGTTGAAATTCTTTTTCACGTTTATCTCTTGTCATGTCTATGTATTTTGACATTTTTGACCATTGTATTTTAGGTATGTATGAGATGCAGTATGGATGGATTATTTGGAGATGTGAATGGGTCTGGTTCAGTTGTTTATGGCATTTTGCTTAGTTAACACTATTGCATAAATCTGAATTATATATTTTTTCTATTTCTATTTTTCTACTGTGTTTTTATGATTGATACATTAGAAAATGTTGTGATACATTTTTTCAGTGAATTAAAATATATCTATTTTTCATATATGTTATGGCAGTGAATTGAATTCTTTCACTTTCCAGTGTTTGACATATGTTTTTATGTATTGCAAGAGAATAGGCTTACTGTAGGCACTGCCTCCATTTGGTCTGCTACATGTACAACTTATATATCCCGGCCTTCTAGTTGCTCTCTATATATATGTGTTCTCCCCAGGCACGGCCGTGGATATTCCTTTGCCTGAAGTCCACTTAATGTTTCTACATTGCATTGTTTGCCAGAAATGTACAGCAGGGAACACCTTTCAAACAGTGAGAGGAGCAATGCCTAGACACAATGGTCCTTTTCAGCATCTACATAAAGATTATGTGGATATGTTACAAGTATGTAATGGTTACAGGTACATGCTTGTAGTACTATGTCCCTTTTCCAGATGGATCGAGGAAGGCCCATGCACTCTTTCCAATGCCTCATGTGCTCCCAAGTTTTTTGTGCATGAAGTGTTTCCTAAATGGGGTGTGTGTGAAGACCTGTGGTGTGGTAATGGCCCGCATTTTGTAAATGAGTTGTTTGAGCAGATAATTCTCCTTTAGGTATAAAACACACGTTTTCCTCTGCCTATTACCCACAGGCAAATAGTGTCTGCGAGAGGCTAACTGGACTTCTCAAAGAAAGGATTGCCTACCTCTGGCTCTATTTGTCCAGAGAAACAAGCTTGTCTCAGATCACTACTAAACTCCTCATGAGTTGGTGACTAGAAGCTGCATGAGAGTACGCCTTGCTCCTCCCACTCAAATAAAACTGATGCCCACAGTTCAGCAAAAACATTAGGTGATGAGATGCATGATTATTTAACAATTAAGACCACTAGTGTTTCTTTTATTTCTCAACAGATAAAAAATCAGAGGGAGGGGTCGAAGAAAATTGATGAAGACGGTGAACCGCCTGATGTTATTGATTCATTACAACAGCCTAGTTTGTACCCAGGTGACCAAGTACTCATTAAGAGCTTTGTTCGTACTTGGAACAAGCCCTGTTTTGAGGGATCATACCTAGTGGAAGAGGTCACCCCCACGGCTGTCAAACATCAAGGGAGACGTGCCTGTTATACCTGAATGATGTAAAGCTCTACAAAGGAGAGACCCCGACCACTCTGGTACCCGGTGACAGTGAAGCAAGAGAAGAAGTTCTGTGCATGCTGACTAGATCAGCTACCAAGAGCAAGGACAATGAATCAAAGGATTAAAAACGTTCTGGAACAAATTGACATTTCCAGAGTCTAATAGGAGATACATGGACTTGCTGCAGTTCCAGAAACTTTTTCGGTAAATTGAAGACAGACTATGCATTGAAAACACAATGTGAAGATTGTATAATACAACTTAATGTTGCCTGATACGTTGCACACATTTCTGGATGTTGTTTTTGTACATATACTCCGAACATATCCAGCTCTTGTGTGACGAAATGTGGAAGATGTGTTTTTTGGAAATCCTAAAAACAGTCCTATTATTCACAGAGTTATTATTGCTCTATTACTCCAGTTCCTGTTATAAAAAAGTGCACATTTGAAAAGTGAATATAAGGTGAACAAAGTAAATTAAAATGTGCATTTTCTGTTACATAAAATACACACTGTTAATGAAAAGACCAGTTACTCCAAAAGAGATAACGTGGCATTTTAATACTATGACAATTTCAGGAGATATTGTTTTATAATTCCAATGGACGTATCCCAGAATGAGACAGCCATTCTTATTCCTGACAAAATCACGAATTATACTTTTTCTGACATTTCCAAAAATTGTATGACTTAAAAGAGATATTGGGGAAGACAATGAAGTTATACATTCATATCTTGACAATACGGCCCATTTAAAAAATAACATGTGCTATCAGTACATGAAGAAAGTGGGGAGAAAAAAGTCAGATGAAAGCTGCTATGTATACACCCTTATACCTTATGCCTTGGGAGCATCTAATATGTTCAAAGCAACAGAAGTATCAATAAAAAAGCACACAACCTGACGCACTTTGAACTTTGTCTAACCAGAGGACAGCATCCATACTCTGGGTGAATAAAGTGACATCCAACGAGAAGACAATTATGTGCAAGACTTGAAATCAAGAGCAAAGCAAGAGACAATGCACCGAATAATACAATATGAACAGCCTGGACAAAATGGAGCCGGAATCAAAGTCGAGGAAAATTGGATATTACAATGCATGGATAAGAAAGGGAAAGAAATACAAGAATGCTGGGAAAGAGGTCAACTACAAATTAAAGGAAAAGTCCTTACTCCTGAGGGCTGGGCCGATGAATTGATCATTTGTAAAGCAATGGCATTGATAGGACAATGGAAAGGAGTTGTGGTAAATGCAGAAAGAGAATGCAAGGACCAATGGCCTAAAATTGCATGGTTGTTAACATGGGTTGACAATGAGGGGGACCATTGCACATATTACCCCTGAAGAATGCGTCCCTGTGCTTTAGAAATAATGGCATGATAAAAGTTGGTGAACATCTCAAGTGTGGCCGTGTTTTTGATGTACCAGGCATGAAGGAAGGAACAGCGGTCCTGATGGACCACTACTGGGCCTGTGGATCAGGAGCATACATGAAGTTGCCACCAGAATGGGAAAGAGTTTGTGCTTTAGTACTGATAAGCATACCAGCCTTACTGGTACCACAAAGTGACCTACAGACCATAGATTTTCCAAAAATGGATGCACATCTAAGAAAGAAAAGATCGCTTAAACTTATGCAACAAAAAAGGGAGACTACTTCTCAGCAAAATCAATAAACACATATTATGATATTCCAGATGAGCATAAACTGTTCACCAGAATGGCAGTGATATTCACAGCTATCTTCATGCCTGGAATTCAGACTACAGTAAATGCCAAGTGACTACAGATCACTTTTTGGGAACTGCTACAAATGATCAACACAGCAATAAAAGGATTGAATCGATCAGAAAATAATTGAGGGCAATTGGGCTCATGGCCCTCCAGAACAGGTATGTCCTGAAATTAATTACAGCAATGAAAGGAGGCATGTGTGCCAAGATCCGGCCTTCTTGCTGCACATTGTATACCTGCCCATGATGAAGAAAATGGAACCCTGGCAGACGCAATAACTATGTTGTCAACCCTGCATACGAAGATGGTGGAAGTAATAGATGAGACCGTGGATGAAGATTGGTTTTTGTTCTTGTTTTTATGGGTTTCAACCTGGTTGGAGAATGCCATCAAACTACTTGGAGCAATACTAGTGTTAGTCTTGCTGGGATTCTGTACTATTAGAATATCCATAGGACAATGCCAGAAAACAGCAAAGAAAGCTATTGGGATGAAGGTAATGATATGTGAATGCTGTCACTGACGAGCACACACAGACAGAAAACACCCCCTGTGAGCACCTGAAAGATAGCCCTTTGGCACCTCCAAGAACAGTGTTATTACCCTAAGGACCATAAGAACTATGTAGGATGTTGGGTGGTATGTCAACCAACTAGGGAGTGCTGCCATATGACCTCAAGTGTGGATGAACACATAAAGAATGCAGGTGACCGAGTGATGACTAAGATATGGATCACAAAGAAGTCATTCTGTGGAAGAAGAATGAAGAGAAAAGAGGAAGAGGAGGTGGTTGAGGACTCAAACAGAGCGGGGAATATAGAGAAGCAGACATGTGCATCATTGATAGAACCTACCCCCTCACATCTGACCTATTGGATGAACAACAGGAAAACACTGTGCATGACACCAGGTATTATTTCAATATCGCATTGAATGTATGAGAGACGTTATGCACCTCAGACAACCGTACCAAATGTACCTCTGAACTGAAGTGGTAGCAGCAGATTTGCAGGCACCACTGAACATGGAAGAGCTGTATAGAAAATCTGACAGGTGCAAAGTGATGTCATAAGGGGAAGACATGATGACACACTGAAACAATATAAGAATAATTAAAGAATTAAGATATAACTGTAGAAGCAAAGTAACATCTATATGAGTGAGAATAAACCATATATACAAAGAAAATAAGTAACCAGATGAATAGTAAATATATATATGCAGAAACACAAGGTAGATGAGCCACAAAGAAGCTTGCTGCAGTAGTAAATATAACATGGTTCAAGTGGCCATGTTGAAAAGATGGACACCGGCTCTTAATAAAAGCAAGCGAGAAGCTTGAAGGAGAGAGACCAGGGCTGCAGAGCAGACAGAGGCCGGAAATGTAAATGTGTGCATGAACAAAGGATAGCTAGCTATTGGCCAGAGATCAAGGATGCCACAGTAAGAAGTAAACTGCAGAGTACAAAGGGAGTCAACAAGGATAAGAAAGGTACGCAGGACATATTTTTCTTAGATTAAGTAAATGAGCAAAAATGTGTGAATGCAAAGTATTGACAATTGAAGTTGCAGAAAAGCATATGTGAGACGGAGCAACCAAGTCCCTAGAAGCCAAAGAGGGTAGTGACACCTGGCATACCAAATCAAATAGCACTAAACAGAAGGTGAAATGGACAAAATCATGGCCTCTTCACTCGTGGTACAAGACCATAAAAAGGCCAGGGATGTCCTTTAGGGGTCACCAAGGGTCACAACTGTGACCCTGAGGTGTCCCTTGCTACCCCTGTGGTCTCCCTCGCTACCCCTAAAAAGAAATCTTTAAAGAAACGTATCATTTTTTTTTTTTAAGGTAATCTCCTGGGCTGTGGCCTGCGCCATGTGGCTCTTTGCTTCTGGAGTGGCTGGCTTTCTTGTTCAGGCCTCTTAAAAAAAAGAACGGGTTCCACAAGTCTAACACTTTGATCAGTGTCCCTAGATAAGACAGAATAGCAATACCAAATAATGTGTCTATCTGGAATAATATACAGTAATTCCTAGACTCATTAAAGGTGTGTTTCAGGCACACTTCAGCGGGTGAGTCACTGATTTTGTCTATTCTTAAACACCTCAACTCAGCCTTTCATCCTTCTGTGGTCGATAAATGAGTACCAACACAGGTTGGGTGATATTGTATGCATATTTTTCTATATAAAGCGCTCAAGCGTAAGTGCTATATAATAACACATTATCATTTGACCATGGATGTCTGCGTGCATTCACAGTAATTTGGTAATAGGGCCTATACATGCTGATATTAACAATACATATGGTGATCCATTCTTTTATGAAATGTATATCACATTATAGTGATATTATAACAATTGTTTTCCTAGTGTACTTAGGAACAATGCTATGTGATGCCACTTCCTGTTTTGTCAAGGGGTGAAAGGTCGTGTTCCATCGCTTCCCGCGCTTTCACTTCAGGGTGGGATCAAATGACATCACTTCTTGTGATGACATCAGAGGTCAAAGGTCGTGTGATGTCACTTTCACTACCCCAGGCATTTTGTTGAAATTACGTCCCTGAACAAGGCCTATTCAGAAAGCCCTGGACGAAAATAACGATGTACCTTAACTCCCCTTCAAGTTCCAGAGAAGAGAACATCCAGCAAGGTCAAGCACAAAGGAGAGGCCTTGGGTGAAGGCCTGGCTGATGAGAGATGTTAGACTAATTGGGCGAGTGGGCAGTAGTCTGACGTTGTTCTCTGCACCTGTGTTACGTTTTGCTTACATGCTGCTAGTGAGCCGAGTGTCCATGGTTAGGAGAAGAGTCCAACCTATCATGAGGGCCTATGCAATGGTGAGCATACAATGTTGCAGGGGCCAATCTGCTGCTTTTAAGATGGTATAATCTGTATTATACATAGTCAGAGGGAGGTTTGAGGCTTGGCTGCCAGATAAGTGGCATCCAATTATGTTAATAACACGTACAGAACCTATAGGTAGACATGTTCCCCTAACCAATCCCTCAGTCTGATAGGTTTTATTATTTGTCATGTAGGATGACGTCATAGTTGACGTACATCGAGGTATTAAGCCTTTGTGTAACTGAAATGTAGTTGAGAGTATGTGGACTACGATTTGTTGTTCACCAGGTTTCCCTACTTTGTTGAGCTGATAATAAAGTAGTATTTTGCCATATTCTTTGAGTCTGTCCGGTTATTTGGGTTCAAGATTATTTGTTATGGTAATTCCATTCCGCCCATGAGAACGCTCAAAAGTGCTACTGCACAGCTCTCTACCAGACACATAATTTGGGAGAGCAAAGAAAGAGCAAGTGCCGAGGCCCGCACTCTCGGAAGGCCCCCACTTGTCTGCAGTCAGTGCACAGTTTTGTATAAACCATAACCAACAGATGTCATGACATTGTATAGTGCGCTGCTGAGAGACTGCTGCCTTTCTGTTGTTCACAATAAATGTCTAATAGATCCAGTAATCTGGCAATGTGTTCTGTGTTCACTGTAGTGCATGCTGTGTTTGCGTTTACTATAGGGCAGCTGGGGAAAGATTGATCAGGTGCAACAACTGAAGATGAAATGCATAGCGATAAGATTGAATTTCAAGATGGCTCAGACAATAGCTCAGTGAATTAAGCACCCATTGCAGAAACATGAATACATATACCAGATCCCAGTTACAAATCCTAGAAAGGCAGACTTAGCCTTTCCTATGTCAGGTTTTGATAAACTTGAATATATACAATTTTGCCATAGTAACCTAGTGTGCTACAAAGCAATGTACCTGCACCAGAAAGTTTACATTATAAAAATGAATGTAGAATCAGTATGAAGCCATTTTAGAGCTCAGTATCTCCAAATGAGGACTGGAAATAGTGGGCACACCGAGTGAAGAGTAGAGACATGTGGTTAGGCATCAAAATTCGAGACAGTTGAACCAAGGTGTGTACTCTGGGTTTGCTAGTAGACGATACTGTGATCCTGGACAGATCATCTTATATCACTATAAAGTATTGAGCTGTCTTCCATGACAAGGTTTGCCTTCTCACATTCTGTTGGCATTGTTTAGTGCATTGCCTGCTCTTTCTTTTCATGTAGGCCATTTGAGTGCTAAGTGTCATGGACATGAAAGGGCTGACCACATGTTACAGTCCTCCTGCAAGCTAATTTTCAGGTCTGCTTATTTGACAGAAAAGAGGTTTGTTTTGTCGCATACTTTCACATGTTGTTCCTCAAATCAGGAATAACAATCCATGTATGATGGAGAAAATAAAGCTACAATACTTCTCTATCCATACAATGTTGGTTATAATGATTTATGTTTAAAAATATTCTCATGGTGGTTAATCACACGATTGTTGTGCTTGTCCTAAAACATGGTATTTTATCTTACTGCATGAAAGTCAGGCATTCACAAATAATTGCACCTCGTTGTATGACCAGAACTGTGAAACAATTTGTCCAAGTTCCAAAACTGCAGGCTGGGATCAAACCACAGATTCACCTCTAAACCAACATGTGTGATCCTAGGCAACACATTTAATCTTAGAGTGCCTAGGCTGTCACAAGTGGTGTTCCTTAAGTAGTTCTAAGTTATCCAAGTAATTTAGTTATTCCTGTATGTTAGCAAAAGAGCCTCATTCATGTTTAACTGGCTATATATATTCTTCAGGCATATTATATTGCAAATCACAAAGCTATTTGTTTAATAACCTGCTCAGCACCACTAACACCCATGCCCCCCTTCTAATATAAGTCTATGTTCATTATGAGCATCTGCCAGATGACCTCTAACCCGTATCCTCTCTATGCTAAGGAATGCTTCTCATCCTTTTTGCTTCCAGGATTTCTCCTGTACACAGGCCTGTGCTCGTGTACATTCTGCGATGTTGCTAATCTGAGTTCTGTGTCTATGTTGGGGCATGGCACCTGTTTCACGCGTCTACCAATCTGTGTGCTACATCAATAGTACAGTCCGTAAACCTTCCTAGTGGCTGCTATTTTAAAAACTGTCCCCTCCCTATATTAGCAAAGAGGTGATGATGGCTGGAAGGTTTAGAATTCATCTTAACCTCTGACATTGCTCTGGGCAACCCTCCAGACCCTCGTTCTTCACCAGCCAAGCCGTTACAAAAGGGGTAAAACCATATGCAAAACAGGCTTTGTTCCACCCCAAAAGGGGCAGGCCATCCCGAACTGCTAGGTCTCCCTTTATTAGAACATGCGTACCCTTATAACGGATTGCTAATATTGACCATGACATGCCCCTCGTGGGTTATTCTGATTCCCACGTGGATAAAGAGGGTAAGGTTGATTTGAGGAGAGCACCCATGCTTCTTTTAATCACTATCATGGCATTAGTCATAATTTTAGGATTGAGGTTTTGATGGGGCTCAAATTGGTCTGATCCCGGCCCGCAAAATCAATTAAAATGGCCTTGTCCTTGATCCACAAAGGGACCGTCCCCAAAACCCCCTCTGCTGTTTTCCACACATTTATTGGGCTGCTTTTCTGAAGGATTGCTTAAAATCGCTAAACAGGTTTTCACAATTTAGAAAATGCAGACAGGTTTCGCAGTCGGTGCTGTCTGCATGCCACATTTGCTTATTGTCCATGTCATGTCTATCGCGTTATTACAACCCAGGCTAGTGAGCAGAAAAATCTTCTTGCCTGCAGTATAACCTGCTTGACCATTTTTTGTTGTCCAAATTATTTTATTTCTACGGAGTTTGATCTAGTTTGTCAAAGGGTTCAAAAATGATTGTTCATTATGGAAGCAAATGCATAAAAAAGACCCTGAAGTAATGCAATCTGGATACTAGAGGCGGGTTCATATGAAGGTTCAGGTTTGGTTTATAGTAAGCATATGTATTTACAAGCAAAAAGTACCCGCACTTGGCATGGGATCTGTAGACAGACATGATAACACTCTCACCACTTGTAGACAATCAATGATCTAGTAGGTCCCTGTTCCGAGTCACCTAAGAAACTAAATGGCCCTGTAAGTCCATGTTCCGAGTCACTTATGAAACTAAATGGCCCTGTAAGTCCCTGTTCCGAGTCACCTATGAAACTAAATGGCCCTGTAAGTCCCTGTTCCGAGTCACCTATGAAACTAAATGGCCCTGTAGGTCCCTGTTCCAAGTCGCTTATCGTTTGATGTGCCTTGCAATCTGAAGTTAACTGCACTGAGAATGGGCGTGTGTGGCTGGCTTGCATACCCCGGAGCAGACGTGGAGGGGAGATAAGAGTATACGTGCTGCAGCATAAAGGGACATTCTGCGTACTCTCCCCACCTGTCGCCTCACCCTGCTGTGATGCAGTGCATTGCGGTGCAGCTATCTCGGAAACGGTGCATCCTAGGACCTTTGAGTTTAGTTTCTGGCATCGAGACCCTTAAAATGGATGCTGTCCTGTCCTTCTACAATCACATTGATGCTTCGTGCATTAAAGTGCAAATATATCAGAAGCGCTGCACAGGTTCTGTAGACAGACATGATGACACTCACATTAATATTTGAAAATTGACACTGATTTTGTAGGTCACTGTTCCAAGTCCCTTATCGCTTTATGTGCTTTGCACTCCGAAAGTAAACTGCACTGAGAATGGGCGCTTGTGGCTGGATTATATAACCCGGACCAGATGTGGAGAGGTGCGAGTTTGCATACTGCAGCATACTGGGGCCTACTGCGCGCTTTCCCCACCTGATGTTGTGTGCTCTCTCCCCCTGTTGCCCCACCCATGCACAGTGCTGTGTGTTGCAGTGAATTACGGTGCAAATATCTCAGAAACTGTGCATCCGAGGGCTTTGAAATGTGGTTTTCCAGGTCCCATTTGGACCTATGAGTGTTGTTTCTCACATCTAAAGTTTGTTTCTCTCATCCAAATGCTTGCAATGAGCGCTGTCCGATCCTTCTACGGTCACCTTGATGTTTCGCCACTTCTAGGCAATTGTCTCATGTGTGCAGGGGCTGAAATCTGGGGAACTGGGTGGGGTGTCCACCTGTAATGTAGCCAGTGACGTCCGGAGGCTTCTAACAGGTAACTGTGCAAAATGCATTGCAGATTGGTGGAACAGTGTGGAATTGAATGAGGAACAAACAAACAAACAAACAACAGATTTTCCGTTTCATATATATATATATATATATAGATTCATTGAAAAAACTTTGTTAAAGGGACATTATGGTTAAGTTGCACTAATAAAAACCTATGAAATTCAGTAGTTAAAAGGACGTTATGGGTACAAGTAAAATCGTAAAACCCCTGAAATTCGCCAGTTATGGTAAGCCAAGCAACCATAACTCGCGCCACCACCGTGCACTGCCAAGACTAACACCCAGGACATCAAAGATGACATCACAAATAGCATTGATGACATGATCATAGTGCCACATGAACATACGCTGGCGCGCGGCATGATGACGTGTCCAAGAAATGGTCCGCACTTCACGATAAGATCCGTCCTTCGCGGACAATTCGGAACTGCATTTTCTACTGATCTAGGAACTTTCAACTTCAAAATTTCCCTTGCACACCCCTACAACTTTTTGTACTCATTATCCATTACCAATCTAGTACACAGTACATACTTGGAAGAATTTGATCAAAACTACTATTTATCATAAAAATGGCATCAGTTATTTCCATCTCTTCTCCTCAAGAGCCACCACCACCACCAGCTTGAGGACCTTCACAACAAAAAAAGCGCAGTACTTTCAAAGACAATGAAGAGGACCAAGAAGATGAGGTAGAGGAAGTGCCTACTTCTAGCACCAAGATCAAATCATGGGTGTGCCAGTTCTTTGCTACTGTTGGGAGTGTACCAAAGGCTAAAACTACCAAAGTGAAATACACTGAGTGTAATTTTGTACTCAGTCGCAGACTACCTGGAAAGTACTCCTACGGGACCACCTCCATGCGCCGCCACACCAAATCCAATGACCATAATGCTCTCAGAAAGTTTATTCCTTTCTCAGTAAGTAGTAAGCTGTCTTCCTCCACCACATCTTCCTCAACAAATACTGTAACCACACAGCCTGATGTCTGCAGGCATTGGTGTGTTATAAATAAATATATAAATAAATAAGGAGGGCTGCAGACCATTATCGTCCATTGCAGCCCCTGAAATGGGGGATAAAGGCCATTAGCACCCCTGGTTCCCAAAGCGGGAACCCATGGTGCTAAAATATAGGTTTTTCTTCCTGTAGGAAGGAAATTCCTTTTCCAAGACAGTCAACATGGAAAGAGAAGGCGGGGGTCCGTACACAGCCCCTCTTCCCTTGCCATGACAGCCTGCAAAACCCTATGAACATATTACCACAAGCACTTTTTTTCCCTTTCAAACCTATCCTACCTTCGAATAGCTTTACCACATAGCCGGTCCCAGGTAGACATGGCCACTTTAACACAATTTTTCATCTCTAGAGGTCATGGCCAGTAGCCAGATTGTCCGTGTCATAACCTTATGCCATGACTCAGACAATCTGGCTACTGCCCACTGCCACAGGCTATATACCTCAGTCACCAAAAGTATATGACTATTTTTTGTACCTACTTTATTACACTTGTCAAAAAATAAAACACGGGCACATTTGCAAACCCATGTTTTAATGTCCTTGCCAATTCTCCTCACGAGTTTGCTCGAAATCCGCCCATGTTTTATTTTTTTTAAAGTGTCAAAATGTATGTACATACAATAGTCATATAATTTAGCACCCACTTGACAAAATCCATTCAGTCTTTACACAAACATTGAAGGTTGAGTCTATAATCTTTCTCAAAACTTTTGTCCACATTCGTCAAATAGCTACAAAGTTATAAGCCATCAAAAGATGTTAAGACCCCCCCTCTAATTTCGCCCCCTCTTGAGAAAATCCTACCAAACTTTAGAAAACCATTTATATCTAGATCCAAAATCGTTTTGCCAAATGTTGTGCAGATTCCTCAAATGACACCACATTTATATGCCTTTACAATATTTTGGAACCCCCCCTCTAATTTTGCCCCCTCTTGAGAAAATCCCAAAACAAATGGAAAACCATTCAGGATTAGTTATAGAATAAAATTGCAAAATTACATGCAGTTTCATTGAGTGGCGCAAAAGTTATTAGCCATACAAAAACTGCTTTTCCCCAACCCTTTAATGCAGAAATTGGTACAGATGTCCTAGGACATCTGAAGTGTACACAAACCCCATAGGACTGCCCCAGGAAATCCGGAGTGTTCGAAGACTTTCGGGGGTGGGGGGTGAAACAACCCATTTTTTGGCTTCTTATGGCCATATCCAATCCAATCTCCATCCCCCCCACACCCCCAGAGATTGCTTGTTGAGTTTGACAAGTGCAATGCTGCTTTTAAAAAAACATTTTTGCCACTCTGTCCTCAGACTCCAAAAAAGTCTCAGAATCCAGGATGGCGGGCGTTTCAGGAAAACCAACGCATTTCACGTTTTCTCATCATCCAATCAGCGGCTGTGTCCTGGTGTCTGACCAATCAGAGGCCAGTCAGCGGACACTGCAGCCAATCAGAGGCCAGTTCGTGGACCGAACAGGGAAGTGAGTCCGCGGACCGGACATAGATATCACTAATTTTTTTGCCTTACGTTTTGGTTGTTTAAAAAAAAACTACTGGACGGATTTACACCAAAGCACGCTTTCGGGACCAAGCCACCACTCCTGCCGCAAATTTGGTGAAAATCCGTCCAGCGGTTTGGGCTGTAGGCGTGAGCAAAGTTTTTTCCCATTATGTCTATGGGAAAAAAAGAAATTTTTTGACCCCCCTATAACTTTGCCCCCCTGGACCAAACCTCACCAAACTTTGCAATTCAGAGTAGGCCATATACTTTATTTTGCAAAGTTTGGTGAGGATTCGTCCAGGTGGAGCGAAGTTATAAGCCGCCCGAAAAGTGCTCTTCCTATGGGATTAGCAACTTAAACATAACTACACGACCACAACCGTGGCGTGTAATTATTATTGTGATGTATAATTGTATCATTTGTTTAATGTATAGTGCCTTGAAACTGGTTTCCCGATATTGTTGCACTTAATAAATTATGTTACTACTACCACTACTAAAGATTTAACCTTTCACTAAATAGTCACCATCCCTGATTTCTTATTCTTTAACTAATGGAGAGTTCATACAGAGCACACCAGGCTACTTGACCATGGTTCCTGAAGAAAAGAGGCAGAGAAGGGGACGGCTAGGGGGAAATATGAGGGAGCAGATGGAGATGCTGTGGTGAATCCTGTGTGTTGCTGGTTGCAGGCTGGAAGTACCCGATTCCTGTGTACCATGGTGTTGCTAGGTGGATCCCGGTGGGGGGCTTGGGTATCTGTATATCCTGAGGGGAGGGACCATGGGTCAATAACTTGCCTGATTCACTTGTAGCACATATATGCAAAGGTGGAGCTGCTGGCCTTGACCATGATGGGTCTAAGAGTGGTAGAGGTTAGAAGTGTTGCTTAGTTGTGCATAGAGAGACCCCCATGCCTCTGCAGGAGTGGGGGAGAGGTTGAAGGGTGCTAGCAGGTGTTAGGGTGCAGTGTGTTTGGGCACCCACCTATATGGTGACAAGTGGAAGAGGAACAGCTGAGAAGGTTAGGTATGTGACACAAGCAAGGGATCAATAGATCACTTTAGTCTCATTTAATGTTTATAAATAGGGCCTCATTCTGAGATTGGAGGCAGCCATGGTGCTATTAGCACCATGGCTGTCTCCAATATTGGTACCGAGTCCGACCTGGTTCAATGGGGACTTACCGGTGTAGTCCGGCCTTTGCAGGACCGATAAGTCCCCATTGAAAAAGGCAATCCCCATTCCGATTTGAGCCCCCATAGGGCTCAATGGGAATGGGGAGGGAGCTAATAACGGTACCGCAATTTGCGGTACCGTTATTTGCTCCTTGGTCCCTTTGCGGCTCCCGCGAAGGCACCTGGTAAAACCAGGCGCCCATAGCGGGACCCGCTAAGGGACCTCGGAATAGGGCGCAAAGGGATTACCAGCACCAATGTACTTAACGTGCCTGGTGCCCCTTGGCGCCCAGGTCGGAATGAGGCCCATAGACTTTAATTCAGTCCAATACATATGGGCAGGAGTGGGTGTAACCAAGCATGATTAGCACATTTTAAAGAGTATGAGGCTTCAAGGAGAACAAAGACAGGTAAGCAGAATGTTGGCAGGGATCAAAACTAGAGTCCTGGCAGCACCTGGTCCTAAATACTAATGTCATTACTTATCTCTGGTTGTGATCAGGGTAAGACTCTCCCAAATGTATTAGACACAGTCACTCACAGTTCTCTGGGGGTTGTGGATCCTGGAACCCCTCCTTTCTGGTGGTTGCTAGCAAAAGGTGTCCCTCCTAGGTGTCGGTCACTCAACTTTAAGACAGATGATGTTTGTTCCTGTGAGGAATTCGATGATCCGAATGGTGGGTGTGCACTCTCCTGGGCTTTTTTTTAATAAAATGGAATGATCGTAGACCAACCTCAGGAAAATGTGTGCAGCTAATCCAAACAAATTTTCGTTTGCTCACACCACGACAAATGCATAGACCCGTGTAGTCGGGGTGGACACAGTGGCCCTCATTACGACCCTGGCGGAATTCGGAAAACGATGGCAGAAATGCAATACCGCCATCGAATAGCGCTCGGTGCGACTATGACCCGTCACCGCAAAGTACGATGCCATTAGCGACACCGTAGTGAACGCCAACGCTAACTGCACCAAGCAAGCGCGCGCGCGCCATGCCAAACCGTAAACAACACCATGGCGCAACGGTACGCCAATTCCGACCCTAGCGGACATGTACCTAACGCCATCAAGCATGGCGGAATGCACCATTCCGCCATGGTGAGAAGTACGGCATCGCGAATCAACCGTAAACGGCCCCACTGAGTGCCCGTACACCGCTCCCTGCCCACAAAGTACAACTCCCCGTAGGTGCAACGAAGCCACAATGCAACCAGTGAAATGTACAAGTCACCCATGCATGCCAACGAACAATAGAAACACAACAGGGGCCAATGGGAGCTGCAGGGCACAGATGGCACGAATACAGAAGCTATACCAATGGACATGACCTCAGTCTCCCACCAAGAAACGCACGCAAACACAGGCACCTGTGACCAGCAATATTCCGAAAATCACATCATTCCACCAGTCCACCTGGCTGACCGGCATCTGTTACACAAAACCCAATCCCCCGCCCCTGAGCATGACAACATCCAAACTGTCATATTGGCAGCCCCCATCCCTGACCTCACGGGCTTCGTAGGCAAACGCGCCCAGTACAGTACCACGCAACTAAACTCCGAAGCTGGAACCCAGTGCAGATCTCCTCACAATACATCGCCCCCCAAATAGGCATATGCCACATCACTTGCAAAGAAGAACGCTACACGGGCCAAATCAGAATAGAAATTTAATGCACATCAAAATCACCAAGCCCATACAGCCATCAGGCCATGAACTCCAAAACACATTTCACCATTGTGGGCTGCATCCGCAAGAAATGACCAGCCACTACTTGTGTGACGCCCTGTTCCCTCATGGTACACAGAGCCACATTCACGTACGAAAAGGCAACATGGAAGCGCACAGAACCGCAGGGCCGTCCCAATGGGGAGGCACTAGTCCAGCTGAAAGGCCGAAATGTTGCTCCGAGCCACCAGTACTGCGTAAGGGCATGTGGCCCATTGGCGATCGTCCCATAAGATCGTAATGCTGCTCCACTGATTAACACGAAGCAGCAGGTGTCGGGAGTAAAAGCCATCGGCAGGAGTGGCATACAGATGGCAGTGGCAAAAGGGGAGGAGATACCTGTCAACCAAAAGAAAAGAAAAAGAACAGAATGGCCATCAGTACTACATTCCAACAACTCACTGCAATGATCACACTAAATCCACAGCCACATGCATGCTAGCCCACTCCAAAGGTCCATCACCACCCAAAAACCACTTGCGACTCATAACTATCTATATCGAGGTGTAAACACCATCACAAACGAGTGTACCTGTGCATGCGCCTGTGAAAACAGAATCCATCTGATGGGATTGGTAACGTGCATGGACACAAGTGTCTGAGGGCGCGTCGAGACAGGGAGGGCTCAACAAGGCCAGATAGACGATGGTCCCACTATGGCAGCCCTGCATCACATAGCGTAGGGGAGGCGGATAGATCCCAAGAAGCCCTGTACATGGCAAACTCTGTATCAAATCACCTGCCCATGCATCCATTCATCATTCCCTCATCCCGGGATTAAAACGCCTGAATATTTACTCACATAACATTAGAAATATCCATTGAGTCTGTGCGTTATGCAGCCTGCAAAATCCACAGTGCCCCAGCCCGTAATTCCAGTGTAGTGAAGTAACATGTATTTGGGAACGTCCGGCCTTATCGTCCACTACGCTATTGCGCATCCCATACTATTCATATCAATCATTGCATACTCGCCATGGCCCCTGTCCCAAGGACATTGTACAATAGAACGTTATATTTGCAGTCAGACCTGTGGGCATCTCCTCGCCGCTAGCTGAAAACCGAAAGCGCCGCCCTTCGAATTCCTCATTTGCAACATCACGTCGAAGAGGCATCTGTGGCCGTTTGAAAACACTAATTAATCCATCGAGTGCGGCTGTGTGTGAAAATGGCAACTGCCTTCACCCACGAATGGGACGCCCCGCCCGTCGTTGAACCTCGGTACAGTGATGCATGAGGGTCCACCGTTACTCGAGTACTACGTTCCACTGACCCTTCACAACTCTGTTCGCGACTGCACAGATAGTATGTGAAACAATGGGACCACAGCAGAATGAACATATCAACCAATGTTACACGGCCATCGGGTACAAATACATGATTGCAATAGCAAGATGCCATTCCACGAATTGCAGCGTTGTGCGCGGGACGTGCTCGGCCAAAGGGGAGAGCAGTTTGCAAAGGTGGAATGAATCACCACAGGTGGAGGCCATTCAGCCTGAAAACACATAAATTGCACAGCCAGTCTCCTCCCACAACCACACCGAAATGCTACCGGCAGGACTCGCGATGTTGGCCCTGGGGGACCTGATAGCACTGCAAGTACTCCAACTCCAAGAAGAAGACGAACACCAACTACAACCGGCCGCACGGAGGAGACGCAGGAGGAGGAGGAGGCCAAGGCAGGGCCAGCAAGGGCCGCCAGCACAGCCACTACCACCACGCAGGCAGCCCGCAATCCCACGCCTCCGAGCACATCCGTTCAACCTCACTGATGAGCAGATCCACACCCTCTACCGTCTGGACCGGGACACCATAGCCGCCATTGTGGACATGACACAGGCTGACCTTGTCAGCATGATAGATAGCCCAACCGCCATCCCACCCCTACTGAAGGTGGTGTCTGTACTCCACTTCCTGGCCACAGGCACCTACCAGCACACAGTCGGACAGTTGCATGGCATTTCTCAGCCACTGTTCTCACGGACACTATTGCAAGTGCTCGATGCCCTCCTGCAGCACGCAGACGACTACATCTCTCTACCACGCTCGGAGCAGGAAATTACCAACACAAAAGTGGGATTCCATGCACTTGCCGGCATACCGGGTTGCATTGGTGCCATCGACTGCACCCATGTGGAATTGGTCGTCCCACATGCCATGGAGGCCCAGTACCGCAACCGAAAACAATTTCATTCTCTGAATGTACAAATGGTGTGTGACTCCAACAGGATCATTACACATTGTTGTGCCCGATTCCCTGGATCAACCCATGATTCTATGGTCTTGAGGAACTCTACAATACCACGCTACATGGAGCGACACGCAGGGAACAGATCCTGGCTACTCGGTGAGTCACATTACATGCATGATAATGTGGGGTATGTGATTCGGCAATGACCTGGCGGGAAGGGGGGGGGGGTGTGCGTACGTAGCAATGGCATTCCACATCATACGTTTCTCGTCCACATACAGGTGATGCTGGATATCCACTGAAGAGATGGCTCCTCACACCAGTCCGGAACCCACGGGACCAGCATGAGGAGGACTACAACCATGCCCACTCACGTACCCGTGTAGTCATTGAACAGGCATTCGGCCTACTGAAGGGTCGTTTCCGCTGCCTCAGCAGGTCTGGCGGGGCACTCCTGTACCGCCATGAGAAGGTTGCAAAGATGGTGATGGCATGTGTCATGCTCCACAACATGTGCGTACGTAGAAATGTGCCCATGCCCCCTGACGCAGAACTGCAAGCACCTGATGATGGTCATGATGAGGGTGGGGATGTGGCAGCACCTCAAGGAGTCTGCGAGGCACCGGAGGCCCGTGACATTCGTCAGCATCTCATTGATGTATGCTTCTAGCACTCACGCCTGGTGGCTGATACATGGACACGGGACTCGTGGCACTGTGTGTGTCTGGGACATGCACAATATGGACTGTACGCCTATGATGGCCTAGTACACAAAGATCAATGTCCACACATCTCATTGGTTGATCGTGCACTTTTTATGGCATATGTGATATCATGTTGTACACCCTATCGACCCGCCACCCAAGTGAGCCCAACACACCCCCTCCACCCTCCTACCTCCCCCCCGAACACCAGTGTCCAAAGATGCTCATTGTCAGTGGGCAGTCGCTATTGCAAGCCCCCTCTGCGGGTATCAGGGGCACCCCTGCCTGTGGAGCGCAGGTTCCTCCCAGATCTACGTTGGGGGCTGCCCTGGACGGAACTTGCAACGGATGATGTCTCTGCCTGCTCACGTCCATGCATGTCCCTAAGGGTTTGCGAGAGCTCAGTGAGCACACGGCGCACTGCGGCAAGTTCGGCACATACGTCCTTGGACGTCGCATGCAGTTCCCCCCTCAGGCTCTCGGTGCTTCTCTCCATTTGTGCCCTTAGTGTCTCTGTACCTCTCTCCATTTCTGCCCTAAGTGTCTCAGTTGATGTTTCTATGTCTGCCTTAGTGCCCCCACATTCATCGGCATGGTCCTTGAGGAGCGTGGCCAGTTGCTGCTGTTGCACGATTAACTGGTTGAGGGACTGTTGCCTCTGCTGGGCCATGGCCATTTGCGGGGGTGTCACAGAGGGGCTGTTGTCCTCATGTTGCCCTGCCACAGGGCTTGTGGGGGATGGCCAGTCGTCGTCTTGTGGGTGCCCCTGCGTGGTATCCTCATGTTGTACGGGATGGGACAGACAGGGGGATTGGGACAGGTCATGGATGGATCTGACTTCGACATCCCCGTCTTCTGTGTCGGAGCATGCTGCCATCAATGGGGTGTCACCTATGGTGCTGCTGCCACCGGAGGCAGTGCCTTCTGTGGCATCCGTTGGGGGGACCTGTGGTGGTGGTGTTGTGGGCATGCTGGCTGCTGGGGTGCCTGTTGATGTTCCCTCCTCTGTGCTGCCACCTGATTTGTGCTGCTGCCGTGTCTTGATGCGTGCAGCTGAGGTGAAGGGTCTTTGGCCGTTGGTCTTGGCCCTCTTTGCAGGTGTGCTGGTAGGGGTGTCCTGAAGCTCGTCGTTTGGATCGGACCCTGTGGTGGAGTAAAGGAGGGCGAGGGTTATTGATGGGTCTGTGGGAATTGGAATGGCATTGTATCACATGCATTGGGGTGGTACCTGAGGGTGATTTGGGTCGGGGCCTTGGAGGTGCTTTCATTTGTGTGTGGAGTGAGGGTGCAGTTGTTTGGCAGCCTGCAGTTAGGGTGTGCCTGCTGCACGTGTAGTGCGTGTTTTAGGGGTTTTTAATTATTTATGTATTTATTGTGGGTTTTAACGTGCGCTATCAGGCCGATGTGTGTGGCCGTTCTCCTGGACATGTGTTTCTGTTGCACTATGTGGACGCATGGTACTTCACATGGATGGACTTAGTGGATTTGGCATTGTTTTATTTGGCCCACCTACCTGAATCTTCGGATGTCTGCACTCCTTTCTCCATCCCTCCGACTCCCTCTATGCTCTCCATTCCGATGGTGGAGGCACAGATTTCTTCCCAGGGGGTCAACTTGATGGGTGATTCAGGACCTCCCCCGGTGGCTGTGGCAATGTTGCGGTTGGCAGAGAGTATGCTGCGGACGCGTATCCGCAGGTCGTCCCATCGCTTACGGCATTGCTGTGGGGTGCGGGGTGCGGTCCCCACCGCACTTACCCGCTGTGCCACCAGAGCCCATATGGCCTTCTTGTTTGCAAGTGCCGTCCTGGTCATTTGCGTGCAGAAGACGACGGCAGCATTCTCCTGGAGGGTCTCTGTTAGCACGGTGAGTTCCTCACGGGAGAAGTGGACCTGCCGCTTGCGGTCGCACGCTTTCTTCGCTACTTTTCCCATTTTTCTTGGTTTCGCTAGGGTGGATGACGGGTTGGGGTGTGTCTCAGGGTAGTGATTTTAGTGGTTGTGTGGTTTTAGTGGTTTTATAGGTGTACGGCGGGATGTTTCCCGTTCCGGGCCCATGTTTTAACTTCCGTTTCCGTATATTACCGGTCACCGTACTTTCCGGTAGGCGCTCACTGCGGTGTCCGCTAAGATGGGTGGCGGTATTGCACCTAGGGCGCCGTACGGCGGCGGTGTGGGCTGTTTTGGGTTCATTTCCGCCATCGCGGACTTTGCACTTCCGCCATGCCGTGGTGCTCGTGCCCGATGGGTCGGAATGGGCCGCACTTTGCTCCTTCGTGCAATGGCGGAAACGCTATTTACGCTGTGGCGGTCCGGTCAGTCACTTTCCGCCAGGGTCGTAATGAGGGCCAGTGTACAGGCACAGTCCACCCTGTCATATTTTGTAGGAATGTGACAGCCAGGAGTACACTATGTCCTCTCCAGGAGCGGGAGGACTAAGCTTCCCCCTGCCATGGCCATCCTCATTAACTAACAAAGGCTCCATGGATCCGCCCTGCTCTTTTGTTGTGCCCTGTAACTGGTGGCAGCAATTAAGATACCAATAGAGTGTACTTTAAAAATGGCCAAATGGGGACCGGCTGCGGAGGTTAATAAAGGAGACAGGAAACAACATCAATCTTTCCTATGTAACTGTGCCAACCTGAAGACAGCTCCCGCCCTCAGCATCATTAACAGTGAACTGTCATGTCTGGGACTGTATGTTTACAGTAGTCCACCCCAGAGGGGGACCCCATTCATAAGGTATGAGAATGTGGTTTGCAAGAGCCAGAGGGTCTGGTCTCACCACAGCTTCAAGGGAGACTTGTCACATTAATCAAGAACAACAGGGAGATCCATTAACCAGAGGGACTCTTTGATCGACAACAGACAGGAAGATGGGTGGGACTTAGTATCACATGTTTTCACCCTTTTACCTTTCCTGTTGCAAAGCACTCTGGTTATGATCTCATGATGCATACAGGAGATTGTTGCTTAGCTACACCATACATATGTTGCTTAGCTTGATAGATCAACAAGAAATATCAAGGCTTAGTGCCACCAAAAATTGAATCCGCCAGTCACGAAGTCAAAGTTATGAATATAACTTTATTCTGTACAAATAGAAATATCAAAGCAGATAGCTATGTGGCTCCCAAGCGACTTGCAGTGTGTACCAGCAGACACAGTGAGTGATGAGAGTGTTGGTCATCACAAAGCATGCAGTATTTATACACAGTCCTGGTCATTGCCCAGCCCTTCTCCAAACTAATAAGTTACAAATGTGGGTTTGTGCCCAGTTCACATGACAAATATAACAATATTAGTTTACACTTTTGACATGTTGTCCTATCCTTGGAGATTCAAAGGCGATGTTGGTTCTCCAGCTCAAGTTAAGCCCAGTTTCAAGTAAAAAATGCAATAGTTTCTTGCAAAGGCACATGGTTTTAGTTTGTCTGCCATTCAGTTCTGATGTTTGTATATGGCTGAAGCTATTGATGCAGACAACACGTGAATTGAGGTTCACTGTGGCTCCAAGGTTCCTTAAAGATACAATACTGGCAAACTTTGTTGTATTCAGCTGTGTCGATCTTTCCTTGCTTCTTGAGCTTCAGGATAAGTTCTGTTCCAAGAGATGCATAAAGGATTTCTTCCAAAACACACGGCTGTAGTTGCTTTGCTTTGTGTGTCGTTGTTTGAAATAGGATGAGTCTGTAGGCACAGATAACACTTTGAATGGGAGTTCATTTTGACTACAAGGTCTCTTTGCACAGGACAAACATTTCTGCTTTTGGCATTTCTAGTGTTAACATAGGCTCAAAGGTCATCTGATCAGTGGCAGCTGAAAACATGGTTAATCATTTCTGAACAGGCAGCAGGAGTTGGGATCAAAATAGTGGATTTTTTCAAGAAGGCGGCAAAGTCAATTCTATCTAAATCGAGTTAATCATAGGTTTTAATACAAATGCAAATGTCGTAGGCCAATGTTCCAAATCAGGTGGCATTTATGCAAATAGGGTTTTACAAAGCCTCCTTTTGGCCCAAGCCATGAGTATTTACTCAAACATTCATATTATTCAAGAACCATGGATAAATGTCTGTACATCCTGAATCACATTCCTCAAAAACATCAAATTCCATCATCTCTTTGATGGTAATATCCTGCATTACAAAGGCATTGATTGTTTTTTCAGGCACTTGTATACTAGTTCCTAATGTACCCACTGCTTGTGCACAACATCCTCCTATCATGGAACATATGACAGGGAGACATTGTACACAACAACAACAGAACAGAAGAATACCAAAAATCACCATTAAGACTGCAAAGATCTTCCAACCCTATGATCGTAGCAAGTCCCAGAACCAATGTGAGGAATACGGCTGGAGTCGCAGGGGAGTGACAAGATTTGCCTCCTGAGACTGGATACGGGCAGAATGGAGGTAGAAACTACAATTCCCAGCAACCCGTGGGAGTAATGTAGTCCAAGACACGCACACGTTGCCAGCTGCATTGGATTTCGGGCAGCATAAAGGAGCAACAGCGCGTGAACAGGTGTGGCTTATTTTATTTGGGTGCGGTTGATGTTGGAAGCAGGACGGTGAATTGCTGCAGGAAAACATGACAGGCTGACTTCTGGCATCGCGGGCTCCCGCTTTCACAGAGGAAAGATCGGGCAGGCTGGTAGTTGATCACAGCGTTCTACACTTTCTCCGAGTAGTCCCGTGGGGCTCTCGGAGCTCAGATAAGTACCCGTTACATTGCGGGGTGGGGGGCTGAGTTCACCCAGTGCGGCCACTGGCATTTAAGAGTTACGACTGCAATTATCTATGCTACCACGGCAAAAATACTGCTTGCTATCATTCGAATTCCTCATCAGCTGTGTGTAACAACGGAACTGTGTATGCATGAAACTATGGCTAATAACGAGTGCTGCCAACTCGTTGTTATGGGACTATGTTGTATGGCACTCCTGAGAAGCAGGCTATGATACATCCCAAGGCTCGTCTTTTCAGGGGTTATAAGTTTATGTGTTTATGTGTTGCTTAGCTTGCCCAATGGGTAATGTGTTTTGTGCCTCATATATGGGAGAGAACCCCAATGTCTGTGTTCATCCTGCTTGCTATCATACGTGTTTTGTCTATGCTCCAAAGTGTTTGTCTATGCTCCATGTTTACACGTATTAAGGTGTGTTTCAGTACTGTCTGGATGTAGTCCAGAGTAAGGGGTTGTTGGTAGGTGAATGATTGGCATCAGGTTACTTAAGAGTTATTAGACAGGGAGTTTTTTTTTCCTGTGCTTCCTTTTCCCTATCCAACTTAGGAGTTCCCCAACCCTCTTTCCGGTGTTCCTAAATTCCCTATCCCATCCACAACCTCTCCCTAATTCCTCTTCCCCCCATTGGCTGCCAAGTGGTGTCCTGTGTATTAATATCAGGTGCCTGTGCCAACCACGGTGGGAGGGTCGAATTCATTTGGCTTCTGTGGTTCGGGGAGAGTGCCGATTTCTCTCCTCCATTAATGTTATTTTTGTTATCATCTATTTGACGACATTTTGATATATTCAGATTCTCCAGAACAGCATGTAAAACATGTACGGGCAGTGTTGCACCATTTACAAGTGTATCAATTATGTGTAAAATTGGAGAAATGTGACTTCCATGTGAAGCAGGTTGAGTTTCTAGGATTTATCCTAACCCCAACAGGTGTTGTTATGGATCCCAAGAAAGTGCATCAAAGATATCCAATCCTTCCTAGGGTTCGCCAATTTCTATCGGCGCTTTATCAGTAATCTTTCTAAAATAGTCACTCCCATCACACAATTGCTTAGGAAGGCTGTGAGCTTTGTTTGGAGTCCAGAGGCAGAAAAGGCTTTTAAAGAATTGAAAGTGGCCTTCACTACGGCCCCAGTGCTAAGACACCCAAACACTGAGAACGTTTTTCAGGGGGAGACTGATGCTAGTAATGTTGCGATAGGAGCCATATTATCACAGAAAGATGTGGAGAGATATTTGTTACAATGTGAACATTGTGTGTGTAACAAGGCGGATTATGTTAAAAAGAGAGGTTTCTTACAGCTATTGCCAACTTCGGGAAGAGTATGGACTCACATTTCAATGGATTTCATTACTGATCTGCCTCCAGATAACCAGTTTGACACCATTTGGGTGGTGGTGGATTTTTTGTCCAAACAAGCTAATTTTAATCCATTTGTTGGAATTCCAGGGGCAGGCAAGTTGGCAGAGTTGTTTTTACAACATGTTGTTAGATTGCACGGTTTAGCGAAAAGCATTGTCTCGGATAGAGGCTCGCAGTTTACATCCAGATTTTGGCGTGCTTTCTGTCGGATGCTGGGTATCAACTGTGCTTTGTCTACTAGTTATCACCCCCAGACTGATAGACAGATGGAAAGAGTGAATCAGACTGTGGAGCAATACTTGAGAGGTTATCTAGGAGATGGCAGAGGCTCATGGGTGCAGGCACTGTGGTTTGCTGAGTTTACCTACAATAATACCTTTCACAGTTCTTTGGGGATGGCACCTAATGAATGTTTGTACGGACATGAACAAAACATGGTACCCGAACAACTACCAGAGATTGAGACAATGCTGGTTCTACAAGAGCATAAACAGTTGCTTCTTGAAGTCAGGCAGAAGGCACGCACAAATTTGGAAAGAGCCAAGGAAACATATAAGAAACAAGCCGATAAACATCGGCAAGAGAGTCCTTGTTACCAAATTGGGGATCGGGTTTGGTTATCAACCAGAAATGTATCCTTGGTAGGATCACGTAAATTTATGCCTAGATTTATTGGTCCTTATGACATCATTAAGTGTGTTTCAGATACCGCGATGAAATTGCATCTGCCAAAGATTTTACCGGTACATCCGGTATTTCATGTATCTTTGCTTAAACCTGCAGCTCCAGGAATGAAGACCAAACGGCCTCCGGCTATGTTGAAAGAAGGACAAATGGAGTATGAGGTGAAACACATTTTGGATGCCAAGAAGAAAAATCAGCAGTTCTGGTACTTGATTCAGTGGGTAGGTTATGGACCGGAGGATTGTTCGTGGGAGCCGGCAGAAGCAGTGCATGCCCCCTGGTTAGTGAAACTATTTCATCCGCTAAAACCTGGTCCTGGGAGGAGGCCTGGGAGAGGAGGTAATGTGAGGAATAAGGGCTGGAGTCGCAGGGAAGTGACAATATTTGCCTCCTGACACTGGATACGGGCAGAATGGAGGTAGAGACTCCAATTCCCAGCAACCCATGGGAGCAATGTAGTCCAATACACGTGCGCGTTGCCAGCTCCATTGGATTTCAGGCAGCATAAAGGAGCAACAGTGTGTGAACAGGTGTGGCTTATTTTCTTTGGGTACGGTTACTGTTAGAAGCAGGACAGTGAATCGCTGCAGGAAAACATGACAGGCTGACTTCTGGCATCGTGGGCTCCTGCTTTCACAGAGGAAAGAGCGGGCAGGCTGGTGGTTGATCATGGCATTCTACACTTTCTCCGAGAAGTCCTGTGGGGCTCTCAGAGCTCAGATAAGTACCCGTTACATTGCAGGGTGGGGGGGCCGAGTTCACCCAGTGCGGCCACAGGCATTTAAGAGTTATGACTGCAATTATCTATGCTACCACGGCAAAAATACTGTGTGCTATCATTCGAATTCCTAATCAGCTGTGTGTAACAACGGAACTGTGTATGCAAGAATCTATGGCTAATAACGAGTGCTGCCAACTCGTTGTCATGGGACTATGTTGTATGGCACTCCTGAGAAGCAGGCTATGATACATCCCAAGAGTCGTCTTTTCAGGGGTTATACATTTATGTGTTTATGTGTTGATTAGCTTGCCCAACGGGCCATGTGTTTTGTGCCTCATATATGGGAGAGAACCCCATTGTTCTGTGTTCATCCTGCTTGCTATCATACGTGTTTTGTCTATGCTCCAAAGTGTTTGTCTGTGCTCCGTGTTCACACGTATTAAGGTGTGTTTCAGTACTGTCTGGATGTAGTCCAGAGTAAGGGGTTGTTGGCAGGTGAATGATTGGCATCAGGTTACTTAAGAGTTATTAGACAGGTATTAGATAGGGAGTTTTTTTTTCTTGTGCTTCCCTTTCCCTATCCAATTTAGGAGTTCCCCAACCCTCTTTCCGGTGTTCCTAACTTCCCTTTCCCATCCACAACCTCTCCCTAACTCCTCTTCCCCCCATTGGCTGCCACGTCGTGTCCTGTGTATTAATATCAGGTGCCTGTGCCAACCACAGTGGGAGGGTTGAATTCATTCGGCTTCTGTGGTTCGGGGGAGAGTGTCAATTTCTCTCCTCCATTATTGTGTGTATTGGACAACCAAGTACTAAGATTCCACTTTCCCTCTGGGACATGCACTTCAGTACTCAAGGTATGTAGATTTAGAATTGCCTTGAATATGGTAGGGGAAGAGTCAGGCACAAAAACACAGCAGGCGGGTCCCACCAATTTACTTACCTCACCACGCTTGGCTAGGATGACGTCTAACACCATCCAATTTTGGAGGGCCACTAATCTAATTGCCTTTTGCTCCAGCGTCATGTTGTACAGAATATCGGTGGTCATATTGATGGTTTTTTCCAATATCCTTGCTAGTCTTCTGATATCCTCAGAATTAAATATCTGTCCCCAAAATGGCACAAAGGATTTTCCTACATCACCCATGACTTGTGAAGGAGTATCACCATTCTCATCCCGCCTTGGACAAGCTCTAGAAACTTCAGTAGAGATAGCCACATATACCCCTGGTAACGAGATACCCAAATAACAAGTACCGTGCCAATCTCTAGGTAACCAAGGATAAGATTCATTGCCACAAACAAAGTAAACGGGGTCTCCTACTTACAAAGGTCTGTCCTCACTGGTTAGATGTGCAATGTTAGTACAACCCTCGAATGTACCCATTGGCTGAGAACCTTCCCTTTGTATACAGAAATAAACAGAGTTGGGGCTATGATTAATTGTATATGAAGGAGGCATGGCATCCCGGTTGCCTGCCGGAGCCATCTTGAAGCAAATCAATGACTAAAAAGGTCTAGAGAGTCTATCAGAAGGCCTCATGGAAGCAACATTGAGTTTGCTTCTATCCGCAAAGAGAGAACATCCCAGAGGTGTTATGACTCGCTTTTCGAATTCATTCAGATTAATCCCATCGAAGTTCCCAGGAATACTGTCATTCCAACGACCAAAGAATAATGCCCTGAGTGAGGCGCAGCATGCAGTAGTCAGAGGAAGAGGATGAATATACCAGCCCAACCCCTTCGCCCCGTGTTGTGGCAAGTGCAAACACACCCAGCAATTTGTTCTGCTCAGAATCACATGGGTCGCATTCATAATCATTAGGAGAGGGTTTAGGCCAATTTTACTGTAAACAAATGGTCGCAATGACCATTTGTTCTAAAAATACTACCACCAAAGGTTCAAACACCAAATGTTCGAAGCTTTGGTGGTAGCACTGTTAAAAAAAAAAACAGGGGCTGTGGGGGTGTCCCCTGCATCGCACCGATCACTATACTTCATGGTATACTGAGCATGGGTTGCTGGGGACACACCTGCAGCCTTCCGTTTAAAAAAGACAAAAAAAACCCCAAAAAAATGGTGGCTGTGGGGGTGTCCCCCGCATCACCCCGCTCACTATACTTCATGGTATAGTGAGCAGGGGCTGCGGGGGACACCCCCGCAGCCTTCCCTTAAAAAAAAAGAAAAGTAAAGGACCCTGCAGCGCCAGTTCCCCATCACGGAAGTGAAAGGGAACTGGCGCTGCAGGAACCCAGCGTGAAGACAAGGTAAGTGGGGTTTGTTTATGTTGGGGGTGTGGGTGGGGGTGTGCTGAGGGTGTGAATGGGGGATGTTATGGGTGTGTTGTGTGTGTATGAGAATCTATGTGTGTTCTCATGAGAAAGGTACGAACTTGAGGTAGTTCGCACCTTTCTCATGCAAACGATTTGCCCGCGGTACTTTCAGCCGCGGACAAATCACTCGGATTCTTAGGAGAGTGTTATTGTGGTAGCCCTGTCTATGTTGGGAGTCTCGAGGAGGAAGAGGGTGCAAATGCACGAAAGGTGGAGACACAGTGGAGATAATTTCAGTAGGTAACAAAGTCTCAAGCAGATACGCTCTTTCCACGTACAAGAACCCAAGCACAAACAAACCAGTACTGTGATTTAAAAATAGTGGGTCCTCAAGGACCATGATCTCTGATCAGCAGATTCTTTGTCAGCCACAAGACCAATAGCTTGCTCTGCACAAGTAGATTTAGGAAGGGACATTGTTTCTCAGAGTCTGTTTAGAAGCCTCTCCGTTAGGCTCTTTTAGTTCCTCCGTCTGTGGCTCCTGACCATGTGGCCTATCTTGTTTGAAGGTAACTCTGCCAGTCCCTGTCTCTTATTTCTTTTTCAGCAAAAGAGTGACAAAGAACTGGCTCAATGATGATTCCTTGTGGGCACAGCCGATGCTGTGCTGTAAGTCTGGTGTCTCGGACGCAGATCGAACCTCAAGACTCTAGGTACGGCGTGATCTGCGAACAGAGTGTTGTCGCTTCCTGAAGGAAGTGATGAAGCAGAAGAAAGATTGCTCAATGGTGAAGAAAGATCTGAAGAAGAATTTGGAGGCAAAACAGCAGTGTCCCAGGCCCCATGGGCTCAGGAGGATTTCCAGGACACCATCGGTGTCGGTTAGAACAGACATGTGATGAGGAACAGAGGGAACACTCTCCTTCTCTTCCCCTTTGTCATGGGGCAGAGGAAAAGGTATCTTCTTGATGTGTGTTGCGTGAATCCAGTGTTGTTTCCGTTCCACTCGTACAGCGGTCTGTGTGGCAAGGAGGACTTGATACGGTCCTCTCCAGAGAGGTGCAAGACAGGAGGCTCTTTCAAATGATTTGACGAGCACCCAGTCGCCAGGTTGGAGTCGATGACCTGGACCCTCGTATTTTACTGGGAGTGCTTCTCGCACCTGTTGATAAATCAAATACAAGTTTTGAGTTAACTGGTCACAGTACTTAGAAAGGAGCAAATGCTCTAAATCTTTTAGCCGCTTGGGTTTAGATACATTCCAAATATTGGCTGCCCCCACCATGATTATCTCATAGGGAGAGAGCCCTGTTCTCGACTGTGCGGTCATCTGCATGGACAATAGAGCTATGCTATCGGTAAGGCATCTGGCCACTTCAAATTGTTACTTACATAGATCTTCACCATCTTATTCTTTAAGATACTGTTATGGCGTTCTACAAGTCTGGAACTCTGAGCGTGTCTGGCCAAATGGAACCATTTATCGATCTGTAATCCCGTGCATACTTGCAGGATAACAGCAACGATAAAATGTGGACCATTATCTGACCAAATGACTCTCGGCAAACCAAACATAGGAAAATATTCCTTCAGCATGGTTTTCGCTGTCGTCATTGCTGTGGCAACTTTTAAAGGAAAAGCTTCGACCCATTTACTGAAAGCACAAATATCTACTAGAACGTATTTGTAATTCTGACAATGCTCCATTTCAATGAAATCGAAGTTTATAACTGCAAAAAGCATAGAGGGGGGACCAAAACTACCTCGCAGTGTCGATGTACCTTTCCCAACATTATGTTGTAAGCATATCATGCAATTTTTGACAAAATGCTCAGCAGTTTGAGATATTTACATTCACCAAGACAGGTTCTAAGAGTTTGCACATTTCTTTAGTGCATATGTGAGTGGTACCACGAGCCATCGTAACCATAGCAGTGACATAAGCATCGGGTTGCATCCATTTTTGTTTCGCATTATCTACCCAATAACCTTCATCGTCTAAACTTGCTGAACCCTCAGCCCACTGTTTAAGTTCGTCTGGAGTGGCATCAGCCTGAATGTCTTTTATACAACCAATTTCTACATCTATTACACAAGTGTTAGTGATCTTTTTCATTATATACATTTTGGAATGCAAATCAGTGGCAGTCTGTTTGGCTATTCTGTCAGCAAAAGTGTTTCCTTTCCCCAAATCATCTATTACTTTCTGGTGAGCTTCGCACTTCATTATTGCTAACTGGGTAGGAAGCGCAAGGGCTGAAAGTAACCTAACTATCAGGGTACCATGTTGTATCTTAGTTTCATGCAAGGTCAAGAAACCTCTCTCTGGTCATAATCGACTGAAGTTGTGAACCACTTCAAAGACATACTGGCTGTTCATAAATATATTCACTCTAAGCCCTTCAGAAAGTTCACAAGCTCAAGTCAATGCAATAATCTCTGCGGCCTGCACAGAGTTATGCGGATTCTTTTGGTTTCCACAATAGTTCCCAATGTAGCGATTGCGTAAGCAGCAGTGGATGTACCATCTGGAAGTTTGAAGCAGGAGCCATCGCAAAACAGCTCCCTTTGTAGATCTTTTAATGGTGTATCATTTAAATCAATTCTGCCCTTTGTCTCTTGTTCTGTGGTATAGAGGCAGTCAAGTGACATCTCATCACTGCAAGCAATTTCTTGCGTAAGAGCCAAAAGTTCGGCCGGATTTAATGAGCAACATCTCTTAATTTGGATATGCGGTGCAAATAGAATCAGCTTGTATCTTGTTAATCATGCTGATGTGAGATGTTGCGTTTGCATTCTGTTTAATAGAACGTCTACAGCAACAGCTCTCAAACATCTTGGCAAAGAGCATGCAACAGGGTCAAGCGTGGAGGAAAAATAACCGCACAGTCTTTTCTTCCCTCCATGCTCCTGTGTTAAAACAGCCAAAGCGCATCGATCACATTCATGCACATACAAAACAAAGGCCTGGTCATAATTTGGTGTTCCCAAAAACGGTGCTGAACACAAGGCAGTCTTGAGCAGATCAAAAGCTTTCTGACAATCCATGTTCCACGCTAGAGGCAAAGAAATGCCCTTCTTTGTCAATGCCAACATTGGTTTTATCATTAATGAGAAGTTAGTGATCCACTGTCTACAGTATGAAGCAATGCCTATCAAGGCTCTGACCTCTTTCTGTATATTTGGGACAGACATGCTAGAGATGCTTTGTATCTGTTCAGGTGTCAGTCTTCTCCCCTCCTTGGACAGGAGATAACCTAAATAGGTGGCCTTCTGTCGACAATATTGAAACTTTTTCAATGAAGCCTTATGCCCATGTTCTGCTAGATGAATAAGCAGCAACACAGTGCCCTCCGTGCAAGCAACTTCTGAATCAGCAGCTAAAAGAAGATTGTCAAAATACTGCAACAATGTACAAGCAGAAGTCAACTCAAGTGTATCAAGCAGTTCCTTCAAAGCTCTACTGTAAATGCTGCGACTCTCAGTGTACCCTTGTGGCAGACGAGTGAATGTAAAAGAGCATCCCCCTAAGGTGGACGCGAACAAATATCTACTGTCAACATGTACAGGAATACTAAAGAAAGCATTCTTTAGATCCACAACACTGAAATGAGTAGCTGAAGCTGGAATCATTGTTAATATGCTAGTCACATCAGGCACAATTGGAAATTGTGGAGCAACAATTTTATTAATAGCGTGCAAATCAATAATAAAATGGAAAGGAATCGCATTATCCCCTTTCTTATACACCGGTAGAATCAGACTATTGCACAAACTTCATGCAATTTCCTCAATCACTCCTCGATGTTCATCGCCAACTGAAATCTTATACTGTGGAATACGTGACAATTTAACACCTGGTTTCAACACAATTTTAACAGGCTCAATTAGTAAAATACCAACGTCATTATCATCTGCCGCCCATAAACATGCTGGAACCTTATCCAGTTCAGTCGGTAAAGGCCTAGTCAAGAATTGTGAAACAGAAGTTCGTTGAGGTGAAATCGTTAGATGCACTCCATCTGGAGAACAGTAAATTACAGCATTCAATTATTTCAACAGATTCTACCCCAACACATTTTCGCCACATTTCGTCGTCAAAAGAAATGGACATGAATCAGTGAATGGCCCCAGTGAAATCAGTACCGGCTGAGAGACCGGACTAACCACTGGCGTACCAGAGAACCCTACAGAAATGTTATTCTGCCCTGACAGTGCAATATCTGCAACCCTCAAATGATCAATGGAACACTTCTGTGCTTCTGTATCTATCAAAAATAGATGCTTCCTATTCCCCGCCTTCATTTCAACGTAAGGCCCTTTCTGATCAATGGGAATAGGTACTGGTTCCAGACTCTGCTTCGGGCTGTCCTAATCGAACACTATATCATCAAATGCAAGATCCTCAGAAAAATAAACAGTCGAAGGATTATCAAAAATGTTCCCATTATTAACACTATGCTGCTGACTATCCTGTGGGAATTACTGTTGATTCTGAGCTAACTGACTTCTACAAGGACCCCCTATCCAGGGATGGCCTCTGGATCGTCTACCCATGGTACCATATGTGTTATTCGATCGCTGCAGAAGGATCGGGCATTGTGCTTGCCATTGACCTTCTTGTCTGCAATAGGCACATTGGTTCATGTGTTCAGGACCCATTTTTGCACCACTCTGTGGTGCAAACTGACCTCTAAACTGTGTATTCCCACCTCTAGTTCCTCTTACTATTTGCTGCAACAAACTTTTGTTTTCAAGTCTCCCTTCTTCTTTTCTATCTTCTCTTTTTCAGTATTAACCCTATTCTCATAATACTGAGCCATATGCAATACTTCAGACTTTGATTTAGCTTGCCAGGCTCTTTCTGAAGTCATAATTTGTGATTGGATATCAGGCAACAATCCACGCACAAATGTATCTACAAACAGCCTTTTTCCTTACTTTGTACTTAAGACCTGACTGCTAAAATCTGAAAACACTTGCTCGAACTGATTAAAAAATTCGGCAGCGCCTTCAGATTTCTCCTGGATGCAAGCTGTAAGCTTGTCCCAAACTATTCTGCTCTCTGGAACCAAAGATTTTAATTTAGTTACAATTCTGTCATACAGTGTCAATATCACCTGTGGCGGTTTCTCACCAGTCTTCTTTTCTCCATCTATCCGTACCAAGTTAACCCATGTGTCATCCAGTCCTGCCTCATCATCTGCAGCTCTAATCTATTTCCATAAATCAGCAGGTAGGATCACAGGCAACATCAAATCTATATCACCCAGCGTGAAAACTGATGAATGCAAGACAGATTCAATTTCTTTTTAAAATTCTGTTGGATTCTTTTTAATATCTGTAATTGTTTGTCTAATGGTATTCACATCCTGTCTAAAGAATGGGACATGCACAAACTGTGAGACATAGTATGCTTCAATAGTAGTGGCTGGTGTGCCTGCTGCGGCATCAGCCGGAATTTCTATTTTGGGAACAAATGTCAGAGGAACCTCCCTCATTGGCAATTGTAATGTAGGCAATTCTGTACGCTTATTAAGCAACAAAGCTAAATCTAGTGACAAAGTAGTCAAAGCAGTATCGGGCAAAAATGCTCTTTTATAAATGACCATCTAATCTGCAGGACAACTAAACTTTTTCTTCATAAACTCATCTTGTAGATACTCTACTATCACCTGTAACACTTTCCTTTGCATTGCCGGAGCATATTGACTAAACGTGTCATGCATTTCAATGGGAGAAATCAAAACCGAAATCCATCTAAGAGTGTCCCTTCTGCAAATGCGCGTTTCTTCACTTATTGGTTTCAATGAAGGAAGACATTGTTTCTGCACATATGAGGCTTCCAATCCATTACCATCTAATTCATCATTCTGTAACCAGTCTAGCTCCCTTTAAAACTCAAAAATCTTCTCAACATGCTCATGTACTTTCTCCGCAGTGTCCCTTGAATGGGCAAGGCATTCTAATCCCTCAAATCCTGTGGGACCTTCATGTCCATCAAATCACTCCAAATATCAGCTAAGTGCGCTCCTATGCCCTCTATCAAAATAGCCTGTTCAGGAATACTCTCTTGGAAAGAAATCGCAACTAAAACAACTGATTCTTCACCCTCTTCTGTATATTTTTTAGCCCATGCATACAATTCTCTTTGTCTAGCTTTGAATACTATACCACGAGTCGTTACAAGTGGAGCAGAGCCACTTCCAAAAGAAAGTTCAGACAAATCTTGTTCAATAGTCAATGGAGACACAACCGCTGGCGGTAAAGACGGAATTAAGGGAACGGCAACTGTTGGTAAGGGCGAGGATGCAGAAGGGGTAACAACAACCGGCAGATGAGCAACAACTGGAGGAGGAGCAACAACGGGAGGAAAAGAAACATCAATGGGCGGAGGTGCAACAGCGCGAAGAGGTAAAACAACAGGGAGAGTCACATAAGGAGGTGGTGCAGTGGCAACAGTCCTAAGCTCATTCAATAACTTATTAATCAGTTCATCTGAGGTATGAAAATCCTTAGACAGATATATTTTCTGTACTCCACCGTACTCATAAACAATATCGTTTTTATTTATGTGTGTCCAATTGTGAGTTGATGACTGCCTATTGGTTGACGGCATGTGTGGCTGATCCAGTCACACAATCGAATGTTTCGCATGCATAATTATATGTGTTTTATAATGATAAGTTATGTAGCATGTGCACACATACAGGATATCTAAGAATAGCTGTTTCTTCTCATTTCTCTGTTTTCAGACTCATTTATGAATGGAATTACAGGTGGCGCCGGTCGGCCTCGTTCCAAAGATTGTTTGTCTCTGCAGAATAAACCCTGAAACAGGCAGACAATTTCCAAGGCATGTCAGATCACTGGTGTTACATGGCATTGTTTGTACTTGCAAGTGCAAAACTGCAACCAATATCAGGATGCTTAGGAATCGGGGCACGACTCACCTGATTTCAAAATACTAAGGAGGTCTGATCGGATTACAAAGGATCGACGTGGCTGGCGATTTCGGCAAAAATACCCGCCTCAATATGGAGAACCTCGTCAAGATGTCCCCTAGAACCGCTTGCTCACCGTTCAGGGCTCAGATCGTGCAGTACTGTCGAGGTGTCACGGCTCATACAAAAAGGGGCTATACATATGTTTAGCCTGCACCAATCACTGTAGCCCACTTGGCTTTAAAAGAGGGCAGAGCCCCTCTTTTGGCAGATCATCTGAAGACTTCAACAGGAGTAGCAAGAAGAACTCATCATTGGACCATGTCTGAAGGTACAGTCTGCCATACATCTTCTACCAGTGAAAGAAGGCCAGGACCTCCAAAGAGGGAAGAAAGATCCCTCCTCTAAACATCTCCCAGGGAACAGTGTGAGATCCGAATCCCGAGGACCCTCTAGCCACTCCAGAACTGGTACCCAGCCAGCACACAGCATGCCCTGCTAGGCTCTGCAGCAAGCTTTCTAAATAGAAAGTGCCAGAAGGTCTCTCAAACTCCATCCAAGGACAAGGCAGCTGCCTTCAACACAGTCCTCAGCTTTGGGCCATCTGCCTTAAAGGATGACACAAGCCCACTGAAGAAGCTGGGAGAAGTGCATCGATAAAGCATCTACTGATGTCTGCCTTAAAGGACATTTTTCGAGCAAGTCGACCTCCTCGAGCTGCAACTGACAGCAACGCTGACATTTGCAAACCATAGTCGCTTAAAGCCATCCGAGACGTCTCAACCAGTAAGTACTTCAGACCGCCAAACAGCATTGGGACAATGATTCCTGACCCGAGCCGCCCTGTAGGCCTGCCAGCAGACATTCATCCAACTTTCTCTTTAGTAAACCGTCTTGCCGCCTGATGCCCGCAGCTGACACCCTTCTCGAACTCTGTCGTAGAAGCTTGCAAAGCACCCTGAAGCTGACTCGACCCTGTCGAGCACCAAGAACATCTACAGCACAAGGTACATTGTGGTTCTGTCCCTGTGGTCCTTCCCAGAAAGCCCCTAGAGACATTTTAAGACCCACTGCTAGCATTGTGCTAAAGCCAAGAAACCTTAGCAAACTGTGTAGTTATTAACCACACTGACTACCCTCCTGTCAGTATCCAGAGTGCATCCCTTTTCCTTATATGAAACTGTCTGTCCTCCTTATTCCTTTAAAGGGTGGGTTGTATTTTGTGGTGTTGTTAGACTGTCTGTAGTGATTAATAAAGTAGATATTTTTCATACAACCTTGACTGGACAGTCCCTTTTATCATAAGGTAATAATTGTATTGTTGTTGTGTTGCAACTAACCAATGATCCACGACCCTTCAGAGATAAGCCTGCCATTCTGTCCATGTTACCAAAAATGGACAAGAAGGTTTATAATTTGCTTGTTATTCCAATCTGTTCAGATTGCTTCTGGTGTATTAGATGTGTGGGGCTGATTGATGGTTTAGAAACTGATATTCACCCCTGGACCACTGGTAACCCAGAAGTTTATTTGTTACAGGTTCCCATTATCCCGGGTCGATTATCAGCCTGGATTCATTATGAGCCTCCAGCCAAAGGCAATGATATTAGCTGGGATATCGTCCACTGGCACAGGTCCCTCCATAGTCAAGGCTTGGTTTGGGCATCTCATGAGCCCACAACAGGCTGGTTGTTATGAACAGAACCTCGATTCTTGTAGTTATCTGGCCACAGACCCTCAGGGATCCTAAAGGGTTATAGCCTATGTGACCCATCATATTTGGCTTTGGCAGTTGTTTTTCTTGTCTCTAATTTCTCAGTGAATTTGCTTGGGCTCAGTCTCTGCAAGAACCCTCATATTCTAGTAGCACGAGCTAGTGTCCCCAGAATCTGGCATGTGACTCTTGGCTTGCCAGCTAGAATGTGTCTCTTTTTGGATTATTCACTAGCTTGTTCACTAACTGGTTACCCCAGGCAAGCATTATTTACTATCCTCAGTGTTCTTGCCAGACCCTCCAGAATTCAGAGCATATATCTCCTGGTGGGCCTTCTCTCTTTACTCCTGATTCTGTGTTGCTGCTTCTTTTGGGTCTTTAAACTTTGGCCCTATTTGTCTCCAGGCCCATGTTGACAGATCTTTCATCTTCACAGGTCTTGGTCCCTTGGCTTCACCCCAGTTCTGTCTCTACTGACCTCACCTCAGGCCTCTCAGAATCCTTTCCAAACTTTAGACCTCTTAACTTGGGCAATACTGGTATCTTCCCTGGACCTCACTGTCGACCTTCACCAACCTCCTCCATCTTCAACCCCTCTCCAATTCATTCGTCCCTCTACTGATTTTCTCCAACCTCCTTGAACTCCTCTATCACTCCTCCACTGTCTTCCTTTCCCTGCTCCTTCTGCCTTCCAATGATATCCTGGTCTCTCCTTCCTTCAGCACCTTCCTTTCCCTTCTCTGTCCTCTTATCTCAATACGTATAGCCGTTCCTTCTTTAAAGGCCTTAATTTCCCTGCTCCTTCTTGCTCCTCCACAGTTTTCGTTCGCACCACATATCTCCATACTGCCATGTTGTCTCCCATCTCCCACACTCTGGTTCAGACTCTTACCGCTTTTATTCACTTGTCCTGTTGGTAATTGGTACTTTAAAGGTGGAGACAAGTGGAATCATGTAGTGGTGTTGTTGGCCTGGGATTGGATGAGGGCTATATGTAGCAGTTGGCTGAGCTGCCCAGCAGGGGAGCACGTGTAAGGGCTAGAGAGTGGCGTAAGTGGGCAAGTGAGCTGACACTAAGGTGCATCTCTTACCTGTCTCGCCCGGTTCCCGCTCAGTGCCAAGTCCAGCCTAGCTACAGTGGCTGTTACTGGTGAAATTAAGGAAGGAAAGTCCATGAAACCTGACACTAGTGTCCCCAATTCCCCATAAACACAATGCAAAGAGTAAGGTAAGAAATATGCATAACATGCCATCGCAAGTAGGTGGTTAATAACATTGACACAAATCAATAGCTGTTAGCACAAAACAAATCTCATATAACATCAACATTTGTATTCATGTGACTCCTTGCTTTTTGGACAAGGGTTGGACAAGCAAGCAGTGTGATGCCTGTGTGGGGCGGTCAGTTTGGTGCAAATCCTATATAAGATAAAATAACAATAAACACTCTCCTCAGGGCGGTTCTGCTCTTCATGCCTTCAGCATTTAGTACTATTGCCAGTGATGCCTGGCCAGGCAAAGCATAGAAATAAAATCTGTACACCAGAAGTGTGTGGTCAAATTACCTGACACATGTGCAAAGGCCGAGCAACTATTAACCAAAATACATTGGATTGTCTTTGAATGTCAGCCTACTCTGGCGCCGGACCACAAGTCGGTTTTACATACAGGTTGTCAGTTTTCCTTAGTTGTAGCTCCAAAATCCTAAAACATACTCTTGTGGGTTATAATGGCAAAGAAAAGGCTATATAATCATGTTCTACATCTATGGACAGTTGCAGCTTAATGTGCATTGCTGACTGTCGGTCTGCAGTTGCTTGAGCAGAGGGATGAAAAGGGGGGCCACCATCTTGGAATCAGGCTTCCCTAATATGGGGCTGTGCCACCTGATGTTGCTTGGCTCCTGGGACCGGAGTCTGCTGTTCGCCGGAAATGCTGCCCTGTTTGCTTGTGGGCTTCTCAAGGAAACGGTGGGCTTCAGCAGATCGCGGACATGCCCGGTCTCTCCCAAAGGATCTGCGTGCTGTGACCACACGAATCCCACTCACCGGCGTACGGGACAATATCTACTCTTTAAGATTACCTTTCTTCAGAAAATGTGGGGCTTATGAGTGGCTCCAACAAAGATGTTGGGAATGGAGGCAAGGCCCTAAGGAACCCCTATATACCTCCTCTAAAGTTATGATACAATAGGTTATTCATAAGGCCCTTAATACCCAGAGGTTTCTAAGCGCGGACCGGGGATCGAACCTGCGCTTAGAAGCCAATCCTGGTATTAAGCATGTTATGAATAAACAGTTATAATTATAGATAAGGAATGCAGTGCCGGAATTAGAAGGGTACGTTCTAAAATCCTTGACGCAGAAGGAAATCTGTACTTGAAGGCCGTGTCAGAGAGAGAAATAGGTATTATTAAAAGTAGTATGTGGTTGTTTGATGGACTTGAGGTGTGCTCAAGCAGAGGGGTTCTAGCTTTTATTGCTGAAGAGAACGTTCCATCTCCCCCACAAAGAATTATAATTCTAGGACTTCCAAGCCTACTGGCCAAGAGTGGTCAAGACCAGACTGTGTGGAAGGTCAATGTGGAGGAAGGGAGTATGTTAAGTAGAGATACTATGTGCAAGATGGCTGCCTCTCGTTACGTAGTGAAAGTTGGGGACATTTTTGTGAAAAATGTTCTAGTGATGTTGTTTATGTCTTTGGCTGGCGGGGAGGGGGATAGTCCTGAGGCCCTCCACAATGCCTGGGTGTGATTGTTAGTATGGGTGTACTTTAAACATGTACAGGGGAAGAAGTGATCAAATGCTCTCCTACTATAAATGAGGGAGGACCAAAGGGCACTCTGAAATGAGGGTGGTGTTCAAAAGGTGGCTACTCTAGAAGCAATACCCTAGACTGGTTTGCCAGGAGGTTCTTGAGCCTGCTAGGAGCATAATGGTGATCCTTATAGTGATATGCAGGGTGGGAGTACTGGATTCCTCCTGGGCTGATGCTGGGCTCTTCTGGGAGTTAATCTGCATAATCCTGGGTGCTTCTGGGAGTTCATCTGCATAATCCTGCCTGGTCTACCCTTCTCGACTAGGGCTGAAGTTACATTGTCCTCTTAAAAGAGGGCAGCAGGAGGATCATAGGTTCAACAGGGCTCTGGAGTCTGCTTACGAGCCGGCATGTTTTCATGAACTGAGTGGCGCGTACATTTATTATTTATCCATTTGAGCGTTTCTGGAGAGCTACCTGTTGCCTTCCAACTGCTTAAAAGCACGTTTAAGCTTTGCATAAAGTATCATGACATTAATGTGAAAATGCATAATAAAACTTCACGGTGGTCTGCAATCTGCAGCTCTCCAGATGTTTTGCAGTATGGCTCTGATAATCCCTCACCATTGACTGTGCTGAATAGGGCTGATGGGAGTTGTAAACCAAACCATCTGGTGAGCCAAAATGTGCGTACCGCCACTTACATAGCATAAGACATCCTGACATAATCTGCAAGTACATCAAAACCGGCATTATGTGCAAAAAGGCGGGGGGGGATTAAATATGCAAATAAAACGAAATGGAGCAAACATCCCTTAAAACCAAAAAAATGAATTTTGTTACACGATCGAAATTGGGAAGGGAGAATCAGTAATGGACTCCTTCCACGTTTGCCCCCCTCTCTGCACTGCATTGACTCCCCTAGCATTAAACGCAGCAGCATGACAGGCCCTGAATCGCTGAGGGACAAAGGCAGAGTTGCACAGACCCATGCAATTTACACAAAACGTTGCATTTGAATGTGTCATAGGGTTGTAACTGCATAGCCTTTGCAGGTCATAGCGATGCTACTAATGCCACTGCACGCAGCTGTACATGTCACTAGAAAAAGTCCTAAACCCGGAAGTGTGTAGACTCTTTTCTTTCAGACTTTGTTGGGAGTTGTTGAGCTATATCTGCAAAATACAACACACACAATTTCCTTGTCTTCTTGTGGCAGATGGCCACCTGCACAGGCAAGGGGTTGTTAGGCCAGGGGTGTGTTGCTATCAAGCAGGACCCCCCTATGGGGAGGCGGGGGGGGTGCTGTGCCACATTCCCAATATCCTAGCATGTATTGTATTATGTTAAGTTAGAAATCTTTTATGCTGTGCCAAATCACAACTGAAGTGCTCTCAAGGGGTATATTTGCAGGTTTACTTTGGGCATTATGGCAAATTCCAGTAACTGAATGCTGCATATGTGTAACCTTTATCTCTGAGGGCTTTCAACCTATTGCACCTTGAGAACATACCATTTGTGAAAGGCGCTACAAAAATTAGGAAATTAAATTAAATGAAATTAAATGGGTACTTTGTGAAGTTGCACATGCCTGTGTCTAACTACTTCAAACAGCCATTTTGGCCTTTTCAGAAGTAACACTACATTAACGAGAAACGAGATAAAAATTACATAAACGGCTAGCAGGTCTTCTAGTAAGAATTTCAGGTTCTGAGTATTTTACTTTCAATGTTCTAAAAATTATCATTGAGCATGCATCCAATATAACCACACATAAGAGAGCAATTTCCCGTCAGCAGTACATCACTTGTTCCACTACAGGCTAAGGAGAATATACATTGAGATGAAGAGTGAAGTTAGGAATACAATTACTTTGAAGGAGTAAAAAGGTAATTTCAATTCTGTCAAATGTGTGTCAATGATGATAAGATAAAAGTGGACTATGGCAGATGTCAACAAAGCACTTCCTGAGACACCTGTGTGTGAATCTCATGGGACTTCCCAGCGAATGTGACGGAGAGCTACATTCAACACATATGAGTCCAGGTATTTCGAAAAAAAATAAAAAAATACATTTTCATAAAAGTGGAGTTACATATCCAGACAAATCTTGACAAATCTTGGAAGCAAAAGGACACGGAGCACCACAGGTTCGATCCCCAGGTCCGCGCCTCGAAACCTCTGGCCATTAAGTTCGTTATAAATACCCTATCATAATAGCTCACTGAAATGCAGCAATTCAAAAGCAGTAAAAGTCCTGGCTCATGGGGCGTTTTCAATCAAACCACAGCCTGAATGGGCCACGTTCTTACAAGGCATAGAAAACAGAAACCTCTTGCCAGCATGTAAGGTTCTAATGTTGTACAAGCAAAATATAGGATAGATAAACGTTCTCCTTAAATCGTTTAGAAAAGGACAGAAACAAAATGTCTGCAGGGTCATCCACAGAGCTGCCATCACAGTGGCAACATGGCAAAATAATCTGTTTCCTATTGGAACTCCACCTGGCCACAACAGAGGCCAGTGGTAACCAGTTAGCTCTAAAATCAAATAGAATCCCCTTCTTGCGTGGTTCCACGTAACAGTTTGCATAATTATCCAGCAGTATTGGGGCCACTGCTCTAAGTTCTGTTGTGCCGAGTGCTTTACAAGTTCGAGGCTGTGGCGGGTCCGTTTTTTTCCTGGATGCAATTTAGTCATATGGACTGACGCTTCCTCCAGAGGCTTGGAAAATGGCTTGCTGAAACCCAACAACGCCAGATCACGATCTAATGATTGCAGCCAAGGGCTATGTCCTCCAACATCCAAAGCCAAAAAAGTCTTTAAGAATCCAGTGCGTTAGATGGCACTGCACTGGCGCGCCACAGTCTCACCCAGAGTTTCAATGGTTCAAAGTTTAGCATATCAGAAATAAAACCCCAACCTGCCTCCAGGTGCAACAAATAGGTTGAAGCACCACCCGAAATAGCAAACAGCTGATGCAAAAAGAGATTCTCTTTGCATTGAAATGGGGGTGCAGGAGAAGAACCCCATACCTCAGCACCATTACTTGAATTTGACATGGTGTTAGAAGTGTGGATAGGTCGTATAGTAACCAAAGTACCACCACCAGGACTCTTGCTACACCTTTGGACTACACCATTAACTTGAGCACATTTTGAAGCACATTTAGACACCTGGGAGCCGCAATCTGACTTATTCTTGAATATAAACCCTAGGTGAGGAAATCCCTTGACCCATTAAAGTTTCACAGAGGTTGAATGTGGCATTTTGCGCTTATGGCCCCCCATGCACATCAGTTTAGACTTGATAGTATTAGCATTCAAATATCGCGTGACCATAAAATCTAAAAAAACAGAAACCAAAAGTTGTAAAGCTCATGGGATGCGAACAAGCAGAACTACATCATCAGTGTAAGCCAATGCAAACATTTGCCGACCAGCACATTTTGGTGTGTCCGAAGTGATGGCATGGAGCTCCCAAAATAAATAATTAATGTACAGATTCAAAAACAGGGGTGCTAAAATGCACCCCTGTCTGACCCCATGGGTTGACGGAAACGCTGTAGACAGTTCACTAGTGCAAGCAATATGGACTCTAGCGCTAAAGTAACCATGTAAAGCCACTGAAATAGATAGTAAAGGCTTAGGGAGGCCCGAGTTCGACCGAAATTCCGATAGCTTCCCAAGATTTACACTATCGAAGGCTGAACTTAAGTCCATGAAGCTCAAATATATAGGGGATTTGTACCCAATGTAAGAGAGCCATGGTAAAGTATGACACTGACACAGGAGATACAAGTTTCAAAACCTTTATTAGATTCTTGGGGTTTGGAGAAACTTCTACTTTGCCTTATATCTATGACGGGAGTAGTCTCTACAATGAAATAATAAAGAAAACAGAGTCCTAGTCAGTCTATGTCAAATCGAAATGGCCCATACTAACAAAACCTAATGCCTGTCCTATTTCACAGACAAAAAGTGTACATTTTGCTAAGTCTTTCGAGTGGACTACTTCCTTTCGCCGGACCACTCAGCTATTCTGTATTACTGGATTCATAGTTATCAGCCACTTAAAAGTCCATCACTGGTTAGCTTTCTTTCGCATCTCATCAGCATGTGCGCAACCCACTGTTGTGGCTGACACAAACCAGCCTTTCATGTCTTTCACTAACTCTCCGGTTGTGGACATTCCTTTCTTTTCTCTGTGGCTTTAAATCATGAGTCAAGGTTAATACCACGGGCTTGGCCTATCCTCCCCAACTCTGTCGTTCACCCGGGATGGTCGCTGGCATCCTTGAAACACAATGCAAGTTTCTTCTTGTCTGCGATTTGACTTTCTCCACGTCTCCTTCATGGTAACCCGGATGCAACAACCTTCTGTAGGGATCTTCAGGGTTTCCCTACCCTTTGCTCCAGTCCCCCGATTGTTCGTCCTGCTCCAGTAGGTTTGTCTTTGCCCCAGAAGTTCTGCTCCTTCTTGTGTTTTGCCTTGCTCAGAGTGTGTCTCTATCTTCCGCTTTGTATCCGTGTGGGGAGAGCTAATGGGTATCACATGTATGTGATTGAAGTCAAGTGCCTGACCCGATGAATGGGACACGTCCAATGAGATATGTGTTAGCCACTTTACTCTCAGTCACCCTCTTCCTCAGCCTAGTGTTTGTGTAGAAAGGGGGGTTGGTTGGGATGTTGGAGGATCCTATAAAATAGGATGGGGCCTGGGTACGGGAAAGGGGGGAATACCCCGCCTCATCATTGGTTGAATCACCCTCATTTCCCGAAGACCCTTCACCCATGTCATCTCCTGCATTGGTCCACCTCCAGGGTCTGGATCCAAGGGTGATGGCCATGCCCTGGCCACCAGAGCGAGAAATCCCTGGGGACTAGAAAGTGAGACACCCTTTGGTCTCGCATATCCTCCCCCTATGCGATGTAAGTGCATCAGTTCTCTTCTCGACCTTCCTTTTCCTAGGGTTTTGAAGAGAACAGGTACATGAAGGGTCTAGGGACCATCACATACTACTCTGTTGCTCTTCTTTTGGTCCTGGTATTCACTAGGATCTGATGGTACTATTTCTTGAATATCCCATAAAACTTGAGTGAGTCATTTGCTTCCTTAAGTATTCCTTATTAGAGTTAACCGTGGACTCACGGTGGGTCACCTCATCTTGGAGTTCAATTCTGTCCAATCCCATATGGGACAGGTGTAAGAACAACAATCAGTTAGCTATTGGGTGTGAGTTAGAAATTCGCCTGGTGAAGGTGTTAGGTCTTGAAGGAAGGTGGAAAGAATAGGGAAGTCCATGCCTATGATGACCTCTTCTGGAAGCCCTGGGATAGCTGCTGATGAAATGAGCTTTGGCTCCACTCTAATATTAATTGACATGGGTACTTTGTTGCAGGTTTTGTTATCTCCATGCATGAAGGTAACCCTAATTAGGGATGACTTCTCAAGATCTGCTTGTGAAACTAGATCGGCTCTTACTGCAGTGTGCTTGCTACCGGAATCTATCAGGGCTTTTACCACCTTTCCGTTAACCAAAGCCATTTCATAAGTAAATTCTTTTGGTGATTGACATAAACATATAGTAACTGATTCTGTAATTTCTTCTGGAACTTCCCATTCTTCACCTCTCAGACATCCTATCTCCATAGGTTCTTCCCTTTGCTGTTTTTGACAGTGTCTTGCCATATGACCAGTGTCTCTACAGGAGAAACCGATAGGGGGAGGAGGTTTAACACTTTTTGGCTGCTCTCTTCTGGTCATCTCTCGAAGTTTAGGTTCCAGTTTTTTTAACTCCACCCTCTCTTTCATCGTCCATTCTTCTCATTTAAAAAGGTTTCCCCTTTGCTCTGATGTATGTGGCATAGAGCGGTACAATGGTTTTTGATCTTTTTATATCCTCACCTCTATGTAGGGTATGGAAGTATTTTATGCCCTCCAAATGGGATTGGGCCATTTCAATGGCTAGTGTGAGACCTGGTCTATTTAGCTGCAACACCGCCTTTTGCTCTAGTCCCCCGATCGGTCACCCTGTTACAATAGGTTTGCCTTCGCCCCAGATGTTCTGCTCCTTCTCGTGTTTCACCTTGCTCAGAGTGTGTCTCTATGTTCTGCCTTTTATCCGTGTCGGGAGAGCTAATAGGTATCAGATGTATGTGATTAAAGTCAAGTGCTTGACTTTGCCTGATCTGATTAGCGGGACATGTGCAATGACATATGTAAGTGTTAGCCTCATTACTCCCAGTCACCCTCTTCCTTGGCCCAGTACTTGTGTGGAAAGGGTGGGGGGCTTGGGATGTTGGAGGATCCTATAAAATAGGATGGGGCATGGGTACGGGAAAGGGGGAATAGTGCGTCTCATCATTGGTTGCCTCACCCTCACTCCCTGAAGACCCCTCACGCAGGTGATCCTCCCGCACTGGTCCACCCAAGGGTCTGGATCCAGAGGCGATGGCCGTGCCCTGGCCACCTGAGAGAAACATCCCAGAGGACTAGAAAGTGAGAAACTCTTTCGTTTTCTAACACCAAGGACAGATGTATCTAAGATCAGCCTTTGATTAAGGGCTCGTCCAACAGTACCAACTCTTTTCCGGAAGTCGTACTGCTCCTTGGCCCAAAAGGCAGTGCAACCATTTAGCTAAGGAATCAATTATGGAATTAGGGAGATAGCAGCATGGATCTGCCCTGTTTACTGTCTTGAAAAACGGCACAATAATTGCCTGCCTCCAGATTGGTGGTATGTGGTGACTTCTAATAATTGCATTGAAAATCTGAGTAAAAACCGAGAACCAAAATGCCAGGTTATGTTTAAAAATGTCCAGTGGCTCCATATCCTCCCTGGGGCTTTACCATTTGCTGAGAGAAGTAGGGCTTCACGAACTCTGGAAAAAGAGAACGCAAAGGGGTCATCCTTATTCAAAACCAGATCATTTAAGGCCAGTGAGTGGCTCACCAAAGACGGCAAATTGTACAAAGAGGGAACATAATTCACCCCCTCGAGCAATGAAATAGTGTTTACATGTTGACTTTGTTCCGCATCCACGCCCCTTGATGCCATTATCCAGAACCCAATGCTATTCTTATTGCAGGCAGCAAGCTCGAGATCTTCCCAAGACAACTGTTTCCAGTCTATTTTAGCTTCGCTCAGAGCTCTCTTGAAATTAAGTCTGGCCTTTCTGATCAAAGACATGTCTTTAGGAGAAATCCTTACAGCTCCAATAAGAATTCTCTTTGGGTTCCCACAATCTTTCCTCGACCAATCAGCTAACTGAGCCCTGGAGTTAGTAATACTGCGTCTCCTTGTTAAAACTAATCTGGCAGTTGCCATAGGATTGTCAAAAAGTGGTCACTGATGGCCACTTGCAATATCAGTAGTAGGACATGCTTCGATCAACAGAACTGCAAGGGAGATTCATCTGTCAGGCTGACAATCACTATCCAAGCGATTCCGTGTTATTAATCATAGTGTAGACCCTTGCAAATCACAAAGCTGTCTCCTGAAGCACTCGATGCTACCTATCTACACGTTAAATGATACATTTGCGGATCATGGTCACCTATGGGTGGCACTCTGTGCAGAAATCATTTGTAAGCTGCCAATTATCCAGATGCCTCACAAAGTAATCAAAATTATGAATGCCTAGCTGCTATTTTCTAAAGTACAACATCCTGGCCGATCAGAGGGAAATCTTCCCTTCACAGTCTGTGGATCTAACTCAAATAAATAGGGTCGTTTGCCAGCTCGGCACATCCAGGGGTCCTCTGCCATTGGATCCAGAATGTTCTATGCAAGATCTTCTTCTAAAGAAGAGCTGAACGAAGAGCATCATGTTGAAATGACCCCCTACTAAAACGCAGGGTAAATGATCACCTGTCAGAGGGTCACGTGCTAGCTATTTCCTGGCTACATAGTTGAATTCCTGAACATCATCAGCCAGGCCGCGTCCATGGAAGGAATTATACAAAATAAAAATGCCCAACATGCCTCCGTTTGATTATTTGCAGGTGCGACCCCTAGAACATTGCATGTAAGGGCAAAAGCCAATCTGTGACCAAAAAGTAACCAAGCCTCCACTGTTTCTTCCCTTCTGGCTTTTTTTTGCTGGGGAAAAAAAGTTACCAAAGCTTATAAAAGGCAACAGTTTCTCGGAGCAACATACTATCAGACCTGGAAATATTCAAATAAAAGTATGGATCATTCATTTGTCTTTTCCAGGCCAGCAATATTCCAAGAAACAATTCAAAAACTCCCTGAAGGATAGTCCGGACACAGGCCTATTTGTATAGACCAGTCAAGGAAACCTGTAACGTTACCACCATATATGTCATGTCACATTACAAACATCTGAAGACGTTACTCAAACATGCAATGATCCACACCCATCACACATCTCTCCACTCTACCAGCATGCATCTTGCATGTGAATAACCATCCTCCATGCCAGGCTGACACCATCCCTCTGCCCCATCATTCGCATTGAACTCCTGGCTGTTGAATATTTGCCACGTAGAGCCCATCCCACCATCACTCTCTCGCACACCCCACACTATTCAGAAGACAATGACACTACACTGTGTAGAATCATGTGCAGCACCTGCTAAAACGTTGCCCTCACACCTCTCTGAAGCTCCAGGTAACGTGTTATATCACCTCAACCATGCTGTTTACTTCAAGTGTCTGTGCCTCACCTCTCCATGGCCAACATTAGAATTGCAGCATAATAACTGTACATCTGCATGCAACTGCCAGGGAAGGACAGACAAGTACTGACTACTCAACGGATGACTCGTCTTCCATCATAGACCAGCCATGCTACCGCAGTGCAGGGCATTGCCAATGACATGCAAGCCAGCAGTGGCAGAACTAAGCAACCAGCCATCATCATCCTTCTCAAATTGCATTGAAAAGCCAATCCCCCACGGCGGCAAGTGTTCAGATGTAGGATCACCGCCCGCTACCTGAGCCAAAGTATCGCCTGAGAAAGGTCGTCTAGCAGTGCACCGGGGTCATGACAGTGAGGTGATGGACACGTGCCACGAGCACAGTAGCAGTGCTGATAACTTTAGGTTAGTAGCTAAAATGTGGCACAATAAAGCACACAGTAGTATATTTTGTTATCACATAGCACAGGCAAGTGTTGCATTGTTGTAGCTTTGCTTTTTGCCAGCCTTGCACCACATAACATTGTATTCCTTGCATGCACTGCACCTCACAGAGCGGACACAGTAAATTATTATTATTATTTGCCTCACATCTGCGAATGGCATGAGGCACATTGCATGGCACCATACATACTACACTTTGCCTGCACAACATGATTGCAGATAATACATGGTGCATGGCACTGCATTTCCGCATGCATCACACTTCACAGAAATTACAAAGCACATTGTGTAGCACACCTGCCCACAATCAAGCTCACAGCACTACATGTTTGTGTTACGTGACAGCTGGATAGAAGGTGCATAGCACTTGCACACTCACCATCTGACACAAAGACACATACAGTTCATCGAGGTATATATGTTTTAATGGCGAAAACCTGCACTTTTTACCCTCAGCAGTTTTTAGAGTACATAGTGTGTAACATATAGCGCTGCATTATTGTGCACTGTGCCTGTAGGGTTATTATAATGAACAAGAGCTTTGTCACTGTTGTGTAGGCCTCAGCCAGAGGGTCAGAGCTGCCATTATAGTGTATTAGGCCATAGTTGTGTTGGGAGCACTTGATTGAATTTTGTCTTGTCCTACAAGCAGGCTGAGCGCTCAAGGGTAGGTGGGGAAGAGTAGGAGATAGTTGCCATTATTATTATTATTATTACAAGTGAAGTGTTTCTCAAGGGACAGAGGCCCAGTCACAGACAGTATTTGCTGCCTCACCAGATAGGGAAAGGATGCATACTGTTGTGATCGCCACAGTGAGGGGTGGAGCACTTCTCGGGTAACCACAGTGTGAAATTGGCTGAATAATATTTTTCAATATGTTGACATTTGCAGAAATGATGGTGCAGGAGCAGTGCTCAGCAGTGGACCTGTCATGTTTTTTCTAGAAGACCATTCACTGCAAGGAGTGAGAAACCCATCTCCACCACAGGAGGCAGTGAGGAGAGATAGACCAAGAAACAGACCAGATTTAATGGTTTGTTTGTTTTGTTTGTTTTATTCATATTCATATAGCGCACAACAGCCCGAGGACATCGTGGCACTTGTTACAGTACAAAGCTTAGTTACTTAGTTACATAGTCATTAGCAGTATATATACAGGTTACAATATAGTTACATAGTCATTAGCAGTATATATACAGGTTACAATATAGTTACATAGTCATTAGCAGTATATATACAGGTTACAATATAGTTACATAGTCATTAGCAGTATATACACAGGTTACAATATAGTTACATAGTCATTAGCAGTATATACACAGGTTACAATATAGTTACATAGTCATTAGCAGTATATACACAGGTTACAATATAGTTACATAGTCATTAGCAGTATATACACAGGTTACAATATAGTTACATAGTCATTAGCAGTATATATACAGGTTACAATATAGTTACATAGTCATTAGCAGTATATACACAGGTTACAATATAGTTACATAGTCATTAGCAGTATATACACAGGTTACAATATAGTTACATAGTCATTAGCAGTATATACACAGGTTACAATATAGTTACATAGTCATTAGCAGTATATACACAGGTTACAATATAGTTACATAGTCATTAGCAGTATATACACAGGTTACAATATAGTTATATTACATTTGTGTTATATTACAATATACATGGCAGAAGTGGAGGAGGCAGTCCTCCACTTGCTAGTTGAGGAGAGTGGCCTTGAGGTTGTTGCGGAAGACAGAGATGGAAGTTTCATCCGTAAGGGTGGCAGGGAGTGAGTTCCAGAGTTTCGGTGCAATACAGGAGAACAAAATAGATAGGCAGATGCCTCTTATACATAAAGGAGTAGGGATAACGCAGTATGTCATTTGTTAAAGCTCTCCCCCAGCCTACAGCCGGCGCCAGTAAATGAATTTATGAATTTGAAAATCAAACAGCAGGGGTACCTTTAGCTCTAGGAGACCTTAAGAGTTTACTGGTCGAAATAGTTGGGACCAGGCTGCAGTAAGTCTTGCAGATAATGAACGTATTGGGGCACTCTTTAATGAGATAAGGGCAAGGATATGGGATGGGTATGAGTATGGGCAAGGGCATGGGATGACCTACAATGAATGTACCCAGATACCCCTGACTTACATGTTTTAATGCAGTGCACAATGGGTGATGATGAGGACCCAGTTAGGTTTATTCTTAAGTTACAGGAAATGTGGAGAGTTGAGACAGGAGAGCAATGGAACCATTCAGTACCATTTTTCTATTTTATTGTAAGGAGGGGACTACCAAAAGAGATAAAGAAGGCACTAGATAACATTGTGGGAATTGAAGCCAAAGGGTGGGCAGAGATACAATGTATAATAGTCCACCATTGCAAGAGAATCAAGGAGCGGGACAGGGCAACAACCCAGAAGCGACAAACGGATGAGGCAAAACTAATGGGAAAAACACTAAAGAAGGTTGTCGTCCAAGCACCAGTGATGGCACCGGTTTGGGGGGAAAGGACAGGAGACAATCAACAAATTGTTAATCCACTATTGTGGCACTATGGGGTAAAGGAGGACAGGGACAATGGGGTGGGGGGTGAGGAACAGTACTCCAACCCACAGTGGCAGTATGAAGGAACACCAAGGGGAAAAGGAGAAGTTCAAAAGCAAGACCAGGAGGCTTTGGGGGGATAGGGCCCCAGGGAGGAGGATTGGAACATTACAGTGCTGGTATTGCAGGAGATGGGGGCATTTTACTAGAGAATTCAGGAACAGGCCTGGGATAGGATTCAATTATGGGCCATTAGCATCACGGCAGGGACTCCAAGGGCCTCAAGGAATGGTACAATAGCAATTTGGGCAAGGGGGTCAAAATCAGTTATCTTATGGGGCTGACAGGCAAAGGCATCATGGGCAACAACTACAGCAGGGTGAGGGAACACAGTTTAACAGGATGGCAGGGGGAACAGGCACCCCATTCCAAGGGGTTACAATGGTGGCGGGTGGCCCTCTTTCATTCCCTGGGACAAATATATATTCTGGCTAGGATAGAGAGCACTCGCGTGTCCAATCATATTGACAACCGCACACCCTGAACAGGAGCCCTTGGTGGAGGCAGAAATAGGAAACAAGCTATTTATATTTATGGTAGATTCAGGTGCAACTAAATCCTACATCATGGAGGAGAACCTTCCATTATCAGGTAAACCTCTTGACACGTTGGGATTGTCTGGGGCTATTTCTATGGTTCCATACACTGAGACGCTTGCTATAAAAGTGGGAGGGAAGGTAGTATGAGCCCCTTGTTATATTCAGAGAGTTCCCCTGTTAACTTGTTGTGAAGGGATGTGCTCAGTAAACTAAATATAACTATATAATTCAGAGATCAAGGGGTAGTGTGTTCCACTCCAGGGATGTGTGTAGCTCGAGCAATAGTAATAATCAATGCAATTACAAGAGTTCCTGTGATCCCAAACATATTTGTTTCCGGTATCAAGGTATTAGCAAAAGCAGTGCCTCAAATTGTGACATAATGTTGGTGAGTGCCCATAGATTACATTTTTTTGACCCATGGTGCCACCCGAGGTTGTGGCAGGGACAATATTGTCATTAGATTTGCAAGGACTAATAGTGTCAGACAAAAGAATAGTTCTGATTGGAACAGACCAGGACGGGTGCGAGTGGCGCACAGTATCATGTATAGACACAACAGTACAATTGAAGGAAATGACGAGTGAGGAGTTATTTGAGGATAGTGAGCAACATGGGGTGATCATTATGGAAATCTGCATACCCTGTGATATCCTGGTGCAGTATAGGCAGGTCCAGTGCCTCCTGATGGCAGTGGTGACCCCGTCTTTATTTTTTGAGGGAGTCATGCGATATGTGCCAGCACAATTATGGACTGTTAATCCACATGATGTTGGGTTACTGAGAGATGTTACCCCAGTACAGATTACATTGAAGTCAGGAGCAGTATTTCTGAGGGTGTGACAGTACCCGTTGTCAAGGGAAGCAGAGGAAGGGATAAAATGCACTATTCAGGCACTATTAGAGCAAGGGATCAATGTGCCATCCATGTCCCCATGTAATACAGGCATATACCTACTCAAAAAGGCAACAGGGGGTATAGTTGGAGGATGATCCAGGATCTACGTCCTCTTTATTACGTGGTGCAGAAGGAGTTTCTAGTAGTCCCAAATCCAGCAACAATCCTATGTAGCATTCCCAAGACAGCGACATACTTCAGAGTGGTGGATCTAAAGAATGCAGTCTTCTCAATTGCCCTTCACCCTGGTGCATGGTATCTCACTGCATTTACACATGTCAAAAGCACTTTAAGCACACAAGATTACCTCAAGGGTACTGTGAAAGTCCAAGTATTTTCAAAAGAGTACTGCATGCCAACTTGGAAATATTCAGGTGCCTAGCACAATCATCCAGTATGTGGATATCTGCTAGTATGTAGTGAAAATGAACAAAAGTGCAGGAGGGATTCTGTTGCATTGTTGAAATTGCTGGCTCACAAAGGGTACAAGGCAGTTAGAAAGAAGCTACAATACTGCCAACAGGAGGTACTATACTGGGGTCAACTCATTTCTGAAAATGGGAAAAAATATTGCCAGATAGGGCAGCGTCAGTACACGCCACCCATAGGCCCAATACTGTAAAAGAAATGCAGCAGTTTTTGGGCTTATGTCATTATTGTAGGGCATGGATCCTAGACTATGCAGCCTACACAGGCTACTAAGGCCGTTGTTACAAAGTCCCAGAGAAGGACAGAAGGCAACAATTGTAAATTAGAATGGACTGAAGAGGTGACTAGCCAAATTGAAGACTTAAAAGAAGCTATTTGCACGGCCCCTGTTTTAGCAACTCCGGATTATACACAGGAGTTTTATTTATTTTCTCACTCTGATGGACGGCTCAGGACAGCATTATTGACCCAAAAGAGCACAATGGGCCACAAGCCATTGCCATATTATGGTGGGACACTCGATTCAGTCATGCAGGGACAGTTTGCTTGTGAACGAGCGCTCACAGCAGCTACATTTGCGATAGAGAAAAGTTCCATGATTGTCATGGGGTGCTCTGTTACCTTGTTTGTGGAACATTCACTATTCGCCATTTTGGAAAGATCTAAATTGACCTTGACAACTCAGAGATCCTCTGCATATGAGATTATAATAATAAAACCTCATATTCATATAGTCAGGTGTAGGATGGTGAATCCCACCACATTTTTGACAGAGGCATCTACTGATGGTGACCTGAAAATGCATGACTGTGCTACATATGAGGGTGATGAGGAGGGTAAATCTGAAGCTAGAGACAGTGAATTAACAGAAGGAGAGACACTATATGTTGATGGGTCATCAACAATTGACCAGGAGACAGGAAGAGGCACACAGGGGTGGCAGTGGTATGTGGTGAAGGGGGGGATATGAAGTTCTGGTCATAAAGAAATTACCTATGCATTATTCAGCTCAGGCAGTGGAACTTGTCACTCTCATTGAGGCATTGAGAGCCTCTCAAAGGCAGTATGTCACCGTATACTCAGACTCAGCATATGTCATGGCAACAGTGCATGGTGGTCTGTCACGGTGGAAGAAAAGAGGGTTTCAGAGGGCAGATGGCTCTCCAGTGCAGCATGCAAGTCTGTTGGAATAATTAATTGAAGCCTTATTATTGCCCTCTACTGTGGCAGTCATCAAATGTGCTGCCCATACTAATGCCACGGATGAAATCTCTAAGGGCAACGTGGCTGCAGACCAGGCAGCCAAGTTGGCTGCCTATCGCCCAGATACAATGTTAACAGAATGTACAATGACTACCCCCGCAGAGAGCGAGACCACAGTTCCATACACAGCATTGCCTATATCACAGATTATAGCAAGGGAAAGCACCAGAGGGGAAAAAGGAGCTATGGTTGCGGAGGGGATGCAAACAGTCTCCCACTGATCTATTGTGAAGACAGAAGAGCTCTGGAAAGGCAGTGATGCCCCAATAATTACTCTCTGTGGCATTTCAGCAAATCCATTTCCCCTCCCACACCTCCAAGAAACATATTGTGGCAGATATTCAGGAGGACTGGTTTGTGCTAAACTTCCAGAAGAGCATTTAAAAAAAAGCAACACATTGTCTGACATGCCAAAGTTTCAGCACAGGGATGACATTGCGGACATTAAGAGGCACATTACCTCACCCTATAGGGCAATTCCATGAACTGCATATAGATTATGCAGATATGGGGGACAGGTGCAATGGCTATAGGTACCTTATTGTGGTGGTTTGCCCTATTTCAAGATCGGTGGAGGCAGGAGCATGTGCACACCCAGATGAAAAGTGTGCAGCACGGTTCCTGGTCAGAGAGGTGTTTCCACGATGGGGCGTGTGCAAAGTATTGAGATTTGATAATGGCACACATTTCTTTAATACATCATTTCATCATGTCACAGCGCTATTGGGCATAAAACATCGAATGTGCTCAATTTACCACCATCAGGCTAATGGTGCTGTAGAGAGGATCAATGGGCTTTTGAAGAGTAAACTGTCAAAATTGTGTTCCACGTTGAAGAAAAACTGGGTGCACTGTTTGCCCTTGGCCCTCTTCAGTTTACGCACACAGCCTACTAAGGACCACCATTTGACACCACATGAAATAGTCACAGGCAGGCGCATGCAGACCCCCAAATCCCCTATGAGGAAAGCGTCAGATGCACATCAAGCAGCGACAGAACTAGGAGAGGAATTTGGGAATATTTAACAGTACTAACATGTACTATCAAATATATCTCTTGACAGATTGTGCCACCCAGGAGCAAAGCACAGGACACACCAGAAGGGACAGCAACTAAAATATATCTGCCACTACTGGACCATTATTACCTGGGGAGCTGATCTACGTGAAATGTTGTGATGGAACAATCCACGATTTCATGGACCCTATGAGGTGGTGTTCCGTACTCCTCTTGCCGTCCATGTGAAGGAGTGAAAATATTGGGTGCACCTCTCGGATGTCTGAAGATCACCTGAGACAAAGCAAAGCTCAAGAAGGACCTAGCAACAGAAGAAATAACATTTCAAAATAAATAAATAAAGGGATCCATGCCAAGGTGGTGTGCAGTGGCACACGCCTGATTATTCTTTTTTCTTTCTTTTCTTTTTTCATTTTTTCATTTTCTATTATTCGTTTTATTTTTATTGTTTTTTTTTTCAATGTTCAATTTTTCAATTTTTTGAAGGTCCAGAACCTGGTCGGCCATGGTGGGAAAGGGGTCTCCTCTCCCTCTCCTTCTCTCCCTTCTATCCCTTTTCTCCCTCCTCTCCCTCTCTCCCTCATCTTCCTCTCTCCCTCCTCTCCCTCTGTGATTTACGTGGCTGTGAAAGCTGTGTCTCCCCTTTCTCTTTTCTTCCCTCCACACTCTCCTCACCTGAGTCCTCAGAGTCACCGGTGTTTTGTAGGTTTCGCCGGCTCAGGTAATCCCGTTCTTTTTTAGGTAGCACTTGCCTGTCTCGGTGAGAAGCCACAGTGACCGCTGACTGGACAGCCGTCCTGGGACCCCTTGACCGGGAACAGGCCGGACAAGAAAGGGAAAAACCCACAAGTGGGAAAAAACCCTTAGGAAGTTCTGGTAGAGAGGAGTGGGACGAATCGAACTGGAAGCTGATGCGTGATCCACTGGTTAGAACTCAGGAGGGATATCCAATGCTCCAAAGAATGGTGGAAGGAACCAGGCCACGGATAAGTTGGGAGCGGTGAGAGAAAGAGAAAAGATAGAAGAGAAAACTGATGGACAGAGAAAAAAGGAAAACTGGAGAGCCGTGAGAGAAAAGAGCGGCAAAGTGAAAGGATAAAAATAGCACGCCCGCCGCCGGAGCGGCGAGTCTAGAAAGAGAAAAAACGAAGAAGAGCCGAAGGATTGGCAAGTACAAAATGCTGCAAAAAGCAAAAAACTGCCGCTGTAATCAAACAGCAAAATAGGTAAGAGGAAAAGAACTCCTATACCAAAAATGAGGAGTGAGCAAGCAAAGGAGACCCGCTGCAAGTCGAGGCTAGCAGAGGGCAACGCTGGAGAGCGCAAAAACACGAGCCGCTGGAGTGAGCGCCAGCAACGGTTGAAACGCAGCGACTGTCGGGCTTGGATGACAGATAAACTGCCGGCAGTGCTGTGATTGGTGGTGGTAGGTACTAGATACAAAGAAAGGACTAAAAGGCTCTACCTGCCGGAGAGCCTCCAACGTGGAAGGAGCCGCCATCCGCGGTAGCGGTTGCGGATGACAGTATGACCCCCTCCCCACCTAACCGCCCCAGGCTTCCCCGGATAGCGGCGGTGAAAAGTAGCCAATAACCTTGGTGCATGAACCTGAGAAGCCGGTTCCCATGAGTCCTCCGACTCCGGGTATCCCTTCCAGGACAGAAGGTACTCAAGACGTCCACGATAATACCTGGAATCACGGATCTTAGATACCTCATATTCCTCAGGCTCCGAGGACTTTGCTAGTATAGATCTGGGGATGGTTCTCTGGTGAAGATCGGGATGGTAAGGTTTGAGAAGAGAGGAATGAAAGACCGGGTGAATGCGGTGAAGAGAGGAAGGAAGCCGAAGGCGGAAAGCTACAGGATTCACTTTAGAGAGAATAGTGAAAGGTCCCAGAAAACGAGGAGACAGTTTAGAAGGCCTTGTCCATCTAGGTAGAAACTTGGTGGATAACCACACCTGATCCCCTGGCTTCCAAACAGGACATTCTTTCCGATGTTGATCGGCACTGGATTTCGTCCGTCTTCTGCTAATCTCTAAACTCCGCATAGCAGAGGTTTGGGCCTCCTTGATATTTCCTAATACCTCTTCCACTGTAGGGGAGTTAGTATAACTGGGAACCTCCGGAAATACTGCACGAGGGTGAACCCCGTAAGTGCAGTAGAAAGGAGAGAGTTCTGTCGAGGAATGTCTAGTATTGTTGTATGAGAATTCCGCTGTGGGAAGCAGCGATACCCAGTTGTCCTGATGTTGAGAAACATAACACCTTAAGTATTGTTCCAGTGTTGCATTAAGGCGTTCCGTCTGACCATTGGTCTCTGGGTGAAAACCTGAAGACAGAGCTCTTTCAATGCCCAAACGGTGGCAGAAGGCGGTCCAAAACTTTGAGATATACTGACTTCCCCGATCCGAGATTATCTTATCGGGAAGACCATGTAGCTTGAATATATCTCGAGAGAAAACCTCCGCCATCTTAGCAGCAGTGGGCAGACCAGGAAGGGGAGAAAAATGAGCCAACTTTGAAAAAGCGTCTACTGTGACCATGATGCAGGTACAGGATTCCGAAACAGGCAAATCAACTATGAAATCGGTCGATATAAGACCCCAAGGGCGCGTTGGAAGTTCGACCTGAGTGAGCAGACCCAATGGTTTTCCTAGGCGGTACTTGGCTCTGGCACAAATTGGACAAGTGTTGACATACTCGTATGTCTCCTTTCTAGCATTTGGCCAAAGAAATGTTCTAGAGAGAAGTTCCAAAGTACTCTCAGGTCCTCTATGGCCGGCCGAGCGAGAGTCGTGACTCCACTTTAGAATTCTCGAACGAAGAGGACCCGTGGGGATGTAAAATTTCTGTTTGTAGAATAACCAGTCACCTCTTTGTTGAAAAGGAGAGGTGTTACGTAGGGGTATTTGAAGTCTTTCCTGAGTGAGGGCAGTCTTCACTTCTTTGAGGAAAGAACCAACCAAGGCCAGAATTTGGTTGCGTTTGAACATGGATTCCCTCTTTACTTCCAGGTGTTCCTTGGTAGAGTCTTTGCGGGATAAGGCATCCGCCAGACTGTTCTGGGATCCCGGGATATACGAGACTTGGAATTCAAACTGTGCGAAGTGATGTGCCCACCTGGCCTGTCTGGAATTTGAACATTCCAATTCTTGTAACACCTTGAGGTTCTTGTGATCGGTCCTAATCAGAAAAGGATGTCTGGCTCCTAGCAGGAGATGGCGCCACTCTTCGCAGGCTAGTTTCATGGCCAGAAGTTCTTTCTCCAGTACCGAATAGTTGAGCTGGCTGGGAGAAAGGGTCTTTGACATGTAGGCTACGGGGTGTTCCGCTCCTTGGATAAACTGGAGAAGCACCGCTCCTACAGCTACCGCAGACGCGTCCGTTTCCAGAACAAAAGGTTTTGATTGATCCGGATGCTGGAGAATGGGAGCAGTACAGAACAATCTTTTGAGAAAGTTGAAGCTTTTCTCTGCTTCCTCAGACCAAAAAAAAGGAATAGCCTCCTTCTTGAGTAAGCGCGTAATCGGGTATACTACCTCTGAAAAGTCTGAAATGAATCTGCGGTAGTAGTTGGCTAGTCCTAGGAATCTCTGGACTTCTCGGACTGAAGTAGGAGCTGGCCAATCCAGAATCGCATCCACCTTGGTTTGGTCCATGGCCACCCCTTCCTCTGAAAGAATGAATCCGAGATAGTGAACTGAGGATACTGCAAATTTACACTTCCCGCTCTTGACTAGCAACTGATTTTTCTGAAGGCGAGACAGTACTTGTGTGACATGTTGAACGTGTTCCTCCTGGGTAGGGGAGAAAACCAGAATGTCATCGAGGTAGATGATGACTGAGACTGACAGCAGATCAGAGAATAGCCTGTCCATGAACCTTTGGAATATAGCCGGTGCATTCACTAGGCCGAACGGCATTACTCTGTACTCAAACAAACCGAATGGAGTTCGAAAAGCCGTCTTCCATTCGTCCCCCTCGGTGATGCGGAGCAAATGATACGCATTTCGGAGATCCAATTTTGTAAATATTCGAGCCCCTTGTACTGCCTCAATAATGTCGGTTATGAGTGGCATGGGATACCGGTCACGGATTGTAACCTTATTGAGGCCCCGGTAATCGATACAGGGTCGAAGATCAGTTGAGTCTTTTTTCTTAATGAAGAACAGGGAGGCGCCAGCAGGCGACTTCGAAGGTCTAATAAGACCGTTCTCCAAGTTGGTATCTAGATAGACTCTTAATGCCTTCTTCTCGGCCTGAGAGAGAGAGAACATGCGCCCAAATGGTACCAGTGCATTAGGTTCGAGATCGATTGCACAGTCTTCTGGTCTATGGGGAGGTAGCTGAGCGTGAAGGTTCTCTTGAAATACCCCGAAATATCTTGCACAGAAACTAGGAAGCGCGTGAATACCTATATGATCCTTGGAGAGAACTCTGATAGACTGTTGATCCGCCCTGGTATCGGGAGGAAAACAGTGTACCGAACAGTAAGTAGAGCAAAAGCTTAGTCGATTTTCCGTCCAGTCGATATACGGATTATGCCTGCGCAGCCAGGGAATGCCTAAGATTATGGGGAAATGTGCGGCTCTAATGATGTCGAACTGCAGGTTTTCTGTGTGTTGGTTGATGACCATGGAGAGTTGTTCAGTGGTATGAGTGATTAATCCGGACGACAAAGGTGTACCGTCCACTCCTTCTACCTTCTGACCCACCTTCCGTACTATCCGTGTGAGCCCCATCTTGTCTGCCCACAGAGTGTCCACGAAGTTTCCGGCCGCTCCACAATCCAATAAGGCTAATGTTTCTACCAGTCTTCCATTCAAATTCAAGGTAACAGATAGTACCATCAGTCTGGAATCCTCTTGGGATTCTGACGCTGATACCGAAAGTGTGACATAGGGACGCTGAAAAAGATCTGAATACCCCCGGCTGCCCGTCCCTATTGGCGCCGAGGGTAATCGTTTCCCACCTTCTTCTCCGGTACTTCAGAGCAGTCCTTCAGTACATGTTGATCGGAACCACAATAGGCGCACAACCCATTTTCTCTTCTTCGCCTTCTCTCCGCTGACGATAGAGGTGCTCTGGTAGCTCCGATCTGCATCGGTTCTTCGCTTGGAGTAGAGGTGAATCGTCCAGAAGGAGAGTGTGAAGGAGGGTTCATGAGATTTCCTGGTCCTCTTTGTTTCCTGCGTTCTGTCCTTCTCTCTTGGAGACGGTATTCAATGTGGAGCGCGGCAGCAAGTAAGTCTGGAAATGTGGGAGAGCGTGGAGATCTGGCTAACTCATCTTTGATCTCCTCTCTCAACCCTCTTCGGAATACAGCGTATTGTGCTTGTTCGGACCATCCTGCTCCTGCCGCCAGTGTCTTAAAAGAGGAAATATATGACAGCACATCCAGTGCACCCTGTCGTGCATCCAGCAGGTCCTCACCTGCAGTAAAAGATAGTTCAGGTCGCTCGAAAGTCTGTTTCAATAGGTTCTGGAAACCTGAGCAATCCTGTAGAATAGCATTGCTGCTCGTAACTAGCGGAGTAGCCCAGGCTAAAGCATTCCCTGTCATATTGGAGATCATGAAACCTACTCTGGCTTGATCTGTAGAGAAGGTGTGTGGTCTGAAGGTAAAATATACATTGCAGGCTTCCAGGAATTCCTTCACCCTTTTAGGTGAGCCATCAAATCTTCCTGACGAAAGAGTCATAGGAGGCAATTCCGGAGGATGTGAGGGTTCCCGGACCGCTACCATTTGCTTTAGAAGGGCATTCTCCGACTTTACCCCCTGTAATTCCAGTGACATGGCCTGAAAAGCCTTCCATAATTCTTGGACTTGTTCTTCGGCAGACATCTTGGTCCTTAAAGGCGTTTCAATCTGTGATTTACGTGGCTGTGAAAGCTGTGTCTCCCCTTTCTCTTTTCTTCCCTCCACACTCTCCTCACCTGAGTCCTCAGAGTCACCGGTGTTTTGTAGGTTTCGCCGGCTCAGGTAATCCCGTTCTTTTTTAGGTAGCACTTGCCTGTCTCGGTGAGAAGCCACAGTGACCGCTGACTGGACAGCCGTCCTGGGACCCCTTGACCGGGAACAGGCCGGACAAGAAAGGGAAAAACCCACAAGTGGGAAAAAACCCTTAGGAAGTTCTGGTAGAGAGGAGTGGGACGAATCGAACTGGAAGCTGATGCGTGATCCACTGGTTAGAACTCAGGAGGGATATCCAATGCTCCAAAGAATGGTGGAAGGAACCAGGCCACGGATAAGTTGGGAGCGGTGAGAGAAAGAGAAAAGATAGAAGAGAAAACTGATGGACAGAGAAAAAAGGAAAACTGGAGAGCCGCGAGAGAAAAGAGCGGCAAAGTGAAAGGATAAAAATAGCACGCCCGCCGCCGGAGCGGCGAGTCTAGAAAGAGAAAAAACGAAGAAGAGCCGAAGGATTGGCAAGTACAAAATGCTGCAAAAAGCAAAAAACTGCCGCTGTAATCAAACAGCAAAATAGGTAAGAGGAAAAGAACTCCTATACCAAAAATGAGGAGTGAGCAAGCAAAGGAGACCCGCTGCAAGTCGAGGCTAGCAGAGGGCAACGCTGGAGAGCGCAAAAACACGAGCCGCTGGAGTGAGCGCCAGCAACGGTTGAAACGCAGCGACTGTCGGGCTTGGATGACAGATAAACTGCCGGCAGTGCTGTGATTGGTGGTGGTAGGTACTAGATACAAAGAAAGGACTAAAAGGCTCTACCTGCCGGAGAGCCTCCAACGTGGAAGGAGCCGCCATCCGCGGTAGCGGTTGCGGATGACACCCTCCTCTGCCTCTCTCTGTTCTCTGCTTTCTCTCTCTCTCTCTTTCTCTCTTTCTCTCTTTTTTCTTTCTTTCTCTCTCTCTTTCTCCCCCTCTTTTTCTTTCTCTCTTTCTCTTTCTTTCTCTCTTTTAGGACCTTTTTCCTCCTCTCCAGGAATAAGCAAGGATGCCTGACCAACGTGTTCCAACATCTCTGTTATGTAGGGATAAAGTTATGTTAAATTGCATTTATTCTAGAACTTACACAGTTTGTCTTTTTAGTATTATGATGTTTTGTATGACACTGGTCGTTGTTGTTGGAGTGGATTAAGGTAGGTCTGTTATATGGGTTAGCCATATAAAGGGGGGTGGACAGTTGGAAAATAATAATAATGCTAGTATATATATATATATATATATCTATGAAACAAAAACACAATCACAAAATGTCTCACTTTTTTCCGGCAACCCCTACAAGTTTTCTTAGACAAATGAAACAGGATGTGCGAATGACATATGATTTATATAAGGGGTTGGGCTTTGATGCCATTTCTGATTTTGAGTATCAAGAATCCTCCAATAGCTGGTATTCTAATATGCACATGGCAGCAAGGAATGTAATCAATGAAAGCTGTTACGTGTGTGCACTTATCCCGCACGCATCAGGGGCTCCTAAAGTTTTAGTTCCACATCCAGTACCAATTACAGAGGTACAATGCCTACTACATCTTGCACTATGTAGGGTAAAGGACACATTCCAGGCACACAGTGTACAGTTCAGGAGCATTGATCTGGACCCAGCGTTATGCAATGGCAACACGATATACCGCCAGTGTCTACAAGTACCATATTTTTCCTTGGGAGGTTACTCACATGGCAACAACAAATGGCAGGGCACCACAGTGATGTGCCCTGCAGATGGATTGGTCGAGTACAGCAGAGAAGCAATAGCCAAAGTAGAGACTTTGTCTGCGCACAAATGGTCCCAATACATCACAAGGCTGACAGGGATTGCAACAATGGAGAAGCCAGTGCAAATACATAGACACATGAATTATGAACTTAGTTTTAGCAATGAAGGAACAGTTCCTGTGGGTGCAAACACACAGTGCAACCACACTCTTGTGATCCCTGATATGGCAAAAGGTACGGCAGCAGTGATGGATTACTACTGGGTTTGTGGCCAACAAGCCCACTTGCACCTTCCACCCCCCTCGAGGGGCAAGTGTTCATTGACCACCCTGCACTCAGTGCTACTAGTAATCCCGGAAGAACACCTGAAGGAAGAAGAAATGCCTGTCATGACGGCAACAGCCACTCCAACATCTAAAGAAGCAGAAAGAGACTTGCAGACCACACAAGAATTTGGTATGCTGTCAGAAAAAGGACAATTTCAACAGTGGGGAAGAAAGAAGAGATCAAACTATGTCTCAAAGGACTCTTCCACACTGCTCAGAGGGATACTTGATGAGTATCGGCTTTTTAGCTCAGCAGAGACTTTCTTTTCATCTCTTTTGGCTCCTGGAGTACAAGAAGCGGCTAATGCTTAGTGGGTTCAGATCGTCCGATGGAAGCTAGTCCAGCCGGCCAATGACACAGAGAATGGATTCAATGCCACTAAAGTAGAGCTTTGTGCATTGAGACTCATGACGATGCAGAACCGCTACATGTTGGATCTGCTAACAGCCATAGAAGGAGGAGTGTGTAAAAAATTGGGAAGCAGCTGCTGCACTTTTATACCCCCAGGGGATGCTGAGAATGGGTCACTATCCCACATCATTGAGGCAGTGCACAATCTAGCTTTTCAAATGAAGAAAGAAGGTGGAGTTCAGAACACGGATTGGCTATCGCGTGCCTTTGATTGGGGCCGTCATGGCTGGGGCAGTAGTAAAAATGCTGGTGCCTGTGCTCATATTCTTCTTGGTAATCTTCTGCACGTGCCAAGTGGGTCTCCGATTTTGTGTTTATATAGTCCCTAATAGTGCAAACATGATGGTATCAATTGGGGAATCTAAAACACCTTGCCATAAAATAAACAGCGAAACTCAGACTAATATTTCTGGGATTGTAGATATGTTGGGTGGGGATGAGTTTGTTACTGTAGAAATAACAAAAGGGGGAATGTTGGAAAGGAGCTAGGGCCTTGCTTCATTTCCAAGAGCTTTAGAATTCGGCAAGACGTCTGTTAATTGTTTTTGGGCAAGACTTCTGCTACTATTTCTAGGCAACACAAAATACCGGGGGGGGGCATTAATAGAAGGCAGTTATTTAAATCTAAGGTGCATTAGCTGAATTAACTTGTAAATGTTAAAATGTATGCAGTTCTTAGCATGAGTCAAAAAATACTCCCCCCTCTCTTCCCGGAAAGAATGCAGCCTGTGCTCAAATATAAACTACAGGCATTGCTTTGGTGCACCGCTTGCGCTGGCAGGCCAGCACGTAACTTAGCGGCTGTTTCCTGTCCATCAAAAAACCCAGGCAGGCTGGGGCTCCTACACACAATGAAGAATTATGTTAAAACAAGGTTTTAGGGGGGATTACTGGATCAGACAAAAATATGAGATTAATGGGTGAAGTGTGGAGACTATGGCGGGAAGTGGTGTTTATATATACATTTTCATAATATAGCAAAATTATGAAAAATGAAGCGACAATGTATTTGTGCATAGGCTAGCATTATGTTAGGTAGCCTGTCCCAAAAGTAAACCCGGCCATGCAAGAAGAAGGCTGAAGCACCCCCTGTATGGGAAGGATGACAGTTTTGGACAGAGCCATGCCAGGATCCAGTGACCAAGTCAAGAGTATTTAAGCTCGCCACCTGGCACAAATCTGCAGGATCTGGGAGTGGTTGAGGGACGGAATATACCACTCAGGAGCAGAGTCCTTTGCCCGTCCTCGCTTCTGTACAGATTAAATTATTTGTTATACTTGCAAGATAGACTCTTGTCCTTAATTCCCTATAGGGGTGCATTCATTCTGCTGTTTGCATAATTAAGGGACAAACTTAGGGGTACCCTTACAGGGACTGCCTTTCAGGGGGTACCAGGATTGGCAACATGTATCGAGATTATGAACTATACATGATGAGCAGGTGCAGAAAGTGGGAATGGGAAATGAATAGAGGAGGGGTGTGCCATTTGGTTTGCGGCTCATTGGTCAATCTTGGTGGAACATTGTGGCCCTAGTTGTCGGAGGTAGCATTGCCCAATAAGAATGAAGCCGTTTATGAAACTATTCCTAGATATGGGTTTGATGCATTTCTTGCTGCACAATGGGGATGAAAACATGTTGGGTGGGTGGTGTTCTTTTTTGTGATGAAACGGTAACTGCCAGTAGTTTTTCAGCAATGTATAGGGTTGTTGGGGGAACTGGTGACAGCCAGCCAATGTTAGGATGATATTTTTGTTACATTCTTTTTTGCATATGCTAATGTTTTGTTTGTGGCTATAATATGTTCAGCCTGCAGTGGGTGTTGTGAAGTTGGCTATGTTCAGTATATCTTCCCAGCCTTGATGTATGAATACACTTTGTGTTTTTCTGGCAAATGGTGTAATCCTTTTTTGAGTTCTGTGCATTAGCTACTTTTTGGACCTGTCCTGGGAGCACCCCTAGCTCAACATATGTACCACCTCACTTGCCAGAACTGTAAAAACCAGCTGTCATCTTATGCCTCAGGCCCTTGACAGACTCAATACGGTCTGTACATGTAACGTATCCCTCGCAGAAGATGGCATATGCTTTCAAGTGCATTGGAAAATGCCCGCCAGACATATACTGCTGGATCTCTTCCAGCAACAGGAAGAGTACACATGTTTTCAGCATTACCACATGGTCACCCAGTGGCACATGCCACATGAACACTCCGAAATCTCCCCAGCAAACTCGTCAACATAATGTGGCCCTCTCATAACACCTCTTTGTGAATGCAAGGAAGTACCACTCTGTCCCCTCCTCACTTGCAACAACCAGGATTGCATGTGGACATCTTCAGCGCACACTCAACCAACTATCACTGGCAGGCGCGATGTCTATGAGAGACTGGGGCATCTTTCCTGCATTCTAGCTCTGCTCCACAGTTGCATGCTAGAAGAGCTGCTCAGAACTGACCTTCAAAACCTATCATTGTGAATACGTCTTTTTGCTAACCGTGATCACAAATCACTCTGTTGTGGTATTGTAAAGATGCCCCAGGCTCAGGAAAACCTTGCACCTTGTCAAGGGGTGGGTTGCATGGTTGGGCAAAGCCATCTTTCAAGGTATATTCTTTAAAAGGGTATAAACAACTTTGTACCCTAGTAGGAACTTGACAGCATGATAAAACATGTCCTTGTTTCCGGCACAGTATGTCACACCATAAAGAGATAGTGACCACGTACAATCAATGTATTGCAAGGGTGACAGCAGATTCTGGACATCATGATGATAATTCAAGGCTGTGTTCCATACATATTGTACCATTGCATAGGATGACAGATCTTCACACTACAAAGTCTTTTCACTAATTGCACCTACAGGTGCAGCCAGTTTGGCTATATTATTACACTAGTATGGCATGTTTTAATGGGTATTAATGTTAAAGCATACATGATAAGTGTTATTTTGTGGCTAGTCTGGCCTACTTTGGTGCAGCCAGTCTGGCCATATATTCTTACAGTGGCATGGCATGTTTTTACTGGGCATCATTAGTTAAAAAAAATGATGTGTTATTACGTTGCTAGACTGGCAATTGCGGACTAAGCCCAACTTTCCATAGACTATTTGTATGGCATGGTATAAAACAAGCCTACATTGGGGCAGTCAGCCTGGACAGGTTTTCTTATTGTGCCATGACATTTTTACTGGCAAAGCCTATGTTCTTACATAGGATACCCGCATGATTACTAGCATTATCAGCAAAGCAAACATGAGTTTGCTCTTACATGTGGATACTGGCATATATCGATACAGCCAGCATGGACATATATGGGCACAGCCAGAGTGAAAATCTTTTTCACTGATGTACAGTTTGGCAAAAAGCATCATGAAAATGCATTGGAAAATGCTCCTGTGCACTGTTGGTGACTTGCATCTATTAGATTTTTTCATGAGTTACCCTACAAAAATGATTGATTGAAAACTGTGGCTTTTTACCCAATTTTTCACAGAAAGTGTGCTACAAAATGCACCGTTTTAAATGATTTTAAAAAAAACATTTCTTGGGTGCAGAACCACCAGAAACACCTCTTAGCTTTGTTGTTCAGGCTCCCTTGCTAGGCTCAGTTGCTACCGCATATTTGTGGGAAACCTTTACGCTCCTCTATTAAATAATTCACAAGCTATCACTGCTTTCTGTTTTGGCAACCCATTGCCCTTTTCCAGAGAGCTGCAATGGGGTGTTTTTCTGTTGTTGCTTGGACAGCAGAGGAAAGCCTTCAACCACTGAGTTAAAGTCTTATAATCGACATGTATATTATGGACCCACGTTACCATCTCGGGGGTGCTACTCTATTTACATACCACTCGGCCTGTGTCTAGCCAGTAGCTGGATAAATATATATATATATATATATGTATATGGATTTGTCCAGTGGGAGGAGTTATAAGCCGCCCAAAAAGTGCTCTTCCTATGGGTTGAGAAACATAACCATAACTACAGCATAACTACAGGACCGCTTCTGCAGGCCCTGTAATGTATGGATATACATATATATATATATATATATATATATATATATTCATACATAGAGGGAGAGAGATTTGCTGGAAAAGCTTATACATGTTTTTGTGTTGTCCTTTTTTCGGAGCAAGCAGTTTCTCCCTAGCCACCTGAATCCTCATTCCAACTAGGAGCACAAGGAGCCTCTCTTTCCCCCTGGGCCGTTCTTCTGCAAAGCTGAGGATGTGGCTCATTATCAGCCCCTAGGGAGCCTACAAGGCAGGTAAAGAGCTCTCTCTGGAACAGCCTGGGAGTGAAGCGTGAGGCGGGGTGCCTCTGCAGGCACCCCGAAAGGAAATGGAGCACAAGTCTCTGGATAATGAGGCGCTTTGTTTGGTGATAATGTGTGAGGGGAAGGAAGGGTGCATGTAATCACAGGGGATTCTTCGTTAAGGTGCTGCAGTCCTACTGCTTAGCATCACCTAAGGAAGCAGAGAAAGGCCGGTATTTAATATTTAATAGCAACGCAGAGCTCTGCTGATGCACCGCAATCCTGACCTGCTGCTTGTCGAGGGCTGGAAGCAGCATACAGCAACGCCACGGCACCTCACGCCTGCCACTTAGCGCCTCTGCCAGGGTAGCCCCAGCTTGCCCTACAGCCTCCCTTTGCTATTCCAGCCTCGGGCCCACACACAGCTTTGCCAATACACCTGAACCCCTACCTGCAGAAACCCTCTCTTAGCAGTAAATGGAACACACACACACACTTACCCATTCCTGCCATGCTGCACACACGGGACATGTAAGTGTACACAACTAGGCAATGCTATCTCAAACCAGTGTTTGAAATGGAAAAGGGACTCTGGGAACCCTATCCTTTACAGGGGAGTTGGGGCGACCAGTGGGAGTGGGGGGGTTAGGGGCATAGCCCCAGGCCAGGTTACCTCAACACAGTTTCTTTTCATGGAACCCAAGCCTGGGATTGCATAAAAGCAAAGAGCATTTTGGGAACATAAGAAGTAGGAGTGTACCGAAATTGGGCTTCAACTAAGTATTCAACCGAATTCTGTCTGAAAATGAAATATTCAGCTGTGCCTGAATTCTTAATTAAATATCACTCAGAGCATAATAGTTTCCCCAACAAAATAAATTCAGTACTGTTTTGACTGTCTGCCTGGAATCATTGGCTGGAAGGTTTAGAATGAATCTTAACCACGATGGTCTGGAGGGTTGCCCAGAGCGATGCCAGAGGTTAAGATTCATTGTAAACCTTCCAGCCATCACCTCTTTTGTTCTGCTGTTGTCACCCCGAGTGGGACGGGTATGCCCAGACGTGGGTCTCGTGCCTGTTGGGCCTAGAGACCCAAGCTACTCCTCACTGATGACGCCCAACAAGGCTGAAACATGTCTGGGGATGCTTGTGGTCTCGTGCAGAAGGGATGTGACCTAGCAGTTCGGGCTGGACTACCCCTTTGGGGGTGGGACCAAGCCTGATTTGCATATGGTCTTTGCCCTTTTGTAATGGCTTGGCAGGTGAAGAACGATGGTCTGGAGGGTTGCCCAGAGCGATGCCAGAGATTAAGATTCATTCTAAACCTTCCAGCCATCACCTCTTTTGTTTTGCTATCCTGTAAAGGGAACATTAAACAAATGCTGCTGTCACTTTTTTTATTGAGTACAGGAGGAGCAGAAGTCTAAAGGTGCAAAGTCCCTGCCCTTACAGACTTTCTTTCATCTCGTGGTTCGCTGAGGAGGGTGAGCTGAAGCAAAACTCCCAATACGCTGAATGCATCTGTGGTCTCCCTGTATTGTGCAGTTGAAAACCATTGACCTGGAACAATTGTTTATGAAGCCGCTATTGGAAAAGGGAATTTACTTTAGGCGCTTATTGATTTGCGCCTACGATAACGGTAACAGCGCCACAATGCCTAATAATAAATAAATACATTTGCTGATGATCTGTGTAAGAAATCTTACAGGATCCATTTCCCAATCCAAATAATATAATTAAATGGATTCATAGAACTGCTGCAGAGATCCCAGTAAGTTCCAAACGCTGAGTAAAATAGCTCAGGAGGTAGTGGGCCTGCAGCAAAGAACTGTATTCAGCCTGCAGGCCAACATTATTAAGCAAGTAAGATGGCTCAGTGGGAAGTGTGCCTTCGGCAGAGATGTGCTTGTCATATCGAAACATAGGTTACAATTCTTGCCCTCCAGGTTTCCCATGTTGCCAAAATGGGTCCCTTTGAATTGTGTAAAAGTAACAGATGTTACTGAAGAATGTGGCTATATTTTTGTAATCAAAATTCCCTGGTCTGTGGCAGCAAAAATATTCCCCCTAACATTAGAGAGTTAAAAAAGAGGAATATGTGTGTAATAAAGATAAGGAGATACACGTTTAAAATTTCCAAACAATGGACCAAATGGATGTACACGTGAAACAAATACGTCAAATTAACAGGCACCTGCCAATTAAATGTCTGAAAATCTGCACTGTCCCCTCCCTATAGGGTCAGCCAACAACCATGGAGGACTCCGCATTCCCTAAATATTTTTGTCTGGTGTCTTTCAACATGCCCCAAAACACCCGAAACATACCCCACCGGAAAAAGAAAGAACACTGCTATATATTAATGAAAAAACATTTATCAAATGCCTCATGCCCACTCAGTAGCACAGGTAGAAGCAAGTCTTTAGAATCCCAAAGGTTTGCATTATGTAGCCCTTCAGCAGTCAGCAGGGGCTAACTGATGTAATCACTCCTTTTGTGTTTCAGTGCTTTGCTGGAGCCAAGGGAATAAAGATGGACAGACCCAAAAGGAACATTTGAAAGTAGAAGTACACACACTTCAGTCTCCCATCACAGTGATTGCATGCATGCATATTATACTTTGGGCTAGTTTTAGTTACTTGGCCCTGCCCAGCAAGCGACACATATGAATGCACAAAAATACAAAATGTGCTTTTATTGAACTGGTTATTTTCTCATAATGTATTCCTTTCATGGTTCGCACAATCATCTCTGATAGACAGAAAGGAAATAAAATAAAGAATGGATAAAAAATGAAACAAAGAAGGGGTATACACATTTTAAAGTGTGTGCTTGTCTACATAACTGTATTTATTAAAAAGGCAACAATTCGGCTGTGGCTTAATATTTGTCCAACTATTTGGCCAAACACTTAAATGTACTATTCAGTGCACCCCTCAATTATAAATATGTCCACAATTTTAAATATGATTGTGATAGTGATTCAGCAAGAAACCCTTTTGAGCGAGTAATGGCTGTTGTACTTTGCTGTTTTCATTGGTCCCAATATCAGCCCTAACAAAAAAGGTCTGTAAATTGCAAGACATTTTATTTAATAAAGGGCCAGGTGTATGTTTGTCTGATGCAGTCTTGCGCAGTAGAGACGGCCTGCTGTTGTCACCGCTAGAGGGAGCTATTGCCTTAGGATATACAGTGGTGCTAGTGTGTGAATGAAAAACCTACTGTATCTCCTCTATCCCACTGCCTGCTTGCCTGTTGTCACTGCTAGAGGGAGCTGTTGCCTTAGGATATATAGTGGTCCTACTGTGTTAATGAAAACTTAAAAAATATTTTGCTTCTATTAGCATGCATTACAATCAATCACAATCAAATACACCACAAAATATATTAACACTCTGAAAATTACTTTCTTTATGCACTTTGGCCATGTACACAGGCTTTCATGCTAGCACATACAAATTTACCGATTTGGATAAATTCTGGGCAGCTGTTTCTGCATTCAGTGTTGTGTTCCAAGTCTTCTACACCGTGGCAACAGATCTGGGAGTTTCCCGGGGTAGCTGAGGGATGAAGCAGAGCTCCGGCAGTGCTCTGGCAAGACAAACGTTGCCGGATCGCTCCTCTTGTTTCGGCCCTTTACCTATCCTGCCTCAAACCTGTCATGACCATTCCCTTCTATGGTAATATTGACACCCGCCTACAGCTCTAAAAATGGCCTCCTTCCTAACCTGCACCGCCGCCTGCACTTTGACTTATACGAGGCTCTGAGCGGGCAGGGGACACCACTGAAGATGATTTCAAGCCCACGTGTCAACAACCGGCCCACTGAGCCCACTGACACCCCCGACCATAGCTCCTGCTCTCTAGTTGCCCCTGCCACAAGCCGTAGTCCATCGCGTCAATCAGTTATCAGAGTCCTCCAAATTAAAGGATTGTTAGTCTGGTCAGAGAAGGCTTCCGCAAGCCTCTTTCCACACTTGCAATCACAGCCTTTTGTTTTAATTGAATGAAATATTCCAGGTTGGCAGAGGGGAAAGCGGATGATAAGGTCGATTTAATGAGCTGCCGCGGCTGATCCAAGGCCGGCTCGTTAATTCGGCGTTAAAATTAAGAGGCACTTGTGGGTTGAATGAGCTTTGGGCGGCTTGCCCCTACTCGACGCCGGCTCGGTGGCATGAGGCCAGTCTGCAAAGGGTACCAGGGAAATCTGATTATTCACATGCTTTTTTATTCTTTTTTAATACACATATGTATAGCACAGTGTGCAGCAAGGGGGTACATTGAGTCAGTGTGTGTGTTTTTAATTTGTAAATCAACAAGTGCCAGGGCAGAAATATTTTCAAGCATGCCACTTCAGGGCAGCAGCTCGCCACCCACTGACGTCCCCAACAGTATAAAGAAATTTGGGGTTGCAGCAACAACTCCCACTGGCCCATTTGGGGTAATGTATGCACCACCCATGGCAGATGTGCATGCATGGCACACTATGCATTCATTTCGGGAAATTCTAATCCAGTCTTAGTTTACATTTTAAATCATGAGACTTGCATATTTACCTGCAGATCCATTTCTCCCCGAAAGAGGGCAGTGTGTTTAATTTCGCACACTGTGCTGCTGGAGATGGGAGATCTTCTGTAGATGCAGTTCCATTTCTCACCACCAGGGGGCAGAGAATACTCTCACCACCCTGCACAATGCAGGAGGAGCTGGGATCCTCCATCCACCGCGATAGCAGCACTATCATTAAACGGGAAAAGCAAAACCTCAAATCCTATAACTGGTGACATTGATTTCACTATTATTCACCTCGCAACTATGAGTGCGGCCTGTGAGATTTAGTCAACACTGAGAAAAGATTTCAAAAGTTGCGGTGATGTGAAAACACAAGCAGTATTTGTATGGAATCGCTCATTTGTGGAGTTTACTCAAAATCACCAGCACCAATTTGCACACAGAGGGATGTCTTGCCCTGAAATGGTGTGGTACACAAAACACAATTGGTGAAAACAAGAACGGTCGCTCTGGCAAAAGAAGACTTAATTGACAAGTTAGTGATATTGGGCACTCTCTCAATAGCTTCCTAGCATCTTCCAAAGTGAAACGGGCCTAACCGGCAGGAAGTCATGGAACTGGCCTCGACAGTCTCCAACATTCCGGATGCTGCTCCGATTAATACCACTCGACCAGATACTACAGTCCCCAAGATGCACTTTGCTGAGCTACTGGTGGGCCCACCTGGAAAAGGAAAGGTCCAACTTCCATTGCCTGATGTTGGTTGGGATCCAAGATGCCACCGTATCGGAAAAGTCGAACATGCACTTTCGAGTGCCGGTGGAAGCACGCTTGTGTGATGGACCCACGTTGTGCTTGAGAAACTTTTCAAAATGTGGAGGCCATAATTGCCAGGTGGCATTTTTAGACACGCGTGGGGCGGACAAGAGGACATGCGTGGTGCGGACAAGAGGGCATGCGTGAGGCGGACAAAAGGGCATGCGTGGGGCAGACAATAGCGCATGCGCAGGGCAGACTAGAGCATGCAGGGCGGACAGAGTGTGTTGGTCCAGACTGGGGTGCATGGAGTGGATAGGAGTGCACGCTACGGACTTGAGCGCCTAGAATTGCGTGATGTATATAGTATGGTTTGGAAAACAGAGAACGTTGAAAGAGCATATAACCCATCATATCACACCACCACGCTTACTCTCTCCTTTACATCACCACTCAACTAGAACACAGAGATACTATGACACCATTCGGTATAACTGTTCTCATACCAACATCCGCCGCTCATTCCAAAACACTGCTGGTTTCACACCCCCCAGCCAGGCGTTCTCCTGAGGCCTAACGCAGCCGCAGCCGTTCTGAATAAAACCTGCCAGAACGAACACATTCTCCTGATCTCTCAGCCACCACACCTACCGCTAAGAAGCAGCTATTACACGAATACTGCACGAGCTGCACACATACCTGGTGCTCACATGCACCTTTGACTCTCTCTACTCTCTCTACTGATCTGAACTTCGGTTCCCAAGGGCGTTCAACCTACCAGCGCCTTCAGACCACACCATTGGTATATAAGGCGCTATATAAGTGCAAAATAACATAACATAACATAACACCCGTGGGAAACCACAGGTGTACAGCTATTACTGGCGAAGACTAGTGAGAAGCAAGTGGTCCAGCTTTGCAGTCCCAAGACTCCCTATGAGCCCCAGCAATGGCCCAAGACACCTGGCTCGAACTCATCAATGAGCCAGGCCAGAAAGCTGGAAAGGAGAGTACACGCTGACCCGTCATCAGAAGCTGCACCTCAGTGCTCCAGCCGGGGCCTGAGCAATCGACAATGGGTCGGTCACTGGAATTATATACGTCACTTTTCTAGAATGTTCTTTCAGGGGCATTGACTATGCAGAGGCAGGAATGCCTAGCCAAGTCCTGGTGTGCGTGGATGCTGCTCTGGAAATCTTTCAAGCGACAAACTCAGCTAGGTAGCTCACTGAAGCCCAACACCGCGCAACTTGGGAAGTGCGGCTTCTGGCGTCAGGCATCATCAGCCATGCAGAAATGCACTTTCCACTTCCATGTTGCTTTCCGCACAGCAGAGCTTGAGAGCTAAATTGGACATGGCATTATCTATGAGGGTGATATTACTCTGCTTAGATACATCATACAGGGCTTTCCAGGGGGCAAGTCCTAAAAATTAAAGTGGGGGACTCATCAACAAATGCAATGGGATGTGGTGTCGCTAGAAATTAGCATATCAAGGTGAAATATGCACATTTCATTAAATTGGCTTTGCATAACCACCCACATTGCACAGGACAAATGGTATTTGCCTTTCATAAAATCAACATTTCATAAAATCAACAAACACACAAAACCAAGAGAGGATATTTTCTTCTCATAGTTTTTTCGAAAACGTTGAAAGGTGTGCATGTTTTAAACTCCAAGAACCAAAACACATTTTTCCCCTCGAACTTGCAGTACCGAAATGGGACATTTCACCTTTAAATGTTTGCTATTTTTCATCAGGTTATATAGTTCAGTGGTGACGTGTCCGGCCTGCAAACTTGACGACTGTGGTTCACTGAGGTTGGCTTTATTTGATAAATTCAAAGAGGACATTCAACGTTTCTCATTTTAGCTGGGGGGGGGGACTGAGTCCACTCTCTGAAAAAAGTGGGTGGACTCCGTCCAACCGCGTGTACCCTCGACTTGAGATCTGGCTTTCTCGTTTCTTGATTTGAGTATAGCAGCGATGTTGCTGTAAGGCATACAGGGGGATGCGAGATTGCATCGTTTCGAGGGTGTGTAATGGAGTCTTTGGGGCTTCACACCAGAACATCGATTCGATGAATATGTGCAGAACGGGGTTTGATTATGCTTGATACCTTATTAAAACTTAAGAAGCTATTCCTGTATTTAAAGACCAAGCACCTTCTACCATACCAATATTGCCTCAATGTTAAGAGAAGCCTTCCCACTGGGGAATACCAATGAGGTTTCTGCACGACAAAGGCGGGGAGGTAGATTAGATGCAAAACCTAGTAAGGTAATCGTAAAAGAGGGAACGTGGAAGGCATGCCATGCCATTATGACTGCTTGCCAAAGGGAAATATTTAGAGTCTAACATTTTATTACACAGTACATCATAGTGTATTTTATATTCATGGGAATCCAGTGACAGGCTTGTCATTTCCCAGCACACGCTCTGCAAGACCGGAAGCACTTCAGGGTGACAGGGCAGCAGTGGAGCGTCTGAAACTGCGTGGACATTGTATTCAAGCAGAGAACAGGGATGTCATTTAGGGGTCACTGTGGGTCCCAACTGCGACCACTAAGGTCTCCCTTGCTACCCCTAAAAAAAGTTTTGTTCTCTTTTTTTTTTTCTTTTTCAAAGAAAGCTCCTGGGCTATGGCCAGTGTCATGTGGCTCTTTGTTTCTGGAGTGGCTGGCTTTCTTGTTCAGGCCTCTTTAAAAAAAAACAGGGGGTTCCACAAGTGTACCACTTTGAGCCGTGACCTAAATAAGAGAGAATAGGAATAACAAATAATGTGTCTTTCTGGGATGCTATACAATAATGGCTAGACTCATTAAAGGTTTATTTCAGGCACACTTCAGGGGAGAGTCACCGATTTAGACTGTTATTAAAGACCTCAAATTCACAATGCAGACAAAAAGGTCCAAAAAGCATTTAGCGTAGAATAAGCATCCATTTTGGACTATGTATTTTGCTTTTTGCAAGTTGCAGTTATAGCATGTTTTTTTTTCTGCTGTTGTCTCTGTTATGATCATCACAAGACATTCCATCTCGGTGTCCTCGGTCACTTGACAAAATCCTTGTGCCTTAAAGCTTGTGCATAGTTTAGAAATGTTTGACCATAGCACACATACAGTGGCCCTTGATTTCATTGTGCCACAATGAATGCCTTGTTGTAATGTGTCTATATTTCCTATCTCCATGGTATGCTATTCAGGATGTTTATTTGCATTTATGCTTTAACAAGCGCCCTGAGTATGGGATGCCATGTGAGGTCACCTATGAAGCCTGAAAAGTAGATGCACACAGGCTTGACATGTTGCAACTTTGCACCAGACCTGCAGAAGCACTGGCCTGCTGTTACATCAGTTATCAGTTTAATGGTATCCACTACAGAGTGTAATCTGCTTTCTGACTTTGAGAGCATTCAGACATGTAATTGCTAATTTTGCTATAATGGGTAAGATGGCTCAGTGTGTTGAGCACTCGCTGCAGCGATGTGTGTGTGATCGGCAGGTTGCAGGTTCGAATCCCGACAAGGCCAACTCAGTCATTCATCCTTCTGAGGTTGATAAATGAGTATCAACACAGGTTGGGTGATGTTGTATGGATATTTGTTCTATATAAAGCGTGTAAGCATAAGTGCTATATAATAACACATCTTTATCATTTGGTCTTGGACGTCTGCTTGCATTCACAATAATTTGGTAATATGGGCCTATACACACTGATATTAACAATACATATAGTGATCCATTCTTGAATGAAATATATATCACATTACAGTGATATAGTAACCATATTTTTCGTAGTGTACTTAGGAACAATGCTATGTGATGACACGTCCTGTTTTGTCAAGGGGTGAAAGATTGTGTTCCATCACTTCCTGTGATGTCACTTCGGAGTGGGATCAAATGGCATCACTTCCTGTGAGGTCACCAGAGGTCAAGGGTCGTGTGATGTCACTTACGCTATCCCTGGTATTTCGGTGAAATGACGTCCCTGGAAGGGTATATCTTAAAACAGATCGTTGCGAACAGGGACCGCATTTAATTCATGATAGCACGTTTACAACTATTATGGAAATATTTCTAAAACAACGCTTAACATTGGATTCATAGAGTATGTTTTAATGTTTTGTAGTGATGATTTTAGGAATGTTTTTCATGCTATTGGATGTTCAGTGTTATATTTTGTGTGAAAGTTCGCTGTAATCCAAGATACATGTTAATACAAATTATTTTAAAAAGCTCCAAAATAGCAGATTCCAGCTTCAGGTCTTCTTGTAACTCGGGTCCATGCATCTTGGAAGATGCAGCTTCCGGTCCAATGCTATGCAGCATAATAGCATGATGGCTTTGGGAAATGCAGATTCCAGGTTCAGGTCTTCTTGTAACTCGGGTCCATGCATCTTGGAGATGCAGCTTCCGGTGCAATGCTATGCAGCATAATAGCATGATGGCCTTGGGAAATGCAGATTCCAGGTTCAGGTCTTCTTGTAACTCGGGTCCATGCATCTTGGAAGATGCAGCTTCTGGTCCAATGTGCTATGCAGCATAATAGCATGATGGCCTTGGGAAATGCAGATTCCAGGTTCAGGTCTTCTTGTAACTCGGGTCCATGCATCTTGGAGATGCAGCTTCCGGTCCAATGCTATGCAGCATAATAGCATGATGGCCTTGGGAAATGCAGATTCCAGCTTTAGGTCTTCTTGTAACTTGGGTCCATGCATCTTGGAAGATGCAGCTTCCGGTCCAATGCTATGCAGCATAATAGCATGATGGCTTTGGGAAATGCAGATTCCAGGTTCAGGTCTTCTTGTAACTCGGGTCCATGCATCTTGGAGATGCAGCTTCTGGTGCAATGCTATGCAGCATAATAGCATGATGGCCTTGGGAAATGCAGATTCCAGGTTCAGGTCTTCTTGTAACTCGGGTCCATGCATCTTGGAAGATGCAGCTTCCGGTCCAATGCTATGCAGCATAATAGCATGATGGCTTTGGGAAATGCAGATTCCAGGTTCAGGTCTTCTTGTAACTCGGGTCCATGCATCTTGGAGATGCAGCTTCCGGTGCAATGCTATGCAGCATAATAGCATGATGGCTTTGGGAAATGCAGATTCCAGGTTCAGGTCTTCTTGTAACTCGGGTCCATGCATCTTGGAGATGCAGCATCCGGTGCAATGCTATGCAGCATAATAGCATGATGGCCTTGGGAAATGCAGATTCCAGGTTCAGGTCTTCTTGTAACTCGGGTCCATGCATCTTGGAAGATGCAGCTTCTGGTCCAATGCTATGCAGCATAATAGCATGATGGCCTTGGGAAATGCAGATTCCAGGTTCAGGTCTTCTTGTAACTCGGGTCCATACATCTTGGAAGATGCAGCTTCTGGTCCAATGCTATGCAGCATAATAGCATGATGGCCTTGGGAAATGCAGATTCCAGGTTCAGGTCTTCTTGTAACTCGGGTCCATGCATCTTGGAGATGCAGCTTCCGGTCCAATGCTATGCAGCATAATAGCATGATGGCCTTGGGAAATGCAGATTCCAGGTTCAGGTCTTCTTGTAACTCGGGTCCATGCATCTTGGAGATGCAGCTTCCGGTCCAATGCTATGCAGCATAATAGCATGATGGCCTTGGGAAATGCAGATTCCAGGTTCAGGTCTTCTTGTAACTCGGGTCCATGCATCTTGGAGATGCAGCTTCCGGTGCAATGCTATGCAGCATAATAGCATGATGGCTTTGGGAAATGCAGATTCCAGGTTCAGGTCTTCTTGTAACTCGGGTCCATGCATCTTGGAGATGCAGCTTCCGGTGCAATGCTATGCAGCATAATAGCATGATGGCCTTGGGAAATGCAGATTCCAGGTTCAGGTCTTCTTGTAACTCGGGTCCATGCATCTTGGAGATGCAGCTTCCGGTGCAATGCTATGCAGCATAATAGCATGATGGCCTTGGGAAATGCAGGTTCCAGGTTCAGGTCTTCTTGTAACTCGGGTCCATGCATCTTGGAGATGCAGCTTCCGGTGCAATGCTATGCAGCATAATAGCATGATGGCTTTGGGAAATGCAGATTCCAGGTTCAGGTCTTTCGGTAGCTTAGAAGAGTCCCCTTGGATGCTGGTGTTTCTGGCTGCAAGCTGTCCAGCTCCAAAGCATTATACAACATGACAATTGGAGATGGTGGCTTAGGTTCTTTACATACTTAAGCACAGTGCACTGTGGCGAATGTTATGTGGGATATGTTGTGTGTGCCAAATGATAACGATTACTGAATGAGACATCTGACAGCAATTGCCCCGGGGACTGCATGGCGTTAGGTTTTGCTGCATCTTTCAAGTGTTATAATCATCGTTTGATGTGCCTATTGATGATGGCTGGATGACTTGCATGACTCATAATCATTCAATTCTTAAAAAGCTCCGGTGTAATGTAGAAGTTCTTTCACCTCTTGACAAACCCCAGGCTTTTGTTTAATTCTCACATTCATAACCCTTAGCACCAGGGCCGGCCTTAGTGGCAGCAGCGCCCTGGGCAAATTGTCGCCCCCCTCCTTGCGTGCCCTGCGCACCCCTGGTCAACAGGGTGCAGGGCAGGGGGTGGACAGGATGCGCCATATTATTTTTCAATCTCCTAACTTCGGCGCCTCGCAGGGAGCTAATCATTGGAATAGCGTTGCAGCAAGGGGGTAATCATGTGAATAGGGTGCTGATGCAAAGACTTAGCACCCTATTGTTATTAAATGCATCCCGCCACGGCGGGCGCATTTAATAGCAAAAGGGGGCCTGCTGCGCCTTCTCTCACTACACCAGCTCGGGGGTGCCCTTTAAAGACTCCCCCGAGCTGGCGTTGCAGGGCGCTAATGCCGCCCTGGGGGGCATGGCACCCCGGGCGGTGGCCCAGCCCGTGCTATCCTAAAGCCGGCCCTGATTAGCACGTGCGCTGAGCAGTTTTCAATCAATCATTGTGTCAGCCCACTGCACCTGGACAGAAGGGGGAACCCACACACAAAACACTTTTTGACCTTTTCCAAAGGGGCAATCAATCCTAAATTGGGGTGATAACCCTTCCGCAAGAGACCATAGGCAACGCCAAAGTCCCACTGGGTGGCATGCATACGTTCAGATGCAGGTCCAGAGTTGCTGTGCTACAGCTCACTGACTACCAATGATTCACAAAAATGTCTGGGGGGACTTGTGGTCTTGTGCAGAAGGAATGTGACCCAGCTGCCTTTGCTGGACTGCCACATTTGGGGTAACACTAAGCCTGAATTCAATGTGATCTTTCCTCTTCTGTAATTGCAAGACAGGCTGTAAAATGAGGGTATGTTGCAGAGGTATCAGAAAAAGAAGGAAGAGCACCAAGCACACCTATTTAGGAGTGAAATGTGTTTTAAATATGATAGTAAGTGGAGTTATTAACTCCACTATCCAACTCAGGATATTTTAAGGTGCAGGGGAGAAGTGCTCAGCCTTGGTATCTAGGCAGAGGGGAAATCTGAAAGAAAAAGGAATCCCAATTAGGAACCCTGCGTCCCCTGCACACTATTAACTGGCCGAAGCCTAAAGTAGTCTTTATCGGTACAGTCTTATATCAGAATCCCCATCATAGACAGGGTAAACTGAATAGGCTGTCCTGTGCTTATAGAGCAGTAAAGGGTATTTATTCAATGGTTTGTTGTGTCACCTTATAACATAGCGTACATTTTGAATATAACAAATATATCATTTGACCACTTAAAATTGTAAAAAAAACAATATAAATCTTTATTTGTTGTGAATAGCCCAACGTGTTTCGAGTAAGAATCACTCTTCATCAGGCGCAAAAAAATAATTTCCATTCAATTTCTATGAAAAGAAAAACATTGTATATGTCCATTAGATTATGACTATATAAAGAAACACATCTTACTAATACAATCATGTTTTTGCGCAAGACTATTCAGAAATAACCATTATTTGAAAAAGCTTTTTGAGAAACCTGGGGAGTTATGCAAAATGCAAATGTATATATGCATTGAAATCCACTGAGCATCAAATTAGAGGTTCTCTTCATATAATCATTCCACATGTACATGCCCATGTCTGCTTGTTTAAATGATTATCATACTTAAAGCTTCAAAAAACAAGGCATTCAGATAGATGGGGGCACTCAATCAGAGACGCATCTTGTTTACCCAGAGCTAAAGTGACTGTAAGTATATTATATAAGCGAGCCGCCCTGCTCACTAACCAGGGGGAGCTGCAACTCCTCTCTATGCACTAAACAAGAGTTCTAAGAACACTTTCTTACCCATTGCTGCTAATTTCAACATTACGTTTTGAGAGTAAATATCTTGAATAAATTCCCGGATATAAACCCTGGCGAACTACCTGTGAAAACCATGTCGCTGATTGGCACCTATGACTGATGTGCTAAATATAGAGGCACCTGAATTCACTATTAGGGGGCGGCATGGCCAACTTACCAAAATAATGGCGTAATGGGTCTTATCAACACGTACACGTAAGCATGGAGATTTGAGGAGGCTGACCCCTGAAATGGCAAGAATATGTCTAGCCAAAGATGTCCACCCAGTTGGTGGAGCCAGACACAAACCGCAGGTTCTGTTTTGCTGGCTGGAAATGTACAGTAGTGTTTTCAGGTATGGATTAGTTCTCATTCAGATCATGCGATTCAATCCAATTTGCTTAGAATTGAATACATTAGCAGTTAGCCAGTAATTTATAGAAAATATATCTTCATTATTTTCTTTGTATCTTTCAGATAAAAAAGCATCATATCAGCAAATAATCATACATACAAACAGAACACATATGCCCAGTATCAATTCCGCAATATACACATGAGAAAATAGCACACACAATTAATAATCAATTCTTGCAGTTTTATCAAACGATAAAAAAACCAATTTAAATCTATAGAGACAAGAAAAAACATCAACGCACATAAATGTGTTAAACCGAAATCAACATACTCACAATCCCATGATGTGTAATGATATTGCACAGTAAACGCAGGCCAGAGGATCTAAGCAGAGTGTGCTTAATCACACCCCTACTAAGATTCCACCTGTGAAGGAAGATAAAGATTTGAAAAAATAAAAAAAGAGGAAAAAGAGGAGGATCGATCTAAAGAAGTTTGTGGTCGCCATGCACATTTTGCAGAATGCATAAAAGACAATGCCGTCGTTATGATGAAGATGACTACTCTTAGTCCTGTGCTGGAACAGAAAACTGCATAATATACATATGCATCAAGAGGGCCAACAAATTAGCAAGCAATAGCAGAACAATTGTAATGCCCAAAAGGAAGTCAAGGGAACACATCCATAGAACAAGGGGCCCAAAGACCCAATGAGCAAAAGCATAGAAAGTGGTCATCTCCTTATGACTCCAAGTTTAGGACATGTCTCTTTTTAACATGGTTCTGGGCAGATCAGATATCCTAAGTGAAAACGATTGTCATAATTAAAAAACAGCATTTAAACTCCTCAATTTTGAAGGAACAAACTGAAAAGTATGGTAATGTGTTTTAATGTAAAGCCGCTTCCGGTGGAGTCGCCATATGTAGATAGCCACCTTAGATTCTAAGGTGAAATCAATTGCATTGATTGGTCAGAAGCAAAAGGTTGCCTGATTGTGAGAACCCAATAGATGGACATTGTGGTGGCTGCATCTAGGGGTAAGCATGGCATTTGCAATCAGTCGCAAAGTAGAACAGTGACCTTTTGCTGACCTCTCATAGATCTGGTTGGTCATTAGATGCAAAGAGAGAAAGTTAGGCCAGACTCACACGCCTAAATTGGTAGAACTGACAGAAGAGACACGAAAGAAGGCCCTACTGACGAGGTGCAGCTATTTGGCCCAAAGGGAATAATGGCTCCCCTGTCAAATTGCTACCTATAAGAGAACACGAAGAAAATATAATAACCCTTTGGTACAAAATGGCAAATGGGCACCATGGAGTTCAACCGCAAGATGATAAGAGGCACGAACCTTAACCTATGATGGATGTTGGAAAAAGAAAGTAAAACCAAACTTGCCAGCAGCTTTGGGATTAAAATCCAAAACACAATATTTGCAGCAGACTTGAGGGTGTAGCCAAGTGTATAATGGCTCTATCTTCGGAATGCCACATACACTATCTTGGTCTTAACTGTGACATGAAATCATGATTTTCTAAAGATGAAGAAATACCTTGAAACAAGTTTCTCTTTGGGATGCGCAACACAATCCAATGAGCAGGGATGTCTTTTTGTCCTTCTGGATAGGAGCACTGTTAGCGACCAAAAATCCTTTCTACCTCAACATTCAGATTTAAAGAGGAAGAAGGACGGCAAATCTCATGCTCAAAATAGAAATGTCATAAAACACCTTCTCACCTTTGGCGAAAACCGTGTGGGCTTTGCCAACAACCAGGGCCTGCAACTTACGATTCCTATACGCTGAGGCCATTGCCTGTGGATGCTAGTCTTACATATTATCTAAGTGCCATCACTGGAATACTGCTACGTCAAATTCTTCACAATCACATTTAAATGCCAAGGAAGATTGCGTTGCCAGATTTCAAAAACAATATAAAAGTGTCTCTGAACAAAATTCCTAGGGTGCACTTCCCAGGAATCAAGCGCAGTGCATGTTCCTTCTTTGGTCTTATTGCAGGCATGGCACAAAGCAGGTCCACATTGTACTGTTGTGTTTGCTAAACTTTACTGTGGCTTTGGGGAAGTAGTTACTGGAACATGCTAAAGACATGTGTGAAGCTCTGACACTTGGGCCATGCTCCGTCAGTTAGGTAATGCAGGAATAGCGTGTGGCACGTGTGTTGTATGCCTAGATCGATAGTACGTATCAGCCACAGTCGATTGGACTTTAGATGGACTGCATTAATTATATAGCTTTGATTGACAGCCGTTATAGATATTTGTAGGATCCAGCATTGTAGACACACTTTAAAATGATTTGGTAAGTGGTTAGATGAATTGTGGCAGTCTAATACACTTATCAATACCAAGTGTAATACCATGTGTACCATGGAGGCTCGCCTTGACATCGGTGCAGAGCCTGCCTACCAAACTCAGCCTTTCATCCTCCTGAGGTCGATAAATGAGCATCACACACAGATACCTGACGGTTCGTAGCGCTATATAAATTATAAAGTATTATTTATTTATTATTATTTATGTGTAAGCATTAGTAAGACACACAGGGGCAAAAATCTGAGCTCATGATCAAAAGAGTGTGGAAATACGACATTCTCCCCTCCAGTTTCCACGCACTTCCATTCTGAAGTGGGTTGAAGTATTCTAGATGCCCTGCTTTTTAGCTGCTAAAATGTCGCTTTGTGGGGGAAACGTGCTCCAGTGGCAGTGCGAGCATTTCTTAAAAGACTGCCACTTTTCTAATTTAGCAAAGTTTTCTTAAGCTTTCATTAAACTAGAAAGGTGGTACTGCAGTCAAAGAAATGCTATTTTTGTAAAGGGAAAAAGTGTGCTGTGGAGTTTAGTGGCAGCTCAGCAGTGTCGTATTTTAACTCCTTTTATTGACGTGCTAAGCCAGTGCTGCTGGGAGGAGAATCCCTTCCATGTGACTGCCCTGCATTCCTGATGGTTGCTAGGGCTGTTGTGAAGCGATAAATCCGGCCCATGCAAAAGCAGGGGTGAGTGAGGGGGGGCGTTCATGTCCCTGCAGCACATTCTTTCCCTGTCAGAATATGGTGTGTGTAAGTAAAGTGTTCCTCCTTCATGGAAGAACACTTTCTTACGTGTTCACATACCTCAGAACCGGCCCCTCAAAATAAGCACAAAAATCATTGTAATCCTCAAAAACGCATTACCCTGTAGAATTTCTTTTCACAAATACTTCTCCGGGATGATTGAATTCTCTCCCGTTCATTCTTAGAACTTAAAAATGCTTATAAGTGAGGGCCATGCCCTGCCACATCCTTAGTCCTGGCCATGGGCCTGGTCCTGGGAGAAGCCATTTCTAGATGCATGCTATGCAGCGTGAGAGCATCAGGAAGATTAGGATGCATGCATTCCAGTTCCATGCATCCCAGTGGTTCAAAAAAGCCCATCTTTAAGAAGGTCATGTGTGGCTGCATGTTATCCATCATGGCAGCCTCTTCAAGACTGAAAAGTGCACACTTTGCTTCCACGTCTTCAAGCTGCTCACCTCAGTGTGCCTTGCAAGGAGTGGTTGCATGTTATCGATCAAAAGACGTCCAAGAAAGTCCCAGACTTGCATATTCATGTTACTGGCCTTCCAGAAGCTCTACACGGTGCATTTTGAGTAATAAAGGGTTTCATTACGAATTTGGTGGTAAAGACAGCACTAATTCTATGGACCAGAATTGCTGTTACCTTTAATGGCACCTTGCGGAGTAAGCACCAAATGACGAGGCCACAAGCGCGTGTCCCAACCATCCATAGTAACAATAATTCCATTCTGCAGACTCAGCATGAAAAATCAATAGTGATTGGTAAATCCCAACATTTTTGCAAAAATAGTGTTAATGCCGGAAAACTGGAACAGTTACTGCTAATGGGAATATCGCTGGCAAAATTAGCGCAAAGCAAAAATAATGCCATTCTAGAAAAGGGAAGCTGAGCGGCAGCCATCTTTGAAAAGACAACCCATTTAAAATCCCCCATTTCCTGTTGCCATCCAACCATACAAGAAGTGGCAAGCACGCCATGGTAAAAAAGGCAAGGGGAAGGTGCCTGAAATTTAGGATAAAAAAGGCAAGTCAAAGTTCAACCGCTTAACATCCTTGCTACAAGGAGACGTAACTCCAAGGGGGCTTGAAACTAAATTAAACAGTCCTCAGGATGCTCATACGAGGTCTTCAGTAGACTGAAATAATTACTGCTAAACATTTGCTGATATAAATAGGGGAATATTACGAGGCACGATAACATCATCATGGCCGCATTAGCACGGTAATACGTGCATTAAAACAAAGGAAAGCATATAGCCCAAGGCATTAGCACAAAGGCAAACCCCGGAATGACAGTTTGTTGCCTACGTCATAGCCTCGGTGCACGAGGTGAGACCACGGGATAGATCCGTCTCGCACACCGAGGACAGATACAACATACGTTCCCCCTTGTGGGTAGCATATAACGAAATACAATAAAAATGACAATGAACAAGTCAAGATATGTAACCGGAGGGATGAACCTGCGAAATAATGCTCAGTTAGACAGTTCAAAATCATCTAATTTGGCTGCTCTTCTCCTCATGAGTCTTGAGATGCCCACTCCTTCTGCATGTTTCAACCTATTACTTCCATCCTCTTCCAATTCAATAGTGACATCCAACACACATAGATTAATTCAAAGTGGTTTCCTGTTCACCAGAGTTTAGGTTTCCCTCTACTTCCTTACTAAACTGATAACTATCCGATAGTGATCCCTCCATGAGCCACTCATCCTCCTCATTACTGTGTCTCATTCCTTCTTTAACACTTCCTCTCACTTCAGGATTTTTCATCAATGCCACGCGGTTCATACTCCAACATTTACCATCACTGGTTATCACATGTTTCTCACCCACTTTTATAACTTTCATTGGGTCTCACCACATCACCCACATTTACACCATGCTGCCTTCCCAAATGTTCGCGATTCATCTATCCAACATGATCCATCACCCAATCTGGATAAGAATCGGAATGCACAGGCCTTCCTCTCATTACCTGAAAAGGAGAAATTCCCGTCAACACATGTGGGGTGTCACAAAGAGCCATCATCACATCACGCAAACCTTTTTTCCAATACATCCCACTCGCTTTAGACAACTATATAGAATCCTTGATTATGCGATTTGTGCGTTTGACTAACCCATTTGCTCAGTGGTTGCATAATACTGTGCGATGATTCACCATACAGTGTTGATCTAAATAATTCCTCATTTCGTTAGATATGATATTATCTTATATGATATTTTATTTGTATCGTGCTCATAGACAAGTGTTTCAGAGCGCGACAAGGCAATGGAGGAGGACAAGGGAGGACAAAACAACAATCTTACTAGGCCCAGTGACATTGAGAACGCACAAGTGCAGGGGAAAGGGACAGGGAAAATGCAAGGGAGAGGGGAAAAATGGAAAGTGCTGAGCAAGGGATAACTACAACAAAAGGTAGTGAAGCCAGCAAGGTGGCAAGTGCAGGCTTAGAGCGCAGACACGGGGTGTATGATAAGTGCAGGTAAGGGGACTATGGGGTTAGAAATACAGACCCAAGTGCAATGGTTTCCAGGAGGCAGTGTGGGTGTGTGGCTGGGTGGGCAGGGACCTGGGCCCGAAATCAGAGGGTAACCAGGTGCACAGTGCCAAAGCAGAACAGATCAACAGGGGAGAGCAAGAGTGAAGGCAGAAGCAAATAGGAAGGTCTTGAGGTGCTTTCAGAACCGGAGATGGGTCTCCTCAAGTTTCAGAGTGGCAGGGAGGCTGATCCAGAACAAAGAGATCTACCCGAACTCGTTACTTGGAGAAGCGACTGACCCTGAGGGAGTTGGAAGTGGAGGAGTGAAGAACTCTAGTGGGAAGGTTTTTATGGAGGGAGAGTTGAAGGTATTTAGTCCCAGGCCCTAGAAAGCAATGTGGATAATGCAAAGGGTCTTGAATTTAATCGTTGCAGCCACTGGGAGCCAATGAAGAGATTTCTGGGCTGGAGAGATACGATCCCAGGGCTTGAGGCCAAAGACAAGTCTTGCAGTCCTGTTCTGGATGAGTTGCAGAGGGCAGAACAGGCAGATTTAGAAAGAGGCTGTTGCAGTAGTTCAGCCTGCAGACAACCAGAGCTCTAGAGACAGTAAGCTTCTGGAGGAAAGAGAGAAAAGGAATAATAACTCTGAGGAAGTGCGGTTTGTAGTTTGACTTCTTAGAGATGTCAGAGATGTGAGGAGAAAAGGAGAATGTGGAGTCGAAGATGACCCTGAGGTTCATAGGTTCACAGGTGGGAGCAGGAAGAGGGCCAAGGGAGGCCGGCCAAAGAGTGACAGGAAAGGAGGGTGCAGGTGTGCCAATGAGGAGAATCTCCATCTTACTGGCAGTAAGGCAGAGATCATTGGCGGCACACCACTGCTGGACAGCAGACGGACAGTCGGAGATGAGAGAAGGAGAGGAGGTGGCAGAGGGAAGCCTGAAAACGAGCTGAGTGTCATCCGCATAGCACTGAAATTTGGAGCAGAGAGCGGCAATCTGTTGGGCAAGGGGTGCAAGGTATTGGTTGAACAGTCAGAGTGAGAGGTTAGATCCCTGGGGAACACCACAGGTACAGAGTGAGATAGAGGAAAGGAAGAACCCAAGTTGGACCTCAGAGGGTCGATCGGAGAGGAAAGAAGTCAGCCAGGCCACAGCCTGATCGGTGATACCCAGGTTATCACAGAGACGGTTGAGCAGGATGGCATGGTTGACTGTCGAAGGCAGAAGAGAGATCAAGTAGGATGAGGACTGAAGGGATGTCAGAGTCAAGGTTGGAGAGCAGGTCTTCACAGATGTTCAGGAGAGACGTTTCCGTGCTTCTGGTAGCTCTAAAGCCAGACTTATGGTCGTGGAGACAACCAACAGATCGGTGTGCAGAATGTCCTTAGTTTTTTAGATGAAATGAGAGACAAGGGCCGTGCAAAGAGCCTGGGAGGTGACAGTAGAGGTAGAGACTGCAGCAGGGTTGGCCAGCTCATTGCAGATTTTAAAGAGTTCGGCCAAGTTGTTAGATGCCGGAGAGACACAGAATTGGATGTGGGATCTCTTTTTCCTTCGAACAAGGGGCCAGTATTGCCTTTGGAGCAGCCGACAGGGCAGCTTGTCAGAGGATGTACAAGAATCCCGCCATTTCCTGCAGTTCTGTTTAAGGGTGGCTAAATCAGAGTCATACCAAGAATTGCACTTGGATTTGGGCTTCAAGTGGATCCTCATGACAGGGGCAAGAACATCCAGAGTATCAGAGATAGAAGAGTAGAGCATGGAAAGGGCTGTGTCAGGATGTGAGTCAGCCAGAGGAAGAGGCGGGGGGGAGAAAAGGTGGCGGAGAAAGCCTCAACTGACACACGTTTCATGGTTCGGATGACCGAGTGTCCTGACCACTGTGAGGGGGCACAAGTTGTGCCACAAGCAGGCTCCCACCAGAACCCTGAGTGTTTTGGGTGTGACAGGCCTGGAACTACATTCCCTGGTACTACTTTACCTGGGCTATATAAACCACACCCTGACTGCAGAACACTCTTCGTGTTATTCTGCAACCAGCATCGTGACGCTTACCGTGTCCAGCTACTGGTCATCAGCATCTTCCTGTAATCCTGCAAGAAGTCTTACCTGAGAAAACACCATCCAGCTCTCAGCATCTCAATTGGGCTGCAATCTGTGGAAACTGAGAGAAGAAGAAACATCACTCACCTGTGAGTACTAGCTGAAGGACTTCCGGCAAACCGCTACCACAGCTGCTGTTTGAACATTGCGACCTGCAATAACGAGAAAGGGAAAAACAATATTAGAACGCGTGCTTCCAAAACATCGAATTCCATCAGTCTTACCTGAATTCCATCGCGCTACGCCACGCTTCCATCCGGAGCACCACAGCAACATCTGCAAAGGAAAAGAGACATATTCAGGTTCGCTTTCAATATTAAACAATTGCACAGCACTGTAATTACCTTAACGGATTCCGGGGGCCTGTTTCTCATCGTGCTCTCATCCACTTGCAGCACCACAGCGGCCTGTGAGGAGAAAATGAAGAAAACACAGGTTAGCTTTAAAAGACAATAAAGGCACTGTGCTTCGCGCTTTCTCTTACCTAGAAAACGTGCCTCTCCATCTGGCATGCCAGCATCAAGACCTTCGCACCTGAAAAGAAGGAGATAAAGCCATTAACGAATTCCTACCATAAACAGAACGAAGACCTACAATTAACAAACCTTCCTGCCTACCAGCAGATTCGGGGTCACAGCAGGCCTGGGCCCAAGGAAGTCCTACTGCACCAGTGAAGCAACTCGGGCAGCTTGCCAACAAACGTCAAGCGCCCCTGCACAAGAAACGCAGGACGGATAGCTCACCCTACAAATAAATAAGGTCAGAAAAGAACCCAGTGGGAAGGGAATCAATCAGAGGGAGGTGGGAGATTCACCCATTAGAGACAGTTATCACAAATCCTTCCTTCTGTAATTACAGATTCATTATTCAGCACTGGGCAACTACGCATCCAGGGTTCCAGATCTCAGAGCCTTCCAGGCGCCCCCGGGGATATCAGGTGAGTGTAACACCGAGAAGATAGGTGGCAGTGTTGAAGTTGGTGTGGCCTGTGGGGTAGAGAGGGAGAGATAGGAGGAAAGGAGGAAATGATCACTCCAGGAGAGAAGAGTTGTCAGAGAGATGGAGAGGGGAGGTCAGAGGAGATCAAAACCTCCAGTCTGTGCCTGCAGAGTGAGTAGGGCCTGAGGGGAGAATAAAAAGTGAGAGAGAGTCACAGAGGTCACAAAAGAGTCCACAGGAGGAACAGGGAGCATCCAGATGGATATTGAGGTCACCAAGAAGGAAGGAGGTGATCTGACCAGGAGGCCGATAGATAGCAACCATGGTTAGAGATTGGCCAGGAGAGAGAGAGAGCCTGCAGACAAGGCATTTCGAAAGAGGAGTATGTCTGTGTAGGGATGACAGAGGCAGGAATCCACTCTGGGACTATCAGGGCTACACCCCCTCAGACCAGGTGAATCTGGGTGCGGAGAGGATCCTGTAGCCATCAGGGAGGAGAATGTCTAAGCTTGTGACAGAACTGGAGGTGAACCATGTATCGGTGAGACCCGAGGACATCAAGGTCAAGTTCTTCCAGGAGGCGGCAGATGTCAGAGGAGTGTTTGATGGCTGAGTGAGAGTTGAGACTGGCAAAATGGAGAAGGTTGCCGTCCTTGAAGGACTTCGGGGCAGGGGTACAGATCAAAGGTACGCCCTGCGGAGGTGTAGAGGGAGGTGTAGACGGAGCCCAAGGGGGGGCAGGAGAGGAAGAAGGAGAGGGCAAGGTAGACAAGGGTGGCGGGGCAAGGGAGAAGGCAAGGAAGCCAAGGAGGGGAGGCAGGGGACAGCAGGAGATGAAAGGAAATTGATGAGGCGTGAGAAGCGTCTATCAAAGAGGAGGAGGTTGGCCTGAGGGCCTTGGACCAAAATGGCACCTTTCAGGTAGACATTAATGATGACCTTAGAAGAGTCGAAGGGGGCCAGGAGGGCTTCCAAGTGGGTGCCACCATTAATGGGAGAAGAGGAAAAAGGATAGAGCACAGAAATCATATGAAGAGTCCATAGATCTGGCGAGGGAATGACAAAGAGGATGTCAGTGAGGGTCTGTCTGGAGGAAGCGCTGGTATAAGTGTCAGCAATAGGGAGACCAGGGTTAGAGACCAATATATCTTTTTTGAACTTCTTCCTAGCAGACTTAACGAGAAGAAGAGGATAGTGAATGGAAAAACAGTTAGAGAAGATAGGAGAAACAGAGAGCACCATGGGAGAGGCAGAGAGAGAGAGAGGGGTGAAGCAGAGGGGGAGGGTAAGGATAGGACCAGCAGGGGCAAAGTAGCACAATGCAGTCGCTGGCCCAACCAAGTTAAAAGAAAAGCATGCAATACAATCAAAGGATAAAGCAAAATTCAAAACACAGCTAGAATCAAAAATGCAGCTAGATTCAAAACACAGCTAGATTCAAAGAATGCAGCTAGATTCAAAACACAGCTAGAATCAAATATGCAGCTAGAATCAAATATGCAGCTAGATTAAAAAATGCAGCTAGATTCAACTATGCAGCTAGAATCAAATCACAGCTAGAATGAAAAATGCAGCTAGATTCAAATATGCAGCTAGAATCAAAACACAGCTAGAATCAAACATGCAGCTAAAATTCAAAACACAGTTAGATTCTGAATTTCTAGCAATAGGTGAAAGCACAGTGCAAACACAGACTGTAAGCGTGGGAAACAAAGTGGGATGGAGAAGGAGGTGAAGGCCACGGGGTAGGAGTGTGTTCAGTAGGGTGGAACTAACCCCTTGTTAAGGAGGTGGAAAAGTCATGGTAGTCCAGGTTCCTTTGAAGTGTGAGGTAGGGGCATCATGAATACTCAAGTGAGGGGGTTCAGAGCTCACCTGACTGCGTACCTGCACAGGGAGCAGACAGGGTCCTTCGTTGTGGGCCTTAGGTGTATGGGAGTATGGGCCTAACTGTACACCATTGTCTGATATAATAATTTTTGTATAGCCTTCCTTAGCAAACAGTTTTTCCAAAGAATCTATTACAAAAAATCTATTACAACGCCAGTTGGTATAGAATCTACAAACTCCACATCAAACCATCTTGAGGTACAGTCAACAACCACTATTGCAAACCTGTTCTCACAGCCAAGAGGTGACATTGGTCCCATGAAATCAATGGTAATCTTTTCCCATGCTCTCTCAGGGATATCCACTCTACCTGTTTACGCCTTCTGCAGTTTGAGTGATTTGTCACTAACAGAACTGGGAGTGCATTGCCCTACCTCTGCATCGACCATCGTGTCCATTCCGGACCACCAAAATCTAGACCTCAGTCTCCTTTTTGTTCAGCTTTTATCCAAATGACATTTGTGGGCACACCTGATCAACTCGCCCCATAGAGCAAAAGGAGGTACCATTCTCTCCCCATGGGCTAAACCCATTCAGAGCTACTCAATTCGTCTTTGATTTTGTGATAAGGAGATTTCCTGGACTCAGCCAACTTCCAACCTTGCTCCATATGTGCTATAGCTTCTCTTATTTCCTGATCCTCATTCACTGTATCCACCCATACTTTTTTCGAAAAAACATTACCCAAAGTATTCTCAATCTGAGCAATCCACTCCTCCTATATATCTTTTGCTGACACCCGCCCTCCAAAGGAGCTCTAGATAGACAATCAGCTACAGGAGTGCATGTAGCAGGAACATATTCAACAGGGAAGTTGTAGCTTTGTAAAGCAGGCAACCACCTGGCAATCCTGTGGGTCGCTAAACCCAAACCCTTTGTGGTGAACAAATGAGCCAAAGGCTTCTGATCACTTCTAACCTTGTAAGGTATACCCCAAATGTATGTCTTGAAATACAAAGAGGCCCAGTAACATGCAAGACTTTCCCGTTTGATTGTGGAATATCTGGATTCAGTGTCTGATAACGTTCTGGATGCAAATGCCACAGGAACTTCTTTGCCATTCACAATCTGAATTAAAACAGCTCTGAGACCATAAACACATGCAACTACTGATACACTTGTTTCAGCTATGGGATCAAACCTGTACAATGTGGGATCATTCACTATTTCTTCCTTGAGTCTCCAAAATGCCCCCTCCTCGGTCTGGGCCCAGCAAAACTGCTTCCTTTCCTTGAACAAGGCACGCAAGGGTTGGCTTTTTATGTCAAGGTTCTCCACAAACTTAGAATATAATTCTATGAAACCTAAGAATTATTTTAACTCATCTTTGTTAGTAGGTGCTTTCACTTCCATAATGGCATCCACCATTTCCGGTCTAGGTACCATTCCCTCTATTGTGAGCTTATGACCTAAATAAGATACCTGGTGCACTTTAAAATGGCACTTGGCTATCTTAACAGTTAATCCTGCCCTTTCCAATCTCTGCAACAGCTCATGCATTCTGGCATCATGTTCACACTCATTTTTGGCTCCAATGAGAATGTCATCCTGGAAACATTTTACGCCAGTAATATCCCGCAACAAATCTTCCATTACTTTCTGGAAAATGGCAGATGCTAATGTGTGACGTTGACCTTAGCTCTGCAGCAGCACCTGGAACCTCTTCCCTCAAGCATCTGGACAGGGACCTCCTGGCACTATAGTTGGTGCACTGGAACTGCCTCTGTTAAGAACACTAGAATTAGGTACTGGTAACGGATTGCCCCCACATCCTCCCTGGGACCCAAGATCCTAGGGACTGCACTCACCTTCTTTATATGATAAGGGAGCTCTCCATCCTGCCTCTTCTCCAAGCAGGGGCGCATGTAGAAAACCAGTTACGTCACTGGTTGAAGACTTGACTCCAGCCCAGACCTGCTGCGGCGTGGATTGCTGTTTCTGGCAACGTGGTCGTAGTTCCACCTGGTCCTTGCCAATGTCTTAATGTGTGCTTCTGCGCTGTGCACCTGCTCCCTTTAATGTCCATTTGTTGTTAATGCTGATTGATGTGCCAATGTCATAATGAATGCTTATGCACTGAGCACATTGCTTCCTTGACTGTCTTTTCCCTTTCTGCGTCTTTCTCCTCCTTTGCGTGTGACTTTCCTGTTTGTAGCGTTTGCGCGTGGCTCCTGTGCGTTTCACCTTCCTGTGCTTGTTTTTCTAATGCTTTTCTTTCCTTGTGGGTGGCTTCTGTACCTGTTCTGCTGTGTTGCTGTTGTTCGTGGCTTCCGTGCCTTTTCAGGTGCAGTCTTGTATGTGCGCGATGTTTTAGGCTTAATATGCTCTGCTTTTCGTCTGTTCTTTCTTTCTTGTTTCTCTGCAGGTTCAGACGATCATTATGGCTTTTGCTAGGCCGGAGCTGCTTCTGAAGAATTGCAGTATTTGGAGCATCCAGTATCGTTTGCAGGATTGATTCACAGGTTAGTATGCAGAAACTATGATCGGGTCTTTTGAATAACGCTTTTTCTCCTTTCTTGCAGGAGCTGGTGCTGGTGAGTGTCACGCTGCCAAGCAGAGTAACGCGAAGTGAGGATAGCTGGTCTGGGTAGGGCTCATATAGTTAGCCACACCCAACCATGCCCAACGCCTTGCAGACACACCAGGAAGCTGGTCTGCAGCTGCTTGGTTTAGTCCTCCTCCATGTTGGGGGAAACAGGAAGTGGTTAGCTTCTTAACCCACACCTATTGGACAATGGATGCAGGGCCAGGCGCACCAAGCCTGTACCCAATTGTGCTTCCAAGTGACTCCACATGAATTGGCACAAACCCCCAAATAACGCCAACGAGGTCCATGTGGCCCAATGGGGGTTTCAGATATGTGTGCATTTATGCAGGGGTTGGAGTAGGAGTCTACCATGGAGCTGGTGGTCGTGACATAATGCCAACCCAAATTGCACTCTTTTAAACTGGTAAGCACCCATCGGAGTAATGAAATCTGTTAAGGCACATGATAAGGGGTGCAGATCTACCTGGTAATATGCCGATGATAAATACAGGGTACTATACCATGCAGCATCTTCCATGGTCATGAGCATCTCACTGATCTTGGGCAAGGGGTGTCTATTTAGCCATATCGACCTATTAAGATCCCTTAAGTCAACACATAATCGGATCTGCCCATCAAGGCATTGTGTGACCACATTGGGGGATAAGCATTCACTGCTCTCTATGGGTTCAATTATACCTTGTTCACATAATAACCACAATTCTTCTCGCACCTTTTTTTTTACTTTCAATGGAAGGTTCCTTATTGTGTGCACACATGGCTTAGCTTGTGAAGACAATTGAATCTTAAGGCAGTATCCCTTAAGTTTCCCAATGCCTTGCTTAAAAACATTTTTAAATCTAGTCCCTGCTTTCTTAGCAAATGTGTCTGACCTGTGCATCCCCACCGCTCTAACGTGTATTTCTTTTCCTTAGTGTAATTCAAGACCTAATTCACCTTGGTGATGCCTTTGACAGGCACGTACATTTTAGCTCCTATTATTCTGTTGCCGTATGCCAAGTCTCGCCACACAAAACCCACAATGTCTATTTTCCCACCTCCGTATGCCATTGGCCTTATGTCTGTATTGTGTAACACATGCTTCTTTTCCCCCCTAATTTCCTTGAATTTGTCCTCAGAAATAACGGAATAAGGGGACCCTGAGTCAGATAATGCTTTTAAAGAGCACCCTGCAACCACGATTTCTACTTCTGGAGAAATGTATTCCCCCTCATCCTCTTGCCTGCACACTTCTACCTCCATCCTGAATCTTGTTATTGAATTTGCACAACCTTGCAAAATGACCCATCTTGCCACACCTCCTACATTTAACTCTCACTGCGGGGCATTTTCTGGTATTCACTGTGGGTTTTTCGAACCCACACCTGGAACATAGCACCTTCCGATAGTCATATGCCGGGGTATTGTTCCCATTTGCTGGCGAAGCCCAACCACCACCATTACTAGCCCTACCATGTATGAAGTTCTTTTTCACCGCACAAACTGTTGCTTCTTCACCCCCACTTACAGTTTCGCCTGCATTATGCACTATGGCATACACTAACTCTTTATTCGCTTGAGAGTTAACCTCCTTGAGACACAGACTTGTCAGTTCCATACCCTTGGCTATAGACAAGGCATCTTGTAGCGGAGGATTCTTCACTTGCCACAAGCGTTCCTGAATTTTAGGATTAGACGTGTGCATCATTAGCTGGTCTCTGATATGTTCCTCATCATTCCCCGTGAACTCACAAGATGCCAATAGTACCGTTATGTCGGCCACAAAAGAATCTGCCGCTTCCCCCACACCTTGTTTCCTTGAGAAAAACGTGTACCTCTCCAATACTATATTAATCTACTTCCCAAACTGCAGCTTTACCTTTTTCATTGTCATAACATATAAACATTCTCCAACACGGCTGCTCCCTCATTCACCACATCAGGAAGTTTATTAATTATCTTCACAGCCTCTGCACCCAAACAACACATTAATGTGGAAAATATCCTCTTGTCAGAATATCTTTTCCCACCAGACGCCACAAAGGGGAATTTGAATAAGTCTCTCCAATCCTCCGACAGAATTGGTGGTTTCCCTGGTGTGGCCAAAAACCTGGGTGGGGGCTCCAAATTCTACATGTTGATACCACTACTCCTGCAGAATCTTATTTTTCCCAGAAATCTTCAGACAGGAGTGTCTCCCACTGACCCTTCCAGATGGAGCTGGGACAGTTCCTGAAATAGTGCCAACTGTAATATATCACCACCTCTATGATGACGGATAAAATAGTTCCAAAAGGGAAAAAATACTTCCAAAATGACCTAACCCAAATGTGAGCTTTAGGCACCTCTATGGTGATAGATGAATTGGTTTCAGGAATAACTGTGCACACCAAATTGTGAATGTACTTGAGGGCCTTCACATTGCACTCTGTTAGAAAAGTAGCAGCATTTCCCTTCAAGAAATACAAATTATGCTGCATTTCCTTAGGCCACCACATGGGGGAGCAAGCGTGTGGAATCACAAGGGAAAGGGCCTCCCTCCAACCATCTGTCGCAAAACTATGAGGATATGCTGTGACGTCCAAGGGGAAACACAAACCTGTTGCACACTGTCATAGTTCTAGGAGAGGACGCTCTGGCATGGACACACAGGACACACCCAGCACGCTTAATGGCATCCCAGAGGGCTGGAAGTCACGAGCAACCGTCTCCTCATACGCCCCCAACACAACAGTTGCCGCGTGCGCCAACTTCTTCACAGCAAGAGACACAGTCAGTCCTTCTGTTCAACATGCCGGGCAGCCAGGCGATGCTGCAGACACAGCAACACTGTACATCTGGCAGGGGTGCCCAACCTTCAGTACCTCGACTTGGCTGGTGGCCCACTCTCCTTGCCACTGACAGGACACACACTGTGTGGAATCTTGCTCCATCGAACCACACCTGTTAGCCGTATCAATGAGCCGATGAGTCTCCCTCACTTTCCGAGGTGACAAGACAACGCCTGGGTCTCTCCGAGGCACCTCACTCGAGTGGTGACAGGTGAGTTTCCCAAAACTGAACTTGATCCCCTATGATGGGGTTCATCTCCACCACTGGCATCCTTCGTCGCCAAATGAAGTAATGAAATGTAAGTATTCACCGTAGTATTTCCAAGGTCCTTTATTATGTCATAGCCTTGGTGCGCGAGGTGAGGCCATGGGTGAGAACGAGGTGAGACCTGCCGGTAGATCAGGCCCCTATCGGCAGATTAATGACTGAATCACTGGCACTGTTACTAACATGCCAGTGATTCAGGCAACCCCATGCCATGGAGTCTCCATGGCATGGGGAGTTACTGGAGTCTCTACCGCCTGTAATCTCCGAGTAATACCGAAATATCGGGTGGCGGAGACGGTACAGTAGTTTCCTGGTATCCGGGGAACTCATAATGAGCCCCAATGTGTGAATACACAGGTGTAGTGGTATTATGTCTCAGTTCAAACAGTGTTTCTCTGGGCGTAAATCTGTCTTGCTTTTTGGAATGGGTAATTCGTTTTTTTAGGATATCCTATGGAGTGCAAGCGATCATCCAGAATGGCTGAATGAAGGAAGACATATTCTAGTCTGGTGCATTTACGTTGGAGCCTTAGATATTGGCCGTATAGCATGTTATCCCTAAGGCTGACCCATGTAAATGTCACACGAGCAAAGCATCTGCTAAAGAGCGTCGGCATGAATGGCAGGCCAAGTCATGTCTCCTTGCCCTAGGCCAACCTTAGCAGTACTGTGTGCGTTCCTTGGCAGTACTGTGTGCGTTCCTTGAAAAATATCCCATGTCCGTAATGGTACACTACCACCAGGGACAGCATTTGGGGGTTGCCAGGGGTCGCAACTGTGACCCCTGTGGTCTCCTTTGCTTGCTAATTTTACTGTAGCCCGTATCATAGCTTAGTGGGGTTAGCGCTCACTGCTGCAATGTGTGCGTGATTTGCAGGTTCAATCCCAGCAAAGCCAACTCAGCCTTTCATCCTTCTGAGGTTGATACATGAGTACCAACACAGGTTGGGTAAAATTGTATGTACAGTTGTTCTAAATAAAGCGTTTAAGCATAAGTGCTATACAATAACACATCATTATCATTTGGCCTTGGATGTCTGCTTGCATTCACAGTAATTTGGTAATATGGGCCTATACACACTGATATTAACAATACATATGTTGATCCATTTTTGTATGAAATGTATATCACATTACAGTGATATTGTAACCTTATTTTTCGTAGTGTACCGAGGAACAATGCTATGTGATGCCAGTTCCTGTTTTGTCAAGGGGTGAAATTGTGTGCCATCACATCACGTGATGAAAAAATATGAAACACAACATTCTTTTATCACACCCATCAAGATGTGTGCACATCAGAGGGTACACGTACAAATGTTCAAATAGCCATCCCCTTGCACTGGCCTCTCTCTGCTTTCTTTGCTGGGAGCAAGGGTATTTGATGGTCAGTCCACACCAGAGTGGACGTAAACCAGATTTCATTTAAAAGGGTTAAGTCACATGATTTTATGACAGGGGAGGCGTTCTTTAGTAAATGAGAGTGGCCTCTTGTATTCCAGCATACCATGGAGCAATTATGATATTGCAAAGGATTTACCAGCTAACGTCAGTCATTTTTTAGAACGTTCTCTTTCGATTTAATAAGCCATGACCATTTAGATGTAAGTTGTGCTGGTTGTCACTGGGGCTGAGGACCATTTTGATAATCATGTCTGCAATTGCAGCAAGGGTTGGTCGGAGCCATCGCTAATGACGGGATGTCCAGATTGGCTGGCCCTTGAGGTCGGGGACCAACCTGCGGGATTTGTATAGGGATCACTGGTGGGTCACGAGCTTGCAGTAGGAGGCCTTTTGAATGTAGTGTTTGCCTTTCGAGCCAAACTAAATTTTTAACAATAGTAGATGGAATAATGATTTCCACAGTGTCTTGATTTTTCAAAGTTGAAAATCTCACTGATTCAATATCCGTTGATCTAATATTTCTTAGAGCTTGAATGGAGTTAAAAATGGTTTGGGGTGTTGATCTGTTGGGATATGGTTCAGAATTAATTCTATCAAGCATTGTAATTGCAATGGTCTCTAAATCTAGGTGAGCTGGTTCAATTGTATGTTATTGGTTCCTCTCATTTTTTTGTCAGGCAAAGTAATCGGGAGTGGTCTCATCGAAGACTGCAAATGGAGGGTAGTCTGGTTGTGTGGTGCAGAAAGCTCGCATATCTGTGGTTGCTGAAGTGTGAATTGACCTAATGACTCTTTGCGTTTTTGAGCTAGAGTCTTGAAGTTGACCGTTTCAACATTTAGGCTTACACAAAACGTTTGTTTCAATTTTCCATTCACAGGATCCGAACCATGGAGATTGTGATGAACAATTTCCGTGTCTGGGATGGAGTTATTTGAGTACACAGATAAATTCATCAATGCTTTATTTGTACTATCACAGGGTTCAATGACAACATCCATGTTAGAAGAACAGTAAACTCCCTCGCCCTCTGTCGAAGCCACGTTTACCTCAGGAGGGGGAGCTGCGGACGGGATGAATTTGCTGCTTATTTTGGGTTGCCCAGCCTGATTAAGTTTGTCATCATCGCGGTTTGTCGAAGGGCGGAGGGACTTAACAATTTTTGCAATAAAGGCTTTGGTTTTTGATTTGGTGTTCTTTTTGAATGGTAGTGGAAGGTTTTTGGGTGTTTTATTTTTGCTTGCAACATCAATTGGAATTTATGAAGTGCGTTTCCTATTCCGCTTTTTTTTCCTTTTTCGGGCTCCATTAAGAGGGCAGAAGACCTTGAAAAGCGGTTTGGTAGGCAGGGGGATTTCAGGTTCATCTATAGGGGTCGCTTCAGTGGAGATAATTTGGTAGATGGGGGAGAGCTAGGTGTAAGAGGGCTCTCCGTCCTGATTGGTGGCATGGCCAAAGCAGCTTGACTCGATTGAGTTAGATCTAAAAAATTAGGTTTGGTATTCTCGTTTGTTGCGTTGAGTAAGGAAGGAAGGTTCCATGCTAACCAGTCCACTTTATTAATAGTGGTCTGTAGTAAAGTAATTTGCGGGTTAGCTTTCTGGTGCAGCCCCTCATATAGCCTGGTTAATGTGTAAATGCTAGCATTTACAGCTGTAAGAGGGGAGTCAAGGGCAGTATTGGAAGGGGATGGGAAGCCAAATGAGGGGCGCGGCATGGGTTTAGAGAAGGATGCTACCATCGAGGATTCAGAGGTAGATGGGGTGAATTATAGTCAGGACAGTCATTAGAATAGAGAGGCATAGAATTGGAGAGTCTTGTTGAAGCGACAGAATGAGTGCTATGATGATTGGTATCAAGGGTAGTTGCGTTAATGACTGTGGAATGAGCAGTGTGCCTGATTGCAGTAGCGGTAAATGCTGTTGAACCACTTGTGAGTAAAGCAAAGGAATTGCAGGAGAATCTATTGTGTGCACATTTGCTGATAATTGGAACTATGTCAAAGGAGGTGGCATGCCAGTCGGAGTATAAAAAGAGTCAAGAGTAACATCAGCTGGATAAGACAGTTCTGCATTGTCGTATCGGATAGTGGTCGCTTGTGGTGGCATCTAGTGGCTGGGTCAGCTGTTGTGCTCAACGAGACAATGGAATTGTTAGCTTCGTGGACCGCATCATGAGTTGGTCTCATGTCACTAGATTCCACCAGAACGTTTTGGATGTCCGCTTTGATGTTTAGGGGGCGGGTAATGCTGGCACGCATTGGCGGACCAAGGTGATCGATTTTGGCGTGAGGCCCAGTTAAGGGACAAAAGGTGGTTGCTTGGGCATGCCGGCTGTGAGTCGGTTAGAAGACATGCTGAAAAGAGTCACGTTACTGGTTATAGACAATAAAGTAGCATGCCTGCTCGTGGGAGTGAGGCCTAAAAGGAGAGGAGCGTAGGTGCAGAGTGACTAGAGCTGCTAACCAGCATTCATTATGCTGATATTAGGGTCTACAGGGAGCAAAGAATACCAGACTGTACTGCACCGCACTGCACCACTGCGGCGCAGCGCTCAGCAGCCAGTACTCGCTGGTACTCTGCTAGTTGCGCTCACACTGTTGCGCGTGGCGTCTGGTTATATGCACGTCACTTGGAGGCATGTCTAGAAGAGAGGAATACAATAGGTTACAGTGTATCCAACATTAGTAGTCCATACAAAGTCCAAACAAAGGGTCCTTATAGGTCGAATGTCTTCAATATGAATATACCCTGAGCGGTTGAATGCAGTAATTGGCTGAAAAGTTCAAGGTAATGAAAGTAGATTATCCGTAGTGCGGCGAAGCATCGTCGAGCAATACAGCAGTCAGTCCTTGCCTAGAAACATGGGCTTCTTTACAGGAGAGATAACTTCAGCAAAACTTCAGAGGGCCTGGTAAAAACCCAGTTGGTGGTCCCTAAATGTCACAAGCGGGTAGTCCTAATAATAGCCCATTGACATCTGGGGCAAACCAAAACTCAAGCACATACAACAAACAAGTTCTATTGGCCTGGAATTTATGCTAACATTAAAACCTTTGTTCAAGCATGCATGGTCTGCCAGAAAACTAGCAAACAGATACCAACACCAGAACCATTAAATCTGTTACCGATAATTGAGGTCCCATTTTCCCAGATTGGTAAGGATATTGTGGGATCGCTTGAAACATCCAAACCAGGTAACAAATACATTGTAGTTATTGTAGATTATGCCACACATTATCCCAAGGCCTTCCCCTTGAGAGCCAACACCACCCAAAAAATTCTGAAACACATTCTCCCTTTCTTCTTCCGAGTGGGGTTTCCAAAGGAGATCTTGACTGACCAGAGCCCTACTTTCACAAACAAGCTTATGGGGGAAGTCAAAGAACGGTTACACATCACCAGCCTTAGAACATTGGTGTACCATTCCCAAGCAGATGGCTTGGTATAAAGATTTAATAAGACCCTTAAAACCATACTCCACAAGTTAGTTGAACAGGATGGTAAGAACTGGGATACAATGATATCCTGGGCCTTGTTTTTAGTCCATAAAACCCCTCAGGCCTCAACAGCATTCTCCCCGTCTGAACTCCTTTATGGGCAAGAACCGAGGGATGTCCTGGATATATTAAGAGAAACCTGGCAAGAGGGAGAGGAGGCCCCAATTCCACTCTCCCAAACTGCCAATAGATTGAGGGAACACATGGCAGCTATAAGATCTTTGGTGCAGAATTACATGATTAAGGCACAAGAACAACAAAAGACCTCATAAAATACAAAATGTTCTCTCAGATCATTTCTATAGGTCACAAGGTACTTGTCCTGTATTGCCTACCTCAGAGAATAAACTTGTGTCCAAGTGGCATGGACCATACGTAATATAAGAGCAAACAGGCCTGTGTAGTTATAAGATTTCCCAACCAGACCGCCGAATGAAACCCCAGGTCTATCACATAAATCTATTTAAGGAATGGAAGGAATGCTGTCTACCTTTCAACGCTCAATCTCACAAAAGGGTATTGGCAAGTTCCTTACATGGGCATGATTAAAATAAAATACGTTTGCTACTCCCATAGGGCTGTTTCATTTGAAAGTCCACCTTTTGGGCTGCATAGCACTCCGATAACATTCCAGAGACGTATGGATAAGATCTTACAACCATAGTCAGAATTTTGCAGAGCCTGTATAGATGAAATTGTGATACATAGCAAGACATGGAAAGATAATTTACACTACCTCTACACAATCATGAGATTGTTAAGAAAAACAGGGCTAACCGCTGATCGCAGAAAGTGCAAGCTAGTCCAATCTGCAGTAAAATATTTAGGGTTCTTTGTAGGCAATGGTACTGTCCAACCACAACAAGAGAATGTGAGAACTGTCCTTAATACACCCCCTCCAAATACTAAGAAACATCTAAGAGACTTTTTGGCACTAATCAGATATTACTGCAGGTTTATTCCAAATTTGTCTAGCAAAACTTTCTGACTGACCGACAAATTAAAAAAATGCTGAGCTCCAAAAGATTAGATGGGAAGAGGAGGATGAAATCTGTTATACGGCCTTGAAACAAGCCCTATGCCAGTGACCCATTTTAAGAGTGGCAGATTTATCCAAAAAATTCATACCCCAGACTGATGCTTCCTTAATGGGACTAGGAGACGTTCTCTCTCAAACAATGATGGTTTTGAACACCCAATTCAATCAGCAGAAAGCTCTTTCCAAGAGAGAAAAACTATTTCAGTCATTGCGTTAGAGGCCTTGGCAATCAAATGGACAGTGGTTCATCTAAAGTATTATCTTCTGGGTCGTAGATTGTGTTTAACAACAGACAACTCCCCACTAGTTGGGATCAGTCAGAGGAAAGAATCCAACACTCGTGTAATGCAGTGGTTCTTGTACCTTCAATCATATTGCTTCACAGTCGAACACCGGAAGGGCCGACTGCTAGGTAACGTAGACTTCCTCTCCCGGTTTCCCGGTGAAGCACCGCAGTTCAACCTGTATTGGGGATGGTAATGTGAGAAACCTGAGGGTGTTCTTATTCCTACTCTCCCTGATTCCTCTGCTCAGTTGATGAGAGAAAGGTAATCGCTCTTGGATCCAGACCCTGGGGGTGGAGAAGCGAGAGAGGATCACCTGGGTCAAGGGTCCTTGGGATTGGGCGTGGGGTGCATACAGGTGAGACATGGTATCCCTTTTTTCCTGTTAAGTACAAACCTAACCCTCCGCCAACCTTTACGGGTTACTGTAAAGCTAGTCCCCTCATTTTCCTACATGTTATTCTTCACAGTACTGGGTCGAGGCACGTCCCCTTAATCAAAGTTATACAGACCCAATTGAAAGAGTACACCTGCAACCTGTTTATTGGCTGCAGGTTTATAAAATCAGAGTAGGGGAATACCAAGGGGAGCAACAGGTAGGCCTGTGGGGCAGGAACCATGGTGGGACTCTTGATGGAAGGAGGCAGTCTTGGTGGGACTTTAGAAGGACCCAGGACACTGGCATATATCCCAGAGGACTTGCGGGACCCAGAAGAAGCGGTCCATGTCATTGCTGCAGGCCTGGGAACCTCTGTGACACTGAGCGAGCAGCAGGAGCTGCAAGAAAACCAGGAGAAGAAAGGACGCTGCCTGATATCCATGAAGAAACCTACAGGTAGCCGGTGTGCAGAAGGAAACAACTGGCAGACGAGCTGGGCTTGTAGCGGTCCTCTGTTCAGAAGTGCATAGGAAGCAGTGGGAGCTGCCGCGAGGAGACGCCTGAAGCCACTGAGTGCCGAGGAGGATGCTCGAACACTGGGGTGCACCTATCAGACCAAAATTAAGTAACGGTCTATCAAATCAAAGTAAATGCATATTGAATACCGAACTAAATGGAACCTTCAAATTAAGTGAAACTAAATGCATATTGAATACCGAACTGAATGGAAACTTTGAATTAGGCAAAACAAATGCCTATTGAATACCAAAGTGAATGGAAACTTTAAATTAAGCAAAACAAACCTTTTGAAAGCCGAGCTGAATGGAAAGTTTAAATTGAGCAACATGAGCCCATATTGAATACTGAACATATTGAACATCGAAGTGAGTGAAATCTTGAAACTAAACATATTGAAAAATTAAATGGGATACAACCTTATGGGCAAAGCAGACAACAAAGAAATTCCCAAACGCCCGTGTGAAAGTGAATGACAGAAAAGGGAGCCGGTGTGAGAGAACGCTGTCCAAGGTGGGCTAGTAGTAAAATAACCCCAAATAGAAGTTTTATGAGTGAATGCAGTGCAGCAAGGCCAACGACTGGCAAGCAGTGTATGACACGTGATGGCAGAGCCATGAGGCTGATAAAGGGAAGCTAGAGGAGTGTAAAGCAGCACATAAAGCCAAAAGTTGATAAAGAGGACCACACAGGAGCCAGTGCCAAAGAAACCTGTGTGGGCTGAAGAGCCCAGAGATCCTGGTTGTGTGACCTCTGATGGTTGGACTGTGTGAACTTACAACTGCACCTAGACCAGTGATTCCTCAATGATGAAAACCAAAGAACTTGTGAAACAAACCAATAAAAGCACTATAAGAAAACTGGTGACACAAACCAGAAAGAGCGTTAAGTTGCCCATTGAGTTATGTCATACCTTTGAAAAGACTGAAATAAACTTGTCAGAGTTAAAATTTTGGGGAAGGTAACCCTGAGACTTGAGGAACTGCACGTGTTGCCTTGAGAGCGAAGCCTCAAGACCCCTTTGCTTTTTGAACTGTGTTGCTTGGAACTTGGGGAAGGGAACCCCAAGGATTTCTTGGAACTGTGTTACCTTTAATGTGAGAAAGGTAATCTTGAAACATTTTGAGAAACTTTCTTACCCTTGGGGAAGGGGAGCTGAAAGAAAGCTGAGAGCTGGAAGAAGCCCACACTTTGAGTTGAACACTGTTTATTTGTGTTAACATTCATTGGTTAGCTTTAGTTGTGAGGGCAAGTATAGGTTTTGGACACAGACAGACTTAAGTTGAACTCTTTGACTGAGACTTTCCTTTGTTTCATTCAGGTAGGGAAATCTCACCTTAGCATATGATATGATATGATATGGCATTTATAATGCGCCTATACACAAGTGTTTCAAAGCGGATGAGGCAAGAGAGGGGGAAAAGAGGGAAGACAGACAACGATCTTACTAGGCCAGGTGTCATTCAGATCGCGCAAGTGCAAGGGAAGGGGGAAAAAGGAGAAGTACGGGAAGGAAGGTGGAGGGGAAAGGGCAGTACATGGGATAATAAATAAACAAGATAAACAAAAGAATGGCCAGCAGGTGGCAAGTGGAGGATTAGTGCAGACAAGTTCTGGTGAGGGGACTGTAGGGATACAGACAACAGTCCCCAGGTGCAGGGGTTGCCAGGGAGGCAGTGCAGGCGTGCAACTTGCAGGGCTTGTGCCCAAGATCAGAAGGGTGGCCAGGTAACCAATGCAGTCTCGGTATAAGCCAAACATTCAGCAAGGGAGAGGGGGAGAGAAAGCACAAGCAAAGAGGAGGGTTTTGAGGTGCTTCCAGAACCGAAGGTGGTTCTCCTCAAGTTTCAGGGAGACAGAGAGACTGTTCCAGAGGGAGGCCCCAGCAAAAGAGAGAGATCTACCACCCACGTGTTGCTTGGAAAAGCGACTGACAAGTCAAGTTATGGCAAGTTAGGCCTTCTACCATCCTGAAATTTGATTTAATATAGTATTTTATTTTGAACATTAAGTCTGTTGTCTGTGCATTACTTCATGATGCCTTCCCAGCTTTCATATAATCAAATGCAGCTTTTAATAGTGAACATGCACTTAGGAAATGTCATTTATGGGGTGACATCATCATGACACAGCTGTCCTGTCATCTTGCATGGGAGAACTGGGTATTAAACACATGCTCTCAACCCATTTAATCAAATCCCATACCCCACAATTTGTTACCACATTTCTGAACAAAACATGTAGATGGCGATTTGTATTATGTATAGAAGGGCTGGAGAGAAAGGCTGAAGGGAGCTGCAAGGAGTTCTCCCCCTCATTTCTGCCATGAAATGCAGTAAATAAATGTAAGGAAATAGAGTTTGAGTAAATGGGATGACAGAAAATCTTATACATCAGTGATTTCCCTATGAATTGGGGTACCTGAAGTTCAACCTTTGGACATGTGGGATTATGCATTTCTACACAAGAATGTCACACAGACAACATCTAGATGAACAGGATTTTCACTCTCCAAGAGCAATGCTTGCAAAGGATACTAATAAAGTATCACAATATTATTTCAGCAACAAACAAATTGTAAACATATAAAACGCTCCAAGAAAGAATGTGTTAATGTTCACAATATTTTTCAAGATTCAAATCACTTTTAACATTTTCAATGAAAATAACACAACATGTATTTCAAATCGTTTAGAATGATATATAGCTTATCAGAGCATAAAAGCATCTTTTATCATGCAATTTCGTAATGTTTTTGAAATAATCTGTTTCGGGTCAACGCAACGTGTTTCAAATAAAATATTACATTTCTTCAGGAGTAGCAGGATTAGAGATTTTCTAGAGATTGAAATTAAATTGTGCTATTCTAAAATGGCCGCCATTAACACACACTATTCACCAGAGTATTTTGCATAATTTATATGTGACTCCTCGCCGTATTAGGAAAATGCTAAAAGGAAACTGATTGCCAGTTTTTCACTTCATTTGTTTGGGTACTCTTGACATTGACATGCTGGTGAGCACTAACATTACCTTCATGGATTTGTGGTTCTAATTTTTGACAAAAAAGGGTGTTGATTATTGCAACTCCTTTTACTGCAACTGAATCTCAAGCATGGTACACTGTAGTATATATTCTCAGCAAATGGAATCAATTCAGGTATGATCAACCTCAAAATTCGAGGATTTTCATTGTATTTTGTATATTAAGTTACAAAGTCATTCTTATTCTAATATCTAATTAGTTTAGAAAAAATAATTGCACATCATGTCATGATCAGAGTTTGAGTATATCAAATTCCCCACATAACGGAATCTGATTTTGGCTGTTTGATTGAAGAGCCCTTTACTAATAAGGTTAGTGCATAGGAAATTGTACCTATTAGATTGTATTTTTTACTAACGCTTTAAGCATCAATAGCTATTTTTCCATTTTGGCTCAATATCAGGAAAATTAGATCATCTCTAATATTGCTACTCTTGAAGAAGGTATCAACAAAATGTACCCCACCGGTAATTTCTGACATGTCTTTTGCAATTTAGTCAAGGATCATCTAGACACACTATAAATAATTATATGATTTACTATATAACAATTTTATTCTTAATACAAAACATTAACAACAGCGTAATATTACTAGCATAGTTTCCAAAATTTAGTGAAAAAAGCTCACGTACAAAAAATGCAGCAAAATGAACAATGATGTTCTGACATATACTGAAAGGTCTCCTTTACATTTCACCTTATCTTGCACTACATGCAAAAATGGTAGCAACCTTGATATTATGTTGCTTACTGCCTTGGCAGCATGTTTCGGTTCCTTTGATTTAATATTACAGAACCTTCCTCAGGAGAACAAACTTTAATAAAACACACCCATTGTGCATTTCATCATTATTTAGAACACAAAAAGGAGAGAGCTCATGCCCCAAATGTGGGGTACACACACACACACACACACACACACACCAAATAATTAAATATAATTCCTTCCTCTTCTCAATGTTTCCATTGTAGATTGCCCAAATCGTCATACCAGACCTGCAAGTAACGTAAGAAACAAATGTTAATTTACATATATATATATATATATATATATATATATATATATATATATATATACATATATATATATATATATAAATATATAACCACTCATTTAGATGTGGCTATTGAGAGAGTAATTTTCAGTACCGTCTCTATTTTAGGCCACAATGGACATTATTAGACAGATTGACAATCTAGAGTTTGACCCACAGGAACATCTGCTGCTAGGCTTAGACCTGGTCTCCCTGCATACTAAGATTCCACAGAGTGTAACATTGGAGGTTATTGAAGAGTTCTTGTGGGGTAGAAATATGGAGACCCTGTACCAAATGCCTTTATTACAAGGTGTGCTGAAGTAGCACTTAAAGAAAATGTCTTTAAATTTCACGGAAACTTCTACAAACAGATAGAAGGAACTGCCATGGGGGCTACTATGGCACCTAATTTGGCAAATCTGTTTGTAGAAGCATTTGAGAAAATATATTTTTTCAGAGCAGAAAACCCTTTCTTGAAAATATCTCCATTTGGAGAAGGTTTGTAGGCGATATCCCTGTAGTCTGGAAGGGCACAAAATAATCAGCTGTGGCCTTTGTGGTATGGATAAACGAACAAAGTCAACACCTGCAGTTCACTTATAATCTGTATTAGAGATAGATTAATTACCTTGATATCACTATTTTTCACAAGGATGGTATCATTGTTTATAGTGTAACTAGATGAGCCCAGTGGAGTAACTTTGCTGTAAATGTTGGGGAGGGGGGGTGACATTAAATCTGAAGAAAAGGTGTCCCAGCCAAATGAATGGGGACAAAATGGTGTGCCATGAAAGTTGGGGGGGGACAAACACCCTTGTGCCCCCTAAAATTACGCCCATGGATGAACCTTGTCTAAATTGAAAAAGACCTGCGATAACTTACCTGTGGCGTAAATTTTGTTGATATGTGTTTGTTTTCCAGAAACATTACACTAAAGTGTATGAAAAATCGGGGTCCTCCCTTAGTATAGCAATCTCCTGAAGACAGGTAATATTTGATTCTAAATGCGTTGATTTCACCAAATACAGGATCTTTGAGCAACCTTTAAGAATTTGCTTGACGAACAATGCATCTTTCACTTAATAGCTATGTTCACTCTAAACAATTTGAAATACATATTGTGTCTTTTTCATTGAATATGTTAAATATAATTTGACTCTTGCCAAAGATTGTTGTAGTATATAATTTAGGTGTGGCTTTATGAACATTAAACATTTCTTCTTTGGCTTTTTATATTTTGATATTTGTTTTTTGAGCAAATAATATTGTCATACGCTGGAAATTATTAACATCCTCTGTGAACTTTGCTCTTGGAGAGTGCAAATACTGCTCACATAGGTGTTGCTTGTGTAACATTCTTGTTTTAATTACAGTTAAGGCTATAAACTGAAAGCCTGCACATATTTGCACCCATGAGTTAATTTAAGCATTACTTAATTCAATAGAAGTTCATCATTTTCTGTAAAAAAAAAACCTTTCAGTGATGTCCATTAAAATGTTGGTGTTGCTGAACTTAAGTATGAATAAGGGAGCCCTAAGACTTGAATCCTTTATGGACTTGTGGACATAGTCTCAAGATTCATTGGTACTTGGATTTGTGTTACTTGGAACTGGGGGAAGGGAACCATGAGCACTTGTGAAAACTACATTATTCTAAGTTCAAAAGAGGTAACTTTGAGACTTTTTCTAAAACTGTTTCATACTTGGGGAAGGGAGCTGAGAGGAAGCTGCAAGCTAGAAGAGGCTCGGAGCTTTGTGTTGGACACTGTTTCTTTTGGTTGCTGACATCCCTTCACATTGTATAGATGAGTTGTGAGGATAAGTATAGCTTTTTGGATGCAGGGAGATTCTTAACTGAACTCTTTGACTCAGACTTTCTTTAGATTTATTTAGCTAGGGAAATCCCACCTTAGCATGGGCAAGTTAGGCCTTTTTAAATATTGACATTTATGTTAAAAAAACACATTGGGCCTCATCACGAGTTGGGCGGTAATGCCGGTGTTACTGCCTGCGGTATTAGCCCTATCGCCAAACCCCCCAGCGCTATTAGCACCGGATCACGGGTTTGGCAGTAATGGAATTCCCCACTGAACCCATTTGGGAATGCCCCATTGGGCTCAATGGGGAATTTTTGCGCTCTTACCGCCGGCGGATTTCCTAATTTGGCGGACCCTTAAATCCGCTGGTAATAGCGCGACAGCCAGATTTAAGGGTTCCCGTCAAACTGGTGATGTGGCCCATTGTTTTGAATTCTAAATCGGTTGTGTGTCTCCTTCTTCAGGATGCCTTCATAGATGGGGTCAGGAGTGGGATGTGGCTCAACCGATACAAGTTGGGGACCCTAACATTTTAGAAAGAAAGTGCCAGAGCATCCACCCTTCAGTAGCCACTAAAGGCTCTTTCGGGTTTGATATCTGTAGCAGTACAAATGAACCAATTCCCCCAGGAGAAATGAGACTGATAACTACTGACCTAATACTGATTCCACCCGCTGATAGATACATTAAACTAGCTCCCAAGTCATGTTTAGCATGGAGATTTAGGATCAATGTCTTAGCAGGGGTAATAGACTCAGACTTCCGCAGCAGTGTTAAGGTTTTGTGCTGTAGCGCCTTGAAGCATCTGTTGTGCTAGATGGAAATACCAAGAAAATATTTCGGAACCAATAACCAGACAGATTCAAAAGAGATGGTAAAATACTTCCTTAATCTCAAGAAGGCAGGGTGAATAAATGCTCATCAATTCCACTCATGCAAGATCACACTGTCTTATCATTTGGTTTTAGTTTATATAATTCTAGATGTGTCATCTTTGACGTCATCCTACATAGCAAAATTCAAAAGCCTATCAAGGGGTAGTATTGTATTAAGGGATCGTTTCTACTTATAGAATATACACATGCTAGTCCCTCATCGGGGGTCTGTTTTCTGTAAGACACACCCTGAGCCACTACTAAACACGTGGTGCAAGGCCCTCGTCATAGCAGAAAATGTGGCAGCAGAATAATATTTTGCAACATTATATGTAAAAGTGCATGGCAGGCTATTCTAATTGGTTGGTAACCCAACTTCAACCTGGACATTCGGCTTGCTAGCAGCATGTACATAGAAACGAAACCCAGGTGCTTGGAGATACGTCAGCTCTCCACTTGTTTCCCCAATTAGGCCACCCTCTCTCATCGGAAGGCCTTATGCCAATGTCTTCTGTTTGAAGACTGACCTTGCCAGTTTGTACTATCTCTGGACATTCGAGAGAGTGTAGGTACGCTGTGATCTTAGCTCCAGGCTTAACGAATAGCCCTTGTTTGCGAGCTCTTCGTCACATTTTGCAAGACCATTCATTTGTTCATTTTGACAGGGCATTTACCATCATTTGATTCAATTATGCTAGGTGCAGTTGCTCCTCTTGGTATTTCGAGACTTGCTCCCTCTATCACATATTAACTTCATGCCTCTTTAATTTCCCAATATTTGGCCTCAGTGAATGTTCCTGTTCCCACTAATCCTTGGGAAATATGTCCTTGTGCATGGTCTGCTCATAGACTCCCTTCATGCTTTTTTTCATCTTTCAAAATAGCATACGTGGTTTAAAGCCAATGTACTCCTTTATTCTGCAAGGATAAAACAGCTTCTTCATCGTCTTTCCATGTTAGATAGTTGAGTCGGTTGACATAAGCCGTCGTCCATCTTGTTCTGGCGGTAGTCCTAAACGTAGAATAATACCTCTCATAAGCAAGCTTCTATGTATTCTATCTACCTTGCGTTTCAGCATATTTACAGTTACTGACCAGTGAACATTTAATTCTTTAGGTATTCGTACAAACTGTATTATGGAGTACATGTTTCTCTCAGTATTCCAATTACATTGTCATTCTTAAGTATTTTCATATAATTTCAATATAGGTTCATATATTTTCTTTCTGACATGCATTTGTTGTGATTGGACTTAATTCAATGTACATCAGAGTCTCGCACCATTTTATTCATGGTGGATTTTCAGCAACTCAGCAAGCGACATCCTTCTTGGTAGCTTTCCTCCATTGTCACAACATGATGGTATCTTATGAATGGCTGCCTGAGTGTATATCGTCCTTTATACAGGCAACGTGGTATGGACATGTCACATAAACTTGTGCATGGGTTCCCAATTGTGGCTCCTCGTTTCTCATTCCAATGTGGTGGGGGTGAGGGGGTGCTGGCTAGGGAGAATGCGTCCACTTGTTCCTCTACATTACCCTCTCTGGTCGCATTCTCGACCAGACTCTTTGCCTCCTTTTCTGCAATGCCTGAATCATCTTCTTCAACTATCTCATCATATTTTCTTTTTTTTGGAACCCATATTTTTGTCACCCCCTTCAGATGGCTAGCATTGTTTATGTGTTTATCCACACTCCAGGTCATCAATCTCCTGCCGGTGCACAAAATATCCATTGTCCCACATATTGTTTCTGATCCTGGGGATAATAGAACTTTGTTCCTGGAAGGGAGCTGTTGCGCGGCTATAAGATGGCCGCCACCTGAAAGTGCTCATGCCCGACAGCAGCCAACATCCTTAAATATCCTTAACTAAAGTGGATTCCTGACGGTGTGGACAGTGGCATCATGTGGTGGCTACTGAGCTGCATCTTTTGGGCCCCACGGCGGCACAGCAGCAACCCATCAACAGAATCCTGCAAACCCCCCCGCCTGCTGCCTGATGCGGAGGCCCTGCGTTGACCACTGTCATAACAGCATTGCGGCGCGAAGAGTGAGGGACACACTCCATCGGAGTGTGATCCGGGGGGAAAACACCACCTGCACAGACTCCACTGCAAGCCACGCAGTGAGAAGCAGGGAGTAGCCCCAATCACCTGCTCAACTCTCGGCTGACTCCTGGTGCCAGGGGGGCAGAAGTGACTGCATCAGCCAGTGCCGCAACCATCTTTGCCCACATCTCACCAACTACTCACCTCCCCCGCAATCTTCGCCCCAGTCCGCACGCTGCCATCCAGACAGGAGGGGCTGGATGCACCGGCCAGGGGGCCACATGGATACATCCATATCTGACCTGTTTTAGAGAGCACAGCCTAACACCTCTTTCTGGTCGTGAAGGACCCCAGATCCATCGGGAGACTGGTCTCTTCTGCGGCTGGGACAGCACACACTCCAGGGAAACTCCTGAGCTGGCCTCACACCACCTTGGACAGAAGGAGGGACTGGACGCTCCTGCTAGGGAGCCACACGGGTACATCCCATTCCAAACCGTTGGAGAGAGCCATAACCACCTAACACCCCCTCTTGTTGTGAAGGGCCCCAGAGTCACCAGGAGACTAATCTCTGCTGGAGCTTGGTCAGCACTCTCCAGGGAAGCCCCTGCCTGGCCTCACACCATTTTAGTCAATTAATTGGTGCTTGGGTGCTCTGTATTGTCTCCCCTGGGGTGCTTCTTGGACCTGAAGCCCTGGGGGCCGCTTCCTCCTGCTTCCCTGCACTTCAAAGATATGGGAAACAATAAAAAACAAGCCAAAATGGAACAATTTGCTCGCCAAGATCAGCCCCCTCCTCCCCCTGCCAAAGCTCTCCCCCTCGGCCATAGACATGACCACCCTGAATGAAACTCTGCTGCTCTAAAAAACAGCATGGATAACCTTGGCTCCAAATCAACACAATAACATGCAAGGTAGAAACATCAGCCATTGAGATAGACAAACTATGTGGTCACATGACGGAGTCTGAACAACATATTGGGGATAGCGAGGACAGGGTTGCATCTCTATAGAGGGAGGTAGTGGCCCTACAACAATCCGTGAGGCAGGTCGAGGCAAAGAATGAAGACCTGGAAGGAAGATCACGCAAGAATAATATCCGGATAGTGGGGTTTCCTGAATCTACACATATCGACAACATGGAGACGTTCATGGAGAAACTCCTCATGGCCATACTAGTGCTCCCCAACATGTTCCTAGTCGAGAGGGCACACCACTCACTCGCTCCCAATCATCCGCTTCTCTGGACATTGGATACTGTTTTGCTCCTACTCCTTTCAATAGGCCCACATCATATGGACTTATGGTCCATAAAATACTTGGCACTTTTTCCATGTCTTCCTAAAAAAATGATGGCTTTGTTTTTACCAACACCATCCTCTCTGGTTCCTCTATGCTCTCAACTTTAATCCAATAAGTGAGACTAATAAAGAATACTAACTCATCATCTGAATAGTCATCTCTATATAGCTCCTCATCTGTCAAATCTACCAGTCTATATCCTTCATTGAGGGCTTTCACTGTTCTCCATCCTCTTTCCTCATTATCTTTCCCATGAAGCATCGGCCTTTCCTCTCTAACCAATGCTGCTTATAATTCTAAAGGAATAACTTGCCCTTCCTCACCATCCATGAGAACTTCTGGCCTGAACAAAAATACAGCAGGCATCCTTATTATTTTACCTGCCAATTTAGATAACCATGATAATAGAATGTGCACTCCATACAAGAATACTTCCTCTTCCAGAGGGACTCCCTTTAAGGCTTTCTTTCCCAAAAAGGCTAGTATAAATTCCCTCATATTTGTATAATGTATCCCCAGGGCTGAACACACAATGCCTTCATCAGTAAAAGATATTGTCATTTTAAGTTTTGTCAACAAATCATGTCCTAATATATTCACTGGTATCTGTTTAAAATATAACAATGGTATAGACATGTTGTTTTCCCCTATAGAAATGTGGAATTTGTCAGTAAATGGAACTAAAGTCTTCGCCCCATTAAATCGCTGTGCATTAATGCCAATGCCTGACATTGAAAATGTTCCCTCACGGACATATGAACAAATCACTCCAGTGTCCACAAGAAATGAGTACATGTTGCCTCCTATCGTCAATTTAAGCCTTGGTTCCTCTTGGGGGTTTGGTGTTACAGATAGTACTGAGCACATCAGGTCGTCCTGTGTGCTGTCCTATTGTGGGTATGAATTCAACCTGGTGCCTATGAAAGGATTCCCTCCTATAACAGTCAAACTCCCCAGTTTGGGGTTGACTACCTGTGTAGTTCCCGTGTCCATCTACTACTGTGATGCACCTGTCTGTTGCATAGGAATATATTGTATCTGTTGAGTAGGTGCATGTCGCATTTGCATGGGGGCTTTTTGTTGCTGCCCCGTAAAGATTGAGTTTGCACTGGTGCTTGTTGGAATTGCTGCGGTTGTGACACGTGTGTCTGCATTGGTGCTTGCTGAAACTGCTGCAGTTGTGGCACATATGCCTGATTCTGCGTGTGATCTTGGACATAATATCCTTGTGAATCTGTGTTATATTGTGGAGCATATCCTGTCCCCCCTCTTGAGGATTGCCAATTATGCTGTATCCTGGCTGCTCTACTTCTACATATTCTAGCCATGTGCCCTAATATTCCACGATTCCAACATATTAAAGGATGTCCACCATTATATCCTCCCCTTCCCTAAGGGCTTTGAAATCCTCCTTATCCTCCTCCTCAAGGCCCAGTCCTTCTGCCTCTTGACATATAATTATACCCATTCTAATCTTGGGCATTGGCTATGTTATTTTGCTGTGGGACCTGCATTACTTGTGGTGTGCTCCCCTCGTTACTTTTCAACACTGCTCCCTCTATGGCTAAATTTGATAATTGTTTCAGCACCGACTTCGCCTCTTCTTGCTTTCTACCCACACCTTTCTTCTCATCTTTCTCTTTTAGCATTCTGCAATAATGTATGATTGCCAATTGTATCTCAACCATGGTTTTGCTTCCTTTCCCACCTGTTTTTTAACTGCCTCTGTAGTGGTTCTGGCAGTCCCTGACATGATATTTGGTAAAATAACGCTAACGTTTTATCCCACCGTTCATGCGTTACTGCACTCCATCTATCCTGAATAAAAGCAATTGGGTCTTCATCCTCTCTCATCTTCCTAGTCATTATCGCCCCAATATACGATGTGTCTGGATATTGTACTCTAAGCACTCGCCATAAGTCTGCTTTACAGTTATTAAATGATGCAGCGTCCTGCACTGTGTTTTGCACAGTCATTTTTAGATACCCTAATCTTTTCCAAATGTCATCAGATCTCTCCCCTAGGCTAACTGATAATAGGCCTTTTTATATCGCCTATTGCTACTGTCCTTCCTGACATTCTTTTCTCTATTTCCTTAATCCATTTCCCTGCACCGGAAGTCAAGCTCAGCAGTGTGCATTGTGGTCGACCCCCCCCCCTTTCTCTAATAGTGGGAATTGTGAAAACCCTGATTGCTCGTCATACCTACCCAAATTCCTTGTCTTCCAGGCAGCATTATCATCGCCTGTTTGTCTTCTCCCTGTCAATGCCCTTAGTCTTCTCACATAGGCTGGGGACGCCTCCCCTGTACTATGTTATTGTACTGGTGGTTGTTCAGTATATGGTATTGTTCTGGTGTTTTTCTTATAGGGTCCTCTAGAGCTAGCCATGTTACCCCTTTATCTACACTTGATTCTCTTGAAAATTCATATGCGCCTTCTTCTCGCATCTTCTTATTTAGTTTGTTTTCCTCATCTGACATCATTATACCCCAACTTGTATGGCTATTGTCCTCTTCCGCATCCTCAAGATCCAACCCACTTAAGGCTATAATCCTATGATGGTTTATTATGACATCATCTAAGCTTCCTCCTATTCCCTTAAAGGATGCGCCTTGTTCGTCCTCTTGAGTACTATACCCTTCCTTATCCCTCGTTTGTCTACATAGTCTACCCCTTCTTGTTCCTATGCTCTCTGTATCTACTTCTCTCCATGTTGGCATATCTAATCGTCTTCACCATCATCCAGGGGACGGTTGCGACCCTCTCTCTTCTTCGGTTTGCTCTTGCATTTCTATGGGTATCATGCTTCTACGGGATAAATATTCAATCAGGACACTGGTGAGCCATTGGCAAGAAGAAATGGCAGCAAGCGATATGTCCATTCTCAATGCAAACACCAAAGGTGACAATCCCCCTCAAGCTACGTGGAAAAGGAACACACAGGAATCCATTCTGCACTATTTTTTTGTATCTGAATGTATAGCGCAAAGAATAGTTTGTTGCACGTTACTACCATGAATCAGAGCAACCACAACTTAGTGGAAATAACATTCCACGGGCAGCCAACAACTATTCCACACTCATGAAACTCATCGGTGATAGTGGAACATAGTAGGAATAGATTACGGCTAAATTCCAGCAACATAAAGAACATCGTAAGAGAATACCAAAATGGAATAATCGGGTTTAACCCTAATAAAGTTGAATAAAGTTCTCTTCTAGATCAATACGTAGAAAGTAAACAGGGATTACCTAACAATGGGTTTTAGAAAAAACATGTGTTTGATCTGGAAATCCTCACCAGGAAGAGAGATGTATGAAGAGAAATCAGACACATTGTGCATCTTACAAACAAAAACAAACTAGCTATGAAAAAAAAGTTTTACAAAAAGTACAAAAACTGGTTAATCTCTGACAGGCACATACTGGCACAATGTGATGCGGTAGTCATGATGAGTACTTTATCATACAAGAATTCGAGAGACTATTGGAAACTCATAAAGAACACAAGTGCCCCGCAACAAGCCATCTTGAGCAACATGGTGTCGGAAAATCACTGGGTAAATCACTATAATGAGTTAAATTAAAAAAAGGTCTTTCAGAAGCTCCAACTCTACCACAGTTAATTCAGTGGGACATCCGCTTTGAGAAAGACGACATCTTGAAGAGCATCAAACAAATTTGCTCCTCTAGGGCACCCGGACCGGACGGAATCACAAATCAAATGTTGAAGGAAAATCCAGTGGAATAGTCAGAAATCTGTATGGCATTGCTCTCCACAATAACAAAAGAGTGTCAAATCCCGACATCATGGAAGAGTGCGATCATGATTCCGATTATTAAAAAGGGCATTAGATCGGAACCAAAAAATTATCGCCAGATCGCTCTGCTTGACGTTGTGGGGAAGATATTTGCCTCCCAAATACAACTACAAATGTCAACATGGATCAAAACAACAGAAACCTATGATTCGAGACAAACAGGTTTCGTAAAGGGCATTGGATGTGGGCTAAATCTGTTAATATTCAATCTCCTAAAAATGTATACGATCCGGCAAGGAACAAAGATCTACCTTGCTTTTATCGATTTAGCACACACCTTCGATAGTGTGGATCGGGAGCTATTATGGACTAAACTAAACAAATGGAAGTGTCCAATAGACTTGATCATAGTACTGAAAGAATGACATACCGACACCGAAATAAGAATTTTCTTTGACCAAGCAGGCACCCTATCTGAACCGATTAAGACCTTCAGAGGAGTTAAACAGCGGTGCCCATTGGTGTCTCTTCTCTTAAACTTGTTCATTTCGAACATTGGTGAGACCTTAGGGAGTGTTCCTGCCTTCCCGCCTAAAATCAATAGGAAACGGCTGTATGCTATACGCGGACGATTTAGTCTTGCTAGAGGTTACCCCTATTGGACTACAACAGAAACTCCTCTTGTTGGAAAAGTATGTAGAAGTGAATGGGCTAAACATCAATCCCTCAAAATCTGAAATACTAACTCTTCAAAATTTAAAAGGCAGGAAAGGCAATAATAAAAAGAAGTTCCAGTGGCATCTTGGGAAAGAAACATTAAATTGTGTAAATTACACAAAATACCTAGGGATGTGGATCAACTCTAACATCAATGACGCTCCATGGGTGGAAAAAACTAAAGCAAAATGCTAACAATTGACAGCACAGGGTGCTCTGATTAACATAAAATTCTGCCCATTTTCGTTGAAGGCAGTAATCAATTTCTACAGACAAAAGGTGGTACCTGCACTGATTCATGGAGCTGAGTGTGCTTTAGCATGTCACTGGTCATGGCAACTCTTGAAAACAACTTCTGGGGCACAGTGCTACGGCTCCATAAAGGTGTTCCAACAGCATGCGTGAGATATGAATTGGGCCTAACGTCAATAAATGCTAAAGTGGCATGCAGTATGCTGAACCTATACAGGAAAATGACTGATAAAGACAAACCACCACAATTCAACATTCAACACAGCTCTCGTAGCTGTAAGACAGAGACCACACTCACTCAATGGACTGAACGGCGTGAAGAAGTCTTGGAGGGCCTTAACACCGACATGGAAACATTATTATCGAACCCGGAGTTGCTTCAAAAGAATCTTTGGCTCCAAGACTGGATTGACACCATAAATCAGAGTCTTAAACATAAATTGATGCAAAACGCTGCTAGCGAGTCCAAAGCTCTAAACAAGATACTGAATTATTTAGAGAAATTTCCAAGCAAATTTCATAGGAATCTTTATATGAAATTTCGCCTTAATCTATTTCCAACTGAAGAGTTCTTAAATACTCCGAAAAACAGCTCACCTCAAGACTCCAAATGCAGATTTTGTGACAACACAGAAGAAACCTTAAAACACTTAACACTGTTTTGTCCAACGCTAAGATCCATCAGAACTAAACACTTGGGACCACTCATAGAAGAAAGAACATCCATGAGTGGTGAAGATTGGTGGTCATTACGTTTTATTGAAACAGCCAAAAATCCCATGCTTACATTGACCACCTTCTTGGACCAACTAGCCAAGTTATTGGCACCAGCCGACAAGAACATGGAAAATAAGAAATTAATTTGGATCAATCCCATCTGAGGACACGTCTGAGAGAGAAGTCCTAAACTGATAAGAAGATGAACTTTGGCCCTTAAAGGACATGTCTAAAACAGTCTGATGATGTGTGATATTGGTTTATGTGCTTTTTTAAAAAGGTTTGTAATAAACTAATTTAAAAAAATTAAATCTCATCCTCTTTAAATCCCCTGCTTCTGTTCATTTCTTCCTCCCTTCTCCTTATTTCCCTTAATTCCTCTTCCTCTTGCCTTCTTTGTAACCTGGGAGCTTTAAATTTTTGGGCTTCTACTTACTTCTCTGGTTTCTCTTCTTCTAGCCTCTCCTTCTCTCTTTTCGCCTCATGCTTTCTTCGCTCGTCCCGCCATTTATATTCTCTCTCTCTTGCTTATATAACCTCTCTTCTATTTTCTCTGTCATTTTCTTGTCTTGTTCTTCCCTTTTCTCTCTTCTCGAACGCCATTAAAAATGTTGTTGTCTAATTTAAGCAATATCTGTCCCCATCCATTCATTCTGCACTGTCATACCTTAGCTATATCTGTTATTCTCCTTTGTTTCTCTGCCTCTTCTTTTATCTCTATACATTTTTTCTGTCTCTCCTTTTTCTCATCACGCTGTTTACTTTCATTATGTTTCTGTATATATTTGAATCCTCTACTCTTACTCTCATCTCTGTCTCTTCACTAGTATAGTCAGGGGGTTTGTATGATGGATTAACATACCCTGCTGCTGTTTTCAATTCTTTTAAAGGGTAAAATCCCTCATCTTTATTCTCTACGTATTGCTTCTTAGAAGGGGAAAGAGGAGCTGAAGGCGTTACGTCTTCCCCTTTATGCTGACTAAGCTTCCACACCTTATAGACTGGATCTTTGTTCTCATTCTGATACATTTTACAAAGCTCTACTACTGCCAATCTCTTCTCTAGCTTCTTTCCCTTATACGTAGCATGGAAATAAGTCGTCATATTTCATAATACTATATTTGACAATGTAAATCCAGGAGGCCAGGGCATAAATGTTGCATTGGTCGTGCCGTTAATCCATTCAGAATGGTACTGAATAATCTTAGCTGTATATCTTGGCAGTGTGCTGCATAGCTGTGTAAGAGGTGTCTCCACCATTACGACAAGCCAATTCAGACTGTCAAAACTTACTTGAGTGTTTCTCTCACTTCCGAGATTAATTAAATATATTATTTCAATATTTTTGAGTAGGCACCATCAATCGCCACTCGTATTCCAGAAGCTGAGCATCTTTCCCTACCTTTGTTTATTATTTTTGAAAACAAAATTTATTTGACACTATTTTCTAACTCCTTCCTTTACGCTTTCCGTTAATTATTTTTATATCGTTCTTGTTTTTCAAGTATATTTAGACTGTCTTCTTACTTCTATTTTATTTTTGTCTAATTCTAACCTTTTTATCGACGTTGATCCTTCGTCAAAAAAGTGGAAGGAACAAATTGTGTTTTTAAAACGTATCTCTCTTGCACTATTCTTTTTTGGTTTTTGCTGTTCATTTTAAACAAATTATCTTTTATTCAATCTTATTATACCCTTTATATATGTGCACTTGCAATATCTATAAATATATTCCCCTTTACGTACGTCTTTCTCCACTACATTAGTGGATGTATTGTACTCTCTTTTTATTAACCCCCCTCTGTGGATTTGACACTCACTCTTCTACCTGGCACTGCCAGTATGAATCCTCATAGTTCTGATATGGAACTATAGTGCGTGCCCTTTAAGTCTCTCTTGAGCCTGTCAATTCGAAGTAACCTATCTCTCTTCTTTATATATTCCCCACAACCTAGTTACTGTTTTATGTTTCTTGCTTACAATATGACATAATTACAATCCCTTCCCCCATATGCTTTTACCAACTATGATGGGCTACTTACATCTGATCTTCAGCTCGAGTCTCCCAGCATCGACTCGCCTGTAATCAACCAGTTTGCCTTTTGTCAACACGGCACCTGCAGGGACTGAACAGCAATTTCTTCAATGGGTGACCTGTCTACCACTTATCGATCACATGATTTTGGTTTATCACACCACTCACCGCAGGAAACTCTGTGCTTGTCTGTTTTATGGCGTGAGCTGTCGATTGTCTGGGAACCTAGGTCTGGGTTCTAGGTCTGAGTTGTAGATCGATTAGACCAGAACCATCTGCACTGGTACCAAATGTGCTGTAGCACCTTGAAGCATCTGTTGAGCTAGATGGAATTAGCAAGAAAATACTTCTGACCCAATAACCGGACAGATTCAAAGGTGATGGTAAAATACTGCTTTAATCTCAAGAAGTAAAGCAGGGTGAATAAACACTCATCAATTCCACTCATGCAAGATCATAATGTCTTATCATTTAGTTTCAGATTATATAATGCTAGATGCATCATCTATGACGTCATCCTACGTGGCAAACTACAAAAACCTATTGAGGGGTGGGATTGGAATAAGGGATCATTGCTACTTATAGAATATATGCATGCTAGTCCCTCATTGGCGGCCTCTGAGCTACTTCTAAATATGTGGTACAAGGCCCTTGTCATAGCAGAAAATGTGGCAGCGGAATAATATTTTGCAACATTATATGCAAAAGTGCATGGCAGGCTATTCTAATTGGTTGGTAACCCAACTCCATCCTTGGACATTCGGCTTGCTAGCAAGACCTACATAGAAACGAAACCTAGGTGCTTTGATATACATCAACTCTCACCTTGTTTCCTCAATTAGGCCAGCCTCTCACATCGGTAGGACTCATGCCAGTGTCTTCTGTTTGAAGACTGACTTTGCCAGTCTGGACTGTGCCGGACATTTGAGGGAGTGTAGGTACACCGTTATCTTAGCTCCTTGTCTAATGAATAGCCCTTGTTTGCGAGCTCTCCGTCACGTGTTGCAAGACCTTGAATGTGTTCATTTCGACAGTGCATTTAACATCATTTGATTCAATGATGCTAGGTGCATGTCCTCCTCTTGGCCTTTAGAGACTTGCTCACTCTATCCCATATTAGCTCCATGCCTCTTTAATTAGCCAATATTTGTTCTCAGTAAATGTTCTTGTTCCTCCTAATCTTTGGGAAATATGTGCTTGCGCATGGTCTGCTCACACACTCCCTTCATGCTTTTCCTTCATCTCTCGAAATAACATCCTTGGTTTAAAGCCAATGTACTTCTTTATTCTGCAAGAGTAAAACAGCTTCTTCATCGTCTTTCCATGTTAAGATCTTGGGCTCGTAATTTGCGGTATTCGGGTTGATTGACATAAGCCGTCATCCATCTTGTTCTGATGGTCGTCCTAAACGTTGAATATATACCTCTCATAAGCAAGCTTCTATGTAGTCTTCCTACCTTGCATTTAAGTGTATTTACAGTTATTGGCCAGTGAACATTTCATTCTTCTTTGTATTCGTACATACTGTATCATGGAGTACATGTGTAGAGGACCAGCTAAATGCCTCTCCAGGAAGTACCGCCCCTATTCTGCCTATATGTTGGAAACCGGAAATTGCGACATGTGCAACGCCAGTAATCCCACAAAGAGCTTTTGAGACAAGGTATCCACTGAGAAAACCCTATATGATGTATCCCCCAAGAGATGACGGTCTCCTGAGGGAGATCCCAGAAGAAGTGGGAAGATGTGAAAAGGAGAGGTTGGTGACGTCACAAGAAATATGAGTCATGCACTGAGAAGGATGACCAAAGAAAATAATTCATAGACCTTATAGAATCTGATGATGAAGTAAAGAATCGAGAAGACTTTCATGTGCTGAATGAAGGTTGCATGTGCAAAGAAGCACTGCAGAAAATGCAAGCCGTTTTATAACTGTACAGATGCTGTAACGCAAGTAGACTAAGTAATCATAAAGGCCGGCTATACTTAGTAAGTAGACTGCAGTTGGTGCTGCCTATATATATATATATATATATATATATATATATATATATATATATATATATATATATATATATATATATATATATGTATATAATCTGGATATTCGATGTCACAACCTTAGTAAGCTCAACCCGTGGAGAAACCCGTGGAGAAAGGAGAGTTGATAGCTGCGGGTGTGTCGCAGCAAAGAAATAAGCGGAGGTTCGAAGATGGACCAAAGAAAGGCTGTTTGGCCTGATGTCAAAGGCAGCCAAAACTGGTTATCAGTCCTTGAAGAACAGTGAACATGAGACGCCGAATCATTCCTTGTTAAATTGCAAAGAGAGAACACCATGAGTGCCAAGTTCTTTATTCAAGACAATTAAATGCTATAAAATGGGCCGCTTCACAGTCTCCTATCACGTGAGTCCAGGGTGGAAATAGAAGTGGGCATACAGACCTGAACCTTGATAAGAACATGCTCACACTGCATATTCCCAAAGAAAAAAAGCTACTACAAGGCCAAGTTCAAAGACAATCTGAATGGCAGACGACATGAGTGATGAGAGATGATGGGCTTATTGGGTAGGGAGGTACAGTGAAGTCCACCCACCAGCACCTGGGATACCAGCTTACGTACTACTAGTGAATCAAATGTTCCAGAATTGTACAAGCATGCCAACCAGTTGTAGAAGGCCATATAATGAAGGGTCTTATAGTTTGAGAGCCAATGATATGCTGTGTCCTTAATAACTGTTGAAAATGACTTGCACTAGCGGAGGGCATAAGTTGTCCACCTGACTCTAGAGATCCAATCACAATCCAATCCCTTATAGAATGTATACTTAGATGTTCCCCTTGAACAACCACAAACCTATGTAGGTTTTCTTAGTTTGCCACGTAGCATGAGGTCATGTATGGCAAAGTTTTGTTATATAAGAATGTCTTTTTATGAAATGGTTGAGACTATGCTTTGCGATGTGTGTTGATGTCCGTTGTAACTCCCTGTTTTAGATCATTGAGATTAAAACAGAGGCATTTTGCCAACTTTCTGAGTCAGTCTTATTATTTGGTGTAAAAGTTATTCTGCATCCCTTCCATCGTACAATGTGTTACCTCAATTAAAAGGGCCAAAAGGGTTCACATGTTTCTCTTAGTATTACAATTATATTGTCATTCTTAAGTATTTTCATATCGTTTCAACATATATTTTCTTTCGGACATTCTTTTGCTGTGATTAGACTTCTTTTAATGTACATTCATGTCTCGCACCATTTTATTCATGGCTGCTTTTTGGCAACTCGGCAAAGGACAACCTTCTTTGTAGCTTTCCTCCATTGTCTCAACGTGAGGGTATCTTCTGAATGGTTGCCTGAGTGCATATCGTCTTTCATACAGTTGACATGGTATGGGCATGTTGCATAAAGTTGTGGATGGGTTCCCAATTGTGACTCCTCGTTTGTCATTCCATCAGGGTGGGCTTGAGGGGGCGCTGACTAGGGAGAATGTGCCCACTTGCTCCTCTACATTTTAACTACACAACCACAAAAAGGGTCAATTTCAGATCCAGCAAGATGATTAGAGGGATTGCTCAAGGGGTGCTTGAAAAAGCAATGTTCCCTAAACTCAAAGAAAAATCAGAGGAGGAAAGTACAGACAGGGGGACTCGAGGCTTTGGGGAGGATGACAAAACACCTGAAGATCCTCCCAAAACTGAAACTAGAAAACCTTTAGAGGAAGAGCCTGAGACACCTTCTGGCTTAGCTTTCGCTCAGAGAAATGACTCCTTATTGGCCGAGAGATTCTTACAGGCAGTTTCAGAATCTAAGGGTCGTGAGAGAGGGCGACCTTTCTTTTTTTACAATCCGGACTTCTTTGCAGAGGAGATACCGTCTCAGAGGTACTAGTATAGACATTGTTGTTGGTGCCCAGGAGTCATAGGCAAGTGGTATTAGAAATAGCCCATTCCCATCTGACGTGAGGTCATCTGGGGCAACTATTTGTCTTGAATTCTGAATCTGTTGTCTGTGTCCTTCTTCATGATGCCTTCGCATAATGCACTGCCCTCTGTGGAAGATACTGTGAACTGTGACCAGTAGAGTCAGCACCCTCCCAGCCCATTCCCCATTGGTTGATGTCTGTAACTCAGCCTTTCATTTTCCAAGGTCAATAAATGGAATAGCATTGCATTGGGCAATTAAACCCCATTATCTGCAGCACAAACTGAAGTGGCAAGTGCTAAATTAAAAACATACCATTTATATTGAGGTGCTATTAACTATGGTGTCGGGCTTCACTCTGGCCCTCAACTTGGGTGGTGACCCATTACCAGCAGAGTCGGCCCACCACTGAGGTTAAAATCGCCCATAGCATCTGCGAACCTATAGCGCGAGTGTTAAAGTCTCATATACATTTAATAAAATAAGGTACAACATGTTACCTTATATCCGGCAATGCTGCTTGGGTGATAGGGCGCCCCTTTTCAGTGTTCATTACCATGACATAATCAACACTGAAAAGTGACCCCCTCTCACCAAAGCAGCTTGTCCACGAAAGAAGGTAAATTAGTTTTTCCTTTTTTTTTATTGATGCAATTCTTTAGTACCTGCATAGCAGGATGGCGGGTGCTAAAAACTTCATCGGTGCTCCACAGGAGCATTTAGAGGGAGGCGAAGCACAGAGTAAGGGGTGGGCAACACTCAGGAACCTCGGAACATGGACTTACATCAGTGGTCCGAGCTTCCTGGAAAGCTCTAGCTAGCCCCCCAGCCCCTGCAGAGGGCACTGATAAAGTAAACAAGAAGGGAGATAATGGTCCTTACGATGACCCTGAGTTAGGCTGATGCCCCCTCATCTCTGTAAGCCTTTTTATGTAAACTTGCTTCACCAAAAAACAGATGAAATCAATTTTTTTTAAAACATCCCCGGAAGAATTAATGTTACAATCACTGTTGCCACTAATCATTGTGACATTATATGGAACTCATTCATCACAATCTATAATTTAAGACAAGTCAAATAATGTCTTATAAATCATGAAATGTCAGAGATAATGTGCCAGAGGAACCTTGAGACCCCCTCCAGAAAATGTTGTTCCAGGACCGAAAGAGGCTTCGCTCCGTGACTGAGGACTTTCCAAGTCTTGCCACTCAATGACGACTTTCCAGCACAGCCTTAATATGTGCATTTGTATTTATTTTCATTTAGCTACAGAGCTTTACGCCAAAGCGGCGTACAATAAAAACGCTACATCAAAACAAGGCGAAGAGGCCAATCAAATGATCATGAAGACGGGATCTGAGCAAGGAATTGGAAGAAAGAGAGCAGGGAAGCAGAGGAGGCGCATTCCAATGGAGTAAAGGAATCAAAAGGGTATAGAACGCAAGGGAGGATGAACGGAGGATAGCACAGGGGCAAGACCGCACAGAACAACAGAGTTTTCAATACCGGATCCGAGCTTAGAAACTGAACTCAGGTACGGTATCAGGCGTGTTATAAAAACCCCATTAAATAAATAAATTAAATAAATAAAAGGGGTGAGGGATAGTAAAGAGAAAGAGAGAGGGACTGGGAGCACAGTGAGGGGGAGAGTAGAAGGAAAGCAGAGTAGAGAGATAAGGAGGAGAGCGATTGTGCAGAGATCTAAAAACTAGACATAGAAAGTTAAACTTAAGTTGGGTGTGGAAAGGGAGCCAGTGTAGGGAATAAAGGGCAGGGGAGATAGCATCATGGGCAGACAAAGAAAACAGAAGACGAATAGAAGCGGTATAAAACGAGTACAGTGGAGATAAGTGGGAAACAGGAACACCAGAGTTCAGAGAAGAACAGTAAAGCAGTCGAGAGAATATTAGAAACGAGATCAGGAGTTTTGTAGCATTAAATGTAAGAAAAGGATGAGTTTTACTAATGCTAAAAAGATGAACCCGACAATAGCAAGAAAGAGAGGAGATATTAGAAGCGAAAGAAAGAGAAGAGTCAAATTGAATGCCACGAGTACGAGCAGAAGAAGAAATGGGCAGGAGTGAAGGAGGAGAAGAAGTAGAGGGGCGATAGTCGAGACAGGGAAGAATAGAACCTCGGTTTTAGAGGAGTTGAGTATCAGGTAGTGTTATTGAGCGTAGTGGCTGGCCAGATATGACCATGTCTCCCAGTTCAGTTTATTCTGGTATAAATGTAATAAGTCAGACATGCATACATATGTCTGATGTGTTCAATTCGTGGACACTTTGAGAAATAGAGAAAATAAATTGCAACATTTAGAAAGAAGAGGAAAGGGATTAGAGTCAATGGTGAGATATGGAAATAGGAGCGGGAAATAATAAAAGTAAAATGATGACAAAATATTATTAAAGAAAATGACATAAAGACAAGCATGGTCGCAACAGGCCACTGAAGTGGAAACAACAGTTACTCCCTATTATACACTACACTGCACTTCAACAAGGGACGCTTGCCAAACAATACGGAGCTCATGTTGCTCCGAAGTGTAATTCGATGGCGGGGACCAGGTACGTTTGCACCCAGGCGTAGCCGGGTCACCGCCGCCAAATGTTCGTCATTTGCGTGGCAGAGTTCAAATGTGTAGGGCAAAAGTTGCCATACACCTATGTATGCCGCCTATTGCCTGAACTATTGCACTCTGCCATGTAAAGTGAGTAAATGCTGACTGGCATGCTTGCATGCCGCACAAGGTTACATTTTAATTGTAAGTGCCACTTGCCATGTTCGCATAACAAGCGGCATTCACAATTGCACTTAATTTCTGCCCTACATGCTTGCAGCATGCTCCGCAGATTTATATTTGCATTGTGAACACCACTGACCAATACGCGCATGGTAAGCAGAGTTCACAATTACAAATACACGTTGTCTGGCATGTAAGCATTCAACCCCTTCTCTTTGCCGTATAAATGAGTGAAAGTGTGGTGTGGTGTGGATGACGGCATTAAATCCTTACTCAAGGCATTTACGCCTACGGTTCGCGTTGCGCCAAAATTGAACATGAGCTCCAGTGTGTCTTGCTGGCCAGTGCTGTGCCTCATCTGCTGTGGCCTAACACAGCTGCATCACATTGTTAATCCCCGTTCCCTATTACCGCGCATGCACACCACCACACTTCTCCACCTGCAGAGATGACACTGAAATATGTCATACAGAAACCACGCATTGGTAGCCGCTGCCCTGGAGCGCTGTAACGCAGCAACCAATCAAATCGGGGCCATGGTCCTCACCTATGAACCCCATTGGAAAGGTAATTATGGACAGCCTGGCTTGCAGGGTTCATCGATCACACCTGCCCATTGCCCGCCAGTGCCACCAGGGGCCTGGTGACAACATGTCCACCTCTGTGAAGGTCACCGGCTCAGAGGTAGATATCAAGGCTCAGGCGCGCAGCACTGGATCATAGCTGTCAGCGGAGCATGGCCTAACTTATCTGCGGCCATTCATCGCTCTTATTATTGATGAGAGGCATTAATTAGCCATCAGCGGCCTAGTGACAGACCGGTCCCCAATGTCAAGCCGCAGGCAAAGAAGGACAGCATTGAAACCTTTGAGCGATGTTAGGTCAGAGACCACAGCCTGAGCTCAATGTATGGCTGAGGCCGAGTTCCATAAGCCACACCAATTCTACTTTATTCGCATGAATTCAGGATTCACAAAGGAAGCGCATGGATCGACATTGCTGGGAAATATTGGGCTCCTGATAGAGCCTGAAAGGGCCTGGCTGGCTTGATGAACTGCTACTAGAAGTTACTGGTGACTGCCCTGAGCAACTGGTGGCATACGAACATGCCTAGGTGACACGTCTTTTTTTTCCTTTTTAGTGATAATATGGGCTCTCCACCTCCTATCTTTACTATCTAGCCCTGGAAGGGCATGCCCTTATAGAAGTGGAGCTTTGTGCCCCCCTGTACCTCCCCTTCGTGCACACACCACTAACATACAGGAGTGGGATGGTCAGACTTATCCTAGCGAATTGAGCTTAAGTCCCCAACCCTACATTTAGTTCCGATGACCTGTCCAAGCACTTGCCCCACAAGCACCTTTAATAAACAGGACTGATCCCCCAGCCTGCCACTATTGACCCCGCTAACTTTAAGTCACTCTTCATCTCCCTCCACGACCTCTTTTTCTTCTGCGTCCACTTTGATTCTGCCTCTCCTGCGCGCCCACCTAGTTCCCCATCTGCCCCTCCTCTGTTCTCCCACTTCCCCACTCCTTGCTGCCCTCCTCTGGCTCCCACTTCCCCACTCCTTGCTGCCCCTCCTCTGCTCTCCCACTTCCCCACTCCTTGCTGCCCTCCTCTGGCTCCCACTTCCCCACTCCTTGCTGCCCTCCTCTGGCTTCAGCAAGGTCGATTCCATTGTACTTGACTGAAATGACAAGTGCAACAGGTAATGCTGAGGTAAATACACCAATCAAATAATGGGATAATTACAGTATTTATTGCACTTAGTGCTCCTGGTTTTTCCCCCCCGCCTTTGGTGTAATTTGCGTTCTCTTAATATTTCATTTAATTCACAGCAGCAATCATTCACCCTTTCTTCCTTCTCTCTCTCTCACACACACACATTTTTTCAGTCCCCCTCTCTATTTCTCTTTACCTTCCAATTGCTCTCACTCTCTTGCCCTCTCTCATCCATTTTCGTCCCCTCTTTGCCTTTCCTTCGTCCCCCCTCTTTTCCTTTCCCTTTCTATCCTCTTCTCCTCCCTCGCCCCAGTCTCTCCATTTTCATCACTCGCCTCTCTCTATAGCCATTCATTTTCCAGGCTCCCTTACATCCCCTGGGCCCCCCCCCACTTCTCCCGTCCCTGGCTATCTTCTCCTCACACGGTCCTTTGAAACTCTCGTCTTCCCCCTCCTGCCCGCCAGACTGACCCCTTCCACCCTACCTGCCTCCGCTACAGGCGTTCAGCACCTGGGGCCCTCTCCATCAGCGCGAGATCCCTCGTGCGTCACGACAGGCCGTCACAAGTCATTTACCGCCACGCCTGATGCGAAGCTGCGCGCCTCCGTCAGGACCCAGGTGCACGGCAGTCTGGATGTGTCAGTCGCATGTCAGGCACTGGACATGCCACGGTCCGTGCCCCACCACCACTGCCAAATCCACAACGCCTCACTACCACTAATGCACACGCCACAGGCCGTCTGTTGTCCAGCTGAAAGGGGGAACGTTTTTCTCTCAAACTCGTTGAAGGTGGAATCATGGCACACGTGTGTATTTCCTTTCTGAGTCCCGCACACCGGGTGGTTCCATGGCCTAGATGACAGTTGTTCCCTTTTTTTGTGATGCTGTTGCATACAGTACCCCTTGGGAGAGCGTAGGGGAAGGGCGCCGTGCGATTGATGCAGAGAACGCAAGGTGGTAAGGGTTGGGACCATGGCTCAGGGGTGTTGCTAGGTCTGGAAAAGTTCTGGGGCTACGCTAATTTTGGGACTGTCGGGACTAGGGGCTAGCTAACCTTTTGGTTGCAGCCCCTGAGCTTCTATCCGGGGCTACAACCAAAACACCCGGGGCTATAGCCCCCTCAGCAGCCACCCTAGCTTTCATGTGATGGCTGGGTTGCCTAAAAAGATGCCAGGACAGAAGAGAGGGGAGCCATGAACAAAAGTGGACAGCCTACCCTGACAGCGCTATTGGTCTTTCATGCCCACGAGAGCTTGCCAGAGGGGAGAGTACCGTCCTATACCCTGAACTGATGCTCTGCCCACTGCTCCACAGAACACTATGGAAGGGTGCCCTGGTCACTGCCCTGGGGAAGGTGCCTTCAAGTTGGGTTATTCCCCTCTTGTGTTTGGTTCCAGAACAGGAAGAGAGTGTTGCCATGGGTGACAGCTTTTGATTTTCTCTATGGAGAAGAAATGCCAACACCAAGCAAAGAGAGGCAGCCGTAACCATCCCAGGTTTCAAACAACACATTTTACAGCAAGAATTGGAAAAAAGCGAGAGCGTCAGATTCAGAAAAACTAATGTCAATGAGAAAAGCACAGAGGATGCGCTTATTTGTTTCTGTTAGTTTTAGAAGTGCACAGGTCACCTTATTCTAAAAAGTGACCCGTGCATTGCTTGGGGGATGGTCCGTAGCGCAACAGATACACTGGTCAGCCCCTCCTTTGCATACGTAATGTATGACAGCCTTCCATCACGCAGGTGGGTACTGGGAGCGCATTTCACAGTAACAGACAAAAAAATAATAATTTCCATCACTATTTGAATGTTAGATTGCATTGCAACTACACAGAATTTTGATTATTAGCTTACGTCACATCTAGACAGGAATGTGAATATCCGCTTGCGTCACAGCTGGACGGAATTGTAGATATCCTTATGTGTCCCGTCTAAATATTAATGTCTACAACCAACCCTACTAATAAAAAAACTCATCCCTCTGCATGTGCCTCTCAAACCCTGAACTAAACACAATCTTGCCTCTAAAGCACAACAAACCGCATGCACTTTACTACACCGCAATAACAAAACAAATAACAGACACAGATGGCCTCGCACTAGAGCACATGAAGGCTACCAACTGAAAAAAACACCTAATATCAGCGAACGGTGTAAACCGATCTGAAGCTGCCAACAGAACATCACAGCTCTCTTGCTCTTTCTCCCGCTCTGTCCCACTAACTTACCCTACCCTCTTGCCTGTCAGAGCCGCCAGAGTGTCAGGGCACCAATCTAGTGGTGACAGTGCACAGTATAAATATCCGTTAACATTAACTGTTTGGTGTATAGCAATGACAGTGTGAGAAGAAAAGAAGTGTCCAAGATTGAAGGACACTCCCGTCCCATGCACACCAATAATACTGAGAAATACGTTAATGCGTTCAATTATAAAAAAGGATCTACTTCAGAGATGGGATGTCCTCTTGGCCTCCTTCCACTCCTCCAAGGTCATCATTAATGTTTACTCTAATGGGACCGTCTTGGTCCAAGGCCCTCAGGTCAACCTTCACTTCTTTGATAGATGCTTCCCACGCCTCATCAACTTCCTTTCTTCTCCTGCTGTCCCCCCTCCCCTTTCCTCGGCTACCTTGCCTTGTCCCTCCCTCTCTGCCCCCTCTCGGGCTCCTTCTACACCTCCGCAGGGTGTACCTCTGATCTGTACCCCTCCCCGGAAGTCCTACAAGGATGGCAACCTTCTCCACATTGCCACTCTCAACTCTCGTTCTGCTGTCAAACATTCCTCTGATATCTGCCACCTTCTCGAAGAACTTGACCTCGATGTCCTCGGTCTCACTGAGACCTGGTTCACGACCAGTTCTGTCACCAGCTTTGACATGCTTCTACCTGACGGCTACAAGATCCTCTCTCTGGCCAGGCCCAACCGCTCTGGTGGTGTTGTTGCCCTTATCTTCCCTGAGTGGATTCCTGCCTCTGTCACTCCTACGCAGACATACTCCTCTTTTGAATGCCTTGTCTGCCAGCTCTCTCTCTCCCCTAGCCATTCCCTTACCGTGGCTACTATCTATCGACCACCTGGTCAGATTTCCTCCTTCCTCTCTGAGTGGACGGACCTCTCCTCCTCTCTCTTGCCCTCAACCACTCAACTCCTCCTTCTTGTAGACTTCCACATCGACTTTGATGCCTCCTGTCCCCTCTCTGGACACTTCCGTGACCTCTGTGACTCTCTTTCACTAACCATTCTCCCCTACGGCCCTACCCATTCTGCAGGGCACTCCCTCGATGCTCTGATCTCCTCTGACCTTCCCCTCTCTGCCCCCCTCTCCACTCCTCTCTCCTGGAGTGATCACTTTCTCCTATCCGCCCACCTCACCCTCCCTACCCCTCAGGCCAAGCCACCTTCATCACTGCCACCCACCTTCGCGGTCATCTGACCCATGAAGCGCGTGTCAGTTGAGGCTTTCGCCGCCACCTTCTCTCCCCCTCCTCCCCCTTTGGCTGACTCCCACCCTGACACAGCCCTCTCCGTGCTCCACTCTGCTATATCTGATACTCTCGATGTTCTTGCCCCTGTCATGAGAGTCCGCCTGAAGCCGAAAGCCAAGTGTAACTCCTGGTATGACCCTGATCTCGTCACCCTTAAACGCAAGTGCAGGGTGGGCGAGAGCAAATGGCGCACTTCATGTGCATCCTCTGAGAAACTGGCCTGCCACCTGCTGCAACGGCAATACCGGCTCTCTGCTCTCACCAAGAAGAGAGCCCTTATCCAAGCCCGGATCTCTGCGGCATCTAACAACTCGGCTGAACTCTTTAAAATCTGCAAGGAACTGGCCAATCCGGCTGCAGTCTCTACCTCTCCTGTCCGCTCCCAGGCCCTCTGCATAGCACTGGCTTCTCACTTAATTTCCAAATCCCAGGACATCCTGTCCTCACTCTCCGCCTATCAACTCCCTCCCTCTATCCCCTGCTCTTCCTCTGGCCCTTCGGCTGCCACCCCCTCCCTCTCTTCCTTTCCCCTTTTTTCCTCAGACAAGGTTTCTCGACAAGTCCGATCTATGAAAGTCTCGTCAAAACAGGTTCACCCCTGTTCCTCCAAAACTATCAAGGACCACATCGACTCCCTGGCTCCTGCCCTGGCTGATTTCTGAAATCACTCCTTCGCCACTGGAGTCTTCCCATACGCCCTGAAGCACTCCCTTGTGCACCCTCTTCTTAAGAAACCCTCTGCCGACCCCTCCTGTCCGGCTAACTATCGCCCAATCTCCATCACTCCCTTCCTGGGCAAGCTCCTGGAGAAACTGGCCATCTCCCATCTTAGTCTCCACACCAAATCTGTTGGTTGTCTCCATGACCATCAGTCTGGCTTCAGGGCTGCCAGAAGCACGGAAACTGCTCTCCTGAACATCCGTGAAGACCTTCTCTCCAACCTTGACTCCAATACCCTGTGTGTCCTTATCTTGCTTGATCTCTCTTCTGCCTTTGACACTGTCAACCACGCCATCCTGCTCAACCGTCTCTGTGATAACCTGGGTATCACTAGACAGGCTCTGGCGTGGCTGACTTCTTTCCTCTCCGACCGACCCTCCCAGGTCTAACTTGGGTCCTTCCTCTCCGATATCTTTTTCTCTACCTGTGGTGTTCGCCAGGGCTCTAACCTCTCTCCTTGGCTGTTCAAACAATACCTGGCACTCCTTGCCCACCGCATCGCCGCCCTCTGCCCCACTTTTCAGTGCTATGCGGATGATACCCAGCTCATTTTCAGGCTACCCTTGGCCTCCTCCTCTCCTTCCCTCATCTCTGATTGTCTGTCTGCTATCCAGGAGTGGTGTGCCGCCAACGACCTCTGCCTTAACGCCAGTAAGACAGAGATTCTACTCATCGGCACACCCTCTCCCTCCTTCCCTTCAGCTCTCTGGCCGGCCTCTCTTGGCCCTCTTCCTGCTCCCACCTGCAAGCCAAAAAACCTTGGGGTCATCTTCGACTCCTCACTCTCCTCTCCTCACATCTCCGACGTCTCTAAGAAGTCACACTACCAGCTTCACCTCCTCAGAGGTATTCCCCCTCTGCTCTCCTTCCCCCAGAAGCTCACCGTCTCAAGAGCCCTTGTTCTCTCTAAGATGGACTACTGCAACAGCCTCTATCTAAATCTGCCTGCCTCTACTCTCCGCCCTCTGCAACTTATCCAAAACAGGACTGCGAGACTTGTCCTTGGCCTCAAGCCCAGGGATCGTATCTCTCCAGGACTGAAATCCCTGCACTGGCTCCCAGTGGCTGCAATGATTAAGTTCAAAACCCTCTGCATTATCCACAAGGCCGTCTGGGTCCTGGGACCTCACTACCTTCAACTCTCTCTTCCTAAATACCTTCCTTCCCGGGCTCTTCGCTCATCTGCCTCCAACTCCCTCAGTGTTAGCCGCTTCTCCAAGTAACGATATGGGGGTCGATCTCTCTCCTCGGCTGGGGCCTCCCTCTGAAACAGCCTTCCTGCCTCCCTGAAACTCGAGGAGAACCATCTCCGGTTCCGGAAACACCTCAAAACCTTCCTCCTTGCTTACACTTTCTCTGCCTCTCTCCCCTGCTGAATTTCCCTGCTGATTCTGCACCGGTTACCTGGCCACCCTTTCTGATCCTGGGGTCAGGTCCCTCCTTTTGCTCACCTGCCCTGCCTCCCTGGCAACCCCCTGCACTTGGGGACTGGTTCTGAAATCCCTTCAGTCCCCTTACTTGCACTTATGTCTGCTCTTACCTTGCACTTGCCACCATCAGGCTGTTTTATTTATCATATTTATTCTTCTTACATGTACTGCACTGCACTTTCCCCTCTCCTTTCCCCTTGCCCTCTTCCCTTTCTCCACACCCTCGCACTTGCGCGATCTGAATGACACCTGGCCTAGTAGGATCGTTGTCTGTCTTCCACTGTTTTCCCCTCCCTTGCCTCGTCGCGCCTTGAAACACTTGTGTATAGTCGCGTTATAAATGCCATATCATATCATATCATGAGCTGATCACCCTCAGTCTTTAATGTGTACAAAAAAGCAAAAGTGTTCACAATTCATAACAATGTTAAATAACATATATTCTCAAGAAAATAGTACTAAAAAATAAGCTCAATGCGTTTCAGGAAATCCATCCCTTCATCAGGAGCAAAGTTCCTTGATTGTAATACTGTACTTCAAACTACAACATTCAAACATCTATAACTAAGTAAATAACACATAGTGAGATACACTTCCCAAATGGTGTCTGTGGATTCAGGATTACATAAAGTTCATTCAAGTACTGATATCTTGGGTGTGATTACATGTAACGTCACATTCCTGGTGTTCACAGGTCTGCTGGATTCTAGTATTCATCATTTAGGGTGAATTAGCAACAGTTGCCCAACCTGTTCAGCATTCTTTATAGTATTCTTCTTTAGGCTCTCCTCCTCCTATTATTCCACCACCCGCCAAACAGCTTAGGTGTGACATCCCCACTGCCTCCATATCAAGGCGCAGGTGGTCCACTGATGAGGATGCCTTCCACTTGGAAGTGAGCAGCACTTGCTAATTTTGCAAGGTGTAGGCTAACACTTCACTATGGCAATAGCACCCAATCCAGTGAGCCGAATCAGGTGGTAATGGCCCGGGGCCCAAGTTATAGACCTGAGCAGAGCCAGGACCTGCACGATGAGCCCCGGTTCCGCTACCACCCAATCCAGTGTGGGTCTTATTGTCATTAGCACCAATTCGGGAACCCGGGGTGCTTATTGAATGAACGGGACGGGCCGCCGTGGAGAAGGAAGGCAGACCTCCATGAGGAGCTCCTCTCATTTCCATGGTGGCTGGCGGGCCAGGGTGGAGGCTGGAGCGCTGGCAGCGGTTACCGCTGCCAAAAGAAGAAAGTGAGTGGATCAGAGGTGAGGGGAGGAAATGGTGAACTGAGGAGAGGGCGGGGGAAGATGTTTGGGCGGGGGAAGCAGAATTCTTGCTGCTTGGAACGCGGGCTCAGATCATTGGATTTAACCAACGATCCAAGAAATCTGATTGGTTGCTTTTCCCGCCCTGGGTGCTAACAAGCCAGAAGCCCTGCAGCAATTGATTTAGAAAGAGCACAGCAATCAGGTTATTTTTTGTTTGTTTTCATTCACCCCATTAAAGTACATGCAGAATCTTCACGGGGGCAAAAAGATACTCCTGCCCACATGGTTTAGGGTGAATGTGGGTATTTGCTTCTTCTTCCCCCATGTACCCGCTGCCTAAGAGTGTTGCATTCTGATATTCGGTGCCCTAGACAGATCTAAACCGATACTGAAAGCCTGGTTTCTGGCAATCTTTAAAGGTATGTGTTGCTAATGTTCAATGAGGTATATGACACGCCTCCTGAGTCACTCTGCAAACCAAGGGATTGTCTCGGGGGCAGGTTGCGCCCAAAACCAGAGGATGATGCCCAGAATGGAGAGAACCTGTGCCTTGGTTTGCACTGCATGACAGCGAATAGTGAAAGTACCCCTCTCTATGGACCCTCTCTGCCACTGAGAAAGCCTGAATGTCTCCCTAGCCAGACCCAAAGCCATATAAAGTTATTAAAAAAATAAAAGCTTAACTTTATGCAGTTAACTTCATTTGCACGCTGATAGTAAAATGTGTCCTGATACTGTTACAGTTTCCGGAAAGTCACTGCATAGCCTCAGCCCGATGCTTCCTGAACTCTGGAAACACACCCTTGATACAGCGTTGCAAATTCGCACCTTCCCGACCACAGACTTTACCACATGTGACACCTAGTGACCAGGTAATTGACCCCAGGCAGAGCCTTTCCCCGCTGATCTTAAAATGTTGTTAATATAAAAAGAAATAAATAAAATGATTCACCATTAGACAGAATTTTGTTTACGTTTCACTGGGATTTAAAAGCCTGCTTACAGTTTTCAAGCATGCATTGCACAACTTGAGGAAACAGAAGGCATGGGTTCTGCACCAAGAAGGGGAGAGTGAAATTCAAGATGGCAGACAGGCCGATGAAGGCTTGATCCAGCCCCCTTGGCTCAGAGTGAGGTCATGTGCACTCGGTAGTAGCAGCCAATCCTAACCCTGCCCCAATTAAAGGGCACAGGTGCAGCCAGTCTATCAAAGCCCAAACCATTCGGAAGGTGTGAGCGCACTATAAAAGCCAGAGCCCCCCATCAGCTGGAGTCAGTTGTTGGATCAGGAGGCTTGAGTTTGGAAGAGAGAAGGTTGGAAGGCACACAAGCTGGAGCCAAACAGGAGGTTGGGGAGGCACAGGAGTAGGGGGAAGAAGCTGGTGAGAAGGAAGGTGGAGATAACATCAGCGATGTGGAAGTGAACTTGAGGTGGTAATATCTGGTGGTGAATATTGGAGGGTAGAGGGGCTCTAACCCATTTGATGTATTTAAGTCTCCTAACAAGGAAGTGTACTCTCAATTCGTATGTCTGATGGCTGTAGGTTGAATGTGTATATATATTTCAGGTGCAAAGGGACGAGAAATGTCTCGAGGCCACTGGAGACAAAGAGGAAAAGATTGAAGCGTAGCTTGTCATATGCTGACAAGTAGTCCCAAAATTGTTACAGAGAGAGGTCTTATGGATTGACCTACTAGACTCGATGCAGCCCAGGGGCATGAACTGTGAAACGGACTTGATGTGTTTTGTTTGAATGTTTCATGTTTGTATGCTTACGATCAACTCCTCGATCCACTAACCAATTGGAGCATAAAACTGGTGGAAGGAATTAGGTGTCATATTGCAACACGCTGTTGGTAATTGTTTGCTATGGTTTTTCATTGTTGATAATTGTCCTTGACAATACCATGAATTTGTCCTTTTTGAATGTGAAAACAATGTTATGATATTGAACGAGGTATCACTTAGGACCACCAAACTTGATAACGTTTTTTCATTAATTTCATGTTTTTTCAAAATTCCACCTTTTTACTTTTTTTGAACAAGGGATGTCCCTTATGCCATGACTTTTGCACCATACCTGGAAGCTAGAATGAGAAACAACTATCCCCACTATGGACTTACTCCACTAAGTGCCGTAGTCATACGACCTTACACTGTACACTGGTACACGTTGGTGCGTAATGGCTGTACGAGTATACATTAGACCCACTTCAGTGCACCACAAGAGGTCTTAGTTACCGCCAATATATAATGTATTTTGAATTTGGACAGGGGAGGGGCACCCAGCCGATTTCTTTCGGCGGTGTGCCCCTCTGCCTGTCCGCCAATAACTTTGACAAATCCCATGGAAAATATCCTCCGGATTGCACAGTCATGTGGCTTAAGCTCTATGACTTATATCCTAAAGCGTACTCGCCGCGGGACCCAGCAAAATCTATGATACCGTTTTATCTGCACAACGTTTGGGAATGCGTCACCATGGTTAGGCACTAATTACGCACTAATGCCCACACCAAGATGGCTCCCGGGCGAGAGGGCGAGCTTCCGTGGCTGTCACCCAGCAACCATATCATTACAGAACTAGGCGCGCCTCGCACTGCGAGGAGACAGGCGAACGCTGGGAGTGCCGCTGTTTTTGGGTACGCTTTTAGAAAACTATTGACATTATGTTGCGGTCCTTGCTTGTGGGCCCACATGAGAATGCATGATCACTTGATCCATTGAGTATTCATATCACGGCACGAACGATTGGTTTGAAATATAACATGAATAGCGGACACCGATACGAGCGCTTAGATAATTTGGATAAAGTGTAGATTTGTCTCACTCTCAACAGTGCGATTCAGGCATGCAGCATGGGTGCATTAACCACGGGAGAATCTAAGTCAACCTTTTACATTATGTATGTTAACCGCACAACATCATGATCTCACATTGACGCTAATGTACATTCCAGTACAGTATAGGGATACCTGTACAATAGTTTAAGCATCTCATTGTATATTCTGTAGGTCTGGACAACGTTGTTTGTCCTTGGACCTGGAATACACATGATTCACAGAAGGACCCTTCTGACCCGCCACACATCACGGGACTCCATTCTGAGCAGCCCGCCCACGACTCGATCTATCTATAGGTGCTGCAGATCCCTGAGCAGCAATTATCCACACCTATCTCAATGCTGTATGAAGTTGGAATACAGCTCTCAAGTATCTCACAAGAGGACTTAAGGTTGGTCCTTTTACATCTACAAGTAACCACTTTGAGTCATAATTATGGGTTGACAATCACCCCTAAAATGCTGTCTCTAGGTAAGACATAGTGACATGGAAAGTTGAAGTACATGAATCAGATTAGGCTGTACTAGCCCTGAAGAAGGATTATTTTCTGAAACGTGTTCGCATTTCTCAAAACCTTTTGAAACAGCCTACCATATGTGCAAGAATTTATACATCTTGAGCAATTGTGCACAGGACTATATGTAACTAAGCAGTGTGATATTAGAAACACAGTTATGTGATGTGACACATTGAACAAATGGAGAACATGTAATGAGTTTTGACATTGTTGTTTTTCTGTTAAATTTGTAATGTCTTTTGAATATTTGCTTCCCTTTTACTATATTCTGTAAAAAATACTAATTTAATTGAAAAGGATTGTTGTTTCTTCATTTTCCTATTTACGTAGTCATTGAGAAAAGGTAATGCCCACATGGGCAACAGAAAAATAACTTTAGATTGAATAGACCTTACAATAACACAGAACGCCTTGCTTCAGTTGCGTACCTCGAGACAACTAGTTTAGACACTTTTCCCGACAAACAAACTGAAATATAAATTGGGATAGCCATATCCCTTAGGCGTGCATCTTGGGACTACTTGTCAGCATATGACAAGCTACGCTTCAATATCTGGTGGTGGACAGAGCGTTGAGGTGGAAGAAGGGATACAAGGAGGTGGCATGTGAGCTGAGAGGGTACACATCAGGGTGTGAAGTTTTTACATAGCTGGAGGAGGTGGTTACATCCGCAGTGAAGGTGGTACAGATACAGAGGAGGTTGTGACATTGGGAGGTAAAGGTGGTTTACAGAGAAAGAGGAGATTCTGACATCAGAAGGTGAAGGCAGTACAGAGATGGAGGTGGAGGTAATGTCAAGTTTTGAAGGTGGAACAGTGAAGGAAAAGGTGGTAACAGCAGAAGGTAATGGTGGCCCAGAGGAGGAGGATGAGGTGAAGGTAATATAGAGGCAGAGAGGGTATCAACAGGTGGTGAAATCAAGAAGGAAGAGAGCAGTTCTGCAGTTAAACAGAATAGGAATGTCCTAGCTGGCCAGGTCGGCCCCAGAAGGTGGGAGGAGGAATGAGGCCAGGGACGTCATTTCACCAAAATACCAGAGGTAGCAGAAGTGACATCACATGACCCTTGATCCCTTTATGACATCACATGAAGTGATGTGACAGTGAGGTTGCTGTCCTATGTGGGTGTGAGATCCTTTTTTCCTGAATTGTGGCCACTTATAGGAGACAGTGGTATGGTGTCTTGGTTCTTCTCTCATTGAAGGCCTTCATTCCTCTAGAACCTTCTTGCCCCACCTCCCATGGCGCATGATGCTCTGATGAACTCCTGGTTGACTTTCTTTGATGCCATTTCTGCAAGCCTGTCTGATTTATCAAATCAAAAGGTGGCAGGGTGTCCATAAAGCCACTTTCCGACTCATCTTTGCACCAAGAAAAAGCCAACCGATACCAGACCCCCTTAGAAAGAAGCATCCAGTGGCTCCAAGCGTAAGTCCGGGTCTCCTTCAAGGTTCTGCCTCCCCCCACCCCACTCCAAGAACAGATGCCGCACCCATCTTTCCACACTGCCTCCAGAAATATATCAGGCCCGCCTCCCCAAAAGAACCTTTCACTCCACAAAGAGCTATAATCAAGTAGCCTGCAGGACTATGTGCAGAAACCGCAGAGAGAGTGTCCTCAGCAATGGCACCACACGTCTGAAACTACACCTGTCATTAGGAACACGGAATGAAGACAGCCTCAAATCCCTGCGGGTCAAACCTAAGAGCCGCTTCTTTGAACCCAAGCCTGTACCCCTTTTCCATCCATCCGCGTGCACCCAGCAGCGTGCGTTAAATGGAGAGAGGAGAACTAAGATTGGAACCTTAGAGGCGGCTCCTGGTTGCCCACTGGTTTGCCATCCTCTTCAGTAGACTCGTTCCATGGGGGCAGATGGTGCTTCCTCGGAATCAACATGCCTTGCGGAGAAACAGAATTGAAATTGGAATGAACAGGATGGAATTGTAGTGCAGCCTTGTGACTTTATTCCAACACTGCATTCTGATCATTTATGTTCTAGTCGAATGCAAAATGTGACTTATTAAACTCGAAATTAATCAATAACGAGAAGTACCGCACTGTCTTGTCTTAAAATTATTTTACAAACTGATCTCTTTGAAATGGCCTCCACGAACAAGTTCGACCCCACCTTCTCTCGCCGTATTACCCTTTAACCTCCTAACACTTCACCCCAAATCACAGCCATTCTCCATGTCTGTACTCCTTTCAAAGCTGACAGTTTTTGAGTACCCGTGTTAATCATTGGTGGAATCCGATCCCCCAAGACGGCGCTGATTTGCCTGAGTGATGCTGCGGCCACCCATTGCTCCTCCTTTGTGGTGAGAAAGGCCCGTTTTCCCGCCTGACAGGCAGCTTGGCTCACGGCTGGAGCTGGGTAAACAATCTGTCAGGTTCCATATCTTTTAAGCAGAGGCGCGCGGTGGGCAGCGACAGAAATGAGAGGTGACGAGGCGCAGTGCGCGAGCCGCAGCTTCATTAGCGCGGGAAGGCGGGCCGCAGGTGGCCATTCCGAGCGAGATGTTGCACCATTCTGTGCGGGTGAACTGCATCGGCCTTCTGCTGTTCGTCAGTGTGCGCCTATGTGCGTGTGTCCGTTTGCAGGGGCTCAACGAAACCTAATTTCTGGGGAGGATGGGGGGTCTAACCCTCCAAATGTTGGGAGAGGCGCTAACTTCAGAAGCGGTGGGGGAGGGGAAAACCTATTTTTGTGGGGGGACATCTAACTTCTTTACGCATTCTGAGACTATTCTAGGGCACCTTCAATATTACAAGCAGTTAACTCTCTCCTTTAAGTTTCAACGCATCCACATAAGGACTACTGTGAGAATGAGTGATCTCCATTCCCCTCTCTACTCCCCTGGCATGCAATTACTGACCCCACATTACGATTTCAATTGCCTAAAAATGTACGCATATGAATGAACGTGCTGACAGCGAAATGCTTTAACTTAGTAATTGCAGGGCATTTATTAACAGAGAAGCCAAGGTGTCGTTTAAAGTGGGTCTTGTTCTGTCCGGCCACGGCTCTATAGGTCAGCCAGGTCGAGTCAACATTGCTCAGAATTTCATGGGCTACAGCAGCTGAAGTCCTGTCAGCTCAATGGTGTTGCACCACTGTCTGTTTTTGTCTATGCCCATGTACATGTAACAGCCTCATGTATGTGTGGGTTGGTGAGGAATTCAACCATACACATAGTGGGCGTGCGCTCCATTGGGCTTTTTGACATGGTAGACCAACCTCAGGAAAATGTGTGGGGCTAATCCACAAGCATTTTTTTATTCTCACACCATGACAAACGCATCGACCCATGTACTCTGGGTGGATACAGGTGCAGGCCACCCTGTCAAATTTAGTTGGAATGTGACAGCCAGGAGTGCACCATGTCATCTCCAGGAACAATGAGGGCCAACCTTCCCCCTGCTGTGGCCAGCCTGATTACCTAACAAAGGCTCCATGGATCCGCCCTGTTCTTCTTTTAGGCCTTGCAGCTGGTGGAAGCGATTAACATAATAATAGAGGGTACTTCAAATGGGCCCTTGCTGCAGAGGTTAACAAAAGGGACAGGAAACCCAACAACCTATAGAGGAGCAGGTGGATGCATTATCCCTAACTCAAGCCCCTCACCAGTGTCATTCTGGAACAGCAGGAGAAGGGCCCTATATGAGACTCCATGTGGTATGCCTATACTGCATTGAGTGTACGAGAGACGATATGCCCTCAGACAACCCTATCGAATGTATCCTCATATTGAAGGAGTGGAAGGATGTCGTGTGGAGTGATGTCAGTACGCACTTCTGGATATCAAGTAGTGCTGAGTGAAATCTGACGTGGGCAGAGTGGTGTCATAAAGAAGCTATACATGGACATACTGAAATGAGATGAAGTTACTGAAGAGTAACAATGTAAAAGAAGTGAGAAGAGAAACATGTGCAAAATGATAAAGTAATCATACATACAAAGAAGAATGAAGTAACCTGTTGACCAATAAGTGTAAATGCGCAGCAACGCAAGGAAGATGAGACACATAGAAGCTTGCTATAGAGGAAAATATAACATAGCAAGGACAGCCATGATAGGAAAATGGACGCCAGCTCGTGCAAAGATTCAATATAGCAACCTCAGAAACAGACGAGGGCTGCAGAGTCAGGAGACGTTAGAGAACTTGTTTTGTGTGCAAAACGTCTATGTTGGCGTAGGATCAAGGATGCTATTTCAAGGAATATCTGCAAACCACAAGGGGAGGGAGATGCATGAGCCATCAACGTGAAACTTATTTCTCTTAGATTAAAGAAGAAGAAAACATTTGCAAGAGCCAAAGTATTGGACAATTAACAATGAATAAGGCTCCTACAAGATGGAGTGAGCAAGTCTCTAGAGGCCAAGAGGAGCAATGACACCCAGGATGATTAAATAAAGTAGCAGTAAATAGGAGATTGAAATGGACAAATTTGCAATCTCCTTACTCCAGAAGTCGAAAACAAGGGCTATTCATTAAGCTGTGGATGAAGATAGTGGTGTGCTTACACTCCTTTGAATGTCCCAGTCCCAGAACAGAGAACAGGCTACAAGGGCAACTACAAATGGGAAACTCTGGTTCATGGTCGGAATGATACGAGATGATAGACTAATTGGGAAAGTTGGAGTAATCTGACGTGCCTCAAGCACCTGGGTTTTGTTTTGTTTACGTGCTGCTAGCCGAGCCGAAAGTCCAAGGTTGGGTGGGAATGCCAACCAATCAGTGGGTCTATGAGGCAACCTGCTATACAATGTTGCATAGACCAATCTGCTGCCATTTGGTCTGCTATAATCAGTATTATATGTATTTAGAGGTAGTTTACGGCGTCCCTCACAGATAATAGACAGCCAAGGGAATACTAACCCATGTGTATTCTATAAGTAGATATGTTCCCCTAACCAGTCCCTCCCGTCGATAGGTTTCACAGTTTGCATGTAGGATGATGTCATAAATGAAACATATTGGTGTATAAAAGTTTGTGTGTGAGTGTGCATGCATCAGTCCGATGTCTGCAGTTGACCCTACTTTATTACATTGAGAATAAAGTAGTACATGCCATATTCTTTGAGTCTGTCTGGTTATTTGGTCTGAGATCTTTATTAGTAATCCCATTTAGCACAAGAGACCCTTCAAGGTGCTAGAGCACAAACCTTTCATATGTAACTGTGTCAACCCGAAGCCAGATCCTGCCCTCAGTATCAATGACAGTGATCTGTCATGTCTGGGCCTGCTGCTTACAGTAGGCTACCCAGTAGGGGGACCCAATTCATAAGTTAAGAGAATGTGGTTTGCAGGAGCCAAAGTGTCTGGTCTTGCCACAACTTCAACTGTGACCTGCCTCTTTAAACAGGAACCACAGAGAGATTCATTAACCAGAGAGACTCTTTGATCAACAACAGACAGGAAGATGGGTGGGATTTAGTAGCACACGTTTTCCCCCTTTACCTTTCCTGTTGCAAAGCACTCTGGTTACGACCTCATGCATACAGGAAATTGTTGGTAAGGACGCCAGGATTGGTTCATTAAGGTACGCTTAGCCTACACCAATCACTATGGCACGCTTGGCTTTAAAAGAGGGCCGAGCCCCTCTTTTGGAAGATCACTTGAAGAATTCACAAGAAATCATTAAGAAGAACTCCACCTTGGATCTGGGCTGAAGGTACAGTCTGCCTTACATCTTCTGCCAGGGAAGGAAGGCCAGGATATCCAAAGAGGGAAGCAAGTTCCCTCCCCTAAACATCTCTCATGGAACAGAGGGAAATACAGTACCCAGAGGACCCTCCACTTACCCCAGAACCAGTACCCAGCCAGCACAGAACATGCCCTGCTAGGCTCTGCTGCACGCTCCCTGGACAGGGAGTGCCAGAAGGTCCCTGAACCTAAAACCAAGGACAAGGCAGCTGCCTGCAACACACTCCACAGCTGTGGGCCGTCTGCCATAAAGGACAACACAAGCCCAATGAAGATCCTGGGAGAAGTGTCTCAATGAGTATTTACCAACATCTTCCTTATAGGACATTTTCGAACCAGTCAACTTCCTCGAACTGCAACCAACGGCAATGCTGACCGTTTTCAAGCTGTGTCACTTAAAGACATTTGGGACATTTCTACCAGTGCTTCAGAACAACTGATCAGCAGCGAGACAACGATTCCTGACACCAAGCTGTTGTGCAGACCAGTGTGCTCTGAGACCCCCAACCGGCCCATAGAGTCGAGGTTTGGTCAGAAGCACTTTAAGACAAGATAGCAGCACCCGTGAGATGGATGGGGGTGCAGATTAATACTCCAACACCAAATCAATAATGACAACTCGAAGGTTTGGCAAAGGGAGTCCGTTTAATGACAAGTACAAAAAACGGGGAGTCTCATGAATATCAGCAGATGTGTGATCTTCCTTCTCGCTTCATAACTCCAACAAACTTCATAAAAAACACATCATTTATACCAAAAACTCATCATCACTGACGTTTAACGCTTAAAAGTTGGCATACAATTCTATTGGTTTTGAAAAGGTAACTTTACTATAGGTACTATATCTTTATATGTTAATGGAGTAAGGGGATTGGGTAAACACTGTCAGGTGGGTCATCTAAGCCCTACCTTCAAACTGGCCACTGTAGACATCACTAAAAGTATGACGTCCCATTGGTTCTATTAACTATAGGACCCTAGATCACTTGGTCCATTGTGATTGGGTTGGCACCATCCCCACGATACTTTTTCACTTTGCTTAGCAGCACACAGAATGATCGGCCAGGTGCAGGGTGCCCCTTAGTTCTCCCGGCCTCCCTCCAATTATTGTTACAATCAGTCATCACTTTAGTGGCCATGTGTCAATTATTTCACTGTGGTTGGCCTCAAGACTGCATCTGCTGTCTGGAAGAGTCCTGATATCTTCTCCTAGTCTGTTGCCATGCGTAGGTGTGAAGGTCTTACTTCTGCTCGCTCAGCTGGTCACGTGATTCAGACACCGTGAATTTGCCTTTTCTTCATCAATTTGTGTATTTGATTTTCGTTTCACCCACCACCTGCCTTCGGCTTCTTATCTTGACCTTGCAGAGGAGTATATTCTGTTCTTTGCTTAAATTAATTGTAGCTACTGTTCGTTCATCTTGACAGACACGGCCTTCGTTCTCCCGTAACGATTTGTATCTGCTGAGTTTCATTTCTGTCGCTGTATTCTTGATTTCACTAAATATGAAACTCTTCTCGTGTGGCCTTTTAGTAACTTCTGGTTGATTCTGCTTCTTGTGCAAAGTGGAAATATACTTATATAACGTACTTCTTTTTAGGTAGATATGTATAGGTGGTGCTTGCCACACTATCTTTCTACTAAGCATAGCAAGCCGGCTGATTTTCTTAGCTTTCTTGCGGTTTCAAGCCTATCTACATGTGTAAACTGGTTGAATATCTTCACCATACCCATAGCTTAAGCTTCTTGTGTTTGACATCGTCCTTTCACTTAGGTTCACAATATACTTTATTCATGGCGTTTCGTCTCTTTTTATCATTCTCAGGTTGTTATATCTTCTATATGTGAGTCAGTCCAGATTCTTGTGATGTTACCATTAGTCTACCATTAAGACCTTTTTTGGTTTCTTCAGGGACTGTGCCCAGACGATCTTCATTTCATTTTATTTGTTGATATGGCTTTCTCAATGGATACCTTACTGTCCATGGTTTCCTTGGTATCGGTACTTCAATAGGTGCTGTTCTTCTGATAGGTACTGGACAGAGCCCCCCTGCGGCTCTCTGTTGGTTTATTTGCTCAGCATACGTCACATATTTCGACGTGAACATTTCTGGTACTTCAAAATGGACGGTTGGAGTGCGGGCTGCATTTGGGACCTCCTCTACACTCCCCCCTCTGGGCGATTCATCAACCACTTTCACCTCTTTCTTCATTTCTTCCAGTTTCTCTTTTGCTTCATTGTTTGAGTCCATCCTTTCTTCAGCTTCTGACATGATGGTCTGAAGAAATGTCTCTTTGGGGTTAATATCTTTATTACTCCTTTCAAGCTTCTTGCTGTTCTTACGTGTTCGTCTTTGTTCCACGTCATAAATTGACACTATCCATTCGGGCTGCAGTAAACCCATCTTCCCACATAATTTCTATGTTTCTTGGGATATCGAAACTTTGTTCCTTCTGGTGCATGAACGCTGGCCTTCACAAAGTCTCTTATTTCCTCGTCAGTCAGGTCTTTGGGCTTCCATCCTGGCTCGAAATCAATCATGATCTACATCCCTATGGTTCCTAGGAATTTGAATTAATCTGCCATCCATTGCGGAACCCATGAGAATAGTGATCCAAACCAACTGTCGTCATCAACTTCGTCAATTTCATCAACCATTTGATTCTGTAGTTTTGTCAGCATACCTATGGCTTCTGTTAGAGTTCCATTTTCTTCATTGTGAGAAAGTATAAATGTGCAACATGATTCTCCTATTTTTGCACAAACTCCTCCATCCATAGCTGTGATCATGTCAAGGACATATCTGTTCTGGAGAGTCATCAGTCGGACTGCCCTTAACTCTCCCTTTATGGCGTTGAATCCTTTTATGGTTGTGTTGATAGTCTGCAGTAACTCCCATCTGGTTATCTGCAACCATTTAGTATTTGCTCGAACTTGAAATATTGGCATAAAGATTGTCGTGAACACTGATGAGGTGAAGCTAAACAGCCTGTGTTCGTGTGGGATTGCATGAAAAGCTTCTTCTGATTTGGCAGAAAAGAAATTCTCTCTCTTCATTCAATTCAGCAGTTCCACAGATCTCTTCTTCCTCAGGTGAGCATCTGCTTTTGGAAAACTGTCAATATTCAGGTCACTTTTCGGGATCACCAATGCTGGAATGTGGACATTCACTATTGTACATATACTTCCCCAGTTTCTCGGCAGTCTGATGTATGCACTGGATCCACATGCCCAATAATGATCCATAATTACTGCAGTTCCATGCACCATTCCTGGAGCATCAACAATTTGTCCACAGTTCTGATTCTCTCCCATCTTTCTTGTGCCATTAGGCCTGAAGCACAGTTTGGGCTTTCCAGTGGCACTATCTGCAAGGATCCTCCTCTGTCTTCGACCCATGTCAATAATTTTGCGAGTCTTGGCCATAATGGCTTGCATAACCTTTGTGAATTTTCAATTGCTTCTTTGTAGGCTCCAAGAACCATCCATGCCCTGCAAATCACGACCCCTTTTTCCCATCAATCTGGAGAAAGTACTGTTCCCCAGATTTGCATTTGGCCTCTGTTCTTCCATCCACGAGACTCTTCTTGAGTTTTACCTTGGACATTTAGCTTCTTGTTCACTTCCCATCTGATTTCAGCTCCTTTCACTCCAGGTTTCTCGTACCTAATCACATGATTCTTTGTATGAGCTCTGTTGTTTGCCTTTATGTCCTGGACATAATCATCTTCATCAGGATCAGTTGCCCATTTCAATGAGGCATAACTTCCCATGAACTGGCCTCTGGTCTTGCACATTGCCACATATGAGAGACCGTGTGACGTCAATTTCTACAGCTACAAAGATCTTGGACTTTCCCATGCTATACGGTAGGAGTGCACAAACAATACATTCCCCCTTTGAACCTCGTCTTCCAACTTCTTTCATATGCTGGTACCAAATGTTGTTTCCCAAATGTGCTGTGCTGTCCAAGTAATCGTTTAGTTCACTGTTGTCTCTGTGTATGCTTCGCTTAATCCTTAAGGTTTTCATGTAGTTTGCTATAACTATTTCCCATAATGTATCTGTATGGCTCCTTCTTGCTGGAGGATTCTCAGGTCTCCCGGTCCATGATGCAGGTATCTTTATCTGTGCTAGTCGAGTAGACAAAAGTCTGGCGATACTTTCTATTTCCTCTTGTCTCTTCCTGGCTCTGGCTAATGACGGACATATTGATTCTGCCATCAGCTGTGCTTGTGAGTTTTTCCTTGAGCTTGTCTTTGTCTCTAACAGTGTAGTATCAGGGGTGTTCAGTAATGTAATTTTTGTAGGTTTCTTCTCCAACTCCTCTTGCATTCCTTCTCTTTTGGTCAAAAGTGTCCATATCCACTCTGTCATTGGGCTAGTATATGGCTGTATTGTAGAACTTGTACTCGTCCCCTTCATTGGATCATGTGTGCTTGGCAATGTTGCCTCTGTTTCTTCTCCAGCTCCTCTTGTCTCTTCGGGAGTTCAGTTTTTTCCACTTGTCTTTTCACTTCACTTGTAGTGGAACTTCTCATAGTAGGCAGTCTCTTCTTCTCCCATGCTTTGGATTGTGGTTCTGCAGTTGTTGACACTAGGCCTGGTGTGTGTGCATTCAATGTTTGTGTGCGTGTGGTTGTCAGTAACCTTTTTACATTCACAATCTGCCAACCCTGTCTCCGACTTTGCACTTTGCTTGTTACCATAAGAGTGTGTGTGTCATTGCTAATCACATGCATCTCAAGTTCACTCACTCCACCATCAGATTTCCTAGGGACTGGAAGGATTATGTAAGGTCCGGGTGCGTTTGTGGGCTTCATGTGTGCACCACTGGGTGGGTGCACTGGAATTGGAACGCTTTGTAAACCAATTAAAAATGCAGTTATTATCGTCAATGACAGTAAAATAATGATGAATATAATACATAAACACATTATACCCCTTTAGGTCAATCGGCAGCATTTATTTCCAGAAAAGTACGGACGTCTTTCCGCCTGGGGGAGGACGAGATTGCTGCTCTGGATCCTCATCTCGATCATCTGTTGAGAGATACTAACTTTTAATATACTTTCTAACCAATATTATTTATTTCTGGATCCTGCTGGTTCTGCTTGTGAGTTGCAGGTACTAAAAGAATTGTCTCTCTTGACATGTTGTGTCTTTGTCAGTATAAAAATAAAAAATTAAATTTCTGGCACTACTCTCGATCTGTTCCTCAGCGGAAAGTTAAAATGTTCTCAGATAGTTCTGTTGATGGTTGGAAAGTTCCACTTGCATCATGATACCATGCAAGAGCATGCTCATCTGCGTAGAATTAGCGGAGTCTCTGATGAATTTGAGGATTCCAACATCTGCAGGTCTCCCCACAAGCTCTGGAAAATCCTCGATTTGGCGAAAGAAAACATTACTTGCCAATATGCTGTCTTCTGGTGACAGGGACATTTGTCCTGCCTTTGCTGAAGTTTGGGACTGCTTGTTCTTATTCACTGTGAACAGTGTCTGCAATTTCGGTGTGCGTGAAGAGCTACTTGCATAACAATTCCGTTTAGGATTATACTCAAAAGTTCTGTATTTGCTGGATCTCGAAGAAATGTCAATACGTCTGTAGTTCTTCCGACAAGACCTGGACAGTCTTCAATTAGGGGAACGAACAATACATTAACAAGCCTATTTGATTCTTCCTCCGCTTGGACATTTGGTTTCTCCTCGCTGTATTCCGGAAGTAGGAGGAACTGTTTGGCAATTACAGTAAGCAGCCTCCTTATAGTATTTTCGTTTTCAGGATCTTTGAAGAAATTCAGTGATGCTGATGAGCCCCCCCACCAATAACGGGAACGATCCTACTACTAGCTCGATATATCTGAAAATGTCCTTAGTGATGTCACTGCTGTGGGACACCATGAGTAAGCCCGAGCAAAGTCTCTGTGTCGAAGGAATCTGGATAGTGTTTTTTTCTTCCAATTTATGTGTCCTCAATCAAAATTTGGCATATTCTTTTCTAATCAAGGCTTCAGTGTGCCTCAGTCCAAAGTTCAAAGTCAACAGATTATGTTGTGGCTTCCACATGATTTTTTCTTCTTCACCCTGCAACTAGGATGCACAGAGTGTCCGTTATTTATGTTCTTATCCTCCTTTTTGCTCGGAGGAATGTGCAAAATGAAGCCACAACTTTTGCACAAAAGTTCTTTGTCTTTGCTTTGTTGCTGCTCATGCATCCTTCTTCCTCCTCATGGATCTCGTCTGCATGTGCTGTGGTTCTTCCCTGTCGTCTGAAGTCTCGTCGCACTGGGGTGCAGGCAGGGGGCCTTCTCTGATGTATGGCTTGATGTCACCCAAAAAGACACAAGCTCTTCTTCCTTTTAGCTTTACTGCAGAGGGAGTGCAGTCTTCCACTGTATAGGGACTGTTATACCTTGGCTCGTCCCATTTTTTTCTCGTGTGGTTCTTTACCAGGATGTTATCTCCAGGGAAGATGGATGGTACACGTAATCCTTGAGCTGTGTCGGCAGTAGTATCTCCTTCTGTGTTCCGTGCTGCCCTTCACCCTTTTCGTCATCACTGCAGCTGGCCTGAAATTACAGTAAGGCAAGATGTCATGCAATTCAAGTAATTTTGCATTTTAGACCCTAAGATTTCTCCTGGCGACTGGGCATCACATCTAGCTCTGTCTCTGGGTATCAGGGGAGTGTGCATTCTTCTTCCTGTGGCTATTTTGTATGGCGTAAGATGGTGGTCAGAACCAGGCTGGTTTCTGAGTGCGTACAGTCCCAAAGGAAGGCAGTGAACCATCCCTTTCTTAGAGTAAGCTTCAACTTGGCTATCCTCTCCTTTAATAAGCCGTTGAGCTTCTAACATAGCCCGTTACCTTGTGGATGATATGCAGATGAGAACGTGTGCTTTATACCAGGCAACAAGCTAATCTGCTCAAAAACTTCATTTACAAAGTGAGTCCCATTATCTGATCTCATGACTTTGCATACCCCCCACCTGGGAAATACCTCTCTCATTAGAAATTTGGCTGCACAGGTAGAGTCTGAGTGTGTACATGGACCTGCTTCTATCCATCTAGAGAATGGACACACCACAACAATTAGATACCTGTACCCATTACATACTTGAATCATATTGACGTAATCGACATGCAAGTGCTGAAAAGGTCCTTTGGGCCTTGGGATGACGCCTCTAATTACTTTTAGTGTGTGCCCAGCTGTGAACTGTTGGCAAATTATACAGTTCACCAGAAAAAAGCAACGTGCTCTGCTAGGTTTGGTATGAACCAGTCTTTAGCGAGTGTTGCTGCTAGATTCTCTTTTGTCATGTGTGCTGGATAGTGTAACTGCTCCAGCGCTATTTTCAACAGGGCTATAGGCATTACTGGTTTACCAGTGCTGTCTTGTCGCCACAAGCTTTCTGAGGAGTTTAAAGAGCACCCTTGCCGCTTCCATAAATTCTTCTCCTCCCGTGGTGCCTCCCCTTGGAGTTCCATTAACTGTGTTTGTCCCATATTGTTGTAGCTCTCAGGTTCACTCCGTGTGACAATCATTTTCTCATTTATGTTAGAGACTTCCATATCCATGATCGTCTCGCTCTTGGATGCCATACGCTTGGCTTCCATGTCTGCAGTTGATTTCCTCATGAGATCAAATCTGTCCCCTTTGTGTGGGCCGCACATTTCACGACCGCTATGCCCACTTGGAGCGGTAGTGCCTTAATCAGCCTATCCAATAAGGCTGCATGCTGTACTGGCGTGCCATCTGCTCGGAGGTAGCCCCTCCTTTTCCAGCGTGCTAAGCCTGCGTGCACTGTAGACGTCACATAGGCAGAGTCACTGTACACCGTCACTTCCTGGTTTGCGTGATTCTCAATCGCGAGTATCAACGCCAATAATTCTGCAGCCTGTGCTGAATATTGAGATGGTATCCGTGCACTAAAAAGCGCTCAAAATTCTCCATTTGCTGTGTGCTTCATAACAGCAACGCCTTTATATCTTTGACCATCGTTTTGATCGATTCTCATAGAACCGTCCTTAAAGACAATTTCCTCTTCTGCCGATGCATTTTCCTTTACTCTAGGGATTTCATCATAGAATTCTTCGTAATTTGCACAGTTATGTATTGGCTCTCCTTTAGTGCTATAAACATAGCTGGGTTAACTTTTTTGCATCGGATTATCCTAATCGATGGATTCGATATGATCACTTCATAAACATAAGTTCTCTGAGATGTTAGTGTGCCTTTCGGTTTCTCTAGAATAGCAAATAGCGAGTGCTCGGGTCCAAATTTCCACTATAATATGCCAGGGGCTTGTACCCCAGTGTGGGTCTCTGTGTGAGTATTGCCGTCATAATGCTGCCATTTGTGTGAAAAAAGGTAGAATTCCTCTGCATAATTGGGAAATTCCAAAACTGGTGCCGTGCAAATGGCTCTTTTGAGTTCAGCAAATCCTTCCTCCATGGTTTCAGACCATTCAATCTTTTCTTTCATCACTTGTGCCTACTTTAGGGCCTGAAGCAAAGGCTTGGTGTATGAGCTGTAGTCTAAGACCCATTCCCTGACATAATTGCAAAGGCCTAAGAAGCTCTGCATCTGTTTTACCATGTGTGGCTTGGTGTGTTCAGTATGGCTTCAGCTCTTTCTGGGGCAACCCTTTTCTCCTCATGTGAGATCAGTTGACCTATGTATAGCACTTCTTGTTGACAATATTGTAGCTTCTCCTTGTCAACCTTATATCCTTTTTCAGCCAATATAGTCAACAGCTGAACAGAATCGTGTCTGCACTTCTCCTCTGTGGTGCTGCAATGTCATCCACATATTGTAAAACAACACTTTCTGATGCAATATTGCTTAGGTCCATCTGCAGGACTCTGTTAAAGATAGAATGAGACTCACAGTACCCCTGGGGTAATCTAGTGCTTTTCAGACGCATTTGTCTCAACGTAAATGATGTCATATCTTGTGAGTCTTTGTGGAATGGGATTGAGAAAAATGCATTTTTCAAGTCAATCACTGTGAAACATTTCACCTCAACAGGTATATTACTTGATTGTAGCCGGGTTAGGGACTAAAGGGAACTCAGCCTCCACAATACAATTTATCAGCCTCAAATCTTGTACTAGCCTCCAAGACCCCCCCTTTACTTTTTTCATGGGGTACACTGACATGTTACATGGTGACTCTGGCTTCACTAAGATGCCCTGATCCATCATGGAAGAAATTGTCATATAAATTCCTTCATCGGCCTCCCTGGACATGGGATATTGTTGCGCTTTTGGGAAAATTGCTCCTGGCTTCAGTTTAATTTTCACTTCTCCGACTCCTTTCAATAATCCTACGTCATAGGGGCCTGTGGTCCACACTGAGACAGGTACCTGGGCCATGTCTTCCTCGAAATATTCAGGACGCTTCTGTGCTAACATCATTCTCTGAGGCACTTCTCTTTTGATCATTTTCACCCAAAAGGTGAGGTTCACCTCAACTGCTGTTTCTCCCCCATCTGCTTGCTCATCAAAAAAATCGTCATCAGTGATGTCAGTCAATCTGTATCCTCCTTCAATGGCGATTACTGTGCACCATTGTCGTTCTTCATCATCACAACCATCGATCAAAGCCATTTTCCCTTGTATCGCGGCTGTGTGTATCATTAAGGGAAATACTTGTCCCTTTTCCTCGTGCATATGTATTCTTGGCCTAAACAGAAATTCATCTGGGGTCCTCATGGTTTTCTCAGCAAGGCCTGGCAGCCCTGCCATTAACATGCGTACTCCATATGCAAATATTTCTGGCTCTAATGGCATAGCCCTCATGGCTGTGTGCCCTGCGTATGCTCTAATCATTTTACATACGTTCAAATAGTGCATTCCTGGAGTTGAACATACTATGCCCTCCTCCATGAACGAGATTGTCATGTTTAATTTCGTCATTAAATCTCAACCCAAGATGTTTACTGTTGTTTGTCGTGAATATAACAGCGGTACATTCATATCAAATTCTCCTATAGAGACTGGAAGTGCGTTTGTAAAAGGAACACGACTTGTAGCTCCTGTGAAACTCTGAGTATTTATAGCATCGCCAGACAAGGAAAATTCGCCTTCACGTATACACGAACATGTTGCACCTGTGTCAACTAGGAAGGAATATTCTTTATCCCCTATAACGACATCCACCCTTGTTTTCTGGTGAGGGTCTGGTGTCACTGATAATATAGAAAACATCAGGGTTCCCAGTGAGCTGTCCTAGTCCATATATAATTTTATCCCACCCTGTGGGAATGGACTTCCCCCATCACCAGTGTTATTCCTCATTCCAGGGTTCACGGCCTGTCCTGTGCTTACTGTCTATGACAGTTGCATTGGTGACTGTTGAGACTGTCCCTGCAGAAAATTCACCGAAATCTGAGGTTGCAACCCTTGCTGTGCTCCTGGCGTTTGTTGTTGCACTGTGTGATTCTGTGCAAATCCATTTCCCCCCTGCTGTAAAAACACAGGCGGATTCACCATACCTGCTCCTGTTCCTTGGCTGTTTTGCATCATGCCTTGATTTCTGCATGTGCGTGCTAGATGCCCTGTCATCACACACAACCAACATCCTGGCGGTGGTCTGATCATTTGCCCATTTGACATATCTTGATTGCCATTTTGGATGTTTTGAAAGCCTCCTTGATTTTTCTGGAAACCTCCCTGATTACTCTGCCATCCTCTTCCTCTGAATCCTCTTCCCCTGGGGTAAAACCCTGTATTGCCCTGATTATTCTGTTGTGGATCATTAACTTGTTGCTTGCTCGATCCATATCCGCTAGTTATAATTGCTCCTTCAAGGGCGTATTTTGACAATTTTTTCTGTTCTAATTTTGCCTTTTCACCCTTTCGTGCAGCTTCTTTTTTGCGATTCTTTTCTTGCAGTAGCCTGCAATAGTGTGCGATGGTCAACTGTATTTCAGACCACGGTTTAGCCTTGATTCCTACCAATTTCTTCAGCTGTTTCAGTACTGAATCTGGCAGCTCTTGACATAATATATGTTAGAATACAGGTATAGATTTCCCCCAAGATTCACGAGTCTTGAGTACCCGCGCGTCTTGGAAATTCTGGATGTAAATCAAAGGGTCCTCTGACTCCTTCATTTTATGAGTCATGACAGTTCCCATGTTGGAAGTATCCGAAATACAGCAATCATAATGCTTTCCATACCGCAGCTCTACAATTGTTAAATGGAGCCCTGTCATCCATAGTATTAACTGTGGTCATACCAGTGTAGCCTGCCCGTGTCCACACATCGTCTGCTCTATCACAAAGTATGGCGATTAAGAGACCTTTGATATCCCTTATAGCTAAAGTGTTCCCTCTTGTCATTTTTTCTAGCTCGTGTATACATTTTATGGCTCCCGAGGTCAACATTGGAAGCTTGTTTTTCAGGTTTTCCCGATCCATGTGTGGCCATGGAATATACTGTGGTCTCGCTCCCCCTTTCTCGATCAACGGAAATTGGGACGCATAGTCCTCTCTTTCCTCTCTCATTGTTCTTCTCTCTATTGCAGGAGTAATATTGCAGGACTAATATGCCCGCATCACCACCTACCTGGCATTGTCCTTAGCTGTCTCACATAGGGTGGTGGAGACACCCCCCTCTGACCGTAAGATACTTCTTCGTGTCGGTCTGACTGTGTGGCTGACTCAGATGCCCTCCACCACCTAGAGTCTGACCATCTTATCCCTTTCCCTCCTGAGACTTGTTTTTTGCATCTTCTCTCTTCCTCCTTTTTCTTGTGCTCCTCTCTTTCAGCGTCAGTCATTGTCTGTCCCCAACTTGTGTTCCTACTTATTCCCAGCCTATCTAGGGACAGTTCTCTATTTCTACTACTTCGGGAGACGTTCTCAGTGTCATAAAGCTGAGTGCTCTCCAGGCGCTCGTCTTCCCCCTCCCCCTGGGGTACTTGTTCTAGCCCCATTTCATCATATATTCTATCGATCGTCTCTCCGATGCTTCTGGTGTTAAAGTCATCCTCGATATTCGCCCTAGACGTGCCTGGTACTGAATCGTACTCAGGAAAGAATTCTTATCTTCCATTCTACTACTGGCTCAGGTTTTTTAACCTCCCTTTACAGATATTCAAGATCGCGTGCTCTCTGTCTTCGCTTGCGTTCTATATCGTCATCAAATTCTCTGCGCTTCCTCACTTCTTCTCTGCCCCGATCTTTTTCTTCTTTCTTTTCTTTTCTACATTTGTTTACCCTTCAGATTTCCTCATCCCTTCGTCTCTTTATTCTTTTCTCTCGTATCCTTTGTTCTTCCTCTATCCTTCACTGCTCCTGTCTGTCTTGATCATTGGCTACTCTCTGTTTACGATCGTGTTGCCTTTCTTGCTCTTCACGATATAACTGTTTTCTTCTTCTTTCTTCCATATTCTTTCATCTCTCAATCCTTTTTCCTTTTCCTTCTCCTTCCTCTGTACAGCGTCTAACTTCTCTTTTTGTCTCACGTCATCAATGCCTTTGCTATCGAATTTCAATAGAATCTGCCCTCCCATCCATTCGTTCTGTGTGAATACTATCTCATCAGTTTTATCCTTGCTTCCTTTCCATCTTTTGCCTTCTCTCTCTGTATTGAGAGATATACTTGCTTGTGTCTGGTCTTTTCTCTTGTTCTTGCGTCTCTCCTTGTCCCTCGGGACTTTGGAGGTGATATCTCTATTTTTGTCTATATTTTTGTCACTACTTTGCGTAGGGGACTCATACGCCGGGTTGCTATATCCTGTAGCTGCTTTAAATTCTCTTAATGGGTATAACCCTTCGTCCTTACTGTTTTCAATTTTCGTTTCAGATGGGACGGGTGGCGCTGAGGGCGTCTCACCCCTCTCTGTGCATCCGTTAAGTATCCAGTCTAATGGTGGCTCCTCCTCTTTACCCTGTTGGTACATTTTCCACAACTCTAGACCAGCTAGGCATTTGTCTAACCTTTTGCCCGTGTATGTGGTATGCAAGTATGTCGTCATGTGTTGCAAGACTTCTTTAGATAACGATCCACCCTGTGGTCATGGCATAAACATTTTATTTGCGGTTCTTTTAACCCATTCTGCACTGTACTTTTTCAGCTTAGGTGCATGTTTTGGCAACTGTTTGCACAGGTGTACTGATGGAGTTATGTATTCCATGCTTAAACCTGTCCACTTTCTCTTTATACAACACTTGTTATGTCTTTGGTTATTTAAACAATTCCAACAATATGAGTGAGCACCAATCGTCGCAAGCTCCAATCCAGTTTTTCCACAAAATGTTATATCTTCTATTTTACTCAATAAACATCAGGTTACATTCTACAACATTTGAAGTATCCAATCGCGTAATTTTTATGCTAGTTCCTCGTAGGAAAATGTTCGACCTATGACGTCACAACAAATAACACATAAGACAGACGTTAACAGACTAGACGAACTCCAGCTGGTTACACAGACCTCTGCATCTAATATTACCCCGACATGGAGTCTAAACTCATCCTTTCATGGGTGTCTTTAACTGCCATGGTGACCTATTTGTTCCTCTTCGTTCAGGACTCTGGATGCAAGTTTCTTCTAGCCGCTATATTAAAGCGTAGGAATAAGGCGAATCCTCTCCCTTCTTGGGTGTTTCCCCCCCCGGTATCCTCTCTCTTCTTGGGTGTCCTTCCTGGTATCCTCCTTTGCTACTTTAGTCACCCTATGAGTCACTATTTCCTTTCCTAGCAGCACCCGTGAGATGGATGGGGGTGCAGATTCATACTCCAACACAAAATCAATAATGACAACTCGACAGTTTGGCAAAGGGAGTCCATTTAATGACAAGTACAAAAAACGGGGAGTCTCATGAATATCAGTGGATGTGCGATCTTCCTTCTCGCTTCACAACTCCAACAAACTTCATAAAAAACACAACTCGTCATCGCTGATGTTTAACGCTTAAAAGTTGGCATACAACTCTATTGGTTTGGAAAAGGTAACTTTACTATAGGTACTATATCTGCATATGGTAATGGAGTAAGGGGATTGGGTAAACACTGTCAGGTGGGGCATCTAACCCCTACCTTCAAACTCACTACTGTAGACGTCACTAAAAGTATGACATCCCATTGGTTCTACTAACTATAGGACCGTAGATTACTTGGTCCATTGTGATTGGGTTGGCACCAACCTCACTCATACTTTTCCACATTGCTTAGCATCACGCAAAATGGTTAGCCAGGTGCAGGGTGCCCCTTAGTTCCGCTGGCCTCCCTCCAATTATTGTTACAATCAATCATCAATTTAGTGGCCATGTGTCAATTATATTATATTATATTATATTATATTATATTATATTATATTATATTATATTATATCATATTATATTATATTATATTATATTATATTATATATTACCGACACCACCCCGACCATCCTGAAGCGCTGGCTGGGCTGTGTTATAGAATTTCCCTCAGGGGAGGGAAGGGGACCCTGCCGAGGCTCCCTGGAGCTGGTGTTATGCTTGTGGATTGTACACCCACATTGGAAACGGATGCCCAAGGCCAGGGACATCACCTCCAAACATCCTAGAGTTCTGGCTGAGCTGCGTTACAGCTTTTCCGTTTGGGGAGGTATTGGCACACTGCCAGGGCTCACTGATGGGGAAAAGCTGTAACACAGGCCTCCTGGACAGTTGGAGATGATGTACTGGGCCTTGGACATCTGTTTACCATATGGGTAATACATCCTGGGGCGATTCGTGCAAGTCAGACCTCTGTGGATTCCCACGGGTGTCTTCTTTTTGGAAATGCATGGGGTTCCCTGTTTTCCTTGGTGGCTGCGCCACCCCATGCCCAAATCTGTAGGTTGTCTACAAGACCAAAATCCTGCAGAATCTGCTCTTCCGAAAGACTTGGGATTACCAGTTTTGAAGGTCTAACCAACTGGCCTTCTGGGATCTGACAACCCTCCCACGTAATGGCACCGTCAGCACCACACACATGGGAGCTGCAAGAGAGGTGGCCGTTAATGATGCACATGCTAACCTGCTCCACGGCTTAGACTAAAACACCCATCAGTGCAAACTGCACACCATCAACACCAAGGCTGTTAGAGGAAAGGACCAATAACTTCCTAAACAGGGACATCTTTGACGAGGAGGGACGTCAAATGCACAGCAATGAGACGAGACATCAATTGCACTGCAATGACACAGACTCCTGGGATGGACTCAAAGAGTTATGTTATGTTATTGAAATTTGTACAGCGCGCAGTCACCCGGAGGAATGATGTCCTAGAGAGGGAAGGAGAGAACCAATAGCCCACCAACAGCTGTCACCTAAAACAGAAATCTTTTTAAAGCCTTTCTGAAAGCCAAGTGATTTGGCAGTATTTTTAATGCCAATGGAAGGTCATTCCAAAGTTCAGCAGCGGCCACTGAAAAAGCCTGACCACCAATACGAGAGCGGCAGAAGGGAGGCACACATAACAAGCCTGCCAAAGCAGATTGCAAGGAGCGCTTTGGAAGGTAGCGGATGAATTTAGTCCAGAGATATTCTGCCTCCTGTCAATGCAGCGCCCGATGAACAAGGTACAAAACATTTAACCTGATATGCTGGGCCACCGGAAGCCAGTGCAGAGAACGCAAAACTGGTGAAATGTGCGACCCCGTTGCCACCCGAGCAGCAAGATTTTGCAGGCACTGGAACCATTGGACTATACCCTTGGGCTGAGCCAAATATAGGGCATTACAATAGTCTATTTGGCTCAGCACCATGGGGGCAACCACCGGCAGACGCAGGGTGGCCGCTAACATGGGAAGCACCTTTTTCAATATTTAAAGATGGAAGTAGCCAGCTTGGCACACTGCAGATACTTGATCATCCAAAGAGAGGGAGACAGACAGACCACTCCCAGATTCTTCACCTTAGCCATCGGAACAGGGAGTGGATCAAGAGAGGAATCCCAGAAGAAAGACACCCAGAGTGACCGATCGGGGGGGGTGACACCTACCACCAGCACCTCTGTCTTGTCTCCATTCAACTTCAGACAATTGTGGTTCATCCACTCACCTACAGCCATCAGGCGCTGGTGAAGGCATGATGAAGATCTAAGTGGATCAGGATCTGAGTGTCGTCGGCATAAAAATAGCACCTGATGCCGAGGGAGCGGATGAGACGCACTAAAGGCCAAATATCGATGTTAAAAAGAATGGGAGACAAGGCAGAGCCCTGCGGCATCCCACATCCAAGGTGGCAGGAACCAGAGAAGAAAGGAGGAAGAGAAAGGATCTGAGTGCGGTCGGCCAGGAACGAAGAGAACCAGGCCAGCACCTGACCGGAGAGGCCAATCTGGGTCAGGCGGGTCAGCAGAGTGGGGTGGCCCACAGTGTCAAAAAACGCTGACAGATCGAATAAAATCAGTGCAGCAGCCCCACTTGCATCCACCAGCCTGGCCATATCATCCTGAACCGATACCAAGACATTTTCTGTGCCCCCTGCCAGGCCTAAAGCCTGACTAGGCAGGGTCCAGGAGTTCAGAAGACTCCAGAAATTAGGATAAAAGAGTTGAAACCAAAGATTCCAGAAGCTTCATAAGAAAGGGTAGAAGAGAAATAGGTTGGAACTTGGAAAGAAGTAATGGGTCTAGTGAAGGCTTTTTCAAAAGGGGGATCACCATGGCGATCTTGGGTTCCAACAGAATACCACCCGACTGGCAGGAGGTATTTATAGCCATTGTAATCTCCCTCAATAACTTGGGGGAGATATCTCTGATGACTGCCAATGGAACCACGTCTGAAGAAGCACCTGACTTAATTTGTTGAATGGCAGTGGATACCATTGCCTCGGTAAAGAGAGGAAAGGATGACCATCCTTTCAGGACAGTTAAGCCACTTGGACCTGATAGTTCACTCTCAGGGATAGATACCGCTACGGGCGCTAGGATATTAGCTCGGATAGTCTCAATCTTTGAAGCGAAAAACTTAGACAGCGAGTGGCAAAGTTCCTGAGAAGGACTAACAGTAGAAGCATATTTAGATGGGGAAGAAAGTGATTTAACCATTGTGAAGAGAGCTTTAGGCTGACACAGCGAAGACTCAATTTTCTGTGCTAAATAGGATTTCTTAGCCACTGTAATAGCCGGTATTGCACCGCAAGTGCGCCGCTGTTGAGCTGTTTGGCTGTGCGGTGGTGCAGGTGGGCGCACTGGTACTCCATTTAATACGTGTAATTCGTTGTTTTTTTTACTGCATTTTCTGACTTTGCAAGTTCCTCTGATTGTTTCGGACTCACACGCAGCAATAGCTACTTAGGTAAAAAAAGCAAATGCCTTGAGCTATCTCATTACTGCCACTTTAGCCACGTAAGATCCATAGTCTGACTGCAGTGGCTGTTTGTCTTCTCCCTTGTGTGTGCATGACAGTCATTTAACGATCTCCCTTTCCGTACTCTTTTAAGCGGCTACTGATTGGTGACAGGTGTTCTTGTAGTTATTCAATTAAGCACTTGTGTTATATCGAGGTAACTTGTCAAGCATTGAGCCTGCATTCAAGTTAAAAAGCTTTCTATTTGTGCTTTGCTTTGTAGTGTGGTATTGTCAATTTCTCCAAATATGGTGGGAAGTCTGCACAGCGGGAAGTGCATATCAGAGGGAATGGCGCAAACAAGACTGAACACCACGGTCCCCAGACAGTTCCATGAAGGCAGTGATGACACGGGAACTGACTTCCCTCAGCACTTAATGTTGAATGAACGTGTAATGGACTCTGACACTACTCCCTACAGCCAACAATCTCTTGCAGTAGAACCCAATGATAGAATCTGCACACAGAGTAATGCGCCAAGGGCGCAGACTCACGCTTAACTTTTTGCATCTTCTGTGCCTTCTGAGGAAGTCACCCAGCACGCAGCATCTAATGCCTCTATGGCTGTGAATCGCTTGGTGAGCTCGACCACCCGTTTATGCCAGGAAGAGCAATTTAATAATTGTGTATCGGATATCTCAATATTGGCACCAACACTTCAAGCTGATTGGGGCAAGCACTTTAGAATTTCTCTAGGGCCGTCCTCTTGCGCTTCATTGCTACCTTCCGAGTTGAGCCTGCATAACTTTCATGGGGAAAACGTTGAGGGTCGCAATATTCGCTATGGTAGGTCTTATGCAACCATGACAGAGCATCCCTCAACGAGTTCGCCTAACTCTCCCAGTAATGTCCCTGTTTCTACGAATGGTTTCAATATATAGGAACAAAACACATGGGCTACCCAACACTGCGGGTATTGGTCTCTTCTTCAATAACAAGGACCAAAATGCTTCTCCACGACATCCCTGTAGCCCCGGCTCCTGTGATTAACCACCCAGACAGTCCTTCCCTTCCTGAGATAACCCGGATTCTCAATCTGCCCGATAAAGGCCACGAAAAGACTCATCTTGACTTAGACAACATTAAACTTTCTATCCTGGACCTTACGAGTAGACTGGAGGGTTTCATGACAGGCCATACAAACTTCCAGGTTGAGAAAATTATTACTTTAGACACTCTCATTAAAAAACTGCAGGTGCCCACTTCCTCAACAATAGGTAGCAAATCCACTCAAACCTACACTCATGTTGTGCCAGGTGCACATATGTTAAGAACCTAGGCTCAAGTAGTTACAGCAGGAGGAGCAAATGGTGCTGTAGAGGGCGACTTATCCCCTTCTACTCTGCTTGCATGGGTCAACTTAAATGCCGCTAAACTGGACTATGTATTTCGGTACTTCATTTTGCAAAGGCCAACTCTGCAAGGTGATTTTAGGGAACTTAATCCACAGGTTTATGACCTCGGGGTTATAACTGAGGCACAGGCAGATACGCCTAATAGTCCATCGCCTCTTACTGAGATTATTGATCAATTAGAAAAAGAGGGAAATGACGCTCTTGCCATAAATGAGTCTATTACACCTAACGATTCTTCTGACACAATTATGCAGTTATTTTCTCGTAAGCTCAAGCGTGCCCATGCGAGAGCTCTTAAACGTAAGAATAATACAAAAAAAGCACATTTTACAAGAAAAATAAAATAAAAATCAAGCAACTACTAAAGTCCAGGGTCATAACTCTAACACAAAACATGTGTGTAACATCTTAAAGGAAGAAATGATAGACCTCAATCAATGAAATTAAGAATCTAAAACATTATTGAATATAGATAAACAGGATGATAAGGACAAAAAAAAGTCAAGTTGTTAACTAATTCTACAACTTCCACTGGTTTTTCTCATTGCATTATTGCTGGCACTGATGGGTCACTACCTTGGTCAGTGCCTTCTCCTTCTAAACTTGTTATGAACTCATCCAAACCCATCTCATTACCGAAATCCAAACAATGACAACTGTCGCAATTCCATCTGATTACTTGCAACAAACAAATTAGGGCTGCTAAACCAGGAAGCAGTGACGTTGCTATGTTGACCACTATGACACCACATAGGACATTAGGTCAGCTTTTGCCTCAAGGAAGTTTAAAAGAAGGCCTCCAGCTCAATGCAATGGCTACTCTAGGCATGGACTCTCAATTAGTCACTTCCAAGGCAACGAATTGTAAGTCGGATCGACTTCACCCTCAGACTCTGCAAGAAGTCTCTACTAATAATACTTTATAGAGGTTGGCAAACCCTTGTCGGTGCCAACTGTAGACAAACATTCAGCTTCTAATATTGTCACTGCTTCTGTTATCAAACCAGTTGAATAAATTGAAGTCCCTCCGTCTTCTGATTTCAATACGGTTATCAATGAAATCGAGGTCACAATGGACACTCCTAATATTTTGGGATGGACAAATGACCTAGAGAAAAACGGTCTTCAATGAATTAATCGTTCTTTTATATTTAACAAATTCAGATACAGTCCCCAACTTCGAACTTTGCACTCAGAAGACATTGTAGGTCATTACGACCTTGGAGGTAGCCATGCCGCCATTTGCGGCATGGCTACACCCATTCTGGGTACCGGGTCTGGGTTCCTGGAATGGGGAAATACCGGGTCATTCCAACCTTGCAGGGCCCGGTATTTCCCCATTCCAGGAACCCATTCCCATTGAGCCCGTTTAGGGCTCAATGGGAATGGGGAGCATGTTAACAGAGGGCCTGTTACTTGCTGGACCCCTCGCGGGACCAGCTAAGGACGCCTGGTAAAACCAGGCGTCCTTAACGGGTCCCGGGAGCGGAACTCGTAATGAGGCGGTAGGGGGTTAATGGGGCCAGCAGCTCTTCCAGCCCCATTAACCCCCTACCACCACGGTTGTAATGACCGCCATTGAGTGGATTAGACTCTCGAATCACAATAACTATCGTATGATATGTGGCCCCCACTCACACATCATTACTAAATTACTGTGGGATCACAGAGGGGACTTTGGATTGCGAGGTTTATCTCTTCATCTTTTCCAATCTATTGAAGAAGCAAATGAATTCTTAGATGCACAATTGCCTATAATGGTTCCAACTAGCGAATGTTCATCCATTAAACAAGATGGCTCCCACTCCAACATTGATGTAATTGCCCAGTTGTCTTCATTGGTGGAGACTGCCACAAAATTAACATGGCTAACTCCACTGTTGTCTTCAATCGCTGAATTGACAAAAGCCAACAAACAACCATAGCCATACACCACTAAAAATTGTTTCAAGGAACTGCTGTGGGTTTGCAAACCTAAACTGATGGTTCAATTCTCTACCAAGTGATGAGAAACCTACAATACCTATAGTCCAAGAAACTATGAATACGAAACCCTTTGGTTTAGATGGCTTTACCACTTATTGCCTCGCAGCTGTTCAGGGGGTATCTGGTAGACCTTCAGGCGGATCAGTGATTCTAGTAAATAACATATTCAACGCTTAATCTACATTGATCTCATGTATTAACGAAAATGGTAATTGAATACTTTCTGCCCAGCAATCCTTTGATTACTTTTCTAATTGTATCTATTTACTGCAAACCTGCCAAAATGACCCCTGATTATTTTTCAACCGATTGGATGCTATCTTTGAACAGGTCTTTCTTAACAATCCAGATTACTACATTATACTTGGTGGAGATTTTAATTCCATGTGTTTTATTCCAACATTTCTACTGCACTTCCCCGACCTCACTGAGTTCATGCTCAATTCTACTTCAGAGAGGCAAACTCTGGGTGCAATATTTAGACGACTGGAATTTACATATGGTGAATTTCTAGAGTGGTTGCCATATCGGCACCTGCAAAAGGGGCTTAGCATTGATTCATTTTTTGTTTCATCTACTATGTTTGGGATGGTCGATCTGGTAACCATTCTGGATAACACTTTAGGTGACCATTTGCCTATTTATTTATGAGTGCATTTCAAAATGGAATTACTCTCAACTCACTCAACTTTGGCTCTGGTCCAGACCGACCGACTGCAGACCTCTGTACATTGGCACTTACCTCGTCAGCAGGGACTCCTGGCGTGTTTATGAACATAACCAACTTCTACACAACTCACTTCAAATTGAGATTTGGAACAATTTGGTTATTAAAACCCATCTACATGAATTTACGGTTAGAGCTAAGAGTCTGTCCAACACTCACAACCAACCTTACAATGTGACAATTGCACAGCACAAACGCATGAAGAATCGGAGTCTTAGATCTTTAGCCAATTTGAAATCGAGTTACTGAAAGTAAAAAGAGCTTAAACACTGTATCTGTCAGGGGTACAGAAACCATATGAAACTAATCAAACATCAGCTCCATCTTGAAGGCAATCAGTTAATGATGGCTCTATTATGTAAAAGGGACACTCACAGTATATGGGCTATATTAAGAGGTAACTCTTATGTTGAGCACTGTAACTTAACCTCTTCTATCTCTTCTAATGGTTGGCAATCTTACATTACTGCTAAATTCCACTTACCTTTGCAACATCAATCATGTGACTCAGGGATATTGTGTTCAATAAACACAGAGCATATTTCATTTACTCTGGAAGATATCCTATGGGCTATTGGGTGGTAAAAAACTTAAAAGCGGCAGGTCAGGACGGAATTCCCTCCTGTACCCTAAAATTGTATCCACAGTTTTGGGCAGCAATCTTATTCACCAAATTTGACTATATTCTCCGATCTAACAATATTCCTTCTTCGTGGCAAAATACCATGATCATTCCCATTCACAAGAAGGGTGATTCACACAATCCTGCCAATTTTTAGACCAATAGCCCTTATGGTAGCCCTTATGGATGCAGCAGCCAAGGTCTTTGCAATGTGACTTCGTAAACATCTTGAAAGTTTCATCTCTGAACACGACATCTATTCGAAGCATCAAGTGGGATTTCGCAAAGCAATGATTACATCTCTTAATGCCATCATCATAGCCCATGGAGTGGCAAAGTCAACATTTACTAACTCAGGTCCCATATACATATAAGCTCTAGATTTTCTTTCTGCATTTGACTCAGTAATTAGAGAAATTCTATGGGAAAAGATTTTGAAGTTGTGTTTTCTTCACTGTCTTGTGCAGCTTGTGGTAATGCTTCATAGCAACACCGCATTTCAAGTATGTGCTAATCAAGACGGTGCTCTTACTCCTCCTATTCCAACCACTACAGAAGTAAAGCAGGGGTTCAAGCTTGCTGCTACATTATTCAATCTCTATATACGGGATAGGGATGATTTGTGGATTGATCCTTCAATGTATCCAGCGAGAGTGAGCCAATTGCATCTACATTGGATGTGTTTTGCAGACGACATCATCCTTTTTGATAGGACCCCCTATGGTCTTCAGCTCAAGCTCAATGAATTCTCTAAATAGGCTAATAGACATAATTTGCAGACCCACTCACTGAAGTCCAAGGTCATAATTTTTACTAAGAAAAAGAGGATAAAGTCATATCAATGGAACATAGCTGGATCAATAATCCAAAGTGTGAATTCTTCACGGTACTTAGATTACTCCCTATCTGTCTCAAACTCGATTAAATCATGGTCCCTGGACTAAAAACAAAAGTTTGCCCTCTGCTTTCGCAAATGAGAATTGTGTTGAATATGCAGTATTCTCCAGAAAAAGAGCTGTACGATCGTCCTACATACTGAAGTTTCCCTGCGAAAAAGCTAGAAGAACATACAAAGTACCCGACTGCTTTTGGCACTAACTAAACTACTGTATAAAATTGAAGACTCTTTGACTTTATTGAATATTGAAACAAATCAAAGATTGTCTCCTTATCCGTAAGGTTGGGCCAAAAGCAGAATGTAAGTGTACTCAGGCGGTATTGTATGTCACGACAAGCTGTCTCAGTACTGTAGTAATTTAAAGGGTGAATTTCTTTGTAAATGAGACGAAAATCTTTTGTAGAAAAGCAAACATTTATTGACTCAATGCTGAAGCAACTTTAAGGATGATTTGTTTGTAACTAGGAAGAAGTGGTACTAATTTTCCTACTTTGAAAAAAACAGATTTACCCTGAGCAATTGTAGCGACTATATTAAATCTTGATGTGACACTAATAGTGTCTGGATGGTTTCTCCTCTTATGTTAACGCCACTTGAATGGTTTCTTTTACACAAAAATGCGACGTTTTCACTTCATGGGTGGGTTATGTTATGTCAACTGTTTTTGAATGGTCTCTCCTAAGAATTTTGTTAAATAGCTTTTTTTATACTTGAGATTGTTTTATGAATTGCAAATTGTTTATCTTTTTGTATTTTAATGTGATTTTGATAAGAATTTGTAAAGGTTTCTTTGTGTAAACTGATACAAAAAAAACTAGCCGATAAATATGCTGCAGAACATGCTTTGTGCTGGGCTCTGAGATCCGGGTCGTAGGCAATAGGCCACTTCCGCTCAGCCTGTCTAAGTTTGAGACGAGCTATGTTTAACTGTTCGGAGAACCATGGTTCCGACCGGAGCCTACGTTGTTGAATTAAGCGAAGAGGGCCACTTCATATGCTGCTTCTTGCAGCGAGTGGGAGAGCACTGAGAGAGAAACAAAACCCTGCTAGTCGGCAGAGCGCCAACAGCGCTGCCAAACTCTAGGCAGGGAGGTCTTAGACTGTACCGACCCACTTTAAGCATACAGGTCACCAAATAGTGATTAGACCAAAGTACAGGCTCAAGAGACTGGAAGGTCAGCAGAGCTTCGTTAGCCAGTACAAGGTCGAGTGTGTTTCCCAGGATGGATCCCTGAAACATTTGTGTAAGGTCAAGATCAGTCAGACTAGCAAAAAATAAGTCGAGAGCAGGGGCCCTAGGGCAGTTAAATTTGAATCGCTCAGATAGAAACATTAAAGTCGCTCAACACAACAAGGTGCATATATCTTAAATGAAGATCAGCCACCAGGTCTACTAAGGGTTCAAGAAAACCAATGTGAGAGCCTGGGGGACGGTAAATAATCAGAAGATGACAAGTAAGGAGAGGGGAGATAGCACATCTCAGCAATAGGGCTTCCATAGCCAAAGACTGAGGGCAGCAGAGCTGAGTAACTGTAAGGTTAGATTTAAAAATCGCTGCCAACCCTCCCCCCACCTGTGGTGAGGGCCGGTCCAGACGAATGATTATGTAGTCCTCAGGAATGGCCTGCACAATGGCCGGGCCAGAACCCTCCTGAAGCCATGTCTCAGTGAAACAAAGTAAAGCAGGACAGCGGTCTGACAGCAGATTGTGGATGTCAGCCGCATGAACAGGCAATGATCGCGTGTTGAGCAGCATCAGCGATAAATCAATTGGGCTCTGAGCCCGTTGCCCAGCTGCTGCAAGCTAAGTGGCATACCTGTTTTAGGATCGTCCTTCCAACCGTAAGGAAACATGGTGTTAGATGGTGCCAAAGACCGAAGTACCCTCCTAGGATAATATATAGTCCCACCCTGCACGTCCATCGCAGGGACACAGCAGGGGCAAATGAACCGGCACTTAAGATGCCATATCCAAATGTGAGCAAGGCGGAGATCGCCCACTCAAGAAGCAGAAAGAGGACTAACCGCAACCGCGGCGTCCTACAGAATGAATGAATCAAATAGCAGCAATATATTGAAAACTACAGTAAATAGTAGCGAACGCACACCTAAAATGCAAGGCACATTTAAAATGTAATCCTGTAATAAGCACTTTGAGGGGCTCACCTCTCGTGACACCTGTATGTGCACGGACAGAAAAATACGGGCTGTGCTCTTGATGGTGAACCAAGGGGAGCAATCTATTCGGAGAAGTATTGAATATGGCCACACAAGGTGTACCAGCACCCATGATAAATGTGTCTTCCCCTGGCCCAATTAAAGTCAAAATGGGCCGAGTGGGAAAAAAGGGTTTTTAAATTATATCTGCGCAATGTGTGGTAATGGGTCTACCAAAGTGAAGAAAGTGTCCCTATTAATGCACTTTTTTGGGATATTAAGGATAGTACATATATGAAACACTCCTGGATTTACCGACTAACGATCCGGTTTCAGAAAGTTTAAATGATTTGGATATCAAATTTATAAAATTTGATCTGCCTTGTAACCCACTGACTAGCACTATCTTGTAGAGATGTAACTTTGCGGTATGAATACCAGAACAGGGAGAATCCTAGAGGACTATGTCACAGCAAATCATGGTTCACTGTAGTGACATTAGGGCCAGAGAGGATCTATGGATAAAAGACGACCCATCCTTAGATGAGCTGCCACAAATCGCGAAACGTGTACAACTCCATGGCTTGTGTGGCCAGAATTTCCAAAGTACTGATCAAGGAGGCGTCCAGTGAGAAATTAAAGATGGAAGACAAGACATCAACGAAGGGTTGGAGTTATGGACCCAGGAGTAGCTGAGGAAGCAGCGAGTCTAAGTGTGGCTCCAACGCGTTGGTGGGCGATGGAATACAAACCCTGGGGACATAATATGCGTCCACTGTAGGAGGAAAGGCAATTTAGCAGGCTGTAAGGTATGTCCATGGGGGAAGGTAATGTGTAGTAAATGTAGGGGCCTTTTGCCATTAATTGTGGGTATTTTCAAACGAAAGGCTTACCACTCCCCAAAGGTGTGCAACTTGTCAATGGGCGTTCAACAAAATTCATGTCCTCAGAAGACGAAGATGAAGTGGGTCCTGATGTGTTACTTTACGGAGAAGTGATGAGGGCTGTGATAGACCCATGGCAGGTGTGTGTGTGTGTGTGAATGGAAGTCTGGTACTTATGATGGTGGATGTAGGGGCTGAGGTAACACTAATGTTGAGGGAAGCTTTTTCAAAGAGAATGATTGGAGTTGTACGGGACCTGTTGCCCCGGGATATCAATCCAGGAGGGTATAACATGGACAAATAAGTTTTGCCCGGGACGGAACAACATAAGAAAGGTTTCAATGATGTAATGGTCGGAGGAACCAGTACCTTACAGGAAGAAGTGTGGCTCAACAAATTTAAATGTGCCTATGTAATTGCAGTTGTAATGGCTTAAGACTGTTTAACTTGATTTTCTTTTAATTTTGGAATGTGGTTATAATCGACTATGGATTAACAAATGATATTCATTATTGTTATTTTATAACACGCTTAATACCAGAGATTGGTTTCTAAGTGCAGGATCTGTTGTTTTGCTTCCTAGACAATCGTGTTGCCCCTGAGCTATCCCCCCTCGTGTGTTGCTTTCTTCTATTTATGAACATTTTGACTTTGCTTGTATTTCACTGCTTTAACTGATGTGGTATGATGTGTTAGGTTTGAATAAACCAATGAAGAATGACAACAGAAATAACATGGGCAGGGTAGAGCACTTCCTAAGAAATGTGGAGTTTAAGGTGAGGAAGGAGCCAGGAAAGGTTAAGGTGATGGGAATAAGTGGCGCCTCTATTAGGGCCGAAGGATTAGAAGAAGCTCCACCTAAAGTTACACCTGAGCGCAGCGGAGCAGGTCCTGCATCTACTTCATGATTGTGTGCTCAGGGAGGTTGAAAGCTTCTCTAAAGTCTTTAGAGAGTTAGTTGGTAAACTTAAAGGGTTTGCTCACTGTATAGTTCTGAGAGCGGGTAGCGTAGCAATTGCATCCAAGTAATGGCCAGTGCTAATGGTGTTGTGAGAGAGTGTGAAGGATTTAATGAGTACATTGTGTGAGGAGGGGCTACTCGCGAGAGAAAGGGAAACTAAATGGGGCTGCCATTAGTGGTTGCTCAAACGCCCAACATACATTAGGCTACATGTTGATTTGAGGCAATTGAACAAGCAGGTGGTGGTAGAAAGACACCTGTTCCTTAATATGTTATCATTGTTTGCATTCATAACTCATGAGGGAGTGTTTCAGTTCCGCACAATGCCTTTCAAATTGGCATCTGGTTCTTTGTTATTCCAAAAAGCAATAAGACTGTTTGGGGGGATTAGAAATGTGCACCGTTTCCAAGATGACATTTTGGTTTATGGGGAGACAATTGAAGAGACCAATAAAGTGTTGCGCGAAATGTTGGCTGATGGGGTCTAACAATGAGGAAAGAAAAGTGTGAATTCAGGAAAGGTGTTGTGGAGTATTTAGGGCCCGAGATATCTCAGGAGGGTGTGCAACCAAATAAGGAGCTTGTAGAGACAATATGAAAAGTGCAGCCTCCCAGAAACAAGGCAGAATTGCCCTCTTTCTGGATATGATTTAGCTCTAGCAAATATTGGTGAAGGATTTTGCGGAGAAGGTTTATGGGATACAGTGCATGCTCAACGGGTTTGTGTTTGAGTGGAGTGCGCACATTGAGCAAGAGTTGGAAAGGATCAAGGAGGAAATTGACCTATTGATTTCGCTGGAACAGTTTGTTATCAGGTGTGAAACGATAATTGCCATGGATGCCAACAATGTGAGTTTGGGGGCGGTGTTCTCACAAAAGAAGGTATTCGGGGAAGAGTTGGTCATTGTTCATGTGTCGAGAGTGTTGCGTTGAAGTGCTCAAGGGACAGGAAAGGAGATACTTTGTGGTGGAAAAGGAAGTGTTAGTGTAACAATGGGCGGTGGAGATATTCTGCATGGTTGTAGGATACGTACTGACCATAGGCCACCACTAAAAGTCATATTTGAGTCAAAAGGATTGAACAAAGTGCCATGAAGAATGGCAATTTGGGATGCAAGGGTGAAATGTCACAGCTTTAGTGTAGCAGTGTTAACGGGACGTGAAAATAATCTTGCAGTTCATTCGTTGCATTTTCCCAGAAGGGAGGAGGTGAGTCCGGAGACCATTTGTAGAACAAATATCTATGACTCACTACAGGATAATAGGGCATGAAGGAAGGATCAACACGGTGGTAAGAAAATGACGAAAAACTATGGCCAATTAAGGATTCCCTGGAAGGCGAGGTGAGAAGTTACTGGGAGGTGAAAGAGGATGTACTGGTACATCGCTCAGGGCATGTGGTGGTGGCATGTACTCTTAGAGATAAGTTGTTCGATGTTGCCCATATAGGGCACACACAGGTTTTGTTGATGAGGGCCTTGTTGAGGGTGGATTTCTGGTGGCCACACTGCTGTGCTGTGGTGGAAACGAGATGAAAGCAATTCATTGAAGTCGAGAGATAAGGTAAAGGATTAATGGTGCCGGCAAGACCAATGGTCATGGCAGAGATGCCTGGAGGAGTGTGGGATGAGTTATTGGTGGATGCTTTTGGATAGGTGTGCGTGGAAGGAGGACAACATTGGAAGTTCACTATGATCCTAGTTGATCTTTTCTCGCGGTGGCTAGACAGAAAAAGTGTACATGAGATGAGTGCTGGGACACTCATAGAATTACTTGAGAAGGTGGTTGGGGGAGAAGACTACCCATGCAACCGTTTAGCTGATAATGGTACCCAATTTGTGGCAAAGATAATGGAAGATTATCTGGCGCAGCATGGCATTAGACACAAGAGAACTGCCTTGTACCACCACAGGGCTGATCGTGTCATTGAGAGAGTGATGCAGGCCAAGCAAATGCTGGCATGTACATTCCAGGAAAGAGGGATGCTACTGTGGAACGTGTGAGGGCGCTGCGTTCCTGCAACAATGTTCTGTGTGCCCTTTGATTTTATGAGGGGGCTGAAGGGGTACACCATGGTAAGTCCCCCCAGGATTAGGCAAGTGAGAAGAATTGTGCTGGATGCGGAGGGAATTAAGCAGACGTAAAGAGCTGACAGGATAACAGGAGAGGTGTTAATGAACTGGTGGTGGTGGAAAGAGATTGCTTGCGAATAAGGAAGGCTGTGATGAAAAAGTACTGTGAGTTGCACCTTAGTGAGCCGGTGGCTGTGGAGAAGGTCCTAAGAGCGTCTGTGCTGATTGAAGGGAGTTAGGTGTGGAAGATGGGTAGAATAATTACGGTGACGCCTCTTTCTCCAAGGCGAGCATGAAGGAGTGGAAGTGTGCTGTGTTAGGCGGAAACCTGTGCAGTTCCCTCTGGGACCACTGCAAAAGATTTAGGACTACAGGTGTTTGGCGGTGAACCCACTTGGTAGCAGTCTGTACCACACAGATTCACTTGGTAGCTGTGGCTGAGCAGTCAGACTTCTCTCAAGAAGAGTTGAGCAGCATGTGGAGTATACAAAATAGGACAATTCTTCACAGTAAGATAAGCAAACACGCAACAAGGCTTCAGTGTAAAGATATTAAGGTATTTATTTATAACAGAACATCTATAGAAAACACTATGGCACTATCACGGCAAACACTTCAATTACAATTACTCTACGCAGAAGAAAATGATCAATCCCCCTAACAATATTTCGACAAGTCTAGCTTCTACCGGTATCACTTATTTTCAGACAGAGGTGTATACCTCAACCTAGATGGCACTCTAATATTAGTTAAGACGGGAGAGAAAAATAGGCAGGTTACGAAATCAACACAGTTCAATACTTCACGGGTAAAATGCAAGGCACGAAGGCAAGAACCACAATAGATCATAAAGTTCAGAGGCCAGGCCCACTCGGAGAGAGGCAAGGCGATATGTTCCAAAAAGTCTCTAGTGGAAATGCGTCCGAGTCTTTGTAGCAAATTGTTATCGGCAGATTGAACCAGTTCAGAACAATACGTGAGAAAAAGCTTGGAGGCGACCCAACGGAAAGGCGAGGATTAAGACACCTCACTCGAACCGATCGAAAGGGAAGCCAGGCGGACACGGTACCTTGTTGTGGAGAGACAGCTCCGGCGGGGGCAGTTGTTCCTGGTGGTGGATGAACGTCGGGTCTTTGCCAAGAGTAGAGATGATCTCGTCGTCGAAGAAAAATGAAGTCCGGTGCACCACCAGGGAAGAGACCAGCCGCGGAGTGCTCCGTCACAAGGCACCACCTTTTGGTCGCGGTACAGGGGAAGTGGCTATCCGGTTGCCAGGGTGCTCTGCACAGGCAATTCGATCACCGCGTCCTGAGGCGAAGAAAAAGCAAAGGGGACTGGTTGTTCCCACCAGTCAGGGGAAGAGACTCTCCGGCAGGGAGATCTCCTCTGTCGTCGGGAAGTGGTGAGTCGGTTCCGCAGGGCTCCACCGGAGGTGTCGTCGTGCAGGTCGGCTCAGCGTTACCCTCGTCGGATTCTTAGGTCATGTGGCGACTTCTGAAGATCCAGTCCCAAAAGCCCTGCTTTTATGCAGAAAACCCCCATTCATTCAGCCTAGCTGTCAATCAACACTCGCTAAGTGGTGAGCGGGGAGGCTCACCACTTGGGCCAATCACTCCAGAGTGCGACCGGAGTTGGCAAGGCAACTCGGTCCAGGGTGCCTAAACCCCCTCCCACACCCCTGTGGTAACCCAGACAGAATGGCACCACTTTGGAGGGTCTCTGTACAGAGGCCCGCCAAAAGTGGAACAAAGGGCTCAACCTTTGGTTTAGGAGTCACAGAGACGAACACAGACGCCATTTTAAAAACCGAGTTCTGGCAGAAAATACCATCCGATAAACTTATTTAAGATAAGTAGACCGGTGGTACGTTAGAGTTTAACGAGGAAAAGTCTCAATCTCCAACAATGGGACGAGTCCCATAGGGTTATGTCCGGGGTCGAACATAACAAGTAGTTTCCACTGCCACCAGCCAAAACTCGACGAGGGGGGACGGGACAGTGCCCCCTCGAGTAACAGACCAGGAGTAATCGAATTACCCCTACTAGCACGTCCACAATAAGATGATTGGTACTAGTTCTGTTAGTAAATTTAGGTCTAGTAAAGCCAATGGTGACTTTACATGCCCGGGGAGACAGTAGTCAGTCCCCGGGTATGGAGTCTATGGTGGAGGTCCGCTAGGACGCCCTAGTGTTACGGCACATAGGGTGCGGTGTAACACACATAGAAAAACATATGAGACCCTATGGAGTAAAAGACCCCATAGCCCATAGAACACATTGACATTCAAAGGAATTACACACATTCATGTCCAAGAGTGGGAGGAAAAGAGTCTCACTCTTGTCAAGATGTAAAAAACAAACTCCAGAAATCCAGCAAAGCTGCTGGGGGACTCACTAGGTTAGGAAATTCAGCCTAAACAGAAAATTCTCCCTAACATGCTGTGATACGAAACTTCTGCCATGGCCAGTGCAGGGTCCCTCAGTTCCCTCACACTGGTATGATGCCAGGGGTTCCGGAGAGGACGGTTAGGAGCGTGGAGGAGAGGCTTGGTGTGTGGAGGTGTTTATCACAAGCAACATGATCTGATGTCAAATAAAGCAACTTCATCTGAAGACGCACCTGTGTCCTTGCGACTTCATAACAAATACCGACAGTACAGTGCATTGATATAGGAATAGACATTGATCAGGGTATGCGGACATCCATGTAAGAAGGTGCTGTGGTTGAAGAGATGGAAGGCAGGGAGTGCCGAGTAGGCTGCCCTGGGTAAGCTGCCGAGCAGACGCAGGTGGGCAGCTGGGTTAGTGATATACAGAGGCGTTGCTAGGGGGGGTTCGGGGGGTTATAGCCCCAGGTCTTTTGGTTAGCTAGAATCTCATGGTCTACAACCAAAAGGCGAGCTAGCCCCGAGTCCCGACAATCCCGACATGAGTGTAACCCCGGGTCTTCTCCAGACCTAGCAACACCCCAGCTGATATATCCAGCACCCCCACATGACCAGCACCAGCTTCTCGAAAATTGTTTTTGCGCTGAACCTACAGTGCCAGCCCCACCCACCCAGCCCCAAACACCTGGCGGAATGCTGACTTTAGTCAGACGCAGAGTAGTTGAGCCCCAGCACTTTTGAGCTGAACCTTCCCTCCACTCGCTGTAAGTCTGCAATTTAACTTCTTCATTGAGTAGCGTTTTAAGTACAGTCATTAACACCTGGTGCTGTAATCAAGGCCTATTGACATTTGCCAACTTTTGTAGACAGAAATCAGCCATGCTAAAAAGTGCAAGATGCAAACACATTGCAAGAGGCCAGAGGCACATTTCCATGAGGAGGCACCGGTAGAAAAGTGTAATGTGCTAAGCAAATGGTAGGGGGTTGGCACGACCCAAAACCCCAACCCAAATGGATGCTGACGAAACGTTCATTATCAAATAGAGATATATAGCCGGTCAAGTGGCACAGCGAGTAGAGCGCTCGCTTTGACAGAATCCCGGCGGGGCCAAACTCAGCCTTTCATCCTTCCGAGGTCGATAAATGAGTACCCCACACCGTGGGTAATAAGCAGCGTTCGTAGCGCTATATAAATGCCAAATTATTATAATTATATAATGTTTAGGATGTATGTGCATTGGGAACTGGGCCTGTGCAGAGCCATCCTTGTCTTGCTATGCAGGGTTCTAGGAGCCATTCTGTCCTCACTACCAAAGACTGAGGCTGGCCGAATCATTATACATAGCTGTATATTACATGCATTTTGATATTAGTGTGATTGTTGTGAAAAATGAAATGAACACCAAGCCCAGTGTGCCTTTTGCAAAATGTTGCTCAAGCTTACAACGCTTTTATCACAAACATATTTGCCAACAAAAAAATCAGTGGCCATTCTTCTGTTCCTAAAATGCTATTTGATTGTATGCAAAGTAGTGAGGAACCATCACTGGTGTTATTTGCCCCCCTCCCCTTTCTCATGGGGGTATTTCGAATAGTACAATAGCGTAGACGACTGTCCATCCTGGAATGAGGACCTTTTATCAGAAAATGATGTCTATGGTTAATCTAGCTGTTGATCATGTGCTTTGCTCAGTAAGACAACTGTAACATTCCTATCATGGCTAAAACATATTCTGGAAGTAGTTAGAAATGCACATTGTGCCGTGTTTAATAGAGACAATGTCTAATGTTAGTACAATTTAATAATTTCCCTTTTTAAATAACTATATTTGTAAAAAAGAAAATTTAAAAAAAGCCTCCTCCCAAAATACCTGAATTTTCTTTCTCTGTTCTTACAAGTATCAGCAACGGCTGGGGTGAGACAACACAGTTCTCACCCACATAGAAAGAGACAGAGACATATCAGAGATGGAGAGGGAGGGAGACAGAGAGAGAACGAGTGTGCAGAGGTAGAGTGTGGGAAAGAGGAGGTGATAGTCCTAGTTAGGAGAATTGTATGTTGCATACAATTAGTTATTCTTAGTTTTCTAAAACAACAAACATGGAGTTGGCTGTTACACAGTATTGAAGCTGTCCTCTGTGACCCCTGCGTGGACTGCCTGAACCCCCCTGTCTCCAGCTAGCAAGTAACTGCGCTGAGTCCCCCCCCCTGGCCCCCCAGCCAAGCAAGCCGCACAGCTATTGGCTGCTCCTACTCTACATACGTTGTGACCCCATGTTGTACTCACATTCTTTTTTATTCTGTAGTTCTGTAATGAAAAAGTGTCACTGTCTTAGGAGAGTGCACGAAAAGGTGTTGGCGGAGGTTGGCAAGCACCCACGGCTGCCCTTTATTCAGAGGAGAGTGCTCTAACAACTTCACTAGTGTATGCATGAAGACTGTGCACGCGTGCATAGGTGCCACCACATCCCTGCGCATCGCCATGCATTTGACTTGACCAAGCCCATGTGCATGGCCATCAGAAATGGCACCTGAGGCAAAGCACCCCGTTCATAGACAAGGTAGAGCAGCTCACCTATTGCCAGGGGTGGACATTGAGGGCGAGTTGACCACAATGAAAGCTAAACAATGGAAACCTCTCGGGCTGAATGGGGGGTTGTTTTCAGCCTCCCAGAACTGTGTGGCACCCAGCATTACCCTGCGGCCAGGAAAGATCAAGGATCGGATGAGTGCTGCTAAAGCACCACATCTAGGGGTTCTGGGGTTCCCGATACAACAGAGTAGAGTCGATCTACAAGAGGCGGTTCTGAGGTTCCGGCCATAAAAGGGGGGCTGCAGTGTTGAGAAGGCCCTATAGTGGTGCAGAGGGGTTGGGAGAGCCTGCAGGCAGCCCTGAGGGACCACGGCTCTACGGAATCTGATCCTGGGAAGACACTCTAGTTTGAATAGAGCTTGGTCTTATGGTTCCCCAATGGAAGAAAGATCCCATTATCTATGAGGCAGGCTCTTAACATGTTGAGGATGCAGCTGGCAGCGTATGGACTTTAGGCCTCGGCGCTAAATCCTGGTGAGCTAAGGGTCTCACACCGGGGTGTGGTGCATGTTTTTGTCAGGGCAGCCGAAGTGCAGCACCACTTTGGAGAAAGGGTTTCTTCTTTTGCATGGTCTGGCCTAACTCTACTTTTGTGAGGAGTGTTGGGAGTAATCAGGCCCCACTGTATGAAAGACTCCACTTATACAGTGGCACAGGCGTTCACTGGTATGAACTCAACACATCACTTCTAACGACATGGTCTTGGCCATCACAGTGAACCACCGCCAAAGGCCAATGGAGAAAAGAGTGCACCTAATGAGATCAACGTTATTCAGTTAATTAATGACTGGTGGGTCTGTTCATCTGCAATCAAGAAAATGTCACTTTTTACTTGCTATTAATCAATTAACCACAAAAGGATCATTTATTTTTTCCTCTTCAATCATTCTTTTCAAACAATTAATCATAGGACCCAAAGCACAGCCTATTCGCAGGGTTTGATGGACCGCGCGCGCTGCAGTGCCGGGAGAGTGGGCACGGTCAGAATGGCCCTGGCCCCTGCATGTCCAGCGCCACACAATGGACCGAGTGGGCATGTGTGATGGATGGGCTCATCCTCCTGCATGAGCAGTAGGAGTTTGGTCTAGTGTCACCCCGTGGAGAAAGTGCAGATAAACAATTGCTTTTGTTTTAGGCATAGCAATGAAAATAAGGGAGCGTGGGAGGCGCCCTTCCATTTCCCCTTCTTTCCTTTCTTCTTCTCATTCTTCTTTCTGTCCCTCTTCCCTTCTTCCAATTCTTCCCGGCCTCCTTCCTTCTTGTTCTTAATCCTTTGTCTCTTTATCCCCTTCTTCCTGTCCAACTTTCCTTCTTCCCATCTTCCATTCGTCCTTCTCTCTCTCCCTCGTCCCATTTTCTTCTTCTCTCATTCCCTTCCCTTTCAATCTTGCTGTCCGACTTTTTCTTGTTTTCTTGATCCTTTCCTTCCTCCTCACCTTTTTTCCTTCCTTTGTCTCTTTCTTTTTGTAGCCTTCTCTTTCATTCCTCATTGTAATGATTTCCCTTCGCCTATCTCCCTGCCTGGCCCCTTTGCTAGCACGCAGCCCATTTCCTGTCTATGTTTTACCTCTCCTGTTCGGTGGTGTACTTTGGTTTGTTCTTTCTGCCTAATCTCCTTATTTGCCGGGGACATACCATGAAAGGGGCCCTGCCAAATGAGGGGGACAAAATGGTGTGCCACAAAGGTTGGGGGGGCAAACACCCTTGTCCACTCCTAATATTTCACCCATGGGAACTTGGTTACCAACAGGGCAATGCTCCTGTCAGTGTGCTGCTGCAATACAAAAGAAGCCGCCCCATAATCATTATCTATCTTTTTTTGATCACTGTTGGTAGGATCAGCACCTGTGGGTACAGGTGTCCTTTCCCGGAAAGATGTGCTGATGACTATGAAAGGCTTTTTCTGTTTTTGGCATTCACCTTTGGCCAGGACAGGTTTTCTTCCAGCAGTGCTCCGTATTTAAGGCGTGCATGCAGTCTCCTGCGTGCCTGTCACTGTGTGGACTTTATAATTGGTTAATTATAACACACTTAATACCCAAAGGTTTCTAAGTGCGGACACTGTGTTGCTCCGGTCGTCTTGCTTCCAAGGCGAGCGCTTTGCCCTAGAGCTATCCTGCCGAGTGGATTTCTGCACTGGAGCCTATGAGACCCGCTCCATGATTTTCACACATGCATCTCGAATTAATGGGTCTACAGTTTTTATTATTAAGCTACATTCATCCCAGGTGAGTTGAGTCTTTTTGAGGAAAGCAAGCAGTGTGTTTGTGCCAAAGCTTTGAAAAGCCTCAGTTCATGCGTATGCTATTTACGTAGCGTGTTTACCAAAGTGCTGTACAGATAAAAATGAAACAATCTTACAAAATCATTGATAACAACAGCTAAACAATATTACTAAAAGCACCAAGCAGATCCAGAGGAAGAAGTGGAAGAAAGAAGGAACTGCTCTTGCAGTAGGGAATGGAAAATAGCTGAGGGAGAAGCAGTGCACGCAGGAAAGGTAAACAAGTCGAGTGTCCAGGAGCTAATAAAGCCAAAGGGCGGATGTGGGACTGCGCACAGGGCGGGCAGCCAGCAGAGGTGGTGGGCCTACAGGGAACTCTGGAGCGTCCCCGGTTGGCCTCTGTGCCATGCACATAGCCAGCAGAGGTGGTGGGCCTACAGGGCACTCTGGAGCGTCCCCGATGTACCTCTGTGCCATGCGCACAGCCAGCAGAGGTGGCCTGGCCTACAGGGAACTATGGAGCGTCCCCGGTGTACCTCTGTGCCATGCGCACAGCCAGCAGAGGTGGACTGGCCTACAGGGAACTCTGGAGAGTCCCCGGTTGGCCTCTGTGCCATGCGCACGGAGCGGACAGCTAGCAGTGGTGAATTGGCCTACAGGGAACTCTGGAGAGTCCCCGATGTGCCTCTGTGACATGCGCACAGGGCAGACAGCCAGCAGAGGTGGACTGGCCTACAGGGAACTCTGGAGAGCCCCGGTGGGCCTCTGTGCCATGCACACAGGGTGGACAGCCAGCAGAGGTGGACTGGCCTAGAGGGAACTCTGGAGAGTCCCCGGTTGGCCTCTGTGCCATGCACACAACCAGCAGAGATGGACTGGCCTACAGGGAACTCTGGAGAGTCCCCGGTTGGCCTCTGTGCCATGCGCACAGCCAGCAGAGGTGGTGGGCATACAGGGAACTCTGGAGCGTCCCCGGTTGGCCTCTGTGCCATGCACACAGCCAGCAGAGGAGGACTGGCCTACAGGGAACTCTGGAGAGTGCCTGGTTGGCCTCTGTGCCATGAGCACGGGGTGGACAGCTAGCAGTGGTGGACTGGCCTACAGGGAACTCTGGAGAGTCCCCGGTGTGCCTCTGTGCCATGCGCACAGGGCAGACAGACAGCAGAGGTGGACTGGCCTACAGGGAACTCTGGAGAGTCTCCGGTGGGCCTCTGTGCCATGCGCACAGGGTGGAGAGCCAGCAGAGGTGGACTGGCCTACAGGGAACTCTGGAGAGTCTCCGGTGGGCCTCTGTGCCATGGGCCTCGTTTTTGTGGTACTCCAATTATCTGATCCTCTTACCCGCCTATGTAGCCCACCTCCTTCCTTTCCTCTCTCCTTATCCCCCATGTTCCTTTCAAGTAGAGAATGTGTTATAAAGCTTCCAGTATGTTGTTCCTTACCCTTAACAGATGCTTTGTGTTCGTTTTTTATGTTCAACTAAAACCATGTAGGGAAAAATGTGCTTTAAAATGTACTATTTGGACCTATTGTTCTATATTTTCTTGTTGTCGAACCGTCTCCAAACCCTTTTTAGGTAGTTAGGAGCACTCATGCTGTGTAGTATGGGGCCACTTGTTGAAACATTTACAGGGCCACTTTTGGTTCCCAGTCTACCTCTGACAGCCAGAAGAAATTAAGACGGAGATCGAAGAGAGATCCGAGAAGAGAGGTCCCAGAGGAGAGATCCGAGAGGAGAGATAGTGGGGACAAACCATGAACACATTTAAAGACTATACATAAACTACGATAGTGAAACAGAGGCCAACGATGAGAAACCAGAGAAAGAGGTACAGCTGATTGATGAAGTAAAGAAAATAAGAGGCAAATAGAATAATGAAAAATAGAATGTCTCTGCTTTGTGCACAAGTTGATACTTGGGTGAAGGAAATGCCTAAGGTCTCACTTATAGAGAGGGCCATCTTGTGAAGCCAGAGAAAACATAACATGAGGATATTTGGGGCAGGTTCTTGGAAGTTATGTTATGTTATGTTATGTTAAAGAGCATTTATATTGTGCACCATCACCACCGGAGTGGTCCCCTGGCACTCTGGCGGATCTGAAAGGCAAGATGCTGGGGTGGGTTAGTAGGGCACAGTGGAAGTAGACTCTGAGAGGGCTGTGATGTGCTGTTGACAGCTTCAGTTCGGTTAGTACTGTTCGCTGAGCCTAGGTGTTTCTTCTCGGTCGGTAGCCTGTCATTTGCTGATGTACGAGTCTATGGGCCTCATTACGACCCAGGCGCTAATGGGTTAACGGCGCCTTAAAAGGCTGAGGCGCCGTTAACCTATTAGCACCTAATTACGAGGTCCCTTTGCGGGACCCGACCTTAACGGCTGGTGTAGACCAGCCGTTAAAGTAGGGACCCGCAAAGGGACCTTGGTGCTAATCACGATGCCGCGATTTGCGGCACCGTACTTAGCGCCTTCCCCATTCCCATTGAGCCCTATGGGGCAAAAATGGGAATGGGGAAGGGCCATGGAGGAAGGGGGAATTGCCGCCCCGCCAACCTTGTAATAGGGTGGTAATTCCCCCTTTCTCCATGGCAGAGTCGGTAACTTACCGGCATGGACCATGGTGCTAATATCACCATGGTCTTCCGCCAGGGTCGTAATGAGGCTATATGTGTTGCTTATTTTGTTGTTGCAGTGTAGTGAAGTATGTGCAGTATGCTGTGCAATAGACGTGGTTGTGTTTTGTTTAGAGTTTGAGAGCGGAATGCAGAGGGTTGAGATTTTTAGCAGTTGGGTTAGTGGGTTGCACCATCGTTCCTCCTTGCTTCGCACATCCGTGTTAGGCGTCCTTGCCTGAGCCGCTTATCGTGGCGTTAAATGGAGGCTCACTCTCCAAATTCTGTAAGGAATGTGCTTGTCTTCAGAGTTGTTGTTAGTTTGTGTGGCTAAATGGTGGTGATGCCTCCTCGCCCCATTAGTTATGTACTGGTAGATACCTATCGAATTTGGCTCTTAGAATACGGGGTGCGCTCGCCATTGCTTCCCAGGTCTCCTAGAGCGGGATCCCATGCCTCTGATCTAAGTGAACTCTCTGGGTTCAGGGGATAGACTGTTCGGTCATTGCTCCTTATCCTGGTTTTAGTTGCCTTAGTATGTGGTGCATTCTAGGGTGCTCCCATCCCATCCCTGAAAGCCTTAGGTGGGGCCCTTGCATGGGAGGTGGTGTACGCTGAGTCCATTCCCTGCCACCCTATTCTAATATGTAGGATATCTTGAGAAGGAGGGTGGGTGGATACCTCGGGGGGGTGTCTGTATGGGCAATGCCATGGGTTACTTGCATCTGTCTGGTTTGTAAATATGTAAATAAAAAAATAGAATGAAGAGGTGCAAGTGCGTATGCTGGAAGACCAACCGGGAGGGCAGATACATTGTCAAGTTGTGAAAATATCAAAGACGTCTAGTAGTCTGAAAAGTAAGGCGAGGTCTGATTGTTTAATATATTATACAGAAAAAAATGGGTCGAGCGTGACGTACCTGAGATATAAAAGGAAAAGGAAAGAGAAGGGTAAAAAATAATAGATTGCGAGTAGTTGCAAGTGAAAGGTGGCGCGAGAGAAGAGGGAGAAGAGGCAGGACTTATAAAGGGCATGGCTGCCTCCAAACTCATAATGAGGCCATTTGTGTTATAATTTAATATGCATCATTTGGGACATTAAAATGTGAATTTATTCTATGAACATTTAAAGTAAGGAATCACGAAACCTTTAATAAACAAATTCAAAATGGTAGTGTGCCACATCCTGTTTCTTTTCAATTCATGTTTCCAGATGACAACTTCAAAACCCTGTCATTCATTTTACATTGTTGTGAGCTGTGTCATAATTTGTCTGCATGCTTTAAATGTACTGTGACACGGCAACAGCGAATTATAGAACCAAAACGGAAACAAGCTGGTGTGTCTCAGAGAAATGAAAAACCTCCTACACAAACAGAAAAGGGAGGGTTTCAATTTTAATTTTATTTTGAATTGATTTGTATGGCGCATAATGCAATGAGGGTTAACTGCATCTGAGCACATATAATGACAAGAGAGGTTTGAGGGAAATACAAGTAGGTTGGGAAAAGAGAAAGGTTTTAAGATTGTTCCTGAAAGTCCAAAGTGAGGTCATGGATCAGAGATGGGCTGGAAGGGTGTTCCAAAGACAAGGTCCAATCACTGAGAATCCGATCCTCTCTATTGGTACAGCGGGTCACAGGGATTACTAGAAGGGGCATCTGTGTTGATCAGAGAGAATGTGAAGGTTGATAAGGTTTCATTTGATCAAACAGGGATTGAGGTGCAAACCATGGGTACATTCAAATATCAGACACACGTCCTGATGTACAAAAGTGTTTTACAATGCTGCACAATTCCACTGAAAAATGATTTGTAAATCAGTCCCATAGCACTGGCAGCCAATAAAAAGATCCCCTAAAGTCTGATATAGGAGGGGATTTGGGTACATGAAAAATAAGGCAAATGGTTGCATTTTGAGCAATGTGAAGTCAGTGAAGGAGGTAATTATGGAGGCCTCTGTATAGTGTGTTTGTGTAATCAAGGTGAGAATTCACCAATGTCCACAATATTGTGGCATGAGAAGAGTGAGGGAGCTAAGGGAGGGTACTGTGGAAAATATGAGGGTATTTCCCCAAGTAGATCTCGGGAATCCCTTATTCAGGTGGCCGAGGAGGATCACCTGGATAAGGGAACCCAGGGTTATGCTCAGGGAAATGCCCCAGGTGAGACGCAGTACTATAATGAGGGAAAAGAAGAGGAGGACGAAATCTCTGAGGTCTTTGTAGGCTAGAATACATCTGCCTTGCCTCCAGTACTTATAACCTCTCTGTACAGAGCCACTCACCTAAGATCTCCAACCCACTTGCACCCGAAGATTTTCTATCCCAGAATCCCTGTTTTCCTATGTCCTGCCCGAACATTCTTCTCCATGTCTCTCTGATTATTATTTTCCGCACTCCCAACCTGCTCAGATAAAACACCACCATGCTCATAATCCCCCTTGTTTATTTCACGATCCCAGCTATTTCCATTTCCCCCTCAAACCCTACCAATCCCGTCCTTCTGATTGTCACTTTCCGAACCCCCAGTCGAAAGTGACCAACAATTACAGTTCCTGCAAACCCTCCAAAACCCACCATTCTGAAATCACCTACCCCCTAGAACGAAGACTATAAATCCCTATAACACCTCTTCCCCATCCCGTCCCATAGGACACTCTGACACTCCAACCCTTCCTGTTTCTAACACGAACACTGTTATACCCCATGAAAGACATATTAAAGTGATTAGTGTATAATTAATTGTGATTTATTCACCAGTTTTCAATTTTTGTATCACCGTAAATAAATGTTGATACATTATTTATAATAATATCCTTCTCTGGACATATTCTTTCTGTTTTTCTGATACCTGACATGTCCTGACACAAGGATCAGGCAAAGTCAGGCAATTGACTTAAATCGCACACACCTGACGGCCCTTCCTTTTCCCCAGAGGGATAAAAGGTGGAGCAAGAGAGCACAGTGCGAGCAAGGCAGATCGCACAACATGAAGGATAACTCAGCATGGCAGTTCAAGAGGCGGCGAAAGATGGCGAATACAAGAGGACGACAGGGAGAGAAGTGACCTTACCCTTCCCAGTCCAAGCTCGTTAAGCCTCCTTAGAAGGAAACATAATGAACCCATAGGCCCTTTAAGTGAGGTAACGATTTATCAGATGGATGGGATTTATTCTTACACCAATAATAAGACTGACTCAGGAAGTTGGCAAAACATATCTGTTTTATTTGCAATTATCTAAAACAGGGAGTACAACGGACATCAACTGACGTCTCACAGTATTTCTCTCAATCCTTCATTTACTGTCATAATCGTGACTATTTTTTCCTTTACATCTGAAATATCTGGTGAATATGCAACCCTTTTGGCCTCTTCATCTGTGGGTTTGGTCCCCAAGAGATAAAGTCAGTTTGCTTAGTAAGTGCTGCGCATTTAACTATTGCAATGGCTACTCAGAGTTGTAGTGCCTATTAAGCCTGTCCAATAATGCTGCAAGTACCATCCACTCAGAGGTAGCCCCTCCTTTTCCAACATGCTAGCCCTGCATGCAAGGTCGATGAAACATAGGTGGAGTCACTGTACACTGTTACTTGCTGCTCTGCATGTTTCTTCAGCGTGACAATAAGCGCCACCCATTGTGCTGTCTGTGCTGAAAAGTGAGATGGTAGTCTTGCACTTACTACCACTTCAAATTCACCATTGGCTCTGTGTCTTAACACAGCTAAACCTGAATGCTTTTCCCCACTCATTTGATCGATTTTCAAAGAACCATCAATAGAGAGAATCTCCCACCTGCTAATGCATTTTCCTTAATGTGCGGGATGTCGTCATAGAATTCCTCATAGTTGGCGCAATCATGCATATCGTGGTTCTGCTGGGATACTACACAATATCATTGCCGGATTCGGAACTAAAGGAAACTCTGCCTCTACAATCTGGTTAATTGGTATCATTTCTTGACTACATCTCCACGGCCCTCCCTTTGATTTTTTAATAAGATACTCCTCGATATTACACAGTGACTCTGACATCACTAAAATATCTTGTTCCATCAGGGCTGATATAGTCTTAAAAATATCCTCATCTGCCTCTCGAGACATGGGGTACTGTCTTGCTCGAGGTAACATTGCTCCTAGCTTTAGCTTAATCTTAACCTTCCCTATCCCTTTCAATAGGCCTACGTCATAGGGGCCTGTAGTACATATGGAGGTTGCCACTTTTTCCAAATACTCATAAATAAATGCTGGGCGCTGTCATACTATCACCATTCGCAGTGGGATCTCTCTTTTCTCTATTCTGATCCAATATGTAATACTCATCTCGAATATCACTTCATCATCTAATGGATCATCTCTGAACATGTCTTCGTCTGTGACATCAGTCAATCTATACCCTTCCCCAAAGGCAATCACTGTTCTCCATGACCTGCCCTGGCCATCGGCCATTCCTTCAAGCATGGCCATCTCCCCCCACACTATGGCTGCATTTAACTCTAGGGGAATAATGTGTCCCCCTTCTTCATCCATAGGTAACTGTGACCTGAACAAAAACTCATCAGTTATTCTCATAATCTTTCACACTAAACCGGGTAGCCTTGTCAACAAACTGTGTACCCCATAAAGAAAGACTTCTGGCTCTAATGGCATTCCTCGCAAAGCCATTTGCCCTGTAAATACCAATATGAATTTGCCCCACATTATAATGTATCCCTGGAATAGAACACACTATGCCTTTATCAGTAAAAGAAATTGTCATATTAAGCGTTGTCATTAAATCTCTTCCTAGAATGTTTAGTGGTGTCTGTCTTGAGTACAATAATGGAACAGACATGTCACACTCTCCTATGGAGACTGGTAATTCATCAGTAAAAGGAACTTGGCTCGTAGCTCCAGAGAAACCTTGTGCATTCATGGCATTTTCCGACATTGGGTATTTTCCCTCTCGTATTTATGAGCGAGTAACCCCAGTGTCTACTAAAAAAGAAAAAGGTGTGCCTCCTATCGTCACATCAACCCTCGTTTCCTCTTGGGGGTCTGGTGTCACTGTTAGTACTGAACACATCAAGTTGCCCTATGTGCTGTCCTATTGTGGATTCATACTTATCCCTGTACTTGTGACAGGACTTTCTCCTACCACAGTGACACCCCCTACTCTAGGTATCAGTAGCTGTCCCGTGTTTGCATTCTGCTGTATCTGCATGGGGGCGTGCTGCGACTGCCCTTGCAGCGGATTCAACAGTGCTTGCTGTGGCTGCAATGCCTGTTTAATTTGTGGCGCGTGTGCTTGATACACTATCTGATCTTGGGAAACCCATCCCAACCCTAGCTTGTGAGCCGTATGCTGGAGGATAAGCTGTCCACCCTCTTGAGAATTGCCCATTCTGTACATACCCTTGGCTTCAACATGTGCGTGCAATGTGCCCTGTCATCCCACATGTCCAGCATAAAGGAGGAGCTCCTCTGATTAAATCCTCCTTGTATATTCTGATTATCATTCTGCATATTCTGAAAACTGCTTTGATTATTCTGAAAACCACCTCGTCCTCTGTAGTCCATACCTCTGCCTCGCGGCATAAACCTATTCCCTCCTTGATCCATTTGGCATTGATTATTCGCCTGTGAAGTACCCACTGCTTTTTGCATTCCCAATCCTTCTCCGTTTGTCAATGCCTTCTATGGCATACTTTTGACAATTTCTTCTGCACTAACTTGGCTTCCTCAAGTTTTCGAGCATTTTCCTTCTTCCTATTTTTCTCTTGCAATAACCAACAGAGTTGTCTCTGTACCTGTTCTGGCAATCCCTGACATAAAATGTGGTAAAATACTGCCATTGATTCTCCCTACTGTTCCCACATTTCAAGAGTCCACTGTTCCTGAATAATTTGAATGTAAGCAAGCAGATCTTCATCATCTTTCATCTTACGTGCCATAATTGCACCCATATCTGACGTATCGGGATATTGCACTCTGAGCACTCTCCAGACATCTGCTCTATAATTGTTAAATGACGCTCCATCATGGGCTGTGTTCTGTGCTGTGGCACTTGAGTATCCTGCTCTCATCCAAATGTCATGAGCCATTCCCCAAGAATGACTGCTAACCCTTAATGTCTTGTGTTGCTAACGTATTTCCCTGTGTCATTTTCTATAGCTCATACATTCATTTTCCTGCACCTGCAGTTAAACTTGGAAGTTTGCATCTTAAATTATCCTTATCCACTTGTGGCCAGGGAATATACTGTAGTGTGGCCCCTCCTTTGTCCAATAAAGGGAACTGTGTGAACCCAAATCCGCAATCGGCTCCCATTGTTTGTCTATCCATAGTGGGGACAATGGTTTCTGATCATCTTCTACCTGGTAAGGACCTCAGACTACTCACACATGGCGGCGAATCTCCCTTCTAGCTATGTAATCTTCCTTTAAGTCGCTCTGGATACATTATAGAATCTGGCGTTCTATCCTTAGGCTGCTCTAGATCAGACCACCTAACTTCCTTGTCTGTCTGCAGACATCCCTCGAAGTCGCATGCACCTCCTCCCTCTCCCCCATGGAAGGTTTCTCTCTCATTGTCTGACATATCTAGTCCCCAAATAGTATGTCTCTCTTCTCTTTTACCTTTATCAAAGTCAGCCTGTCTAAGGACAAGGCTCTATGCTCCAGACTGAACGGGTCTCTTTCTTTGCTTCATGATTGGAATGCCAAGGACTGTTCTCGCTTTCCAATTTGATACTTGGCTTTAAGCCTTGATAGGCTTTATCAATCCTCTCCCTGATACGCCCTATGCCAAAGTTCTCCTCTTAAGGCTACCCTAGATGGTCCTGACGTTGCTCCCTGTGATGGGAGGAACTCTTCTATATTGCCCCATGGCATTACTGCACTCGGTTTCATTAATTCTTTCTGAATAGGATCAATATCGGGTTCCCTTTGTCTCCTTTTTTGCTGTTTCTTTGTCTAATTCTCTGCACTTGCTTGCTTCCCATTTAACTCTTTCCTCTTCTTGTCTTTTCTGTTCTCTTCTTTCATTCGCTCTATACTCTTCTTCTTCCCTTTGTCTTTGTATTCTTTGATCCCTTCTTTTCTGTGCTTCCTCCTCTTCTCTCTTCTTTTCTTGACTTTCTCATTCTTCGATTGCTCTCTGTCTGTTGTCATATTTCCTCTGCCCCTCTGCCCTTTCTTTCTTTTTTTGCTATTCTTTCTGATACATCTGTTCTCGCCTCTGCCTATTCTTTCTCTTATGATCATCCTCTTTCAATCGCTTTTCTCGTTCCTTATCTTTTCTATCCTGCTCATCTTGATCTTCCCTTTGCCTGACTTCCTCAATGCTTTTCCCTTCAAACGTGAGCAATATCTGTCCTCACATCCATTCCTTCTGCACGAGCGTTCATCATCAGCTTTCTCCTTTTCTCCTTTCCATCTCTTAATCCCTTGTTCTATATCTGTGGTTACATTTGATCATTCGCTTTTCTCCTCCTTGTTCTCTAAGATCTTAAAGATCTCCTCCTTTATTCTAGTCTCTTCTGGACTATACAGATGGTTCATATATCAGGTTGCTCAAAACCTTCGTCCTCACACTGATTAAGCATCCAATCCTCAGGTGGCAGATCCTCCCGCTCCTCCTGGTACATCTTCCAGAGCTCCAAATTAGCTAAACTTTTCTCTAATTTCTTCCCTTAGTATGCAGCATGCAAGTATGTGGTCATATGTTGCAATACCGCTTTTGACAGTGATCCCCCTTCTGGCCATGGCATGAACATTTTGCCTGTTGTGCCCTTTACCCATTCTGCACTATACTGTTTGAGCTTAGGCGCGTGTTTCAGCAGCGTCTTGCACAGGTGCTTCAGTGGAGTAATATCTCCCATTATGACAAGTCTCAATACTTACTGTTGATTACACAGATACGTTTCAGAAAAACAACAAATATGAGCACGCTCCAACCTCCGCCGCTCAAAGCCTCCATTTCTCAATTATCTCAACCTATTTTTCAGTCTGTGCCGACAATGTCCAAAAAAAGAGGTAATAACTTTTTATCTCTACTTCAACTTTGCACAGTTTACTCTTGTCGCTCCTCGACATCTCTTTTCATTTACATAATATACAAAACATAGACAGACAAACGAGTCGACTTTTCACATATATAGCATGGTACTCCTTTTCTCATCTTAATGTATTAGTGTATAATATATGAATGCTCAGCATTTATCATTGTTTTCCTGATTTTGTTGATCCATATTGTTTAGTTCATTGGTCCAAGCAAGGTAGAAATCCCTTTGATTCTTCCAACTCCTGTGACTCTCACAGAATTGTCTATTATTGAAAGGCCAAGGCCATTTGTGATTATCCCTACACCAGTGGTACATGAGAGAGCACCCATTTCTATGACAAGTGTTCCTATGATCACAAATACCCTGATTGAAGTTTGATTCATTCCCTATCATAAACCTTTTTATGTGCTGCATAGTTATCCTCGATTGGGGTTTTGAAATGACTCCTTCTAGACATGCCTTGACATAGGGAACCAGGCTCTACAAATGCTCCTCATTTTCACTAGAACGCTGCTTGTTATATTTTAAACAACCCCCGTTACTTTTCTATGTTACCCCAATCGCATCCCCTTATTTTGCCAGTCCCCTCAATCTACCCAGCATTCGTTCTTTAGCTCAAGGCCTTCGGTATTGTCTCCCCTCCTCCAATGGACCACCGCCGCCTTGTGTCCGTTCAGCACCTGTGGAAACCAGGAGGGATTTCGTCAAAGAGAGACCGGTCCCACCTATATCGATCTTCTTGCAAGTTTTCTATATTGGCCGCTCTCCACAGGAAACTTTGCAATCTTCCGGCTAGATGGTGGAGGGTGTCCAATCATCCAAAACACTGGAGACTTACTGGTCGATGCGTACTCTATCCATTCTCTCCTTGCTACCACGTGAACCTGTAGGCCCTTTAAGCGACGTATTGATTTATTGGATGGATGGGGTTGCAGAATTTACTCTTACACCAATAATAGGACTGACTCAGAAAGTTGGTTTTATTTGCAATTATATAAAACAGGGAGTACAACTGACATCAACGGACGTCTCACAGTATTTCTCTCAACGTGTCACATAAAAAAACACAGTTATATAGTAAATAATCATCATCAGTGATGTCATACTAAATGGCAAAATAAGAAAACCTAAGTTGGATTGTGGTTGGTCTACGGGGAACATCTAGGAATACTTTCTATGGGGAATAGGATTGTGATTGGGTCTCTACAGTCAGGTGGATAACTATGCCCACCCCTAGTGTAAGTCATCCTCAGTGTAATAAAATGCACAAGGTTTTGTTGGCTTTCAATCTATAGGGCTCTTTGCTACGTGGCCCTCTGTAATTGGTTTGCACGCTTGTACCCTTCTGGAGTATTCCACTCGCTAGCAGCACGCAAGCTCATACCCGAGGTGCTTGTGGGTGGACTTGACCATGCCTTCCCACCCAATTAGCCCATCATCCATCATCACTCCTGCTGTCTGCCATTCGAATTGTCTTTGAACTCGGCCTTGCAAAGTATCACTGCACCTGAGAATAAAGGGGAGTGTGAGCATGTCTCGATGTAGCTCGATGTAGCTTGCCCAAAGTCTATTTTCATTTACACCATGTGACAGGAGACTGTGTTTTAGCTCCTTCTTCTCCTTTACTACTACTAAATGAATACAACTTGGCACTCGTAGTGTTTTTCCATTGCACCTCAACAGGAGCTCACCTTGCTTCTCACGTTCATTGTATCGTCTTGAACAGATAACCAGTTTCTTGGCTGACCGAACCCTTGACACTGGGCCAGACAAGCCTTATCGAATCTTTCTTCATCATCAGCCATCCTTCTCTACTGCAGCACACTTTCAGCCCTTTCTGCTCACGGGGTCCTAGTTTGCTAAAATACGATGTGGAACATCCAGATTCTATATACATATATATAATGGCAGCAGTCTATTCACTACATATAGCCAGCCTTAATGGTTACTTAGGGCCTCATTACACGGAAGGCGGTAATGGTTAACGGCCACCGTTAATGGTAACGGTGACTGTTAACCATTACCGCCTTACTACGAGGTCCCTTAGCGGGTTGGTGCTTTAACGCCTGCTTTTTGCAGGCGTTAAAAACCAACCCGCTAAGGGACCTCGGAGCTAATTATGGCACCGCAAAATTGCGGTGCCGTAATTAGCGCCTTCCCCATTCCCATAGAGCCCTATGGGGCAGAAATGGGAATGGGGAAGGGCAATGGCGGAAGGGGGATTTACCGCCCCTCCAACCTTGGAATGGGGCAGTAAATCCCCTTTCCGCCAAGGCGGTGCCGGTATTTTACCGGCATGAGCCATGGCGCTACTAGCGCCATGGCTCACCGCCTTCCGTGTAATGAGGCCCTTAGTCTGCTTGCGTTACAGCATCTGTACGGTTATAAAGCGATTTGCATTTTTCTTCAATGCTCTTCACACGTGCAATTTTCATTCCCGCACATGAAATGTTACTCGACTCTTTACTTCGTCATCAGATTCTATAAGGTTTATATACTCTCTTCATTGGAATCTCTTCTTGGTGCGTCATCTTTGCTTCATGTGATGTCACCAGTCTCTTGCCTTCACCACTTCACACTTCTTCAGGAGGAACCTCCTTTAATAGACTGTCATTTCTCCAGGGATATATCATATTGGGCTTTTTCAATGGATACCTTGTCTGGAGGATTCTTCGTGGGATAGGTACCATTATTGGTATTGTGCATGTCGCAATTTCCGGCTTCCATCATATGGGAAGAATGGGGGCGCGACTCTGGTAGAGGCATTTGGCTCCTCTAAAATAAGACTGCTAAGAAAAGCCAGCGTGTTTTGCAGCAGATGTCTACGGTACATGATACCCTCCTCCGCTGATAACCAAGCCAGAGAGAGGCGCTTGTCTCAGTGGTACCAACATTGACTCCAAACCCAAGCTGTTCATAATAACTGGTGAGCCAAAGGGAGTGTTGATAAGAAACTGTACTGTGTTGAAGGAAAAGTAGAAAGAGCTAAATTGAACTTTGAAAAGCAGAAGAGGGGGAAAACCAACAACAGCAAAGGCCGGCACCATGTGAGTGCTGAGGCAGGATTACTCTGGGCGATTACCCAAGGGTATAAAGACTACCATAACCAGAAGGCCTTAGTTAGGAAGAAGCAAAGACAGGTCAAAGTGGTCATACAGGGGTCTGGTCAAACCCTCTGTACCCTCGAACGTCTTGGACCGGCAGTTGATTGTGAAAGAAAGGGAAACAAATCCCGCTTGGTGAAGTGAGCCCTTGAACAGAGTGTTGCAGAAGTTAGTAAGAGTGAACCCGGAAGAGGGATGTTAAAGAGCCAGGGAGCTGTTTAAAAAGACATTTGAAAGGGGTCTGAGCCCGAAGGAGGGACATCCAGGGGTGGAAATTCAACACCCAAAGGTTGATTAAAATAGGTGGTTAAAAGGACATTAAGATTTATGAAAAGCAAGAAGTATTCCAAGACAAGGGGAAGGAAAGTGTCCCCCTTGTCATTTGCGATCTGAGCCCAGTCGAGGGAGATCCACGGGTGGAAATCTGTCACCCAAAGTTCACTGAGAAGGGAACCGTCTTATGAATTTGTTAAATTCAATTACTGAGGGGGTGGCGCCCAGAAGAAGGGGACCCCGGGTGAAGCTGTCACCCAAAGAAAACATGAGGCATAACTTTGTGTCTGTTTGTTGTGGAAAGCATCAGTCGCTCGAGGGCAAGCTGGAACAGAATTGTTGGCTCGTGCTGAGAAAGCTCGAGCATGTGCTGTGCCAGCAAAAGGAACTGTCCGCTCATGCTGGGAAAATTTGAACCGTGTCCTGTGCTACAAAGACCATCCTTGTCCCGTGCTAAAAACTTGGGGAAGGGAGACCCCTGGCAATCACATCCTGACTTATTATTTGAGAACACTTCTTTCTTTATTGATACGGCATCCCACACTCTTTCTGTAATTTAGTTGTAAGAAATTGGCAATAGGTTTTTCTTAGTATAGGCCCTTTTATTTTGACTTGACGCCACTAGGACTGCCTTATTTTTCATTTGATGGTTGACGCTTGCTCCCATCTCAGATTTAGGTTTAGTTTAGGTGTTATTTCACCTTGCATGTATTGTTCAATTAACACCCTTGAACTGTGATAACTTGTATCTGTATATACTGTTGCCACCATGAGTTCCTTACACATGGTGTCAGAGTGGGATGTGATCCAATTGATGATAGTTGGAGAGCCCACTTTCATGTAGAGAATCCAAATAGATATTTTGATGTCCTATCCTCAGAAACTTGGCGTTGAGAAGCAAACCCTATCAGACCCCTTTTTCATCGATGGGGAGACATTTATGGAGAGTATGGCACCACCCTTTCAGCCCTTGGAACAGAGAACGGGAGCCAATTTTTTCTCTTGACCACTCCAGCCATTTCATCCATCCAAAAGGGTGTTGTGGTCAACACCTACTATCTTTTTTGCCCACAGGACTATTTTCTACTTGGAAGGGACAAGGCTCTAGTCTATTTGCAAATAAGAGTAAAATATCCCTTGGGGTTTTTATTTGCCATGTGAAGAAGGTAAGCTAAAAGTCGTACCTCTTATCTCCCACAAAGACAAATTAACCTTTGTTTTTCTGAACATTTCGACAAACCCAGTACAAATCTATAGGGGATTCCGAATAGGGATTCTGGCATATGAAACCCTGTTGAGAACACCCAGAGAAAATCTCCTATGTGAGACAGTAAGGGAAATATCACCTGAGAAAGTGTTAGGAGGAAACCTACAGATTCCTTGTACCAGAAATAAAGCCCCAGAACACCATCCTTAAAGGGAAAAGTAGAGGGCAAGCTAGGGAGAGAGAAGGGGCGAATCCCAGATGGGAATATGCAAGAAGAGCCATATACTAACCAGGAAGGGCAAAACCTGGGGATCGATCATGTCATCAAAAAATAAATGTTTAGCCCCCTGAATAAGGAAAGAAGAAGATCTATATTCCCTATCTCTCTGAGTAATTCAGAAACCGCCCAAGGTGAACAATGCCTATTCTGTGGGGAATGGGGCCACGTTAGAGAGATCTGCCCCGATAAACTAGAGAAAGAGTTAAGGGTCACACTAGAGAGACAAAATGAAAGAACTCCTAAAAACCTCCACAAAATCTGAACAACCAGACGAGCGTAGAAATCCTCAGCCATAATAATCCTTGGACATTTGAGGGGACGATCATGCTGGAAAGCTTGGACCGACAATCTGAATGTTCCACAAAGAAGTCTCTCAGTGAAACATCTCCAACCAACCAGCATAGGGGAAGGGTATGTGAAAACTTGAGGGTATTTCCCCAAGTAGATCTCAGGAATCCCTTGTTCAGGTGTCCAAGGAAGAATCAGCTCTCTCAACACCCAAACATAGGGATGGACAAACCAAGGAGGATCACCTGCATAAGGGAACCCAGGGTTATCCTCAGGGAAATGCCCCAGGTGAGAAGCGGTACTTTTATGTTCCTCATGGTAGCAAGGGAAAAGAAAAGGAGAACAAGATCCCTGAGGCCTTTGTAGGCTACAATACATCTGCCTCACCTCCTCCCATTAAATCTCTCCTACACAGATCCAATAACCCCTCCATACAGAACCACTCCCCTCTGTCCTGCCGGAACATTCCTGGATATTCTTCTCCATGTCCCTCTGATTATTATTTTCTGCACTTCAAACCTGCTCAGAGAAAACACTACCAACCCCGTCCCTCTGATTGTCACTTTCCAAACTCCCAGCAGGTACATAGAAATGAAACCCAGGTGCTTGGAGATACTTCAGCTTTCCCTTTGTTTCCGTAATTAGTTTACCCTCCCTCATCAGTAGGCCTCACTATCGGAGCTTCAAACTTCATGAATAGCCCTTGTTTGGAAGCTCTTCGTCACGTGTCATAAGACCATGACATTGTACATATCGACAGTGCTTTTAACACCATTTAATTCAATTATGCTATGTGCAGTTGCTCCTCTTGGCCTTTAGAAACTTGCACACTCTATCCCATATTAACTTCATGCCCTTTTAATTGTCCAATACTTAGCATCAGTAAATGTTCTTGTTCCAACTGATCTTTGCGAAATATGTTCTTGCGCTTTTCCTTCCCTGGAAATAGCATCCTTGGTTTCAAGCCAATGTACTTCTTCAATGTGCAAGGGTAAAACAGCTTCTTCATCGTCTTTCCATATTAAGATTCTGGGCTCGTATTTTGAGGTAGTTGGGTTGATTGACATAAGCCGCGTCAATCTTGTTCTGATGGTCGTCCCAAAACTTGAATACATACCTCTCATAATTAAGCTTCTATGTATTCTTTCTATCTTGCGTTTCAACGTATTTACAATCATTGACCAGGGGGTCACGTAATTCTTCTTTGTATTGGTAAATACTGCGTCATGGAGTACATGTTTCTCTTGGTGCTCGAATTACATCTTAAGTATTTTCATAGATTTATATTTGGGACATTCTTTTGCTGTTATTGCACTTTGTTTAACGTACATACATATCGCGCACCATTTTATTAATGGCTGCATTCCAGTAACTCGGCAAGGTACATCCTTATCGGTAGCTTTCCTCCAATCTTTCAACATGGGGGTATCTTCTGAATTGTTAGCTGAGTGCATATTGTCATATATAGTCGATGTGGTATGGACATGTCGCATAAACGTGTACATTGGTTCCCAAGTGTGGCTCCTCTTCTATCATTCCAATAGGACGGAGTGAGTGGGCGGTGACTAAGGAGAATGCGTCCACCTGCTCCTGTAGAGCTGTGTTGTATGTGCATTTGTAAGAAGGGAGGTGTAAAGCATGTGGCTTGTTCACCTGCCCCTGCCCTTGTGTATGTGTGCTGAGTGAGTGTGAGGTCAACATCTGAATGATGTAATTAATGGAATGTTTCCCCTGGGTGCTCCAACCCAGACCGTTGGTGATCAGTTGGGTAGTGGGCGCAGGTGGGTCCCGCTACATGTTACTCCTGAAACTATACAGCTTAATAAAAGGATTTACAAGTAACTTACCTGGACTCTAATACTTCATGTGTACCTGCATTACTTTGAATACGCCAGTCACAATTAAAATTCTTTTAAATCAGTGCACTTTGCTTATTGGAGCATGTTGGAGGATGTTTTGATTTGGAATGCTGACCTTTTTGTTTTGATTGTTAACTCCTTAACTGCTGAGCTTTAATCAAGTCTATGCAAAAAGGACGATAATACTCACCCTTAGCACTTGTTTCTTGAGATTTATGTTCTCTTTTTTCAACATTTCTTGATAATCACTTATCAAGCCATCTTCTGACAGTGAATAACTGGATGCAGGAACATTATTAAACATGAATACAGACTAAATCGAGAACCTAGTGGTGGCCAAGCCTGTCTGCATTTGCCACTAGCTCCCTAGACTTCTGAGCTTGTGACTTGTCTCAGAACCTCACCAATGGTAATCAATCTTGGCACTGATTTATGTTAACCTGACCAGACTGGTGATACCTCAGGTATCCACAGTAGTGAAAAAACCTTTCCTGCTCTAGCTAGAGGAAGCTTTAGCTCTCTGTCAGAGCTCTTGCAGCAGTATGCTAAAGGGACTCAGTGTCAGTCAGCTGCTCTTTGATGCATAAAGAATGCCTCATAGGGGACGCTCAGTTATAGTGTCAGTCCTTTTGTCGAAGCTAGTGAAAATTGGCATTTGGTGAGGCAAATGTTCAACGTTGCTTTGCCAGAGCTCTCACAGTGATGTACTCAGGAGATCCCCGGCCGGCCCATAGAGCCGAGGTTTGCTCCGAAGTACTTTAAGATGAGATAGCTGCACCTTGAGATGGATAGGGGTGCAGATTTATTACTCCAACACCAATCAATAAGGGCAACTCAATGGTTTGGCAAAGGGAGTCTGTTTAATGACAAGTACAAAAAACGGGGAGTCATGGCAATCAGCAGTGATGCGATAGTCCGTCTCACTTCAACTCCAACGAACTTCATACAAACAGTGACATTTATACTCAAAACTCATAATTGACGTGTTACACTTAAAAGTAAACATGCAATTCTATTGGCTAGGAAAAGGTAACTTTGATATAGGTACTATATCTGTATATGGTAACGGAGTGAGGGGATTGGGTAAATACTGTTAGGTGGGTGCCTAAGCCCTTCCTTCAAAAATGACTACTGTAGACATCACTAAAAGTATGGCGTCCCATTGGTTCTACTAACTATAGGACCCTAGATTATTTGGTCCATTGTGATTGGGTTGGCACCAACCCCATGCATTAATTTCCACTTTACTTAGCAGTGCGCAGAATGGTCAGCCAGGTGCAGGGTGCCCCCTCAGCTACCCGGCCTTCCTCCAATTAAGGTTACAATCAATCATCACTTCAACAACTATGTGTCAATTATGTTAATGCGGTTGGCCTCAAAACTGCATCTTCTGTCTGGGAAGGTTCTGATAACTCTTCCTGGGTGGATGCCAAGAGTATGTGTGAACTCGTGCTTCTCCTCGCTTGGATGGTCATGTGATGCAGACACCGTGAATTTGCCTAGTTTCTCTCAATTTGTGCATTTCATTCTTATTTGGCTTGCCACCTGCCTACGCTTCCTTATCTTGACCTTTCAAAGATGGGATATTCTGTTCTTAAGTTTCAATTAGATGTACCTACTGTTCATTCCTTCTATTGGTATGACCTTGCCTCTCCTGGCACGAGTTGCATCTGCTGAGTTTCGATTCAGCCGTCTCCTCTCATTTTGCTAGAATATGAATCTTGTCTTGTTTGGCCTCTAGTAACCTGAATTGATCCTGCTTTTCTTGCAAAGTGGAATCGCACTTATAATACTGCGCTTTGTTTCAAGGTAAATTATGTATAATGGCACTTGCTGCGTTATTCTTCTACTTAGGATAGCAAGCTGCACTGTTTTCTTAGCTTTCTTGTCGTTCCAAGTAGGTACAGGTGTTATCTGGTTAAATATCTTCATCCTGCTTACAGTTTAAGCTTCTTTGTGTTTCGACATCATTCTCTTCCTTTGGGATCACAATATCTTTATTCATGGTGTTTCGTAACCGTGTGTCATTTTTTGGCTGTCATTTCTTCTATCTGTGAGTCTGTCCGGGCTCTCGTGACATCACCAACCGTCTTCCATTAAGGCCTTTTTGGTTTCTTCCGGGACGGTACTTAGGCAATCTTCATTTCGTCTCATTTGTTGTTAGGGTTTTCTCAATGGATATCTTACTGTCCATGGTTGTCTGGGTATTGGTACTTCAATAGGTGTTGCTCCTCTGATGGGTACTGGGCAGATCCCTACTGCGGCTCTCTGCTGGTTTATTTGCTCATCATACACCACATATTTTGGAGTGAATGTTCCTGGTACTTCAAAAGGGGCGATGGGAGTGCAGGCTTTATTTGGGACCTCCTCTACACTCCCCCCTCTGGGCGATTCATCAACCACTTTCACCTCCTTCCTTGGATTCAATTCCCTCGATTCTTCTATATTTATCTTCACTCCATCGCCTGGGTTCATTCCTTCCTCGTCTTCTGGATCTATACATGATGGTTTGAAAAAGTGTCTCTTCGGAGTCCATATCTTTATTACTTCCTTCAGGCTTCCTGCTGTTCTTACATGTTCGTCTTTATTCCATGTCATGAGTTGACATTGTCCATTTGGGCTATAGTAAACCCATCTTCGCACAAAGTTTCTGTGCTTCCTGGGATAGAGAAACTTTGTACCTTCTGGCGCGTGCCTGCTGGCCTTCACAAAGTCTCTTATTTCTTCATCAGTCAGGTCTCTGGGCTTGCATCCTGGCTTGACAACAATCATGATCTGCATCCCTATGGCTTTCTTTGCAGTTTTCTGACATTGCGAGATTACTATCTTGATAACACAAAATTCTAGTAATATCATCACTAGCAGGGCTCCTAGCAACTTGAATATGTCTGCCATCCATTGTGGGACCCATGAGAATAGTGATCCATACCAGCTGTCATCATCAACTTTGTCAGTTTCGTCAATCATCTGGTTCTGTAGCTTCGTCAGCATACCTATGGCTTCTGTTAAAGTTCAGTTTTCCTCATCGTGAGAAGGTATAAATGTGCAACATGATTTTCCTATTTTTGCACAAACTCCTCTATCCATAGCTGTGATCATGTCAAGGACATACCTGTTCTGGAGAGTCACCAGTCAGATGGCTCTTAGCTCTACCTTGATTGCATTGAATCCTTTTATGGTCGTGTTGATGGTCTGCAGTAACTCCCATTTGGTTATCTGCAACCATTTAGTATTTACTCCAACTTGGATTCTTAGCATAAAAATCGTTGTGAACACTGATGAGGTGAGGCTGAACAGCCTGTGTTCATATGGGATTGCATGAAAAGCTTCTTCTGATTTAGCAGAGAAGTAATTCTCTCTCTTCGTCCGAGTTATCAGTTCCACAGATCTCTTCTTCCTCAGGTGAGCATCTGCTTTTGGGAAACTGTCAATATTCAGGTCACTTTTCGGGATCACCAATGCTGGAACATGGACATTCACTATTGTGCATATACCTCCCCAGTCTATTGGCAGTCTGATACATGCCTTGGATCTGCATGCCCAATAATGAGCCATAATTACTGCAGTTCCATGCACCATTCCTGGAGTGTCAAAATTCTTCCACAGTTATGATTCTCTCCCATCTTTCTTGTGCCATTATTCCTGAAGCAGAATTTTGACTATCTGCAAGAGTCCTCCTCTGTCTTCGACCCATGTCAATAGTTTTGCAAGTTTCGGCCATAATGGCTTGCATCCATTCTGCATGATGTCAACAGTTTCTTTGTAGAGTCCAGTGATCACCCAGGCTCTGTAAATCACCACTCCTTTTCCCCACAATGTGCTGTCTGGACATCGATTTCTACAGCTACGAAGATCTTGGACGTCGCCATGCTGTATGGTAGGAGTGCACAAACAAAGCATTCCCCTTCTGAATTTTGTCTTCTAACTTCTTTCATGTGCTGGTACCAAATATTGTTTCCCAGATGTGCTGTGCTGTCCAGGTAGTCATTCAGTTCATTGTCATCTCCTTGCATTCTTCTCTTGATTCTTAATGTTTTCCTGTAGTTGGCTATAACTACATCCCTGAATCCATCTGTATGACTTTTTCTTGCTGGAGGATTCTCAGGTATCCTGGTCCATGGTAGAGGCCTCCTCATCTGCGCCATTTAAGTGGACAAGAGTCTTGCAGCTCTTTCCCTCTCCTCATACATCTTTCTCCTGCTGGTTACAAATGCCCATGCCAACCAGCCTGACACTGGTCTGGTGTATGGTTGCATTGTAGAACTGGTACTTGTCTTTTACGTTGGAACATATGTGCTTGGTAATACAGTCTATGCGGTTTTGTTCTTCAGTTCCTCTTGCAGTTTCCTTGCTCTGGCTATGTGCGGTACTAATGAGACTACTATCAGTTGTGTCAGTGCAGCGAGTTTCTCTGAGTTGGCTCTTGTGTTCTTAAGAGTTTCTGATATAACTGCTTCTGTTGGTTTTTGTTTTAACTCTTCTTGTTTTCTACAACATCTGATGTGGAGCTTCTTATGGCAGGCAGTCTCTTCTTCTCTACTGCTTTGGTTTGTGGTTCTGCAGTCATTGACACTAGGCCTGTTTTGTGTGCATTCAGTGTTTGCATGCATGTAGTTGTCAGTGATATTACTTCATTCATTCCTTGCCAACTCTGTCTCTGGCCTTTTTGTTTGTGACCGCAAGTGTGTGTGTGTATCATTGCTAATCACATCCATTTCAAGTGCATTCACTCACTGTCAGATCTTCTAGGGACTGGAATGACTATACAAGGTATTTGTGCTTTTGTGGGTTTTATGCGTGCATCATTAGGTGGGAGCGCTAATGACAGTAAAACAATGATGAATATGATGCATAGGTACATTATGCACCTGTAGGTCAGGCGGCAACATTTTCTTCCAGAGAAGCAGGGGTGCCTTTCTTCTTGTGGGAGGACCAGATTGCTGCTATGGACCCCCATCTCGATCATTCACCAAATGTCAATGTTATTAGTCCCTTAACCATTATCGTCTTCTGAGTTCAGAGTTTAAGAGTGTCAGGTGTTCCACAAGTGTACTCCCTCTCGCAAGTGACAAATTGTCTCTTATGTCAGGATACTGTTCCTTCGCTAGACTATGGGGAAAATCAAAATAAAATAACACTTTGGTGACTCCTTTACTGTGCATGTTCAAAATAGGTAAGCTCCCAATCCTTCCTCGGATTTGCTTCAGTCCTGAGGACATAGTGTACGTTGATCCGTGCCGAGGACTAGGGAAAAAAATAGCAACAATTAGGACACAGTTCTTGACACTGCTTCCTTGATCTGTCCCTTGGCAGAAGGCTTTTAGAATCTCCTCAGATAGCTCCGCTGATGGATAGAGAGTTCCACTTGGAGCACGATTCCGGGTAGGAGCATTCCCATCTGTGCAATATTAGCTGGGTCGCTGATGAAAGTGAGGACGTCAACATCGATTGGTCTCCCCACTAGATCTGGAAAGTCAGTGACTAGGCAAAAGAGGACATTATAGGCCAACCTGGTGTCTTCTGGTGACAGGGACATTCGTCCTGTCTTGCTGAGGTTCGGTATTATATGTTTTCTCCTAAATGTGAACAATGTCTGCACTGTCCGGTCGCGTGGAGTGCAACTAGAATTATGATTTTATTTTATCGATGGCTTAAATGTTCTGTATTTGCTGGGTCTCGAAGGAATGTGAGTGTATCTGTTGTTCTCCCGATGAGAGTTGGACAGTCTTTGATTATGTGAAAGAACAGTGTGTTGATGAGCTCATCTATTTCCACCTGTGTTGGGAACATTTGATTCTTTCTCACTGTACTCAGGGAGTAGGATAAATTGTTCGGCAATGACAGTGAGGAGTTGTCTTATTGTCTTTTTGTTTTCAGGATCTTGTAGAAAGTCAGTGATACTGGTGAGCCTCCTTACCAATGACGGGTATGATCTTAGCACTAGATCAAAATAGGTGACCACATCCTTGGTGATGTCGCTACTGCAGGACTCCATAAGTGATTCCGAATAGGGTCTCAGTGTGGAACGAGTTGGGATACTGTGTTTGCTTCCAATGTAAGTGTCCTCGGTCAAAATTGGGCATATTCTTTTCTCATCAAAGCTTAAGTGTGCCTCGGTCCAAGGTTCAATATTCAACAGCCTGTGTTGTGGCTTACACGTGCAATTTTCTTCTTTACCCTGCAACTAGGATGCACACAGTATCTGTTTTTTTATGTCCTTATCCCCTTTTTTGCTTAGTGGAAGTGTCCAATTTAAGCCACAATTTGCAAAAAGTTCTTTGTCTTTGTCTGGCTGGTCATGCATCCTTCTTACACGTCATGGATCTCGTCTGCACGTGCTGTAGTTCTTCCCCGTCGCTCGTAGATTGCTCTCATTGGGTTGCAGGCAGGGGGCCTTCTCAGATGTAGGGCTTGATATCGCCGAGAAAAATCCAAGCTCATCTGCCTTGTAGTTTCACACTGGATGGAGTGCAGTCCTCCACTGTAAAAGGACTGTTGAATCTTGGCTCATCCCACTTTTTCCTTGTATGATTCTTCACAAGGACGGCATCTCCAGGGAAGATGGATGGAACACGTAAACCTTCAACTTGGTCTGTTGTAGTATCTCCTTCTGTGTTCTGTGCTGCCCTGCACCCTATTCATCGAAGCTGCAGCTGGTCTGAAATTAAAGTAAGGCAAGATGCCATGCAGTTCAGATAGTTTTGCATTTCAAACACTAAAACCTCTCCTGTTGACTGGGCATCACATCTAGCTCTATCTCAGGGTGTCAGAGGTATTATCATTCTTCTTCCTGTGGCTAACTCTTGTGGTATAAGATGATGGTCGGACCCGGGTTGGTTCCGTAGTGCGTACAATGCCAGTAGAAGGCAGTGCAACCATCCCTTCTTTAGAGAAAGCTTCAACTTGTCTATCCTTTCCTTTAACAAGCCATTGAGCTTCTCACAGATCCCATTACCTTGTGGATGATATGCCGACGAGAAGTTGTGCTTTATACCAAGCAGCAAGCTAATCTGCTTGAACACTGCATTGACAAAGTGAGGGTCATTATCTGACTTCATGACCTCGCACACTCCCCACCTGAGGAACACTTCTCTCACTAAAAATTTGACCACACAGGTAGAGTCTCTGGGTGTGTACATGGACCTGCCTCAATCCATCTAGAGAATGGACACACCACAGCAATTAAGTATCTGTACCAGTTACATAATTTAATCATGTCGACGTAATCAACATGCAAGTGTTGAAAAGTCCCATTTGGCTTTGGGATGACTCCTCTCATTACTTTTAATGTGTCCCATGCCGTGAATTTCTGACAAATTATACAGTTTACCATAAAGAATGCAGCGTGCTCTGCTAAATTCGGTATGAACCAGTCTTCTGCGAGTGTTGCTGATAGGTTCTCTTTTGTCATGTGCGCCAGGTAATGTAAATGCTCCAGCGCTATTTTTAATAGGGCTACAGGCATTACTGGTTTACCAGTGCTGTCTTGTCGTCACAAGCTGTCAGAGGGGTTTAAAGAACACCCTTGACGTTTCCACAGGTTCTTCTCTTCCTGTGGCGCCTCTCCTTGGAGTTCCATCAGCTGTGTTTGCCCCAAATTACTGTAACTTTCAGTTGCAGTTCGTGTAACCATCATTCACTCGTTGGCATGGATAACTTCCACTTCCATGATTGTTTTGCTTTTGGATGCCATACGCTTGGCATCCGTGTCTGCTGTTTGATTCCCACGTGACATAAAATTTGTCCCCTTTGTGTGGGTGGTGCATTTCACGACCGTAATGCCCACTGGGATCTGTAGTGCCTTGAGCAGCCTGTCCAATAAGGCTGTGTGCTCTACTGGCGTGCCATCTGCTCGGAGGTAGCCCCTCCTTTTCCAGGGCGCTAAGCCTGCATGTACTGTCGACGACACATAGGCGGAGTCACTGTACACTGTTACTTCCTGGTCTGCGTTATTCTCAATGGTGAGTATTAAAGTCAATAATTCTGCAGCCTGTGCTGAATAATGAGATGGTATTTGTGCACTAAGAAGCACTCAAAACTCTCCATTCATTGTGTGCTTCATCACAGCAACGCCTGTATATCTTTGCCCATCATTTTGGTTGATCCTTGAAGACCCATAAATAAAGACGATCTCTCCTTCTGCCAAGGCATTTTCTTTCACTCTGGGGATTTCATCATTCATAATTTGCACAGTCATGTATGGGCTCTCATTCAGTGACTGGCTCTGCTATGAACATAGCTGGGTTTACCATTTTACATCGGAATATTTAAATCGATGGATTTGATATGATCACTTCATAAGCAGAAGCTCACTGAGATGACAATGTGCCCTTTGGTTTCTCTAGAATGGCAAATAGTGAGTGCTCGACGTACGTCATTGAGCAACCCATCACAATGGTTGTAGCCTTCTCTATGGCGAACACTGCGGCAGCTAAACTTTGTTCGCACAGGAAATTACCTCTCATTACTGGGTCCAAATTCCCACTGTAGTATGCCAGGGGCTTGTACCCCAACGTGGCTCTCTGTGTGAGTACTGCCGTCATAAAGCTGCCATTCGTGTGTGAAAACAGGTAAAATTCCTCTGCATAATTTGGGATCCCTAGAACTGGTGCAGTGCAAATGGCTCTTTTGAGTTCAGCAAATCCTTTCTCCAGGTGTCCAGTTAAAGTACCGAATAGAAAAGGATTGAATTCCAAAGGGTCGACTCAATTTGACCTAAAACAAAAGGGTAGAATTTTTTTTTTTAAATATATATTTTTTGGGGTTTCCGTTTTGGAAAAAAAAGTGGTTTTTACCACAAAAAACAGGGTTTGCGGGGGGGGACCCCCAAAAAATAAAAATAAAAAATAATAATAATAATAATTCGACCCTTTGGTTTTCGGTCCTTTTGATTCGACCCTTTGGTCATTCGATCCTATGCATTCGAAACTTTGACCTAGAATCCTTTCTCCATGGTCTCAGACCATTCGATCTTTTCTTTCGTCACTTGGGCCTTCTTTGGGGCCTGAAGAAAAGGCTTAGTGTAAGAGCTATAGTCGAAGACCCATGCC